>NC_136062.1:200276933-201491933 GCF_964261635.1 Lissotriton helveticus | reverse complement strand
CCCAGGAATATTAGGTAGGTCATCAATTTATATTTCTTTCCCTCCATCTTTCTCCTTCTTTCTTTTATCATTCTTCTTTACATGTCCTGTCCTTTTTGTCTTCTTTCATTTTCTGTTATAATCTGTGTCTCCATCTTTCAATACATCTCTCATTGTTCCTTTCTAAATTTCTGTTCTTGTTTCCTTCTTTCTGTCGTTAAATTGTAACTTCTGTCTATCTTTTTGTTCACTAGTTACTTCCTTTCCATTGCTCTTTCCCTCTTTTTATCTTTCATTCTTTCAATCTGCCTTTTCTTCTTTTGCACCGCCATTGTTTCATTTAATTCCCACTGTTTCCATTGTGTCCTTATTTATCCATTTATCCATCCTCATCTCTAGCCTTCATTCTATATTTTATCTATCTATTCATCCATTCAGTCATCATTGTTTCTATTTCATTCCTTCTCTCCATCCATCATCCATCTATCTTTTTATTCACTTACCCATCCTTCCTTCCATCCATCCATTCACCCATCAGCCCATCTCTCCATCCATGGTCTCTTCTGTCTCTCATCCATCCATCTTTCCTTCTTTCTCTCCAGGCATACATTGCTCCATCTAGGATCTCGTTCGTCCTTCTTTCTTCCATCCTTCATTCCTTCTTCTCACCCATCTTTCTCCATTCCAAACATCCTACGCACTCTCCAGCCATCCTTCTCTTCTTTCATCCCTCCATCTTTCTCTTCATCTATGCATTCATACATCTCCACCTTTCTCTACATCCATCCTTCTCTCAATTCTCTCTTCCACACATCCTCTCTCCATCAATGGTCTCTTCCTTCTCTCATCCATCCATCCATCCATCCATCCTTCTTTCTCTCCAGGCATACATTCCTCCATCTATGCTCTCGTTCGTCCTTCTTTCTTCCATCCTTCATTCCTTCTTCTCACCCATCTTTCTGCCATCCATTCATCCTTCGTACTCTCCAGCCACCCTTCTCTTCTTTCATCCCCCATCCTTCTCTTCATCTATCCACCCATACATCTCCTTCTTTCTCTGCATCCATCTTTCTCTCCCTTTCCACTCACCCTCTTCCCATCCATTGGTCATCCATCCTTCATCCTTCTGGACATACCTCCCTCATTCATGCTTTCTTGTTCATTTTATCCACTGCCCCACAGCTCCATCATCCTATCATGCTAGAAGCACTAAAAAGGACTGCAGTGCAGAGACATTTATGAGCCTCTCTTTGGAGACCAGCATCTCTGATCAAAGCCAAAGTACCCAATACCACCAATATAAGTATTTTCTATTACGAAAAAAACGGCTCAGTGACATATACACATCTTAAGCTTTTAAAGGGTCGGGGGTGAACATGATACCTCTCACGCATTAGGTGCTGCGTTAAGCCACTGTGGGGTGTGTAGCACAGCCCCAGCTCAATAGCACATGGAACTGGTTGAAGGTCAGTCTGTCCCCTGTGGACGCCGTTCCACACCTCTCCAACTCCCCACCCACGATTCAGGCTTCAGTCTGTGGGGAGAAGGCGCCCTTGCACTTTTCTGTAATGCCATACAAGCAATTGATTATGTACTCTTCTGAGTTCTGACCTTGGAGGGACTTCAGTCTCCGAAGGTGGTACTATGCCCAGTGGCTGTAATGTGCCTCTGCGCCTTGAATGAGGATTCTTAAAGCCTTGTTTGCTGGTCTGAACTGGTTCAGTGGCACTCCCTGCCGTGGCCAGTATCAACAGTCTGGGGAGTATATATGCTGTACACTCTGTTGAATCAGGACCTCTCGGGTTTCCCAGAGTCCATGTTTTCTTTGCATTCTGGGATCTGTAGTTCTGCCTTTATAGGGGGATCCAAGAGAATGCGGCAATGAGGATGTGGGGAGCGAGACATGGACTGGGTAAGCTGATCACACACGATGCTAAGAGGTTTGAGAGCCCTGGATTCACAAAGGGCATCAAACATCTCAAACAAGTCAATTCTTTCTTTTTTTTTTTACACTACAATTATTAATTTTTATACCAAGATAACAGCGGTTATAGTGCAACATATATGGATACTTATGTAGGATTTTTCATATCATTTAAGTACGTACAGACAATACCAAAGCTAAGTCATGATATCACACCGGTAAACAAAAATACATCATGGTTACTAACATTGCAATGGGCAACATACCTCTCACCACCTCCGCATCCTCTATCCCCCCACGGGGTGCGCGCTCTTGGGTTGAGTATTTACTGGTGTGGTTGTGGCATCTGGTATGTCCAGAAGATACAGGTATAGTGGTTGCCAAATATCTAAGGGTCTCCCTGCAGGTGGTTGTTGTTGCGAATACATGTCACTGTCTGTGCTACAATATATCATACTGCGCAGCCATGTCTTGATCGGTGGTGCACTCTTACTACCCCAATTAATAGCTATTTCGCACTTAGCAATAAGCAATCAGGGCACAAGTCCTAAAAAAAGAAGTGGGGCACGACAGGAAGTAACATCACGAAAGGTGGCTTGCACCATCGGGCTCATTGCCTCCCCTCGCTCACCCCTTAGATGCGATTGCATCTGAGAAGTCAGCTCGTGAGCAGCGTGCCGTGAGCTCCGAGCTCCTCGTCTCAGAGATGCCAAAGAGTGAAGTCCAGCTGTTTGGCAGGGAGGACGGCGTCCCCCCGGTAAAATGAGTGGGGGGATGCCGTCCACCCGCGTTGTAACCCGACTCGAGCCCTGTAAGAATGCAATGGCAGCATAACGCCGCTTGGATCTGGGGAGGTCGTGGACGTACCCAAGGAGCGCCATTAGTGGCGTGGGCGCAACCGTAACATCCAACATCTTGGAAAGCTCCACAAATACAGCTGACCAGAACCCTCCCACCTTTATGCAGGTCCATGTGAGATGCACAAAGTCAGCCTCAGGACACATTTCGGACATAGATGTGGCCTAGAGGGATCAATGCGGTGTAACGCGCTGGTTGGTTTATTCGACCTCCACAAGAACTTGAACAGCAACAATTTATGCCTGTGACGGGTTTGTGCGCAGCACCTACCCCACTGTGTATCAGTGATGGAGTGCCCAATATCTTTTTCACACACCCCACACACACCCGCGTCCCGGGAGTCAATAGCGCCACTGTGGCCTTATATACTCTAGTCACCAAGAGTGAAACAAGTCAATTCTTTAAACTTTTAAGTATACAGAAGCAGCGCCTCAAGCTTGGAAATGCTTTTCCTTTCAAGTTTTCAGTCTTTTTAAATGTATTTATTATTTTTACTGCCCTCTACAATGCTTTTGTGATTGCTCTGCTTCCAGGTGTTATTTTATGACTTCCCGGATTCATTTTCTCTGTGCCTTAAACCACATTGTAACGCAAATGTGTGTTTATTCTCTGTATGGTTTCTGCACATTCTTTGTCTGTCTGCTGAAGTATTTTCAACATCGGGCTCTTGTTTCTAAAACATATTTTTTGTTCTTTACACTAAATTGTGTTCTTTCTGAGGTTGTAATTGTCCTCTTGGCAGCCGCTTCTTTTTTTGATCAAAGCTACAAGACAGTGCTACCCACACTACTCTACCAAGCACCACTACACTCTCCACCAATCCACATTCGGAAAGCTTCCTTTTGTAGTTTTCAACTCACATTTGCTTACATATATATGCTGGATTTATTTGTGATAGGCTGTCCACCATGATTCCATCCCTTCCCCTGCCCAAACCCTATTTACTGGATTCGACCACCAGTACTGCATTTCAATAAACAGGTCTTTAAAACTTGTTCTTATCTTATCACATTTGCCGTACATTCAAAGACAGAGGTCTAATGTAAGGCTCTCTCTTCCAGGGAGCTTGGTGTTAACTTTTCTTTTTCTGATTTCACAGTGAGGGGATTTATGTGACAATCATGCTGGGTACCCAGGGTGTGCTGTGCAATGTTATATTTTTTCTAGCACAGAGCAAAACTTAAATGTCCGTAAATGAACTTTGCAGATATTTCAGAATATGGAAATCACAAATGAAGCACATTTTTGGGTAATTTTGATGTGTGGTGGAAACAAATATTTTAATTCAATCAATACAAATCAATATACTAGGTGCTGACATTTCCACACATTATCGATTGTATGCTGCACACATTTATCAGTAAAACTATGCCTGTGCAAATATAATGGTCATTTTGTTTGAAGATGTGTTGTCTGTAATGGCAGTGCACTACTACACCATGCATACACCACTTTTTTGCACTCCACTCTGCACAATTCCACGACACCATACTCTACTCTGGACCACTCCACACTGCCACTCGACACCCCACTACACTATACTCTGCATCACTCCACACTATGCCACTTCACATTGCCTCACTGCACTCTGCTCTGCACCACTCCACTCTACACCACTTCTCTCGACATCTCTCTACTCTACACCACTCTACTCTATGCCAATGCACTATATGCCTCTATACTCTATGCCACTACACTCTATGCAACTACACTCTATGCCACTGTACTCTACACATCTCTCCTCTACTGTGCACCACTACACTCAACAACACTTCACTCTATGCCTCTCTGCACTCTTTGTCACTGCACCACCGTACTAATATCACACATTGTTAAAAGGTAGGGCCGAATTCGACCAAGAACCCTTCAGTATTTGCCCGGCGTTAGCCGCCTCTCATACCATTCGAGATTACCAAACAAAGAGGCAGGCGCTGGAGACAGAAGGCAGGAAACAGGAGTTTATTCCGACGGAGCAGAACACGTCAAATCAGACAACAGGGTATCTTCTCGAGGTGCTCTAAACGCATCCTTGGGGCCTGGCCTCTTATACACAGGTTTATTGCTTTATTACATAAAACACATTCTTGTTAATACTTTGATGTACGGAAAGGCATCCTCGGAATCTCCGCTCCAGACCCGTTCCCACACATATTTACAGTAAAAAGTCCCACCCTGATCTCAGTAGGTGATGACTATCGCGCAGCTGGATATCCCTCCGGCTCCCGGAATGTGCGCGGCTGATCGGATCTCATGGGGTGGGGGCCTTTATCATTCATAGATTCTTTGAAGAAGGACAGCTTCCTACTGTAAGGGGCAATAAACTGTATCCGCGGGGCTAGGTGATGGCCTGGGATCGGGCGGGACAATCGGACACAGAGGAAGGGGGTTCATCAAAGGATGCGTGATCATTAAAGGGACGGAGGGAGGTGTTAGTCGGGTACGGAATGTGGCTCCGAGGCAAGGCCGCGCTGAAGGGGTGGTTTATGGCCCAAGCATGTGAGAACGTGGGCTGTCAGCACGCGGGGGATGCTGGTGGGGTCAGAGAGAGAGAGAGAGAAATGCGCGAGGTAGTGGGCAGAGAGGCCATGGTGTTCAAAATGGCTGCTATTTACGCGCACATTTGAGCTAAAAGGGGACAAGATGGCGCCGATAATGTTTATGTCGCAATCTAGATTTTAACAGTCCTCCCTTTCAACATATCTAGCCAGCTTGTCAATTTATGTCTATCCCCATCATATTACGGATTTCTACATCATACAAAGCTTTCATGCGTTCAGCTTCAAAGTTCGAAGTCTTAGGGCACACACAGTTAGCAAATAGTGAACACAGAGGTGGCAAGCATTGAATACCCAGGCAGAGTCCGCATATTACAACGATTGGTATCAGTGCAATCATGAGCAATCTCCATCCCCAGTCTTTTACAGTATTCCAGAACCAACTCCCGAGCGATCATCCTTCTTGTTCCTGGTGAACTTCTGAGGAGAGTCTGTGGAGGTGTTCGATGGCCTTGTAAACGGAAGGTGAATTGTCTGGTATGTAGGTACAACAGCTGGACCCGATGATACGACATGCTCCTCCACGGTCCGCCAGAACCACATCCAGAACAAGACGGTTTTGAAGAACCACCAGACGGACCGCCTGAAGCTCGGCTGTATTGTTTGTGAGGATACCAGCTGTAATGTTCATCGTTGTCTCGACTGCCTGGGATAAATGTCGAATGGCACGACTGTTCGCCATCGGACCCCAAAGTGGAACGAGTCCTTTCATTGCATCCAAGAATTGTGCTCCAGTGGAGTCGGCCTGCTCGATGTCCTCTGCTCGTCTCTGTCGGTGATGGTTTGCCGGAGCCACATAGGTTGGAGGAAGGATGAAGGCTATGTAGCAGGTACCTCCCTAGCCCTTTGGGAGCCAGGTGTAGGCTTTTGTACCACAGACGAAGTACATGTTTGGAGAGGTGACAAAAGAGGGTGGGTCGGTTGAGTACAAAGTTCTGGTGATGCGGCAAGTGCTGTGGCCCACCATTTGTGTCCCACGGCCTGTGATGCATACGAGGCCCGAGACATTGACGACAGATAGGGCCACAGTCAGGGTGGCAGCTGTTCGTTTCCGGAGGTAGGAGAAGGTGGGTCTGGCTGGATTGTTGAATATTTGCATCTCCACCCTTTCTTTGGCGGGGATGTCCATGTGAACAGAGGCATTGGAGGATAGAGGGCAAAAAGGAGCAGCAACTCTCCCGGTTTTGTTCAGCCAGACTCCATGATAAAAGTGTGACATAGTTTCGCTGGAAGTGGCGTTGTCTCTGTAGCTCTCTTGCAAGAGGATCAGCCAGGCAAGGCAGGAGCCGTGAACAGAGAAAGGTGAAGGGATGAAGGGAATGGAATGTCCGGTGGCATGTGGTATCAACCCACAGATCCAGCAATTCATGGCATTTGCAGCAAGGTTGTGTTGGTGCAGCAACTGTACGAAGGAGTTGTTCCAGAACTCCTTACGCCTTTCTTGGATTTGAGGTGAAAGAGAGACCAGGTAGTGTTCTTTCATGGTGGTAGGCTGTGCAGTCGTTAGAAATGTCTTATGAGCCGGTGCGTTCCCTTCCACGATCCAGAAGGTAGTCATGAGGAAGAGGCAAAAGAGAAGAGTGATAAGAAGAGCAATAGTCTTTGAGCTGTGCAAACTGTCAGTTTTCGGGTTTCTGTAGCGGGTCTTCGGATGTCCGGTTGCTTCCATCATCTTCGTATCGGGCGCTTCCATCAACTTCAAGGTGCTCGGTAGTGGGCAGAACCACAGACTTCGTTTGGTTTCTCTCCTGGCAGCCTTTGTTGTGTTAGGCCGCCGCTCTGTGAATGATAACTTAGTCAGTGGTCTACTTAGCCGAAGCTCCCCCCTTTCGTCGCAGGTTATACCCTTCTCTGGATGGCACAGTGGGATCAGGGAATTTCGCCAATTCGAGTGTCTCTGTCTCAGGGTAGCAGCTCAGGGATGGTCGGTCTTTGTTCAGGAGCTCTTCTTGGGTGGTCACGTCTTCGGTCGACGTCAGGGTCGGAGAGATTTTCTTGCAATGATGTGCATGCAGCCAATTTCGCTTCCCCTCCACTCGAAGAGCTGTTCGGGTGGTGATCAAGACTTGCCAGGGGCCCGTCCAGCGAGGTTCCAGACTCTTCTCCCGCTGGAAGTTCCGAATCAGGATGAAATCTCCAGGCCGGATGGCATGTCCGGGGCCCCTGGAAGCATCGGGGATGGCCTGCAGCACCTGATGATGAATAACAGACAGTGTTTTAGTTAGGTTATACAGGTAGTCAGACATTAGGACGTCCGGGACGTCGTGAATAGATGTTGGTTTGGGTGCGGACCAGATACTCATGGGCCGGCCGAAAACAACCTCGTAAGGGGTCAAGTGGTGTTTGGTGGGGGTGGAACGCATCGACAGCAATGCTAGGGGGAGAGCGTCTGGCCATTTTCGTCCTGTGGTAGCCACTATTTTCGCCAGTTTTAGTTTCAATGTGGCATTGTGCCGCTCGACCAGTCCAGCAGATTGGGGGTGGAAAACTGCGTGGAATTTCTGTCGTACCCCAAGTCCTTTCAGGATGAGCTGTTTAACCTCGGCTATAAAATGGGGGCCATTGTCACTCCATAAAATACGGCAAAGGCCGTAGCGAGGGAAGAACTCTTTCAGTAGTACTTTTGCAGTGGCAATAGCAGTGTTGTCACGCGTTGGGTAGGCTTCCACCCATTTGCTAAAAGCGCACACAACAACATCTTGACATCTCTCTAACTGGATATAGTCCATCTGTAGGACTTCAAATGGATGGTTGGGGACCCCAAACCCTCCCCGGGGTACGACAGTTCCTTTCCCAGGGTTGTGTTGAAGGCAGACTAGACATTGTTGGACTAATCGTTTGGCTGAGTCTGTAATTCTATCGTTATGCCAAACTCGGGAGACAAGTTCGGCCATAGGGGCAGATCCTATGTGTGCAGGGGAATGGGCCATCGTCAGTATGGGGATCAGGTACGAGTTGGGTAGCAACCATTTGTTCGTGTCTTTTGTCCGCCAGCAGCCTTCATCATCCTTTAATCCCACCCGTGCCCATTCAGTCAATTCTTGTGGTGAGCTGGCCATTTGGATGTCCCTAATAGTTTCCCTAGCGTCCGTCCATTTTTCTGCTTGTGACCTAGTCACGTACATGCGAGTCGTCGTCCTGTTCTCAGCTGTGGTTCGGGCAGTGATGTCAGCCAGTGCATTTCCCTGTCCAATGATGTCTGTCACCTTTTTGTGTGCTTGGCATTTGATTACGGCAAGTCGTTTGGGGAGGAGAACCGCTTCAGTCAATGCGGAGACTAGATCTCCGTGCAGGATGGGTGTACCATGAGATGTCAGAAATCCCCTCTCCTTCCATAAGAGCCCAAAATGATGAACCACCCCGAAGGCATACTGGCTGTCCGTGTAAATGTTTGCTGTCGTCCCCTGTGCTAGGATACATGCTCGTGTGAGGGCTATCAGTTCTGCCGCCTGGGCAGATCGTTGCGTGATGCGGGCGGTTTCAACTACAGTTCGGGCTGTGGTAACTGCATAGGCAGCTGAGGTGGTGCCGTCGGGGAGTTTAATGCAAGAGCCGTCTACCCATAGCTCTCCGTCAGGGTTTGGGAAGGCAGTGTCTTGGAGGTCAACCCTACTCCTAGTCTGTTCGTCCGTGAGGGTCACACAGTCATGTATTGGGGGCACATCGGGATCGTTTTCAGGCAGAGGCAGCAAGGTGGCTGGGTTCAGCGTGGTGCATCGTTTCAGCGTGATGTGAGGTGCGAGCAGTGTCAGTTCGTACCCAGTCAGTCGCGCGCTGGTCAGGTGTTGTGTCTTTGTCTGGTTTAGGAGGGTGTCAACAGCATGAGGCACTAGTACCGTGAGGGAATTCGAGAGTACGATTCCCTCACTTTGACGGATAGAGACAGCAGCAGCGGCTACAGCTCGAAGGCAGGCAGGCAAAGCTCTTGCTACAGGGTCAAGAGTGGCAGAGAAATAGGCACATGGTCGTTGTTTAGGGCCAATGGACTGAGTCAGGAGAGACAAAGCACATCCCTCCCTTTCGTGAGTGTAGAGAGAGAAGGGCTTTGTATAATCAGGGGTTCCTAGGACGGGCGCTGAACAAAGGGCGTCTCGCAGTTCCTTGAAGGAGGATTGACATTCAGGGGTCCACGGGAGCGGAATGGGGACATCTTTAGCCAGTAGGGAAAGTAGTGGTTTCACAATGAGGCTGAAATTTGGCAACCATTGTCGGCAGAAGGAGGTGAGGCCCACCAAAGAGCGGACTTGCTTCGGGGTTTTAGGGATAGGGGTCTCTAGAATAGCCTGTATTCGATCGGGTGTGAGCTTTCTCCCGTCTTTGGACAAGAGGTGGCCTAGGTAAGTGACTTGAGGTTGGCAGAATTGCAACTTCTTCTTGGAGACCTTGTGGCCATTTTCCGCGAGGAAGTGCAGGAGTTGGATGGTGGCTGTGACTGCAAGTGGAGTGGTGTCGGCCGCCAAAAGGATATCATCAGCGTACTGTATCAACACCACTCCATCCGGCAATTGGACTGCGTCCAGCTGTCTCTTGAGGGCCTGGCTGTAGATGCTGGGGCTTTCAGTGTAGCCCTGGGGTGCTCTGCAAAATCTGTATGAGCGGGATTTTAAAGTGAAGCCGAAAAGGTAGCGGCTGTCTGCGTGAATGGGGATGGAGAAGAATGCGTTCTTGAGGTCGATTACCGTGAAGGTGGTGGCAGTGGAAGGAATCAGGGTCAGAATGGTGGTGATGTCTGAGACTACAATGTACTGGGGTACAACTAAGCATGGGCGGATCTAGCGGATCTCGCGTACGCGAACTTGCGGATTTACGGATTCGCAATCCGCGAAGATCCGCGAACTCTAGCGGATTTGCGGATTTTTCCGTTTTTTGTGTTGGCGCGTGTTCGCGCCGATTTTGGGACAAGTTCGCAATTGCGAACTTACTTTTCGGCTCGCAACGGCCGCGACTATGTTGTTTCTACGTCTGGTTTATCATCACAGGTTCACAGCACCCTCTGTTTCACCACTGCCACCCTCTGGGACACCCATGCCACCCTCTGGTACATCCTCACTGGCACCTATTAGGTTTATTTATCACTGTAGATTATGGTGGTTGAAAAAAGCAAGCACACCTGCCCTTCTTCAACTGCCATCAATCAATTTGTGTTTCATTAATGTGTCAGTAATTTTGAAAGTTCCAGTCTGGCTGGCACCTGCTTCCTTCCTTATCTGTAATTTGCTTTTTGTTGCAGTGAAATTTTTTTTTCACAGGACCTTTATGGTGCTATTCTATGAGCCTGCTGTTTGGGTCATAGCAGGGTCATAGAATAGTTGCAAACTCTGGAGGGGCCCATCAGGAAGCACTACCTTGAATGTTACTAATGTTAAGTTTGAACTTTTGCACCTGCTCATTGCTTTCAGTTTAGCTAAAATCGTTTTTTCTGCAATTTCGCGCGTTTTTTGGGGCGCGAATCCGTGCGAGATCGATTTCGGAAGCCACGAATACGTGCGAATACAAAATTGTTTTTGTTGCGACGTGTATGTTCGCGTGATCTTGCGCGTGTTCGCGAGGCGCTTCTAGCTATACGTTTGCCAAGTTACCCTATCGGTCGTACACGGGCGCGGCCATCTTGTTGGCGTGACGTAATTCCGTTTCCGCCCGCTATGTGTAATCTCGCAAAGTGTGCTGCTCGCTAGTACAATTTCGCGCGTACTCGCAAGGAAAATCTCGCGCGAACTTACCCACGCGGTCGTGAACGGGCGCGGCCATCTTGTTTCTCATTCATTGCTATGGTTCTGGGCATGCTTTCTCTATCCTCTCTCAATCTCTGCCATCCTTTGCTTGTTTGAAGTTTTTTTGATCTAATTTTACTTATTATCTATCCCTCTATTTTTCTACCTCTATATTTTTGTGTTTTCTGCAGCTTTTAGTTACTTTTAAACTACTTTTTTAAACTCTTTTCTTTTCTTCTTCACTATTCTATTTCTTCTTTATCATTTAAGTTTATTTCTGCCCAGACCATGGTAAAGGGAGCCGGGAAGCACCCTGAGAAGGGGAAGGGTCCCGCACCCCGTGCCCGGCTCCCGTGCGGGCGTTTAAGGGGGGAGCAAGTGGTCCCGAGGGAGATCTTCAGCGCGGAGGAAGTGGCGGCACTGATCTTCCACGTCCAGCGCCGCCTCCCCAAGACGATCCTGGGAGGCGGCAAGATCGCGACCGGCTATGGCATCCGGGAGCGTCGCAAGCGGTGGGAGAAGGTGTGCCGGGCCATGTACAAGATCTCTGGGGTCCGGCGCACATATAACCAGGCCACCCACCGCTGGACCGATGTCATGGACCGGGAGCGGGACTTGCTGGACGCGCTCGGCGTAGAGGTCCCCGGGCTTGGTGAGTAGTAGTAGTAGTACATTTACTACTCTGTTTTATCCTGCTCTGTTATTTGCAAATCTTTGTTCTTTACCAAGAGCAATAATGCTGCCGATTACATTGAGGTAAATTATATTTCAAAATCTTCTATGCATTTCAGGTGCACTGCTCTCCTTCTCAGTAGCCTTGCTTGCTACTATGCTTCTTTGTTTTGTATGTTGTGTTCAGAAGCATTTCATTGGCCTGAGAAATTATGTATGAGTGTACTGTAAAGAAAAGAACTGCGTAATGCTAGACAGTAAGGGTCATATTTTCAATTACCGGCGCATCCCTGCAAAGTAGCAGGGATGCGGCAGTAATTGTGTGCCATGCCACCACCACCCATTGGCCCAAAACATCACAGAAGCCTTACGCATCTGTGCCGTAAAGGCAGCGCATTGCTGGAGTTGCGTGGCAACGATGGCGCAGCTCCAGCAATGCTCTGGGGTACCCTATCTCCCCAATGCTGCATCAAGCCGTACGTCGGCTTCAAGCGCGCAGGGTTTGAGTCATGCATCATTGTCCTAAAAGTGACTGATTGACATCTTGTAGATTTCCCTCAGCCACTTTTAGGATTCGTTCCTGCGCAGGTACGCCCTCCCTTGCGCCGGAACGCCCCATGATGGCGCAGGGCTTTACAACGTGATGCATCGCCCATATGCCCATATGTGTTTTTTTTTTTTATATATACGCCGCACCAACACCATGGCGAGTCTTTTGTTCTGCCGCTGCGTCAGAAAAGGCACGCAACAATGGAGGAAAATCAGCCGCAACTTCCGCAAGGGACTTCTAAATCAGCCCCAACAGACTGAAGTCCAGTCCTTCCTTTAGACAGTCACATGGCTATAAGAAGAAATAGTGGCGGTGGTGGCGGGTGGATTGATAGTTTGAGTATTCACTGATCTGCAAGCAGGATGGACTTTGTCTGTCACGTGTTGCGCACTGCTGCCTGCAGTGCCAGGCCTAGGCAAACCTCTTTAGTAGTCTGTTTATTGAGCTACATAGGAACTTTCTAAGTCAACGTTCCGCAAATCAGGCAATACGAATAACGTAGTATACCACATGAGATAGATCCCGTGGAATAGTTGTCTATCTATTTGCTATTTTTCCAAAATATGTTGTTATTGTTCTTTTGAAATGTTTGATTTGGTTGAAAAATCTCATCCATGTTTTCTGTTTTTTCTTTCTTTCATGTTGTACATCAGCTCCCCCCAAGGGCAAGAGGACACAGGAGGAGGGTGCTGAGTATGCAGGCCAGGATCGGGCAGGCGAGGGCTCCTTTGCTGGCCCCAGTAAGTTTACATTTTAATAAACAGTACCTATTTTTTCCTAGCGTTCCTCATTCGATTTTTTCTAAATCGTCTTTGATCTTCTTGTAGACTGGATATAAATTCTTATCCTGCCTCGAATATGACTCCCTGTGGTATTACTAGACTATTCTTATTAGTCTGTCTGTGTAGCTAACTAAGATTGGACATTTGGCAATTCCATTGGACTCCCATTATATTCAGCAATACCTCTATGCACTGTCTCCTTACTGACTAGATAGTGTGGCAGAGTCATTCAGCTCCCGAAGTCACCGATTATAGATCCCCAATGATCTCTAGATTATCGTACGCAGGACAAGAGAGTAGTACGGAGTCACAGCACAGTCAAGAAGTGTCAGAGGCACTCATGCTTGCAAAAATTCCAAAACCTTTAGCTCATCCACTCTAGTCTAGAGGAACAAAAACCACAGAGTCTATTTAAGTTTAAAAGCTTTATTAAAAGTAAACACATTTATTAAAATCTACTTTGTCATAAAACTATTTAACTGTAAACGGAAAAGTGGTTAGTGCTGACGATTAATTGGACACATTTCTTGTGGTCGAGCCGAACTCTCACCTGGTTTGAACTTGATCCTGGTCGTGTTCTTAGGACTCAGGAGTCAAGCTTCTGTCTGTTAGGAGAAAAAGTGGTGCGTGTTAAAAATCAAAAGCAAGCATTCATCAGTTGTGCATAAAAGTGCAGCAAGACAACAGCCTTCCCTGGAAAATGGGACATTTTTACTATGGAGTAGACAGTCACAAATTATTACATTGTATTCTGTTTTTTTAACATTTCTCCTAGACCAAATATTATATAGTAGTGAGTGGTGTATTCTAACATTCTTAAATGTACTTTGTAGGTGTAACATCTGGTGACGGGGCCAGCGCGGAGGTGGCTGTGTTGGACCAGGACTCGGAGGCCTCTGGGGAGGAGGCGGCGGTAGAAGAGCTGGCGGACGTTCCTGTGGGGGATCAAACGGTGGTGGCGGAAACAGGTAAGCTATATATTCCTTACTTATTGAGATTGAAGACTGCATAGTGTGCTTTCTGCACGGGTGTATTACAATTACAAATCAACCAGGTAGTAGCCTCCTCGAAATGTACTTCGACTTAGCTGTGAAGTTTTTGGTGAGAAGAATCCCAATAAGTTCTTAGACGAACGTGATGGATGGGATGAACGAAAAGCGAAAGAAGGGTGTAAGTAAGTGGGACGCGAACTTGTATGATGACTGGCAAAGAAGAACGATATGTGTTTGCTTGGCCCCCGAGGTGGCTGGGAAGGAAAGAATATGGTATGGTGCATGGCTGGGTCAATGATGAAGCAAGGATGGGTGGAAGGACAGCAGCCTGGGTGGGTGAAACAGAAACTGTATGTGTGCGTATACTTTGACTGAATGGATGCCTGGAGCATGGTATTCTCTGACTCTTAGATAGCACATGTGTATCTAGAGAGAGTAGATGGTCGCCAGGTGAAGTAAGTGTTACCTTGAAGAGCATGTACCACCGCACCCGCACGTCCGTTCCAGTGCAGGGAAGGCAAGGAAAAGAAATTGTAAATGTGTCCAATACTACCATGAATAGTAGCAGTACTTTGTATTGCGTTTGCATTCACAGCATATATCTGGTTATTACGGTGGACACTCCGTACCTCTCTTAATAACTTTAGTTTACTTGTAGTACGTCATTCATGTGTGGGTGTATCACTGTTCACTCAATATTAAGCAAAGCACCTAAAGTCATCTCATCTGTCATTAAATACGTCCCATGTGAAGTGATAGATAATCAAATTAGTTAGCTTCTTCAGTTTCCTTTTCTAGTACTCATTTGCACTGTAGGGTGAAAGGTAAATTAATTAAGCAGTAGCCCTTGTAACAGAGTATTCTCAGTGCCACCCGTAATAGAAAAGTAATAGCTTCACCACCTGCATGTACTGGACCGGTACAGTAACGCAAGTCTGTCTCACTCATCATGGTGTGCAACTTTTTTTCTCGGGTGCAAGTTCACTGTGCTGTGTCCATGTCATTCTGCCGGCTTGCATAAGATAACGTACCCATTTCCCTAAACAAGAGAGAAGAAGAAGAATAAGACTGGTGTACTGTCATAGTCGACTGTAATGGAAGTCCATAGTGGTCGTAGAATTAGTTCATTAAACTACCACTACTGTTAGAGCAAGGATGCAGAAGTGGGAGGTTACATAGATACTGTCCTCAATAGTTATGTACTGTGCTTTCAATTTGCTACTTGTACTCTGTGACCCAACTTTCGGCTCAATCACTTTGTGTTATTAATAAGGAGCATTGGTTACAGACTATGTCTTTCTTTCTTCATATAGTTGCTCCTTCCAAATCAACAACAAGGAGGGAGCAGGCTAGATTGGCCCGGCAACGGAGGCTGGAGGCCACAGTCGCCGAATATGGGCGGCTGGTGGCCCTGGAGGAGGAGGAGGACACGCAGTCGAGCGGGGCAACATCCTCGACTGTGACCACTGCATCCTCCTCCGTGACTAAGCCAGCGGGACCGAGCCGGGCTAAGAAAGACGACCGCCACCGCCAAGCAACCGAAATACCAGCTGCCCCCCACAGGAGCTGCAAGGAACGCCAACGCCGCCTACGAGTCCGCATGTCCAACCTGGAGCAGGAGGTCCTGAGGTATAAGAACTTGGTTAAGGGCCTCCGCTCCGAGCTTGCACCCTCCGCAAGGAGTATGATGCCCATGCCGCATCATGCACCAGCACCAGCACCCTCCAGTAGTGGAGTGTCCCTTGCCCTTTTTTTATAGACTTTTGGGGGGTGGGATTTGGGAGTTGGGATCGTTTTGGGACGTTTCAGAGACAATCGTTGGGGTTAGGGTGGGTGAGGGAGATTATTTTGTTAGGGCTAAATAAATATATTTTTCAACTTTATCTGACCATACCTGTTTTTTACTGCTTTTCAGTCTGGTGGGTGGGGGGCGGGGGTGTAACAGTAACTTTGTTTTCCTGAACAGTCGTAGGACTTTAGTAGTACAACCGTCAATCTCTTGTCTACTCCGAAATAATACTCCATTATACTACCTCCCACCAAACGCTTATCTTACCTGTAATTTGTGTTAGAAATTAGGGCTAGGCCCAGGGCTGGCTCCAGGTGAAATGGGGATTAACGTTGTCAATCCTGGGCGGGTGACATTTCCTCATTGCGGTGGTACTAGTGGTGTGACACAGTGGCAGTTGCATGCCTATGGAAAAAAAGAAAACGAAACCTTGTTTGTCCTCCTTACTGTAGCATTACAACGGTTACGGTACGATCGAGAAAATAGCAGGTGACAGTACACTAGACCAGTGCCATAATGTAGCCTAACAAATGGTAAAGTATTTGCTTGCAAGTATAACTAGTACTTGCGTTGAATTTATTTGACATTGGCTACTACTACTAGAAGATATAGTACTGAAGCTGAGTAAGTCTAGAAGATATCCTCGTATTCCTTCACCAGCCTGTTGCTGCTATGACCTTATCCTCCCCAGCAAGTGTGTGGAATTATTGATGTCATTTTAGTCAGACATCAAGCAAAACAACACAGCCCGGGGGAAGAGGGTTAGGGTTTGTAAAATGGATGGGAATGGGGGTTTCTTTTTGGGTAGGTTTTGTTGAGAGAAGAAAAAAAAAGCAGAGCATGGACAAACAATAATTGAAGATACAGACAATCTTTGGTTACAAACTAAAGGTAAGCACATGCAGTCACACTCATAGAATAAAAGACAACAATGGATACTGTATCTGTATTGCGTATGTTGTTGGAGTTGTCCTGTTGAATTTGGTAAGTAAGTTGCATGCAGCAAACAATTCCTCTTATTGGCGGCACTCCTCCATTCCAGCTGACGCTTCGTCCATCAATGTGGTGACCACTGACAGAAGACACCCTGTCCACTGCCTGCCTGGCGGATGTTGACTGAAACCCGGCCTGTAATTATTGAACGGAAAACAGGAAGTGCTATTACAATACCACTGATAAATAAATAAAAGGTATGTACGCTGTGTGGTTCAAAAAGTGACACTTTGATTTCCCTAATAGACAGTACAATATTTTTGAAATTGCGTGCTCTGTCTGAGTCACCTTTTTAAGGATCAATAAGTATGGCCAAAATATTATAGCGGATCTTTCCCCTCAAGGTAGGTGTACTACTGTGTTTTAGAACAAAATTTGACCTTCCCAGCAATGCTCCCACCAAGACCCTTACTAAAGCCAGTCGCAAAAATGTAGAAGAACCCCAATCATATCTCCAAAAACGATGCCTAGCAGAAAAATGGTTACAAAACGTACTTTGAAAGTAACAGTAGGCCCAAATACAGACCGTGGATTGTATTCAAACCACTTGCAAGCAAGCAAAAGTATCCATAGCCAGCATCGCTCCAACAGTGCTCTACAACAACAGAACCGCGTTGCAATAGAACCCCCCGAAACACATGCAATCCTGCTGCTAGGGCTAACCCTAACGAACCCTAACTTACAAAAAGTGCCAAAACTGGTGTTTCCTTATGGATTTTGTCCAACAAACTTCTAGCCGGTATTAGACCTTCCCAGGAATGCCCCAGGCAAGACC
Organism: Lissotriton helveticus; assembly: GCF_964261635.1. Classification (NCBI taxonomy): domain Eukaryota; kingdom Metazoa; phylum Chordata; class Amphibia; order Caudata; family Salamandridae; genus Lissotriton; species Lissotriton helveticus. The sequence goes on along the minus strand of NC_136062.1, from coordinate 201,474,353 downwards.
CGCCAACCCACCCGCAAAAAAACACCCGACACAACACCCCCAAACAGCGAAAAAGCTAAATCTCATACTTACAATGTCTCTCGGCCTTCGGTCCAAACGCGGCGCTGTGCAGCTAGGTCGTCATCATCATCAATCATCATAACTCCTGTTTTCCACCACGGATTTCCTGAAAAGCAAATGCAATCAAGATTAGACTGTCGCAGCAGTGCTTCGACAGAGACCCCGGCCGCAACCCACCCACGAACAGCAGGAAGCCCCCCAAAACGCTACATTGAGCAAGATGTCAGAAGAAATAGCAAAAAAAAGGCTGTTCCTTATGGATTTTGTCCAAAACACTTCTATCCGGTATTAGACCTTCCCAGGAATGCCCCAGGCAAGACCCGCCAACCCACCCGCAAAAAAACACCCGACAACACCCCCAAACAGCGAAAAAGCTAAATCTCATACTTACAATGTCTCTCGGCCTTCGGGCCAAACGCGGCGCTGTGCAGCTAGGTCATCATCATCATCAATCATCATAACTCCTGTTTTCCACCACGGATTTCCTGAAAAGCAAATGCAATCAAGATTAGACTGTCGCAGCAGTGCTTTGACAAGACAGAGACCCCGGCTGCAACCCACCCACGAACAGCAGGAAGCCCCCCAAAACGCTACATTGAGCAAGATGTCAGAAGAAATAGCAAAAAAAAGGCTGTTCCTTATGGATTTTGTCCAAAACACTTCTATCCGGTATTAGACCTTCCCAGGAATGCCCCAGGCAAGACCCGCCAACCCACCCGCAAAAAAACACCCGACAACACCCCCAAACAGCGAAAAAGCTAAATCTCATACTTACAATGTCTCTCGGCCTTCGGGCCAAACGCGGCGCTGTGCAGCTAGGTCATCATCATCATCAATCATCATAACTCCTGTTTTCCACCACGGATTTCCTGAAAAGCAAATGCAATCAAGATTAGACTGTCGCAGCAGTGCTTCGACAAGACAGAGACCCCGGCTGCAACCCACCCACGAACAGCAGGAAGCCCCCCAAAACGCTACATTGAGCAAGATGTCAGAAGAAATAGCAAAAAAAAGGCTGTTCCTTATGGATTTTGTCCAAAACACTTCTATCCGGTATTAGACCTTCCCAGGAATGCCCCAGGCAAGACCCGCCAACCCACCCGCAAAAAAACACCCGACAACACCCCCAAACAGCGAAAAAGCTAAATCTCATACTTACAATGTCTCTCGGCCTTCGGGCCAAACGCGGCGCTGTGCAGCTAGGTCATCATCATCATCAATCATCATAACTCCTGTTTTCCACCACGGATTTCCTGAAAAGCAAATGCAATCAAGATTAGACTGTCGCAGCAGTGCTTCGACAAGACAGAGACCCCGGCTGCAACCCACCCACGAACAGCAGGAAGCCCCCCAAAACGCTACATTGAGCAAGATGTCAGAAGAAATAGCAAAAAAAAGGCTGTTCCTTATGGATTTTGTCCAAAACACTTCTATCCGGTATTAGACCTTCCCAGGAATGCCCCAGGCAAGACCCGCCAACCCACCCGCAAAAAAACACCCGACAACACCCCCAAACAGCGAAAAAGCTAAATCTCATACTTACAATGTCTCTCGGCCTTCGGGCCAAACGCGGCGCTGTGCAGCTAGGTCATCATCATCATCAATCATCATAACTCCTGTTTTCCACCACGGATTTCCTGAAAAGCAAATGCAATCAAGATTAGACTGTCGCAGCAGTGCTTCGACAAGACAGAGACCCCGGCTGCAACCCACCCACGAACAGCAGGAAGCCCCCCAAAACGCTACATTGAGCAAGATGTCAGAAGAAATAGCAAAAAAAAGGCTGTTCCTTATGGATTTTGTCCAAAACACTTCTATCCGGTATTAGACCTTCCCAGGAATGCCCCAGGCAAGACCCGCCAACCCACCCGCAAAAAAGCACCCGACAACACCCCCAAACAGCGAAAAAGCAAAATCTCATACTTACAATATCTCTCGGCCTTCGGTCCAAATGCGGCGCTGTTCAGCTAGGTCATCATCATCAATCATCATAACTCCTGTTTTCCACCACGGATTTCCTGAAAAGCAAATGCAATCAAGATTAGAATGTCGCATCAGTGCTTCGACAGACACCAAAAATTACCCACAAACACCCGGAACCCCGCCAAAGAGCACCTCAAAGGCAAGCAAGTCAGCAAAAACGCCAAGAAATTTCCACCTCATATTTGGTCCAAAACACTTTTGTCCATTATTAGAGCTTCACAGCAATGGGCCCAAATCCGTCAACTCACCCGCAAAGAAGTACAACACCCCCACAAGTGCTGAGTCTTTCTTCATTAGGCGTAATCCAGCACTCTGCTTGGAGGGAAATCGCAGTCTGGAGGAGGAGGATAGAGGAGCATGTTCTTCAGAACTTGTGAACCTGAGGAATGTAGACTGCGGCACCTTCAAATCAATAAGCAAACAAGTGAAGACAGTTCTGATGATGGTCTTGTTTTTGGGATTAGGTGATTAAAGTTTGAATTAAATTAACTGTGCAAAACAAAGAAAGAGAGACACAAAGCACACAGGAATAAAAGTGAATAAGGACGAAAAAGAAAGTTCTTGATTGATTGTCTCATTTTCAGGGCTCGGTGTCAGGGAATAAGAACAAGATTTCGTCATCATACTCTGCGAATTCAGGCTGGATGAGGTCAGTGACACCGAACAGAGAACAAATCCCCTCATCTACGTTGCCGTCCTCCTCGTCTTCATGCGGCGTGCTTTCTCGTACTTTGTAATCTGGTGGTATGAGGTGCTGATTCATCTTGATCATTGTCAGCCGCTCCACATTTTTGGGCGAGAGGCGGCTCCGTTTGGGAGTTACAATGCCACCAGCAGCACTGAAAACACGTTCAGAAGACACACTTGCGAGTGGGCAAGACAAATAGTTTATAGCCAGGTTGAAGAGCTGTGGCCACAATTGTTTTTTGCCATGCCAATACTGCAATGGCTCATCATTAAGAAAGACCACTGTTGAGTCATTCAGATAGTCCTGCACCATCGACTCAAGGTCAGCAACGGTTCCTCCACTTTGCTTACTTTTTGCTGTGGCTGTGACATTTTTTCGAGAACCATACCCAAGCAAACTTAGCCAATCCTCTACAACAGCCACTGTTTTTGTTGTGTGTGGTGCAGATGATCCAGTTGCCGGTGTCTTTAACGGCTGAGAGGTCACTTGTGCCCCAGCCACAGGTGCAGAAGTGGATTCTTGTGACTGGGGATGGCCTGCTGATGCTGATGCTGATGTACTGGCTTCTCCTTCAATAACCTGCCGTTCTTTTTCGAACCTCTTGGCTGACCAGGCTAACCAATGTTTGTACTTTTGAACATCTGCATCAGCAAAAGGAAAGAATGCTTCGCCTGCCAGCGCCTTTTTGTAGCGTGGATCCAGAATAGTAGCACAAATGTAATGCTGATCTGACTTGATCTTTTGAAGACGTTCATCACCACGTAGGCGCTCTAATAATTTCTCAGACAAAATAAAATGGTCTTTTTTTTGTACATCTTTTTCAAACTCAGAAGACACCGCCATCAGTTGGTGCTCCAGCATGCACAACAATGGGATAGCTTTTCCCAAATTACAGTCCTCCTGGCTGACTGCACGCGTGAAGAACTCAAAAGGACGAAGCATGTCTGTCAGGCTTTTAACTATGTCCCATTGCGCCGCACTCATCCGCATGTCCTCCTTCTGAGATGTACCCTCTGTGAAGAAATAGTGATCGAGTACCGTATACTGCTCATACAGACGCTCAAGCATGTAGAAGGTTGAGTTCCAACGTGTTGCCACCTCCTGGATGAGTGCTTTCACTGGCATTCCACGTTGAAATAGCAGTCTCCGCAGATGCTTCCGGGCCTTAAAAGAATGGCTGAAATGGTTGCACATTTTGCGGCAGGTGGCCATTACCTCGAACGCTGTACTGTCTTTATCACTCAAGAATTTTTGAACTACCAGGTTGATACAGTGCGCCAAACACGGCACTCTAACATGGTCACCCTTCTGCATGGCCTTTACTACATTGGCGCCATTATCCGTGGAAACATAACCAATCTTGAGTTTTAGGGGGGATAGCATTTTCAAGACCTTTTTGTTAAACTCTTCCAAAAGGTTTTCTGCTGTGTGACTTTTCTCCAAGCCAAACATGGCTAGTGTTGCATGCTTCCGAGCAGCTTTGAAAACTTTGTCCGGGTCAACACCTGCGTTTAGCTTTGCTAAAACACCTGAAAAAGAGACCCAGTGTCCAGTGATGCACATGTAATCAGCGCCTGCGCCACTGGTCCACATGTCTGTTGTCAGATGTATTGTGTGAACAGCACTCTTCTGCAAAGCTGCCCCAATCGCCTGCAGCACATCTTCATGTAGTGCTGGAACCGCAACTCTGGCAAAATAGAACCGGCTCGGAACCTTCCATTTAGGGCAGAGCGTTGCCACTAATTCAAGAAAACCTACCGCTTCTACAAAAGAAAAAGGTAGAAGGTCCACAGCTAGCATTTTAGCCAGCTTAGTGTTATACAGACGCGTCAGTGGGTGGTTGCGTTCATATGGCACGTCTGAAGTAAGCATTGTTCTAATGTTGCCCTGGACCAAGCATTTACGGGCTGATAATGACTTCGTTGACCCAATTTTGCTCGCTGGTGAACTTTTGTGCGTTGGTGTCTCACTCGCTCCAACACTCTTAGTGTGCCTCACATTGGGTGTGCTGCTGACAGGGGTACTGGGTGTAAGGGAAGTGTTTGACACGTCTTCTTCCTGCTCGTCATCATCAGATGAAACATCAACGTTTCCTTGAATTTGGCCTTTCTTGATCGCATCTAGGTGCGCAAACCATTTGACAGTGTGCTTTCTCTCAAGATGACCTCTCTGGCCGCAGGTACCATAGTTGGTACCTGACTTACCACGACTAACTGCAAGCTTACAAAGGGTACAAATGGCAAACTTTGGATTTTTTGGACAAACAGTAAAGAAGTCCCAAACTGGGGACTTGAAGTGTCTGTGGGACATGGAGGAGGCGGCGATACTGGTGGTGGTGGTCATGAAGCTAATGCCAGATGAAGTGGAGGATGTGGATTGCCCAACTTTTGTACGTTTTGCACTTTCACCGCCACTAATTAAGGTCGAGGTTGACGGAGGTCTCTTCTTGCCAGAAAGAAATATGGAAGCGGGACGAGTTGGTGTACTACTTAACTCCAATGATTGTGGTGTTTCCACTGCCTCCTCATCGACAACATCATCATCACGCTCAGCAGCTCTTCGGGCTAGGGTCAAAATGTCTGTTTGCTGCATGCCCGCTGGGGCTGCAGTGACCTTTATGATGACTGGGTCGTCGTTGGCAGAGTCTTCATCAGCAGCAGTATCCGCCACTTCTTGTTGAGACTCATCACACTCCATAACTCTGAGACTTTGGACGAGCTTCCTTTTACGCTTAACTACCTTTGTTTGTTCCCAAGTTTGATCCGTATCATCAGAAGGAGGTGTGCTTGAAGAGGATGTAGACACCACCCTTGATCTCTTCCTTGCTAGGGGTGTGGAAGACAATGAAGGATCATCAGGAGGAGTGGCTTCCTCAAATGATACCTCGCCTTGATTGTCGATTTCCTGATGTGCCCCTACTTCGGGAGGAACAACTATTGTGGGCACTTGTTGTGACCCTCCATGCACCTCTGCTTGCGCATCTCCTTGCGCTGCCTCTCCTTCCACATGTACTTGGGCTTGTACTTGCACATGTGATTGTTGTTGCGGCTGTGGTTGTTCAACACTCGTCAGATGAGCTACAACAACCTGTGTTGATTGAGGGACATTGCTGCTGCTTTCTTGCGATGAGCCAACATCACTGGTCGATGGTGATTGAAGAAGTATACTGGCTGCCTCTGCAGCACTCAAGGGCTTGGACTTAAGTTGGCGTGGTGGTGGTGGTGGCACTGAGCCCAATGGAGCGGGGGTGCTGCTGCCAGCTTGGTCCCCAGCAGATCCCGCTGCAGCTGCTGCAGGCATACTTTTTTTTTTACTCCCAAAAAAAGGGGCGGGCGGCACACCAGTGTCCTTGGTAACTTGCTTCTTCTGCTCCTTACTGGCACCTTTCTTGCTAGAGGAGCTACGGGTTACTTTTTTTGGGGCCATCTTCTTCAGAGCAGGTCAGCAGGCAGCAGTTGCACGAGTTGCAGAGGGTTCTGTGTCCAGACGTGACGTCGCGTGACGTTATGCTGCACACACCGCTGCAGGACTTCTTCCTGGCACTGGTGGTTCTATTGAGTCTTCTTGTGCACCTAAAAGCAATGGAAGACAGAGGAACATCAGTTCAGTTATACACCCCAAAAAATCGACAAAACACAGAAAAATGAGCACAATCCCATGCCATCCATGTTGTTTACATTGAAGACACCCCACAGAAAGACTAGGGACATGCAAGTATGCAACACTCACTACCCCTGGGCATAAGGGATGAAAAGTAGGCAAAATAAGGGCAGGCCTCAGACACTGCCTCTCCTCAAAATGGCCCCCTTACACCCCAAGCACATGTTGCCTGTACCAGCCAGCACTCAAGATGGCCACCACCACCACCCACATGGCCAGTCCACATCAACAGTACACCCCCAAAAAACAGAAAAACAGCCAGAAATCACCACAATCCAATGCCATCCATGATGTTTACATCAAAGAGAGTGAGACCACACCACAGGCACACTCAGTCCATGCACCACCACCACCCCTGGGCAAGCAAAAGGCCACACCAGCAGCCCCCCAAAAACGACAAAAAACAATAAAATAAGCACAATCCCAACCCATCCATGGCCTCAATTATGTTTAAATTCAAGAAGACACCCCACAGAAAGACTAGGCCCATGCAACACTCACCACCCCTGGGCAAAGGGCCACACCAGCAGGCCCAAAAAAACGACAAAAAACAATAAAATCTGCACAATCCCAGCCCATCCATGGCCTCAATGGTGTTTAAATTCAAGAAGACACCCCTCAGAAACACTAGGCCCATGCAACACTCACTACCCCTGGGCATAAGGGATGAAAAGTAGGCAAAATAAGTGCAGGCCTCAGACACTGCCTCTCCTCAAAATGGCCCCCTTACACCCCAAGCACATGTTGCCTGTACCAGCCAGCACTCAAGATGGCCACCACCACCACCCACATGGCCAGTCCACATCAACAGTACACCCCCAAAAAACAGAAAAACAGCCAGAAATCACCACAATCCAATGCCATCCATGATGTTTACATCAAAGAGAGTGAGACCACACCACAGGCACACTCAGTCCATGCACCACCACCACCCCTGGGCAAGCAAAAGGCCACACCAGCAGCCCCCCAAAAACGACAAAAAACAATAAAATAAGCACAATCCCAGCCCATCCATGGCCTCAATTATGTTTAAATTCAAGAAGACACCCCACAGAAAGACTAGGCCCATGCAACACTCACCACCCCTGGGCAAAGGGCCACACCAGCAGGCCCAAAAAAACGACAAAAAACAATAAAATCTGCACAATCCCAGCCCATCCATGGCCTCAATGGTGTTTAAATTCAAGAAGACACCCCTCAGAAACACTAGGCCCATGCAACACTCACTACCCCTGGGCATAAGGGATGAAAAGTAGGCAAAATAAGTGCAGGCCTCAGACACTGCCTCTCCTCAAAATGGCCCCCTTACACCCCAAGCACATGTTGCCTGTACCAGCCAGCACTCAAGATGGCCACCACCACCACCCACATGGCCAGTCCACATCAACAGTACACCCCCAAAAAACAGAAAAACAGCCAGAAATCACCACAATCCAATGCCATCCATGATGTTTACATCAAAGAGAGTGAGACCACACCACAGGCACACTCAGTCCATGCACCACCACCACCCCTGGGCAAGCAAAAGGCCACACCAGCAGCCCCCCAAAAACGACAAAAAACAATAAAATAAGCACAATCCCAGCCCATCCATGGCCTCAATTATGTTTAAATTCAGAAGACACCCCACAGAAAGACTAGGCCCATGCAACACTCACTCACCACCCCTGGGCAAAGGGCCACACCAGCAGGCCCAAAAAAACGACAAAAAACAATAAAATCTGCACAATCCCAGCCCATCCATGGCCTCAATGGTGTTTAAATTCAACAAAACAGTTGTATCATGCACCCATAACCAACCCTGGTCCTACTGGATACTGTGGCTACCCACAATATAATTTATTTAATTTTCTGAAAAAGTTCAAAAATTGTACTTGCAGCAACTGTAATGCCCCAAACAAACTTACTTGTGAAAGTTGATTTCTAATCCAAAAGTGATCCAAAGACAGTCAAAAAGGCCTCAAATCCAAATATCCAGCAGCACCCACAAAAAGTAATCCTTCCAGCTCCAGATCCAAATGAAAGTGACCAGGAGATGGACAAAGCACTGGGAGGAGCCTGCTGGACAGGAACAGGAAGTTGGAGACTGTGGGGCACTTCCTTCCTCCCCCCCCCCAAAATGGACTCCTTGCAAAAAAAAAGGCCATGCAAATGTCAACCTGAGGAGTGATTCTGATAAAAATCATAATTTTCTGAAGGTTTATCCTGTTTGCTGGTGATTTTCTTGTGCGAAATTGCAAAATCTCTATTTCGCAAGTGTGAGATTGTTCCTTTCCGCCGCAACTACGTGTTCGCAATTGCGAACTCTCGCGAGGTGTGCTGTGCAAGGTGGCAAGCCGCGAGTACGTATTCGCGGGCGACAAACTCCCGCGGGAACACGCAGCAAGATCTAAAATGGCGCGTCACTCGCAAAGAAAAACAACTCGGCAAACGCTAAAATGACGGAAAGTGAACGCCGTGCACCACGCCGCGCGCCGCAACCAAGCAAAAAATCCGCCGCGAGCGGATTCACGGATTTTCGACAAATTCGCGAGAGTTTGCGGATTGCGAATTTGCCGAAAATCCGAAAAATCCGCGAGCGGAGCGGATTTTACGCCCATGCTTAGGTACAACCACTTTGTTGACTTCTCGTAAGTCGATGATGAAGCGGTACGCTTTTTCATCTCCCTCACCCTGCTTCTTCACAATGGGTAGGATAGGACTGTTGCAAACATTGCTAACTACTTCTTCTACCACTCCTGCATCTACCAGGGACTGGATGATTTTTACCAACGCCTTCTCGCCTTCGGGCGATATCCGATACTGCGGGAGTTTGGGGAGTACTGCGTCCTGTCGAACAGTTATGTGTACAGGGTCTATCATCATGCGTCCTACGTCCGAGTCAGTCTTTGCCCATAGGTACGGAGGTAGGGTGTCGAGCAAGGACAAATCAGTGTCAGTGATAGAGAACATGCGTTGTGTGCGGCAAGATCTGAGCAGTGTTGGGTTGTCGTACAGGATGACTCGAACTCCGTCTTGTGAACACCTAATAGTAGCTCGAAAGTGTTTCAATAAGTCAAGTCCCATAATGGCGTCGGGGTGTTGGAGGAGAGCAAAAACGTCGTGTCAGTGGTGTTATTTTCCAAATTAAAAGAGATCGGTGTGGACAAGGGATTAGTGGAGGGCGTTCCATCAAAACCTATTGATGTCACATGTGAGCCAGACAAGGGTGCCCTGGGAATCAATCGCTTAGACAACGCACTACGTGTTGCACCAGTATCTACCAGAAATGGAGACTTCGTACCTAGGACCTTAGCGGTGACATAAGGGCCTTGCTGGTCAACATAGAGCTCGACTGGATCCCTTCCTTGCCCTTGGCAGTCCTATGCAAAGTCGTGGGCATTGTCGCAGTCAGACTGTTGGCACTGATTCTGTCGGGGACGGTCAAATGTGTTCGGGCTACCAGGCCTGTCATTGTTGGTGTCGTTTGGGTGCCCTCATCCCTGTCCTCTTTTTCTCGGCCTGCCCGCTACGTCTCTCGTGTCTTTGTTTCTGAGTGCTTCTAGCAGAACTGGACATTGAGATTTCCAATGGCCATATCCTTTGCAAAACGCACACTGATTCTCATCGAGGTCTGTTCGTGGAGCGCCGGGTGCGGGTGTGCGGTCTCTAGGGGGTGGATTTCTAGGAGCGTTCGACTGGTAGTTCCCTCTATACTGTTCCCTTCCTATAGTCACCCCTTGCAACTGAGCAATCATTACCCTCTCTTTCAAGTCCTTTTTCTTTTTCTCAGTCGCTTGATCGTTCTCGTTCTTTTGTCGCTCATAGTATTGAGCCATCTGAAGGATAGCTGCGGGCTTGGAGGCCGCCCAACTACTCTTGCTAGTCTGCAGTTTCTGCGAGACTTCTGGTGTCAGGCCTTTCACATAGTTCTGGACAAACAAGTGATGTCCGGTTGCAGTGGTCATGTCCTGGCCGCTGTAATCGGAGAACACCGTTTCAAACCGGGAGAAGTATTCTGATACGTCTTCCTGGGGTTTCTGGCGACAGGCCGTTACTACTGACCAGTCCACTTTCCTTTCTGGGACTAAGGTTTTTAGTTTCTGCACAATCTTATCTGGTAGGTCTAGAATGGCTTTCATAGGTTTCTGTCCCGGCTCTCGCTGTTTGTCTACATCACCGAGTTGTACCCAGGTATGTCCGAACAGCTCAAGGTGGTCGACTTTCCGGATTTGCTTCCACACATCAGCTGGCAGACATAACCCGAAAAACAAATCGATATCCGCTAGGGTCATAATCGTTGAACCCAGAGCGGTGGCTAATTCTGTATGGAAGGCTGTGGGGTTCTTCCGCAGATCAGGCAAGGACTTTCGGAAAGTCAGGATGTCTTGCCGATCCCATGGTTGGTAAACCCAGTTGTAAACTACCCTCCCTCTCGCATCTTGGTGATTAATATCGTCGTGTGTTCCCAGTCTTCGTGGGGGAACCCAATAGGGGGCGGCCTCCTTTATGGGCATCATAGTGTCAATTTTTTCTACTCTGGCTTCAGTCACTGCAGGAGTCGTGGTGTTGGTTTCTGGTTTCAGTTCCATGAGGTGGTGAAAAACTTCAAGCGTACGCGTGAAGAGGTTCGTCACATCACACTCGTCCCCATCTCCGATATCAATTTTCCTATACAGAGTCGTTAGGTTTTCATGGCCTTTTCCTTGGTAGCGGTCTTCGTAGGCATTAAGGGTATGGTAACAAAGGCGTACGACAAAGTGTCGCCTGTGGCTATTGGCATATGTATGGTACATATCCGTTATATAATCCTCATTTTCCTTTCGCACCACCAGTGTCTTTACGATCTTATCGATCCCAGCTCGTTCGTCCTTGCTTAATCTATTCGATCTCGCTGGGTCTTTCCTCCCCGCTTCGGGATCACCCGAAGTTGCTGCTTGTGCTGCGCTGAGTGCAAGGGATTCGGTCGGCGCAGAGGCCATGAGGACCGAGGCTCCGGCACTACTCTCGCCTGTCGTTGGGGGTTGCGGGTGCTGTGCTAAGGGTTGGGAAGGGGCGTATGGAGGGGGCATGTAGATGATCGGGGGACCTAGTAGTAAATCGTCGTTCGTTCGCTGTTTTGAAGGTAGCTCGGGGTAAAGTGTAGAGGGTGTCCTGACGGGACACTGGCCTGATGATTCGGAATCTCGTTTTAGTTTGGTTTCCTCTCTTTCTTTTATTTCTTCCTTTAATTTGTTAGCGGCCAGGTGAGCTGCCTTGCGTAATTCCTTTTCTAACCTGACCTCATTTCTTTTCTTTCGCTGTTCTGTTTCTTTGTGCCACATGCCGAAGCTATCGAGCATAGTGGGTGTTGTTTTATTGTTATAAAGGGCTGTTTCCAGCGCGTTTATTTTGTCGTTATCGAAGGACCCTATCAGTGGCCACTGACTTCCCTGATCCTTTCTCGTGTATTTATGCCACAGCTTGCTATAAGCCACGGTGACTAGTCCATATTTAGTAAACATGTCCTAATTAGGGGTGCCCTCCAGTGGAGCCGGATGGTTCACCTCTAATAAGCGGTCCGGGTTGAACCAACTACCAACAAACGGGGCGAAGACAGGCATGACGGGTTACAAAGGGGACAAAAGTCTGCACTACCTATCTTTCACTATCCGCAAAGACTAAACAGAGTATTGCAACCCTGTGCTTATTTGTGAATAGAGAATAACCCAAATAGAACCAATTCCGAACGATCAATGTTCGGATAAACAATCAATCAAATGAGGGATAAAAATAGGCACGACGGATTACAACGGAGGCAAAAGCCTGCGTTACCTATCCTTCACTATTCACAAGGACTAAACAGAGTATTGCGACTCTGTGCTTTTTTGTAAATAGAGAATGATTGAAAGAGAACCAATTCCAAAACAGTAAATGCTTGGATAACAATCAATCAAATGGAGAGGGAAGTAGGCACGACGTGTTACAACGGGGGCAAAGGCCTGCGTTACCTACCCTTCACTATCTGCAAAGACTAAACAGAGTATGGCGACTCTGTGCTTGTTTGCAAATAGAGAATCTCTCAGAAACAATCAAATGAGTAATACTAGTATTTTCAAACAATCAAACAATCGATTCGCAATTCGTCGTGTTACACAACCTTACCCGGACCGCATGGACAGTTCCTCGTCTTCTGCTTCCAGCGCCTGATCGTCCTCCGTTCTCCGTAATTGCTGTGGCACTCCTGATGGTTCCCAGTCAGGACCGTAGATCACTCGAGAGAGGTCTGCTCGGAACCGGTGAAGTTCGGATGATCGGCTGCCAGATGAGGGTCTATCGGGCAGGAGCTCTTCCCGATCGTTGCAGTCGTTCACTCTGTCGTTGGGACCTCTCCCACTGGATCCACGCGTCGCTGATGGGCCCCACGTTTGGGACGCCAATTGTTGAAAGGTAGGGCCGAATTCGACCAAGAACCCTTCAGTATTTGCCCGGCGTTAGCCGCCTCTCATACCATTCGAGATTACCAAACAAAGAGGCAGGCGCTGGAGACAGAAGGCAGGAAACAGGAGTTTATTCCGACGGAGCAGAACACGTCAAATCAGACAACAGGGTATCTTCTCGAGGTGCTCTAAACGCATCCTTGGGGCCTGGCCTCTAATACACAGGTTTATTGCTTTATTACATAAAACACATTCTTGTTAATACTTTGATGTACGGAAAGGCATCCTCGGAATCTCCGCTCCAAACCCGTTCCCACACATATTTACAGTAAAAAGTCCCACCCTGATCTCAGTAGGTGATGACTATCGCGCAGCTGGATATCCCTCCGGCTCCCGGAATGTGCGCGGCTGATCGGATCTCATGGGGTGGGGGCCTTTATCATTCATAGATTCTTTGAAGAAGGACAGCTTCCTACTGTAAGGGGCAAAAAACTGTATCCGTGGGGCTAGGTGATGGCCTGGGATCGGGCGGGACAATCGGGCACAGAGGAAGGGGGTTCATCAAAGGATGCGTGATCATTAAAGGGACGGAGGGAGGTGTTAGTCGGGTACGGAATGTGGCTCCGAGGCAAGGCCGCGCTGAAGGGGTGGTTTATGGCCTAAGCATGTGAGAACGTGGGCTGTCAGCGCTCGGGGGATGCTGGCAGGGTCAGAGAGAGAGAGAGAAATGCGCGAGGTAGTGGGCAGAGAGGCCATGGTGTTCAAAATGGCTGCTATTTACGCGCACATTTGAGCTAAAAGGGGACAAGATGGCGCCGATAATGTTTATGTCGCAATCTAGATTTTAACAATAAGGTCCAGGGGAGAAAAACAGAGAACATATCACTCCTATCTAAATCATGTAATTCACTAAGGATATGTTATACCAATAGTCGGGTTGGGGTATTGTGTAAGTGGGAAAGAGATATCCTTAACGGACAAGAACCCTCACTCACCCAAAGGTGACATGCTTCATCATTGGGCTCCCTCCACACATCGTTGTAGGGTTTTGGTCCTGGGCTTTCAAAACCTCCTGTATTCTGTGAGTTGTGTTCCTGGTTCATGTAAACTCGTACTCCTTGAATCTGATTTGCTAACATAGAATTGTCTGGCACCCCTAATGATTTTCCTGTGGCCATATTTTCAATGGGGAGTTCAATCTCTGTTGTGGTATGTGTTCCGTGATTCCCTCTTTTTAAGTAACTTTCTTCTTACTTGTTTTGCTATTGTTCATGACCCATTTTTCTTGAGCATATATTTGTAATTTGTTTAAGTCCTGTTGTTCATTTTGTAGATAATTATGTTAAAAATAAAATTATGCTTTTGTTCAGGAGCTGTGTGCTTTTGTTTCTACTACAGGGTGCTGATGGCCTGGGCTCCATGGAACTACCTCCATTGCATAGTTACGGAGGAGAGGGAGCTGGGGTCTCACGTTCTATATTTACTCTGAAATCCCCTGCTGATGTCTCATTTTTTCTGATTGAAAGTGAGGAGGGGAGGAAAATTATCATTAGCCAATTATGCATTTCCGTAACAATGAACCATGACTCTGAAGAATCACAGACACCTGAATCAAAGTTTAGTTAGTTTATTACAAAGCCAAGAACAGCTGGACATACAAACACCTCAAGACGAGGGTGAAAAAATACATTAGACCTAATACAAAGTCAAACCTATGGGTGAAGTTAAGATGGTGCAGCATACACAGAATAACTAACCTCGAGAATCAGGATGCAACATATGACAGCTCTGATGTCTAGAGTCCCCTTCATCAGAGGGTTGTAGGTAAAAAGCATTAGTATGTTCCTACACTGTCACTAACATGACATCCCTACTTAGCATCCCCAAAGGCAAGTTCTGAAAAGGTGTCATCACGTGAAGGCTTCTTAAGAAGACCATTCATGTTGAATGGGTCAGGTAACATAAAGCTACAGAGCTTGTTCTAAGATGCTCTCTCTTCTACAGGCAAGGCTGAAGTCCCCCGGACTCTATCCTTAACTCCAATACAAACAAGTATTTACAATGCAATAGATCTCACATTTGCAAAAGTTCGAGCTATTGGCATTGTAAATGACAAACCTTTTATTTATGTGTTGGTTTTGAAAACAGATAAATAAAAGGCATTGTCATGTACAATGCCAATAGGTTAAGCTCTCGCAAATGCGAGACCTATTGTATTTGCAATGCAGTAGGTCTCATATTTACACGACTTTGAGCTATTGACATTGCAAATAACAATGCGTTTTATTTATGCTTCAAAAACCAAAACATAAATAAACGGCATTGTCATTTACAATGCCAATAGCTCAAACTTGCGTAAATGCGAGACCTGTTGCGTTGCAAATGCTTGTTACAGCAGGGCATAAACAGCAACAAATTGTCGAACCCCAACCATTTCGGAAGCTACCAACACAAGGGTGTCTGATTTTTGGCGAGTTATAAAACAATTACAGCCACATTGCTATGGCCCTTTGATATCTCTAACCTGCCTAGGAGGCTTCAAAGGTTCCTACAGTGCAGTTTCTGGAGACTCAGCCTAAACACAAACACACTTATATGGCACAGCGGAAAGGAAAGGTGTCCCCTGCAGTGACCTAGTAAGCAATGCCTTGGGCCCTGGCAATGGAAATTAGTCTTTGATTATTGATGGTTA
The DNA here is from genome assembly GCF_964261635.1 of Lissotriton helveticus. Taxonomy (NCBI): domain Eukaryota; kingdom Metazoa; phylum Chordata; class Amphibia; order Caudata; family Salamandridae; genus Lissotriton; species Lissotriton helveticus. The sequence continues at coordinate 201,458,872 of NC_136062.1, read as the reverse complement.
GAGGTATTGGCGCTATAAATGAAAATACGTTTTTTTTTTTGTTTGTTTTAAAAAAAACCTTTATTGAGTTAATCAAAGTATGACAAGCGCAGGCCTACAACCACAGAGGCCGGCCGCAAACACAGGAATCGGATCAGGAGTCATGCACGTATATACCACCAAATAATATCGACAATACAGATACAGCATGTGATTGTATATGCCTCAACGCAGAAGGATATCAAAGGTTTAATTTTAAAGTTATAAAGAAGCAGAAGTGGCTGTACTATCGGTGGCGTCACACCATAATATCAAGTTAAGAAGAGATGGGGGGGAGGCACCGCGCAGTGCAAACAAGTCCAGGTGATGAGCAATATGAACCTTGGGCACACTATGCCCGCCGAGGCTGACGAGGAATAAAAGACAATGTAAAAGCAAGCGATTAGCGAGCACACCCTCCCGAAAACCCACCCTCCGGAGACAGTAAGGTATAGGTAAGTATAGAGGCCAAACAGAGAAAGAAAAAGATAAGGAGAGACAGCCAACCCTACTGTAAGGGAGGAAAAACCCTACCCAAAGAAAGAGGAAAGAAAGAAAGGGGACCATAGAACAAAACAAACTAAAATAACAAACCCCCCCAACACCCACCACCCTGCACCCCTGTAATGGCTACGGCCTACCCCACTAACAGCGTGCCTGTCGCCCCGGAACACCCCAAAGAAGGGAAATAAAGAAAGCGGAGGAGGAGAAGAACAAACATACTCCCGGCCACCTACACCCCCCGCCATTAGCGACCTCCCCAAAACATATTGTCCATTATTAAAAGCAAGTATTAAGCACCAATATGGGGAGGACCTCAACCAAAACCACCGACTCCCAGTGATATACACAGTACAATCCCGGCATAGATCACAAAGCGTAGCTAACCCCAAAAGTCAAAGACAACCATGACAGTTCGGTTCTTCACGATAATCTACGTCGCCAAAGCCAGCAATCTCGCAGAAAGCGAAGCGTCCCAGATAGTACAAAGCAGTGGCATCGGATCCAGGGCAGGATACAAGATGAAGTCAGCCCTGACCAGTGCGATTCTTTATGAAAACCCATGCCACCCAAGCCACAGTATTCATGTGGTAATCGAAACGTCCATAGCAGTTCGAAGCAGCTGAATCGTACCGAGGACAGGATACAAGATGGCGGCATCCACAGGACCAACGGGGAAAGATGAAGGAGATAAGCAGACCTCTCCGACGGTCACTAAAGAGCTGTTCTTGGCGATCAAAACCTTCAGCAACGATGTTTCGCCGAGCAGGAGTCATACCGAGAAAGCTAACTATGGTCTTAGGTGCAACATTCACGAGGCCAAAATCATCGACGTGAGCTGAGTCAGGCTGCCGCGCGGGAACCTCAGAACAGTAGGCCAAATCTTCCACTGGAACCACAGAATGCTGATCGTGTGTCGCAGCATCATCGTCCGGTCGCAAGCAGATATTTCCCAGCGTTTCTGACATTCGGTCATACGTGACTGTGAATTGGGAGTGGAGCGCCCCAATGGCGGCCATCACGGACCTCAACGATGGTGCGCCATCTGTCTTCTCCATCTCCCCCCCCAAAGAGACGAAGCAGGACTCGAGCCCCAGACTCACTTCCGAGGCTCCAGGCACACACAAAGCCGATGGCAACAGCAGGAGCTCCCTCAGCTGGTGATCACGACACCTTCGCCGACCGCGGGGGCCCCCCCTTCAACACCGCCGTCCCCAGCAGGGTCTCCGGGCGAGTGGCCCCCGACCGCGGCGCACGATGCACACCCTGTGTCACGAGACCGAGTCCTCAGTGCCAGCTGGTGACTGGATTGCAGATCGGAGATGCAGAAAAAGATCCAAGTACGGAAGACCGGACGAAACACTGGTTCCACAGCCGCTGTTGATCAATTCCAGCCCGGATGGGCTAGAAATCGAGGTCCCGGCTTCAGCCCTGGAGTAGGCCGAAAATGGAACACGACATAACTCCACCACCCAGTATGTTAGGGAGTCCGGGATTGCACCACCGGTATCAGGCGAGCTTCATACACACGGGAGTCCGGCGTAGGTAAAGGATAAATGACAGGATATGCGAGCTGCCGGCGGAGGTCGACGGAGCCGGGAGCTTAAGCAGCCATCTTGGATCGTAGCGTAGCTCCTCCTCCATGAAAATACGTTTTAGCCATGTGTTTTGGATTGGATTGGATGTATGTGGTGTGAAGTGGAATTATGTGGTTTGGAATTGTTAGTTGTGGAATTGTGTGTGGTGAAATTGTGTGAAGTGGATTTGATTAGTGGAATTATGTAGCATGGTGTGATGGAAATTTGTGGATAGTATTTATGGGGTATAAGTCTATTGGAATTATGTGTAGTAGGAGTGTGTGTCAGGGTGTAATTGTGTGGAATGGCATTCTGTGTGGTCGAGTGGTATGTTGTGGTGTTTAATTATGTGGTATGCTGTTGAATTATGTGACATGATGTGAAATTCTGAGGTGTGGATTGGATGTATGTGGTGTGTTGTGTAATTGTGTTGTTGAGTTGAAATATGTGGTTTGTTGTCAAATTATGTGGTGTGGAATGGAAATGTTTAGGGTTGAATTGTCTGGTGTGGAAGTGTGTGGTGCTGAGTGAAATTATGCTGATTGGAATTATGTGGCAAAGTATGGAGTGTATTTGTGTGGATTGTGTTACCTAGAGTAAAAATGATTAAACCTAATTACAAAGAAATGTGGCCTTTAATTGCGTACACATTTACAAAACCTTATAATATGTAAAGACCAAATATCAAAACAGAAACAGGCAGAGTCAACTTCCAGCGACATTTATGTACATGAACTCAACCGGGGGCTTGAACAAAGCACATTTATAGGGGACAGTCTTCCAGCAGAAGGAACCATGTTGGCCTTAGTCCCAAACCAAAAAGAGGAAAGTTCGAACTCCTCAGCCAGCAGCCAAGCAGAGTACCAGATGGTGCTAATTTACAGGTTTTGGAGGGAGGTGAGGTGATCTGAATGAACAAAAACAGACTTGGGGAGCAAGGGGCTGGTCTGAAACGTCCTCCCCACTCTAGTTCTAATGCTATCCTACTGGGATAAGAAGGGGAAGTGGAGAAAAATGCGTAACACAGTGGTGCTGGAGATGTGCCGACAAACATTGTCGCACAGAGTAGCTCCCTGCCTTTTAAGTAGAGTTACTCTCTGAATGTGGCTCGTGTGGTGGGAATGTTCTGGTAGCGTGGAAAGCACTTCGTTTTTAAATTATGCAGTCCCAATTTGAAATTGAATTAAATGAAATACCAGTATTTGTTAAGCGCACAGTTACCTCCGAAGTGGTGTCCCAGCACTGGGGGCCCTCGGGATGATTAAGCGAGCTATTGCCCAGAGTTACATGGTGCTGGGCTGACCTTCTGCCGGTGCTGGGCATCGAACCATGAGCCCCAGTTTCCAGCGTAAGTCGCCCTGGCCGCTGCGCCACACCTCTTCCAGATTTAGGCTCCGTTAGTGCTGATGGTGCTGACAGTGGCTCGTTGATGATCAAGAAAGAAGCTACTGACTCACAAGTGTGCAGAACACTAGCTTAGGCCCCGATGCTGGGGTTGGACTATTAGTGGCAGGAGCAGAATTCCTCTGAGGTCAGCAGACATACTTCACTGGGCAAGCTGGGCTTGACAGTGAGTCAATATCCAAAGAACTCCGGGAGCAGAGGGAGAAGCTGGGCAGAGCAGCAAAGGCAGCAGGAGGCATCGATGAGATCATTTAAGGCAGGCTCACAATCCCAAAACCTTTGGCTGCAAAAGCATAACAGATTTATTATTTACCTCACTATCTGGTGAAAACTAGCAAGATGTCCCAAGTGACATGAGTAATGTTTTCTCAAAATACTGGTTCTAATGAATCACAGGAGGATGTGGCTCACTTGGGTAAACTTAAGAACAATACAAAATATTATTTCAAACCTTTGGCAAATGCACGCATGGAACTGTTCAACTCTCATTTTGCAATCCGCATTATCGAATGATCACTTCTAATGTAATTGTCTAAAGTATATACAAGAAGACTTTAATGCTCAACCTAAAAATAAAGAAAGGCCACAGCCAATAGACAAGATTCACCAAGAGGGGGATAAATGCTGGAGGCAGAGAGCTGCCGGTCTTGGCAGAACATGGAGAAAGACGTTGCAGGGTTTGGCATAATGTGGTTCAATGGGCAGCTGGTGTGGAACATTGTTAAATCAAGAAAAGCAGTGCTTGAATACTGCTGCCTAAATACCTTGCCCTAAAATTAAAGCCCTGGGCGAGAAGCACTACGGCCATCACAAGGAGTGCCACAGGTCACAAGGATCTTCCTCCTCCCTTTTGAGTCTGAGATTGCAAACGAGAAGCATACCAGTCAGACTTTTGGGAACTGTAGACCCCTAATGCAAATATTGTCTGTTTCCAAAACAACTAACTGCCTTGTGGGCCTGTGGCCTTTGTTATCCAGTTCATCATTCAGAGACTATTCCGAATGGTTTGCACAAGCACGTAGATACCAGAGAACCCTTTCATGATTGGTCCTGTTGGTGAGTTCCTTGTCCTAGTTAGTCTGCAGAAGACTCCTCCTAGAGGTCATATTGCAGCAGTATGACAGCCAAAGGCTTACATGTAAAAAACTGATGCATTCTGGGAGATGGAGGCTCGCAGGCCTAAATGTCAAATTAAGTTTATCCGCCATAAATTCACATTCAGTGATTGCGAGATTCTTGCACTTGCAGAATACCCCACCCCCTCTTTCAGCTGAATATAGAAAATGGGGAACCGGCTCGATTGATTGACACTTTTCATGATTTTAAATTTACCCATTCAGTTTCATGATTCTTGTCGGACTTTTAAAGAACAAAGGGCCAGATGTAGGTCGCCAAATACCGGTCGGTAACGGCCGAATCCGGCCGTTACCGACCGGTATTTAGCTTTTGAGATGTAGGTGGGTCTGAATTTACAGAAGCGATATATTTACCGATTCGGTAAATTTACCACTTCGGTATTTTACCGAATCGGTAAATATACCGATTCTGTAAATCCATATGTAGGTGACACTCCTAAGAGTGCCACAGGCCCTTCAGATTCGGTATTTTACCACCCAATTCTATTGGGTGGTAAAATACCGAATTCAGGTGTGCATGCACATCTGTGCATGCACACCTGTGCCATGTGGCACACAGACATGCCCTTAGGGCACATGCCACATGGCACACATGCCTGTACTTGGGGTGCTAGAGGGTGTCAAAGTGACACCCCCTGCACCCTTGCAGGATTCGGTATTTACCGAATCTGTAAATACCGAATTGGTATTTCACATTGATTCCTATGGGCTTCAAGGCCCATAGGAATCAATGTGAAATACCGAATCGGTATTTACAGATTCGGTAAATACCGACTCTTACAGATTCGGTAATTTTTTACCTACATCTGCCTCCTTCCTATTTACCGACTCTTAAATACCGATTCGGTGTGAGTCGGTATTTAGGAGTCGGTAAATAGGAATTACCTACATCTGGCCCTAAAAGCCTTCATGTAAAGACTAAATTAACTCAAAGGTGCTTGAAATAGACATGGCTTGCTAAGATAAGAAACACATTTTGGAATCTGTTAGGTGGATTATGTAGCAATAATTCGCTAGTCTGCTGTCACAGAATTTTTTTCGGAATGCAGCACTTTAACGCTTATTAATTTAACCATGTGCTAGTAATGTTTAGTGTCTGTTGCTGAGCGCCATTCCAACTTACAGTTCCAACATCTCGGTTCAGTTGAGATACACAAATAAATGGCTAGTGCCTGCCTTCCTGTGTGTCTTGGTGCCAGCTGAAATTACCAAACATGCCTACTCCCTGCCGCCTTCAGACTGGCAGCACCAGGCTGATGCCCACAGGGCCGGGCAGGTGTGCGTCATTGTGTTTTCAAGGGGGAGCAAAAGTGAGGTTCTCCATTGCTGTGCTTCACATCTGGAACTAATACATCTATTCCAGGCCTATGCACCAAAGAAGACAAGCCTTAGCTGTCCTAAGCTTAAAAACTGGACGTCTGCCCAGTGCCATCCTGTCTCACCAGTGTACCAGTGGCCTCCTGAAGCACTGCTATAAAGTACGCATAGCACTCAGTGCTATGTGAGGTGCCTCCAGGTGCTAGTGTGGCAGTATGTGGTCTCATGATATGACACCGTCTATTCCCAGTAAAGCCTTTCTGGCCTATAAATGAACTGAAAAGGCATGCTGCCTTGTTGATAGCAGCACTTTTCTAATGTGAATCCATAACTGTGGCAGTGGGTTGGCCTCTATTGCACCCTGAGGCACAAGAGCGATGCAATAAAAATAACCAAATATTTTATTTTTTTATTTCAAATGTTTTTATTAAAATATAAGTTTCACATCAGAAGTTACAGACAGTACATTGTAATGCAAAGAGGTCGACAAGTAAAAAAAGAGAGAAAGAAGAGAGAGAAGAAAGGGGGGGAGGGATGGGGGTGGTGTTTTATACATGTAATTCATATATACTTGTGCCTATATACAATTATATATCCATACATTTACCTATTTAACGGTTGGCGCTTGTATATGTTTGGCTTGTGTTGTTGCTTAGTCCCTTGGCGTCGCTACCCCACGTAGCCGAAGAGATGGGGTGGGGAAAAGGGGGGTAGGGGGTGGGGTGGGGGTTACGTCTGGCGTGATTCCAAGTATGTGTCGAGAAGTTCCCACATTCCATCCTTGGCGTTGTGTTCCTTCGAGAATTTGCTGGTGATATTGTCTGCGCCTCTGAGGAAGGTGACCCAGTTTATCCAAGTTTTGAAATTCGCTTTGGCTGTGTTCTTCCAGTTTGTTAGAATGATTTTTAATGCTGCTGTTAGGAGGATGTCCACTAGGTCTCCCTCCTCTTTGCTGTCTAGGCAGTCCGTCATGAAGCCCGTGGCAAGGCTCACGAAGCTGATCGTTATGGTTTTGTTGGTAATGTCGTTAATGAAATTGCTCACTTTCGCCCAGAATTTCCTGACTTTGTGGCACTCGAAAATTAGATGTTCTAGGGTGCCATTCTCTTTTTCGCAGTTCCAGCAGGTCCCATTGCCTCTTATGCCTGCTTTGTAGAGTCTCGCCGGGGTTCAGTATGCTCTGTGAAGGAGCCAGAATTTTGTTTGTGCCAGTTGTGGCATGACTTTGTTCGTTGTCGCTGACCGCCACAGTTTGCCCTTTTCGTATTCGTTTAGTTGCCTCCCAAGAAGTGCTTCCCATGTACACATCACTTTCTTGTTTAGTGTGGATGCTTGGGGGTTGAGGAGCTTGTAGATTTTTGCTGAGTGGTGGCCTTTCGTATTGAAACTTTCCATGTATTTGATGATGGTTGGTGGGTTTTTGCTTAGGTTTGCCTTTTTTATGGCGGTTTTGATTTTCAGGAATGTGTACAGTTCTCTTTCTGGGAGATCGTGGAGTTGTTTCAGAGTCTGGAATGTGATTGGCGAGTTTTTTGTTTCTAGCTGGTTAGGTGTGGTAATCCCTCTTTCCATCCATGTTTCTATGTTTAGTGTCTTTCCTTGGTATATTATCTTTGTATTGAACCAGATTGACTCCCAGGCGGTTCCCTTCACTTTCTTCCCCATCTTTTTGTCTATTTTCATTAGGGCCTCTTTGGTGTGTCTGAGGATTGGGCTGAGTTTGTGAGGGTGTTTGTTCGCTGTGAGCAGCGCTATGGGGTTGAGCCCCCCCAGGATGTTCCTTTCTACTTTCAGCCACTCTTGTTCGTAGTCTTGCGTGCTGGTCAGCCAAACAATGCCTTGCTTTGCTAGGCATGCCGTTTGGAAGTTCTTGAAGTTCACTAGGTTGAGGCCCCCCAGGTTCTTTGTTAGTCTCAACCACACGACACACAGCGAAGACCAGGCAGTGATGATAGCGCTTGATGCAGAGAAAGCATTCGACAGAGTATCCTGGCCATTCCTGGATACATGCATGGATAAGTTTGGATTAGGTACCAAATGCAGAACAATGGTAATGGCCCTGTACAACAAACCAAGAGCAAAGGTGGTGGTGAATGGGGGTACATCGGAGACGCTAATGCTGGAAAGGGGCACAAGGCAAGGATGCCCCCTATCACCGGGACTTTTCCTCCTGGCGCTAGAACCACTACTGACCAGAATAAGAGACAACAACGACATAACAGGTGTCACAATCAAAGACAAGACGGTGAAATTCGCAGCGTACGCGGACGACATCCTCATTACTACCACCACACCTACCACATCAATCACAGCCCTAATGGACACAATAGGGGAGTACGCAGCAGCCTCTGGATACAAGCTCAATAAGGAAAAATCGGAGTGTAAGCCAATGAACGTACACACCACAAAAGAGGTACTGGGACACTCGGGTCTTGCCTGGCAAACAAACCCGCTTAAATATCTAGGCCTACTCTTCGGAAGAGACCTAAAGTCAACCCTAGAACACAATGAAGAAGCCACCCTGAAAAAGATAAAGGAAAGACTGGACCTCTGGTCATCCAAATACATAAGTTGGTGGGGCAGGATTGAAACGATCAAGATGATGGTTACACCAGCCGTCAACTACACACTCAGCATGCTACCCCTGGCAATGACAGAGAACTTCCACAAGAGACTGGATAAACTAATAAATAGCTTTATCTGGAGAGACAAGAGACCAAGAATCAACCTACAAAAGCTGAGACTAACAATAACCTAATATTTTAAGACGCCTAAAGGTAACCTCGATAGAAAGGGTAGCTTCATTGCTCAAACAACCAGGCAACACACTTTGTTTCTTATAAAAAGAAACACTTCTAGAACGAAATATATATATTTAATAATATTCCACACAGCCTTTGATAGGCCTGTAAAGCACTTGCAAAACCTTCACACCAAGACAAAACAAGAGAAGAATATCCCGTCTGTGTTTCCCTGCTGAAGAAAGCCTCAAGCATGTGATGAGCTGTGAAATGTTCTGGACGCTGCATTCCTCAGTCAGTAAGATGAGCTCTTGGCCCTTTTGCCCCTCCTGAGTTTATGGCCATAGCAGAGCGTGGTGCTTTTGAAAGATTTACAGGTGGTTCGAAAGGACAGCCTGCGTAAACACTAGCAGAGGCACTAGCAAACTAAAACCAGAGGGGAGGAGGGACATGTTTGTGTTGTGCGATGGTCATAAAATCACCGAGTCCAGAGTAGTGAAGCTCAACTCTCTCCCGTGAGCAGAAAGAGGAGTAACCACCATACAATCTTTAGCAAAGTATGTGGCGTGCTTTTAATACAGGGCTTCAAAGATGTCCATAAAGGTCAAATTTTCTACACAATTCTTGATGTAAAGCTGACAGGCTGAGATGGGCTCCTTCCGGCCACTGCCCAGCCTGGGGCTCTCACCTCCCTGCTCTGCTGCCTCAATCCACCCCAGCTCCACGCTTTCATCTTCAGTGTCAGTGACAATTTGCAGTTTATTATTACAGGCGGGGATGAGAGCCTCCCTTGGCAGAGAACTGAACCCGTCTCCTTGGAACAGTTTTGCCCGCACTCAGTATAACAAAGAGGTGAAGTGGCGCATGAAAGAGCAGAGGCAGGCAAACAGAGAAACGGCACTGATCCATTCAATAAATATACTTTGTTGTTTGCATTCTGACTTTTTGTGTTCCCTTGAACTTGCGGCTCTTGCTTACTAATTAAAGAAGCCCGATCATGGCTTTTACATTAAGTAGATGCGGTCTCCCAGTGCTTGTACATAGTAGAGACGGATTTAGCATGATAACCGGCCATGATAGGTGTGCGCGAGGGGCAGCTGTGAAGAAAGGTGAAGTGGCGGGCAAACAGAGAAAAGGCGCGGGACAATTCAATAAATGTACTAAATAAATAAATGTACTCTGAAAATCGTATGACGAGGGCCGCTTTGAAAGTGAAAGCAGGCATTGCATGTTGTGCGTGTGAAAGGCTCGGCATGGGGCAGCAAAGCAGTTTCAAAAAGAAGAAGGGGGCTTACGTAGGAGAGAGTGCGAGGGGTGGTGCAGAGTCCACGGCTGACCGCCATTGTCCCTGCTTTGAAAGTGAAAGTGGGCATGGTGCGCTGAGCGCGAATGAAAAAACAAGTAGTCCCTAAATGTATATAGAACTGCCAGGAGCGGAAGTAAAATAGTTGGTCGGTGCTGCTTCCTACACAATGGAAGCAAAAGGGAAGTGACGTTTCGGACCACCAGCCAATTAAATAGCTACATAAAAAGAACAATTCCATATTTAACCAATGGCAAGCTAAAAAACATATATACATGCAATGGGTGGAGTTTCACCACTAATACTAACTACTTAATGCCTCAAAGAGTCAGTCCATGCGCTGCCCTATGCGAGACCTAAAAATGAATACAAACTCCCATAAGGCTGTGCATCATCACCCCATCCACGCAAGACATCTCCTCCTAGGTAACATTCCATGCGGTAGCAATGCTCTCTTGCCTTGGCTCAATGGCCTTGATTCCTGGGCTCTCTCCAGTGAGAAAAGAACACCATCCCATATTACCAGTATCGCCGTTCAATGTATCTTCTCCTACCTAAGTCTTACTCCTAAAACAAAGACATTATTTTCACTAGCAAGAATGGATTTCTCCAACTGCAAAGGAAAATGTGAGAAAGAACAAGTTCTGCATACACATGAATCCTACTAGCAAACCTAACTCTAGAGCGATCAGGGAGAAATACACCTTAGGCCTAAAGAACTCGGCCAACATAAGAAACAACATGTAAATTCAAAAAACACACTCCCACACTTATACATGAGCATTGTTACTGAGCACATTTAAATCAAAACATTACATATGCATACGAATTATAACGTTCATTGGTTACATGTACAATTCTTCACATTAAGGTTTTCACCTAGTCATACGTAATTGAAATGCTGATCTTTCTACGTTATATGAAAATATGACTATCACTTCAACTTACATGTTATTACAGAACACAAGCTAATAGCATAAATGTTAACACGATAAAAGATTATATGCGGGTGCGGTCTTTCCATGATTATGATGCACCCCTACAACCAACAGAGCAATTTGTGCTCTAGCAAAGGGTTATTTACAGTTTTTCTCCTTGTGGCAGGTGCCTTTCGAAGAACTGATTCAGGGCCCGCAGTCCATTCCTAGTTTTGGTCAGTGGCCCTTGTGGTTTTGGCTGGGATTTACTGGTTTAGCAAGCCTATAGCAACATACTGGATGCTTCTAGGGTGCAATCGTCCCCATTATTGTAGGTCAAGCTTTGGGATGAGTTTGCTTCTGTTGCTGTTGTTTCTGATTGTGCTAGTGTCCTTAATGTGGCTGCACTATACAAAGGATGGTTTCAGGGTGCATTGTGTCACCTCTTGGGGCTTTTCACTCTGATCAGAGGCATTATGTAGGGCACAAGGGTTCACTAGACTGACCTCACCTTGTTTTCTTTTTGTCATCGTTAGAGGTGTGCTTTGATTTCTGTTGATTCCTAACTGTCATTCAGGGTGTGATATCTCTCTGGTGGAATCTGCCCTGCTTTCTTTTTCTGCACATGTAAGTGGTATCAAGCCCTGGGTGAGTGGTTACTAGGTGCATCCTTTTTCACATTACTGTTTTGCCTACATGCTGAGTTCATGTCTCAATAAGGACGTTTCAGCATTTCATCCTTCCCCTTCTGACATCTCCTATTGAGACAAGCCCTTCCACCTGTTTCCAGTGATGTTGTTCAGCAACTTTGCAGCCCTCTTTTTTGCTGGCTAAGCAGGCATTGAGCTTTGTGTTCTGGGGCCTGAAGGGTGGCTTAATTTAACTTTTATGTTTCCAGGGTTGTTAATGGGCTTGTAACTACTGGTTTGCCCTTAGGTGCTACTTCAGAGGGCTGTGATGTTCTCTCTTACAAGTATTAAGGGATATTTGTTCTTAGTTTGACATGCAATTGAGACTGTGCTTCTGGCCACCAGGAAATCGTTCTCTGCCCTTCATATCTTCTGGATACTCTTTATTTTGTTTATGAACCATTGTTTTAAAATTGCTTTCATTTATTGATGCTAAAATTTTATTTAGGTTGGGATTTGAAAGCTTTTCCGTGGTAGGAGGCGATTTTTCCTGGCACATCAGCACTTGACAGTTGGAGAAGTATAAAAATGTCTCCACCCGAGAGATTTGTTAGAAGTGCATTATAATCATACGTAGTTTGCACTCATTCCATGTGATTAATATTATTAGACGAGTGGGGGTATTGTCTACTTAAATTATCCCTGCAATTATATGTGTGTTCAGAGACGTAACTGATAGAATTTTGAATTAGTTGTTTTCTTTTTTGTGTATACGGTAAATCGCTTCAGAAGATTCAGATTCATTCTATTTGTCTTGTATTTATACACGATAATACTCAGATGACACTATGTAAATCTGTTTTATATTTGGAATAAACTTACTAACTTGAGGCTTAGGGCTTGATTACGAGTTTGGACGTCCACAGACCGCCATGCTTGCAAGGGCACACGTAGGGCGTGGCCATTCCTCCATTGCCCTGCTTCAGCCGCCCGGGAACCAAGCATATCAGGAGTTTCCTCTCTTCCATGGTGGTTTTGATGGCAGTTCCTCCTCCATGAAACCCTGGTGTAGGGGAAACAAAGGGGGCCTACCCCTTATTCCTCTGCTCCTTGGGGTACATGCAGTGAGGCACAACATGTGCACCCCTGTGTGATGTGTGCATGTACCCCAGTTCTTGCACAGCATGGACTTTTCAGTCCATGTCATGCAAGAACTGTTTCTGGCGTTACCATTGCGGTGCCCATTTTTAGAGGCAGCAATGTGGGAAGGAGGAAACTCCTAATCTGGCAGGTGGCCCGACCATGGCTTTGATGGTGCGGTGGCGGGATGGATCCGGTGCCACACTGCCAAAGTCCTAATCATGCCCTTAGTGTCAAACTGAGTTATTGTGTAATCACACAGGCTACACTGTATTGGTTATTACTTTGAAAGTTGTTTCCCTTTAACTCTAATCCAGCACAAAAAGACCGTCGGCTAAGTGTTACTGTGTAAGTGGGCCATAGGCTCTTTTAAAGGAAGACCACTCATAGTCTGCCCTTCATACCTTGTGGACACACTTTATTTTATTCATGATCCATTGTATTTTAATATCTTTAATTTATTATGCTAAAATGTATTTCCGGTTGCTGGGTAGGGATATGCCATTTTTAACATGGCAGGAGTGACTCCTCTTGCAATTGGTGAGTTTTCCTGGCAATCAGTAATTGAAAGTAAGCTCACACATAGCACATAGATGTGTTGTCTCTCCAATAGGAAATTCATCCACTTTGGGTGCCACGTATAGAACTGCTCTTTATGGTATCTGGTGTTGATTCCCTACAATTCAAACTTTTCCATTCTGTGTGGTATAACTCAAAAGTTGCCAGTTTTTTGTTACTTTTAACATACCCTCCATGTATCTTATGTTTTCTCAATGTGTTAGACCTGTCAGCCTTAGGTTGGTCTTCCCCCAAACCTTTTGTTTAACTCCTCCTGCTTTTGCTGAATTTGTTTTTAGCTTAGGACTCTATACACTTAACCACCTCTAACCCGTGTGAAAGTGCCTGCGCTCTCTCCTTTAAAAATGGAGAAATTCTCTTACGGCCAATTACCACATTAATTTACTTTAAGGCTCTAGTAAAGTGGTACTATATGTACCCAGGGCTTGTAAATAAAATGCTACTAGTGGGCCAGCAGCACTCATTGTGCCACCCACTTTAATAGCATTCTAAACATGACTCAGGCCTGACTGTTCAGCCTGTTTATCAACTGCCATTTTGACCTGGCACAATAAACCTTTTGCCAGGCCCAAACCTCCCTTTTTGATACATCTAAGTCACCCCTAGGGTAGGCCCTAAACATCCCATAGGGCAGGGTGCAGTGTATAAAAAGTTGGGTATGTGCCTTTAAGTTTTACATATCCTCCAAGTGAGAAACTCGTTTTTCACTACTGCGAGGCCTACCCCTCCCGTAGGATAACACTGGCTTACCTTATTACACTTAATAAGTGATAACGTTCATTTGGGAGCAGGTAGGGATGTCAGGTCTGGTGTAATTTAAGACCCTCTTTAATGGTAAGGTTAGATTTTAAGTCACAATTTTAAAAATAACACATTTATAGAGTTTACATTTTCTTGTCCCATCCATTTGATTCCTGTATCCTGCGTTACATGATTAGCTGTAGCAGCAGTTGGTCATGTGCATTGCTCCCAGACAGTGAGATATAGGGGAAATGAGGTTTTGTAGAATGGACCATCTCTGACTTTAAAGGGAGAGGAGCTGTCACCTGCCACACTTGCACAACACAAAGGCTCTGCCTCAACACACTCGCACAGTGTTTTGTGCCCCCAGACAAGCTGGGGATAGGGCAGGGAGGCAGAAAATTCCAAACACCTTGGGAGTTGTGACCTCCAGAACCTTCTCCTGCTTCAAAGCTGACACCATGTATAAATATTGGACCCTCAGACCCAGTTTTTCAGTACATCTCTGGACCTGTGGAAGTCTCAGAAGGACTGCTGTGCTGCTCTTCTGCAAGAATATTTGCAACTTAGCTGCCCGGCTACTCTGTTGCCCTGCTCCCCTGTTGACTGAGTGAAAAGGGCTGGACCTGCATCTTGAACCCAGGACCACAAGAGTGACTCCAATGGCTACATGGCTGGCCTCTTGATCACAGCCTCAGGGACAGAAATTACTCCAACCACCTTGAACCCAGTACCTGAACTCTCTCTATTGTGAGTCTTGCCGCTCCCAAGTGGTGACATCCCAGTACTGGGCCCTTGGAAGTTGCTTGGTCAGTCTAGCTTTGTTCTTATGGGCAGAACTGACACAGATGGAAACATCTCCTTGCAGCTCAGCTTGGGAACTGCCGCTGCATGAAGCATCCCTGACACAGAACCTACAGAGCTGCTAAACACATTGTTCATGCAGGACTTAGCATCACAGCCCTGCACCTCCCAAAACAGCCATTGTGAAAAGCATTGTTGACGTGCAGTCTCACAACACTCTGCAACCAAGATTCAAGGGACTTTGCTCAGCAGCCCTAATTTGGTACCTTTATCTGGCCAATGCTCCATCATGGTCAGCTTGAACTAGTGACTTTGTCCCGGTCCGGTGCGACCAGTTAGCCACAGTTTGAGCTTTGTGCTATTAGGTGCTCTTTTTTACCTTAATATATTTCAAATTGCATATCTCCTGTTCTGCTGATTAAATTTTTGTTGTTTCGGTGTCAAATTATTTATTACATTTTATGCTATTCTTTTCTAAATTTGTGTGGGTTTTTTCTTGTGTTTTCACTGTATTACAGTTTGGAAAGCTGCATAAATACTTTACACATTGCCCATAAGTTAATTAAGTTTGACTGCTTAGTGCCAAGCTACCAGAGGATTGAGCACAGGTTAATTTCAGGTTTACTTGTATTTCACCCTGACGAGAATTGTGGTTGCTGCTAGAGAAGGGTTTCACCCCCTCAACCACTAACCCAATTTCCAACACTCAGTATGATATAATTTGTGGACAGCGGCGAGTCCCTTGTCTTGTTCCCCAAAAAGTCCATCCTCCCTGACACTTGACCTTACTTTGTCTGCCGTGCTATTGGGATAGGGTTTCAGGGGCCACACAACGGGTTGGGCCAAGATACAGTGTTTTGTTTGAGTTGCAGGGCAATTCACAACCTGTGCTTGTCCTTTACGTTCCCATTTATGTCAGTACGTTTGTTTCTTGTTCTGTGAGCTGGGGACTTGACTCTTTATGTGATCACATTTCCATTTTAACTGTAGAGTCTGGGGTTAGTATGTTGCTTGGTAAAAACTACTTTTGTAAGGACTGTGACAAGGAAGACGGATGAGGTGGTAATGTCTTGATTACTTCTAATCTTCAGTACTCTAAGAGCAGATCTTCATTATCACAGTCCCTGGATTCCCTCCCTTCCCCAAGGACCAGTTTTGCCCTCTCCCAGATTACATACAGCTTGGCTGTGTGCAGCGTGCCTGATGTGTCTGTGTGGTTCTTGTGGGAACAATAGGAGGGTTAACCAAAAGTTTGTGTTTCAGTGAGAATGTTTTTTACTTTTGACCTTACCTTGTTTTGTAAGGACCATAGCAAAGAAGATTTATTTTAGAGTAATGAAGATTAGACGTAATTCCCAAAACATTAGTTTCATCCTAAACCCCTCCCCCTCTTGTCCTCTCAATGTATTTGTTTATTTATTGGAGAGGAGCCACATATGGTTCTTCAGTGCAAGGCTTACTAGGGGTTTGACCTGTACTTTAAGCGGACTCATTCGATTTTGGAGTTGTAAGGTGTAAGCCCAATGTTATCCAACTTTGTTTTGAATGAATTCTTTTTATCTTGCACAGTCAAGTTTGCTTTACTTGAGAAATGCCGATAGCAAAGAGAAAAAACAATGTGAGAAAATAGCAACATGGTTACCAATATGTGTTCTCGTAGTTCCCAGCGGTAATGTGATTACTACTTCAGAGCATTACCTCCTGATTTAGCACAGCACCCTGTTTGAGCCTGATTTTTGTCTAGAGCAAACTGGGGTCATTTTAATTTTTCTTATAGTGATATTTGCGTGCTACTTGAAATAGTAACAAAAGAGTTGTCTTGGCAACCAGTTGCCCTATGTTTGGTGATTGGTTTAAACCCCAACCGGCTTCATGAAGCGAATAGCACAACACAGAATACCATTTTGTCCTTTTTCCTGTTTTGATGCTGCGAGTTGCATTTGCTCTTGTTGTCTGTGCTATTTTTGATGGTGTTCTGTTATAAGTTAAGGGTGTCGAGCAGTGTCAAGCATGTCAAATGGAATCGGCTGTTCAACATATTTAATGCATGTTGTAAATTGTGGTTTTGCTGCCTGCAGAGACTTTTAACATGCCATATTGTCAAGAAAGGGATAGGAGATGCTACATCAATGCTTCAATAAACTATCTACTTACATTTCATGACATAAAAAGGCAGGCAAGCATTTGATAATACCAAATTTGAAAGTAAACAATGGTTCCACTTTGTTTTAATAAAAAGTCTACAATGCACTTTGGCACAAATGATCGAAGACCAGGTTTCTATTGCCTCAACTTTATAGCAAGCCCGCAGGCTATTCTGTTTAGCTTCCTCTTAGCCTAGGCCATTCTTTATTCTTTTCGACTACAATTTCCTCCTGTGCCCTAATTGATCACGAGCGTGGATGCCTCCATTTTTTTACAGTATGGGACATTTGTACACACAACTCTTAAAATATGAGCATAAATAGTAGAGTCTGATACACATCATCTCCATTAAGACCCCTTCATACAAGTAACAAGTGTGAATAGCAGACTGTATTCAAACATCCCCTACTCCTTCCTACTTTTCGCAATCCCACAAGTCTGCGAAATTGTAACTTTTTTTTAGAAAATATGAATTTGCCATCTGCTCATCACAGTACATATCTCTTTAATTTGTCCTCTCAAAAACAATGACCGCAAAATGCATTCCTACTCATGGAGTGTATTCAGAACTTATCTACCAGCTTTTACTATTCATGATCCCACAAGAGTCTTGCGAGATTGTAAAAAATTATTAAAAACAATATAAATTTTTTTCCTTCACAATAATCATCCCTTTTGACATCTCCTCTGATAAAGATCAATTTACAATGGTCAGGCGATTTCAGTAGTTGTTTCCTAAGTTAGATTTGCCCGGCGTAAAACGCCTCTAATACCATACGAAGTTATTCAATAAAGAGGCAGGCGCTGGAGACTGGAAGACAGGAAACAAGTTTTATTCCGACGGAGTAGAACACGTCAGATCGGACAACAAGGTATCGTCTCGAGGTGCTCTCTCAACCTCTCTGAGACCTGGTCTTTTATACACTGGTTTAAGACATGTGAACGTCCTTTATTACAACAGGGACATTGTAGAGCATGAGATCGACATCACCGGCACCCCCCCAGTTCCGGCCCCTTCCAACACATGACAACAGTAGGGGCTCTTTCGCCTCATATGATTGGGAGGGGGCTATTACGCAGCTGAGTGTTCTGCCGATTCCTTTGGAATGTGTGCGCCTGATCGAATCTCAAGGGATGGGGAGGTCGTGATCAATAGTGGCTCCTTTCAGGAGAGGCGAATGCATACAGTAATGGGCAACAAACTGTATCCTCGGGCTAAAGGATGACCAGCGGTCCGTGCTGACGTTCAGGCTCAGAGGAAGGGGTCATCAAGGAGGGGTATTCATGGACGGAAAGGAGGTGTTGGTCAGGCGCGGGGTGCGATTCCCTGGGACAGAGTCATGCGAGGGAAGGGCTCATGACTTGTGCATGAGAGAGCGGGGGCAGTCAGGGTGCATGGGGGGCGCTTGCCAGGTCAGGGAAGTGTGCTGACGGGGCGATAGTGAGCAGGGAGACCATGGTACCTAAAATGGCTGTCGTGTATGCTTGTACGTGGTCCTGCAAGATGGCGTAGATGATGTTCAATACACGAACTAAAATTTCACAGTCCTCCCTTTAACATGTCTCGCCAGCTTGTCAGTTCGGATCAATCCCCATGAGACCACGCACCTCTATTTCGTATAGGGGACTCATGTGCTCATGTTTAAAGTTCAAAGTGTTCGGGCACATGCAGTTGGAAATGAGTGCACATAAAGATGGTAAACATTGAATACCTAAACAACACCCACATAGTATCATGATTGGTATTAGCAAAAACGTGAACAGTTTCCATCCCCAGTTCTTTAAAGTGTCCCAGAACCAGCCTCCAAGCGACCATCCTTCCTGTTCCTGGTGAACCTCCGAGGACAGTCTGTGGAGGTGTTCGATTGCTTTGTAGACTGATGGTGAGTTATCTGGCACGTAGGTGCAACAACTGGAGCCGATGATACGGCATGCACCTCCACGGTCGGCTAGAACCACATCTAGAACAAGACGGTTTTGAAGAGCCACAAGGCGGACTGCCTGCAGCTCAGCCGTGTTGTTAGCAAGGATGCCAGCGGTGATGTTAATGGTTGTTTCTAATGCCTGAGTCAGGTGGCGGATTGCGCGGCTATTTGCCATTGGTCCCCACAGAGGAACAAGTCCCTTTGCTGCATCCAGGAACTGTGCTCCGGTGGAGTCGGCTTGTTCAACATCTCCAGCGCGCTTTTGACGGTGGTGGTTGGCCGGAGCCACGTACGTGGGAGGAAGAATGAAGGCGATGTAGCACGTACCCTTCCAGCCTTTTGGGAGCCACGTGTAAGCTTTGGTGCCACAAACAAAGTACATATTCGGGGAAGCAACAAAGGAGGGGGGGTCAGCCGAGACCAATGTTTTGGTGATGCGACAAGAACTGTGACCCACCAGCTGCGTTCCTTGTCCTTCGAGGCATACGAGTCCTGTGACATTGATGACAGACAGGGCCGCAGTCATAGTGGCTGCCGTTTGTTTCCGCAGGTGGGAGAAGGTGGATCTGGCTGGATTGTGGAGCACCTGCATTTCGACCCTTTCTTTGGCAGGGATGTTCGTGAGGAAGGTTGAACCTGAAATTGCGGGACAAAAGGGCTTTCCTGTGTTGTTCGGCCAGAACCCATAGTAGAAGTGCGACACTGTCTGACCAGAAGTGGCGTTGTCCTTGTGGCTTTCTTGCATGAGGATCAACCAGGCGAGGCAAGAGCCGTGAACTGAGAAAGGTGAAGGAATAAAGGGGATGGAGTGTCCGGTAGCATGTGGGAGCAACCCACAGATCCAGCAGTTTGTGGCATTTGCAGCAAGGTTGTGCTGGTGCAACAGTTGTACAAAGGAGTTGTTCCAGAATTCCCTACGCCTTTCTCGAAGCTGAGGTGAAAGGGTGATCAGGTGGTGCTCTTTCACGGTGGTTGGCTGGACAGTGGTTGGCAACATTTGGTGAGCGGGTGTGCTTTCCTCCAGGATCCAGAAGGAAGTCATGAGGAGGAGGCAAAAGAGGAAGACAATGAAGAAAGCGATTGTCTTTGATTTGTGCAAATTGTCAGTTTTTGGATTCCTGTAGTGGGTATTTCCTGTTGCTTTCGACGTCTTCTTATCTGGCGCTTCCATCATCTTCTTATCTGGCGCTTCCATCATCTTCATCTTCAAGGTGCTCGGTAGTGGGCAGAACCACAGACTTAGTTTAGCTTCTCTCCAGGTAACCCTTGGTTGCTTTGGGTCACCGTTCTGAGATTTTTAACTTAGTCAGTGGCCTACTTAGCCGAAGCTCCCTCCTTTCGACGCAGGAAATACCCTTCTCGAGATGGCACAGTAGGATCAGAGTGTTTTGCAAGTTCAAGTGCCTCGGTATTAGGATAGCAGTTCAGTGATGGTCGGTCTTTGTTCAGGAGCTCTTCTTGGGTGCTGACGTTGTCTGTCGTGGCCAGGGTCGAGGAAATCTTTTTGCAGTGATGGGCGTGCAGCCAGTGCTTCTTCCCCTCCACTCGAAGAGCCGTCCGAGTGGTGATCAGTACTTGCCAGGGGCCCGTCCACCGGGGTTCCAGACTCTTTGCTCGTTGAAAGTTCCGGATCAAGATATAGTCACCCGGTTGGATATCGTGACCGGGACCCATGGAAGCATCGGGGATGGCCTGCTGCACCTGTTGATGAATGACAGACAACGTTTTAGTTAACTTGTACAAATAATCTGACAGCAGGACGTCGGGGACGTCATGAATGGAGGTTGGTTTGGGGGCAGTCCAGAGGTTCATAGGCCGTCCAAACACAACTTCGTAGGGGGTCAAGTGGTGCTTAGTGGGGGTGGAGCGCATCGATAGTAATGCCAGTGGAAGGGCATCTGGCCACTTAAGTCCTGTGGTGGCCACTATTTTTGACAGTTTCAGTTTCAGTGTGGCGTTGTGTCGTTCAACCAGGCCAGCGGATTGGGGGTGGAAGACCGCATGGAACCTTTGTTTGACCCCCAACCCCTTCAGGATAAGTTGGATGACTTCAGCTATGAAGTGGGGGCCATTGTCGCTCCATAAAATTCGACAAAGGCCGTAGCGAGGGAAAAACTCCTTCAGCAGTACTTTGGCAGTAGTCATGGCAGTGTTATCACGGGTCGGATAGGCTTCCACCCATTTGCTGAAGGCACATACAATGACTAATACGTACTTCAAGCCTTGGCACCTCTCTAATTGGATGTAATCCATCTGGAGGACCTCAAAGGGGTGGTCGGGGATCCCAAACCCTCCCCGGGGTACCACAGTTCCTTTCCCGGGGTTGTGTTGTAAGCAGATAAGGCACTGTTGGACTAGGCGTTTGGCTGAGTCGGGGATCTTGCCGTTATGCCAGACTTTGGAAATGAGTTTGATCATGGGGGCAGAACCTATGTGAGCAGGGGAATGTGCCATTGTCAGTATGGGGATCAAGTATGCATCAGGCAGCAACCATTTGTTTGTGTCCTTTGTCCGCCAGCAGCCTTCATCGTCCCTTAGACCCACCCGTGCCCACTCAGTCAGTTCGTGTGGTGTGCTGGTCGATTGGATATCCCTGATCGTTTCCCTAGCGTTGGTCCATTTTTCTGCTTGTGACCTGGTCACATACATGCGTGTCGTGGCCCTATTCTCAGCTGTGGTTCGGGCAGTGATGTCGGCTAGTGCGTTTCCCTGTCCAACTAAATCTGTCACCTTCTTGTGTGCCTGACATTTGATCACTGCTAATCGTGTGGGGAGAAGGACTGCTTCAATCAGGGCGGAGACTAAATCTCCGTGAAGGATGGGTGTACCATGGGACGTCAGGAATCCCCTTTCCCTCCACAGGATCCCAAAATGATGAACTACCCCGAAGGCGTACTGGCTGTCCGTGTAAATGTTCGCCGTGGTTCCTGCTGCTATGATACATGCTCGTGTGAGGGCAATTAGTTCTGCTGCCTGTGCGGATCGTTGTGTGATGCAAGCTGTTTCAACTACTGTTCGAGCAGTCGTTACCGCATAGGCAGCAGAAGTGGTGCCGTCTGGGAGTTTGATGCAAGAGCCATCTACCCATAGTTCTCCGTCAGGATCTGTGAAAGCAATGTCTCGGAGGTCAATTCTACTCCTAGTCTGTTCGTCCGTGAGAGTCACACAGTCGTGTATAGGGGGCACATCGGGGTCATTTTCGGGCAAGGGTAACAGTGTAGCAGGATTCCATGTCGTGCATCTCTTCAGAGTGATGTGGGGCGCAAGTAAAGTCAATTCGTATCCTGTCAGTCGTGCACTAGTCAAGTGTTGAGTCTTGGTCTGGTTCAAAAGGGTGTCAACTGCATGGGGTACTAATACTGTGAGAGAGTTCGAAAGTACAATTCCCTCACTCTGTCGGATAGAGACAGCAGCAGCAGCTACTGCTCGAAGGCAGGCTGGTAGAGCTCTGGCGACTGGATCAAGAGTGGCAGAGAAGTAGACACAAGGGCGCTGTTTGGCGCCGATGGGCTGAGTTAGAACAGACAATGCGCACCCCTCCCTTTTGTGAGTGAAGAGGGAGAAGGGCTTGGAGTAATCTGGTGTTCCTAGAACGGGTGCCGAGCAAAGGGCATCTCGCAACTCCTTAAAGGATGCTTGGCATTCGGGGGTCCACGGGAGTGGGAACGGAACATCTTTGGCCAACAGGGAAAGTAGGGGTTTTATAATGAGACTGAAATTTGGTAGCCATTGTCGGCAGAAAGAAGTTAGGCCTACTAATGAGCGGACTTGCTTCTGTGTTTTTGGAATAGGGGTGTCTAGGATGGTTTGGATTCGGTCGGGTGTAAGTTTTCTCCCTTCTTTGGACAGGAGATGACCTAGGTATGTTACTTGGGACTGACAGAACTGCAGTTTCTTTTTGGAGACTTTGTGGTCATTCTCCGCGAGAAAGTGCAAGAGTTGGATAGTGGCTGTGATTGCAAGTGGAGTGGTGTCGGCCGCCAAAAGGATATCATCGACATATTGGATCAACACTACTGCATCTGGTAGCTGGACGGCGTCCAGTTGTCTTTTTAGGGCCTGGCTGTAAATGCTGGGACTTTCAGTGTAGCCCTGGGGAGCTCTACAAAATCGGTATGAACGGTTCTTTAAAGTGAAGCCGAAGAGATAACGGCTGTCTGGATGGATGGGGATAGAGAAAAATGCATTCTTGAGATCAATAACGGTGAAGGTGGTGGCAGTGGACGGGATGAGGGTCAGAATGGTGGCGATGTCTGAGACTACGGGGTACTGTGGTACCACCACTTTGTTGACTTCTCGCAGGTCGATGATGAAGCGGTACGCTTTCTCATCCCCCTCACCTTGCTTCTTAACAATGGGTAGGATAGGACTATTGCAGACATTACTAACCACTTCCTCTACCACTCCTGCATCTACCAAGGACTGAATAATCGCTACCAATGCCTTCTCGCCTTCGGGCGATATCCGGTACTGTGGGAGTTTCGGGAGTATTGCATCTGGTCGAACAGTTATGTGTACAGGATCGATCATCATTCGTCCTACATCCGAGTCGTTTCTGGCCCATAGGTGCAGGGGTAGCGAATCGAGCAAGGATAGGTCAGCATCTGTTATGGCGTACATATGTCGTGCGGGGTAGGGTCTGGACATGCTCGGGTTGTCGTACAGGATGACTCGGACTCCATCCGAGGAACACCTAATAGTAGCTCGGAAATGTTTCAGTAAGTCAATACCCATAATAGCGTCAGGGGAGTTGGAGGAGAGTAGAAACGTCGTGTCAGTGGGATTGTTTCCTAGGTCAAAGGAGATAGGTACAGACAGGGGATTAGTGAAGGGCGTCCCATCGAAACCTATCGAGGTAATGTGTGAGCCAGACAAGGGTGCCCTTGGAATCAGTCGTTTTGATAACACACTACGTGTCGCTCCAGTGTCTACCAAAAATGGAGACTTTGTACCCAGGACCTTAGCAGTGACATAAGGACCTTGCTGGTCAACACAGAGCTCGACTGGATCCCTCCCTTGCCCCTGGCAGTCCTATGCAGAGTCGTGATCATTGTAGCCATCGGACTGTTGGCACTGATTCTGTCGGGGGCAGTCAAATGTGTTTGGTCTACCAGATCGGTCATTGGTGGTGTCGTGAGTCTGTCCTCGTCCCTGCCCTCCAGTTTTGGGGACATTTGCCATGTCCCTTGTCTCTTTATTTTTGATCAGTTCCCGAAGGGCTAGGCATTGAGACTTCCAATGTCCAAATTCTTTACAAAATGCACATTGGTTCTCATCAAGGTCGGTTCGTGGAGCTCCAGGGGTGGGGTTGCGGTCTCTAGGGGCCGAATTCCTTGGGGCATTTGACTGGTAGTTTCCCCTATACCGTTCCCTCCCTGTGGTCACTCCCTGTAGTTGTGCAATCATTACTCGTTCCTTTAGGTCCTTTTTCTTTTTCTCAGTTGCCCTTTCGTTCTCGTTCTTTTGGTGTTCGTAATACTGAGCCATCTGAAGGATAGCTGCAGGTTTAGAGGCTCCCCAACTACTTTCGCTAGTCTGTAACTTTTGGGAGACCTCTTGCAATAGCCCCTTTACGTAGTTCTGCACGAATAGGTGTTGTCCGTTGCGGTGGTCATGTCTTGGCCACTGTAGTCGGAGAACACTGTTTCAAATCGTGAGAAGTATTCTGATACGTCCTCCTGAGGTTTCTGGCGGCAGGCCGTGACTATCGACCAGTCTACCTTCTTTTCTGGGATCAACGTTTTCAGCTTCTGCACTATTTTGTCGGGGAGTTCCAATATGTCTTTTACAGGTTTCTGTCCGGGCTCTCGCTGCCTATCTAGTTCATCGAGTTTTGTCCAGGTGTGTCCGAACAGATCTGTGTGGTCGGCTCTCCGGATTTGCTTCCACACATCAGCCGGCAGACACAACCCGAAAAACAAATCCATGTCCGCTAGAGTCATTATGGTCGAGCCCAAGGCTGTGCCTAATTCGGTATAGAATGCTGTAGGGTTCTTTCTTAAATCGGGCAGGGTTTGTCTAAAAGTTAAAATATCTTGCCGATCCCATGGTTGGTAAACCCAGTTGTACACAACCCTCCCTTTGGCATCTGCATGGTTGATATCATCGTTTGTTCTCTGACCTCTTGGGGGAACCCAGTAGGGGGCGGCTTCTCTGATAGGCATCATGGTGTTGGCTGCTTCTAGTGAGGGCTCAATCGTCTCAGGGACTGTGATCTTGACCTCTGGTTTCTGTTCCGCGAGGTGGCGGAAGACCTCAAGCGTCTGCATGAAGAGATCCGTCACATCGCTTTCAGCCCCATCTCCGACATCAACCCTTCTATATAGAGCCGTCACTTTAGCAGGACCCTTAGTCTGGTACCTATCCTCATACGCGTTCAGGGTGTGGTAGCTGAACCGTAAAATAAAATGCCGTCTGTGACTACCGGCATGCGAGTTGTGCATATTCATCGTATATTCTTCGCTCTCCTTTCGTTCTACCAGGGTTTTTGCTATTTGGTCGATTCCATCCCGCTCATCTTTGCTCAACCTGTTTGGTCTGGCTGTTAGATGCCTGCTGGTCTCGTGCTCATCTGCTGTTGTTACCAACGCGGTTGGTGCGAAGGCCGTAAGAGCCGGGGCACTAGCGCTATGGTCACCTATGCCTGCACTTTGAACTGGTGAGTGTTGTGCTAGAGGTTGGCTGGGAGCATAAGGAGGAGGCATGTAGATAATTGGAGGACCGAGCAGTAACTCGTCATTTGCTCGCTGTTTTGGGGGAATCTCCGGGTAGAGCGCAGCGGTGGTCCTGACAGGGCATTGACCTGTCAGTCCTGATTCTTGTGTTTGTTTAACTTCCTCTCTTCTTCTTATCTCTTCATCTAGTTCTTTTACGGCCAGATGGGCTGCTTTTCGTAATTCTTTCACTGTTTTTACTTCCTCTCTTTTCCTGCGATGGTCTGTTTCTTTGCGCCACATGCCAATACTAACGAGCATAGTGGGCGTTACCTTATTTATTTTTACAGCTGCTTCTAGTGGTTTTATTTTATTTTCATCAAAAGAACCTATCAGTGGCAACTGGTTTTTAGGATCCCTTTTTGTATATTTATGCCATAACTTACTATAAGCTATAGCGACTAGTCCTTGCTTAGTAAACATGTCCTTATTAGGGGTGCCCTCCAGTGGAGCTGGATGGTTCATCTCTAATAAGCGGTCCGGGTTGACCCAACTATGAGCCAATGGGGAGAAGATAGGCATGACGGATTACAATGGGGGGCAAAAGCCTGCACTACCTATCTTTTCCCTATTTGCAAAGACTGGACAGAATATTCTATTCTACGCTATTTGCAAACAGGGAATACCTCCAGAAAGAACCAATTCCAAACAGTCAATGTTTGGACAAACAATCAATCAATGAGGAACGAAATAGGTACGACGTGTTAAAGTTTTGCGTTACCTACCCTTCACTCTCTGCAAAGGGAGAGAGAATATTCCTATTCTTCCCGTTTGCAGGCAGAGAAGATTCCTAAGAGAACCAATTTCGAACAATTCAATGCTCGATTCAATCAATCAATTAATGGGGAGAAAAAAATAGGCACGACGTGTTAAAGTTTTGCGTTGCCTACCCTTCACTATCTGCAAAGACTAAACAGAGTATGGCGATTCTGTGTTTGTTTGCAAATAGAGAATCTCCCAGAAGCAATCAATAGGAAATACTAGTATTTTCAAACAATCAATCAATCAATCAATTTCGCAATTTGTCGTGTGTCACGACCTTACCCGGACCGCATGGACAGTTTCTCGTCTTCCGCTTCCAGCGCCCGATCGTCCTCTACTCTCTGTTGCTATCGCGGCACTCCTGGTGGTTCCCAGTCAGGACCGTAGATCACTGGGGAGAGGTCTGCTCGGAATCAGTGTAGTTCAGATGATCGGCTGTCAGACGAGGGTCTATTGGACAGGAGCTCTTCCGATCGTTGCAGTCGTTCACTCTGTCGTCGGGACCTCTCCCACTGGATCCACGTGTCGCTGATGGGCCCCGCGTTTGGGACGCCAATTGATAAAGATCAATTTACAATGGTCAGGCGATTTCAGTAGTTGTTTCCTAAGTTAGATTTGCCCGGCGTAAAACGCCTCTAATACCATACGAAGTTATTCAATAAAGAGGCAGGCGCTGGAGACTGGAAGACAGGAAACAAGTTTTATTCCGACGGAGTAGAACACGTCAGATCGGACAACAAGGTATCGTCTCGAGGTGCTCTCTCAACCTCTCTGAGACCTGGTCTTTTATACACTGGTTTAAGACATGTGAACGTCCTTTATTACAACAGGGACATTGTAGAGCATGAGATCGACATCACCGGCACCCCCCCAGTTCCGGCCCCTTCCAACACTTGACAACAGTAGGGGCTCTTTCCCTTCATATGATTGGGAGGGGGCTATTACGCAGCTGAGTGTTCTGCCGATTCCTTTGGAATGTGTGCGCCTGATCGAATCTCAAGGGATGGGGAGGTCGTGATCAATAGTGGCTCCTTTCAGGAGAGGCGAGTGCATACAGTAATGGGCAACAAACTGTATCCTCGGGCTAAAGGATGACCAGCGGTCCGTGCTGACGTTCAGGCTCAGAGGAAGGGGTCATCAAAGGAGGGGTATTCATGGACGGAAAGGAGGTGTTGGTCAGGCGCGGGGTGCGATTCCCTGGGACAGAGTCATGCGAGGGAAGGGCTCATGACTTGTGCATGAGAGAGCGGGGGCAGTCAGGGTGCATGGGGGGCACTTGCCAGGTCAGGGAAGTGTGCTGACGGAGCGATCGTGAGCAGGGAGACCATGGTACCTAAAATGGCTGTCGTGTATGCTTGTACGTGGTCCTGCAAGATGGCGTAGATGATGTTCAATACACAAACTAAAATTCCACATCCTCTTTAAACTCAGGGGCACAGCAAGCCCTTTCTGCTGTCCCCTTATATAGGGCCCAATTCACAGAATTAACTGAAGACAAAATCCTAAATGTCCTACTTTTGATATTCACAGAATGCATTTACTACTTTTGGTATTCACAGAATGGATTTACGACTACTAACTTTACATCCGCACTCGGGCTGGAGCTTCCGGCTTGGAGGCGGAGCTTCTGGCCCAGTGGTGGAGATTTCGGCCATGGCTAAATCTCCACCACCAGCAGGAATCCCCACCTCTGGGCCGGAAGCTCCGCCTCCGGGCCAGAAGCTCCGGCCCGAGTGCGGACGTAAAGTTAGTAGTTGTAATACCATTCTGTGAATACCAAAAATAGTAAGTGCATTCTGTGAGTACCAAAAGTAGTAAGTGCATTCGTCGAATACCAAAAGTAGTAAGTTTAGGATTTTGTCTTAAGTTAATTCTGTGAATCGGGCCCATAGTTTTTCTATTACGTTCCAAAACACACGTCATTTCATTTCTAATATTCTAACAGCCAGCCAATCAGAGTTCTTGTGAGAATTGCGGGAGTCTCTTGCTCCTGCGTGAGCATGACGCCTCACCGGAAAAAAGGACTCTCGACCAATCACAGGACTCCATTTTTAACCCCCCAAATATACAATTATTTTTCAGCCCCTAATTTCTCAAAGACAATTAAGCGGGTTTACACCAAATCACAAAACGAACAATCTGCGGACCAAGATCTAGCTTCCTGCAACATTTGGTGTAATTCTGGTCAGCAGTTTTTGCTTTTTTTTCGGCCCTCGCTTGATAGATCACCACAAAACTTTCCAGGAAGGAGCTGAGGTGGATGAACCTTTAGACTGGAAAGTTTTGTGAACATTCCTCAAATGGGGCGAAAGTTATTTGCAAACCAAAAAATGCTCTGTCTATGGAAAAGAAAACCTAACTATAACTACTTACTGGCACCGTCAGTAGGATATATTTAGATATATATCCATATCCATATAATCCCACTGGCGGTCGCCAGTTTGCAGTTATAGGAAGGACTAAGTTTCCATAGGAAAAGCATTTTCTGAGTTGCCTATAACTTTGGTGTCGGGGCGTGGCTTGGCGCGCAGTAAGATGGACGCGCTGTATCCTGCAATTATCCTGCTCCCGTGTATGCCATCCGAGCCAGTTTATCTGTAGTGACACATCACTGCACGCAGTTAGACCGATTGCAGCGATTTAATTGCCACTGGGATTCCTGCTGAGCGCGCTGGGCGCCCTCCGTTGCACAGGCCCTGGGACGACGTGACGACTGCATGAAGCCCGGCGGCTGCAACTGAAGTGCTCCGGGCGGCCTGCACTTTCCGGAGGCCCTGTCACTCAATGTATCCTGAAATCTCCCTAGTCAGAGTGTGCTCTTGTCTGGTGTGGACGCCGAATGGCCCTGTGGTGAGCGAAGGTGTGGGCAGAGCGGGGTATGGCTCCCGATACCCGCCCATGCATTGAGCAGCTGTTGCAACACACCCAGCCACCCAGCTTGAGGCCCCAACTTGCAGAGCGCTGACGGCGCCAGACCACGAAGAGAAATAGCTTGCTGGCCTGAGGTGGGTCCTGTGTGCGCTGCGAGACTGGGGTCTAACTTGTTTCATCCAACAACCGCTGTTGCTGCCGTAGAGCTGCCCCCTTACCTGCAGCGCTGGGATCACGGCTGCGGGGAGCTCTGTGGTGTGTCTGGACTAGGCACAGCTGATGGTGATTGCAGTGCGTACCTGGGTGTGATTGCCTGGATAGAGCTGCTAGGGGACCTTGAACTTTCCATTAGCCTCTGAAGAGTGTGAAGATCTAGCTCCTACCCCTGTTGGCCCCTGCGAGTTCCTAGCGAATCTGTAGCGAATGGCCCTAGCCTGAGTCAAACGCCTGGGGTCACTCATGTAGCACTGGAATAACTGGCAACACAGTGTATGCCTGGGCCTTGCCGGGATTCTCGTAACTGCTCCGCCGACTCTGGTGTCATCGGCGCGGAGTATTGAGACAGGCTCTCGAGGTGTCGCTGCACCCATTTGCAGACCTTAGCAGGCAGGAGCTCAATTGCGCCTACATACCACACACTCTTTTTTTTTTTTTTGTTGATGGCCACAAGAGAAATTATGCGGGGACTGCATGGACACGCCAGACACCCAGTGCAGAGGGGACCTGCAGCTGACTGAACTGGTGGGTTCGTTGGAAAGAGTGCGGCGGGGCGCTACAGGAACTCTTGACATAGCATTTATCGCATTCCACCTGACATGGGTAAACCGGATAAAAATCAACTGCGCCTCAATTTTGATTTACATAGGTCCGGAAAATCATCGCCGACTGCCGCTTCTGATTCGGAGATGGACTCTGCCTCTCTGCCCCTGTCTGCTCTGGAACAGACCCTGACCGCCATCCAGGCCACTCTCCAGTCTATAGATGGTAAATTCGAAGCCCTCAGCGGTCGTATGGACTACATGTCTGCTAAACTAGATGAACAGGCGGTTAGGATTGGAGAGGCGGAACAACGCATTTTGACTGCCGAGGATGGACTGAAACAAGTCACCATCAAGACCCCCGACATCGAGAAAATTCTGGCAGTCATTCAGGCTAAGAACGAGGAGCATGAGGCGCCCACAGTGCGCAATAATGTGCGCATGTTGGGCCTGCCAGAACCCACAAATGAAGGTCGGTTAGAAACAAATGTGGAGAGTATGCTGCATGACATGTGCGGGGCTGAACATCTGTCTGATCAGCTTATTGTGGAACGAGTGCATCGCTCTCAGGCAAACCCCCCTCCTCCAGGCACCCCACCCAGGCCAATTATTGCACGATTACTATATTTTAGGGATCGAGATGCAGTCCTGCGCATCACTCTGCAGAAAGGCACCATTACCTATTAAGGAAATTCCTTATCCTTTTATCCGGATTTCACGGCCAATGTTCAATATGCTCGGAAGGAATTTCAGGCTGTGAAACAATTACTGATTAAC
Source organism: Lissotriton helveticus (assembly GCF_964261635.1). NCBI lineage: Eukaryota > Metazoa > Chordata > Amphibia > Caudata > Salamandridae > Lissotriton > Lissotriton helveticus. The sequence continues at coordinate 201,428,114 of NC_136062.1, read as the reverse complement.
GAAAATGTCCCTCATGCCGTGCTGTATCCATCGCACCTCCGGATTTGTACGGACGATAAGGCTAAGAATTTTACCAGTCCTAAGTTAGCGATGGACTTTGCAAAATCCCTACGCCGCAAAAAACAGGTACCCACCAATACCTCTGATAACAAAAACTGATATGCTGGATTCATGACCTTGAATTTGGTTCTGTCTGTTTTTACATGGTGCTCAGTTTCATATAATGTGACTTAAATGTACGCTATGGACCAGGGAATTACTGTTTTCCATTGCAGAGGGGGTGGGCGGGCTCTTTGGAGCCCTACCAAATTGACTGCCACGACACTGGTAATGAGTCTCAGTTCATGTGTGTGTTGGTTTATCTCACAATAGGTTTCCTTCTTGCTAAGCTGGATGTGGGTTCATGAGAGTCCGAGTCTACACTAAGCGACTACAGGGCGTTTTGGTGTGCTGCCAAGTTGGGGGCTGATGTAGTTGATGGGGACTTGCCTATGCTTCTAAATAAACAAAGCAAAATGAATGGTTTTAAGCACACGCAGTTCCCCATCAACTGAAACAGCCCTCAGCTTGGCAGCACACCAAAATGCCCGGTAGCCAGTCCGGCCCCGGGCATACTGCGCATCATCAGGGGCCAACTTGCAAAGACGGAAGCAGCATTGGGGTAGCTAGAACGACAACACACGGCTGCACCGGACGCCTCCACCCTGGCCCACATACACTAGTTGTTACTAGAATACAATGAACTGGTGGAAACTAAAACATGCTGTATCTCACGTCGGCATGTTGCCAGAGCATATGGCGAGGCGGGTCGACTGAGCAGTTAGTTATGAAATTGAAATTTCGTGTTGAATATCATATCACCAAGATAGTGGACAGTCAGGGAGTGGAACATTTTAAACCTCAGTGGATAGTGGATCAGTTTAGGTAATGATATGCAGATATGTACACATCACGTGGGGGGTTGGATGATAATGTTTTGAATTACTACCTCTCTGATATTGCTTGCGCCTGGCTGTCGGACAGACAGCATGAGTACCTTAGTTAACCCTTTGATAACAACGAAATCAAAGCAGAGATACTCTCCCTCCCAAATAACAAAGCACCGGGGCCTCACGGCCTCACAGCCTCACAGCCGCGTTTCATAAACCATGTGTTGACCTTTTAATGCCTCATTTACTAGCGATGTACGCGGAAGCTCATGAATCTGGCATATTACCGCTTTCCCTTCAACAGGCCCTGATCATCACACTCCTCAAAAAAGATAAGCCACCATCCCAGTGTGAATCGTACCATCCCTTATCGTTAATTAACCTAGATGCAAAAATCGTGGCTAAAATTCTTGCTACCAAATTTCAACCACTGATGCCCTGTCTGGTGTTGCCGGACCAATCCGGATTTATACCGGAACCCTCCATCTCCCATAATTTGGGGACCATTTTTGCCATGTTCCAAATCCTAGACCCTGTAGTACCTGCTGCCGCCGTCATATTAGATGCTGCTAAAGCATTTGACTCTATCGATTGGAGATATATGTTCAGCATCTTAAGCTGACTTGGGCTACTGGGCATATTCTTGAGATAGGTACAACTGTTGTATAGGGATCTATCGGAGTGTGTTCGGGTGGGAGGGCTTACGTCCAGGCCATTCCAAACAGAACGGGGCACCCATCAGGGATGCCCCCTATCACCACTCCTATTTGCTCTCATACTCGAGCCATTGGCGTGCGTGCTTCGGCAGCGACCTAGGGAAACAGCATTAAACTTCATGCATCGGCCCTTTGGCATATCGTTATATGCAGACGATATGGTGATTTTCATCCGCGAAACACAAAAATATCTACCCCCCGTTTTACGGGAATATATCCCTTTTGGATTATTTTCAGGTCTCACCATCAATTGGGACAAATCGGTAATAATCCCCCTGACTCCAAATACGGCTACGCCCAGGTAGAATATCCACTTGTCTGGTCAACTGAGCCAGTAAAATATCTGGGAGTATGGGTACATCATGACCCGGAGACTATAGTGCGTAAGAATTATGGTCAAGCCGGTGTCACCCTTGAAAGTCAGGTGGAAAAATGGTTGCCCCTTCCACTCTCATTAGCTGACAGTATTGCAGTTATAAAAATGGTAATTTTGCCTCGCTTCTTATATCTTTTTTGCAACATCCCTTTAAAGCTACAGTCTTTGCAACAGTGAGAACTCAGCTACTTAGACCTATATGGGGGGGGGGCAAACAGGCAAGAGTAGGCTGGAGTACTCTAACACTGGATTACTAGAGTGGGGGGCTTCTGTGTGCCAGACTTCTACAACATACTGTCTCTGTGCACAGGCACATTATGCTAACTACCGGTACCTGTATCATGCCTATTCCCCTCACATTGCTGTGGAAGATGGGGATGCACACCCTTGCTAATATAATCACGCACACATAAAGAGGCACACCGAAGTCGGAAATAAACACCTTAGACACCACAATTGTGGCGTGGCAGAGCATTGGTAAACTGGCAGATAAACTCCCTATATACGATCCCGCCATGCCACTTGCCTTTCATGCGGCATTATCAGTGACACATGAGGTTGGCCCAATGCACTCCCTAAAAGAGGCTGGCTTTGATCGCATGCAGGATCTTTATCGGGATGGACACTTTATTACACCTGAAGACCTCGCATTCATCACAAATCAAATCCCACTCTTCCAGTACACACTCCACCGTATGAAACTCGCAGTGAAAAAACATTACCCGACTTTCCCAGCGGAACTGCCTCCCTTACACTCCTTGCAGTTACTATTGGTTGTCCCCTCTCTGCGCCAGCTGATTACTAACTTGTACAAAGCGGTGAGGGGTGAGACAGAAGTCTAGATTGTTGGAATGCTAAATTGTCAACCCCTTTGACACTGTCTGAATGGGAGCATATTTGTACACTGACCAGACAGCTCACACCTAATAGTAACCTAAGGATTATTAAATTTAAATACATTCATCAAATATATCACACTCCTTTCAAGCTCCATAAAATTGGTCTCCAGGATTCGAGTGATTGTAAGCGACATGGCAGCCCAGATGCCGATTTCTGGCACCTGGCGTGGAGCTGTAGACTGGTGTCACAGTATTGGGAGGAGGTACTGAGGTGTATACATGCTATGACTGACATTTCTTTGCAGTGTACGTCATTAATATGCTTGCTTTGTTGCGTGTCCCAGATAAAGGGTACGGTGGGAACATTTGTGAAAATTGCTCTATTATTAGCGTAAATGCGAATAGCGCTCACGTGGGAGAGCACATTGGTGCCTTGCGCTAACAACTGGATCAGAGATCAGGGGCAGATTTATGATGGGAATGCGCCACGTTTGCGTCACGCAACTGCGGCGTAAACGTGGCGCATCCCTACGACCCATTTACAACGTGACGCATCTAGGCAGATGCGTCACGTTGTAAAGCCCTGCGCCACTTGTGGGCGTTCCGGCGCAGGGTGGGCGTTCCGGGGCACGTGCGCCTCGCAAAAGTGGCTGAGTGAAATCTATAAGATTTCACTCAGTCACTTTCAGGCCAATGCTGCGTCAAAACCCTGCGCCTGCTTGAAGCAGGCATAGGTCTTGACGCAGCATTGTATAGATGGGGCACCCCCCGAGCCTTGCTGGAGCTGCGTCGCGCTTGCGACGCAACTCCAGCAATGCGCCACCTTTACGGCACAGATGCGTCACGCATCTGTGCCGTTTTTGCCCCATGGTGCGCCGCATTGTAAATGCGGCGCACCATGGGTGGCGGAGCAGCAGCGCAAAATAACTGGCGCATCCCTGGGGATGCGCCAGTTATCATAAATCTGCCCCCATATTGAAGGGAAACCCGTGAGCTCTATGCAGAAGAGCTGCCATCATCGTCAAAGCCCAAAGACATTTGCGAGCCCTTACGACAATACCTAATGAAGCAAACCCAAAATGACTCTACACAAGACAGTTGAGAAGTATGTATGGGCAAGGGGTACGAACTCCACGGCGCAAAAGTTATGTGTACTGTCAGGATATATGTACAGATATGAGATGAACCGGTCAATCACATTCGTCGTCCTGTTATTGTTGGATTCTCTTTTTATTATATCGCCTTGCATGACAGCAATGATGATTGTTCACTTTGAAAACCCAATCAAAAGAATTTAAAAAAAAAAATTTTTAAACGATGTTATTTGACCAATTTTCATGAAATATTTCAAAAAAGTGTCAAAGTAAGTTCTGGTTTTCATGGCAAGTTTGGGAGTGATCCATGCAGTTCGTACCGAGAAATAGGGCCACAAAAAAAGGGTGCGTTTGTAATGTTAATTTCCATAGGAACCCATTGTCGAACCTACAGCACAAACCGTTGGACGGAATTATAACAAATTTGGCAGAAAGATAGATGTTGTTACACAGATTGTCCTTTTTGGTGCAAAATCATCCAGTAGTTTTTTGATAAATTTAGGCTGGAAATTAAAGATATATCTCTGGCTGTGGATATTTCGCAACGGTTTTGCGATGCACGCGCCAACAGGAATGCTCTGTTTGGCTGGATACAGCCTGAATAGAAAGTTGAGGGCGCAATTTTATCATCCAGGAAGGGTCCCCAGGGCTGAAACTTTGTGTGAAATCCCACATAAGGGGTCAGAGTGGGAATACTCTAGCACAACTATTTTCAGACATGGGTTCAGTAACACAAGTTGTGTCTATAATAGATTTTCTAATCGCACATGATATTTGCGATGATGCCACAACTGCCAACGCGGGTCCCTGTGTACCATCGCTGGGACATTGCGAACATTAGTGAAAATATATTAAAAAATATACATATTTGTACATAATCGCTGGTCACTGTCACACCCTTATGTATGCACTCACAAACTCACTCAGACACTTATACACCCATTTACATACCCACTCATACACTTATACATTCCGTCACATACCCACTCAGATACTCGTGCACCCACTCACATACACATTCAGGCATTCATGCACCCACTTACAGACTAACTCAGAGAGTGATGCACCCATGTACAGACCCACTCATAGACTCATGCGTACAGTCTCATACCCACTGAGAGACTCTTATACCCACTCATTGACCCACCTGGGCACTCATGCACCCACTCACAGACCCACTCAAATACTCATACACCCATAACAAAACATTTGTATAGCGCTCATTCACCCCAACAATGTCTCTTGACGCTGAATAACAGATGTTTATTGTTACCCAACTCAATGGTACTCATTTTATCAACCACAGATGGATGAGTGAACCCACCGGGATTTGAACCTGTGACCATGAGGTCGAACACAAGCCCCTGCAGTGGTTGCATTAGTCCACTGAGCCACCAGACCCACACAGTCACCTGCACACCTCTCAGAGACTTATGGACTCAGTCACTCAATCATACAATCAGAAACTCACACCCCCACTCAAAAAATCACTCAGATATACACACACCCAATCACTTACTCAGCAAAGCTTTTGCATCCACTCAAAGAGTCACCCAGACACTCGCCCTTCCATTCAAAGACCCACTCAGACACTAATGCATGCACCCATTCACTCACTCACTCAATCAGAGTTTTGCTCTCACTCACAGATCCATTGAGGCACTCATACACCCACTCACAGATCCGCTCAGACACTCATACATCCACTCACTGGACCCACCAGACACTAACACATCCATACATACAGTCACTCACACAGCCACTTATAGACCCACTCAGAGACGTATTCACCCAGACAGTTATACACTCAGAGACTCATGTATACTCACAGTCGCACTCAGATGCCTGCGCACCCACTGACAGAACCACTCAGACTCTCATACTGCCAGTCATAGACTACTGAGAGACTCATGCACTCATTCACAGCCCCACTCAGACACTCATCAACCCACTCACTTACCCACTCACCAACGTAGCCACTTGTGTATCCACTCACAGATCCAGTCAGACAGTGATACACTTACTTACAAATGCACTCATGCACCTACTCACAGATTGAGTGAGAGACTTATGCAACCAATCACAGACCCATTGTGACACTGATGCATCCACTCATAGATGTACTGAGGCAGTCATACTTTTTGTTACAAAAGTATTGAAAGACTGATGCACCAATTTATTTTTTGTATTTTATTTTGAAAGTTTTATATAGGGCTAACATGACCGCCGAGGGTATCAGAGCGCTTTCGATTATGCATCACTAAGGGTATAAGCAAACAAAACAGAATATACAAAGCGACAAAGTCAACATCTAAAATTGTCCAATGTTCTCGTGGGGGAAAAGAAAATACACAACAGAATCCAAACAGCGACAAGAATACACTTTAGAATTGTCCGACAAACTAGAGAACCAGGTGGCTGAGACAAAGTCAAGGCTAAGGTCCCAGAATCAGATGAGGAGGCCAGGCTAAGACAGAAGTTTCTTCATCAAGAGCCCCTTGACTTCTTTTTTGAAGGAGACGGTGGAAGGGTTCACCCTGACATCGGGAAGAAAGGCGTTGCAGATCCTCGAAGCCAAACCCGAGAAGGCTCGGTTATATGTCTTTATTTCTTGAATTTTTGTGGTTTTTGAAAAAAGGTACTGGAGCTTCTGGAGGCTTTAGAGCCACAGGAGAGCTCTAGTTTCTGTGCGAGGAACAACAGGGTCTTGAAGTGGATGGCTTTGTGCTCCATACATGCAATTTTTAACTGTATCCGAGCTTCATATGGGAGCCAATTTAGGTTCCGCAGGTCCGGAGAGATGTGGTGGTATTTTTTTTTGCCAGTTATGAGCCTAGCAGCGGAGTTGAGGGTAGCCCTAAGAGGAGCCATCCTCACCCTAGGCAGACCGCAAAGTGTTGCGCTACCATAATCCAGCTTTGAGATCACTAATGCTTGTTCTGCCACCTTTAGGTCATGAGCAGGGAGAAAGTGTTTGAGTTGTCTAAGTAACCTGAGAAGGAAGTTCGCTCCTTTGGTGAGGGAACTGATGTACTTCTGCATGTTAATGTTAATGTTAAAAAAGCTTATAGAGCACATGGCTGCTCCAGTGACGGGGCGTCCCAGTGCTTGCAGACAGTTTGAAAGAAAGGTGCACTAATCCAGGGGGGAACGAGTAGAGTCATTTAGGAACCCTAGGTAGAAGGAAACAACCAGGTTTTGATGAGCTTTCTAAATGACAGGTAGTTATTTGTAGCACGCACTTCCAAGGGAATCAAATTCCACAGTTTCGGAGCCAAATGCCTGAAGGAGCGGCCACCAGCTATGCTTCTTTGAATTTTGATGGTACAAGCAAGATGGCGATCTGCCGAGCGGAGGGCGCGTGAAGGAACATAGGGAGAACACAGACCTCGCAACACTTGGGGACCAGAGCAGTGAAGGATTTTATGAGTTACACAAAGGGACTTAAATTGAATGCGTTGTGTTACCGGAAGCCAGTGTAAGCGCCGCAGAATATGGGACGTGTGACAGTGCTTGGGTAGGGCGAACAGAACACGAGTGGTTGCATTTTGGGCCCTTTGGAGTCGGTTGATGGCTGTTCGATTAGAGCCCAGCATTAAGACATTGCAGTAGTCTATATGCGATAACACCAGGGCTTGGACAATTGCCTGGCGTACCGGTGGATCAAAAAAGCCCAAGATTGGTTTGAGCGAACGTAGACGACCATAACACACGCCAGCCACTCTTTTTGCATGGGACTCTAGGGAGAGCGAGTCGTCCATGAGCACACCCAAGTTTTTTACTTCCTTCTTAGGATTGGGAGGGGGACCTAATGTGGAGGGCCACCAATGATCGTTCCACCTGTTTGTTTCCTTGCCAATCAAGAGTACCTCAGTTTTTGATGAATTTAACTGCAGGCAATTCGTGGACATCCAACTAGAGATGGCCAGAATATCATCTTGAAATTTGGCTAGATCCGAATCCCTATCCTTCGAGAAGGAGAAAATAAGCTGTGTGTCGTCCGCGTATGAAATTAATTTGATCTTACGTTCTCTGGCCAACACTGCCAGAGGGCGGACGTGCACATTAAACAACGTAGGGCTGAGCGCCGACCCTTGCGGAACACCGCAGCACAGCGGGAGCCTGCTGGATGAGTACGGAGGGGCATGGACCTGGAAGGAACGGTCAGATAGAAAAGACGCGAACCAATCCAGGGCACCACCTCGGACTCCGATCTCCCATAGTCTTCTGAGTAGAATCCCATGGGAGACCGTGTCGAACGCCGCACTCAAATCCAGCAGGACTAGAGCCGAAGTACCACCCAGGTCTTGTGTTGCCCTTAGTTGTTCAGTAACGGCCAACAGGGCGGACTCAGTGCTGTGGTTAGGCCGGAACCCGTTTTGTGAGTCGTCTAGAATCCCATGTTCAGGCTTTTGTCTAGAATAACGCCCAGAGAGGGTGCTGAGTCCACGAGGTGAGGACTACAGTTTAGAGCAGTCAGCTGAATCACCCATTGATCCATGACGGGGGATTTGTTGTGGGGTGAGATCAGTAAGAATTTGGTTTTAAGAGCATTTAGCTTCAGGTGGTTACGTGCCAACAAGGTTTGAGTTTCCATCAAGACTGAGTTGAGGGACTGAATGTCTTCGGGGGAAGCTATCTTCAGGTATAACTGGATATCGTCCGCATACATATGATTGTGAATGCTGGATGATTTTATGATTTCTATCAGAGGCTCCATGAACAGGTTAAAGAGTGTAGGGGACAGTGCTGAACCTTGAGGGACCTCCGAGGCGACCGGTTCAGGATGGGACCGGATTTGTTCAACTTGAAGCTTTGGGATCTGTCCCGAAGGAACGCAAAAAAAACTGTTTAATACAGGCCCAGACAGCCCCATCCTGTGTTACAAGAGGTCAATTAGGTGATCATGTTTGACAGTATCAAATGCTGATGAAAGGTCTAGGCGGATCAAAAGGCACGGCTCATTGTGATCCAGTATACTCAGCGCATCATCCACGTTGTGCATTAGTGCCGTCTCTGTACTATAGTATGGGCAGAAACCAGATTGGCATTGGTCCAGGAGTTGGAAATGGTCGATGTGATGACACAGATGGGCAAGCACAAATTTCTCCAGGAGTTTTGCCAAGGTGGAGATGTTAGTGATTGGGTGAAAATTAAGAAGGTCCGTGGGATGAGCATTTGGTTTCTGTAGGATTGGGATAATTTGACCCGCTTTAAGGCAATCAGGGATAGCACCTTGCATAAGTGAGGCATTGACGATCATCGTCCAGAATGTTAGTAAGGAGGATCTCACTTCCAGGAAAAGGTTCAATGGCAGAGGGTCATTGTAGTGATTGGAAGGCTTCAAAGTCAACAGCATTTTGCCAATAGTGGATTCATCCAAGGTTTGGAACAGACTCCAGGAAGCATTTTTTGGGGGGAAGAAGGGTTGTGTAGGGTCAGTGATATTCAACTCAGAGGGGCATAGGGTGTTTAGTGGAACGTTCGAGAGCTGATCTCGGGCTGAGCATAATTCAGTCTCGATCTTAGTAGTCTTCTCAGTGAAGAAAACTGCAAATTCTTCACAGTTCGGCAGTGTCCTTTGACACGGAGCCGAGAGGTTAGAATGATTGTTAGCTTGGGACTTGATGAATTCGAACAGTTTTTTTAGATGCTTTTTGCTTGATCAAGTTGAGTTCTGAAGTAGGTGGCCTTCGAGCCTCTAATGCGTTTATTGTATATGCTTCACAAGGATCTCAAGTGGCAAAGATGTTCAAGAGAGGGAAGTGATCGCCACTTCCTTTCTGCAAGTCTAACATTTCTTGTTTCGGCAATAAGACTCTCATTGAACCACGGTTGGAGAGTTTAGAGGACACTCTTTTCAGCTGAAGTGGTGCCACTGAGTCAAGTACATTGAGCATTGTGTGGGTATAGTGGGCCGTAAAGTCATGGACATCCGACATGTTCATAGGGGAGTGAGGGGGGTAATATATTATCACAAAGCGCCGACAGGGAGTTCGAGTTGATGTTCCGTAAACATCTTTTCAGCAGTTTTGGGTTCTTAGATTGGGATCTGCATGCTCTTACCGGTTCAAGGACGAGGAAGGCGATGCAATATTGGTCTGTCCAGTCACATGGGAGGATCGACTTCAGGAGGAAAGAGTTGGGCTTACCAATGACAAAATCTAGTGTCACAGTCTCACAGATCCCCTCAAATACTTATACAGTGAATGAGAGACTTGATGATACAGTGATGCAGTCAGTCATAGATTACACTGAAAAATGTATGCACTGTTTTGGAGATATTGAGGGAGTTGTACATTCTATTATACAGTCGGTTAGATAGTAATGTGTATTGTTTTTATTGTATATGCTTTGCAAGAATCTCAAGTGGCAAAGATGTTCAAAAGAGGGAAGCGATCGCCACTTTCTTTCTGCAAGTCTTACATTTCTTTTTTCGACATTAAGACTATCATTGAACCACGGTTTGGAGAGTTTAGAGGGCACTCTTTTAAGCTGAAGTGGTGCCACTGAGTGAAGTACATTAAGCATTGCATGGTTATAGTGGGCCGTAAGGTCATGGACATCTGACATGTTCATATGGGGGGTAATATATTATCACAAATCGCCGACAGGGAGTTCGAGTTGACGTTCCGTAAACATCTTTTCAGCTATTTTGTGTTCTTAGATTGGGATCTGCATGCTCTTACCGGTTCAAGGACGAGGAAGGTGATGCAATAGTGGTCTGTTCAGTCACATGGGAGGATCGACTTAAGAAGGAAAGAGTTGGGCTTACCAATGACAAGATCTAGTGTCACAGTCTCACAGATCCCCTCAACTACTTATACAGTGAATGAGAAACTTAATGATTCAGTGATGCACACAGTCATAGATTACACTGAAAAAGTTATGCACTGTTATGGAGATATTGAGGGAGTTGTACATGCTATTATACAGTCAGTTAGATAGTAATGTGTATTGTGTATTGGGTATAGTCCATTTTGCTGTTTTAAGTTTTGAATGTGGTGGCGGCTATTGAATGTCTGCATTGTTTTGTCATTTTGCACTGTATTCACGGTGACCGCGTCTACCGATATTATCGCGACACCCGGCGTCACCACAGAAACGGAAAAAGGCGAGTTTTCTGGAAACTCATCACAAAATATGAGTTTGAATAGGACACAAATAAAGCTCTACTGTTAAATATACTGTAGAATGTTTCTATAAATATGTTTAATACTTTGTACAAACCACACGCTCTTTGAAACTACCAAGGTCACTGCGTCGACGTCGGTATTCATTAACATAATTTCTTTTTGGAAAGGTGATTTTCTCCTGAATTGATCACAGAAAGAAAAGTGAAAATAATATCTTACTAAATATTTAGATAGGATGCGGGGAGCAGGCAAGTACTGCGGCGGCCTTCAGGCTACCCCCACAACGCCCAACTAAAATGGGACTGATGGAGGGGTCTGTGAGGGACCCCTCATGGGCAAGTAGTTACCCAAAACAGTTTCTTTTCAGGTGCGAGGACCTGCAGATTCACCACTGTGCTCAGTGCGGGCCCCTATGTGAATCCACGACAGCTGACTGAACCAGACCCCAATTAAAATAAAAATGACACCCACTCACATACTTTCTCACACACCCACACAACTAATCATATCCATACACCCACTCACACACCAATAGAGTCATTCACACACCCATAAGTCACTCAGAGAACCACTCACACATCCACTCACAGACCCACACAGGCACTCACACACCCACAAAGACACTCACACACTGCCCTGTGTGAATCCTCTAAGGATCACTGATACAGATCTCAATAAAAACACATATACCCGCTCACACACTCTCAAATATCCACACAAACACTCACACATCCACTTACAGATCCATACACCCATACAGTCACTCACTAATCTAATCAGAAATCCAGAGAACCACTCACACAGCCACTCAAACACCCGCAGAGGCCCTCATGCACCCACTCACACACTCACTCAAGCCCCCAGGTACACACTCAGACAGCTACTTACACACCTACGCTCAGACCCACACTGCCACTCACACACCTACTCACATACCCACACAGCCAGTGCACACCCAAACAACCACTAACATACCCAGGGATATTATAGTTGGGAAATAGCATTTAAAAGCATAAAAATTAATTGAACAAAACATGGGTTAAATGGAGTTATATTCATCTTAAGTCATGAGTATAAGTTTCTTGAGATAACTATATCTATAACTGCAGAATTGCTATGGTTTTGTGTGTGTAAAATCTGAACCTAACTATAACGCCCCTGAACCTGTTTTTTTTACTGAATTTCTAAGGGTTTTTAATTCTATTTCCTAACAATAACATCCCTGTAAACTTTGTTTTCTTCAGTGAATATATATTTAACTATAACATGTGCCCTAAGGTAACTATAGCTCTTGCCCCGATGCACAGTTGTTTCATCAATAATTTTCCAGCAGATATTATTAATAATGTCATAGAAAGGGCGGGCCAGAGTGCCCATGGAATCAGCTGCAATCTAGCTCTACTCCAGCGCCCATGGCCTATGGTTCGGTAATCCTTGGACTCTCCGGCCTTGGACAGTTCATCTGGGAATCCGGTCAGCAGAAGAAGACCCAGTGGACACCTTGGCCATGGACTGGGCCCAGCATCTAGCTTGAATCAAACTGGGTAAAGAGCATACGAGGAGCTGGGGCTACACCCAACATGGCTGCACAGCCATGAATGGCTGCTGTGTGTCAGCCGGCCTGGAGGACTTTTGAACTTTGGCAGGCCTGGTCATAGGCTACCTCCCTAAATGTGTTCCTGGCCATGGCAAGCAGGGGCCCAAGGCCCAATTCTGTTACGGGCATCTGCAAACATGCCTAATGAGACGACCGATCCAGGAAGAACAATTTATTGTAAGTTCAGTGCCAGGGTATCAGATAAGTCTGGCGGTCCCTGGAAAAATTGGGGCTTAGCCAGAGAGCCTGGGAAGGTGAGCCCAATCGTTCTCCTGGAGTTGGGCAAAGAGAGAATGCCCTGCAATGAACCTTCTGTCTTAGAGTGCTTCCAGGGGAACAATTGGGATCCCATGTCACTACATGAGACAGTAGGGCAAAGGCCAGCCTTGGGGGACTCCTGAACGTAATGCTGGGACTTTGTTCGCCAAATACTGTGGTGTGACTTGCAGACTTTCTGTACCGGCTGAGAACTTTTGGTGGTGTTGGCCTGGACTATGAATTACAGGTGGTAAGGAGTGTGGTGGGGGTGACCGTGTCCGGGGAGCAGCCTCATCGGGGTGGTAGAAGGGGGTCTCAGGGAAGTGACCATTCTACAATTCTTTTGCCCCCCCCCCAACTGCTGAGGGCTATTCATTCTACTATGGACCAACTGATGGCTCCTGTTGGTGCAGCCTCCCCTTGATCCTCTCCTGGCACGTACTGGTGATATGACTTTTGTGAGGTGCTCTAGTGAGGATTTTGCCTTGTTCGTGGAACGCTCCATCAGTGTCTCATGTATAGGCATTAGCTGTGCCAGACCTCCTGAGAGGGAGTTATTGACCTAATGATAGCTTTGAGTCACCTGCTGGAAGGAACTAGATGGGGTGCTAGTGCCCAGGGTCCCGACTGAGAGATTTATACGGGTTTTGTACCCAGGGACAAAATTTACAAGTCTTGCTTATCTCCGGGCTTTGGCAACGCAGGCCGTTTCGGAGGCGGCCCCAATCACAGTTAATGGAAGGGGACAGTGGAGGAAATTTAAACCGAGGCAGTGTTTTGGGATATGAATATGGTAAAGCCAAAGGTGCTCATGAACCCACACCAGGATCTGCCGCGTCAGCCAGGGTCCAATAGGGATCCAGTGGCAGCTACATCGGACTGAGCCGCCATTCTAGCAGCTATAAAAGATACAAAGATCGCCCTTGATTCACATAGACCTTGCATGCCAGATCACCATGCCACTTGAGTCGATCCTGGCTGATGAGGGGTGAAACCCTGAAACCGGTCCTAGGATGCTTGTTTCCAGTCCAGGGAGGACCTGCCCTGGTAGTTCGGGCTGAACTGTTCCCATTGGGCACAGGGTCAAGACTGACTTGCATATGACTGGGTCCAAACTGGAATGGCATGGTGAGCAAACAAACGATGTATTTAGGGACAGATCTCTGTACCGGGGTGAATGTATGACATTGTTCTGCATTCTGTCCATCAATTATTTTACATTAGTCACCCGAGTGGGACGGGACGGGTATGCCCAGACGTGGGTCCCGTGCTCTTCATGCCACTGGAGTCAAGGTGACTCCAGTGGCATGGAGAGCACGGGACCCACGTCTGGGCATGCCCGTCCCACTCAGGGTGACTAATGCAAAAAGTCAAGGTGACTTCAGTGGCATGGAAAGCACAGGACTCACGTCTGGGCATACCCATCCCACCCGTTGTGACAAATGCAAAAAGAACAATTGATGGACAGAATGAAGAACAATGTCATACATTCACCCCAGTACAGAGATCTGGGCCTAAATCCATCATTTATTTGCTCCCAAATGGGAACAGTCCAGCCCGAACTGCCAGATCAGGTCATCCCTGGACTTGAAACAAGAATCCTAGGGCCGGTTTCAGGGTTTCACCCCTCATCAGCCAGGATAGCTTGACTCCAGTGGCATGGAGAGCACAGGACCCACGTCTGGGCATAAACATCCCACTTGGGGTGACAAATGCAAAAAGAACAATTGCTAGATAGAATGCAGAACAATGTCATACATTCACCCCAGTACAGAGAACCCAGATCTGTGACTGGGGGTGAGTGTCTAAAAAGTTTCAGCGCTCCGTTCATCATCTCCTTGTGTTTGCTTTGCTCGCCCTAAGTTGGTAGGGTTTGCCTAGACGTGGGTCCCTTCCTCACTTTGCCACTGGATTCAAACTAGCCTGGCAGATGACGGCTGTTAGCCAGAAACCAGTCTCAGGTTACTGGTTTCCATCCAGGGAAGACATAGCTTGGCAGTTCGGGCTGGTCTGTTCCAATGCGGCATAGGGTCAAGACTGATTTGCATATAAGCTGTGTCTGAACTGGGGTGGCGAAGTGAGCTAAAGAACGATGATGGATTCAACCCAGATTTGTAATTGGGGTGAGTGTCTGAAAAGTTTCAGCACTCCGTCCATCATCTCTTTGTGTGAGCGATAACCAAGGCACCAGTCTCTTTCTCAGCTATATCCAATGCACCAGTCTCTGTCTCATCTATATCCAATGCACCATTCTCACCTACATATAATGCACAATCCTCTGTCTCACCTACATGTAATGCATAATCATCTGTCTCAGCTATATCCTACACCTCATTCTCTGTCTCAGCTGTATCCAATGAACCAGTCTGTCTCAGATTCATCCAATGCACCAGTCTCAGCTATATACAATGCACTATCCTCTGCCTCAGCTATATTCAACTCACCAGTCTCTGTCTCGGCTCTATCCAATGCACCATCCTCTGTCTCAGCTATATCCAATGAACCAGTCTGTCTCATCTCTACCCAATGCACTAGTCTCTGTCTCAGCTGTATTTAACGCACAATTGTCAGTCTCAGCTACATCGGTTGGGCCAGTCTCAACTATATCCAATGAAGCAGCCTCTGTCTTTGCTATATCCAATGCATCAGTATCTGCTTCTCATATATCCAAAGCTCTGGTCTCTGACTCAACTATATCTAGTGCACCATTCTCTTTCTCAGCTATGTCTAGTGCACCAATCTCTGTCTTAGGAATAGCCAGTGTTCCAGCCTCTATCTCAGCTATATTCAATGCACCAGTCTCCTTCTCAGCTTGATCCAGTATACCAGTATGTCTCAGCTATATCCAATACACTGTCTCTGTCTCGTTGTATCCGGTGTGCCAGTCTATCTCAGCTATATATAATACACCATCATATATCTCAGATAAATCAAATGCACCATCCTGGCCTTCAGAAAATCACTGAAAACTAATTTATTTATGACAGCTTAACTCTTGTGTGCACCTTTGGACTCAGTTTTTAGGCATCTATGGTGAACCAAGCGCGGAGATACCCCTTCGGGGGTCGAGTCCGGCGCTATATAAGCATACAAATAAATAAAATAAATAAATAAAATATACCTCAGCTACATCCAGTGCGCTAGTCTGTGTCTCGGGTATATCCAATGCTCCAGCCTTTTTCTCAGCTATATCAAATGTACCAGTCGCATTCTCAGCTATGTCTAATGAGCCATCCTCTATCTCAGCTATATCAAACAAACCAGTCTTCCTCAGATATATCCAATGCACCAGTCTCAGCTTTGTACAATGCACCATCCTCTGCCTCAGCTATATTCAATGCACCAGTCTCTGTCTCGGCAATATCCAATACACCATCCTCTGTCTCAGCTACATCAAGTGAGCCAGTATCATCTATATCCAATGCACCAGACTCTGTCTCAGCTATATCTATTGCACGATTCTCTGTCTCAGCTACATCCAATGAACCAGTCTGTCTCATCAATATCCAATGCACTAGTCTATGTCTCAGCTATATTTCACGCACAATTCTCAATCTCAGCTACATCAAGTGTGCCACTCTGATCTATATCCAATGCAGCAGCCTCTGTCTCTGCTATAGCCAATGAACCAGTATCTGCATCTCATATATCCAATGCTCTGGTCTCTGACTCAACTATTTCTAGTGCATCATCCTCTTTCTTAGCTATGTCCAATGCACCATCCTCTGTCTCAGGAATAGCCAGTGTTCCAGCCTCTATCTCAGCTATGTTCAATGCACCTGTCTCCATCCCAGCGTTATCCAGTATACCAGTATATCTCAGCTATATCCAATACATCGGCTCTTTCTCATTGTATCTGGTGCACCAGCCTGTCTCAGCTATATCTAATACACCATCTTATATCTCAACTATTTCAAATTCATCATCCTATATTCAGCTACATCCAGTGCACTAGTCCGTCTCTGGAATATCCCATGCAACAGCCTCTTTCTCAACTATATCAAATGTACCAGTCGCATTCTCAGCTATGTCCAATGAGCCATCCTTTGTCTCAGCTACATCCAACGAACCAGTCTGTCTCAGATATACCCAATGCACCAGTCTGAGCTATGTACAATGCACCATCCTCTGCCTCAGCTATATTCAACGCACCAGTCTCTGTCTCAGCTATATCCAATGCACCATCCTCTGTCTCAGCTACATCAAGTGAGCGAGTGACCTCTGACCCTGCTCCCAGGCAGGTCGCTCCCCACGCTGCTGCACGGCTCTGTCTGTCTTTGCCTGCCTCGCCACCGGGATCAGCATAGGTTTTGCTTACATTTCGGTGTTCCTGTGCCTAATTTAATCTCTCTTTGTGCCTAAACAGTTTTTCTTCCTTTTGTGCCATATTACTGTTCCTCGCACCCATTGCTCCTGGGCCTAATTTGTTTTTCTTTCTGTGCCTAATTTGTTTTCTTTCCTTTTTTGCCTTATTGCCGTTCCTCGCCCATTTTCCCCTGGGCTCCGTTCCTGCGGCCCGGCCCACCCGCACTCCCATTCGCCGCCCTGCTCCCGCCTCCCAGCTGCTCCTACCTCCCACATCCCCTCATATGCAAGGGCGAACACAGCCGGCGCGCCATGGTTGCACCTAAGGCATGCTAATCTGCACACGTCCATGCCTGGACCATGCCCAGCGCCTGGACCTCTGGCCCCCGCAAGCGCCACAACACCTGCATCCGCTACGACCCCAGCACCCTCCACGCACTCAACACCGGACGATCACGCACCTGCTGCCTGGCCACCCCGAAATGCACCCAAGCACCCTTCTCCTGCCGGAACTGCCGCTGCACCAGAGTCCGGCCTGCCAACCCACCTACCAGAGAACCCAACTACCTCAGATGCATACTTCTCAACACCCGCTCCGCATGCAAACACGCCGTTGAACTCTGGGACCTACTGGACTCCAACACCCCAGACGTCGCTTTCCTGACGGAGACCTGGCTGAACACCTACTCGGCAGAGGACATCGCCATAGCCATCCCAGAATGCTAAAGATCACCCACAAGAACCGCACCAATGGAGTAGGAGGAGGAATCGCCATCGTCCACAGGAACACTCTCAAAATCTTAACATACACCGATGACACCCTCAGCACCGCCGAACACCTGCACTTCTAGATCCACAACGTCCCAAACACCACCCTCAGAGGAATCCTCGTCTACAGACCCCCCGGACCCCAACCACAGTTCAGCGACTCCTTCGCCGACTTCATCAGCACACACGCCCTCGCCTCCACGGACTACATCCTCCTCGGGGACCTGAACTTCCACCTTGAGAACAACAACAACCCCAACTCCACCACCCTGAACGACAACCTCACCAACCTCGGACTCAGACAACTCATCACAACACCCACCCACTCTGCCGGCCACATGCTGGACCCCATCTTCTCAGCAAGCTCCAACGTCTTCTTCAACCACACCACAGAACTCCACTGGACCGACCACCGTTGCATCCACTTCACCTTCCGGAAGCCCATCACACACCACCACACCCAGCCGATGCCTCGCCAATGCTGGAGCAAAGTCACCGAAGAACAACTAACCACCACCCTCACCCGAAGCCCTCCCACAGACCGGACCGACCCCGACGCCGCAGCCCGCAACCTCATACAACTGATCGATGACTGCACCAACACCTTTGCCCTGCTCAAGAAACCCTGCAACAGCCACACCAGAAAGAAAGCAAGCTGGCTCTCCGAAGACCTCAGGGCCTCCAAGCAAACCTGCTGAAAGCTAGAGAAGAACTGGATCCATGAACTAACACCGGAAAGCTACGCAGCCCACAAGAACACCACCCGCAGACACCATCACCTCATCAGATCCGCCAAAAGGACCTCCTTCAAAGACTGCCTGGACAACAACGCACACAACAGCAAAGAGCTCTTCAAAATCATGAAGGAACTCTCCAACCCCAGCTCCAACACCAACAACATCCCACCCTCACAAGACCTGTGCGACTCGCTGGCCACCTTCTTCCACAGCACGATCACAGACATCCACGACAGCTTCATCACTGCATCCGCCCCGGCAACCACCAAAGCCTCCACCCCCATGACCACCACCCGCACCAACCGCCTGATCTCCTGGACCCACATCAACAACGAGGACACCATCAAGATCGTGAACTCCGTCCACTCTGGATCCCTGTCAGACCCATGCCCACACCACATCTTCAAGAAAGCCAGCACCACCATCGCACCCCATCTCTGGAAAGCCATCAACATCTCCTTCGAGACAGCTACCTTCCTGGAGAGCTGGAAGCACGCCAAGATCAATGCCTCATTCAAGAAACCCAAGGCGGACCACAAGGACCTTAAAAACTTCCGACCCATCTCCCTACTCCCGTTTCCGGCGAAGGTCATCGATCAGGCTGTCAACAAACAACTGACCAGATTCCTCGAGGAGAACAGCATCCTGGACCCGTCCCAGTCTGGGTTCCGCAGCAACCACAGCACCGAAACTGCCCTCATTGCCGCCACCAACAATATCAGGACCCTGCTAGACAACGAAGAAACCACGGCCCTCATCCTCCTGGACCTGTCAGCAGCCTTCGACACGGTCTGCCACCGCACACTACGAACACGCCTCCACGATGCCAGGATCCAAGCGAAGTCCCTGGACTGGACCACCTCCTTCCTCGCCGGCAGAACACAGAGCGCCCGCCTCCCCCCTTCCGCTCCAAAGCCGCAGAGATCATCTGCGGCGTACCCCAAGGCTCATCCCTCAGCCCAACGCTGTTCAACATCTACATGGCACCGCTCACCCACATCGCCCGACTGCACGACCTCAATATCATCTCCTACACCGATGAAACCCAGCTGATCCTCTCCCTCACCAAAGACCCCCACACCGCCAAACCCAACCTCCATAAGGGAATGAAGGCCATCGCCGACTGGATGAGAAACAGCTGACTGAAGCTGAACTTGGACAAGACGGAGATGCTCATCCTCAGATCCACCCCCTCTGCCTGGGACGACTCCTGGTGGCCGACCACACTAGGAACGCCCACCGACAACGCACGCAACCTAGGGGTCATCCTCGAATCCACCCTCTCCATGACGAACAGGTCAACGCTGTCTATACCTCCTGCTTCACCTCCCTCTGCACGCTCCGCAGGATCTACAAGTGGATCCCCACTGAAAAAAGAAGGACGGTCACCCAGGCCCTCGTCAGCAGCAGACTGGACTAAGGAAACACCCTCTCCGCAGGCCTGATTCTCAACATCCCTCCCCGCAGCCACATCACACCCCACCTGAGAGACCTGCACTGGCTCCCCGTCAACAAGAGGATAACCTTCAAGCTCCACACCCAAACACACAAGGCACTCCACAACACCAAACTAGCATACCTCAACAGCCGACTCAGCTTCTACACCCCCGCCCGCCAGCTCTGCTCCTGGCGACCACTCCCTCACCACTGTCCCCCGCTTTCGAAGAGTGACCGCCGGCGGCAGATCATTCTCCCACCTCACCGCCAAGACTTGGAACACCCTCCCCATCCGCCTCCGGCAGACCCAAGACCTACTGACCTTCAGAAGACTCCTCAAGACCTGGCTCTTCGAACAGTAGCAGCATTCCCCCACCCCTTAGCGCCTTGAGACCCTCACAGGTAGTAGTGGGCTTTACAAATGCTTTGATTGATTGACTGATTGATTGATCTATATTCAATGCGCCAGTCTCCATCTCAGCTTGATCCAGTATACCAGTATATCTCAGCTATATCCAATACACCGGCTCTGTCTCGTTGTATCTGGTGCACCAGCCTGTCTCAGCTATATCTAATACACCATCTTATATCTCAACTAAATCAAATGCACCATCCTATATCTCAGCAACATCCAGGGAGCTAGTCCGTGTATTGGATATATCCAATGCTACAACCTCCTTTTCAGCTATTTCCATGTACCAGTCGCATTCTCAGCTATGTCAAATGCACCATCCTCTGTATCAGCTGTGTACAATGCATCAGCCTCTATCTCAGCTGCATCTAATGCACCATCCTCTTTCCCAGCGTTATTCAATGTACCGTATGTCTCAGCTATGTCCAATGCACCAGTATCTGTCTGAGCAATATCTCAAGTGCCAGTATGTCTCAGCTATATCCAATGCACTGGTCTCTTTCTCATTGCATCCAATTCAATATCCTCTGTCTCAATTATATCCAGTGCACCAGTCTATTTCAGCTAGATCCAATACACCATCCTTCGTCTCAGCTATATCCAATGCACTGGTCTCTGTCTCATTGTATCTACTGTACCAGTCTGTTTCAGCTAGATCCAATGCAACATCCTCTGTCTCAGCTATATCCAAAGCACGGTCTGTGTCTCAGCTGTATCAAATTCTACAGTTTCTGTCTGAGTTATACCCAATCTACCATCCTATATCTCAGCTACATCCAGTGCACTGTTCTCTGTTTCAGCTATATCCAATTCACCAATCTGTCTTGTGGTATCCATTGCTTTGCCTGCGTCTTAGCTTTATTCAATGCACCAGTCTGTGTCTCAACTCTATCCAATGCCCTATCCTCTGTCTCAGCTATATCCAATAAACCAGTCTGTCTCTCTCAGTTACATCTAATGCACCAGTCTCGTCTATATCTATTGCACCATTCTCTGTCTCAGCTATATCCAATGCACCGTCCTCTGGCTCAGCTATATCCAATGTAATCGTCTGTCCCAGCTATATCCAATGTACCAGTCTCAGCACCATTCTCTGTCTCAGCTATATCCAATGTACTAGTCTCAGCTATATCCAATGCACCAGTCCCATCTATGTCTATTGCACCATCCTCTGTCTCAGCTATAGCCAATACACCATTCTCTGTCTCAGCTATATCCAATGCACCATTCCCTGACTCAGCTATATCCAATGCACCAGCCTCTGTTTCAGCTATAGCCAGTGCACCAACCTCTGTCTCAGCTATATCCAATTCACCATTCTCTGTCTCAACTATATCCACTGCACCATCCTCTGTCTCATCTATATCCAACACACGATTCTCTATCACATCTATATCCAATGCACCAAAATGGCTCTTGCCGCAGAATTCTGCACAATTTGCAGGCGTGCCAGAAGGTATTTGGGTAGCCCGAGGTAAAGGGTATTCGCGTAATCCAAACGCGAGCCTATCAAAGACTGAACAATGATTTTTTTATGTTGCAGAGACAACAACGGAAGAAACTTCCGTTGCATTTTCAAAATGCCAAAGCATTTCCCGGACAACCCAATGATCTGGGGTCTGAAAGAAAGGCCATCATCGCACAAAACACCAAGGTTTTTGGCTTTTGCAGAGGCAACATCAGGAGGTAACATGTCTAGAGGCCACCACGTCTTCCAGCTGGGATCAGGCGGACAGCCGAAGAAAAGCAGCTCCGATTTATCGGAGTTGCATTTCAGACTGTTCCGCCGAAACCAGTCAAAAACAGCCCCCAGACATTCTTTGATCCGGCTACCATCGAGGACCTCACCCTTCTTACACATAAAAAGGACCTGGGTGTCATCAGGATAAGATATGATCCGGGCACCGAAGGATTCCGCTACCGCCGCCAGAGGGGCCATATAGATATTAAAAAGGGTGGGGCGCAGGATAGACCCCTGAGGAACCCCCACCTCCAGCGGCGGCATTTCGGCGGAAAACGGAGGTGCCCAGACCACTTGTCGGCGGCCGGTCAGAAATGACTTAAACCAGTTCCACACCGTCCCACGAAAACCGATCTCCCAGAGTCTTAAAAGGAGACCGTCGTGGGGGACGGTGTCGAAAGCTGCCGACAGGTCCAACATCACCAAAATAGCCTTGCCCCCGTAGTCAAGGGTCTCTCTGATGGCATCGGTGATCTCAAGGAGGGCTGTCTCCGTGCTAAAATTAGCACGGAAACCTGATTGAGAATCATGTAAGATGTTATTGCTCTCAATAAAGTTGGAAATAGAGAGCTGCACATGTTTCTCAATCACCTTTGCCAGAGCAGGGAGGAGGGAGATCGGCCTATAGTTGGCGTGAATAAGGGGATCCAAGGTAGGCTTTTTGAGCAGCGGCAGGATCAAAGCATGTTTCCAAGCCAGAGGTACCTCTCCCGTGATCAGGGAGGAATTGAGCAGCGGATTGAGCAGGATGTTAACTGCAGGCGCTACTCTCCCCAGGCATTTCGCTGGACAAGGATCAAGTGGCGAGCCCGATTTAAGCCGAGACAGAAGGTCAAGAGAAGTAGCAGAGGGCATAGGAGGAAAAACGGAGAGAAAAGGACCTTTCTCTTCCAGTGAAAAGGGTAAAGTGGTCAGTTGGCTAGCAGCTGAAATAAGGCCAGCATCAGGGAATGAGTCCTGAATGGATTTAATTTTATTTATGAGAAAATCCCCAAGCTGGCTAATCCAAGCTTCGGTGTGAGAATGGGAGGGCGAGCTCAAAGAAGGGGAGGTAAACTCCTTTACTATCCTAAAAATTTCTTTGCTCATATTTTCTGCCTCATCGATTCTGCGCTCCAAGTATACTTTTTTTCCAACCAAAATATATTCATGATAGAGCCTAATAGCATCCCGATATTTTGATTTATCATCAGGGTCATACTTGCGCCGCCACACTCTTTCAGCTTTTTTACAGTCTTGGCGCATCTTACCAAGAGAGGGGGTAAACAAAGGGGCCGAGACATGTCTACCCACAGACTTAGCTGGCTTACCAGGGGCTAACTCCTCAAATCTGGCTATCAGCCACTTCTGGACCAAGTCTAGATTTTTCTCCAGATTATCAGTTAGCTGACAGGGATGACGGCGGAGAGCATCAGACAACATTTCCGCCGTAACCTGATGAAATGGCCGGACCAGCCCTCTAACATCTTTCAGCGATCTTGGGCAAGTCGTAACAAAGGAAAGAATACAGAAATTGATTAAAAAATGATCTGACCATAGGACTGGAAGCGGCGGGGACACATCAATCAGCCTGGTCGAAAGTATCTGATCAATAGTGTGGTCTTTGATATGGGTGGGGCTGGTGATGTAAGAGACCAGCCCTAAAGAAGAGGCAATGTCCTGCAACTTAATAGTGTCAGGATCCACTGCATTGTCCATGTGCAGATTCAGATTTCCAAATAAAATGCAGTGCTCCGATCTAAGGCAGGGCACAGAGAGCGCCGCCTGCAATTCATCAAAAAAAGAGCCAAGGGGCCCAGGAGCTCTATAGATAAGGATCCCAGTGCACGTTTGACAAGGAGATAGCCTAAGGGTAAAACCTAAGGCTTCACAGCCCGCGATGTTATCAACGGGAAAAGTAGTGCAAGAGAAACGCTTATCCACTATCAGTGCCACACCCCCACCCCTGCCTCCCACTCTATCCCTCCTAAAGATAGTATAATCCGGAGGTATGGCAGTCACCAGATCTGGACCAGAGCTTTCTCCCAGCCAGGTCTCAGTTAAAAATAGACAGGATGTTTTAGAGTCAGACAACAAGTTCCAGATATCAATGGAATGTCTGCTGAGGGATCTAGTATTAAGGAGAGAGCATTGATAGTGCGTAAGAGGGGTCTCAAATGAGATTCCCTTCTGAACAGAAGTGCGCCAGCCAGCTGTATCCCATTAACCAGCCAGTCTCAGCTATGTCCAATGCACCACTCTCAGCTATATTCAAAGTACCATTATCTGTCTCAGCTACATCAGATGTTCTACTCTCATCTATATCCAATGCAGCAGTCTCTGTCTCTGCTATATCCAATGCACCAGTGTCTGCCTCACCCATATCCAATGCTCTGGACTTTATCTCAACTATATCCAGTGCACAAGTCTCTTTCTTAGCTATGTCCAATGCACCATCCTCTGTCTCAGGGATAGCCAATGTTACGACCTCTGTTCCTCTTTGCATTGATTTCTCATTACAGATTGCTACAAGAGAGTCTCTGAGAAGCAGATCCGGCGCAGGCATGGGTAGTAAGGGCAGCTGCCCAGGGCCTCGCTCACAGCCCATTAGCATGGGGCCCCGCACCAGTGCAACACACCACCAAACCTCTTGTGCCCCTGCCTCTCACATTGAAGAAAGATGTCTGTTTGCATTTGGGCTTACAGGAGGGAGCCCCCTTCCTGGGCCTCTCACAGATGGTGTGGGGAGGCCTAGCGGAAGGGGCACTTCATCTTGTGCCTGCTGCAAGAAGACGCATTTTGTCCTGCAATTAGGCCTCCTGCCTAGCTGCCCTTGGAGATACACTGCAGGATAACCATTGTCAGCACTTTACCTTCGGTACAGTTTTAACGCTCAGCGCCCAAGCTACTCTCACACCTCCAGCCCGATATGAGCTGTGAAAGAGCTGCTTGTAGGTGGCAGAGAGGGGAGCTGCCGCCCAGGAGGAGTCTGTAGAAAGCGGCTTCCCGAGCCCTGAAGGTGTCACTCGTAAATTAGAGGGGCCTCGCACATTCCTCTTCACCCCGGGCCCCACAAGTCCTAGAACCGGCCCTGCTGAGAAGAACTGATAACCACCGTGGACTGGAGCTCTTAACATGTCAATAGCAGTGGGGGGGAGTGAGGGGGCTTCACCGTCCAGCTCTGAGCTCAACTGCATCTTCCTCAGTGACAGCGGAACAGTCACCTCTGAAGTAATGAAGCATTTTGTGCAGCACATACGCATTTACACTGCTCAGACACACACACCGCCAATCATGTGCTTGCAGGCTTTCTTTCTGTCCCACTTTGTCTCTCTCTTTAAAAGCCCCTTTCCCTCGTCTCTTTCTCCCCACATTTGGGTTTTCCCTCTCTTTGTGCACCTCTTTCTGATATGGTATGGCTTCTCAGTTGCATGTCAGACGGATACACGATAGTTTACCTGGACCCAACTGTTGGAAATGTTTGGTTATGGATAATGGTTTCAGGTCTATCTTTATTGGACACGACTGCGTCAGACGTGGGAGACCTGTATCCACACAATAATGCGTATATGTGTTGGCTTGTAGTACGGCAAGTGTGTGGACCGATGCTGTATGCTGCTGGGCTCCTGGGCTCCCAGGGTGTCGTGCCGTGGGAATGGCACTAGGACCCTGGGGCACAGGGTGGGGACAAGAGATACCGGACACCACATCCGGTCAGGGGAGGGGACCAGGGGCACTAAGGAGCAGGACCTCGGAGCGAGAGGTCGAGGCAACGAAGGGCAACAAACATGTACTTGAGAAACGAATAAAGATTGCACTGAAAGCCCCAAAAAAAAGCAGATAAAGAAAAAGAATGGCAGACCCAAAACCGAGTGCGCAATACAGAAGACCACTACCATTCAGCCTTTCTGAACCACAAACAGGAATTAGATGGGAAAAGTGGATCCGACAATTTGAAAACTATGCGGAAGCTACGGATGTAACAAAAGCAAAGATGAGAGGCCTATTTGTAAACTTAGTAGGAGATGAAGTGGAGGACCTAATGGTAACTCTGCCGAAAGAAGAGATTGCCCCCTTATGACCATCTAAAGAAGTGCTTAACGGATAAATTTGATCCGCAGAGAAACTTTGATTTTGAGCAATATACCTTCATGATTGCATTCCAACAAGCAGAAGAGTCTCTGGATGATTTCGCAACCAGGTTGCGGAAGCTGGTGACTCATTGCGCCTTTGACAAATTTGAGAATGAACAGGCAATAAGGTTGCGCATCATCGAAGGCTGTCGTGACATCGACTTTCGCACAAGGATCCTAAAGGAACCGATCTGATTGGAAAACATTCTGGCACTAGGGAGGGCTGAAGCCAGGGCGACAGCACATGCAAACGAAATGGAACGAGGCAAAGGACGAGGCACAGAACAGATTCAGCGAATGACGAACAACCCCTCAGGAGGCTGAAGAAAAGAAAAACATGACCAGACGGCGAAGAAACAGACGGAAGGAACTTGCTACAGGTGCGGACTAGAGTTCCCGCACAGAGGCCCATGCCCGGCTTTCGGCCAGACCTGCAGAAAGTGCAATGGAAGAGATCACTATGCCAGTGTGTGCCAAGGGAGGCAATTCAGAAATGACCGAGGAAGGCCAGGAAGAGCACGAATGCCGACAAGCAGACACATCAGACATGTCGAGACAGGGGCAAGAAGCTCATCAGTAGAATCTGAAGAAGAGGAAGCAGAAGAAAAAACGGAACGACTATACCTCATGACCGAGAGTCAGAAACAGACGAGGAAGATGATGATGAAAGAATTTGCCTGATAGACAAGAAGAAAATAAAGACAACAGAGTCAGTGAACGTCAAGGTCGTGCCACATGAAGCAGAATTTGTCTTGGACAGTGGTGAAACGTGCAACATTATGTGCGTCTCTGAATATGACAAGATGGAAGTAAAGCCGATTTATTTTTAAACCATCTCGGGTCAGAGTATTCACGTGGGGGGCCAAAAGACCAGTGACATGGGAAAATTCAAAGAAGAGCTGACATACAAAGATCAAAAAACAACTGAAGAGATACACGTACTGAAAGGAGACATCCCGGCACCATGCCTACTGAGCAACGTCACGGCTCAAGTGATGGGTCTCATGGCAATGACATACAATATGTCAGAAAAGAAAAACATTCTGAAGGAATACCCCAAGTTACTAAGAGGGCTAGGAAAGCTGAAGGACCGACAAATAACACTGCACATTGACGAGACAGTGAGGCCAGTCGCCCAGCACCACAGAAGAGTGCCAATACATCTGCAGCCACAAATAATAAAGGGGTTTATAAAGCGCCTGGTGACGCCATCCCGGCGTGTCCCCGCGCTGTGGAGAGAGCAGTAGGTAGAGTGAAGAGCCTAGAGGGTGAACAAATGGGTTTTTAAAAGTTTCCTAAATGTTGTTTCAGTCTCTGCTAGTCTGATGTCCGTAGGGAGGGAATTCCAGTAGTTGGCTGCCATCACGCGAAAGGAGCGGCCTCCCATTCTGGCCTTCTTTATCCGGGGGACTTTAAGAAGACCCCTGCCCATGGAGCGAAGTGCTCTGTTGGGCTCGTAGGGGATGGCAAGATCCTTCAAGTATTCAGGGGCTTTCTGAGAGGTTATCCTGTAGCATATTAGAAGCGCTTTAAATAGGATCCTCTTTTTTATGGGAAGCCAATGAAGAGCGGCCAAGGTGGGTTTAGAGGCTGCTCTTTTGGGGAGTCTAAGGACTAGTCGTGCTGCCGTGTTTTGAAGAACCTGCAACCTTCTAATGTTCTTTTCTGTTGTCCCCAGAAATAGCACATTTCCGTAATCAATACGGGAGGTGACTAATGCTTGGGTCATGGTGCGTCTGGCCTCTAAAGGAAGAAGGTCCAGAGTACGGTTTAGGGTCTTCAACACCCCAAAGCATTTCCCTACTACTTTATGGACATGGCTCTCAAAGGAGAGTTTGGGATCAACCCAGACACCCAGGTTCTTAGCTTCCTTGCAGGGGATAGGTAGGGGACCCAGACAGGGAGGCCACCATTCCTGAGTCCAGCTGGCATCATTACCTCCTATCACTAGAACCTCAGTTTTTGAGCCATTGAGCTTCAGGCAATGTTGGTTCATCCAGCCTGCAAGCTCCTGCATGCAGGTTTTAAAATTGGCAGCTGCTAAGGTGGGTGCCTGTGATAGGGAGATGAGCAGTTGAGTATCGTCGGCATAAGATACTAATTTTATGCCGTACGATTGGACCACATCTGCCAGCGTGGCCATATAAAGGTTGAACAGGGTGGGGCTCAGGGCAGAGCCCTGAGGCACCCCCTGTTCTAAGGCTATGCTGTCTGAGAGAAAAGTGCCTCTCTGAACCTGGAAACTGCGGTCAGTAAGGAAAGCTTTTAGCCATCCTAATGCCGTCTTGGTGACCCCAGCTTTGCTTAGACACTGTAGCAAGATGGTGTGTGCTACAGTGTCAAACGCAGCACTGAGGTCCAGCATAATGAGTGCCATTGTGTGACCTTCATCAGCTCCGGCCCGCAGAGTTTCGGTCGCTCTCAGGAGGGCTGTCTCGGTGGAGTAGTTCTTCCGGAAGCCAGATTGGGAGCTATGCATGGATTTATTAGATTCTAAGTGGTCCATAAGTTGAGTATTGGCTATTTTTTCGGTCACCTTCGCAAGGTAAGGTAGGAGAGAAATGGGACGTAGGTTTTCCAAAATGTCCTGGCTTACATTGGGTTTCTTTTTGATAGGTAGTACTATTGCTTTCTTCCAATCTCCCGGGAGGGAGGCTGAGGAGAAGGATAATTGGATTACGTGTCTAAAAATGGGTTCCAGTACTTGTAGACTTGCTCTAAGTACTTTCGGGGGGGCCGGATCACGAGGGGAACCCGATTTGACACTTTTACAGATGTTTACCAGCATTTCAGGAGGGGGAACCGAAAAGCATTGCAAACAGGGCTCAGTATGACTAGCTTCCATGCTTTCCATAAAATCATGGCCAGAAGTCAGGTTGCCAGAGAAGTTGGCATATATGCCAGTGATTTCCCAGAGAAGTATTTTGCAATTTTCTTGCAGGTTTCCACAGAATCGTTGCAGGACATATTATCATTTGTAAGCACAGAAATCTCTTTAAAGATTTTGAAAAGCTCTCTAGAAGAGTTCTCTGCCTCTAATAGAACCATTGAACGTGAACGACATCCTGGACCACACTTAGACGAAATGATCAGCTGTCTCACAGGCACAAGGCGTTTTCCAAACTGGACCTTGTAAAGGATACCACCAACTAGAACTGGATCCTCAGTCTCGGTATATCACAACGTTCTCCACCCACCTAGGTCTGTTTAGGTACAAACGTCTGAGCTTTGGAATCTCATCAGCGGCAAAGATATTTCAAGAAACCATAAGACAGATAATAAGGCCAATAAAGAACAGTTTAAATTACAGCGATGACATTTAAGTGTTCGGCAAGTCAGATGAAGAGCATGACAAAGCTCTAAGAGAAGTGTGCTCACACCTGGAGCAATCTGGTTTGACGCTGAATGAAGACAAGTGCGAGTTAGGGCGAAATGAACTGTTTTTTTTCGGCCACATCTTCTCCAGGAAAGGAATGCGGCCGGACCAAAGCAAGGTGGAAACACTGGAAAAAGCAAAACAACCAACGGATGTAGCGGAAGTAAGGTCATTTCTTGGCCTAGCCAGCTACTGCGCAAGATACATCAGAGACTTTGCCACTGTAAGTGCACCACTAAGAGAGCTGACAAAACAAGGATAAAGTTTCCTGTGGACTGACGAATGCAGCAAAGCATTCGAAGAAATAAGACAAGCCGTCACAGCAGTGGATCATCTAGCCTACTTTGACCCGAGACTATGCACCGAGTTAACGGTAGACACCAGCCCAGTGGGACTAGGAGCAATACTGGCGCAGCATCAACAAGGGAGGGACTCCCCAAGGCAAATAGTGGCATATGGAAGCAAGAGCTTGTCAGAAGTTGAAAAAGGGTACTCACAACCAGAAAAAGAGAGCCTGGCAGTGGTATGGGCCTGCGAACACTACCATATGTTCATCTACGGGAAGCCATTTACAATCATAACAGACCACCAGGCGCTCACGACAATTTATGGAAACCCAAATGCAAAAATACCGCCCAGGATAGAGCGATGGGGATCCGGCTCATGGACTACAATTTCAAGATTATTCACAAGCCAGGAAAAGAGCACAACCCGGCTGACTATGTGTCGCGGCACCCTCTGCCACAGGCATCACAAGCAACCACAATGGCAGAAGAATACCTCAACTTTGCACTGAAACTCGGCACCCCAACAACAATCACATTGGAAGAACTGCAAGAGGAGACAAAACGAGATCGCACCATGCAGGAATCAATGAAGATCACCAAGCAGCAAAGATGGAGACATGTGAACAGCAACAGCCATGTGGAAAAAGGGGTAGAAAAAGAAGAACTGTTAGCTTTCAAAAGGGTAAGCGAAGAACTATCGGAATGCGGAAACGGAATAATAATGAGAGGCACACGGATAGTGATGCCCAGGACACTGAGAAAAAGGACTGTGGAGCTGGCACATGAATCACACAGAGGAATTGTAGCAACAAAGAAGATGCTGCGGGAAAAAGTATGGTTTCCGGGACTAGATAACATGGTGGAAGAAACGGTGATGCGCTGCCACATCTGTCAAATAACAGGACCGTCATCAAAGCCCGAACCACTGAAAATGTCTCCACTACCGAAAGCGGTGTGGACAGAGCTAGCAGCAGACTTCTATGGGTCCTTAGAAACAGGAAGTTACCGGCTGGTGATCATAGATGAATACTCCAGATTCCCAATAGTGAGACCAGTAGCATAAACGTCAGCAAATGCGACCCTGCCTGTGCTAGATGATGTATTCGCAGCGTGGGGCTCACCCCACACACTAAAGACAGACAGACTCGGGCGAGGAATTCAAGAAGTTCATGGCGTACCTGGGAATAAATCACCGAAGAATAACGCCGCTGTGGCCGCAGGCAAACGGCATGGCAGAACGGTTCATGGGAACAATCAAGAAGGCGATACAGAGAGCAAAGCTGATGCAAATATCAAATGGGCAGGCCCTATGCCAGGTGCTAAGGGACTATCGCAACACACCCCACAGCTCCACGGGAAAGTGCCCTGCAGAACTGGTACTAGGGCGCTCAAGCAGAACAAGATTGCCACAGCTAAAGGAGGCAGAGCAAACAGAACAAAAGGACATCGCGACAAGAGACAAGGAACAGAAAGCGAAAATTAAGGCGTATGCTGACCAGAGAAGACACGCGACGGGCACAACAATTAAAGAAGGAGACACTGTGCTAGTGAGACAGAGACAAGTAAAAAAATCAGACAGCGCATTCGCAAAAGAACCTCTGAAAGTGACTGAAGTCAAGGGGCCTATGATCACGGCATCAGTGGGCAAATATCACATCACGCGGAACAGCTCCCACTTCAGAGAACTAAAAATAAAGGAAGAAGAGACACCAAAGCAAGAGCAGAGTGAAGACACTGCACCAACAGAATCACCAACTGACGTCAGAGAACAACGACCAAGAAGAGAGTGCAAGAAGACAAAGAGACTGATTGCGGAGATGTAAAGAGAGACAATAGATGGACAAGCACATGTAGGAAGCATGGAGCTCTTTTCGTACATATCCATATCTATCTCTCTCTCTCTCTCTCTGTCTCTCTCTCTCCCTCTCTCTCTCTCTCTCTCCCCCTCTCTTTCTCTTTCCTTTTGTTCATAACAAGGGGGGAGATGTCGTGCCGTGGGAATGGCACTAGGACCCTGGGGCACAGGGTGGGGACAAGAGATACCGGACACCACATCCGGTCAGGGGAGGGGACCAGGGGCACTAAGGATCAGGACCTCGGAGCGAGAGGTCGAGGGCAACGAAGGGCAACAAACATGTACTTGAGAAACGAATAAAGATTGCACTGAAAGCCCTACCGTCTCCTGTGTGTTCCTGGGTCAGGGAACACGACACAGGGGGCATGGGGGAACGATCTAGAAGATGTGTAAGTACATTGAACTACATCTGGATTTGTGTGAAACCTAATAAACATATATCTTTTTTAAATAACTGACTCCTTGGTTTATAAGATGCTCCAAACCTTGCAGGTTCATGGTTCTTGCACTGTAGTTTCACGTGTAGCTCTTCTGATATCCGATGATGACAGAGGCAAATAAATGCGATTGTATTGTAAAACGTGTCATCTCTTGATCCTCCTCGGGGAAGGTATGGACATCTTTCAGCTTTGTGAAATAAGTTGTCCTCTATGAAAATTTCCCCTTGTGAGAATCTCCTCTTTCCTCATACCTGGATCACTGCTCGAGAACATGCATCTCAGGTCCCCTTCTTGGCAGGCTCACTCTTGATCTGCTTTCCATGTCAGTTGCTTTGCCCTTTTACAAGTGGTTACTGGTCATGTATTCAGTCAATACGTTTCTGTGTTTGATATTTGCAGTGTGTAAATATCCTGCTAAGGGTCAGTTTCTGTCTAGTAGCTTGTAGAATTTAATGTTGTTCTGTGTTTGTGTTTCCCAGAGCGATACATGAGAGTTTCTTTTGAAGGCACATTTGGGCATTGTTTCTCAGCATGACTTATTTCCTGGTGTGCTTCCTTCTCGTGTATGAACGTTTACTCATCTTTACGAGATGTATCTGTCTCTTCTGCCCTCTGTCTGCCTTCTCCCCCTCTTGCTCTCATTCTCTATTGCTCAATCGATCTAAATATCTGCCTATCTTGTACCATCGCTACCTGTTTTTCTCTCTGCTTATCTTCAATGCTCTTCTCGGCTTGTTCTCTGACTCAAAGTCTATTCATCTCACCAGAGGCAGAAGCTTTATGTACAGGGTATCACATTGAGTACAGAGAGGGTTATTCACAAGGAAGTGGCGGAGAGAGGTGGAAGCCTTCTTGGCTTAACGCCTCTCTCCACCACTTTGGGAAAGCAAGGCTGCACCATATTCACAAGGACATGGAGCAGCCTTGCTTTTCCCCCTGCGATGGCGCTAAGTTTCACAACTTAGCGCCAACGCATGCACCCTTGCATCAGAGTGGAAGGGTGTCTGCAAGCAGGTAGATTTGTTTATGTACAGGAAGGTTTTCCTTCCTGCACATAAACAAACCTAAAATGCCAGTTTTGTAACTTACATGTGTGCTGCTTCATGCAGCACACATGTAAGTTACAAAACGGCATTTAAAAAAAAAGGTTTGTTTATGTACAGGAAGGAACACCTACCTGTACATAAACATGGCATTTGGCATTTTCCATGTGTGCTGCACAAGGCAGCTCACATGGAAAATGCAAAAACTAGGAGAAATAAAGCATTTCCTCTCGTATCGCCAACTTAAGACCAGGTTTTCCTGGTCTTAAGTTTGGCGTTAGATCCTATTTACACTGCCCTTGTGAATAGGGGGCAGTGGAAATATCAATGGGTGTTGCGGTGGAACGCCCACCACAACACCCACTGCACACCCCTTTCACGCTAAACACAGCGTGGAAGGGGGCCTATTCACAAGGCAGCGTTAAGCCACGTTTAGTGGCTTAACGCTGCCTTGTGAATAACGCGAAGGCTCTATCGCCACCACAACGTCACCAGTGACGTTGTGGTGGCGATAGG
The DNA here is from genome assembly GCF_964261635.1 of Lissotriton helveticus. Lineage (NCBI taxonomy): Eukaryota > Metazoa > Chordata > Amphibia > Caudata > Salamandridae > Lissotriton > Lissotriton helveticus. The sequence goes on along the minus strand of NC_136062.1, from coordinate 201,394,140 downwards.
GGCTTGTGAATATGCCCCAGAGCTTTTTTTAAATGGTTTTAAATTTTTGGGGAGACAACTCACATTTGTAGATCTAGGTTTATACCAGATGTTTTGATTTTACTAACATTTTAAGAATAATATATTTATCAATAGTAGCTCACAGCACGGGGAACTGTGTCAGCCCACAATAGCCGTTGGCTGGCTTCTCTGTGAGTGGTGGCATTTTGCCCTTTTGCAAGAAGCACATAAACACGAAAAGTAGTTCCCTTTAGTGTCCGAGAAGAGAATGGCAATGTGTGCTTTTTGAGACCCCCCAAAAATATTTACACTTTTAGCCAAATTTGTTTTTTATGTTGGCAAGGGGCCTAGAAGCTCTCTCAACAATAAAGTTTTTTTTTTTTTTTAAATGACAAAAAAAGTACCATTGCAAAGCCAATAGACTGGCAGGCAATGCCAGACCTATTGCCTTTGCCAATGCTTGCTTCTTGAAATGTTGCTAACTGGAAATGTTAATGGGTGGGTTTTTAGTCGCAGGAGGATAGTCAGGAAGAGACATGGCCATATGGAAGGACAAGAAAATATTAAGAGTACGATGTGCATGTGTAGGGTTGACACTTTTCCCAGAAAAAAAGTGCCGACTATCATTTATTATTCTCTAAGTGCCGGGACATGATACTTAAATAGGAGTTTATTTAAAATCGTATGTATTTATATCACACATGGCTTTTCTCTCTGTTTACTTTAATTATTAGTCAAGCATAATTTTTGCAGCTGCAGAACTCGTTTTAATTTGTATTTGTAGGAACATTGGAATTAAGTGATTTCTCTATCTTTTTACTGGCCTGGACAATAAAATATTAGTCATGCCGGTAAAACAAAGCGGCCAGGTGGCAACCCTAGCTGACATGTGGGCATGTGCGCAGATGATGAATGGGCAGCAGGACAGCTGAACTAATGGCGAGATATATTATGGATGTATAGATGGATGAAAGGTGGAAAATGGATGCGTGGGAGGGCGGGTGAATGGCAGGACCGTGAGGCGGGTGGAATGGAACTGCCCAGGGAATGACGAATGGATACATGTTTAGTAATGGAAAGAAGCATTATTCATTGACATGATGAGGGATGGAAGAAGGCAGTGTGTTATGATGGGACAGATTATTAGTGCTCCGAAGTAACCAAAAGGCGACATGCTGCCTTTTATAAAACAAATAATAAATAGCAAGCATTGGTAAAGCCAAAAGGTCTCAGCTTTGGGACTTGCCAATACCTTTTACTGGTGCTTTACAACAACTCCGATGCTGTGCAGCATGGATAAATAAGAAAAAAAGCCTATTACTTCATTTTGAAGGTTCATACATGCACCACGCGTACACAGGCCTGCAAAATGACATTGCCACTTTTATCCTTTTTTTCCGAATATGCCCAGCAAATAAAAGGAAAAAAATGTGTGAAAGCATTATTGGGGGGAAAGCAACACGAGTGGGGAAAGCAATACGGGTGGGGATCCAGAACAACACAGTGCAAAGCGGGTGGGGGAGCAATATGGGCAGAGAGCACAGAGGTGTGAGGCTGTGGGGACTGTAGCAACATGGAGGGTGAGATAGGTGGGAGCAGCACAGAGGGTGTGAAGGGGAACAGTGGGTGTTAGGGAGAAAAGTAAACAGGCAAGAGAGAGCAATGTGGAGCTGAGAAGGGGAAAGCACTCAAGAGAGAAAGCAACTCGGGGGGAGGGTGTGCATCAAGGACTAACGTCTGAGAAAGCAAGCATTGTAGGAATCGGTAATGGGTCCATGCTTCAGAGGAGGGACAAACACAGGCACAGAAAACAAAGACCACACACACTAATGAATGAGAAGGAGATAACGAGAGTGACACTAAAGCCAGCCAGGGTAACTAACGGGCAGCCTCCTTGCCCACTTAAACTAAGAATACCTCTCACGACTGACAGAGCATGCACTGTCTAATACTCCCCTTCCCCTGCAGTCTTCATGTCAATGTAAGCCTGGATTAGATGCTAATATGAGTTTAACATGCCCAATATTTTTCTACTTCAAATTTGGTGAAGACAAAACAGGTGAAATGCGAAGGGAAAAAACTACCTGGCGCTCAGCTGTAATATTACCCCTTCCACCACCTGAGGGAGTCTTCCAATAGTGAGACTATTGGACATTGGGCCCCAAAAGGAAACAATACCCTTCATAGCATCCGTGAACTGCTGCAATGTGGTATCTGTCTGATCTATGTCTGCAGTGTCAATAACTCATCTAACATGTGAAGGATGAACACCCCTGCGTCGTAGTTGGTGATCCTTATGGTAGTTGGATGGCACTATAGCCCATAACATGGTAGGCACATCTTTGAATTCAGCAGGGAGGGGCACCTCTTTGAACAAACACTGCTTGGAACTAACAACATCAGGACCCATAGTCATATAGACACGTGCCGGGGAACAATAAATGATTGCATCCAACTTCTTCCACAAATCCAATCCCATCAAATTCTCACCACAATTGGATGTCAGCAAAAAAGGTGAATTAAAAGTAAAGGGACCAAAGTTCAGGGCAAGGGGTTTGGATATGGGACTTACAACTGGTACACCAGAAAAGCCTACAGAAAAATTATTATGGCCAGACAGGGCTTCCAAGATGACCAGTGAATGAGAAACAGAGCTGTTCATCATTACGCCTGTATACACCAAGATTTGCTTAGCTGAGCCTTACAGCAGTAACATAAGGTCCGCGCTGACCTACAGGTATCTAAACCAGTCCCTTGCCCTGTCCCTGGCTGTCCTAACCACTGTCTTAACATCATTCTGGAAAACAACATCTTTGAATTCAGAGGGAATCTCTATAAACAAATCAAAGGAGTGAGTATGGGCGCTTCTTGCGCCCCAACAATTGCAAATATTTATGTGGCACACTACGAAGAGAAGCACATTTTTAATGAAGTGGCACCATTTTTTGAATCGGTATTTTACTGGTCAAGATATATCGATGATATTATTTTCATCTGGGACGATAATGAGGACACACTACAAGAATTCATATCGTGGCTAAATGCCTGTGATTCCAACTTAAAATTTTCGGAAAAAATTAGCAATTCTGAAATAGAATTCTTGGATTTAATGATTAAACACCATGAAGGACAGCTAGTTATGGACCTCTTCGTAAAACCCACTGCGCGGAACACACTTCTTCATCACAACAGCTTTCATCCCACATCACAAAAGGACAGTATCCCCTTCAGTCAATTTCTTAGGCTGAGGAGGAACTGTACCAGATTAATTGACTATGATGAGAGGGCTGTTGTAATGAAGGAGAAGTTCAAAGAACGAGGTTACCCACATCGATTAATACGCGAATCATATAAAAGAGCAAGATATTATGATCGCCAGCATCTTTTGACAAACACCAACACTAAACGGGATGCTGGTTTGGTATGTGTCACCAGACATTCCTTGCTAAATAATCAGATTCGCCAAATCGTGTACTCTAATTGGCATGTGTTGAACATTAACAAAACTGGCAATGAAATGATTCCCAAACCCCTTTTTGCTTACAATAAAATAAAAATATAAAAGACCTAATAGTCAGATCACGGATGCCAATAATGAAGGAAAGAACTCAAAGAAATATCATTACCGGGGCCCCGGTAACAGGTAACCATAAATGTGGAATATGTAAAATCTGTCCACAAGCAATTGAGACAAAAGATCTCAAGTTCAATGATATCTCCATTTCCTCGACTTGTATGACAAACTGTAAGACCACGAATATTGTGTATTTACTCATTTGTCCATGCAATAAGGGATATGTCGGGGAATCCGCACGTTCAGTGTACACTAGAGTCACGGAACACAAATCAGCGATCCGTACAAGAAAAATGAATGCTCCATTAGTAGCCCATTATGTGGAGTATAATCATAAGCCGGAAGAAATACGATGGACAGTTTTGGAAAAAATTGTGGCAAAACCAGGAATTGATGTATACCAAATTCGCCGTAAACGCGGAGTGTACTGGATATTTACTTTGGATACAGTAAGATTGGGATTGAACTCTGAAATCCCTTGGGAACAAGCAATAATGTAATGGGCTGATATATCCCCTGTTTTTTTAGAAATACTACCTAGATATCGCCCAAAAGATAGAGTCATCACATTCTGAACTACATTTGTGTTTTGAATTGTAGAAAATGACGAAGAATCGCCCCAATAGCGCTTTTCCGACCTTGCCGTTTTTAACATCTGTTATGATATAAGTAAAATCATAATTATCAATATATATAAAATGCATATAAGAAAGAAAGACTACTGATATGAAGTCTGTCGTCTTTCTCCGCCATCACGAGATAGATACAATAAGAACTACAATTTAGTCCGTCTTTTATCACTATGATTAAGTAGAAAAGGCCTATTTCGTAACCTAGGACGATACACATATATGTTTACATTCTAGTCCGTTGTCTATACCTGTGTCTAACCAGGAAATGTCTGGGTTAGACAACTGTGTCATCAGATTGCGCCAAAGGAAATTAGACGTCCAAAATCTAGTCCGTTTTCCATATCTTTGTCTGACCAGGAAGCGTCTTGGTTAGATAATTGCGTCATCATAATGCGCCACACAAAATTAGATCGACTGAAATATATTAGCTTAATTAGGCGGAACCCAGGGTCATATATAAATGCCGCCCAGAAACATTCTGTTTTTAGAGGCGAAGACAAGCAGACGATAAAAAGGAACCCCCGAGCAATGAATGGCAACAAAAATACGAAGGTATGTCCTTAGGTTAGCGATAGATAAGCTACATTAATATACCTACTATGCTGTTCATTACAGATATAGGGAAGAAGCTTATTGTCATCCCTCTTCCCCTTTAGATAATTTGACTGACCAGATCGCTAATACAGAACTATCGTTTAAAAGATATACATCAGGTAATATCTGGATTATCTGTTAATTAAAAACACTGTTAGAATCCTTGTTAAGGTTAGTGTTTAAACCTATACTGTTTTTGGTGGTCTTATAGAGTGAAAAATAAACAAACGGGTGTCTCGGGCTGCGAATAAGAAAAACGAATACTGATCCTAAAGAGCAGGTCGCCTACATTTAAACCAAGGTATTGTGATGGTAGTAGTGACCATTTATTTTATAACTATAGCTTTAGCGGTAATTAGTTCACCACATTTTGTGACCATGTCTATAGCGGTTCCTTGCACTTTATGTATTTTCAGTTTTTACAATGTTTTAAATTTGTTATATCTGAGGTCTGATCTTTTTAAGATAATCGAGGTCAAACCCAAAAGGTAATAAGTCAGTAAATCTAATTAACATTACCTAAGAATCTAGGTGGCGTCACCTTGTAATAAATATGAACTAAATGTGGTTATGTTTTGTACCTCAGGCTGATACACAGCATTCGAAAGTAGGCAGAATCAACAGCTATACTGATCTTGAAGAATAATCATTTACACCTAAAGCGTTAAACCACTTGGGACCTTGAAAAGAAATCCCACAAGGTATTACTTAAAAAATTGGCCACAAGTGCCCCTTATGGTTTATTAAAATTTCGATTTTTCGTAAAATCCCTCCTTTTCTTTCACAGTATAAATGAATCACTGCCATCAGAACTAACAACCTTTTGAGGAATACTAAAGTGAAATACCATCCAATATCACGGATGTGAATAAAAGCAGGTTCACTCAAATGTTAATCTGTTATAAAATCCTTGGTATCTTTCTTCTCTTTCCCTCTTCCCCTTTTTTCTATCTCAACTATTATCTATATCCTATGGGTAATGAATACGACATAAGCCAGATAATGAAGCTAGTGTTACAACGAGTGATGTTAAATAGAATTCTGTGCAGTATAATAATTTAAATAAAGACATATTAGAGATTGTCATCTACAATGAAATGAATGTAGACCAAAGTTGAATACTTCATATATATAATAACTACAAGAGACGTTAAAATAAATGATAATACAAGCTGATTAGATGAAATAAGGTCATTGCTGCTATGTGTATCCCAGAATAAAAAATGTACTGACCCTGAAGTGCGCTATGTGACAGAGAAGACATAATAATGTATTGCATAAAAACGTTTGATATATATTCATATATATTTTATGTATCTTTTTGGGTTTAGGTGTTTGTTGCACGTCACCATGTTTGTAACTTACGAATGACGGTCTCCTGACGAAGGCCTTTTGGTCGAAACGCACGTAGTTCCATTCCACCGCATTGCCTTCCTCCACACTTCCATCGACCGAATATATCGTATAGCACTTGTTTTGTGTTGTTATTATTTATAATTATTGTTTCTCTTTTTCTGCACTAGTATGTGAATATATGTATGTCATTGTTAATTTATATGAACAGTATATCCTTTTTTACCAAAAAAACAGATAAAAAGCATTACCAATGCAAAAGAAAAGATGAAAAAATTAAATAAAATGGTTTCTAAATTTTGATATATCAATATGTCTCAGTCAATAATCATTTAAAGTCGCACAACAATATGTGTACCATAAGGGCGATATAATTATCACTAGTTTGCTATACTTTTTCTTTATCTAAATCTAACCATGAGATAAACCAGTCACTTCATCCAAATCATAGTCATCATGAGAGTACTGTCCCCCCCTAGGGTCATCAAAATGGCTCTGATCAGAGTGACCCTGCTGTTCCACATTTTCCTGGCTTCCGTTATGACCAACTACTCCACAACCCCGTCCACGAGAACCCCGTCCTCTATGGGCCGCAACCTTTTGCAACCACGTCGGGCACTCACTGCGCCAGTGTCCCTCCTCCTTACAATATGCATACTGATTCAGCCCCACAGGCACGGCATTTCTGCTAGTGCGGGGCAGCTGTCGGACCGGACCAGTGCTGCGTCCTCTCCCGTTCCCTCTAGATACCTGCTGCATCAACACCTTCATCTTGAACTCCTTATTTTTCTTCTCCATCTCTTCATTCTCCCTGTGTTCATAATGCTGTGCCATACCAAATATCACTGAAGGGGAGGAGGTAGTAACTGAGTTGCGATCTCGAGAAGCAGGTTCGTAACAAATCTGTTAACAAACAATCGAACTCCTCCTTCCATCGACAAGTCCTGTCCACTGTCCCAAACACACCTTCAAACCTAGTAAAAAAAATCAGATACACTTTCATCTTTCTTCTGATGACATGCTGTTAACCTGTCCTAATGTACTCTTCTGGGTGGAAGAAGAGAGTGCATGTAGATAAGAATTCGACCTGGCAAAGCTAGTATCTCAGCCTTAGGCTTCTCACCAGGCTTCCTCTCTTTATCCCATGCCCTGATCTCATCCCAAGTGCCACCCAACTCCACAACATGGTCCTGTGTATACTCCTGCTGCCAAATATCAGCTAGCACCAATAAACAGAAAAACATCTCAATGTCTGCCAACGTCATCACCGTCGACAATGCAGCCTCTGTCAATTCTTTATAATATGCACTTGGATTTTTCATTGGGTCATGTAACTGAGTCTTAAGAGACAAAACCTCACTCCTTTCCCAAGGAGTATAAACCCATTGTTCTTGGAAACGGGCATCTACTTGCTGTCTGATGGCAGCATCCTGCTGATCACGCAGCTCCCGTATCCCAGGGTGCAAAATAGCATGTACTTCCCTCATTGGAAACTGGAACACTATTGTCGGACTCTTCGGATGCAACCTGCCTCGATAACTAATCAGTGTTGCAACATTACTAAAAACTTTGTTAGGGGCCATGTCAGCAGCATACACATGGTTCCGGATGTCATAAATAATTTGGGGTGCCAAACTATTGAAACACTGTTCCCACCGCCCAATCAGACTAGCTGACACACATTTGAGGGCATGCTGCTGTACAAACGGTTCATGCTCTTTTAACACACTCCACACATCCTCCACACTGTAAATTGGACTCTGGGCCCACTCACTGGGCAGCCTGGTTAGCTACAATCTTTTACTCTGCATCCCCCACATCAGATCGAATCAGCACACGACCCATTTGCTCCCGTGCAGTCACCCAGTCCCCCTCATCCAGTTCACGCACCGGCGTTCCAAATACTCAGCAAGGGGAGAGGGGTTGGCCTAACGGCTAAGGCGCTCAACATCGGACCTGGGGATCTGGGTTCGAGTCTCGGTAACGACGCCAAAAACCTCCTGTGATTCTGGGCAAATCACTTAGGGCCCGATGTAGGTAATTTTATTTTACCACTTCTTAAATACCGAATCATACCGATTCGGTATTTAAGAAGTGGTAAATATGAAGGGGGGATATGTAGGTATTTCCAGATGTGGAAATACCGAATCGTTAAGATTCGGTATTTACCGAATCTGGAAATACCGAATCGGTATTTCCTATTGATTCCTATGGGCTGTGAAGCCCATAGGAATTAATGGGCAATACCGATTCTGTAATTACAGAATCGGTAAATACCGATTTTAGCAAGGGTGCAGGGGGTGTCACTTTGACACCCTCTGGCACCCCAAAAATAGGCATGTGCGCCATGTGGCACACAGACATGCCCTTAGGGCATGTCTGTCTGTCACATGGCTAGGTGTGCATGCACACATGTGCATGCACACCTGAATTCGGTATTTTAACACCCAATTGGATTGGGTGTTAAAATACCGAATTTGTAGGGCCTTTGGGACTCTGAAGAGTCCCACCTACATATGGATTTACAGAATCGGTATATTTACCGATTCTGTAAAATACCGAAGTGGTAAATTTACCGAATCTGTAAATATACCGATTCTGTAAATTCAGAACCACCTACATCTCAAAAGCCAAATACCGGTCGGCAACGGCCGAATTCGGCCATTACCGACCGGTATTTGGCTACCTACATCTGGCCCTTAATCTCCCCGTGCCTAAAATGAAAGTGTGTCCTCATGTAACGTAACTGGTGCTATGTAAAGCGCTCTGATACCTGATTCGGTTAGGGTCTAGTTCGCGCTATATAAAACTCTGCAAAAAAAAAAAAAGGTCGGGGAAGGGAGATGCAGAGAAGACACAATGGCTGAAGGAGCAGGCACCAGAGTTATTATTGGCTGCATTGAGGGTGTGAGGGATGGAGAGAGAGTAAGCTAAAACAAGAGGCGTAGCAGGGAGACATGCAGTCATCGCAGCTGTGGCATGTGAAGGTAGAGAAAGAACAGCAGGTGCTGTAGCTGAAGCAGCCAGGTCAAGAGCAGGAGAACCAGAGGTTGAGGCAGGATGGATGGAAGACTGGGGTTGCGGGACAGCAGGTATATTTTCTGCGGGGCATATGGAGGTGGGGTTCGAGTGTCTAACAGTTCCTCCACAAATGAATCGCCTTCCTCTTGGGCAACATATGACTTATTACATTGCAATCGAAACTTCCGATCAGCACACTTTATACCTCTTTCTATTTTCTCTCTATCATACAATACTGCTTTCTGAGTCACTGTCTGCATCTTTCCTCTTCGAGCCTCCTTTTCCGCTCTCATTCGTCTTTGTTTAGCTTCCTTTTGCCATACCTGAAGATAATCAAACATCAACTGCCTACTTCGTTTGGCAAACAATTTATCCTAACAGAGATTCAATTTTTTTTCATTGAAGGTACCTGTCAGCAGCCACAGCTGCTCGGCATTGTCCCTTGTATATTTGTGCCATAATGTACTAAACATAATAGGGCTAAGGCCATGCTTAACATACATATCGAAGTTCGGGTTGCCTTCTGGAGGCGCAAGCTGCCTCTCCTCCAATCGACAAACAACACAACTTGCTCCAGCAGAGCATCTTAAAAGGACACAGGTTTACTATCCGTGCCAGACGAAAAGTTCACAAATATCTTTTGCAAGATCGTTCCTCAGACCGTAACAAACAAGGCAACGCAAAGGTCAGTCCCCAGACTGCACCAAAGAGACAAATCAGAGTCAACACTACAAAACAAAAAAACGGCCAGATCCCAGGCATTTTTCAAACGTAAGCCAAATCCATTATGTTGCCTGGCAAAGTGTCCACAGACACTCTGTTCCCAAATTGGTCCACAGACCATACCAAATACTATTCAAAATGGCGCTATATTCACAAAGAACCAAAGCAAACTCACTTGGTGCACACTGGTCGAACACATGTATTCTCCCCTGCCGACTCTTTGGACCAAATGGTCAGATCCAAGGGTTTCACCTTTCCAGGACCCCAGCTGGGACAACCACTGGGCGAGGCACCGCAAGGCACCGCCCGATCAGACAGGCGGGGCAGCTGCGAGTACTAGGTCTATCGTGCAGGGATCCACTCATCTGACCCGATGTGCCCCATCCTCCTCACCCTTCTGCGGGTGAGGAGGGGTCAGCCCAATGGAGTCCCTGTTTGGGTGCCAACTGAAGAAAGTGACCCGATTAGGTCCACCCGGGTCACTCACAACCACATCTTAGCCTTCCACATAAATGAAGAATCGGTCAAACAGTAGAGAATACAAACCAAGTTATTTATTAGTATTTGCTCGAGCTGAGTCCTGTCTGACTAGCCTCCTAAGATGCTACCGAGGGGACTGACCCTCACCAACCTTACTTCAGTTGTCATACATTTCCAATGCCCAGCAAGACCCGCCCAAAACTGGAAAATTCCATTTGAAGCAAGCTAACAACGGAGACACAGAAGATGAGTTACGCTCCTGGGATCGGGTATATGTTATCTCCACCTCAAGGTTACTCTACCCATGCCCGCTAAGGTAGAGCATGAGAACTGGCCAATCTAACAAGGAAGGTATGCAAAGGCACATTCATGTATTCATTAAGACAGAGGAGCTCAACCTTGAAGAAATACAAAATGAAATATCAGCGCTGCTTTCTGCTGAGGCAGACAAAATGAGAGAGAAGTTAGTTTCGATCATCACACTAAATGGTGGCTGTGGGTAAAATGGCGCCGCAAATGCTTACTTAAAGAACAATATGTGTGCCAGGACTGATACTTATTGAAAACAAACACTCACAATGACCCTTATGAACTAAACATAAACGTCTGCTTAATCATTTGCATCATTTAATGATGTAATTCTCATTTTTTCTTTTTTATGAATTTTTGAAAGAAATTTTCTTTGTGCAAAAAAACTTTACAAGGCAAACTCTCTATACAAATATGTACAAAATATGCAGGACATTTACAGTTGAACACTTTTTTACTTACACCACATACACACCTCTCTCAAACTTCAGACATACATACTCTACAATGGTCCCTAAGTACACAGCAATAATATCAATCTTTCAACAGAAAGAATGAAGCAAATTGTCATAAAACATTTACAGCAGTTTTTCTATTTATCACTGTGAATTAAACTGATTGGATAATGATCACTCCGCAGTCCGTGTGACCTGGGACCAGGTCGACGCGTTTTGAACCCTCAAACTGGTGGGGTTCTCATCAGGACCAAAAAGACACTACAAAACAAAACAAAAACAAAACCCATTTGTGGATAGCTAATCAAAAAATTTCACCGTAAGAGCATCACCAATTGCTGAATCTCCTACCTTAAGTCTTCTCAGCAACTGCTTTCATATGTGGTACCGCTGACTCAAAATCTGAAAACCATACAGACCAAAGCTATAACAAAGTCCAACATAGATCCTACTTTCATCAGACTGACACACAATTAGTGACAATCAGACACCAAACATGCCAGATGGATAGCCCAAGGAACTTACCCCTATTTTATTTGGCGGGAGATCTAAATGAAGCCTCCAAGCCTGCCTATTAAAACAGAGAAGAAAGCTGGAATAAGCTTTTATTTTATTCAGACTTAGATTTAAAAAGAGCATCTTGGCGTGGCGTCTAACTTACCAAGTGCCGCCCCAGTGTCTCCAGGGGCTGTTTACATGCGAGCGCCGAGTAAATCCATGGCTGCTCTCTCTTGGGGAATTACCTGCGAAAAATGTCCATGCATTAGTGGGTTCGGTAAGCTAATGGGCGTTTCATAATAGCAGCGGTAAATTGAAATGCGGCATGTCTATCTAAGACCAACTCGGGAGGGGAATGAAACCTCTGTGGAAATCGGGAGCGGTGCTTAAACCTTTTATGCGGGGTACTGAGAGAAGTACCTTACCTTAATCTCTAGTTCACTTGAAATGGCTTCCCGAACCGGCCGGACCGAATTCCATGCCTCTGTGAGTGTGTGCACGGCAGGCAATGTTTATTAAGCCGGTGCGTTTACTTCCTGGAAGTCACGTGAGCTGAGACGCTCCTAGGCTTCTGGGAAATGTAGTCTAGGAACCTGTTTGACGGATCCAGTGTGGAGCGGGAGGGAAGGGGGGAGTTTTTTATGCTATTTCTCATTTCATTTTGTTGCAGAGGGAGAGGGGGGAATGGGAAAAAAGCCTTATAAAAAGCTTTTTATAATTGAGTTTTGCTGATCGCGATTGCGCGATGTCAATTTGAAAATATGCTTACAGTGGCATGCGCTCGTGGGGGATACGGTATTTAGGGGTCCCAAAGCTTGGATGTCGTATAATGGACGTGGACTTACTATGTTTTAAACATTTCAGAAACTTCATTGAGGCCATTGATTGCGGTGTTCAATTTCATAATAAGCAACACTTCTCGTTGACTCAATCTGGCTTCCAAGTTACTGCCACGTCTGTCAACTTCAATTTTGGATAATACCGTCCATCTAAGTACCGCGCATAAAAGGTTTAAGCACCGCTCCCGATTTCCACGGAGGTTTCATTCCCCTCCCGAGTTGGTCTTAGATAGACATGCCGCATTTCAATTTACCGCTGCTATTATGAAACGCCCATTAGCTTACCGAACCCACTAATGCATGGACATTTTTTGCATGTAATTCCCCAAGAGAGAGCAGCCATGGATTTACTCGGCGCTCGCATGTAAACAGCCCCTGGAGACACTGGGGCGGCACTTGGTAAGTGAGACGCCACACCAAGATGCTCTTTTAAATCTAAGTCTGAATAAAATAAAAGCTTATTCCAGCTTTCTCCTCTGTTTTAATAGACAGCTTGGAGGCTTCATTTACATCTCCCGCCAAATAAAATAGGGGTAAGTTCCTTGGGCTATCCATCTGGCATGTTTGGTGTCTGATTGTCACTAATTGTGTGTCAGTCTGATGAAAGTAGGATCTATGTTGGACTTTGTTATAGCTTTGGTCTGTATGGTTTTCAGATTTTGAGTCAGCGGTACCGCATATGAAAGCAGTTGCTGAGAAGACTTAAGGTAGGAGATTCAGCAATTGGTGATGCTCTTACGGTGACGTTTTTTGATTAGCTATCCACAAATGGGTTTTGGTTTTGTTTTGTTTTGTAGTGTCTTTTTGGTCCTGATGAGAACCCCACCAGTTTGAGGGTTCGAAACGCGTCGACCTGGTCCCAGGTCACACGGACTGCGGAGTCATCATTATCCAATCAGTTTAGTTCACAGTGATAAATAGAAAAACTGCTGTAAATGTTTTATGACAATTTGCTTCATTCTTTCTGTTGAATTATTGATATGATTGCTGTGTACTTAGGGACCATTGTAGAGTATGTATGTCTGAAGTTTGAGAGAGGTGTTTATGTGGTGTAAGCAAAAAAGTGTTCAACTGTAAATGTCCTGTATATTTTGTACATATTTGTATAGAGAGTTTGCCTTGTAAAGATTTTTTGCACAAAGAAAATTTCTTTCAAAAATTTATAAAAAAGAGAAAATGAGAATTACATCATTAAATGATGCAAATGATTAAGCAGACGTTTATGTTTTGTTCATAAGGGTCATTGGGAGTGTTCGTTTTCAATAAGTATCAGTCCTGGCACACATATTGTTCTTTAGAGTATTTTGACTTAGCCTGACTGAGTTTGAGTCAAGGCCCATTACTGTTTTCTGGCAAATGCTTACTTAAGCACAATGCCAATAGGGGGAGCTGATTGGAAGTATTTTTCCAGTCCAACACTCCTCCTATCGTTGGACCTGCTGTGTGATGTTTATCCGGGACCACTCATGCACGTGCCACATGGCCCAGGACCTAACCACCTTGTGCCACACGTGCAGAGAGTGTTAGAACATGTCTAATACAGCATGCATTACTCTGAGATGTAGGCTTCCTCGTCACAATCCTACATTCCCTCCCTCCCTCACGTTATAGGTAATGGTGAGGTATTATGACTGATGCTTTTTTTTTTTAGAAAATTAAATTCGTTAACTTTCTGTGCATAGTATTGCAGGTTGTGTTGTGAAATAGGCCAATTTTTCATTTTCTAGAGCAGGTTACGCCTGATTTAGGGATCATCTCAAAGTTTTTTCTTTTGTATGGGGAGTAAATATGATGATGCAAAGCCTAACTAAAAGAACTGGGACAAGGAAGACAGAGAAGGAGGTATCCCTGGTCATAGAGTCATCACCTCATTCCAGGTTGTCATCAGTCTTCAACTATTTACCTACTAATCGATTTCAGGTGTGTTAGCCTAAATAGTTCAACGGAAGAAAAACAGGACTACAACACCCAGAATGCACTATGCTATTACATGAAAGTACCAAACGACCAGGAGGGAGGATCACCTTACTCTGGTGCCACAGCATGATCACAGAAGCCTCTGTAGAGCTGCTGAGGAAAACAGCTGTAGTCCCCTACTACAATCAGGTAACCAAGAAGAGCCGCTCTCAGACACCAGGTTCATGCACAAGGCCAACAGAAGGGCCACTAAGCAAGGTTCATTCCAACACAGAAGGGCCACTAAGCAAGGTTCATTCCAACAAACAAACCTTGCCCAAATAATAAAAAGAGAAAAAAATCGGTATGTTAATTTTCCAAGAAATGATTTAGAACTACAAGGGTAATGTGAAACCGGAAGAAGAGGAGACCAGTTGTAATGAGCAGGCCCCATTAATGTGTCATCCTACTGACTCGGTGAACCTGTTGCCTGCCAACCCCATCCCAAATGAGGCTAGGCACCTTGAACATATAGGAAAGATTCACTCTCAATGTCACCCTGCCCAGATTGACTGATGCATTACAACTAAATTTTCATTATTGTCTTGTTAATCCAATCATTTTATTGCAAAGGACAGTGCAAACCAGTAAATGGCACCGTGGAATCAAAGTGCAGTTCTACCTCTTCAAAGCACTAAGGGAAAAGACTAGAGTAATGGTGAGGAACGTGGTAATAGGAGGGGGTCTCATCTTATTTTTTAAAGTTTTATATAGCGCTAGCTTAACCCGTAGGTATCAGAGTGCTTTACATACACACAGTAAACAGCGGAAGGACGTTACATTACATAGTAGGCCGGCAGTAAGGAAGCAAACCAAAGAAAAAAATCTGAGGACTCCAGGGAGAGCGTTCCATATACTGGCGACCTGAGCTATACGTAGCACTGTACACTCACACGTGGACCCCACCCTTATAAACCACAAGTTAGGAAAGAAGGACACATGATAAGTCTGTGGTCTTTAAAGGTAGGATTAGCTTAGTTTTACTTCACAGCCTAGCAGAAGATTGACTGCTACACACTGTACAGATTGATTTTGCAATAAAGGCATCATATAACATAGCTTACAAATCAAAGCACATAATGTTGGCATAACATTTTTCACATGTTCAACATTTCCATAGCTCTACGGGCAGTCCTAACAGCTAAGGAACACATGCATAAGAAATAAACAAGCACATGACCACCAGCTGAACACAGATTTGTGTATTTACTGAACCTGTAATCAGGGAACCGATGACCGCACCGCTCCTGCTTGCTGCACCGTGGTATGACCCATACGGATCACATCCCATAAAAGATCATACTGTGGATAATTCCGGGATAATGCTAAGGGGTCTGGAAACCAGCAGGTCAGGCCCCCTTTAACCATCACTATAACCAGCTCGCACCGGCCTCATGAAGAGGTTGAGATAGGTCAAAGGAAGGTGTTCCATGTCATAAAAGTAATCTCTTTGCCAAAATTACCTTCACCGAACATGGCGGGATAGTGTCAAAAGAGAGCGTCTGTGTGCTGTGAATCTGCACAGGCCAGAGATACTGCAAGAAAGGAGAAAAAGAGAGTTAACCAGAGGGGCATTACAGTTTTTAAAGACCCATCCGTTCCTGTTTATAATCCACCAACTCTCTCGGCTTGGTCCTACAGAGAAGATTGTCTTTTAGGTTTCACTACAGTATGAATCAAACGTGATGCCTTCCTGAGGCCATTTTGAGGGAGACATAGGTCCAGAGCACAATTTAGGTAGTAAGACAATGGAATATAGACCACAATAGGCTCTATATAGTATTTTTCTTGTCCAGCCGGACAAGAAACTTTAATAGTTAATTTGATGGCAATCTTATTTACAGTATAAACATACAGCAACGAATCATTGCAGTATAGCACACTCCTGTGCCATACCATGGGGAAACAGAAGGAAAAATAAGAGAATAGGAAAGGGTGTATCAGGCAAAAAAGAGACAGGACACTATTTAAATCAAATCAATTTGTTAGTGTACCCTGAAGCGGCGCATACAACATAAAATGTACAATCCATCAAATGTATGCCCACTCAAAAGAGTCGACGTTTCGATCCCGCACTTAAAATATCAAGGGATCATCTTCAGGACTTAGTTAATTGTTTGCCTGGTTGAAACATTATTAATCACCTGTTGGGAGTAAAACAGGGAAAAAGGAAAAATAAAAAAATGAAGGGAAAAATTAACAATGTGCGCCTGGGGAGAAGTCAATACCAATGTACTGCTGAACTTACATCACTCGGATTCGCAGTGAGTGGGAGGTGCTCGTGAGTGTGGACAAAAATAAGTACATATCTGGAAGAAACTCGCAAAATAATTGCTGAACACTTTCAAGATTCGAAGACGATGTGAAGGGAATGTGATATGTGGGAGAATTGGACGTCTGCAAACAAAGCTCAAAACCCGGTGTGTGAACAAGCATGGGTCGAGCTACATGCATTTACCTCTGATTGGGGAAAGAGACGATCATGGGCAGCCTAGCTTTGGAAATAATAATGTACCAAGGAGGGGTGTAGCGCCCGGCAACGTTGGTGCTAGTGGTGACAGCAAGGCACAATATACGTGGTGCTGGAAAGGGAAGGAACGGGGGAACAAAATGAGATTGTCGGGCATGTCACAGTGGCGGAAAAGGCAGATCGTGTACTTGCGACATAGGTGGGGAACATACCTACTGCTCAAATAAGGTGCAGACACTTGGCCACGATGGAGTGTTCACGTATGCCCGCTGTGGTCGTCAGTGCCGTGTATGGCGCCGGTGGGGCGGTGTCCTCCGTGTCTGAAGAGAAAGTGGGTGGTGAGCTTAGAGTAACGGACCCACCAATACGTGAAAAGTCAGTGAGGAAACAGAAATTCGTCTTCCCTTTAGTGGTAATAGGATCCCTTGGTAGGGGGTTACGTATATATTAAGGACGGTGAGGCTTGATGGCCAAAACCGGCAACGGTCGTAAAATTCGGCGATCCGCTATGGAGGAAAAGGAGAGTTACTAAGTTCCAGAAATCGTCTGGCTCGAGTCATAGATAACATAGCCAGGGGGTTCTAGCTTACCTTATGTAGACAGTGCTACCCGTGCAGAGGTACAGCCGTCTGTTCACGGCTTGCCGGCACTAAAGGACCAGAGCCGGGTTACATGAGCGCGCGCCCTAAGGTCGCCATCTTGGGTAGGGAGGTTACAAGTGAAGACGGACTGGTGTCTAGCACTTCAACTACGGCCGCCATCTTGGAAGGGGGCCCAAGTGCCGAGATTGCTTTGGGTAGGGAAGTGACTTAGAATAATGACATGCAGGGCTTCATGCAAGACAGCTGGAATACATTTGAATAACACTCACGGTACATTCTTACATAGAAAGTGCTGCATGCATGTGGTTTACAATTGTATTGAGTGAATTGAAATGTCAGACATTAATTCAGAAAACCTTGGCTGAGCAATATATAAGGTGCATTACGGGCATATTATCAGACATCAGTTCAGGAAACTTAGAGGAGATTTGTCCAATCCTCACTCTTGTTCAGTCCTGTATGTAGGGTCTTAAATTGTATTATTGATTTAAGTTCCTCTCGATTCAGTAGTTGATTAAGATTGCCCCCTCTCAGAGGTAATTTGACTGCTTTCAGAATTGTCCATTTCAGATCCTCCGCAGAATGTTTCAGTTCTGAAAAATGTTCAACCAGAGGAGCATTCGGAGTCCCACATCTGATGCGACTTCTGTGTTGGCAAATTCGTGTCCTCGCCTTCTGGGTGGTTTGGCCAACATACATTTTTGGGCACGGGCACAGAATAGCATAAATCACATTACTACTATTGCAGTTGGTAAAGCTTTTCAAATCTACAGTAATGTTATTGTGGCTAAATTTGCATGTTTCAATTGTGAATTCGCATACAGAACATTGTCCACATTTCACATGCCCTTGCAATGGTGGTAGACCCCAGATAGAATCAATAGTTGTGTTCGGGGTTGGGGCTGGTAGTGCTGCTCTTACCAAATGGTCCCTCAAATTCATGCTTTTTTTTAATGCAAAAATTGGTCTTTCTAGCTTTATATTACCGGCATTTATGGTGGACCAATGTATCAGAATGCATTCACGGATTTTGTTTGAAACGGGGGAGAAGCTCGTGACACAGGCAATCCTCTCTTGCCTATCTCTGGTCTTTGGTGTAAGTAGCACCTCTCGTGGGCAATACCATGCTCGCTTAGAAGCATTTTTCACTAGCCTCCTGGGATACCCGCGTGCTTTTAGTTTGTTGGTTAAGTTTAGGGCCTCCCTAAAGTAATCAGCTTTGGAGGAACAATTGCGTCTGATTCTCAAAAATTGAGGATAGGGCAGAGAGTCCTTCAATGCCTTGGGGTGGTTGCTTTCGTACCACAGTAGAGTGTTCCGCTCGGTGGGCTTCCTATACAGACGTGTCAGTAATTCACCTGCTTCATGATAGATAGTTAGATCTAGAAATGGTATTTCTGTTTTGTCATGGGAGAGAGTGAATTTGAGATCTGCACAGTTATTGTTTAGCCAATGGAGGAAGGAATGTAAGGTGGAGATATCAGAATTCCAAACCAAGAAAATGTCGTCAATATAGCGACGCCATAAAGAAATCCCTGAGTAGAATGGATTGTGGTCGGTCAGAATTGAACCGGTTTCTAGGTCGTCCATAAACATTATGGCTAGGTGTGGAGCAAAAATAGCTCCCATTGAGGTGCCCTTGATTTGCTGGTAAAAAGTATTGTCGAACACAAAGAAATTCCTGGAAAGGCATAGCTCTAACAGTTGCATTACGAATACGGTTGGGACCCTATGGGGCCGGGGGCGGGTGTCCAATACTTTCTGGATCACTCGGAGAGCCGCTGAGGCCATGTCATCATCCTATGCCAGTGTGCCAGAGCACATCCCTCAATGAACACATTACCTGCTATGGCCCTTTGAGGGTTTCTGGTGACTTAGATCTACTAAATGTGGCTATTGGGAGAGTTACTTTCCATCCTGGTACTCGTGTCCTTTGACTCTCAGGGTGCACTCAGACTCATTCTTTCACACACACAGCTGTCATACCTGCTGTACACCTTCCTTCAGCAAGGGAGTTTCTTTTGGCCAATATTACTTCATTACGACCCTTACTATTCACCAGTTACCCTAAAATTACCCGCTTTGCCCTGCATCTCAGCCTTCCAATGACAGTAGTTGCAGCTCGACTGAAGCCTGGGACCTTCTTGTGACAAGCATGAGAGAGCTCCAGGTTAGTGCAGTCAAAGATGGACTACCCTGGGATCTTGAATTGAAGTAGGCAGCCTCACACCCTGCTTCCAGCCCTTCCAGCTTCTGACACTCATTTAAGCCCAGTTTAAACCGCTTCGGCACCCACTCTGAAAACACAAGGTCCACATGCATTCATTCACATGCTCGTTCAGACACACTCCTCAGGTGAAATACATCTTCCAGACACTGGAACAAACAGTGGACAGACACAAAACCATTCCACTTAAGGTTTGCAGCACAGACACAGTTGAAGCCATATTCCTACATCTCTTAATGATTTCCACGTGCAGATTCCATGTAGGACCATGATCACAAGGGCAACATCTGTAGCAATCTTTAGGATTTAAGTTTACCTTCAGTACTTAATATTTTCAACAAATAGCACAATTAAAAACATTAAGCTCAGTTCAAGAAATGATTTACTTTTATTATTGTGCGGATACTGACACTCCTCATTCAGAGGATCCAATCCTCACTTTACAATCATTCGAAGTGAAACTAACTGCCAAATGTTTGCTCAGCCGATCCAAAATGTGTGCAGGTTCAATGGATGACAAGAGAAAGTTCTGATTGGATAATCATGTTCATACAGAGGGCACTCTTTGCAACCTCGAAAATCGAGGAGTATGATGTGCACCATCTAGAATGTAATTAACATGAAAAAAATAAACATTTCAAGCAGAATTCCTTAATTTTCTGATCCAACTCAAAAAAGTCTCAATCACCTGAGCTGTATACAGCCAGGTTCGCAATGGCACTATATGTAGATCCTCGCCCCAAATATCTATCACTAGGGGAAAAAGGAAAGCTTTTAGTCAGGAGTTTATTTATTTATGTATTTATTTTATAGAGCGCTCAGTCACCAACTGGCATCCTGGTGCTATATCATTTCATGGGGGTACTACAAAGGCATCTAAGACTCGGCATGACGCTCAGGTTTCATTTATGGAAGTTGATTGGTTCAAAACCCCAAGAGAGCGTACTTCAGGATGAATGTACTATTGGGGGTAAAACAGGTCAAGGAACTACAAGAAGCAATCATGGTGTAGCTATGGCCACAGTGTATGAAGTTTTACATGCTCTCGAAAGGCCATATCAACAACGATTCGAGATAAACATTGCTAAGCGCGTTTAGCGATGTTTATCCTATCGCTGGATTTCATCACTGTGATAGTGCTGTATCAACAACGCTTTTCACAACGGCGATAAGAAATCCAGCGATAGCGGGGAAATCGCCGTTTTGCAGGGAACATCGCTGGTTAAACAGCAATGTTCCCTGCAAAACGGCGATAACCTTGTTGATACGACCCTGTGGCTGTATCAGCATAATCCACCCCCTATGTTAAGCATAGGTAAGTCAGGATTTTAGCAGACGTTAGTTTTTGGCAAAAACCGCAGTTTTCGCCGAAATCTAACGTGTGCTAAAATCCTGTGGGCTGCCTTGTAAATATTGTGATGTGCACATTAGCACTATTTTACAAGGTAGTCCATCAGGGGTATGCCCAGTGACGCCCACTTTGCATTTCATTAGAGATGCAAAGGGAGGCGTCGGGAAAAAGGATGCTAACATGCGATTATGCATGTAAGCACCCTCTTGTAAATAGGGGGATAGTTTTATCTCTGCTTTTTTGGCTTTTAAAGCCAAAAAAGCGGAGATAAAGCCCTTGTTAATATGCCCCAAAGTCTGTTCGCTCAAAGTGGAAGAAACTGTGGTTGTGAAAAGCCAAAATACAATGTATGAAAATGACATTGTGACTCACATATGTATTTGTAAATCACATTGCCAACAATGATATTCTTTGAGAATGAATCACAGGAAAAAGAGAGTAGCAAAGTTACAGCCACCCTTTCCTTGTAACTCAGACTCAAATTTTGAATGGTTAATAACTGCTGTTTCAGTCAGTCACCATTTGGAAAGTGGAGTTAACCCTGAGAGACAACTTCTAATGTGCGAATGAAAACTGTAGACGTGGGCAGAGGTGCGGTAATACTTGTCCCATGATCCTCTGCATGTTCTCCTCTCCCTAATGCCCTTTGACAATGTTTTACAGTCACACCTGTCCCTTTATGTAAAAAAAGGTTCCAGTCAGGCCCTTTGTTAATATGAATTGAGAGAAGGAGGCCTGCTGTCTCGTGCATGCCCCCTTCAGCTTCATTCACACCTGGGCCCAAAATCCACAGAACAGATGGAATCCTACTTCGTGAATATTGATGAAGCAGGATTTCTAAGCAACCTAAAATGAGATTCGTGTCGCTGTGCTGGATAAAAAAGCTCTATCTAAAAGTTAAAAAAAACGAGCAGTCTAATTTGTGGAAGGGTTATAAATATGGGGAATATGTCCAAAAAGCAGCGACGTATTTTTAAATCCCGGTATTTTTCTTAAGATGTAAATAACTAACATGTATTTTAGAGGCCAAAACGTTTCAAAATGGCTGTAGTATGATAGAACTGGAGGTACAGCTTACTTCAGAGCAGTGATGTGGGCACGCCCAAAAAGTTGAGCCGTGCACAACAATTCGGCAAAAAGTGAGTGCAATGTAGGAGCAGAGAGACGGGAAAGATGGAGTCTAGTAGGTGAGAGAGGGGTGATTTCTGGTTCTTGGCCCACATCCACTCTCCAAATTGTGAAAAAACAGGGTAAAATTGAGCGTGAGCGCATGGACATAGGGAGCAAAGGATGGAGGGGGGCGGAGAAGTGCTACTATAAGGAGGCAGGAAAGGGTCCACGAGGCAGTGGTGTAGCAAGGTCAGGTGGTACCTGGTGCAGAAAATTTCTTGTCACCCCCGACTTGACAAAATGGCAAAAATATGTTTTTAAAAAACACATATTTTTGCCATTTTATCACCCCCCCCTCAGTGGTGACACCCGGGGCTGCCACCACCCTCCTTCCTACACCACTGCCACGAGGGGTGTCTGTTCTGAAAAGTAAAGAAAAAGAAGGATGGAGGAAAGGATGTAAGGGTGTAAGGGAAGAATATGACTGTAGTGAGATACAATGAGAGTAGAGGTAGAGGAAAAAGGCAAGAGCAATAGCAGAGAAGATCAGTGAAAGCTTTTAGAATGCTATTGGGAGTAATTTTATGTAAATGTATGTAGCGTCTTCCCCAGCCCTGGAGCATGCAAATGGAATACACCACACAGAAGCTGCAGTCACATACTACTTTATTCCTCAGCATGCACTCGCACACTGCGCATGATCTCATACTCAACATTAACCACACTCTAACACCTCCCCGCATATGACGTAGTTCCTGGTCGTAGTCCGCCTCAGTACCACAAGGGTACCATTGCATATAACATCAGTATGCTACATCTCCCCCTTTATTACATTAAAACGTGGTGAACATCGTCAAAATCAAACTTCTTCAATCAGTCGGTGATGTGTTTGTACTTGTCGACGGAACTGAGTGATCCGAAATGATTGAGGTCCATCCCGATTGGTATACAATAACATAGGCTCAGGTGCTTGAGCCAGACCTGCTGGCATAGCTGCTTTACGCATGGTATTCTTGACTTGACAAGTGTTGAGGTAGATATCTGAAATGTGAGCTTTCCCAAGTGATGGATAGTTCAGGACAATGTGCTTTTTTATGTGTCCCTTGCACACCACTACTTTTAGAGGATCAGTTTTAAAAGGAGGTTCCATTTTCTGTTTTTGTCTCTGCTTAACCAATAGGTTTTCAAATTTGAGCCCCCTTAGGGGGGCTCCAAGTGACCCCCGGAGGGGGAGAGGATAACAGTGCTTAGTTTTCAGCTGAAAAAAATGAGCAGCACTAAGCTGCTCTATAAAGGGCCATCACTAACTTCTTTTGCCATTTATATTCTGGCTGGGAGAAGGTGTCAAAAAAGGCAAGCAACTTCAGACATTCTTCTAAACCCCCACACCCATTTCTAATAATCACACTGTGTATTCTTTTACATGTTAGTAAGGCCTGCCTGACCAGAATAGTATATTTGCCAATCATATATTTGATTGTATTTTTCAAACTGTAACTGAACTTAACTGCAATTTTTAAAGAAGTCTAGAAATATTTGAACATTGTCAGTTGAATAGAATAATTGTGAAAATGCTTGAAGGGGAGCCCCCCGATTTTGTTTTTCACTGGGGCGGAGGGAGTCGGGGGAAGGCACAGCATTAACAAGTTTGAAGTCCACTGGCTTAACCAGTACCCAGTCTTGTTTGTTAAAGGGTGTCTCCCCGGCATGGTGACACCGATCTGCATTTGTTCTAATTTTTCTTTTCTGAGTTGTGTTGGTGTCTTGACCCATGTCACTTTTAACTGTTCGATCCAGGGTCCATTGAGGATAGTTTTGTTCTGACGGCTTTCATAAATAGCAAGGTGGCTGGACTCTCATTAGTTGAGTGGTGAGGGATTGATCGATGGGCCGGGAGGGCCTGGCACAAGGCTTGGTTTAGATCGATTCCCTCCATTGACACTCGTTGAATGACCCTCTTGAGGGTGCACATGAATTATTCAATTACACTATTGTCCTTGGGCCCGAATGGTGCACTCTTTTGGTGTTTGATTTTCAGTCGGACAAGAAATTCTTCAAACACTTTGCTTTTAAAGGGCTGGTTGTTATCAGATTTGAGAATTTTGTGGATGCCCCATGTTGCAAGATGTCATCAAGCTGTTCTATGACTTTGTCAGGGGTTGGTAAAGATAAGTATTCCAGTAAAGAAAAACACGAATACTCTTCTATGACTTCCATGAGATGATGTCCATTCTCTATAGGCCCAAAAAAGTAAACTGCAACACTCTCCCAAACAAGGGCAGGAAGGTCAGACATTGCCAGTGGGTGCTGCATCACCTTAGGAAACAAACTGCAAGTGTGACACACCTTCAGTTCCTTCTCAACTCACTCATCAGCCGAGAGAACCACACTCGATCTCTTACGGCTCACATGGCACCCCAATATCATGGTGTCCTACATGGGCCCGCTCGATGACCCGCTTTCTTAGTCTTCCGGGCATGACAATTCTTGAGGATCGCAGTATTACACCTTCTTGGGCGATTGATCACTCATCCTATTCATTTTTGAACATTTGGAATTCATCAGCCATCAGCAAGGGGCCGAGTACTTTGCCTGAATGGTAATAAGTTATTTTATTATGGTCAGGCCATTATCTGCATTATTGGCAGCAATGATTTATTCCACAGACAGAGCCGCTGGTGTGCTGGATCTTATACTAAAGTTGAGATAGGCTTCAGCTGTCTTGGATGTCGAACTGTGACAATGTAGCAGCACTCGTGAAAAGTAATCTGCTGTTTTTTGACACCTCTCTGGTTTATACACGATTTCATAGTCATACCCCCACCTCTCAATGCGAGGGGGCATCTTCGCCTTCGGCTTTCCAAAAATGAATGCCTGGTAGTCTGTGTGGAGAGTAAATCATTTCTCTTAAAGTAATACACGAAAAGGTTCACAGGCCCACACCACAGCCAGACTCTTCTTCTCCATCTGAGAGTAGGCACGTTTTGTTTCAGATAGACTTCGACTGACATAGGCCACAATGTGTCTG
The DNA here is from genome assembly GCF_964261635.1 of Lissotriton helveticus. Lineage (NCBI taxonomy): Eukaryota > Metazoa > Chordata > Amphibia > Caudata > Salamandridae > Lissotriton > Lissotriton helveticus. The sequence goes on along the minus strand of NC_136062.1, from coordinate 201,368,918 downwards.
TGAGTTTTCTGATGGCCATTGTGTTGAGCAAGGATTGCCCCAGCCCTACTGGGCTTGCGTCAACCGATATATCAGTATATTACTTTGGGTCAAAGTAGGACATTTCAGTTGCATCCTCAATCACATGTTTGGTGTCTTTGAAACTCTGTGCGCATTCACAAGACAACTGAAATGGTGCATTTCAATTTGTCAAGTCTCTCAATGGGGCACTCACTTTAGCAAAGTTGCAAATGTATCTTGAGCAAAAACTGGCCATGCCTAGAAAGGATTGCAGCATGGTAACATCTTGGTGAGGAGGGAGCAAGTGGATGACAGTGCTTGTACCTTGCATGGACCTGGAGTCAATCCCACATCAGAGAATATGTGCCCAAATAATTTGAGTTTGCTTTTGTGAAACTCACACTTTGCAGCATTCCAAATGACACCTGCTTCAGTAAATAGATGTCACACTTGATTAAGGGCTTTATCGAATACTTCTTGTGTTCTCTCAAAAAATCAGTACGTCATCACTATAATTGAAAGCATGAGTAACAGGTTGGATTACTCAGAGAATACCATTCTGAAATATCTCCACAGCCCAAGATACTCCAAAACGGAGGAGCAGATTTACAACAAAGTAACGCAGTACGGTGCAGCAAGTCATTTTGCTGTGCCGTGCTGTGTTAATTTGGAAAGCACAGAGATGCAACATATTTATAAGAATATGTCGCATCTCTGTGCTTCCCCTGCGCTGGCGCACAAACTGCAGCCATGCGACAGTGTAGGCACCCTTGCACTATGGTGCAAGGATGTCTGCGTCGTGGGGAGATTGGATTTGTGCAGGAAGGGATACCTTCCTGCACAAAAACTATCACAAGAGGCTATTTCCGCTTTCAATGCATGCTGTAGAATGCTAGTGCATTGAAAGAGGAAAAAACGTGGAGAAATGAAAACACTTCACAGAGGCACAGTGGGGGCGTGACCGGTGTTCATCGCCCGTGCCCTGGGGGCTGATCCACACTGCTATAAATGCCTTGGCCTGAGCAACTGGAGTCCGACTGAGAAGACTGCAGAGAGACCGGATATGGGGTCGGGCTGGTGAGAGGGGCCCGGGGGACTGAGCGGTGCTGCCTGAGCTGACTCCGAGGCTTTGTGGGACCTGCCAGGGGCACCAAGGTGATCGGACACACCTGGGCCTCCCCCATCTCATCCAGAACCTTGGGAAACATGCATTGACAAGTGGGCCAGAGCGGACTAGTGCCTAGATAAGGACCCACAGACAGGAGCCCACTGGCAGGAGGACTGGGGGTCCAAAATACAGCCCTGCAGATCCAGACCCACTGGCCTGGGCAAACGGACAGGCATTTAAATATACACTGCCAGCATTAGACACCCTGCATACCTTTAGATACCTTACCGGGGCCAAACAGGAAGTGCCCTGGGGGTGCCCTCTTGACACTTGATGGTGGAGGTGGCAGCATACGGGAGTGAGAGGGAGGCTGAGGACTCTCACCCTGTGGCCTCCATCTGCCTCCATATTTATCTCCGTAGCCTCCGTACAGATGCACTATCACGGGGGGATACAACGCCCCGAGTACAGGAGCGAGGCACAACCACTTCAGCTCACGTTCACTTCCCCCTTGTGGGGGAACACTAATGGACAGATTGAAAATATTAGCAGTCATCAAGGTTGCTCCAGTAAACATCTGCCATATTACACGCCAGACTGCACATACAACAACTTGAATTTCTGCCTTGCAAAGGGTACGATAGGGCAGTCAGATGGCAAGAGATAAAGGGCCATACGTAGGTAAAAAAGAAGTTGCAATTCTGAAATTGCGATTTTCCACGAATCGCATTTTCAGAATTGCAAATTCTGATGTAGGTAAAATATTGCAAAAAAATTGCGATTTTCAAAAATTCGCAGAATCACATAGCGTTTACTCAAATTGCGATTCCTTAACTGCATAATTGCTATTAAGGAATCGCAATTCCGGGAATCAGCAATTCAGGTGCATCATGATGACATTACAACCAGGAAGGGTGACTGCCCATGCTGCATCTGATTGCCAGCAGCTGAGTGAGAGCCAGAAGCAAAGTGAGAGCCTGGAAGGAGGGTTAGAGGTTTGTGCTCAGCAACTGAAAGCAGGAGAAATGGAGTACCAGGGGGCAGAGAAGCAGCTTGAAGAAAATCCGAGAAAGAGGAAACAAAAATTCAGTGAGAGGGAGCTGGAGGTCCTCACCCAGGAAATGGTCAGCAGCCATGACCTCCTATTTGGAAAAAATTCACTACTTGTGACAGAGGCAAGAAAAAGAAAAATATGGTGTGACATCTAGGAAAAAGTGAATGAAATTGGTGTCACACATGGCATAGTCTAAGACCTCAGAAAAAGGTGGTTCGACATGCAGCAAAGGTCAAAGGAGAGGGTGGCTACAAGATTGGCCGAGGCCAAAAAGACCGGAGGATCAGACCCAACGCCCCTGGAGGAGCTGGTGGGGGCACCTTTCAGCCTGAAAGTGTGAGTGGTGTGGCTGACCTGGACAGCTCCGAACACACAGACACCAGACAAGGTAAGATGCATGCCAAAACCCTCTGATACATACCCAACCCACTCACACCCCCAGGCACCCAACTTGAGTGCAACTCCAGTACATGTCCACAAGCACACCCAGAATTGCATTATGGGAGATGTAGTCACATGCACTGATACCTGGATCAGTGAGACATAGCAAGGGGGAATAGGAATGACTCATTCAGGTAATAGATAAAACAGACAGATAGTACTAATGTGAATAGAAAATTGTAAACTTTAATGTATAACAAATGCAAGACAGGACACAGAATGAATGTGTGCATTTAAATTCACAGAACCACCAACAACACAGGAAACCTTGGCAGAAGGGGTGAACACACCAGACTATGAGGACGAGGCAGGGCAGGAGGAGCAGGGCGCAGCAAGACAAGCAGACCCTGCACCACTACCACTGCTGGAGGCAGAGGCAACAGACACAGAAGGAGAGGCACAGCCAGTCCAGAAGCAGCGTTCAGGACAGCAGACACCACAGTCCCCTGTACAACCTAGAAATGGGAGTGGGTCAAGACGCAGGGCATAGCCCTCCACCAGCAATGCTCCTGTTGATGAAGATACAGTGTTTTCTGACTCTAAAGGCAGCATGCTGAAAGCACAGGGCCTTCAAGTGAAAGGTATAAGGTCAATACAGCTCCAACTAGCAGCACACAATCACAACATGACAGAGTTGCGGCTCGGTGTAATGGCCATGACAGGTGCATTAGAAGGACTGTGCAGGGAGATAAGGAGAGACAGGGCAGACAGGTGCAGGGAGAAACATCGTCTTCACACCCGGCTGGACGTGCACACAAGAGCTGTCAACCGCCAGTCAACCGCCACATCCCTGCTGGCCAGAAGATGTGTCAGTATGCAGCATGAAATAGCTCACTGCTGCCAGGATGTGGGTAGAGGCCTGGTGCAGGTGACACATGCCGTGGACCAGATGCGCGCAGCTGCCACAGGTGGCATAGGGACACTTGGCATATTGGATACGGACAAACAGTCCAGCAGGAGCAGCATCACTCCACCACTTCCAGCAGACAGACGCGGAGTGCGTGCCAGGGGAGAGTAGGTGATGACTCCAGTAAGGTCAGTGTGCAGCCTGAGCGAGGGGCAACCTCCTACGTGCATCCTGCACATACGAGGTGAAGAGACAGCAGGGACTCATGGCTATGTGTGAAGCAACACATTCCATATGGACTCATTGACTGATGGCAATTCAAGCACTGTGGCACAAACATGTGCAAGCATTAACAATAAAGTCACGCTGTGTGACAGATGTATTACTGAAGCAAAGGAAATAAACATCACAGTTAAGCACCATTCTGTGGCATTGTGTCCTCATTACTCACCTAGAAGTAGTTCTGTGTGATCTCGTCTCAGGCACCCGGCAGCCGCCCCGACACCACCTGCTGGTCTGTGTTGTGGAGCAGGTTCCTCCTCATCTGATGTGTCTGAATCTGTCAGATCCACTGGGGTGCCCTTCTTGGTAAAAATGTTGTGTAGCATTGCACAGGCAACCACGATTTTGCAACATGTCTCATGGGCTGTACTGTAGCGCATCTCCATTCTTATGGAGGCAGTGGAAACGGCTCCTAAGGATTCCAAAGGTCCTCTCAATGGCACATCATGTGGCTCTATGGGTGCTTGTTGTACCTCCGCTCAGCTGCTGTGGCTGGATTCGGGTACGGTGTGAGGATGTAGTCACGTACAGCATACGCACTGTCACCTGCAGGGTAAAAGTAAATTCATGTTAAATACTGTCCTGCCAGTTCAAACCTTTACGGGTTATGTGTTTGTGAGCCATTCAATTACCTAGCAGGTAGCCCTCTCCAAATTCGCCATTCGTGAGTATGCGATTTAATCCACAGTGGCGAAACATGAATGAGTTGTGTGTGCTTCCTGGGTATTTTGCCACAATATCTGTCATTATATGTTTTGCTATGCACACTACCTGGATGTTCAGGGAATGATATGACTTTCTGTTCCTGAACACATACTCATTCTGTGATGGGGCTGGCAGTGCAACATGGGTCCAATCTACGCAGCCAATGACTTGGGGGAATTGGGCTATTTGGTAGAATTGCTTGGTCTGGTCTAGTGCCTGCTGTGTGCTGGGAAATTGGATGTGGTGATGCAACCTCTGAACCATTGCATCAAGGAAAGCGTGGAAGAAGCATGAAAGTGCACTCTGAGAGACCCCTCCTGCTGAGGCTATCACCCCCTGAAAACTCCCTGATGCCAGGAGGTGCAGTCAATCAATCAATCAATCATAACACTTGTATAGCGCGCTACTCACCCGGGCGGGTCTCAAGGCGCTTGGGGGAAGGGGTCCGCTACTGCTCGAACAGCCAGGTCTTGAGTTGTCTCCTGAAGGCGAGATGGTCCTGGGTCAGTCGAAGGTGGATGGGGAGGGAGTTCCATGTCTTGGCCTCCAGGTAGGAGAAGGATCTGCCTCCGGCGGTGGCTCTTCGGATGCGTGGTACGGCGGCGAGGGCGAGGCTTGTGGATCGTAGCTGGCAGGTGGGCGTGTAGAAGGTCAGTCGGTCGTTGAGGTGCTTGGGGCCCAGGTCGTGGAGAGACTTGTGTGCGTGGGTGAGGAGCCTGAACGTGACCCTCTTGTTGACGGGGAGCCAGTGCAGGTCCCTCAGGTGGCCGGAGATGTGGCTGCGTCGGGGGATGTCCAGGATGAGTCGGGCGGAGGCGTTCTGGATGCGTTGGAGTCTCCTCTGTAGCTTGGCTGTGGTTCCGGCGTAGATGGTGTTTCCGTAGTCCAGTCGGCTGTTGACGAGTGCCTGGGTGACCGTCTTCCTGGTTTCGGTCGGGATCCATCGGAAGATCTTGCGGAGCATGCGTAGGTTGTTGAAGCACGATGAGGAGATGGCGTTGACTTGTCTGGTCATCGAGAGGGAAGAGTCCAGGATGAAGCCTAGGTAGCGTGCGTGGTCTGTTGGCTTGGGAGCGGTGCCCAGGGCGGGAGGCCACCAGGAGTCGTCCCAGGCGGAGGGCGATGGTCCCAGGATGAGGACTTCCGTCTTGTCTGAGTTCAGTTTCAGGCGGCTGTTCTTCATCCACTTGGCGACGTCTTTCATCCCTTCATGTAAGCTGGTTCTGGCGGTGTCGGGGTCTCTGATGAGGGAGAGGATCAGCTGGGTGTCGTCGGCGTAGGAGATGATGTTGAGGTTGTGTTGGCATGCGATGGCTGCAAGAAGTCTCATGTAGACGTTGAAGAGGGTGGGGCTGAGTGATGATCCTTGTGGTACGCCGCAGATGACTTTGGTGGCCTCGGATCGAAACAGGGGGAGGCGAACTCTCTGTGTTCTTCCGGCGAGGAACGAGATGATCCACTCCAGTGCCTTCACTTGGATGCCGATGTTCCTGGGGCGTTGAACTAGGGTGCGGTGGCAGACCGTGTCGAACGCTGCAGAGAGGTCCAGGAGGATAAGTGCCGCTGTTTCCCCGTTGTCGAGCAGGGCTCGGATGTCGTCGGTGGCTGCGATCAGGGCGGTCTCGGTGCTGTGGTTGGCTCTGAAACCGGACTGCGAGGGGTCGAGGGATCAGTTCGTCTTGAGGAAGGCGGCCAGCTGTCTGTTGACGATCTTCTCGATGACTTTCGCAGGAAAAGGGAGGAGCGAGATGGGGCGGAAGTTCTTGAGGTCGGTGGGGTCCGCTGTAGGTTTCTTCAGTAGGGCGCTGAGCTCGGCATGCTTCCAGCTCTCCGGGAAGGTGGCGGTGTTGAAGGAGGTGTTGATGATGTTCCGGAGTTGGGGTGCGATGGTGGAGTCGGCCTTGTTGAAGACGTAGTGGGGGCAGGGGTCGGTCGGAGATCCGGAGTGGATGGTGTTCATCGTGCGGGCTGTGTCTTCGGTGGTCACCGTGGTCCAGGTGCGGAGGGTGGCGGTGGGGGGCGTTGGTTTGACGGTTGGGTGCGTGGATGGTGCGGTGAAGCTGTTGTGGATGTCGGCGATCTTGCAGTGGAAGAACGAGGCGTGAGAGTCGCAGAGATCTTGTGAAGGAGTGATGTCGTTGTTGCCGGTGCTGGGGTTGGAGAACTCCTTGACGATGCTGAAGAGTTCCTTGCTGTCGTGGGCGTTGTTGTCCAGTCGTTCCTTCAGTGATTTCTTCTTGGTGGTGCGGATAAGCTGGTGGTGCTTGCGGGTGGCTTGTTTGAGGGCGGTCATGTTGTCTGTGGTCTGGTCGAGGAGCCAGGCTTTCTCGAGGGTGCGGCAGTTCTTCTTGGAGTCCTTGAGTTCGCCGGTGAACCAGGAGGCCTTCTTGCTTCTGGGTCTGCTGGGAGGGTTCTTCTGTGGTGCGAGGTCATCGGCGCAGGCGGTCAGCCACTGTGTGAAGTTGCGGGCTGCTTCGTTGGGGTCTGTTGTGCTGGCGGGTGGGCTCTGGCTAAGGGAGGTGGTGAGCTGGTCGGCGGTGATCTTGCTCCAGCTCCTGTGGGGAACCTGTTGCGGGTGGTGGTGAGTCGGGGTTCTTCTGAAGCTGAAGTGGACGCAGCTGTGGTCGGTCCAGTGGAGTCCGGTGGCGTGGCTGAAGGTGATGTGCTTGCTGGAAGAGAAGACGGGATCAAGCGTGTGGCCGGCGTAGTGGGTGGGGGTGTTGACCAGTTGCTTGAGTCCGAGGTTGGCGAGGTTTTCCAGCAGGGCGGCGGTGTTGCGGTCCTTGCTGTTCTTCAGGTGGAAGTTGAGGTCCCCTAGGAGGATGTAGTCGGTGGAGGGGAGGGCGTGCGGGCTGATGAAGTCTGTGATGTCTTCGCTGAATTGTGTGCGTGGTCCTGGGGTTCTGTATACGAGGGTGCCTCTGAGGGTCGTCTTTGGGTCGGTGTGTATCTGGAAGTGGAGGTGCTCCGCGGTGATGAGGGTGTCGTTGGAGTCGGTCGTGATGTGGATGGTGTTCTTGTGGACGATGGCGATGCCGCCTCCGGTCTGGTTGATGCGGTCCCTCCTGCTGATCTTGTACCCGTCCGGGATGGCGATGGCGATGTCAGGGGCTGAGGAGGCGTTCATCCAGGTATCCGTGAGGAAGGCCATGTCTGGTGATGTTGTGTCAAGGAGGTTCCAGAGTTCCACGGCGTGTCTGTGGACGGAGCGAGTGTTAAGCAGGATGCACTTGAGGTGGTTGCTGCTGGTGTTTGGCTTGGTGGGTGCGGAGCAGGTTCGGAGGCAGGTGAACTTGCAGGTTTTGCAGGTGAAGGGTCCGTGGATGAGTTTCGGGGTGGCCCGGAAGCAGGCGGGGTTCCGGCCGGCGTTGAGTGCGTTGAGGGCGGCGGCGTCGTAGGTCTGTCGGGTCGTCTTGCATCGGCGAGGGCCAGGGGTCCTGGCGCTGGGCGCGGTCCAGGCGCGGATGGGCGCAGACGCGCTTGCCTTTGGCACGCCTTCGGCGCACAATCGGCGTGCCCGCTGCGCGTACGCATGCACTCTGCCATTAATGGAGAGTGGGGAGGGGAGGGGCGAGGGAGGAGCTGCTGGGAGGTGGGAGCGGGGTGGCGGGAGGGGGGGCAGCGGTGCGGAGATGCTGGAGGGAGCGTGGGTGGGGCCGCGGGGGAGCAGCGGCAGGGAGCGGGGTGGGGCAGGGGACGAGCGGAGACACGGGGCACATTTGGTGACAAAAAGGGTTACAGTACTAAACAGCCAACAGTACAGCCAACTCAGGTACAGAACAAACTTCACAATAAAAGCACCACTTCACAATAAATGCAAAAACTTACAGGGCACAAGGACGGCGGAATGAGTAAGCAAAAGCGGCAACAAGAGGGCGGCGATACAAGTACTTAGCACGAGCAGGCACAGAGGGCAGGCCGGGTCCGGAGGCAGGGGCCAAGCTCAGGGCAGCAGGAGGAGGCCGGGAACACTCAGGGCGGGCCACGCGGCGGGAGGAGGGAGCGACCGGGTCTGACCAGGTCAGATGAGGTCACAACTCCTCGCCCGTGAGCCGCGCCTAGTGAGCACAGAACCTGGACATGGGTGGGAATGGTGTGTGCCCTGTGTGTGGGGTGTTCAAGTATGGGTGTCAGCTCCTCTATCAAATCCAGGATGCTGTCTTGGTGCATCCAGTAGTTCACATGGATGTCCTCCTCGGTCCGCTGGAAGAGGGTGATGCATGCTCTCTAGATCATTTCCTGCTGCCTCCTTCTCTGTGCAGCATCTCTGATACGCAGCCTCCTCGCTATCACATACAGGCCAGCCATGGTGGGAAGTCCCAGTGGCATTGTGGGCCTGTTTAAATAGGTAGCACCTGGTTACCACCTGCTTACAGTTGGTGGAAATTGAGAAGTGCAAAATTGCGATTTTCGTAAAATAGCTATTTGCGATTTTTTGATACATCTCAATTTGTGAATTCGCATTTAGCGTGAATGGTATTTGCGATTATCGCAAATACTGTGCCGCAGACTGCGAATTCGCAATATTATTCACAGAATCGTTGGTACGCAAAAATGGTAATCGCTAAATTAATGATTCCTTTTTTTTGCACTGCGGAAACTTCTCCTACATAGGAACAGTCTGTTTTGCGATCGCATACACCCTGATTTTTGCGATTCACAGTGTTTGCGATCGCAAAACAGCTTCCTACATATGGCCCAAAGACCCGAAAGCACAGAGACAGGGGAAGCTGGATAAGTTTTCCAAAGTCATGACTGCCCCTGGGGTACAGGTTGAAAGGACTATAGAGGTGCCCGACAACACTGTCCTACTCCAGGCAATTCAATCCTCAAGGGAGACACTGGAAGGATAAATAGACGAAATATAGATCGATGTAAACCTGTTGCGCCAGGATCTTCATAACATCTCTGAAAAGGTCACACAAGCCGAGCAAAGAATATCAGAGGTAGAGGACACTTCACACACCCTAAGGAGGGAGGTCACGGCCATGACAGCAGCCATGAAAGAGGTGGCATGGAGAGTCGATGATGCTGAAAACCGCGCCTGAAGAAACAACCTGCGCTTCATTGGCTTTCCGGAAGCAATTGAGGGATTGGATACCTGCACCTTCCTGCGCAAATGGCTGATGGACTCCCTCCCAGGCGCATATTTCTCCCTCTGCTTCGTAATTAAAATGGCTCACAGAATACCGGGGGTAAGACCACCACCCGGGGTGCCGCCGTGGCCTCTGATTGCTCGCTTCCTCAATTATCAGGAGAGAGATCTCATCCTTAGGGAAATGAGGAACAAGGGAGAAATATGGATAGACAACACCAAAATCATGGTGTTAGAAATGGGGGTCTCTAATTGGCAGAGGTAGGTACCTTTGACCATGTAGGGGCCCTTGCTTCGAGTCAGGTTAAGGGGGCTACAATCCTAAAAGAACCCCTGCTCCCCCCCTTGGTAGCTTGGCATGAGCAGGCATGCTTATCTCAGAGGCAGCGTGTAAAGCATTTGTGAACACATTCAGTAATACAGTGAAAACACTACAAATAGACACCACACCAGTTTAGAAAATAAGTAATCTTTATCACAAGACCAAACGACAAAAATCCACAATACAGTAACAAAAATATGACTTTCAAATGGTAGAAATAGCTTAGTTCAATGTCGATGGTAAATGCGACACTTTACTCTCAAAGGGCCCGATTGACAGAACTAACTTAAGACAAAATCCTAAACTTACTACCATTTTGGTATTCTCAGAAGGCACTAACTCATTTTGATATTCACAGAAGGCACTTACTCATTTTGGTATTCACAGAAGTTAGGAGTCCTCACTTTAGGACTCCTAAATGCCTTCTGTGAATACCAAAAGTCTTAAAGTTAGGATTTTTTTCAGTTTAGGAGTAGTAAAGTTAGGGCTCCAAACTTTAGGACTCCTAAATCTCTTCTGTGAATTCTGAAAGTCTTAAAGTTAGGATTTTTCTCAGTTAAGGAGTAGTAAAGTTAAGACTCCTAACTTTAGGACTCCTGAATGCCTTCTGTGACTACCAAAAGTCTTAAAGTTAGGATTTTTCTCAGTTTAGGAGTAGTAAAGTTAGGACTCCTAACTTTAGGACTCCTAAATGGATTCTGTGAATACCGAAAGTCTTAAAGTTAGGATTTTTCTCAGTTTAGCGGTATTCACAGAAGGCATTTAGGAGTCCAAAAGTTAGGAATCCTAACTTTACTACTCCTAAACTAAGAAAAATCCTAACTAAAGTAAGGACTCCTAATTTCTGTGAATACCAAAATGAGTAAGTGCCTTCTGTGAATACCAAAATGAGTAAGTGCCTTTTGTGAATACCAAAATGGTAGTAAGTTTAGAATTTTGTCTTAAGTTAGTTCTGTGAATCGGGCCCAAAGTACCTTGGATGCGCAACGCAACATAAACAAAAGGGTCGCAGGGAAGGTGCTGCTTCGAAAGAGGCGATGCATCGGTTCCTTACTGCAGCACATATGAGGTGATGCGTCGGTTCCTTACCAGAGGAGGTGATGTGTTGGTTTCTTACTGCATTCCAGTTACGATGCGGCAAGATGGCGCCTCGATGCGATGCGACAAGGTGAATGGCTTTTCCGGTGATGCGACGGCAACATCTGCGGCGACGGCACACTTCTCCGGTGATGTGACACACTTCCTTGGTGATGCGATGGCAATTGCTGCGGCGGTGACACACTTCTTCCTCGTTGTGTTGCGCTTCCAGCTCTCAGCGGCATGCAGTCTCCAGAGGGCCGAAAACAACTGCAGGTAGAATTCCCAGCAAGGAAATTCAGGGGGAGCTGGTGGTGAAGTCTTTGTATCCCTGAGACTTCAGAACAGGAGGCAAGCTCAACTTCAAGCCCTTGGAGATCTTCCTCAAGATAGTAAAAGTACACACAAAGTTCCTTTTCTCCTTTCCTTGGCATTAAGTAACCCTTGCAGTCCAACCCCAAACAGCAAACAGCACAGGGGCAGTCTCATCCTTCAGCTTCCTTGGTTTCTCTCCTTGGCAAAGGTTTGTCTTGATTCCCAGAAGTGATCTAAAGTTCTGGGGTCTGGGCCCCAATATTTATACTGCAAAATTATTTGTTCTCTGAAGGCAGAGAGTGTCTGTGCTCAGCCAACACCAGTTCGGTCCCTCCTAGTGCAGCTTCCTGGCAGGAGGCGGAGACAGCATTGTTGAAAGCAGACCTGGCCCAGGTAGCTGAAAGGAAAACTCATCCCCCTCTCTCTATTCTATGAATGCTCAGGTCAGTGAAAGGAAATCTCGCCCCCCATGTCACGTCACAGAAATGATTTATTCAAGCTTCCCAATGCATTTCGGTGCAGAGCACCTTCATCAGGGGAATGCTTTAAAAATATATACATGAACATGTTTTCTAAATGTTTAGAATTTGTGCATTTATACAAGATAGAAAACGTCCAAGTCTAAGGCATATAACAGCCCAAAGTCACTAGTCAATGTGTAAGAAAGGAAGAGATGCATTCTACCATGCAAGACACAATCGTGAAAAAAATGTGTCAGTGCAGTGATAAAAATAGTGTTCAAAACACGCAAAGAGGTGCGATGTGCCATCACCAAACAAAACCCAAAACAAGTCATTTCCCAATCCCTAGTTAATATAAAACGTTATCCTGGCTCACCTCCGCCAGAGTAATGTAATGGAGAACAAATGTAATACCAATGTCCACTGTAGTTGCCACATAAAACAGAAACACTAACGTGGAAAAAACATAATGATAATCAACGTTATTCGTAATGTTATGCCACTCAAAGATTCTGGCTCAGAAAACTATTCCGACCCTTTCTCAACGCATACCACGTACCTCTTCGTTCACGCAGTGGCTTCTACTAAACAAATTACCACCGTCTTGTTCCCAATGTATACTGCAAAACGACATACAAAACTCTCGGTAAGCCACCGACTCCATCACTAGTATTCTACTGCAATTGAAACGCTTATTCAAACGCTTACCGCTATCCAAAAAAGTGAGAACTGCTTCAATATACTCTGCTCGTAATCACCAAGCCGTTTCCTCGAGCCCATAAATCTAAAGGTGGCGTGTAACGTCAGCTTATGCGCGCGACATTCACCTCGGGTCAATTAACATAGAAATAGGACTATACAAAAAGTGTACATGCCTACCCTTAAAGTGTATTCTAATTGTCCCATCAATAAACAGTTCAAACAGCAATACGAGTGATGTGTTGACTATGAAGGATTCCAAAAACGAGCCGCGCTCTAAAATGAATAAGTGTCACAAACATGCTCATGAGCGTTCCCAAGAAACAGTAATCAAGTGAAATGCAAGAAAGTAAACTAAACATGTAATAATAGACTGTGAGTGAACAACACCAAAAAATCGTACCCAAAAAATGTTAACAAGATCGTCATAAAAAAGCGTTACTCTTTGCGTGTTTTCAACATATATGTGACATTGTTAAAAAAATGGTATGTGCAACAATGTTGCAAATATCATGACTCCAACTTTATACATCAAGATATAACATAGATAACATAATCATAAGAAGCACGTGAATTCAATGTTATCATTCAAACCACAAGGCTGCATCGTATTTAAAAAACGAATCCAAGAAGTTTCTCTTTGAGCCAGATATCTGGCTGCATCAACATCTGGTAAGGCAGACACCTGTTCCAATATGGTAAAACAAAGCTGAGGTATAGTATGTTTATTTTCCCCCCAGTGAACCGCCAAACTAGATTTGACATTAGCTGTGCGGATCATACTTTTATGTTCCGTAAGGCGAATTTTTATTTTCCTGGTTGTGCGCCCCACATATACAAGCCCGCATGGGCATTTAATGGCATACACCACCATACTTGTATTGCAATCAGATGTGTGTCGTAACACTATTTGTTTACCGGTGTGAGGATGTGTAAATTCTTCACCCGCGATCACATTGCCACAGTGACCGCAGTTATGGCATTTACGCATGCCCAACCATGTGGTGTTCTGGTGTGTTTTAACTCTAGAATTTAGAAGTTCCTTAAGATGTTTTGATCTGGAAAAGGCATGGATAGGGTAATCCCTGAACACTTCCTTGAAGTCGTCTTCCTGCTCAATGATCTCCCATCTTTTAACAATACTCTGTTTTATGTCTCTAGCAGCTGTGGAATATTTCAATATGCACACCTCTCTGTGTGTTGCAGGTTTATTAGATTTTTTTAGTAATTGTGCTCAGTCTAGGTTGAGAGCTTTTTGTTTTGCTGCCTCTACTACCTCATGGGGGGTACCTCGCTTCAAATACTGCCTTGATGTGTGCTCAATGTAATTTCTTCCTTGTACCTCATCTGAACAAATCCTCCTGATCCTGGTAAATTGGGAAAATGGTAAGTGATTTTTTAGAGTGGTTGCATGAAAACTGCAATAGTGCATAACGCATTATTCCTGTCGGTGGGTTTTCTGTAAACCCTTGTTGTCAGTCTGTTACCTTTCTTTTCAATACAAATGTCTAAAAAGTTTCTGGAAGTGTAACTGATCGAATGAGTAAACTTAATCTGATGGTGACATTTGTTCAACTGTGATATTGCCTCCTCAAGTTGTTGCTGTGACCCGAGCCATAGTACAAGAATATCATCAATATATCGCAAATACAATAACAAATGATCCTTCCAGGTTGTGTCATGTAGGATATGGGTATCTTCAAACTTGGCCATAAAGGTATTCGCATACGTGGGTGCCCCAGTGAGACCCATAGACGTACCAGTCTTTTGCACATAAAATTGCTGTTTCCATGAAAAGTAACTATGGTACAGACTAAAGTGAAGTAACTCTAGTAACAGTATGTTGAGAGTCTCATCGTAATTGTGTCTCAACAGTAGCCATTCCACAGCTTCAATCCCTTCCCCATGAGGAATGGATGTATATAATGCCGAAACGTCAATAGTAATCAACCAGACTTCTGCATTTTCAGGGATGACAACATTTTGTAATTTGTTCAAACAGTGTGTTGTGTCTTGTACTTACGTAATCCATTTCTGAACTAGTGGTATTAAATAGTGATCAAGAAACTTCCCATCCGGTTCTTGTAGTGACCCACAACCCGCCACAATAGGGCGGAACGGTGGGTCCGCAGGATTCTTGTGTAGTTTATTTAACATATTTATGTGGTCTTTTTGGATATTCAGATATCAAAAATGTGTATGCACTGTCATCAATCCATTGAAGGTCTTTTGCTTTTGTCAGAATCTGTAATAGGATGGTCTGAAAAGCCAAGGTAGGGTCAGATTCCAATAATATGTAGGTGTCATTGTCACTCACATGTTGATCTACTTTCATTTCATAGTATTTAGTATTCATGACAACCAGCGCTCCACCCTTGTCTGCTGGTTGGAACATCAGGTTGTCATTCATAGCCAGGTTACGTAATGTTGTCAATTCTTTAGATGTGAGATTCTTCCGTTTATATGCTTTTTGATGTATGGTTATCAAATCTTTCTTGACCAGTAACTCAAACATGTACAGTGTTTTATGTGAAAGAGGAGATATAAAAGTGCTTTTTGATTTAAACCTACTTTGTGGAGGAGCTTCAGAAGTATCAGATGTCGATGTCTGGGCTATGTGATGGAAAAAACCAACGTAACCGGAGTTTTCGCATGAATTTAAACAACAAAACTTCGGTTTCCAAAGTGTTCGTGTTGTATGTGGGAACAAAGGATATACCTTTGTTCAAAATAGCTTTTTCAGAACAAGTCAATTCAACATTTGAAATGTTAATGACTAGTTTCTCTTCGGTTGCGGCGTGCGCCGTTCTGCTTTTTTGTGTCCTTGTCCCCTCCTTTTTCTCCTGATTTGTTGGGACCCTGTTTTGCCGGTGGATGGTTTGATGTGCGACCTGTCTCTAAAAAAGACTGCTTAGGCGTGCCACTGGTGGTTGCCGCATCTCCTGCGGCTTCTACTACTCTTGAAACTGATTTGACAGGAGGACGTGATGGTACCGTGTCGGCCTCTGTAGCTATACTTTCCTCCGACTTTGATAACTCAGGTTTTTTTTAAGTACATCTTTGTGCATATATGTCTGTCTAAGTATAAACTTCATCGAGTTTGTAATCAATCGTGTCCCACCTAAACTTGCACAGTTTACGCTCATGTACCTCCTTAACATGTGTTTTAATTGTTTCGTTCAAATCTTTGAGGGTCTTATCTAATTCCTCAGCGGTCATTCTTTTAGATAAATCCGCTTTTAGATCATGAATTTCGGTCTCCAACTCTTTCGATATTTCTAATAACTCTTCTATAATAAGTAGTATAAGATCTAAAGAGCACTTATTAAGATTTGCATACCATTTAGACATAAACGGTTTATTGAATTTACTCAACATCGGTCTTAAAGCTATACGTAGTCCTCGAGGTATCCGTTTAACCTTGTGGTATTGGATGAGTGTGGTGGCATGAAGCCTTTGATTAACTTCCCTTCTTAATGTATACTGAAGTTGTTTGTTCAATTGACTAGTGGTACCAGGTTTGGCCTGAAACGCCTGGGTCTCCTGAACTGGATGGTTGGGAAAGAAAATACCTACTTTCTAAAAGTGGTATTTTCAAACACAGAATGTAAAATTCACCCACACTAAAATATGTATTTTAACATACTGAGTTCAGGCATACTAAACTTAATTTTCCTATCTTGTTACTAGGGTCAGTTAGGATTATAAGATGTTATAATCAAACTGCCCATTCTGGCCTATAGGAACAGATAGCCTTGCAATAGTGAAAAACGAAATTGCCTGTAATTCACTACCAGGACATGCCACACACATCAGGCCATGTCCTAACTTTCACATACAATGCACCGTTCCCTGGGGCCTACCTTAGGGGTGACTCATATGTAGAAAAGGGAAGGATTAGAGACTGGTAAGTGGGTGCACTTGCCAAGTCGACATGGTAGTTCCAGACTGCACACCGGCTCTGCAATGGCAAGCCTGAGCCATATTTTTCAAGCTGCTTCTGTGGGTGGCACAACCACTGCTGCAAGCCCATCAGCAGCATTTGATTTACAGGCCCTGAGCACTCATGGTGCACTGTACTAGGGTGTGACAAGTAAATCAAATAAGCCAATCATAGAGTCACTAATCCATTACAACAATTTACAACAGAGAGCATATGCACTTTAGCATTGATCAGAAGTGAAAAGTGCCCAGAGTCAAAAAAGCAACAAAAACAGGTCAGAGAAAATACAGGAGGAAGGCAAAAAGTTCAGGGGTGACCCTGCAAAAAGGGCCAAGTCCAACACATGGTATTCCCCGATTACTCCAGAGACATGCAAAAACAACACAAGGCTTTCGATTCGGTTAAAGAAAAGTTAAGGAGTTTCCAGATCCAGTATATGCTGCTCTTTCCAGCTAAACTTAAAGTGATCTGTCAAAACAGAACGCTGTTCTTCCATTCTCCGAACGACGCCTGGCAATGGATAGAAGAACGTACCCCAAAGAAAGCAATGGGAAATCCTGAACTGCCCTCTAGGAGAGGTCGCACCCCGAGCATTAGACCGAAATCACAGAGGTTGAATCGGAAAGCCAGTGCCAATTAGCTGGGCGACCAGGTCGGAGCAACACCTTACCGAAGAAGGAGAACTATTAAAGTGGTATCCCAGGCTTCAGACTCTGAGAGTGCATACCCGGAAGGCAAGCCATGATTAGAGGCTCTGAATATGGACGCAGCAGCAGCAGCAGCAGCATTTCTCTGGGCACACGGAACATGAACTTTCTTCAGGCTCCGATAGCGATCATCCCTTGCTGTAGAACATAAACCGCCTCAAGGAGCCAATTGCAGACAACCAGGTGGCGGAAGCATTGTCTCTGACCCGACCACCTGAAACTGAAGACTAATGAGCGGCAGTGAGCCATTCGTGTGCCGAGGGGACAGTGAGTTTGCGAGGAACTTTCTCCTCGCCCTCCTCCCTTCTCCTGTGCCTATTTGAGCACAGCTGTTTTCTTTTTCTTCTTTGTTGACTGTTTTTTTTGTTTTGTTTTGTAGGGCCACATTGAAGGGATCGCAGGTGGATGGGCGACAGACCTCTCCAATCCAATCAAGACATAGTTGGTCATATTTACCCAGGTGGTAGTCAGAAAGGTGATAGGGGAGTGTGGGGGGGCAGGGGGTGGGAAGGACCGGGTGGTGGTATACAGGGTACCTTTAGTTTTCATTAGAGTAAGATTAGGCAGAAGCAATTTCAGACATCAACTAGGGAAGCAGGGGCTGACAAGGGGCGTTCGCAGCACTGACACTTGCCATCTACAACCACACTATGGCAATACATAATAATGATATATACTCAGTCCTCTCCTGGAACGTAAATGGGTTGGGGGACAAAGTGAAAAGAGGCCTAGTCTTGGCGTATATTAAAAGATTGAAGCCTGAGGTAATTTTCCTGCAGGAAACACATCTGAAAGGCATGCAGTGCGGGTTCCTTGATAGAGGAGCGTACAAGACACTAGCCCATGCCGGCTTTTCCACCGGGGCAGGGAGGTTGCCATTTTAATAAAGAAATCCCCGCCTTTTAGAATTGAATGCACATGGAATGACCCAAACGGGACCCATGTGTCAGTAAAGAGCATATGAAATAGGAGGGACATTACTCTCATAAGCGTATATGCGCCCCTGAGATTACAAAAGCAGATGCTGGAAAAACTAGCAGACATTTTCTTGGAAGCAGGCTCTAGTACCCACCTCATAGGGGGAGATTTTAATGATGTAATGGACCTTCAGTCTGATCGTACTATGGTCCCTACTGCAGGTCCTAGAGAGACACAACTTAAGAGATTTAAGGACACCCTAGCGCTTACAGACTTATGGTGAAGGCATCACCCAGGCACTAGGGTGTATTCCTTTTACTCCAGAGCCCATAAAACCTTTTTTAGGATAGACTATCTCCTGGCACTGGCGGGAGAAGTGACAGAGAACCAAAAGATAGAATATTTAGAAAGAGGCCTCTCAGACCACTCGTCCCTCTGGCTTACCATGGTTAGAGATAGGAAACACTTGAAAAATGAGGTGAGGCAGCAGCTGGGGGACACGCGACCACAGGAAAAGTGCCAGCACCACCGGAGAGGACTCCAGGGACCAGGAGCCTCTGGGACCAGCTCACCTGTGCCCGAGCTGACGGCCCCGCCCTCTTCCTCTATTTACACACCCATAGGTCACGCTACGTGGGACGGGAGCGGGCGAGGCCCGGGACAAGGGCGGGGCAGTCTGAGGCAGGACGAGGCTGGGCTGGGCCACCTCCTTGACACTCCATCTTAAAACTCACTTAAGACTTTGACCACCTGGCATCTCGTTTCGTTTTACTGTATTTTGTTTATCTTGTTATTTTAACTGTGCTTACTTCCAAACTACTAGTAAAAAGTTTGTGTATGCTAATTTTCACCCAGCCACCATTCTATATAGATAAGGTTAAAGGTTGCAGTATTTGACTTTGGTTTGGGGGCGAATAACTCACCTGCTGCAGCTCCTGTCTCTCGTTCTACCCAGCCGCCGCTGTCCTAAAGCGGCCGCCGAGAGGGGGGAGCGCTTGGTTGCATCACTGACTACAATCCCCAGCACTCCCTGTGTGCTACCGGCGACGCACCAGCAGCGTCATTCACCAGCGCCCGGAGGCGCTTAAAGCTCTTCAGACTCTGCCAAGGAGCGGGGACAGCTTTGCCTTTGTGTTTGGGGGCGAATAACTCACCTGCTGCAGCTCCTGTCTCTCGTTCTCCCCAGCCGCCGCTGTCCTAAAGCGGCCGCCGAGAGGGGGGAGCGCTTGGTTGCATCACTGACTACAATCCCCAGCACTCCCTGTGTGCTACCGGTGACGCACCAGCAGCGTCATTCACCAGCGCCCGGAGGCGCTTAAAGCTCTTCAGACTCTGCCAAGGAGCGGGGACAGCTTTGCCTTTGTGTTTGGGGGCGAATAACTCACCTGCTGCAGCTCCTGTCTCTCGTTCTCCCCAGCCGCCGCTGTCCTAAAGCGGCCACCGAGAGGGGGGAGCGCTTGGTTGCATCACTGACTACAATCCCCAGCACTCCTTGTGTGCTACCGGCGACGCACCAGCAGCGTCATTCACCAGCGCCCGGAGGCGCTTAAAGCTCTTTAGACCCTCCCCCATCGCGGGACGAGCCCGGGCAGAGGGCGGGCCGTCTGTGGCCGTCCGAGGACGGAGAGGTCGGGTCGGGCGCACCCCCCTAACATCTCAGCCTGCCGAACAAGTAGGGTACGGTAGGTTCGATTTATCGTACCATTGTGTCCTAAGGGTGCTTTTACAGACATTTACAGTGGGCTATTGACATCGATAACTCATATACAGCAATTGATATAACACCATTGACTGTAAAATGACTACGAGAGGCAGTAGAAGCAAGACTGCTGCGGGAGCTGCCTCAGTTATAGGGCCAATAGACAGCTTTATCTCAAGAACAAATGATGCTATTGATCTCAGTATTTCATTACTCCAACGAAGAGTATCACGTGAATTGAGCATTGCCAAACGCTCTTCCCTAGGAAGCATCAAGCTTGCTACGACCCCAGGCAATTCTAGTAATATACACCCTGCTCAAAATTACGACACCCAAGACGACCATTGTATTCTAACTAACGAGGTCGATCTATCAGTGTCAGACTCCAGCACCAATTGTGACCTGAGTAGCGATCTAGAAAGATCCCCAGCACTTAATGTGGGGTTAACACCTGAGATTGTGGATGATACCCATGAGAAAGACGCCACTAATACACAAGCGGGTGCAATTTCGAAACAAACCAACCAACTGACTCCATCGGTGCCCCGGGCTTCTAAAAAGCGCAATCTTGCGAGAGAACAAAAAAGCACAGAAACAGTTAGTGAAACACACCAATCCCTAAGGGCCTCGGACACAAACATGGGGGAGGGACACAGGGATAGGTACGAGACCATTATAGACAGCGATCACCTGATTGAACGAATTGGGAATCTTTTAAGCATATATCTGTCACCAGTTGAAACCAGGCTTGCTCGATTAGAGAAACAAATCGAAGAATTAGTATCCTTACACAGGAAAAAATCATCTACTGTTCCCCAAAATACTATTGTAGCCCCGATTTCAAAATTAAATACTAGCAAAACAACTATCCCCCAATCAAAAGCTATCCCCGGATTAGTACCCACGCCTAAACAGAGGACCAACAATGACTCTTTTGCTGCAAATAAATCTGCACCATCTATTGGTTCTACTTCAACTGCAAATACGAACACTCAATCTGCTAATAATCAACCTGTGAAGACCAAGACAGTACCCCAACATGGATCACAAACACTTGGTCAACCTAGTCAACCTAACAATTTGGCTGCTAGAATGCAGCAGACCAAGATCCCATATGAACCACCATACAGGTCAAGACAGATCCCTTCCCGTATTACTCTCCCCCCTGAATGTGGAGCTTACGTACTTTTATTGGTAAATGTACCGACACTTAAACAAGAGCAGAGTGAAACCACTTCGTCTTTAAAAAACAAGATTCTACACTGGCTGACCTTGAACTGCAATTTTCCAATGGAATGTGCAGGGGAAATTACTCATACTCAAAGAGTAGGCTGGATAGGCCCTCTACGGAAAAAGTTTGAGGGGGACTGTGTAACAATTCATTTCAGGAACCCTCAGTGGGCCGAAAAGACACTAGCTAAGGCCCCTCCACCCTCTACTTGGGAATTTAACACAACTCTTCTTCCATTGGGCTATTTCTACAGGCACCTGCTAAATACAAATTCTAATATGCAACCCAGCCTCACGAATGTATTTCAAGAAAGGTACTTTCCTTTGGAAACTCATACCCCATCTTTTCAGCAAAACTCTAAGTTTGTTTACCCAACAGGCTCGGTGCAATGGCATCAGAGCCAAACGAATATACCTCCATCTATTCATCCCTATCTCTCTGCTACTCCTTATCAAGAGAGTGGGGATAATCGATGGAGACAAGCCGCTCTGGTACCAGCTACCTCTTACAATGTTCCAACCTATAACAGATTTAATGCGTTCTCTGGGTTAGATTTTAACGACTGACTCGCCAGTCCTCAGTTAAACCGAGAAACCCCACAATCCTCTAAAACTGGGGTGACTCTAGCAACTATAATTCCTGATAACCTGGTAAATCAGTCTATGTCTACCCCTGTTAAATCTAGCCATTCTACTATAAAACATCATGAGACAGACGTCTGTATGTCTGTACTCCCGGTTTTAATAGATCCGGGACCAGCAGATCATATAAACGCAACAACTACCGCTGTTGAATCTATTTCGACTACCCTACAAGTACATTTTACATTTTGGAACATTGCAGGGTTGTCTGCTAAAAAGACAAATCCCAGCTTCCTGAGTCAGATTAACTTGAGCGGTCTTATCTGCCTTCAGGAGACCTGGGCTATTAGGCCAATTCATATAGCGGGCTTTAAGACATTTTGGTCGCCTGCAAAGAAGTCAATCTCTGGTAGAAATAGTGGTGGCTTAGTCACTTATATCATAAATACTCTCCCCATAGATGACATACTTCCTTTAAGATTAGAAAAGAACTTTCAGATCATTGTCTTAAAGATTACTAAACAGAAAATATACATATTAGTAAATTTCTATAATAATTTGTGTCAGACTGATTTGATCACTCTTCTCTCAGAGATTTCTGTAGTACTACAAGAACAGCGTCTAAAATACATTAAAAAGTCGTGTACGATAATCTGGGGGGGAGATTTTAATCTCCACCTATGCAAGAATAATAATAATGATAAGTGTGGTATCAGTGATGAGGATGATAATAACATAGTACACTTCATACATTCCAATGAAGGAGAGAAAATAAGCGAGGTTATGGTAGAACTAGAGCTAAGCTTCGCTAATGAAATTAAGATCCCACCAGTCCCGTTCCAGCCCACATTCAATGGTAGAGGCCTAACAAGTCTGATAGACTATGTATTAATTTCAATTGCTATGGGACCGACTATAGATTCATTCGAGGTTGTTAAAAATCCTTTGAGTGACCATTTTCCAAATACTATGGTCCTAACAGAAATCAAAACACACAAAACACACGATATCATGACTATTCTACACCAACGTGACCTAGTATTAGGCTCTTTGAATGGCTACACATTGAAATGGGGTAGTATTGATAAGGAAGCAACAACCAGAAAAATAGTTACACACAATCAAGCTGACATCATAAACTGTCTTGACCCCGAGATACAACCTAAGGAAGTTATAAAGAGCTTTCTGGCTGTTACAAAGAACATTCAAAAAGAATTAACCAGGACACATAAACAAAAGACCCAAATGAAAAAAGGCTGGTTCAACTCAGCATGCACAAAGGCATACTCAAGTTTAAAGGAAGTTCTAAACAGAGATCAAAGAGACAGAACTGAAGTTAGTAGATCTAGAAAGGAGTATGCGGCTGCCCTAAATAATAGGAAAAAAGAATTAAAAGCTGAACTGTGGGAACGCCTTAATCAAAGTTCAGAACTAAAAGACAGTACCATGTTCTGGCAGGTAGTTCGCTCCCCTTTCCTAACAGACAAAGATGACTCTCCCTCTATTGAAGTCGCCATAAGCGAACGGGAATGGGTTAGACATTTTACAAATGTTTTTAGTAAAGACGTCTCAGAAGATATGGATCAATTAGACCCCTTGATACAGGTCACCTATCCAATAAAACTCCAGTTTTCCCATGAAGAGGTCCAAAAAGCCTTAAAATCTTCAAAAATAGCTAAAGCTTCCGGTCCAGATGGCATTCCTGTTGACATCTTCAAATATCTACCGGACCTTTGGTCTCCCTTGTTGACCAATGTCCTGAATGCCATTATTGAAGTGGGGTTATTAGATTCTTGGCGAACATCGACGTTGGTCCCCATATTTAAAAAGGGGGACCGAAATAGCCCATCCTGCTATAGGCCTATCTCCCTCCTGGATTCGCTCGGGAAGATGGCAGGGCGGATACTTCTTGATCGCCTCCAGGAGTGGGCCACTGACCATAGCATTATTTCAGACATACAATATGGCTTTCGGGAGGGGCTAGGAACAGTTGACCAAGCTTTAAATCTGTCCCTACTGGTGGGTAAATACGTGGAGGCCAAGGGGTCCACGCTTCACATGGTCTATGTTGACCTTTCTGCAGCGTTTGACTGTGTGGCACACTCAACGCTGTGGAATATTATTCTGAAAATGGGGGTTGCTCCCCCAATCGTGGACTTTCTTCGAGAACTGTATACAGGCACTACAGGCAGGGTAAGATTTGGGGTGAAAGGTGAGCTTACGGATGCATTCAGGGTGGAAAAGGGGGTCAGACAGGGATGCGTACTGGCCCCCTTTCTATTCACCCTGTATACTAACGGTCTAGAGACCGCCATGCTTCAAGGCAGTAAAGATCTTCCTATAATTGCTCGTCGGCAGATACCAGCGCTTCTATATGCCGACGATGCTGTAATCCTAGCAAGAACACCAATTGAACTCCAATTGGCATTAGATAGATACTGTGCCTTTATGGCGAGCTTAAATTTGAAATTAAATGCAAAGAAAACATACACGATGCATGCGGGGAAGGGAAAGAAAAAAGTAAATAATCGGAGACTGTATGTACAAGGTGAGCCATTGGACACGACCGTAACCTATCCCTATCTAGGGATAGTTATAGATGAAAAATTTAAATGGAATTCAGCTATTAACGCAAGGAAACTTTCATTCTTGCGAGAGACAGTTTCGTTAAAAATGTTTTCACAAAGACTGGGTCAACGACCACCAAGAGAACTGCTAAAAATATATAACGCGAAATGTGTAAGCACGGCCACATATGGGGCGGGGATATGGGGCTTCGCGAATGTGGACTCAATACAAAAAGTAGAGAATTCCTTTTTGCGATACCTGCTCGCGGTACCTAAAAGCTGCTCTACGTATGCTTGTCACACAGAGCTGGGTATTGATTACATTGAAGACATTATAAAACTACAACCAGTAATGTTGTGGCACCGAATATGGGTCACCGAACAATGCCAACTAACTAGAGCGATCATTCAAGATATCATGACACTTGACCAGTGTAAGAAAATCAAATGGCTATGCTATGTTAAAGCGCTACTAACAGATCTGGGCCGCAGGAAGTTTTTTGATCATCCGATAATGTTAAATGAAATCTCTAAAAAGGACCTAAAAAAAGAGTGCCTTGTACATTTGCGCCAGCTACGATTACTATCTGAGATTCATAAACCTTCTGTTCAACACTCTTTAGTAGCGCAGACTGTGTTCTCAGCTGAACCATACTTGATGTTTAATTTAACGCAATATGAAAAAATGCTGCTTACCCGTTTTAGATTTGACATATTTCATTTCCTGGTCGCATTCCCAATACAAAATGTTTGGCCACCTATTCGTTCTATGTGTCCCTGTGATCTGATGTCTCCACAAACCACCATGCATATTATATTTTTCTGTACATTTTTTATTGAACCTCGCAAACGCTGGATACTGCCCATTTTGAAAAGCTGGGGGTTTCGACAGTGCCGTCCTGCATACCTGGCACTCCAGTATCTTGAAAATGAAATTTATGCGAAAGCGATTGTTTGTTTTCTTAAATTTTGCATTCGACATCGTGCGAACCTTTGATTATCTATCATACATGAGCCCTGCGTAAATGAAAGATTGTCAGATAAAAGGAAAACTGTATGTGATGTTATGACTGAAAAATATATAAACTGAGATGCCTCTTTTTAACTGTTTTATAACAACTGTATTTTTATTGGTTTTAAACTCTTGTAAATTTTATAATTTGTTTATTGTGAACTTTTATGGTGTTTTTTTTAAACTACCGAATAAAGTTATTATTGAATTGAATTGAGTGGAGGCTTAATGCCTGGGAACCTAAGGATCCCAAGGTAGCCCAAGAAATTAGAGTAGATACGGAGCTCTATTTCATGGAAAATGTGGGACCTGTAGAATAGGCTATAACACCCTGGGAGGCCTACAAAACGGTCCTAACTGAAACTGGAACTGAAAGATATTGCTGAGATCGAATCTAGGCTCCACCAAATTGAAACACAGGCCCTCACAATCGAAGATCCCTTACTGATACGGAGAATGAGGACTCTTCGCCGGGAATATTTGGCTATGGCCAGAAATGATACGCAACATCTTCTACAGGCCATGCATCGGTGCCTTTATGACACATGAGACAAGGCAGGCAGGCTACTAGCGTTGCTCAGTAAGAAAGAACTGGCCAGTAGGTGGGTGACCCAGATAGATACTGATGATGGTCAAGGGTACGTGACCCCCATCGAGATAGCCACTGCCTTTGCTCATTATAATGAGGCTTTTTACACCAAGCATCCTCTTGTGGGAAAGAGATCTAGATGCACTAGAGGTTCCCAGATTAGGAATAGAGGATGCTCAGGTGTTAGAAGAAGTGATAACACTTGAGGAAGTCGGAGAAGCTATCAGCTATTTGAAGCCCCGGAAAGCTCTGGGTCCCAACGGTTTACCACCAGAACTCTTTAAACAAAATGTGGCATTATTGAGCCCTCATCTTCTGAATCTGTTCTGGAGGCACAAACATCAGGCAGCCTACCGAAAGACCTCTGAACTGCCACAATAGTGGTAATACATAAGAAAGACAGACGACCACAGAAACGCAGCTCGTATCAACTCATTACGCTTCTAAACATAGAAACGAAGATACAGTCATATCAAGCATAATTCACCGTGACCAATCTGGCTTTATGCCAAAGAGGTCCACGAGATTAAACCTACGGAGAATACATAATTGTCACTAGGTAGTAAGTAGTAGGACAGACTCGTATTTAATACTATCGCTCGATGCAGAAAAAGCATTCAACACTGTTCACTGGCCCTATCTCATGTTAACATTGAAAAAGTTGGAATTTGGTCCCAAATTTAGGCAATGGACAACTCTTTTATATGAGCAGCCAATGGCCCAGGTATGGGTAAATGGAGTGATCTCCCGGGAATTTTCAATAGAGAGCTGGACACGACAAGGATGTCACCTGTCCCCCCTCCTTTTTGCTCTCGTACTCTCGTACTGGAACCCCTTGCGTGCGTCATTAGAACACACTAGGACATGACTGGTTTTCGGCGCAATGAAATGGAGATTATGGATGAACGCATATCATTATATGTGGATGATATCTTACTCCATGTCACGAATCCCAGGACAACACTCCCAGGAATACTGGATAGTTTTGAATGCTATGGTAAACATGCAGGATATAAAATTAACTGGGAGATATCCTGTCTATATCCAGCAAATTGGACCTCTCAAATGCGTGAGCCAGATCCAGGTGGAAAACAATGGGATACGATACGTTTCCACTAACCGACAGGAGGCCCTAAACCCTTTCTAATTCCTTTACATCCTCCAGAATACACACAACCCAGTCCCAGAGGATGCCTTTGTTAAGAGAGACGACGCTTTACGTAATTCCTCTGGGATGGAAAGCCTCCCAGAGTGGCCCTGGCTACGCTACAACGCAATGAGTATAACGGAGGAATATGGCTACCAGATATTAGAGCCTACTATTGGGCATCCCATTTGATAGAGGTCATGTGAGTAGGATAAGATGGTTTGTTTACGTAAAAGATTTCCTTGTGAAAATGGGCTGTCAGAATTATTACGATGATCCACTTTTAATGTGCAATATCCCAAGGAAGTCACTGAAAAATCAGTGCATAAAGTACCTGGAAGATATAAGAGCCAGTGAGTAAATAAAGAAAAAGACAGTATTAGCCCATCAACTGATATTGGCTCAGGGTAAAATACAACCATACTTATCCCTTTCTATGAGTGAACATGAGCGGTTTGTTTTAACACGTTTTAGGTTAAACATTCTTTTTAGAGTTTTAAGATTCCCTGTAATGAATATTTGGTCACGTGATTTAATTAAATGCCCGTGTGATGATCTATCTGAACAATCGGATATCCATATTTTATTTTTCTGTAAGTTTTTTATATTACCTCGGAAAAAATTGATTGTTCCCATACTGAAGGAGATGGAAGTTAATCGCTGTCGCCCAGTTTTTTTAGCAATGTAGAAATCAGATGCTATATTGACTGTGACATCTATCTCTGAATTTTATAAAAATGTTTTTAGATTGCGTAAATCAATTTGTATGTGAGTATCTCACTTTTAATTACTCCCTATGTGACTGTTACCCTTATAATGTAATTTTCTGATTCTCCTGGTTGTACCTTTGAATAATGAAATTTTGTGTGTACTTTTATGGTTATTTGCTTTTAACCGAATAAAGTTATATTGAATGAAGGATAGAGGTCAACAAATGGGAACATATGCCCGGTGCTCATCCCACATATGCGTTGGAGCACATGCAATTTGAAATACATCCACACACCCACTACCTTTATGGAGGGAAGGGAGTTGCAAAATTATAAGTAGCTACGCAGGTGGTGATTACCACCTGGAAAAAAGCAGAAAGGCAAATTAAATGAGGCAATAAAACAATAAAATTACTAGAGAAACCCCTCTCTGGGTGGGGGGAGACTTAAAGAATTTATAAAATTGAAAGTGTTTAAAAAGTGGTTTCTGCTGGGTATTTCCTAAATCAAAGACATACTAGTTCACAAAGAACTAGATGCCTTTCCCGTCCTCCAGATGGAATATGATCTGCATCAGAAACAGTTCTATAAGTATCTGCAGTTGGCTCATGCGTGGGAGGTGCAATGTATAGACACAGAGAAGCTCCCTGAATATGCCCGGTTAGAGGGAAGACTCCTCAAGAGCAAAATTGCAGAAAAAGCAGTTTCCTGAACATATTGGACCATAATAAACAATAAGCCAGACACACTTGTAAAACTGAAGGCTAAATGGGAAATTGAGCTGGGAGTCTTAGATGATGTAGACTGGGAGACTGTGTTGATGCATCCACGGGAGGTAGCCATTAAGTCGCAGCTTAGACTTATTCAATTCAAGCACTTGCACAGGACTTACTATGACAGATCTCGTCTACAGAGAATAGGGAGGGCAGATACACCTAATTGCCTGAGATGTAACGAGGAATCTGTGACCTATTTGTATACAATATGGGAGTGTTGGGAAATACGGGATTATTGGGAGAACATTCTGACTGAGCTGGAAGCTGTTTTGGGGGATACAATACCTAGAGACCCCAAATTTGTGCTACTGGGTATACATACAGATGTAGACCTCCCGAAGTCAAAGCTATTATTAACCAATCTTTGCCTGGTAGTTGCCAAGAGAGATTTAGCATGTAAATGGGGGCGACTCAGGGGCCCGCAGTGGATGAGTGGAAGAAGGTGATGGATATGTATATGACTGGAGAAAAGACCATTTATGTGGCCAGGGGATGACCAAAAAGTTCCAAAAAATATGGAGTCTGTGAATACAATACCATGGTCTCGAGATGGAAGTTTCGCAAATGGTTACCCAAACCACAGGACAGAAGGGTGCTGGGGGTGGGGGGGTGGAGACTGAGACACGGGGATTCGAGAAGTATATAATACTGACCCCTGTTTCAATTCTACATTTGCCAATGCCTTTGTATGAAAGTTTTATCAAGAACTTGCTTCCATTGCTTGAAACTGTCAACTGTATTAATGTTAAATTAAAGAAAAATGGCAATAAAGAAAAAAAAAATCATGCCCTCCATTCTGAGAATGTTGGAGGATCAGGGCGTATCCATCCCAAGACTATACACATGCGGACTACCACTATAGTCGCAAAGATTAGATAAAATAGATTAGATAAGTTTCACCTTTTAGAAACCTACAGCCCTCACTAAATTCTAGCAGAATCACTTGGGGAGTAATACTAAACTGCTTCATAGGAATTGTCCCAAAAAAGTTCAGATTTCTTGAAAATAGCCGTTTAGACATGGGCATATATAAAACATATGCACATTTTCTGCTTGTTCGATTCCACACCTTTGACATTTTGAGCCAGGTATCCTGCCCCATCTAAGCTGCCTAGCCGAGGTATAACATAAATAAAATGCTGTTTTAAAGTGTTGGCTTTTTAGTCCTGCAGTTAAAAGTGTCTCCCTGCCGATACCCAAAAAGCCTAGGAATAATGGCTCTTCTAAAGCCAATCTTCCCGCTTAGCGTTCTGGAGCTCCATGGTCTATGGCTTTAATTATGAGAAATTTTATAAGTGAGTCTTGTTACTTATCTAGCTTATTAATGAAGTCTCTGATCTGCAAGTTTAAAAAAAATATCTCCCATGTCAAACTTTTCTTATATCTCACTAAACAAGCATAGCTGGTCGCCATCATATAAATCTCCAAGGGCCAGATGTAGGATCCCTAATACCGGTCGTTAATGGCCGAAATTACCGAATTTCGGCCGTTACCTACCGGTATTAGGCATTTGGGATGTAGGTGGCTACATTTCAGATTCGGTAATTTACCGAATCGGTATTTAAGAATTCGGTAAATTACCGAATTCTTAAATACCGATTCGGTAAATTACCGAATCTGAAATGTAGGAAGCACTCAAGTGAGTGCTTTTCACCTGTAAGGATTCGTTATTTACCACCAACTACAAGTTGGTGGTTAATTACGAAAACCCTAAAAAAAGCAATTTTTGCCTTTAATGACAGTGCCACGTGGCAGACATACAATCAATCAATCAGGTGAAGTTATAAGGCGCACTACTCACCCGCTAGGGTCTCAAGGCGCTGGGATGGGTGGGGGGTCCGCTACTGCTTGAATAGCCAGGTCTTGAGTTGTTTCCTGAAGGAGAGATGGTCCTGGGTCAGCCGTAGGTGGGTGGGGAGGGAGTTCCATGTCTTGGCCGCCAGGTAGGAGAAGGATCTTCCTCCGGGGGTGGTTCTGCAGATCCGTGGGACGGTGGCGAGGGCGAGGCTGGTCGAGCATAGCTGGCGGGTGGGTGTGTAGAATGTGAGGCGGTTGATGAGGTACTTGGGTCCCAAGTCGTGGAGAGGCTTGTGTGCGTGGGTGAGGGGTCTGAACGTGATCCTCTTGCTGACGGGGAGCCAGTGCAGGTCTCTCAGATGATCAGAGATGTGGTCGTGGCGGGGGATGTCCAGGATGAGTCGTGCAGAAGCGTTCTGTATGCACTGGAGTCTTTTCTGGAGTTTGGCTGTGGTTCCCACGTAGAGGGTGTTCCCGTAGTCCAGTCGGCTGGTGACGAGGGCCTGGGTGACCGTCTTCCTGGTTTCGGTGGGGATCCACCTGAAGATCTTTCGGAGCATGCGCGGGGTGTTTAAACAGGATGACGAGATGGCGTTGACTTGTTTGGTCATCGTGAGGGAGGAGTCCAGGATGAAGCCCAGGTTGCGTGCATGGTCCGTTGGCTTGGGTGCGGTGCCCAGGGCAGGGGGCCACCAGGAGTCGTCCCAGGCAGAGGGGGATGGTCCCAGGATGAGGACTTCCATCTTGTCTGAGTTCAGTTTCAGGCGGCTGGTCTTCATCCACTCTGCGACGTCTTTCATTCCTTCCTGGAGGCTGGCTCTGGCGGTGGCGGGGTCGTTCATGAGGGAGAGGATCAACTGGGTGTCATCAGCGTAGGAAATGATGTTTAGGTTGTGTTGGCGTGCGATGGTTGCGAGGGGACTCATGTAGACGTTGTAGAGAGTGGGACTGAGCGAGGATCCATGAGGTACGCCGCAGATGACTATGGTGGCCACCGATCGGAACGGGGGGAGGCGGACTCTCTGGGTTCTTCCGGCGAGGAACGAGATGATCCACTCCAGTGCCTTCCCTTGGATTCCGGTGTTGCTGAGGGGCTGTATTAGAGTGCGGTGGCATACTGTGTCGAATGCTGCTGAGAGATCCAGGAGGATGAGGGCAGCTGTTTCCCTGCTGTCCAGCAGGGATCTGATGTCGTCGGTGGCTGCGATGAGGGCGGTCTCGGTGCTGTGGTTAGCTCGGAAACCGGACTGTGAGGGGTCGAGGGATCCGTTCGTCTTGAGGAAGGTGGCGAGTTGTTTGTTGACGGTCTTCTCGATGACTTTGGCAGGGAAAGGGAGGAGCGAGATGGGTCAGAAGTTCTTGAGGTCCGTGGGGTCCGCGGTGGGTTTCTGCAGGAGAGCTCTGAGCTCGGCATGTTTCCAGCTTTCCGGAAAGGTGGCGGTGGCGAAGGAGATGTTGATGATGTCCTGGAGCTGGGGTGCGATGATGGAGTCGGCCTTGTTAAAGACGTGGTAAGGGCAGGGGTCGGTTGGGGATCCGGAGTGGATGGTGTTCATCGTGTGGGTGGTGTCTTCGGTGCTGACCGGGGTCCAGTTGCAGAGGGTGGTGGTGGGGGACGCCGGTTTGGTGGTTGGGTGCGTGGTCTGTGCGCCAAAGCTGTTGTGTATATCGGCGATCTTGCGGTGGAAGAACGAGGCGAGTGAGTCGCAGAGGTCTTGCGAGGGTGTGATGTTGTTGTTGCAGGTGCTGGGGTTGGAGAGCTCTTTGACGATGCTGAAGAGTTCCTCGCTGTTGTGGGTGTTGCTGTCCAGACGTTCTTTGAAAGTAGTCCTTTTGGTGGTGCGGATCAGCTGGTGGTTTTTGCGGGTGGCGTTCTTGAGGGCTGTCATGTTTTCTGTTGTCTGGTTGTGGCGCCAGGCTTTCTCGAGGGTGCGGCAGTTTTTCTTGGAGATTTTGAGTTCGTTGGTGAACCACGAGGCTTTCTTGCTGCCGGGTCTGCTGGGAGGGTTCTTCAGTGGAGCGAGGTCGTCGGCGCAGTTGGTGAGCCACTGTGTGAGGTTGCGTGCTGCTTCGTTGGGGTCCGTTGTGTTGGCAGGAGGGTTCTGGCTGAGGGAGGTGGTGAGCTGGTCGGCGGTGATCTTGCTCCAGCTTCTGCGGGGAACCTGTTGCGGGTGGTGGTGGGTCGTGGTTCTCCTGAAGTTGAAGTGGACGCAGCTATGATCAGTCCAGTAGGGTCCGGTGGAGTGGCTGAAGGCGATGTGCTTGCTGGAGGAGAAGACGGGGTCAAGCGTGTGGCCGGTGTAGTGGGTGGGGGTGGTCACCAGTTGCTTGAGACCGAGGTTGGCGAAGTTGTCCAGCAGGGCGGCGGTGTTGCTGTCATTGTTGTTCTCCAGGTGGAAGTTGAGGTCCCCTAGGAGGATGTAGTCTGAGGAGGTGAGGGCGTTCGGGCTGATGAAGCCTGCGATGGCTTCGCTGAATTGAGTGCGTGGTCCCAGGGGTCTGTAGACGAGAGTACCTCTGAGGGTGGTCCTGGGGTCGGTGTGTATCTGGAAGTGAAGGTGCTCGGCGGCGGTGAGGGTGTCGTCGGAGTTGGTCGTGATTCGGATAGTGTTTTTGTGGACGATGGCGATGCCTCCTCCGGTTTGGTTGACGCGGTCCCTCCGGGTGATCTTGTAGCCATCCGGGATGGCTATGGCGATGTCGGGGGCTGAGGAGGTGTTCATTCAGGTTTCTGTGAGGAAGGCAACGTCTGGTGATGTTGTGTCGAGGAGGTTCCAGAGTTCGACGGCGTGCTTGTGGACGGAGCCGGTGTTGAGCAGGATGCACTTGAGGTGAGTGTTGCTGGTGCCTGGCCTTGCGGGTGCGGTGCTGGTCCGGAGGCAGGTGAATATGCAAGCTTGGCAGGTGATGGATCCGTGGGTGCGTTTCGGGGTGGCTCGGTAGCATGCGGGGTTCCGGCCTGTGTTGAGTGTTTTGAGGGTGTCGGCATCGTAGGTTCGTCGTATGGGCTGGCGTCACCGGGGGTCAGGGGTCCTGGCGCTGGGTGCGGCCCAGGGGCGGACGGGCGTAGACGGGCTTGCCTTTGGTGTGCAAGTGGCGCGCCGGCTGCGCGTACGCGTGGGCTCCGGCATAAATGGCGAAGTGGAGGGAGGAGCAGCTGGGAGGCGGGAGCGGGGTGGCGAATGGGGAGGGGGAACAGAAAAAAAAGGGCGGGCTCCGCAGGGGAGCAGCGGCGGGGAGCGGGGAGGGAGGGGGTGAGCAGGAAAACGGAGGCGAGGGGGCAGTAAAAAACAACGAAAAATAAAATTAAACAGTCACAGGTAGCAGAAAAGCACCAAAACCGAAAAACGCCATACCAGCATCACAGGAACTCTGCTTCACCCTGGCCAACCCTTTCCACAACAATATAGCAAACAACTACAAGAAACAACCATCTAGACCCCTCACAATCAGACTTTTGAACTAAATACAGCACCAAGACAGCCCTCATCGCCGCAACTCTTGACATTCACACCCTACTAGACAGAGGAAAATAAGCCGCCCTGGTCCTCCTCGAGCTCTCTGCAGGTGTTGACACTCTCTCCCTCCACACTCTCATCAGTCCCCTTCAGCAAATCAGCATCATGAACAACCCTTTCAAATGGATGTCATACTTTCTCACAGAGCACACCCAGAAAGTCAACATTCCTCCATTCACATCACAGGCCGAACACAACATTTGTGGTGTATCTCAATCATCCATCAGCTTAACCTTCTTCAACATGTACATGACACCACTCGCGGACATCATAAGATCACACAACAAACATAATTTCCTATGTCAACGACACACCAACCCATCCTATCACTCTCAGCGGACCCCACCTCAACTAAAACCAACTTCCACAACTGTATGAAGAACATCTCAACCTGGATGAGGGACAACTGTTTTAAGCTCAACACAAACAAAACAGAAGTCCTCATCTTCAGCAGGCACACAACATTTGGAATGACTCCTAGTGGCCATCAGAACTCGGTCCACCATCACTCCAAATGACAACACCCGCAACTTCGATAACATCCTCAACAGCAAACTTTCCATGAAAAGTTAAGTCAATGCAATCTCCTCCGTCTGCTTCCACACACTCTGCATACTATGAAAGAGTTTCATGTGCATTCCCTCCAACACCAAGAAAACTGTAACACAGGTCCTAATCACGAGCCGACTGTACCATGGCAGTGCACTGTATGCCGGCACCACCAGGAGCTTATGCACAGACTACAGATGATACATAACGTAGCATCCAGTCTGATCCTCTGATGCCCAAAAAATGCTACACAGCCAAAGTTCTTGAATGATCCTCCACTGGCTCTCGGTCCAAAAGAGATGCCTTTTCATGACCCTGACCCCTGTCTGCAAGGCCCTCCATTATCAAGGACACACCTACATGAACCACCGCCTGCACTTACACCAGGCAAACAGGAACCTTCGCTCAGCACACCTCGCCCTTGCAAAGATGTCATGCATATGACACAGCTGCACCAGAGGTCGCTCCCACCTCGCCGCAAAAGCCTTGAAGGACCTACCTCTCCACCTTCGCACTGCAACATCGATGACCACCTTCAGGAAGGGACTCAAGACCTGGTTTTTCAAATGAAATCAGCAGAAAACGCCTGGATACCCCTCAGGTGATAAGCCATTCTCTCCAAATATGACTTGATTGTTTGATCAATTGAAGTCTTCAGCCCATGTTATCATGCAATATTACAGATAAGGCAGGAGAGCCCCTTAGGGATTGATAGTGATTAAACCTAGTAAGGTCAATTCTCCTCGTTAAACCGCCTCCACATCCTAAATGCTCCATCCACTACCTTAACTCTGTTTTTGTGTGTAGTAGCTTTTTTCCATGTTTCTCAGAAAGTAATCCTTAGCACCAGACCCCATTTTAAGCTCATATATAGTTGGTGCCCCTGCATGGTTTACAATACGTGTTTTGCCCATGATCAAAATCCCCCTATGCTGTAGCATACAAGACCAATAATAAAATGTAAAGCTGGGTACAGCCCATCCTCTCCGATTTCTAGAAAGTATCATACAACTTAATGCCCTTCTTGGCTTTTTAAACAGCCAGAAAAGCTGGATCATATACTTTCTAGCTTGGTTAGCCAGTGCTTATTAAGGTCCAGTAGAATGGCGCTAAACATATATAAGAATTTTGGGAAGATAAGCATTTTTAGGACATTGCATCTCCCTACCAATGACATATGCAAGTTGTTGATTCTGACTAATTCCTGTTTGATCTAAGGGATCTGGAACGCTAGATGTAGCTCCAACATCTTATCGAGGGTAGGTGTTATCCTCAATCCTAGGTAGGTTGTATCCTCCACCAGTCGCTGATCCCCCAGATTAATTATTTTAGTGCAAACTACCTGAGTATTGCCCTCATTAAGGTGCCTGCTAGTGCCCCAAAGTTATTGGCCTCATTCTCAAGTGCAGCCAAATCTTTAAAAGGGTCAGGTGTTACCATCTCAATGTCATTGGCATAGCCCAAGATTTTACAATCAACCTTCATTATAGAAATTGGCTAAATCCCAATATTGTTCTCCAGTTATGAGATAAAGGGATCTATGTATAGTGATAATAGCAGAGGTGAGCACAGGCACCCTTGTCTTGTCCCTCTCATAATTAAGATATTCCCTGCTTTCACCCCCATTATCTGAAGCCTGGCTTTGAGATCCTGATATAATACCCTAATGGGTCTGATAAAGCCGACCCTGAGTTTCTTCCATCTTAGAACCTCCCAAATATATCCCCAAGACAATCTGCTGAAGGCCTTTTCGGCATCCAGCAGTATTAATACCATAGGTGTCTTTGTTGCGTAAGGTATATCAAACAGGGTAATTAGCCTTCGCACATGGTCAGTTGTTCTCCAGCCCGGGATGAAGCCATGTTGGCAAGGGGATACGAGGTTGGGGATTACCTTACCAAGCATTTTAACCAGTATTTTAGCATGTATTTTGGCATCCAATATGTATTAAAGATTTAGGCCTCCAAGACCTTCGGTTTGGGGAATGGTTGCCCTTATTACTGAACGACACTGTTAGTAGCCTCCCAAGAGGGGGGATCTGACCCTCCCTCTGTGCCCTTAAGAGCGTAGTAGTCATATCTTCCCCAATCTCCAGGATAAAGGTCCTATAGAATTTCAGAGGAATCCTTTCTGGTCTGTTGGCTTTCCCCAAGGTCAGAGATCTAACAGCTTCAGCTAGCTCATCAGGAGAAATCAGCTGTTCACGAGAAACCCGCTCTTTATTGCTCAATATGTCCCCACTTACTGTAATAAGAAATGTTAACTAGCTGTCTAACCATGGGGATATATTCTCTGAATAAAGAACTTCATAGAATTCTTTGAGCTCTGTGACAATTTTTGCAGGGATTTTAGTCCTATGCCCCTGATTATCTACAATAGAGTCAATCCCTCTTTCTGTATCTTTTTCTCTTGTGCAATGGGCCAATAGCCTACCAGTGTTTTCTCCTTATTCATAACACTGGTTTGCAGTTTTGGAGTTTGGTGGGTACCTCCTTACTGTAATGCTGATTAATTCTAGTGCTGCAATATTCTGCTGAATTTCACTAGTGTCGCCCTTTCATTATGAACCTAGTCAGTGTTGCTTCAAGGAGTCAAAGATCTCCATATAGCCATGGATCTGGATGTGCCTCTGCTACTGCTTACAAAGACTATAGCTGAGTGTTTCACACTTGATCCCTGCTTTAAGAATGCCCCAGACAATATTATTATAAGCAGCAGTGCCTCTATTTATTGCAAGGAAATATGTTAACCACTTATACATTTGATCTATATATTCTGAATCTAAAAGGAGTTTTCTGTCAAACATCCAGGGCCCACGTGGCTTCACTAGGCCCCTGATTGCACATTCAAGCACTAGGGGATTGTGATCCGATAGCACCCCAGGATATCTTTCGATTTGTACCTGTCCAGCAAGAGATGCAGGCACTCAAAAATGACGCCCTAACTATATACACAATCTATCTACTCAGCATTGTTGGAGAAAGGAGGAAAATTTGCCACCTGGCAATGTGAGTTATACGCCCCCCTTTTTTTGAATAGATTTGTGTAACTACAAGACCAATTAGTCCGGTCTGTTTTTGAAACTCTCTCTTGCTGCTATATTTTGTTTTATTATGAACTTTGTCATAAAAAATAACTGTTTTTATTCTATTTTGTTTTTAATTTGTTGAACTGTAGATAAAGTGTTTTCAGACAGAACATTTTTAACTGTTTTTTATAATGAAATAAATGTGATACTATACTGAATCTATACAGTTGCCTTTGAATTATATGTTGTGTTATCTGATTATATGATTATATGTGGCACAAGTACCTACCAGAGAATGAAGTGTGAGAGAAGAAAGTGAGTGAGATAAATAGTTAGGTGCGAATGAGAGAATTTTTCTCTTACCTTAACATATAGAATTGGTTACCCCAGGGGATATTTCTTTTATTCTACTCAAAAATAATCCAGACACACCAGTTTATTATGAGGGATGAAAATAATGTTTTTCTTGGGTCTAGAGCTTATAACTAATCCCAAATAACTCTCAGCTCAGCTCATGGTCTTTAACTGGCCGTTGGACTGCTCCAAACACCAGCAGATTCTTACCAGTGTATGAATGACGACCCCCGGTATTCCCACCAACAAACATATGTGTATTAAGGCCCCCACAAAGGATGAGAGCTCCAGGTTTAGATAATTAATAACAGCAGCACTGTCTATGTTGCAGTCATATACAGAGCGTAAGGTGTGCCTCCCAAGCCCACACAAAGCTACAAGATCACCCACCTCCCAAATGTATCTTCCAAGCTCTGAATTACTTTGCCGGAAGTTAATTTTAGCGATGATGGCTAACTCCCTGGACATCATCTGTTGCATTGTGTAGCAGAGAAGTGAGTACCCCAGGTCTACCAACAATTTCCATTTCCCCCCAGTGGATGTGCGTCTCCTGTATACAAATGATGTTGGTCTTCATTGCCCTAAGACCCAGCCATTCTACCCCTTTTAAGTCTATCATTCATACCACATCCATTTATTGTGCAGATACATAAATTATTTTGAGATATTCAGTAATCTGTTTCCTGTCCCAGAAATCCAGCACACCCATAATTTCATTGTTATTCTTAATTTCTCACATATATCTTTTCCTAAACTATTGTGCCGCCAGCCATACATTTCCAGAAAAAAAGAGGCAACTCACAAAATGCACCTTGCCCTGTCTTTCCCACTTTTCCTGCTGTAAAAAACTCTCACGTCCCAAACCTACATCAACCTTGCCCTCCCACTCCATCTTCCACCCAACTCCCCCACCTAGAACCCCAATCCACTCCCACAGATAATCCCCTCCACCCAAATAGGGCAATTGAAACAAGCATGGTCCATAGATGGAGATGTGCTCTCCTCCTGTGTGTACTCCTAGGGGAAAACAATGGTTAATCTTAGAACGTTATAGTGTGGGCCCATGAGATTCAATCCTGATTGTTAACATTTGAATAGCACAGACAAAAAAAGACATGGCAATATCAATAGGCAACCACTATCAGGCCAACAAACCCTAGAGTGCGCTTCTCCCTCCCCTTACAGACAGGTTCAGAGCAAACCCCAATAAGCCATCAGATTCCCATCTAAAACACTGAACTTGGAGATCCTGAGCTACCCCAGGTTTTCAAGAAACTGTTTTGTTTTTATCTCTGAGGTAAAGAAATTTGTTTTGTCCTGAGTAATGACTTTTAGTTTGACCAGGTTCCTCAGAAACACTTGTGCTCTTTGGACTGAAAAGGTTGTATCATCTGCCTCAAGCACCAACACCTTTCAACTGCAGTGTGACAGAAGTCTGGCTTCACAAAAATATATGCAACCTTTGGTTGTCCACTTTGAGTCTGGGTGGGCTTTTTTGAAAACAGCGTGCCTGAGGAGGAAGTTTCCCAAAAATACTAGTATAGCCCTTGGCTTCCCCCCATCTTAAACATGGTGCTAGTGTTGTTTAAAAGGGAACCTGTGTGATCCTTGGATCTCCAGATCTCAGTTCCAATCTGTCAGCTCTGGAAAGGTGCGCTTGAATAGGCCAAGTGTAAACTTCTGAGGGCTGTCTTTCTCCGCTCCCTCAGCAATACCCAGAACCCTGAGGTTATTGCGCCTCAGTCTATTTTCAAATTCCACAAGTTTCCACTGAGTGTCAGTTAATTGCGCTTTCTTCTCTGTTCCCACTTTTTAGTTTGCAAGCAAGTCGGCCTCTAAGATGGTCACTCTGTTCTCCACCTAGTCACTTTGTCAGAAAACTCAGAACAAGCTTTTGTAACCTTTCGTATATCTCCTTGATGTCACCTGTTATCTCGGCAGATTGCATACATCCTTCCAGCTTTGGCATTGTTGAGTAATCCAATTCCAATCCAGCCCTTACTCCAGATTGCCCCTGCAGTGGGTTTATGTACTTAATGGTTCACTAGGGATCCTTTTCCTCCTGGTCATCTGAGAAGGCCTCACATCTTCCACGTGTTGCATTGTAGCAACTTGAGACACTGCCTCTTGGACCCCTTCTGAGGCCCTCATCCGAGTCTTCCCCAATCCAGTCAGACTAATCAGACAATGAGAAGAAGTGTACCACTGTGTGCTCCAGTATTGACCAAAGAGCATTAATGTCTACTTTATACCCTTTTTTTTACTCTTGCTGGCCTTTGGAACTTGGGATCGCGATGGCGGCCCGGGAGTATGCTCGACTTTAAATGCCTTTAAGGAATACCGGTTCAAACAAGTAGAAAAAAGTGAGAGCTCCGAATTTGCAGACAGAGGTAATGTCAAGTGGTCTACTTGGGATCGAAATGAGACCCTAATACCGAGACTACATATGAATGCATGACATGACGGCAGAACCTTGTTTGCCTTGAAGTCCTGATGAGGCCTGCACTTTTGAAAGGCTGAAACGCATCGACAGTTCGTTTGAAGGCACCTGTGTAAAAAATTTTGAACATATAAAATGAACTGAAAGGAGTACAAAAGTAATGAGAGGTTAAAAAATATATACCTTGGATGCTCCTATTTCGTTTTGGTGACCTGTTTAGAAGGAATGTTCTTTTATAATTGATTGAAAAACATCCTTTTGACATTATTTTGGGCAAAGAACCCTAAAAAAGGTTCAAGGATATTATTGTTTGTTTGTACATAAATAAGTTTGTTTCATATATTGTGTATATTACCTACTGGCGGTCGCCAGTAGGTATATATAGTTAGGATTTTTTTCCTATGGGATTTTTGAAAATTCTATGTCAAATAACTTTGGCGTTTGTGGACGGAATTGGCTGAAATTTTCAGGAAAATGGCACATTTTGTTTCTGAGCAGCCCCTGAAAATTGGGGGGGGGGTTCGTCCAGGGGGGGTCGAGAAAAAAGGGGGGTCCCAAAACGTGTTTTTAACATTGAGTTTTCCATAGGGCAGTTGGCCTCACTTTTAGCCCGAACGGCTGAATGGATTTGCACGAAACTTGGCAAAATTGTAGGGACTGGTAGCCCGATGTGCCTTTTGTAGGTCTCAATATATGTGCTACAGTGGATTTTGAGAAATTAACGTTTAAAAAAAGATATATATCTGTAACAGCGGACCGGGCAGCGCTCCAGTACGCGTACTTTTCGCGCAACGGAGCTTTGTGAAGCGAAGCTGATTGGTTCTCCGGCGTCTGTAAACATTCCAAACAGTCCGTAGCGGCCGCCATCTTGTCTCTCGGTAGGATCGAGAGACAAGAGGAGGCCAAAGCGAAGGGGCAAATGACCATAAGGGGGCATAGTAGATCCTCGCTGACCCCCTAGGTTTGATGTGGAGGTTTTAAAAGGGCCCCGCGGGGCAAAAAAAAATAAAAATAATAATAATCGAACGGCTGAATGGATTTGCACGAAACTTGGTAAAATATTAGGGACTGGTAGCCCGATGTGCCTTTGCTAGGTCTCAATATATGTGCTCCAGTGGATTTTGAGAAATTAACGTTCAAAAAAAGATATATATCTGTAACAGCGCTCCGCTTCGCGTAACGGAGGTTTGCGAAGCTGATTGGTCATTCTGTCACTGGGCTATAGTTGGGCTACATCTGGCTGATATTTGGGCTACATTTGTTTTTTTTGTCTCTGGCGGCCATCTTTGGGCTACATTGGGCTACATTGGGCTTCATTGGGCTTCATTGGGCTACATTGGGCTACATTTGGGCTCCAACATATATATAGGCCAATGTAGCCCAATATATATTTTTCAAAGTTAATTTTCGTAAAAACCACTGGAGCATATATCTTGAGACATAGCAAAGGCACATCGGGCTACCAGTCCCTACAATTTTGCCAAGTTTCGTGGAAATCCATTCAGCCGTTCGAGCTAAAAGTGAGTCCAACCGCCCTATGGAAATGAAGGAAATGAATGGGTAATTTGTAATTAGCAAATAGCTCTTCGCAAACTAGGAATGGTAAAGAATCGCTATTTATTCCTTAAAGTTCGCTATTTAGGAAATGCAAAAAACTTTGATGATACATATGGCGGTTCATCTCTAACAAGATAAGAAGCATAGGGATAGATTTATGATGACTGGCGCATCACCAGGGATGTGTTAGTCATTCTGTGCCGCTGTTCCGTCACTTATGGTGTGCTGCATTTACAATGCGGCGCATCATGGGGCAAAAACAGCACAGATGCGTGATGTATCTGTGCCGTAAAGGTGGCGCATTGCTGGAGTTGTATCGCAAGTGTGATGAAGCTCCAGCAAGGGTCGGGGGTGCCCCTGTCGCAGGGTTTCTGTTCTCACACAGAACTGTGGACAGAGGATTGGAACCTCGGCGAATTAGGGTGCCCCAAAACTCACCTTAGTAATCAAAAACCCCTTAGCAAGCTAGGTACTGTGTCACATTGGATATAACAAACTCTCAATGTTTAGACAATCCAGAATATGAACTTATAGTACCTCAGGGTACGTGGAACTCATGAACAGTCGGTCGTTATATATTTCTTAGAAACCAGAACATGGAGTTAAGAAGAACACATGTGTATTTGAAATGTTTATTTACTAATGCCGTCTTCTCAGGCGTAGTATCTTAGATAATACAAGTACACATATTATCAGTAGCAAAATTACCAGCATAGTTACTAGTACATAAAAAGCGAATGGTGACAGTATGTTAACATGCTGTAAATGAATAAGAGTTAGCAACACTTATAAGCAGCCACGGGCCGTGGAGGGAGTTACGGTGGGGCAGGGAGGCGGGGAGGGGGAGGGGCAGGGTGGAGAGGGCTCCACCCTGCCCCTCCCCCTCCCCGCCTCCCTGCCCCACCGTAACTCCCTCCACGGCCCGCGGCTGCTTATATCTCACCCTCCCTAATACACATATTATATTATTTGCTAAGAAGGTCTGTTTGTGTTGGTTTAGGGCATGCCCATACTTTAGTGTCTTAGATTTGAAGGAATCACATCAGCATACACCAGCTCTCTCTTCATGTGAACCGCATCAACTGTTGTGTATGTGTGTTCGGCAAAGCAATATAAAACCCGCCTCATGCCCAGAATTGGCAGAAGCTGCACTTATGTTATGAGTATGAAGTCGTGGAGATCAGACCTCATAACAATTCTGTATCGTGTTGTTCTTGAAACTTCAGCACTCGCTGTACAGATATAGTTTAACAAGCAAAGCAGATAGTAGAGCAATAACATATTATTCTCATGTAAACCACGATGAACTACTAGGTTGAAAGCTAAAGCAACAACTAAGTGTCGTGTGCAGAAGTTGCAAAAAAGGAAAAATGGCGTTTAAACCGGTAATGAGCCCATGCTAACTTAACACGGTGTAAAGATATCCAGGACCTAGATGACACCTCCCCATGATCCGGAAACGAACTGAATAAGATAATAGAAGTGCCATCTCATGAGAGCAGATTGCAACTTTATATGTGGACGGTCCGCAAGGTAAAACATTAAAAACTAGGAAAATTTAATGCTAAAGAAAAATAAAACAGCCAAGTACTTTATCGAGTCTTAAGCCAATAGGCAAGCTAAATAATAAAAACTTGACAAATAAGTCAATGAATTGTCAATGAAATGCTAGTACTCAGCATATCAAACATGAAAAAGGTCTATGACATAACTGTGTATGCAAAATAAGCTGCAACAGCCTCCAATAGGAAGTCACCGTCTTCATCCGAAAAGAGTTCAGCCATCCAATTTAAAAGCGGAAAAGAACATACGTGCTCTCCCAGCACCGGATCCTCTATCACCATCAGAGGACAGCTCGGTGGGTTTTCAAGAAAGCTCTGTTCCAAGAAAGACTGTGTTGCCGCCAGTAAATTCCAGGGACCAATTAGTCCATGCATCAATGCCACAGCCATAATCCTTTCGCCAGGACAAACCAACTCGTGAGTAATGATAGGAGTCATCAGCTGATTAAAGTCGACGTCAGGAGAAACCGGTCCGCAGAGACACAAATCAATGGCCCAATCGAAATCACAGGTCAGGCAGTGAAATACAGGCTGGACACAGGTGAAGTAGGAGAATCGAAAAGATAATCCATATGCCGTGCTTAATATCGCCAACGGCATTGTGCCATAATATTCTAGCATGCGATTGCGGAACAGTGTCAGCAGCTGCAGGGCGGGAGCTTGCACAGGAGGGACATCCATATTTAAAAATGTAAAAAAGCACAAGAGCGTCCGCTGGTAATGCAAGTAAAAATGGGAATCCACGAAGCACAGTGGAAAAAATAGAATGAAAGAAAGCAGGGATGACTCCAAAGATTTTCTCAAATGAAGTCACGAGACCACTGGTAACAACTTTAAAAAAGTGCGCCAGGGCCTTTGTGGAGGACGCGTTAAAGATAGTCCGAACCATCTTGCTGAAATGGAAAGGCGAATCAGTATTGAAAAGGGTCTGCACCTCTGTACGGGTGTTCGCTATGTGAAGCACGAAAGTTTCACGGGCCGAACTCAAGGCCACCTCTCTCTGAGACAAAAGAGCTCTTATTCTTGCCATGCCGTTGAAATCTGCTCCCAAGGTTGGTATTTGTGGCCAGATTGAAAACTCCCTATGTTCATGTGTGGGAGGAAATAGAACATTTCTGCAGCAAATAACCCGTTCACTTACTGTTACGATAAAAGGAATACTTTTAATTAACCCAGAACAA
This sequence comes from Lissotriton helveticus, assembly GCF_964261635.1. NCBI lineage: Eukaryota > Metazoa > Chordata > Amphibia > Caudata > Salamandridae > Lissotriton > Lissotriton helveticus. The sequence continues at coordinate 201,324,646 of NC_136062.1, read as the reverse complement.
GCTTCATTATTGAGCATCAAATAACTACCATTTTCTAACAACTTGAACGTGGGGATGATAGCAGGAACTGGCGTGCCTTGCAACACGCAAGCCATATTTGGTCGGTGTTTGTTGCATGAACCGTGTAACTGTATGTGCCTACACATTAGTGAATGATCTGGCGTCTCAGTGCATTCCTCTCCATTCAGATAAACTTCTTGATCATCTTTGAAACATCTGTATGTGTATGGAAGCGACCAGACCTCATGAAGAAAAGCACTACCTAAAGGTTCATAACGACCTATTGGTATATATTTCATACAATTTGAAAACTTATATAAAGCAAAAGGCAGCGTTATTAAACCGTGGATAAGGCACGTTGCCAAAAAACCCGCAATCCTCTGCTGATGATGTCACTGAGCATGTCATGAATGATGTAATATGTGACATCATCAGCAGTGGATTACGGGTAATAGTATCTCTAGTTTACTCCCCTATAGCTGTCTTTCTTTTAACATAAGTGTCTGTTTCCTTCCCTTATACTTACTGTTCTTTTTTTTAAAAAAAATTTTTGGTTCACTTCCGGTTCGCGTACCGGCGAGCGAACTGGGAAGCGAACTACGAGAAATAGAGGTTGGCACAGTTCCAAATATTGTACCAATTTTTTAATAACGGGGAGGTAGTTCTGAAAAGAACTTTTTTTTAAATTGTTTTTGTTGTTTTATATTTTTTTTATTATTTTTCTGAACATTTTTTTACTTTTTTTGAATTTTTCTGAACAGTTTTATATTTTTTGGGGTTTTTCTGGGAGGGGGCAATGAAAACGATTCATTGTAAAGGGCTCAACAGGAGCAACAAAACAAAAAAAAAGTATTTATTATTTGGGGCGTTTCGTACAAACTTGCATATGATAGTCAATAGCTCTGTTGATCAGAGTGATGCTTCTTTCTCCGTAGCAAATGAATCCACTGCAATATACGCAGACTTGTTTTACTTCATGAAATCTCGTTTGTATATTTGGCACCATCTCCCTGCCCTCTGGTCCCGTTACTTCCGGTACAACAGATCTTCTGGCCATAATAGGGAGATTATCTAGGTCGTTACGAAACTGTGCAGCACTGTAGTTGTTAGGATGCCACCTAGTCATATGGCGATGCATTGTGTAGTTTCCGAAACTGTATTTTTTGTCGGTCCCTCTGGACAGTCTATCTTGACATATAAGGCAAGTTACGTATCTTGCATTTACTTTTTTCTGACCTTTGGGAATTTTAAAAAATTGCCAAATGAAGTTTTCTTTCCTGTGAGACGTCCTGGGCTCCTCAGGCAAAAAGTGCCTCTCTTCGTGCTCGTCGTCCTGTTCCTCTTCTTCCTCTTCTTGCTGAATTATAACTGAGCAGGTGGTCCACTCTTCCTTGGATGTGGTGGAGGTGGTGGGGAAGCACCAGCTGAAGCTACTAAAGAAGCCATTGCTCACTGGTAACAAAGGGTCTTTCTCTCACAATGATGAAAGTCAGAGTGAGGAAAGAAGGAGGGATTTTCATCATTTGGGAAAAACAATAGTTCTCAACCAATGAAAAGTGTTCATTTTAGATTATATGACCTAGTCTTACATCATTAGGAAACCAAAAGTGAAATGAACCAATGAAAAGTGTTATTACCAAGTCACATGACCTGCTGTGTTTACGTTAAGCGCTTTGCAGGGCCTCCCGCTTTGCTTCCAGAAACCTGTGCTTTGCGACTCGGTAAGCGTACCAGTTCGCTAACGTAGCACGTCATATGACGTATCACGCGACAACGCGAAACGTCATGCGGACGGGAGGCGTCACGATGTTGTTTTCTAACGCGGCAGTTGCGGTAAAGAAACGTTTACCGGCTCGCGGTCTATTTCGCGGCATCAAGGTCAGCTAACGGGAAGCTTCCCGATTCGCGAAGCGGGAACGAAGAAAAAAAAATATTTAAAAAAAAAATTATTAATAAACATATAAAATATATTTTTGGATTTAAAGATGAATACATTTTACAGCTACAGATATTAGCTGTTAAAAAACCAATGAAATTCACTGAAAAAAACATAGGTTATAGACCATATATAGTTAGGAATTAGCATTTACAAAACCTTGAAAATTCACTGAAAAAACCATAGGTTATAGACCATATATAGTTAGGAATTAGCATTTAGAAAACCTTATTTTACTCACACAAAACCATTGAAATTCCATATATAGTTAGTTGCACTAACTATATATCGCGCACCTGCAATCCACTGCTGATGATGTCACATATTACATCATTCATGACATGGTCAGTGACATCACTGATGACATCACTGATGACATCTCAAATGACATCACTGATGACATCACTGATGACATCTCAAATGACATCACTGATGACATCATGACACACCAATACCAGTTACTACATACGCACTCACTGATTCCTACGTCTACACACACATTCACTCATTCACCCATACAATCACTCATACATACAGTCACTCATTATTACAACACTATCATATGCACTCATACACCTATGCAGACAGTCACACACTGCCACTCATCCATGGAGTTACTCACACACCAAGTCAGTCCTGTAAAGAATCAATCACACTTCCATTTCTTCATCTATACAGTTAAACACAGAACACTATACTTCAGTGACATCACTGATGACATCACTAATGACATCTGAAATGACATCACTGATGACATCTTAAATGACATCACTGATGACATCATGACACACCAATACCAGTTACTACATACGCACTCACTGATTCGTACGTCTACACACACATTCACTCATTCACCCATACAATTACTCATACATACAGTCAGTTATTATTAGAACACTATCATATGCACTCATACACCTAGTCAGTCCTGTGAAGAATCAATCACACTTCGATTTCCTCATCTATAGTTAAACACAGAACACCATACTTTTCACACATATACTAACACATACTTACTCTCTTATACAATCACTGATACAAGTACACATTGATATGCACAGCGTCACACACCTCCCAGCCAGCCACACACACACTCAGTCTTCCATCCATCCAGTCATTCTTCAATATGTAAAACGTATTTAAACTTTACAAAAACACACAGACACTAGATGATGTCATCAGTGATGTCATCAGTGATGTCACTGACCATGTCATGAATGATGTAATATGTGACATCATCAGCAGTGGATTGCGGGTGCGCGATATATAGTTAGTGCAACTAACTATATATGGAATTTCAATGGTTTTGTGTGAGTAAAATAAGGTTTTCTAAATGCTAATTCCTAACTATATATGGTCTATAACCTATGGTTTTTTCAGTGATATATATATATATATGTGTAAAATAGAGTAACAAATGAAATACAATTAATCCTTTGAGAAAGAAATGGTTTATTAAATAAAATATATAAACCAATAAGTTGAAATTAATTTTTTGGATTGCCAGTTAGTTGGAGGAGTGTTAAAGAAACTTACGATTCATTTCAAAAAGAATAATCTTATTTAGGAAGAGATAATTAATGGTATCTGTTCCCAGAAAGTATGTGCGTAAAGGTTCCGTAGGCATCACATTATTACTTTATGTAGGCCTTGTCAAAGACAGCATGCCCTGGGGCCTGACTAGGAGTGTGTTCCCAGGTGGGTCACTCCTGTGCTCCCCCCATTAGGCTGTCAATGTTCCCTGCATTGCATCCAGGGTCGTGCCCCCCAATTAATGTTATATTTGCTGCTTGTAACAACATAACTATGAGGCTGCTTCGCTTCCTATTTCCTGTCGAATTGACAGTCTCAGCATCTGTTTTGAGGTGCCTCAGGGGGAAGAGTGCAAACTTGTGCCATGGTACTCGCAGTTACAGTTGCCGAAATCTCTGAGCTGCCTGTTTCTTCATGCGCGCTGGGAGTGCCCTGGTTAGTGACAACCGATACCTTGTGTGCTAAATCTGGCAATACAATAAATCAAGTGGTTGAGAGGACTAAGAGAGCTTTTTGTACTTGCTGGTTGATGCGGGTCTGGCATCTGGTTTGGCTTTTTGAAAAAATCAGCCGCTGTCATGGTGGAGTCCGACCCCCCAGGGCCAGCGCTCTCCACTACCGTATCTCTGCTTGCTCCCCTTCTTTGGCAGAGCTTGCCTTGCCCTTCACCTCCTCTGCTGGGGCTTGCCATCTGGAGCTTTGAGGCCCTCACAGTCTTAAGGCCCATCCTTGCAGCATTGAACAGTGAACACCTCGGGCTGTTTCCCAGCCGCACTGGTACAAAACAGCACCAGTAAGCTTCTGAAGAATCGAGCTCCCAGCATCCGCAATATCTTACCACCGCACTGTCAAAAAACATTGCATGCAGGGAAAAGGTGCTGTGACCTCCACGCAGGCACACTGTTTAAATGGAACAAGTCGAGAGGCGGGCCAGTACACCCATACTCATACAGTCACCATCTTGCCCCCAACCAAGTTGATGGTATCATTTGGACAGTTCAAGATGGAAAAACACTCTGGCTCTATTCTATTGCATGATTATGTCTACAATGTGTGGACCAAGGTGTCTCTCCCTCATAATGGCTTTGTTTGCCTGGCGCATATCAAAGCAAATACAAACTGTTCCGCTAATATTATTATTGAAACTAATAATGCAAACCAAGGGGTTTCCCAGCACAGAACAAGGTAGGGTGAAGCAGAGAGACACATAAACAGATTAGAAAAGCCAAGTTTCAGATCCTTGCGAAGAGCAATGAGAGAAGGGCAATTCGTCAAAGAGTCTGGACGAGAGTGCCATAGTTTTGGGCATGGATAAGTAAAAGAACGCCCTTCTTACGTACATGCGAAACCCAGGCACAAAGCATGATGAGAGGATCTCGAAGAACAAGAGGGTTGGTAAGGGAGTACCAAAGCCTGAATGTAGTTAGGTCCAGATCTGGTTTTCGCCTTGAACATGTAGCAAGGTGCTTTGAACTTGAAACGATTCGAGATCATAAGCCAGTGCAGTTCGTGGATAAGATTCGAGACTGAGGCAAATTCATACAACCGATAAAGTAGCCCAGCAGCAGCATGTTGCACTAAATGCAGCTGATGGAAAGTGGCTGTGTCAGCTCCCGAGAAAACAACATATTTCCATAATCTAGGCTGGAGATAATAAGGGCCTGGGTCACCGTCCTTTGCACAGGAACGGGCATCAGCCAGAGGATCTTTTTTAGCCACTTAAGAACTGTAAAAAAGGTGTCGGTCACCTTGGGCACTTGAGGCTTCATCCATATCATCCATTAGGCAGCCCAAGTTCTTGACCTTAGATGATGGTGTGGGTAAGCACCTAAAGAGGCAGGCCAATCTTGTGGTCCTGAGAGAGCAGGGTTCTTTCCCAGAATCATGACCTCTGTTTTGTCCCCACTGGGCTTGAGTGGGTTATTATTCATCCAAGACGAGATGCAACTCAAGCCCAAATTGACGGTCAGGGGAACCATGCTTATGAGCAGATGACCAGGTAAAGATGATCCGGATGTCATCCGCATTGGAAAAAAGGGAAATTCCACTACTCTCTACCTCCTCGGCCAAAGATCAGATGTTAAACAACATCGGGCTCAGCACAGATCCCTGCAGTACTCCAGAAGGAAGTGCTTGTGAATTGGACCTGGTAGTGGAAGAAAAGACCTGAAAAAATCTGTCTTTAAGAAAAGATTGAAACCACTCCAGAGCTAAGCCATCAAGGCCAAGTGCCATCAATCTTTCTACCAGAATGGGTTGAGACACGGTATCAAAGGCCGCTCTAAGGCCTAATAAGATAAGCGCAAGCAGTTTCTTCCTCATTCATATGCTGTCTTAGAAGCTCAGTTACCCCCAAAAGCCTAGATTCGGTTGGACTATCCAAACCTAAAGCCAGACTGGGACGGGTGGAGAAAGTTCTGTGCTTCCAAAAATGAGGTCAGTTTGCCTTTAACTTGTTCCTTCAGAAACCTGGAAAAGATGGGTAAAAGAGAAATTGGGCTGAAATTTGACAGACTGGTCAGGTCCGAGTTCACTTTTTTCACAAACGGAAAAACAATAGCATATTTCCACTTCTGAGGGACAGGCCCTTCCAAAAGTGAAGCATCGAGAAGATCCATAACCACTGATGACAAGTTGTGATCCAGCTGGCTGAGCATCTGGGGTGGTAAAGGATCCAGTGGGGAACCTGGCTTGATAAATTGAAGGATAGATTTGAAATATGACATGTCCAGAGGAGACCATGTACTAAGCTTTGATGACTGGCTGACAATGGTCCAGGAGCTGTAATTAGCCGCAGGAGACAGGTTCTGAATATCAGTAGTAACAAAAGTGTCTTTCGATTGTGCTCCATATACGCAGTCACTGATCAATTGAGAGAGGATAGTTTCCACTTTTTGAGTAAAAAAAAGAGGACAAGATCCTCGCATTGAGTTTGAGAAAGGGTAGTAGGAGGAGGCAGATTGCAGGGGTCAGATAATTCCCTAAACACCTTAAAAAGTTTTTTAGAGCAGTTTTGAGTGCTTAGAATTTTACGTGAATAAAAAGCAGCTCAAGCAGTTTTACAAAGCCAATGATATGTTTTTTAATGCTGCTCTGTAGTTGATTTTGGTGTCCTCAGTATAGGACTTTCTCCAAATCCTTTCTAGGACTATGCATTATTTCTTCTCAAGTTTTAACGTCTCATTAAACCAGGGTGCAGGGGCGAAGACCCGATTAGGCGTTTTATAGTGGTCGGTAAGCTTTCTTCCACGGCCTCTATAAGCCAGTATTGAATCTGATTGTGGTCTAAAAACGTTAGTTGATTTATATCCGACTTTGTGCAATGAAGTAATTTGTTAAAGGCAGGTACATTCAACTTGGACCAGTTCCTTATTTTAGTGGTAGAATTCCGTAGAAATGGGATGTAAAGGGACAGATAAAATATCTGACTAGAGTAGTGGATAAGGATGGACAGTAAACAAGTCTGATAAGTTTAAAACAATCAGATCCAGAAGGTGCCCTGCAACATGGGTTGAAGCAAAATTACACAAATTGAGATTGAGGACCACAAGGTCCTGTCTAAAAGTTGTACTTTGAGTGTATCTGTAGTAATCCAAGTGGAGACCGATATCACCAACAGTGTGAAATTGGCTGATTTAAAATATTTGGGGCTACTAAGTCTGGAAAAGAGGCACACCAGTTTACCACATAAGCAGGGGGTTGATACACCAGAGCACATGATAAAGTAAACTTAGGTGTCAACAAAAGTGCGAAAAGCAACACTGTGCAGACAGGAACAGGGAAATGTTCAATTCTACTCTGGAACTCGTTTTTGAAGACAATAGCAATCCCTCCTACTGGCCTGGCTAGTCTTATAGAATAATTAGGGGGGAGAACCGCCATTACATCAGGGTAGGCTCCGTCATGTAACCAGGTCTCGGTAAGAAACAGAGCATCTGGTTTCCGGTTCTATAAGAAATTGAAAAGATCTTGTTGATGTTTAGATAGGAACCGACAGTTCATGCTGAAGAAATGAAATTCCCTATCAGAGTTAGATTCACATAGTTGTATAGGGATAGTAACCACCTTTCTAGGCAGTAGTGGCTGCTACCGAATGGGTGTAAGAGGGAAGATGATGGGGGGTGCGAATAAAAAAATGAATACTACTTACCTAGAGGCGGCCGGGACAGCTGCAGCCTCTCCTCTCTCCTCTTCTCTTCTCCCAGCCAGCAGGAAGCACACAACCTTCCAGACTCTCTCGACAATCACAACACTGCCTTACAGCAGCATTGTGATTAGTCTGAGCACCGTGGTTTGGCGCTCAGGCAGGGGCTGGAAGGCTGTCCATTTTCTCCACTCAGGCTGTATTGCAACTTGGGTGGAGAACATGCAAAGTGCGCATGACTATTTGGCAGGTCCAAGACTGTCGGCCAAAATGTCATGGGCACTTAGGAAGTGCCTACCATTCTTCCCCCAGCTCTAAACAGCCCAGCACTGCCCCGCCCCCCAACAAAATGAGCCAGTACGATTAGATAAAATGATAATAGCGTTGAGTATTGTCATATTATTATTCAGGTTTGAATTGCTCAGTGAGCAGTGGGGCAACGCTCCTTAGCGGAGGAGCCGCCACTGTTTCTGGATAGAGTATCAGGGCCATTGGCAAATGGTGAAAGTGTAGCACTGTGAACATTACAGATTAATGATGTTGAAGAAGTAATATTGCAAACACTGCAGATTAGAGGGCAAAAGTCTGACAGTTGGAAGAAAGCTCTGGCCGCAATGCTTTAAGTTGGTTTGTGGAATAGAACTGATTGTCTGATAAAGACAGACCAGGGATTGTGACCCCTGGCCAGCCACGGATAGGGTATACAGGCTTGCCTGAAGTGCACTACTGGCAGTTTTGGTACTACTACTACTATGGGAGAAGACCATAGCATGGGGCCTGAGGCATATTTCAATAATTCCATGCTTTAAAAGTGCTCCCAACAATTTATTTATAGCTTCTTGTAAATGGAAAGGAACTCCAAGTTGTCACTGAGCCATAGGGCAAATGTCTTAATTGATATGAAGCTGTACTTTCATTTTCGTGAGTTTTCCCAGGGCATGAAACAACAAGGGGAACCGGCTCATTATCTCATCCTGTGCACAGAGGGATATCAATCCCATGCCAGCAGCTATGGCAAAACTGAGCAAACAGGCACTCGACGAAGTCCATTGTAGAACATGAATGGTGGCTCACACCGATGTCTTTCTGTATCTCATTGTCGTTGTGAACAACCCTTGGCTTTGCAGTGGCTCAGAAGGGTCTAAGTATATACATTAGTGCCTGATATAGTGAGGCGAGGCATAGGAGATAGACTGTTAAATTTTTCCACTGGCATGATATTTATTAACGCACCACTGAGTTTGATAAAAGTTATGAGGTGATCGTTCACTTTCAATGTGGTTTTGGGGCAGTGGCCAAATGGCATTTGGCACTTTATTTGATAAGCTGTCTTTGAGCTGTGATTTACTTTACAGGCAGCTAACCCAACATGTGCACACCATTCTTTGTAAATATCATAAGCGAACACTCATCATCTTTGCTGATACTCGACAATAGTGTTGAAGAGTCTTTGTATGATGAGCTTGATGTTGATTGATCTTGCCTGGTTTCTACTTGTTGTAGCTGATGTTGCTTTTTGGCTTTGTATGTGTGGCAAGAGTACTTCTGGAATGTTTTTGTTTCCATCTTTTCCTTCCATCGTGAAGCACTTGATCTCTCTTTGGCTTGGCACAGTTAAGAAATGATTCTTGTTCCCATCTTTGCAGACCTGCCTGATGGCTGGACATTCACCTTTATGGGGAAATGAAAATCCGCATCAGAAACATAGCTTTGATTGGTAAACGTCGTTTACAACGCGATGTTTACACCGCATGACCTTTACCACGCTGCCATTACAACGCAAGTCGTTACTACGACTTGCGCTGGATGGCGCTGTTGGTTAAGGAAAATTGTAATTTTATATTCCAACACCTTCCCTACTGTTACGTGGACTGGTGTTGGAATATAAAATTATAATATTCCTCAATCAGCGCCCTCCAACACAAGTCGTTGTAATGACTTGTGTTGTAATAACCGCGTTGTTAAGTACCGCGATCTAAAAGATCGCGTTGTACTGACATACATCCCTTTGATTTCTTCAGAGAAGTTGGCTTGCTTTTGTTTGTGCTTGCTTTACATATCCAAGGCCAATTCATTGTGGGTTGTTCCTGCTTCCATTTCAGCAGCTTGTAGGTATTCTCATTCTTCTGCTCTTACAGCCTTCAGCATTTTCTCCAAGCTGTGGGTTTCTCTCAACATGCGCCTTCTAAACGTATCGGAAAGGCAGCCGTCAGTGACTGAAGCGCATGGCTTCTTCGTCAAAAATATTTGTAGAACTTGCAATGTTTAATCAGTGTATCAAGTATTTCAAGAAATCTGTGCATTGTTTCACCAATCTGTTGTCATGCTTGGTTGGAGATAAACCTTTCATAGTCAACATTCGGCATTGGGTTTAACTTGGCCTCCAACGCTTCTTTTACTTTCTGGTATGATTTTGCATCAGTCTGTGAAACTTTCTTTAGCTCTTCTACCAATCAATAAATTGCAAAGCTTTTCAAGTACTTGATGATCTTCTTTCATTGAATGCTTCGATCCATGTAGCCCACCTGGCACCAATGTTCTGCTTCTTAGGAGTATTGAAAGGCGGAGGTGGCTTCAGGAACATGGCTGCATTGTATTTCCGTCTCACTTTTTCTGCCTTTTGCTGTACCCGGAGACTACTGCAAACTCGGCAAGCATGACCTTTTGCTTGAACTTAGGTCACCACGCCGGATCTGAGGATATCGAATGCTTCACTTGTCTTTGACAGTAATCATATTCTCTGTTTCTCATACCTGTTGTTGCTGCTGTTATCTTTCTGTTTTGTTTGAGTAATTGCTACATATTCGGGGTGTAGCACAGCGTTTCTGTCGACCAGTTCATCGGTGGTTTTGGCCGGTGTTTTGAATGTGCTCTTATGTGGGGCCTTCACTTTCTTCTTTGACCATATATGGGCTGATGCTGGGCTTTGACTCCCTCATGTACCAGTCGCAGACTGCTTCGTAAAGATTTGAGGCACACATGGCATGCATGAGCAGTTTGCCAAACCACTGCCAACTCTCAGGGTGAGCGGCCTAATTTTCTTCAGGGCACGTATCCCCTACTCTTTACCAGATGTAGCGTCTTCCCCAGCCCTGGAGCAAGTAAATAAAATACACCACACGAGTTGCAGTCACATATTTCTTTATTCCTCAGGTTACACTCACACATTGCGCATTATCTTATACTCAACGTTAACCACACCCCCACCTCCCCACATATGATGTAGTTCCTTTCAGAGTCCACCTAGAACCACAAGGGTCTCAGTCCATACAAATTAACTTGTTTATGGCAAAATGTTTGTAAATACCATTGCAATAATCGTTTACACACCTTGTTTAGACCTATCTTTTTTTACTCTCTTTTTCTGCACTTTTACATATAATCCTTAATACAAGAACTAGCCAGAATAGTCACAGATTTGTGTGCTAGGCAATCTCCAAATAAAACATTAAAAACAGTTGTTGTTGTCCTTAAACAGTATAACTGCCTACAAATTAAACAGGTATTCAAAATCAAGCAACTTCAACTCTCATCATCCCTTTCTGCCTCCCAGTATTGCTGACTTTAAATATTAGATTTTCTAACATGGAAGTAATTACGCAGCTATTGCTAAAACTGAATGGCCTTTAGTGCCATGCCATGAACCAAGCATTCATAACTTTGGCTATATGTCTGGCACAACTACGCTCCTATCAAGGCTCAAGAAAATCTACAATGTGTTGCCAGCTTTTTAAGCCTTGTGGTTCAATGCCAAAAAATCCAGTTCAAATTCTTATGCATCAGTTATCTATGCCTTTCATCACCAGGGACCACTATTTATCACTGCAAACTTCCATCACTGTTATCAAATAACACCTCATGCAGTCAATGTGGTTGACAAGTTTGCCAATACCCAAGTCTGTAGAATCAAACAAATGTTCTGTTGGATGTGATGATAGTGAAATAAACACCACTGAAACTACTGATGGCGCCGAGGAGAGACCAGAGAGTTCAAAACGTAAACAATAATTGGCTGAAGAAGCTGGCATTGTTGGTTCAGGTGAACGTACTATAGGTGCCACAGATGGAGAAGATGAAATCGTAGAACTGTTGCAGGGATTCTGCCCAAAACAGAACTTTGAGTAGGTATATGGGACCTTAGTCCATAGGGACTGAGTCATCTACCACCTGAGTACCCATGAGCCCAGGACCGACTAGCTATAGTGTCTCACTTGCTCTCAAAGTCACTCACAGAGAAACAAGTGATTAAACAGCCCAGAACACAACACTCCCAGATCTCTCAGGAATGGCCGTAGCAAGACACACACACCCTTTCGCTAAAACTCTTGTACTTGTCCACAATAAGATCTGGCAGAGACATGAACATGTTTAAAATATTTATTTTAACTAACGTGCTTTAAGATGCAGTATACATGCCACAACAAGCAGTAAAATACATAATACAAATAAGGTCAGCATAGCAGTTAGCCAATAAATCATGAAAGGAGATGTCATTGTGAAAAGACAATATAGCCTAGACTCCCTCCCCATGCATAGAAATAGTATTATCATATATTAGAAGATCTCTGGACGTTGTCTGCAGACCCCATACCTTAGCCTATATAGAGTAGATCTACATCATAGGTGCAGTCTCGCTCTTCTCCCTGGAACGGTCCCTTTCCAATTGTGTGCTACCTATTCGTGTATTCCAATAAAAACAAAGTACTTTGTCCCAAACAACAGCTGCACTCGTATGCTTTGTCTCAGTGCTAAGGCCTGGCCAGAACAAAATAACAAGAGGCATTGTTGATCGACCTTGCGCACAATGTTCAGTCAAAATCCCAGGAACCTGCAGAGTTCTCATGTGAAAACAGCCTTAGAAATGATTGCAAAAATAAAGTTGTGTAGTAATGTGCGCAAAGCAGCAGGCAAGCTGCAGCGTGCTTATGCTAACTTAGAGAAGACGACAATGTCCATATGGGCCATGTGACAGAACATGGTTACAGCAAAGGTGCAACGTGCCCACCAGATTGAGTTGGTGGCAAATGAGGCAGCAGTAGAGGTGCTCCCCAGTCAACAGCATTGATGATGGCCAATATCTTCTCCCTACAGTGACTTATGTTAAGGACAAGCGGCTGCATGAGCTCCGCATGACCCATAGAGAGTATAGGTGACTATTGCATAAGAACATTTAGCACAAAGTTGTGATAGCGGCCTTGGTATGGAAACAATGGTTCCTGTCATTGGTGGCAAAAGCTTGTGAGATCTTACAGTCAGGGTTCATACAGATCTTTCCTGAGGTAGTTATGTTCACCAGAAACAGTGCTGTAGACTGCAAGCTATCCATTCCCTAGTTTGTTAAAAGGATTACCAACACTGATTATGTTTAAAGTCTTAGTACAGCACCAAAAGGCTGGCAAAGGAAGTCACATCCTCAATGCTCAAAACATGTGCTATCTCTTCCTCAGAGGGTGCTCTCTGAAAGTGAAAAATGGAGTTGCTAATGTTAAAGAATTTTTGTTCTGTGTCAAAATCAACGTTAGTCTGTTGACTTATAAAGGAGCAACAATAGGAGAGTTATGTTTGGCCAAAAGAGAATCTCAGAACCCATAATTAGGGGGCAGAAAAAAATATATATTTCAAAGGCATTCAAACAGTAAGCAAACAAACTTAGGGGCATATTCTCAAGGAGCTATTGCCAAGTTATCAGCACTTTATCGCAGCCAAAGTGGCAATAAATGTATCACCCTATTGACAAGCTGGTGCTAACAGCCGATATCACCAGTTTACCTGCAATAGCAGCCGCAAAAAACATAGTCACAGAGGACCCCGGCAACTATCGCTAATGAGATGCAGAGTAGGCGTGCCTGTGCCAAAAGCTGCGACAACACCACTCCGCAACATTCTCAACGACAGACAGATCGTCGATAAGATCCCAAAACAGGCAATAAGGTGCGTTAGGAGCAGGAAACTAACACCTACTCTGACCTGGTGTAAAGTCGAACGTCAGCCTGCACCAGAAAAGGGAGCCCAGGCCAGTGCCACACCCGAAGGGCAACAGATGCCATTGAGCCACTGATCATGCACCTCGGAGCCCCAACAGGGCCACAACACCCACCACCACCACCCCCAGGACCCCCTCACCCAGGCACAATCCCCAGCACCCCCCTCCAGGCAAAGTCATGCTACATCAACTACACGAAATCATGTACCAAAGAATCCGCCTGATGTCGCACAATGACATTTGGTGACATGCATGTGTCGTCACAAAAATGAGCATCGCACATTTACCTTCGAATTACCAAACGAAAATGTATTCAAATAAACACAGAACAGATGCGAAGACACATGGCACCTCTCCTTGGGACAATCTGTAGGTCACAGCCTGCAAGACAAAAATCCAGAAAAGAAGGTGTGTCATGGGCTTATCAAAGGACAGAGAGAGAGCGAAGGAGAGAGAGATACAGAGAGAGAGAAAGAGAGGGAGAGAGGGAGAAAGACGGAAAGAGAGGGAGAGAGAGCAAAAGATGGAAAAATAGGGAGAGAGAGAGAGAGAAAGACGGAGAGAGAGGGAGAGAGAGAGAAAGACAGAAAGAGAGGGAGAGAGAGACACAGAGAAAAGAAGAGAGGGACAGTGAGAGAGAAGGCCGACACTGCGCACCCAGGCCTCACTGCTCACCTGCTAACACTGGTGTGTCTCTAACCACGTGCCGGTATGTAGTGCAGTACACCAGGTCCCACATCTGAAACAGATCCCTCATCTGAAATAGAGTCTAGATACATGAATGGCAAAGTACATACAATTGCACAAACCATCATCGCCTGTCTGCCCCTGCGCACCCAGGCAGCTGCACCAAACCCCCTCCCGCCGCCCAGCGGTGCATGCCTGCCCCTGCACACCCAGGCCTCACTGCTCACCTTCCGCCACTGGCGTGTCGCAAAGAGGGCCCTCCACGTGCCGGTGCAAGCCTCGAGCACCCTCCACATCATGCAGCCTCGTTCCGTGGGCCACCAGGTCTCACATTTTGGTCTGGATCTTGATTTCACCATGGCAAAGGACATACCAGTGCACAGGGCATCATCGCAGGCTGCACACCCGCTGAGCCCTTGAGGTGCCACTAACTCTGTGACCTGCGAGGCCATGCCACGTGGCGGTGGGCTTGCACTGCCTGCTGGCTCAGGCCTACACTGTGGTCTAGCAGGGCTCACATCGATTATCTCCAGTCCGGATCGCCAGGACAGGGCATCAGCACAGGCTGCACACCCGCTCAGCACTTAAGGTGCCCCTACCTCAGTGAACCGAAAGTCACCATCCCGTGGCAGTGTGCCTGTGCCGGCCACAGTGTATCCGGTGCCACCAAGTCTGTGCCCCAAAAGTCATGGACCCTCTATGATTGAGTATCGTGGTGCGGACGACAGCATGTCACCTCTGGTCCTGGGGAATGTGATGTTTCAGGGCCCTAGGCCCTCATACCTACATTGACACAACACGGACGCACCCAGATAGAGAGTGGAAATGGCGTCCGGCCCTTTTTATTAGCAGGGTCACATGTCTTGTGACACGTGTGCTGGATGGGTGTGGTGTGGGTGTAAACCAGCCATGAAGGAGTGGCTGTGGCATGCTGATAACTAGACCTGTGATCTGCAGAGCACTACCGGGAAGACCTGGCACATGTAGCGTTGTCGTCCTCCCCTGTGAGCGTAAGCAGAGTGGGCTGGCCTGCATATGCCAGTCCAGCGCAAGAGTGTGAACAATGACCCCGGTGCTCTGGGCGTAGTTCTGTACTGGGATGGACAAGGACGTAAACAATGCATGTGTCCCTGTTGTTGTGTCGGTGGCACCCAGACCGCATCCAGCAATGTGTCACCCTGTGACCCATGTCCCACCACATGAGCAACATGGACGTAAGGGGGAATCACTGAGCCTACATTCATCCAAACTTCCACACTTGGAAGACCAGAGACATGACACATCTGTGTGATTATGTATGTTTAATGCACATTCATTGGAGTGTTGCAGCTGGAGCAGGACAGGGCCATGCAAACCTCAATTTACAATGTTGGCCCGTGGAGGGCCAGCCCGCGTCCTTCAGGGAATGAAAAGTTCAAAGGAAGAGGAAGAGTTCAGTCCGCAGTCTGATTGCTGTGTCATTGGTAACCAAACAGAATATGGTAGTCCATGTCGAGGTCCAAGGTGAATGTCGAAGAGTGTATTGGGGGACAGTGGAAGGTGATGATGCAGAGGACAGAAGCAAGCAGAAACAGACCCTACGGTGGAGATGAATGCTACTGCGTCCTTCTTACCACAATGGCAGATTCATCCGCATCTTTGTCCTGGGTGGTGGTATTCTGTCTCCAGCATTGTGTGGCAGTGACACATCAGTGGCCGGAGGTGGGAGGTCTGCCGCACTGTGTGGCACTGACACATCAGTGGGCAGAGGTGGAATGTCTGCCGCACTGTGGGCACTGACACTTCAGGGGGTGGAGATGTGGATGTAGTGGTAGCATCAGCATGCATCAGCACCAGGCCTTGTGGCAGCAATGCCATGAGGATGGTCCAGTGGTCATTGAGGAACCCTTCTACCTCTCTCTGGTGTGCAGCCATGGCAGCCGCTCTTTCCGCCTGCGTCTGCTCCATGGTCTCCATTGACCTTTGCATGTGTTCCAACACCCATGTGACATTGCTAGTGCCACTCTGACTGGACAGTTGTTCTATTCTCTGAGTAAGGGCTCCAGCGATGTCAGTCATGGTCCATTGGAGAGCATGGAGCAGACTGTGGGCATCCGTTAGGGACCGTGAGCGGTCCCTGATTGGACTTAGACACCCACGTATGGCCTCTAGTTTGGCTGCCATGTGGTCGAAGCCCACTCGCACCTGTTCAGCCAGATTCTCCTGGCACCCCAACACACGGCATTGAGAGGCCATGTGTTCTTCGTGGGGGTCCTGGGAGGCAGCCATGGTGGTGGGTGCTGCCTGCTGCGGGGTCTGTGCAGGGGGTGGGTTCTCCTCATAGCCGCTGGCCTGCCCTGCTCCTGGAGGTGGGGTGCAGAGGCTCTCCACGAGCTGTTGGAGGGCATCAGAGTCGAAGCTGTGGTAGTCCTCTTCGTCATCAGAAAAGAGAGGTTCGGGCTGCTTTGCTTTGCTCCTTTCGGGAGGTGTTGATTGTCCCTCTGCAATGTGAAGAGGAGATGCAGTTTAACAGTGTGTTCACATGTATGTTGTCGCATTGTACATTTTGTCATTAGGACTAAATGACGGTTTACATTGTGGCTGTTTGGGGGAGCTGCCTATTTGATGGGGGATAGTGGACATTTCGACAACATGACGGATGTGTGTTTGTACATGTACATTCTCAACTCACATTTCCCTGCAATGCCAAATGTGATTGGCCAGTTTCTACACACAAACGACACCTGTTGTGTCCTGTTTTCTGTTGTGGACGTGTTGCGGTTTGTACCACATTGTTGTCAATGTTTATGTGCTCTGCATGTTATGTGTGAGTGTGCTGCATTTTGGGGGAGTAGCCCCTGCAGCTCTAGATTTGCTGCCTCTTATCCCTTTCATGTTGTGTGCCTTTGACTTCTGTGCTTATACCATGCTGAGATGTTGCATACTTGGGTACATTGGTCTCTTGGTGGGAGTTGGTGGTCTGAGGCATGGTTTGTCTGCAGATGTGATCTACTTAATTGTGCATGTTTGCCACTGTGCCCATCTTCCTCCCATCACCCCAGTCCCAGGTCGTTACTCACCCTGGTGCAGTTGTGTCCGGTCATGTTGATCAGTGTCCAGTCCCCCAACTCCTGCCACCAACTCCCCACTGATGACTGTGGGCACCATTTCTCCATCTGGTCCAGCTCCTCCTGTGGCGTAGGACTCCCACCTCCAGTCTGCATTGCTGCCTTCCGGTTGTTGGTGAGTTTCAGCTTGGTTTTGCGCTTGACATCATTCCAGCGCCTCTTGACCTCTTCCATTGTCCTCTTCAGCACTCCAACTACATTCACCTTGTCCACGATGGACTGCTATAGTCCATTTGTTGTTGCCAAGGACACAGTGGAGGTGACGAACAGTTGCTGATGGCGTTCTCCCACCTCAGTTATCAGGATCCTGTTTTCCTGCGGACTGAACCGTTTCTTCATACTCTACTTCTCCTTGCCCTTCCCTGACCCCAAGGTCCCAGGCTGGTCCTCCGAGGGGCTTGTGGGGTTCTGGTTGTCCTCTGTACTTGCTCAGGCAACGTCCATTGTGCTGCGCTGTTGTTTGGCATTTGTTTGTCTGTTTTTTTCTTCTTTTATGGTGAGTTTTTTCCACCTGACATGTGTGAGTTGCAGGGCTGTCGCTCGTTTTCTCTGATTTTTGTATCATGATTGGCCTCGTCGCAACTTTTTTTGCGTTCCTGTTTCCCATTTTTGCGGCATCGTGTTGACTTTATCGCGGACATTTGACGCGTTGTTGTGGGCCTATCGCATGTTACCTCTGTGTTGTGAATACTTAGTTAACACTGTGTTATTTTCCCACGATGGACTGCTATATGAAGAGTTGCGTTAAGCTAATTTTGCAGTAATTATCTCATGTACTTGAGAATATACCCCTTAAACTTTGTGCAACCCTCCCCATGAAGGAGTACAGTGCTGTGAAATGAGAGAGGTGGGTGCAGTCACTGTAGGCCAAGCTAGCCCATGGGGGAGTCAGAAATTCTTCGTCCGATTCCCCCAGTAATTCCTTATTTTCTCCCCGGATTTCCACACTGAGATTTTGGCTGCTCTCATAATTCCATTCCGGATGCAATTGCTGTTACCGCCCCCACCGGTAGTAAGAGGCCACTCATAACAAGGGCATGTATATTATAATTGAGTCACATAACAAGGAATATGTTATGGGATTGGTGCGTGTTGAGGTAATAAATCAGTTGCTGTATTGAAAAACAGTGAAGATTGATAGGATGAGCACCTCGGCTTAAAAGATAGATGTCAAGAATAGCCTCATGCTAACTCATGGACTGTGAGTTATAAACACCCTTGGGAATGAGAGGCAGTGTTAGGGTAAGGCTGGGGAGAAAGGTGCTCCTTCTACTTGTTGGGCAGGAAGCAGATATTAAACTGGTCCTTTCTCGCCATATAGTTCGATGCAGCGAGATTTCTTCGAGCAAAGAGGGTCCCTTCACTGTGGAGGACTCAGGGCATCTCTGAGAGTGATGTTACCGTGGGACCCTGCAAGGCTGGGTGATTCGCATCTGAAATGACTCTTGGTGATGGAGTAGTATTCAAGAGCAGATGATCTAATAGCGGAAACAGAAAATATTTGGATTGTATTCGACTCCCTATCTTACACTCAGCAGCTTCCTTCCCGGAATAGACTGTCTTCAGTTACAGTAAAGCATATTTTAGAACTGAAACCGGGTCCCACCTCTTACTTGCAAGGACTCAACATAAAGGAAAACGTTTTAACTCCATATTATCAAGCATCATTTTCACATGCATGTTCAAGAATGAATGTCAGAGGTGTAGTGTCTTTCCTTAGTGCAAACTGCACACGGACTCAGTTGCAGGCATCAGCTTCTTTATTATGCTCCTTCCTCATACAGGGCTAACGGCTAACTGACTCCCTGGTCCTCCAGCTCCTCCCTTTCCGCCCGCCCTCGTCCCTCACTCGGGCCGGTCGTAGTGCCTGACCAGTTTGGTCACTGGGCACTTTGCATCAACATCATTACATCTCCCCCCTCTGTGAATAAAAGAAACAAAATAATATACACCACAGCAAAAACAGCAAACTATTCTTCTTTAGAATTCTTCAATAAAGCGAGACGGTTTCGTGATTACACGTCTGGGGCGTGACTGGAGGTTGGGACTGTCGCGCTCATTCTCATCGGCAATCTCCATCAATGACTGACTGTGAGTTGGCAGTGTCCCTGGGTCGCTCTCTTCCAGTTTCGGTTCCGTCAGTAGCTCCTTGACAGTGGGTCCGCATTTTTTGAAGTACGTCACATTCCTAGTAAGTCTTTTTCCATCGGTCTCTGCAGTGATCATGGTTCCCTTTTGTTGTATCACTTTGAGTGGAACCTCATGGTATCGGCAATCAGTTTTTCTGTGTTGCTCTTGTCATGCCAGCACCCAGTCTCCCTCTTGGATTTGAGGGGGAATAGCATGACGTCGCTCATCGGCATAGTCCTTCATCCTTTCCTTCTTTATCTTGTCTCTGGCCGCGATCTCCTCATGATCAGAGTCGAGATACAGTTCGTGCGCTACCATATTCATCATTGGTATTCTGGTGCGCACTGGGCGTCCTAGCATGAGAGTGGCAGGACATTTGCCTGTGGTGGAATGAGGCGTATTCCGGTACGCTCGCAATACCGCGTCAAGTGCTGTCTGAAGGCTCTTTCCCGTGAGTTATGCTTGCTGGATGGTCTTCTTGATCGTGGCCATGAAACATTCCGTTGGCTTGTGGCCATAGTGGTGTGATCTTGCGGTGTGTGAAGTTGAGGTGCTGAGCAAAATCAGCAAAGTCATGGCTGTTGAATGGAGGCCCATTGTCTGATTTCACCACTAGGGGAATGCCCCATGCGGCAAAGACCTCCTCTAGAATCGGTATGGCACTCGATGCTTTCATGGATGTGCACAGTTGTGCGATGGGGAATCTGGAGTATTCGTCCATGATGACCAGGACGTATTGGCCGATTTAATTGGCCCAAAGAAGTCAATGGCAATGTGTTGCCAGACACCCTCCGGTAGTGGAGACATTTGTAGTGGTGCAGGGGGATCCGGACGACTTACCAGTTGACATTGCGGACAGTCCTTCAGGGTCGTCTCCACCATCAGGTCTAGTGTTGGGAACCAGGCTCTTTCACGGAGTGCTCTTTTTGTGGCTACTATGCCCCGGTGTCCCTCATGTGCTAGGTTGATGACCCCTTGTCTGAGTTGTCGTGGGATCGCTATTCTGGTGTCTCGTAAGATGAGACCATTTGCTGCTATCGACAGTTCTTCGTGGACTGCCGTGGAATGCCGCCATCTCGTGGTTGTTTTGTTCATTTCTTTGCGTGTGTCTCCAGCTGTTAGTTTGGATCATGCGTTTCACCTCTTGCAGGGTGGCATCCGTTTGCGTTGCTTATCAAATGGCCTCCAGTGGAACGGCCGGAGGCCTCGCTTGGTCTACTACGAAGTGAATGTATTCATCCGCGATTGATTGTTCTGATTTGTTGGATCTGATGGGGTGTCGGGACATGTAGTCTGCAGGGTTTGCATCTTTTCCGGGCTTGTGAATTATGGTGTAGGTGTACTCTTGGAGCCGTAGGCCCCATCGCTCTATTCTTGGTGGCATTTTTGCTCGCGGGTTTTCAAATATTGTGATCAAGGCTTGGTGGTCAGTTATCAGTGTAAAATGTTTTCCAAAAATGAAAATGTGAAAGTGTTCACACGCCCAGACAACAGCCTGGCTTTCTTTTTCTGGCTGTGAATATGCTCTCTCCGTGTCCGTTAGACTTCTGCTGGCATATGCTACTATGTGTCGTTGGTCTCCTTCTCTATCATATTGCGCAAGGATGGCTCCTAATCCTACGGGACTGGCATCCACGGTTATCTCCGTCTTCTTTTTTGGATTGAAGTACGCTAGGTTCTTTGCTGATTCTAGGGTTCTCTTGATCTCTCGAAATGCCCCTTCACACTGAGTGGACCACTGAAAGGGCTGTCCTTGTTTAGTGAGCATCCTTAGCGGGTAGCTTAGCGTGGCGTAGTCAGGTATATATCTGGAGCAGTAGCTGGCCATGCCTAGGAATGATCGTACATCGCCTACGTCCTCCGGGCTTGGTGTGCCGTTTAGCGCTGCTACCTTTTCTGGGTCTGGTTTCACTCCGTTTCCAGAGAATAGGTGTCCGAAAATTTTTAGTGTGGGTTTGTGAAGTTCACACTTATCTTGGTTGAGTGTGAGGTTCGCTTCCATCAGCGCCTGACAGACCTGATCCAGTGCTTTGTTGTGTTCTTGAGTCGTTGCTCCATAAACGAGGATGTCATCGCTGTAGTTTAGGACCTGTGGAATGTGGTGTATTGTTCTCCTGATGGCCTCTTGGAATATCTCTGCTGCCGATGACACCCCGAAGCTTAGTCTTTTGTATCTGAATAATCCAAGGTGGGTCGAGAATGTTGTGATGTATCTTGACCTTTCGTGCAGTTCTAGTTGGTGGTACCCTTTGTTGAGGTCCAGTTTTGAAAAGATCTTGGCTCCATTGAGGAAGTGATCATGTCACTGATGTGAGGGCCTGGATGTCTCTCCCTATTGCCGTGTTGGGCACCCTCATGTCTACACACAGACGGACTCGGCCGGTTTCTCCTTTCTTTGGGACCACCACGACCGGGGAGACCCATGGAGTTGGTCCATCTGTTTGTGGTATATAAATAAATAATACCGGATCTATTTTTGAATGAATGAATGAATAACAGATAGCTCAATAAATAAGAGTCAAGATTCGAGGTAGTAGGAGTTTTGCAGGTTTAATACAGCATAAGGACAGGAACAGGACAACCTGCATAGGAATAGGATGACAGGGCCCAGCAGCTGCTGGGGCTGGGATGAGCGCGCGCTAACTTTTAATAACAATACACGAGCATATATACATAGCGCAAACACATAGCATTACATTGCAGTAGGCGTAGCAGTGGGTGGAGCAGAAGGCGTGACGCGTAGCAGTCGCGAAAGATAAGAGTAAAAAGAAGGTGTAACTCAGACATGTGATGCAAACGTAACAGAATATGTCATGAATGGGCGGAAACATAGGAGGGGGCTACCTAAGGAGCCGGGACCTCTAACCTGGTGGTGCGCGCAAACTGGTAATGACGTGTTACTAGGAGAAGCTGGGGGCTATGAACTCTGTGCTAGGAGCAGAGACTAAAGTCTGGAGGGTCGGAGCGACATGTACCTAAACCCTATCTAGTATCTGATGTTTAGGGAACATGTTGATATAAACTAGAAGTCATGAGGGGAAAAGCTAATTGACTCTAAGACTAGAGCATGCATTTATTCTACATGTAGTGCGTGATGAAGAATATTAAATGACCATTAAATACAGTATTTCTCTTAATATGGAGCCGCATAGGCTAGACAATGACGGAAACTATTGATGCAGTTCAGTAGCTTAGGAATGCAGAGAAGGAGGACTAAACTGATAGCTGGAATCATAACATAGTCTTGGCAGACTCAGAGGCAGAGCCAAGCTGCACCGGGCACTGCGAGGCAGGAAGTAAGTGAAGGGTCGAGGATACAGGTGGGGGCTGGATCGCTCCTCAGCGAGGCTTCAGGAGACAGGAGCTGAATCTGATGTCCGGGCCCTGTTGAGGCCTAGAAACGGGGACTTTATAATGAAATAACGTGCACACTGAGAAGCGTGGCAACATTATTTTACATAGGCCTGACACTCATATTACTCATGAGGACTAGGAAATGGCATATCAGAGGTGGACACAACTATAATTGCGTCTTTAATCGGACATGGGGAATGCATATGCATATTGGTCATGCACACATAACATATGATGGATGACTCGTAGGGACACAGAACATGACAAAATTTACTTTTCCACATTCCCTCCTTGTCACTACGTTTCCATCAGGAAACATCAATATTCATGATACCATCTATCATTTCATACAGTACCATTTGTTCATCTCGAATTGTCTTGGAACGGGATTTAGAACGGGGCTTGGGACTAGGAATACAAGAGGTAGCACACATGCCGCAAATCGCAGGGCCACATTGTATACAGAGGCAGCAGCTGAATATGATCGCTACTGCGATACCTAGAAAGGACAGGACTTTCCATCCCCAGGCGGAAATTATATTCCAGAACCAACCGGACCATGTCCAGGTGCCTGGATCTTGGTGTAATAGATGGGCAATTTTATGAAGTCTGGTTATAGCTGAATAAACAGACGGCGCGTTATTTGGAATGAAAATGCAACAACTGGATCCGATGACTCTACAGGCCCCGCCCCTATCGGCCAGTATGACGTCAAGGACGAGACGATTCTGGAGCACAACAATTCTCATAAAGGATTGCTCTTCGGTTAAGTTACCTAGAGCGGAGGCAGTCTCATCTACTACTGCTTCAAGGGTTCTTGTTAACCTACGGATTAGCTTACTGTTTACAACTGTACCTAAATAAGGGAACACACCTTTATCAATATCAATGAATTGTTCTGCAGCAGTTTCAGTATAATCGACAATCGGGAGGTTTCTCTTGTGTCTGGTATGTACTAGGTAGGAATTCCTATGGTAGTCAGGTGGGGCTAGAAAAACAGGTGGCAGTAGGAAGGCAATGTAACAGGTTCCCTCCCAATCGAGGGGCAGACGAACATATGCAGTTTGACCACAAACAAAATAAGAATGACGTGAAGCTTTAAAAATAGATTTCCCACTGTCACTATACTGGATAATAGTAGTACAATCACTATGTCCTACGTGTACAGAACCATAATTACGGACACATAATTCGCCTTTGACTGGTAATACTGAAATAGCAGGTGAGTCTGGAGCAGTATCAGACTGAACATTCAGGACCATGAAATTCGACGAATAATTACCTAAATTGTACACTTCATTTTCTAGATCTAAACCTGTTCTGTGGGGGAAACCTTGCTTGTCTGGGAAACATGTACTGTTAAGAAAAGACATATCTGTTAAGGATGACGTTAACGTGGACCATGCTCCACACGAACCATTATGTGAAAAAGGATAAGGAAAAAGTGGCAGAACTCCCTTCGACGTCTGGAAAGGGGGGAGTCGACCACACACCCAACAATTAGTGGCATTGCTGGTCTGGTGTGAATAATGCAACATACGGATGAAGGTATTGTTACGCATAGCGAGGCGGTATGAATATTCGTGAGGAGGCAGATCACTAAACGTGTGCTCTACTGTAACATTAGAATGCTTATTTACGTGAGGAACTGGGAAACACAGGAAAAATGCGTAACTAGTGCAGGAAATCATTATGCTGATGAATAATATGAAACTCAGAAAAACGATACATCGGTTTGAGTTTTGACTAACTCTCTCACTATGGGGGTCTATTTTATACATGTCAGAAACAGTCTAACCGTTTCACCTAGGGGAGGACTTATACAATCAAACTGACTGACTTATTTTACTAGACCGGAGTTTTTGCTTATACTCCTGCTGCGGAGTTTTCTCTACCAAGGGGGGGGTTGTATCAATGTCATTTGCGGGACAGTCCTTAGGAACAATGTTTTGACAAGTCTTGATATCCTGGGAAATGTCTTTAGAGACCGGCTTTAATCCGTAGAATTTCTTGACGTGCGAAAGGTGCACCCAGCCGCGGCGTCCTTCCAATTTCACAGCTGTACGGGTGGTGAGGAGGACCTGACGGGGCTCCTTCCAACGTGGCTCCAGCGGACTTGATCTGTCAAAGTTCCGGACGAGCACCATCGAACCTGGAACGATCTCATGCGGTGCCACCTCGGTATTGTCTGGAAATGTGGCGGCAACCTGTGAATGACATGAGTTGAGGGCAGACATCAAGGAAGCTAGGTAATCTGTCAGCATATTACATGAAACATCAGTAATACTTCGGGGTCTAGGAGTACCCCACATGTTAGGGGGGCGGCCGAATACGACCTCATACGGGGACAGACCTGATCTGGAATGTGCGACCATGCGCATATAAAACAAAGCAACTGGCAGGGCTACTAGCCAGTCCACACCCTTATCTTTACATATTTTGGCAATTCGAATTTTCAGAGTCTGATTATGTCTCTCGACTAGACCGGCTGCTTCAGGATGGCGTACACAATGGAACTTCCACTGGTACCCTAACAACAGGGAAACGTGCTTCATCAACTCAGATGAGAATGGCTGACCGTTATCAGAATATACGACTCTAGGGAGTCCATATCGAGGGAAAAACTCACGAACCAACTGCTTGGCAGTGGTCGCGGCTGTGTAATCTGGGACTGGATATGCTTCTGTCCATCTGGACAAAGCGCATACAACTACAAGGACATACTTGAAACCTCGACATCGCTCCATCTGAATATAATCCATCTGGAGGACCTCAAAAGGGTGGTCAGGAGGCTGGAATCCCCCTTGTTCCACCGGGACACTTTTACCTGGATTAAACTGACAACATATCATACAGGTACGGACTTTCTGCTTGGCTGCAGCTCGTAAATGCTTGTTGAACCAAATGTTCTGGATACTGTCTAACATTGCTTTTTCTCCTAAATGTGCTGGACTATGTGCGGTATTAATGATGACTTGAACCATAGAGTCGGGGAGAAACCATGTGGTTCTACCCTTTGTTAACCATCCTTGATCTGTCTGGACCCCTCCTTGTTCAGACCACTTCTTGGTTTCATCGGGAGTAGCATGTAACTGGATATCTATGACATCTTGAGTAGGGTCCTTAACTGTCATACATGTAGTCGGATCTGGAGTGTGTGTCATGTTAACTGGACTGTCTAGAGCCTGTGCTGTAAGCTTGGCTGTGCGATCTGCTAGATCATTACCTTGAGAAATAATGTCAGTGACTTTCGTATGTGCTTTGCATTTCATGATAGCGATAGATGTCGGTAAATGTATGGCATCTAACAGAGCTTGGATAAGGATACCATGCTGAATCTTGGTTCCATGAGAAGTCATGAAACCTCTCTCCTGCCAGAGCACTCCAAAGTCGTGTACGACTCCAAATGCGTAACGTGAATCTGTGTAAACATTAACTTTCAGGTTCTTGGCGTGTATACAGGCTTGTGTCAGAGCAACTAGCTCTGCTGCTTGAGCGGACAGGGTATCAATACGGTGTGTCTTAATAACTTCAGTGTCAGTAGTCACTGCATACGCGGCGACTAGATCTCCTGTACTAGTCCTCATACATGAACCATCCACATAAAGTGTCAGGTCGGGATCTGGTAACGGAATGTCTGTCAGGTCTTGTCTTGGCTTTGTCGTAATGTTGACTACTTCCACGCAATCATGTGTGGCTGGATTTGAACTAACTGATGGTAACAGTGTAGCAGGATTCAGGATGTTGCAGCGTCTAATTTCTATGTGTGGCTGAAACAGTGTCAATTCATAACCTGTTAAACGTGCAATTGTCAAGTGCTGTGTTTGTGTTCGATTTAAAAGAACTTCCACGGAGTGTGGGACTTGTACTGTCAGGGAGTGTCCTAAAACTATGGAATCACTTTGTCTGATAGCTAGTGCTGTGGCTGCAACTGACTTGAGGCACGCAGGCAACGCCTGGGCTACAGGATCTAGTGTGCTAGAAAAATAAGCACAGGGCTTGTACTGTCCTGCTTGATCTTGTGTGAGAACAGATAATGCTGTACCTTCACGTTCAGTAACGAAAAGTGTAAAAGGCTTACTGTAGTTCGGTGTAGCTAGAACTGGAGCTTGGCATAAAGCTTTCTTTAACTCGTTGAAACTAAGTGTATGTTCAGATGTCCAAGGGAGAACAGTCGATGCGGCTGCCTCCTGTGTCGTTAACTGTATCAGTGGCTTGGCTAGAAATGCATACTGAGGAATCCATTGTCTGCAATAAGAAGTAAGGCCAATAAAGGCACGTACCTCCTTCTGGGTCCTGGGCTGAGGAAGACTCGCTATTAACTGGATACGGTCTGGTGTCAACTGCCTACCCCTCTTGGACAGTAAGTGTCCTAAGTAGACCACTTGCTGGACACAGAATTGAAGCTTCGAAGGGGACACCTTGTGCCCCATCTCGGCTAGGAAATACAGAACCGTCAGTGACGCTCGCTCGCAGTCACGTTCAGAACGGGCTGTGATCAGTAGATCATCGACATACTGGAGCAGGGCAGTGTCAGTTGGCATGTGAATATTATCTAGTTGTCTCTTAAGTGCTTGACTGTAAATACTAGGGCTTTCTGTGAAACCTTGAGGAGCTCGTGTAAACATATAGCTCCTTCCATTTAAACAAAATCCGAAAAGAAACTGGCTGTCTGGATGAATAGGAACACTAAAAAATGCGTTCTTAAGGTCGATTACTGTAAAGAACGTG
Source organism: Lissotriton helveticus (assembly GCF_964261635.1). Classification (NCBI taxonomy): domain Eukaryota; kingdom Metazoa; phylum Chordata; class Amphibia; order Caudata; family Salamandridae; genus Lissotriton; species Lissotriton helveticus. The sequence goes on along the minus strand of NC_136062.1, from coordinate 201,297,041 downwards.
GCTTCGGAATCAATGGCTGTCAATAGGGAAGAGATATCTGGGACAACTGGGTACTGCGGAATAATACATTTATTAAGCTCTCGTAAATCAATCACTAATCGATATACTGGGGGTGCATTTGGATCAGTACGTTTCATAACTGGAATGATCGGAGAGTTACATACATTGGAGTCAGTTTCTACAACTACTCCTTGAGCCATGAGCTCGTCTATAATTTTGGACAAGGCTGCTACAGCCTCAGGTGGCAATCTATACTGCCTGATTCGTGGTAACACTACACCTGGTTTGAGAGTCACACGATGGGGTGTGATTTGCATGTAACCTACATCAGTTGGACCTTGCGCCCATAAATGCTGCGGAACTTTAGACAGTCTGGAATCAAAATCTCGTAATACATAGTGACCCTTAAAGTCACGTAGGAACAATCGTATTCCCTCTGGGGAACAACATATAACGGCACCTAACTCTTTCAGTGTTTTAATGCCTAATAGATTTTCTGGACATGACTTAGTAAGTAACAGATCAGTAGTGCGGGACAATGGACCTACTTCTAGAGTGACTGGTTTTGAAATCTCATTAACGATAGGCTTTCCTGAAAATCCAAGGGAAACATTTCTTGAGCCTGAGAGCGGAGCCCCTGGAACTTCGGCATGACTAATTGTGGTCCTACTTGCCCCTGTATCAATCAAAAACTTTCTGTCTTTCCCTAATACTTGACTGTGAACATAGGGACCTTCTTGATCTACAGGTATCTCGATGAGAGGCAAGCCTACCTCCCTCTCTAGGCTGTTTCATGAATATGGCTGGTACTCTGGATACTCAGACTGTGCATACTGGTACATCTGCGATGTAACATGCTGTGTTGCAGCAATAGGCTGCGGTACTGTAACTGTCTGTTGTGCATTCTGTGGCTGAGGAGTCTGTGAAACTTGTTCTTGTCTAGGCGGACGTGGTCTTTCTTTAGTCTTACCAGTAGCTATGTTGTGTTTCAGAACTGCACACTCATTTATAAAATGACCTGGCTGTTTACAATAATTGCAGTTCCCTTTAACAGGAGCTGCAGGATGACTGGCTTGATTCGGACCCCTCTTCTGACTGTCTTGAGGAACAGATTGTGCAACTAGTACTTTCATTTTCGTGTCTTTCATACGTTTTCTCTCGTGTTCTTGCTCTTCCCTGATTCTATTCTGGTGGTACTGGAGCATCTGGAGCATCTGGGACGGAGTATTTGCTTGCCAGGTGCTTTCGACTTTCAGAACTCGGTTTTTAATTGGTGGACTTGAATTCTCGACTAATTTGGTAACGAAAAGGTGAGGGTATGACTCACTACTTGTCTTGAGACCACTGTTGATACTAAAGCACTTTTCAAACCTAGAATAAAAATCACTAATATCTTCATCTTGTTTCTGTTTACAGGCTGAGATTGCGTCCCAGTCTTCTTTTCTCGTTGTTAATAATCTGGGTAAAACTTGAATCAATAATTCTGGTAATTCTTTACATTTCTCTCCAAGACCAGTACCTGGTACACGTATCTTATCTTCTGCTTCTAGGACTGCCCAATCTATCTTTTTCTCTCCCACCTCCCATTCTTTTTCCTTTAGCTTTTCATACACCCCTGCGGGCAACAGAACCTTTAACATTTTAATGATATCTGGGTAAGTGTATTCTCCCATACGGAGCATGTCTTTTAATTCTCTATGGAACCCTGCTGGATCTTTGTCATGACAGGGAATTAATTTCTTCATTTCGAGGAGTTCCATCTTTGTGATCGGAGTGTATACAAACACTCGTTGCATTTCGCCACCCGTTCCTCTGACTGGGTGGACTTCTCGTAACGGATTCTGTCTGTCTATGTAGAATGATTTACTTTCTGGGGGTGAGACATGGACAAAATGCGGGTTCAAGAATGTTCTATATTTGTGACGCTGTTCTAGAATGACACTAATTAAATCGGTACCTAGACCTCTCCATCTGTACTGGAGTAACTCGTTCAGGATATCATGTAACGGGCCTGGATCAGAATGTTGACCCTCATACAGAGTAATGAGGTGCTGAATCATATACATACCCACCAGTCGCTGCTCGGCTGGGGGCATTTTCAGAAACATTTGTGCCACTATTTCGTCTGGAAAAGTGGTAGAATCAGTAATCCATCTGACTGCTGATCGGGCTATTTCTTGTTCATGCATAGTACTTAACTCACTATAACCGATTCGTGATTTCAGAATGTGATCGATAGCTTGAAATACTTGTTCTAGGGAACCTTGTTCTGGTGCTGGATGATGGAAAGTTGGCTTGTGTTCTAGACGTAAATGGCGATCTGGAAATCTAGGTTTTCCTACATACGCTATTCTGGCAGTATTCTCGTCGTCTTCCTCTTCAGGATCAGAGGTACTTTCTTTCTCGCTTACTTGTGCTGCTTTACGCTGTTCGTGTATCTTTATTATCTCTCTACGGATTTTCTTGTACATACTCTCCATGGCACCAATGGTATTGTGCTTTCCTTCGGCTATATTTTCACTCCACTTTGTTAGAGTTTTCATTTCTTCCGGGTCTTTAGACGGGTAATCCTGTTCTCTTATTAGACAGTTAATTAAGAACTTTAATATCATGCGCTGAATCTCGGCTTTCCTTTGAGACATGGCATCACTAATACTTTGTGGGTCATCCCCTGTACGGATGAAACGATATATCCTGTCTAGATCTTCTTTCATATTCGGCAGGGTGACTAGATACTCGGTCACTCTCCTTACGCGTACGGAATATAAAACCATATTAAACTCGCCTGGAACTGGGTCATAGACACATTCGCCAAGGGTTTGCCTGATCTCTGCAACAGACTTATTACTCTTGGGAGTACGCTGTGATGCTTGAGCATGTAATTCGAGTGCTGATAAACGTTTGTATGGCGGCGGAGTTTGAGGAAGACCTCCTCCTGCGGCCCCTAAACTGGAATCATCAACTGATGCTTTTCGTCCTGGCAGGGTGGGTAATTGTAACGTGGGCTGGACTTGTATGGCGGGCTGACCCAGGGGGGCTGTTAAGGGCACCCCGGTATCTGGAGGAGCAGGAATTACCTGGTTTACAGGGACTGGCGGAGTGCGGACAGGATTTGCATACTCGGGGACTGTGTCGTCCAGATAGGACGAAATAAAAATATCAGCTGCGGTCGGTTTGTGACGTAGCTTGGTCGGAACTAATGGTGGCGGGAAATTACTGGATGCCTCTGGGGTCGCTTTTGGCAAGCCCTCAGCAAGAAGAGGATACATACCCTTAATGAGGGCATTCCTCTGTCTGTCTGATTGCTCAGTTCTAACTCGTTCACCTATCTCGATTAATTCTCTTTCTTGGGCTCGTTCTTGGGATTCTCTACTTAGTTCTGACTTTCTGATTTCTTTTTCGGTTCTTTTATGAGCTTCTTTGCGCCATAACTCGATGGCATCTTTCTGTGATTGTCTGGCTTTCTTTTTCCATAATCCTTCTTCTACTCGCATGATGCACTCGGCATCCCATGTACCCGATACGGGCCATCTATACTTTTCTTCTAACTGTTTGGTATACTCTACCCATAAATCTAGATACAATATGGCACTTATGCCATGTTTCTGATACATAAAATGACCTGGACTGTCCCTGGGCGGGACGGGAACTGCTGCTTCCAGCAGACCCTTTCTAGTCTTTAACTGACGTAACTTGGAAAATATGGGCATGACTGAACTGTAATCTAGACACAATACAATACACAATAAACACGATACTCATTTCCCATTCATACCACGACATTAGAATACATGAAAAACATTTAAAATAACAGTTCGGACAGAATACTACCTGGAAATACTGAGAACAGAACACATGAATTTTCTCGAGAACAGAAACTGACTAGAACAGAAACTAGATGCACTGCTGAAACAGTACGAAACTTACCGGTCTCTTAAAGAGACACGTCAGGACCCGTATCCACCGAAGTGGACACTTCGTTTGTGGGACTGTGTACCACCAACCCACAGACCAGAGTCAATCAAATTGACCCTGTCTAGATACCACCCCAGTAACGGTACTCACCGGGCAGCAAGAACGGAAGGCCTCGGACTGGACTGGACTGCTACGACGACGAACTTCGGACTTCAGTTACGGGTGGACCTCCGGATACCTCGGACCTTGGACTCTTGGCTTGGGCTCTGGTCGGGACTCGCCGCGTTCCTCCACCGTCTCGTCTGGATGCTGGACCGCCTCCTCCGTCTCCTCCGTGGGCCTGAGGGATACTTGAGCAGAAATATCTGCCACTGCGCAGAAGAGTTCCGTCACGACTGCAGAGGGTCAGGGGGTCGGCGTGGCTTCACCGACGCGTGGGGAAAGGGCAAGTCCCTATTCGGGCGCCATTATGTGGTATATAAATAAATAATACCGGATCTATTTTTGAATGAATGAATGAATAACAGATAGCTCAATAAATAAGAGTCAAGATTCGAGGTAGTAGGAGTTTTGCAGGTTTAATACAGCATAAGGACAGGAACAGGACAACCTGCATAGGAATAGGATGACAGGGCCCAGCAGCTGCTGGGGCTGGGATGAGCGCGCGCTAACTTTTAATAACAATACACGAGCATATATACATAGCGCAAACACATAGCATTACATTGCAGTAGGCGTAGCAGTGGGTGGAGCAGAAGGCGTGACGCGTAGCAGTCGCGAAAGATAAGAGTAAAAAGAAGGTGTAACTCAGACATGTGATGCAAACGTAACAGAATATGTCATGAATGGGCGGAAACATAGGAGGGGGCTACCTAAGGAGCCGGGACCTCTAACCTGGTGGTGCGCGCAAACTGGTAATGACGTGTTACTAGGAGAAGCTGGGGGCTATGAACTCTGTGCTAGGAGCAGAGACTAAAGTCTGGAGGGTCGGAGCGACATGTACCTAAACCCTATCTAGTATCTGATGTTTAGGGAACATGTTGATATAAACTAGAAGTCATGAGGGGAAAAGCTAATTGACTCTAAGACTAGAGCATGCATTTATTCTACATGTAGTGCGTGATGAAGAATATTAAATGACCATTAAATACAGTATTTCTCTTAATATGGAGCCGCATAGGCTAGACAATGACGGAAACTATTGATGCAGTTCAGTAGCTTAGGAATGCAGAGAAGGAGGACTAAACTGATAGCTGGAATCATAACATAGTCTTGGCAGACTCAGAGGCAGAGCCAAGCTGCACCGGGCACTGCGAGGCAGGAAGTAAGTGAAGGGTCGAGGATACAGGTGGGGGCTGGATCGCTCCTCAGCGAGGCTTCAGGAGACAGGAGCTGAATCTGATGTCCGGGCCCTGTTGAGGCCTAGAAACGGGGACTTTATAATGAAATAACGTGCACACTGAGAAGCGTGGCAACATTATTTTACATAGGCCTGACACTCATATTACTCATGAGGACTAGGAAATGGCATATCAGAGGTGGACACAACTATAATTGCGTCTTTAATCGGACATGGGGAATGCATATGCATATTGGTCATGCACACATAACATATGATGGATGACTCGTAGGGACACAGAACATGACAAAATTTACTTTTCCACATGTTCTCTCGATGATGTCAGCTTCCAGCAGGTCTTGGAGTTCCTTCTCCACGACTTCTTGCAGGTGAAACGGGATTTTTCGGTGGTGTTGCGCCACTGGTGTGATTTGTTCCTCTATATGTAATTTTATTTGGCAGTTCTTCATTTTTCCCAGGCCTTGAAAGAGCTTGGGGAACTTCTGGATGAGTGCTGGTTTGTCAGTGACTCTGAATAAGATGTCCACCAATTTCAATCGCTCAGCAGTGGCTAGGCTCAGAAGGCGGTCGGCTTCAGGCCCCTCAGTGACATGGATGTAGGCTGGTATTGCTCGATCTTCATATGACAGTTCGGTCTCGAACTTCCCAAGACATGTAAGTGGCTTCTTGGCCATCCACGTATACACTTGAACATGGGCATTAACTAGCTTTGGCGGTGGTTTCACGCATTGGTACTCTGTTACTGGTAAGTAGTTTAGCGTTGCTCCACTATCTAGCACGAACTGGGTGGGGTGGGAGCCAACCCTGATGTCTAGGCGCTGGTACTCTTTCAGCTGATCAAGGTCAGCTACACGGTAAAGGTATTCTTTTCGATCTCGGGGGATGGGCGATGGGGATCGAGATTCTCTTGATGACGATCGCCGAGATTGACATGTCCTGCAGGAACGGCAGCTGGATTGTGACGACCCAGTGGATGAGTCTCGTCTATCCTGGACTGCTCTGACATGATGACGACTGTTTGAAGGTTGGTGTCGTTGGTGTCTTCCCCCGTGGTCACTCTTCGGTACTGCCCCGCACATGCTTTCAAAATGGTTGTCTCTACCACATTTCCGGCATTGTTGTCCTAGTGCTGGGCATGCATCTGCATCGGTAGCATTTGAGCTGTCTGTCTGATCGTCCCTTCGTGTGACTCGTGTCTTTGTGTCCTTTGCTTGACTGGTGGTGATGTCTCTTGGATCTGGAGGAACGAGCCTGTGGTGGGGACCATCTGTGCTCTTGTCGAGACTGCATTCTGAAGACTTGTTCCCCTCTCTCACTTTTCCCGGTTTCTATTTTCTTCGCGTGTTCGTCAGCTTGTTCATCTACTCTCGTCATCCTACGATCTCTTCCAACGCGTAGCTTCTTTTGAGCAACTTGCGTCTCAGTGGCTCGGAGAGACAACCTTCTATGACTCTTATTTCAATTCAATTTATTTTATTATGTTTTGGCTCTCGACGAGGGCCACATAAAATTCACAATACAAATTACATACCGAAGGAAAAATTCAATCAACACACACAAAACTAATTGCATCCATTGACAAATAGACAAGAGAAAGCAATGTCAGATCTCTCCTAAACACCTTAATAAATAGCTAAAAAACCTTTAAAAAAATTAAAAATGTGGAAGCAAAACATTTCATTTGGAGGACAGTATAGAAACTGTACAAAAATATTCACATTAGAAATACCTAGTCGGAGACATATTGGTTTCAACCATTTAAGCCGCAATAAGCGGAGTGCAGGGCAAATCAACAAGACATGCATACGATCCTGAATACTCAAGTTACAAAAATTGCACTTAGGGGAGGTTCCATACCATTTGGATAAAAGTAGATTTAGGGGCAGTAAATCATATCGTAAAAGAAACCATAATCTGCGAACACCATGTGGCATATTCCATGTGGCATAGGGTTCGGCCAACTTCATAGAATAAGAATTAAGGAGGAGGTCACAACCCCCTTTTTCTTGTATTGTATTCTTATCTGTTTGAAAACATAGTTCCCACGATGCCTGTTTTAGCAGGAGTTTTAGCTGTGTCGGTGAGTGAAGGAACAAAACACTTTCATCTAACTTTAAAAGTGACACAGCTCTTCTAAAGTTCCTTACTATTCGTGAGAACTCTTTAAAGTTGCCCAACAATTCATTTTTAAGGAGGGCTCTCATCGACCCCGATTCGGCTCTAGCCAAGCAAACCACCCATCTTACCAGGGCACATAGTCCCTGAACCCAGCTGCTCCTAAGACCGAAATCGAGCCTACATGCAGCCAAAGAACACGCGGTGTTGAGGGTAGATAGGGATCTTAAGAGTTTCCCTTCAATTTTGTGACAAAAATCCCAGTGCTTCAGCTCTATGAGTTCTATGCCATATAATATCGTAGCAGGAATCTTTGCCCTATACACCGCAAGTAAATGGGCGAAGTGTCTTTTTCCAGTGGCAAGATAGAGGGAATTTAAACCTTTGCCATGAGCGAGGGCTTTACGTGAACTATGCTCGATATGGGGCCTCTCACTCAAATTGGCCGCAATTATTTTACCCAAAAATGTATAGGATTTAACAACCTCTAATTTCTGGCCACCAATAAACCATCCAAAGTTTTCAGAACGGCACTTCTTTTTCCCGGCAATACACATAATTTTACTTTTAGATGTATTAATCTTCATAAAATGGGAATCAGCAAAAGCATGTAGAGCTTGCAGCCGATTAGCGAGACCTTTGGGGGTTAAGTCTAAAACAAGAATATCATCGTCATACATCAAACAAGAAATAGGGGTCCCCCCTACCACCGGAGCTATACCCACACAAGCTGTCAAGGAAGCAGGAAGGTCTACAGTGTATAAGGAGAACAATAATGGAGCCAAAAGACAGCTTTGTTTAAGGCCGTTCAAAGATGGGATTCTGTGCGAAAGTCCCCTTTCGCCCCCTTGGAGAACACTACACCAAGTTTCCGTATGGAGAGCACGTAGAAGATCCAATAAATAAGGTGGTAAACCAAGGGCTGCTAACTTTCTCCACAGCGTTCGACGATCAACTTTATCGAACGCCGTGGAGAAATCGATGAAAGCAGCGAACACCACCCCCCCTCTCACATGTGTATATTTATCAGAAATCACATGTAGGGTGGTGAGATTGTCTAATGTACCGGGCCCCCTACGGAATCCAGTTTGTTCAAATGGTAAAATATTATTCTCCTCGATCCAATTGTCAAGTAAAATTAGGATACATTTAGCGTAGACCTTTCCGATTGAGTCGAGGAGAGCAATCAGACGGTAGTTCATGGGGCTATCCCTAGCTCCCTTCTTAAAAATAGGGACCAATATACTTCCCCTCCAGGAGGTAGGGACCATTTTAGTATCAAAGCAGGATTTAAACAATGGGTAAAGAATCTTACTCCATAGTGAGGGTTCCTGTTTCAGAACCGTCATAGGGAGTTCGTCAGGTCCCATTGCGCCGGAGGAGCGCATGTTCTTTATGGCCATTTCTATTGTTTTCTCTGTAGGATAATTAATCGGACCCTCAGATGTTAGGTCAGGGTCAATATCTGCCGCCGATGTATCGTTCCCTGCATACAGCTTCCGGATGTAAGAGGACCATACTTCTTCAGAAATAGGGATGGGGAGAGGGCTCGTTCTAGTACCACATCCCTTCCCAACTATGGACCAAAATTCTCTGGCTTTGCCATTCGCAACTGCTTTCCGCAAGTTTATCCATACTGAGTCTTCCTTCTCCTTTTTTAGTTTCTATGACTCTTAGTCGCAGGGCGTCCTCAGTTGTAAATTTGTCAAAATCGCAGTACTTCGACAATCGTCTCAGACGTGTTACGAACGCCCCCATTTGTTCACCTTTCTCTTGCGCGGCCAGGTTGAATGTATACCGTTCATAATCGATGTTGCTTTTGTGTAGGAACTTGAGGTTAAGCGCTTCACGTACTTTAGTGCAGGAATCAGAGGACCCTTCTGGCAGTTCTTTTATGATTCGTCCACCTTCTCTGCCAATCAAATTCTTGAGAGCATATAGTCGCTCTTCGAAGTCTGTCACTTTGGATGCTGTCATGAAGTCTTCAAAATCTTCTATCCATTCTTCCCATCGGGGACCCATGCTCCCACCGGATTCAAGAATGAGTGGCTAGGGGCTGCGTAGAAATGAGGCTCTCATCATGCTTGTGGGGGCTGGGTCGGGCATTGTATACCTGTTGTTTCTGACTGTTTTGCAGTCTTAGTTCACTCTCTGTTCTTGTTTGTTATTTTGTTGCTCTCGCCAGTGCTTGTTTGTTATTTTTGTTGCACTCGCCAGTGCTTGTTTGTTACTCTGTTGCACTCGCCAGTGCTTGTTTGTTGTTTTGTTGCACTCGCCAGTGCTTGTTTGCTGTCTTTGTTGCACTCGCCAGTGCTTGTTTGTTACTCTGTTGCACTCGCCAGTGCTTGTTTGTTGTTTTGTTGCACTCGCCAGTGCTTGTTTGCTGTCTTTGTTGCACTCGCCAGTGCTTGTTTGTTATTTTTGTTGCACTCGCCAGTGCTTGTTTGTTACTCTGTTGCACTCGCCAGTGCATGGTTGTTATTTTTGTTGCACTCGCCAATGCTTGTTTGTCACTCGCCAATGCTTGTTTGCTGTTTCAGGCTCTTTGCCTGACTTCAAAATGGCCGTCGATGATCCCTCGCAGGGGATTGGTCAATGCTGCCTGACTCCAAGATGGCCCCGCGGGAATCTCGTTTCTAGCGAGATTTCGGCCGTTTTTCTTCGTTTCTTCACCGGGGACCCAGTTAATCGGCGCTTTCACTCACCGCAGCCAGGATCCACCGCTTGAGTCACGATAAGATAGGGCAGCTTTCTTTCTCTTCCGCCGCCGAGGTGGGCACTCGGTGGGCGTTTTTCTTGGCAACACGCTTCCGCCGCCGAGGTGGGCACTCGGTGGAGGCTTTTGTTAACGCGCGTCCGCTGCTGAGGTGGGCACTCGGTGGGCACTTTTAGTAGCACACTTCCGCCGCCGAGGTGGGCACTCGGTGGGCTTTTGGCAACTCGCTCGAACCTCCTGACTTGGGGTGAGCTCCAGGCGGGTCAAAAACCGCTGGGTGCCGAGTTAGCCTTCTTCACGCACACGTGGGGACAGGATACCTTCGTCGCCAGTTGTAGTGTCTTTCCTTAGTGCAAACTGCACACGGAGTCAGTTGAAGGCATCAGCTTCTTTATTCAGCTCCTTCCTCATACAGGGCTAACGGCTAACTGACTCCCTGGTCCTCCAGCTCCTCCCTTTCCGCCCGCCCTCGTCCCTCACTCGGGCCGGTCCTAGTGCCTGACCAGTTTGGTCACTGGGCACTTTGCATCAACATCATTACAAGAGGTTAGCATTAACATTTGAAACAAATTTACCCACGCGATTGTTGGCACCATTTACAGATGATAACCTGTAACCAGCGCTGGTGGCTATAGGGCCGGGGTCCCAGATAAACAGAAGAGCACACGCCTTCACGTGGACGAGGAGGAGGGCCACGCCGCGCCCTTCATCTGTGTTTCCTGCTTATGGTCAGACCCATGAGATAAGTTTAGGGACAGCAGCGGAACTCAAAACAATCTTTCATATGTAAATAACACACTCAACTCTAACTAGGAACGGAATATGCACTTCAAAATATTTATTTTAAAATTCCTAATCTATTGCACATAATATTGAATGGTAACATCACAGAAGATAAACATCCAAACAGCAAAGCATTTTATGAACAGCAAAAACAGCAAGTAAATGTGGCAGCCTAGACATCCAGGGGCAAATTTACAAGCCCCTTGCGCCACTTTTGCGTCACTTTTCCCATGTTAATAGTGACGCAAAAGTGGCGCAAGGGGCTTCTAAATCTGCCCACCAATTTTGAAGCCTTTACACCCTCAATGTGCTATCTCAATAAATAATAAGCCTGTTGTTCAGATTTCAGAGGTGGTGGTGTGCTTACCGGGGTTGGTACAATAAGATCTGTTGTCTGTCAGGAACAGCTTGTCTGCTATTTCCAGCACAAGGGCAAGGACACCCTGTCTAATCGAGAACAAGCAGTCCCAGCACCAGTCAGTGGAGGCTAAATGCTTCACAGAGCCGCAGGGGAGTCTCGCTGGAGCTGCCTTTGGTGAAGGTGGAATCTGGTGCTGTGTCGCCCATCTTGCTCTTCACCCACGTGAAGTTCTTCTCTTAATCAAATGTCAAATCCAGGGGTTCATATACTGTTTGACCACTGATTTAATCTCATAGTTTCAAAACAGAACAGGGTATGGAGGCATTAAGACTTCTGCAAGACTAAGCTAACATGAAGCAAAATACATCAGCTCTATCCATATGTTGACGTTAAGCCTCCATTTCTGTAACTAGCTATATACTGTAAGAAGAAATATTGTAATAGCCATGCCCACTACTATAAACAAAAGATGTCAGTCTACACAGAGAGTAGCTCAAATGACATCAGCATTTCCTGCCTGTGTTTCAAGAACGTTACACTTTCTACTAAAAACGAAATAGGAAAATCTGAAATAAAAGCAGAAAGGTCTGAACACATAAGGGCAAATTTACAAGCCCCTTGCGCCTCCTTGCGCCACCATTGCATCACTTTTTTTGACGCAACAGCGGTGCAAACAATGCCACCAATTTACAATGTAACGCATCTAGGGAGATACATCATGTTGTAAAGCCCTGTGTCACATTATACCTGCGCCAGGTATAATGTATGCAGGTTGGTTGTTCCCACTCAAAGAGCCATGTAGAACTGACGTAGTGAAATCTACAAGATTTCACTGCGTCACTCTGATTTCACTGCGTCACTCTACGCCTTCACTGTGTCAAAATCCCTACACCTGCTTAGACCAGGCATAAGGAATGACGCAGGGCTTTTTGTATGGGACTCACCTATGTGGCACATTGCTCGGGTTGTGTCCCTTTCATGAGCAACTCCAGCGATGCGTCACTTTTGTGCCAACAGATGCGTCAGTATTTCTGAAGCATCTGTTAATCCTTGTGCCATGGAGCACAGTATTGTAAATACAGCGCATCCATGGTGGCGCCAGGACATTTGGCACTGGTGCAAGGAAACTGAAGCATCTATGCAGATGCGCCAGCGCCTTGTAAATCTGCCCCATAGTATGAAGGAAAAAGAAATAGAAAGATCTAAAAAGGCATTTGTGAGCATCTCACGCTTTTTAAGAAAGATATAGAAAAGTCTAGAAAGACATGATGAAAATATTAGAATCCAAAAGAGAAACGGTCATAATGCAGTATTTATGACAGATCTATGACTGGGGGGGGGTGGGAGTGTCTGAAAGGTTTCAGCACGCCATTCATCATCTCCTTGTGTTTGCTTTGCTCGCCATAAATTGGTAGGGTATGCCCAGACAAGGGTCCTCTGTACACTTTGCAACTGAATTCCAGCTAGCCTGGTTGATGAGGGGTGCTACCCCGAAACTGGTCCCAGAATGCTTGTTTCCGGTTCAGGAAAGACCTGACTTGGCAGTTCAGTCTTGACTGTTCTCATGAGGCACATGGTCAAGGCTGATTTGCATATAGCTGGGTCTGAACTGAGGTGGCGAAGTGAGCTAAAGAATGATGATGGATTCAACCAAGATCGGTGACTGGGGGTGAGTGTCTGAAAAGTTTCAGCGCTCCGTCCATCATCTCCTTGTGTTTGCTGTATTTATGACATCCCTAGAATAAATCCTAAACCAAGCAATAACCATTGGGCATCTGAACATTTCTAAATTAAGCAATCACAGAAATGTATAACAAGTATGAACACGTTTTTCAGAAACTTGATTATCACCACTTTATGACACACTTGTAGAATGGCAGAATGTTTGAAACATGCATTTGATGGAATCAAAATTATTCACTTGGTGCAAGTTCAATAAGATGAAATAAAATGCTCTCTGCATTGAAAAACATGAAGATTGTGACACCACCACTGTGAGGCACAGCTGGTTCAGGAGGAACACCAAGGGACGTATTCAGTCACTGATAGGGCCAAGCCTACCTCTGCAAGCATTTGTAACACAGTCACTATCAAGCCTAACCTTATGAACGTAAGAGCCATCACTACATTAGTAACTTTGTTACAATTAGTGCCAGCACTGAAACCATTTGCAGTTCACTCGCCATCAGAAAAAGTGATCATAGATACAAGGTGTAGAAAATTAGGTTACTGATTTAGGGAGGTGAAACCCTACTCAACCAGCAACCACAATTCTTGTCAGGTTGAAACACAAGCAACCCAGCCAGGCTTAACTTAGAAGCAATGTGTAAAGTATTTATGCAGCACACAAATAGTAATAAACTGATGAAACAACAGAAGAAAAATCCATCAGCACCAACTTAGAAAAAGTTATTTGACACCTAAATGACAAAAATCCAATTCGTAGAACCAGAGATATGCAATTTTAGAGTTTTAGGTAAAAAATAGTGCTTAAAAGCATGCAATGCCAACTGTGATAATCTGAATGCGCCAGGCCAGGACAAAGTCACAAGTTCAGGTGACCACGAAAGAGAACAGGTCGGCTACAGGGACCAAGTCAGTCATGCTGAGAAATGTACCTTAAATCCTGGTTGCTGAGCATTGCACCTCTCAGCAGTAATCCAGAAAAGCAATGCGAGGCCTGCATTGAAAATGCATCACAAAGAGGTGGTTCTGATGAGCTGCAAGTGCTGAAATTCGAGCTTGAGTCGAGGCAGCATTGCACTCTATTGGTTCCGAAGAGAAGCTGCGAGGTCCAAGTCGAGGTTGCGTTGCTCGGTGGCGGTTCCAATGGGCTGTGCTGCCTATGATGCCGGGTTTCGGGGCTCAGTAGACTAATGCATTTACTGCATGGGCCCGTGTTCGACCTCATGGTCACAGGTACAAATCCCGACGGTTCCACTCAGCCTTTCATCCATCTGAGGTTGATAAAATGAGTACCATTGAGTTGGATAACAATAAACATCTGTTATACAGCATCAAGATGGACAAATACATATGTTATGTTATGATGCAGGCATGCATCGAGGCTGCATTGGCACCAATGAGGTGCTGAGAAGAGCTGCATTGGGTTTGCGCCATGTTAGCCTGAGCCCTACCTTATTTAACATCTACATGGAACCCCTGGCATACATTGCGGAGGAATTTGGGGTGGGCATTGTCAGCTATGCTGACGACACCCAGTTGGTGTTCAAAATAACGCCAGACAGTAGAGACCTAGCTTCCAACTTCTCTAACTGTATGCTAAGGATAGCGACATGGATGAACACCAACTGTCTCCGTTTAAACGGAGATAAAATAGAGGTACTGATAGTAGGGAAGGAGACCTCTGTCTGGTCACAAGCATGGTGGCCCAGCGAGTTGGGAGAATTACCTGTGCCTGTAGAGAAGGTGAAGAATCTCGGAGTCATGCTTGACGCCGATCTCTCAGGCAGAGCCCAGGTAAACAAAGTGACAAGCAAATGCTACAGCACCCTAAAAGTACTGCGTAAAGTACTAGACCTTCTTCCGACCGAAGCGAGAAAGACCATAGTCCATGCCCTAATATCCCCCCATTTGGACTATGGTAATGCTCTCCTACTTGGTCTTAATCAAAAGAGTCTGCACCAGTTACAATGCATACAAAATTCTGCAGCACGACTGGTGCTCGGTCTCCCTCGGAGAGCATCCACAAAAAATGCGCTTGCCAAGCTTCATTGGCTCCCTATTAAAGAGAGGATTATATTTAAAACTCTCTGCTATGCACATCGCATTGCCCAAAACAAAGGTCCTAGCTATCTGAGAGGCCTCATCACCATCCATAGGCCGATCAAAGATCTTAGATCAGCAGGCATGATGCTATTTAAAATCCCTCGCATCACTAAAGCTAAAATGGGAGGAAAATCCTTCCGCTATCTAGCCACCAAGCTTTGGAATGTCTTACCGATCCGGCTCCGGATGGAGCCATCTGAAACTAGGTTTAGAGCCAGACTTAAAACTCATCTATTTCCCAAAAATTAACTCCGTTGCCCGATTTATGGCCTTCTTGATGGGTTGAATTTGCAGTCAGCGCGGGGACACACAGTTTTGTGCAGCCAGGCGCTTAATAAATGATTATTATTATTATTACTTGAGCTCTTGTGAGACCACAGCTGAGCTGGAAAGGTACCTTTAGCATGAATCACAACGAGTGTAGTGAATCTATCGACAGAACATGTCATTCCTTTTCTTAACTCGTTGGCCCCAGGTTATTGGACCCCTTTTGTGTCAAAAAACGATTTTGGATGAGGTGGTCTCACCCACGTATTGTGGCATGCTTCATCAATGGCCACTTCAACCCACCCTGATAAGATGGCCCTTCCAATGTGGACTTGACTCCAATTAATGGGGGGTTTCTTAAAATATCTTTTTTTCCTGGATAATACAGGGATCTCGTTTATATAAAAATACCATAAGATATACCACAGGTATATCCATTATACTGTGGTCCCTCAGGTATGATTAACATGTGAATAAACAAGTACCTGGATGTTGAGGGGTACCATGGCCCAAGTATCTTTTCAAGGTGTTTAAATAATTCTGCCTGCTCTAAAAGCCAGATAACTGGTATGGGGCATTCTTCAGGGAAAAATGAATCCCTCACTTTAATTCTATGAGTGTATGTTATTGTATATATGTATATATTGGAAAGACCAGAATTTTCTACCTAATTGATTTTAAAGACTATTTAGGGCTACTCTTTACCTCTTAAAGTGGCAGGGGTGGGCCACACCTGTAGTCACACATTCATCAAGGAGAAAGGACTCACATAATTACATATTATCCCCCACTCGTGCCAGTCGACCTCTCCCAAAAGAGGTCAGGTCGCACAAGGGGAGATAATTGGTTTTACGCAGACCCATTCTCCTTGATGAAAGGGGTCCAATAACCTGGGGACAAGGAGTTAAGTATAGGAATTACCCAAATCTCAATAGATTCACCACACTCAATTTGATTTGTGATGTGTCTCAGGAGCAAGTGTGTTGTCTGAATCCTCCCTTTCTTTCAGTGTGATATGATGAACGCACATTGAGCTACACTTCCAGGAGTCCAGGACTGAAGGAGCATCAATTGGGGGGGGTCTTAAGACATACAGCAGGCTGATTCAAGGTGTAGGGTTCAAGATGGTTGAAGCCCTCAGGCTTTGATCAGGCCAGCAAACTGTCCCTTGGAGTCACTCTAGTAGTTCTGGGTTCAGGATGCAAGTCCAGTCTTCACTCAGGCAGAAAGGCAGCAGATAAGCCAGGCAGCAGAGCAGTCCTTCTTGCAGCAGCACAGCACAGCAGTCCTTCTACAGAGTCTTCCACAAGGCCAGAAGTGTACTGAAGAGTTGGGTCTGAGGGTTCACTATCTATACCTGGTGCCTACTTTGACGTGGGAAAAGCTTGTCGAGTCCTCCCTCTACATAGGTGACTGAAATGTCCTGCCTTCCTACCCTGGCCCCTGCTTGTCAAGTGCAAAACCCTTCGTGAATGTGTGGAGGGAGGGTTCTTGTTTTGTGCATGCGTGCTAAGTGAAAGCTTTCCCCTCATCCTAACGAAGATGTCCCATCCTGACAACACCCCCTTTGTCTCACTGTCTCGGGGAAACTTTGTGGGGAGGAACGCCCTGCGGACTGTGCTGAGGACCCTACCTGTTGCTGATTGCCTTCGCGGGACCTGGAAAAATCCGACTCCTTGCCGGACCCGCTGCGCGGGTCCCGCTTCGTCCCCTGTCTCTGTGGGGCTCTTTGAGACTGAATAGAACTGTGCTTCCTTGCACCGGCAGGGCTGCGAGCAGCTTGGCAGGGACTCAATTGACCAGGAGTCCCTGCTCGTAACACCTGAGGCCGCTCTCCCTGCCGGTCACGCCCCCCGCCCTGATATAACCTGCCCTGCTTGGCTTGTTCACGGGAAACTTTGTGGGGAGGAACGCCCTGCGGACTGTGCTGAGGACCCTACCTGTTGCTGATTGCCTTCGTGGGACTTCGTGGGACCTGGAAAAATCCGACTCCTTGCCGGACCCGCTGCGCGGGTCCCGCTTCGTCCCCAGTCTCTGTGGGGCTCTTTGAGACTGAATAGAACTGTGCTTCCTTGCACCGGCAGGGCTGCGAGCAGCTTGGCAGGGACTCAATTGACCAGGAGTCCCTGCTCGTAACACCTGAAGCCGCTCTCCCTGCCGGTCACGCCCCCTGCCCTAGCTCTACTTAATAGTTTGGGGAGACCGCTGCGCGATAGCGCGCGGGAGCGCCCGGAGCGAAGCCCGGGCAAAGGGCGGGCCCTCTACGGCCCTCAAAGGCCGGATAAGGCCGGGACGGGCCATCCCCTCTTGGTTGCCACATTGTAGGCCTACTATACAAAAGGTAAAGACCCCCTTCAATCACTTCGTTTTCTTTTCCTGTGGACTCTCTTTTGTATATCACGGTCCTACATTCCTATATCACTATGACCTCTAAGGGAGACCATTCTACTAGCGAAGCTGGTACTGGGCAAATTTTTTCCCTGTTAAATGAGTTGAACTTCCTATGCAAAACCACATATGTTACATTGGAAACCCCCCCCCGCCCAAAAGTGTTAGTTTACTTTCAGATAAGGCTGCACTTTTAGATCCTCCCATATTAGTTAATAAATCCTGTAGCCCGAACACACAGAGCATGGAACTCCCTCAGGCCCCATCTACAAAAAGAAAAAATATCGATGTCAATCAAGGTGGAAACAACCCCAAAATCCAAAAATTGTGTTGATGCCCATCCACTGCTAACTCCCCAATGATCCCATCGATTGAGGAGTTCCCAGAAGTTATAACACCCCCTTCCCACCTGCAAATATTACCCATTATCGAACAATTGGTTACCTCCATGATAGCACCATTATTAGAAAAAATGAACTTGTTAGGGGAACGGCTTTCTGAGATAGAGAAAGCCATTAAGTTAAACTCGCTGGTTGGCAAACGCAGTGTTACACCCAATTGCCCTAAGACACCTCCTACACATGTTATGTTATGTTATGTTATTTTATTTTATATAGCGCTCAGATGCCGCAGCTAAGAGGCGTCCCGGCGCTTTCCAGAAATGGTAAACACAACACAGCAAAGAAGAAAAGAAGCAGAAGAAATTAGACTGAGGAGAATAGGAAGGTTTTTAATGCCTTCCTAAAAGGAAGCAGATCAGGAATGTCACGGAGAGTGATAGGTAAAGAATTCCAGGGAGCCGCCGCCAGCACTGAAAAAGAGCGACCGCCCATTCTAGCTCTTTTAAAGCGGGGCACAATGGCAAGATTTGAGCCTGAGGATCGGAGGGTTCTGGACGGAACATAGTGTTGAATAGTCTGCGATAAAATAGGAGGAGAGGCAAATTTAAAAATTTTAAAAGTTAGGCACAATGCTTTAAACTTGATTCTTTGCCCTACAGGCAGCCAGTGTAAATCTCGAATAGTACGGCGGGCGGAGACAAACTTTGGAAGGCCGACAAGCATCCTGGCCGCCGCATTTTGTACCCTCTGAAGGCGGGTCAATTCTGCTTGATTCAGACCCAAAAACAGAGAGCTGGCATAATCCAGTCTGGTAAGAACCAGAGCTTGGACTATGATCTGTCTGGTGTTCGCATCGAAAAACTTGAAGATGGGTCGAAGACAATGCAGAGCACCAAAACAAGTACCAGCTACACGTTTTGTGTGGGCAGAGAAAGAGAGTTTGTCATCCAGCCACACTCCGAGATTTCTGACTTCACCAACAGGGGTGGGGACAGAGCCCAATTCAGATGGCCACCATTGGTCTCCCCAAAGTCCACCTTCCCTTCCAAAGATGATAACCTCGGTCTTAGAGGCATTGAGCTGTAATCGATTGTTCGCCATCCAGCCTGCCACCGCTTTGAGGGCGGACTGAAAGGTAGGGGCATCCATGTTGGAGTCACCATTAAGTGCCACCGCCAGCTGCGTATCGTCGGCGTACGACACCATGGTGAGACCAAAACTATGGGCTACCTCCGCCAGAGGCTGAACATATAAATTAAAAAGGGTAGGACTAAGGGCCGATCCCTGCGGGACACCCTGATGAATAGAACGTGAGGCCGAGACAAACGGAGGTGTAGATACTTTGAATGTTCGATCCGAAAGAAAGGATCGAAACCACTCAAGTGCCTTCTCTCCGACTCCAGCCTCCATGAGACGGTGCAAAAGGATCTGATGGGAAACCGTATCAAAGGCGGCACTTAAATCCAATAGGATCAGTGCCGCCGTCTGACCCTGGTCCAGCATCTTCCTAATGTGTTCCACCACAACCAAGAGCGCAGACTCGGTGCTGTGGCCCGTACGGAACCCATTCTGGGAATTATCCAGAATATTGGATTCCTGCAGGTGAGAGGATAGAATCTGATTTGCATGAGACTCTGCTAATTTAGCTAGCCAGGGGAGAAGAGAGATAGGCCGTTAGTGTTCAGATTTAGTAGGGTCAAGGGCAGGTTTTTTAAGAATAGGGATAACAGTTGCCTGCTTCCAGGCCCTGGGAACCGTACCGGTGGTAAACGACAGATCCAGCAGGCTATGCATTGCGGGATAGCAACACTGGGCGAATTCCTGTAATTGCAAGGGTCTCATGGGGTCATCCAGGGAGCCAGATTTAACCTTTGTCGTTAAGGCTTTAAACTCCTCCAAAGTGGGGCTAGGAATAGAAAGCAGTGGTTTAGAGACAGAGGGGGCAGTGGTATTTTCCGTGTAGGGGGCTTGAGAAAAAGACCTGTAGATAGCTTCTACCTTTTCCACGAAGAATGAGGCCAGATCCTCACAGTGGGCCACCGAGGCTTCGAGAGTGGTAGTGTTAATCTTTTTGCTAGTTAGGTCATTGCATACCCTGAATATGACCTTGATAGGGTTGGTGCTGTTCCTAATCTCCTGAGAGTAAAAAGCAGCCCTAGCTGCACAGATAGCCCGATGGTAGACTCTAGTGCAGGCCCTATAAGCCGACTTAAGGTCAGCATCGTAATTTTTACGCCAAGCACGCTCAGCTTTTTTGCAAGAGGATTTAAGCTGTTTGAGGGATTCGTCATACCAAGGACTGGAGGGACTAGATCTAGCCTTACTCCATCTGACTGGTATGAGGGAATCCAGAGATTGGTTTACCCACTCGCAAACGTTGTCGTAACCAAGGGAAACTTCTGTGGGGGGTTGAGGATGATCTTTCATCAGGAGCAGATGAAAGTGCTCTAGATCTAAATTTCGCCAAGGACGTTTAAGAATGTCAGGAAGATTATTTCTGGGGGGAGGATTAGGGATCGAGATATGGGTCTCGATCAAATAATGATCGGTCCAGGCCATAGGTTTGGGTTGAAGCACTGAGATATTGGTGGTCAGATTTGTCAGGAAAGGGTCTAACAAGTGACCACCTGTATGAGTTGATGACTGTATCAATTGATTAAGTTGGAATGCTTCAAGATCCGCCAACAGGCAGTGGACCGAATTGTTCAATGGAGCTTCCATATGTAGATTCAAATCGCCAATAATCGTGAAATTCACAGTTTTCATGGCTAAAGAGGCGACTACTTCCGGAAGGCTAAGCCGGAAGGCGCCATCAGGGCCAGGAGGCCTGTAAATTAATAGTCCAGAAAAGGTGAAGTGAGGATTCACAGTGATGTTAAAGTGAGCACTCTCACACCCTGCTATAGTGGTGGGTTTCCAGGCGCACGGAAGATGAGATTTTACCGCAACTGCGATACCACCCCCTCTGGCGTTACGATGATGGGAGTACATAGTGTATCCCGTTGGGAGGGCTAAGTTGATAATTGACGTGGACTGGTCATGGAGCCAGGTTTCTGTGAAAAAGAAGATATCCGGATTATCATCCGAGATCAGCGAATTAACTTCTTGATGGTGACAGGTTAGAGATCTAACATTAAGATGGAAGATTTTCAGGGTAGTTTGAATAGCTCCACCTACAACTGGGCGAGGCTTAGGAACCCCAGGAAGTCTAGGTTGTAGACTAGTAATGAGCTGCGGCTTAGGGAGTTGGAACGAGCAAGAGGGGCAGTGGAACGGCCCACTAAGGGGGTCCAAGGTGCCATGACGGCAGTCTCTTACCTCGTGGCGCATCGAGCGCAAGCTCTCAGCAGATAACATCCTGTGAGAGCCAGAGTCCCCTGCCCTAGCCCTGCCTTAGCGCTGACGGGCGCAGACGGGCAGGACTCTGGCGAGACTCAGGCGTAGCGAAGGCGCGACCGCTACGCTAGACCGCTACGTTCCAAGCAAACATTATAAAGGCGATTGGCGGAGAGAGCGCTAGTGCGCTAACCCCCAAACAGAACAGGGAACAGCCTTCCCAAGATGGCGGTGACACGTCGTAATCACGTGACCGCGATGCCCCCAGGAGCCCGGACCCACAAAATAGCGGTGTTTTAGATGTTTTTATGTGCGGTAAGGGCCAGGGGAGGGGTTGCAGCAGGAGAATAAAAACAGGGAAGAGGTAAAGTAAATAAACAAAATTATACAAATAGGACGGTTAAAAATAGCAGCGCGAGCACTGCACAGCGCTGAGCAAATATATCCCAGCAGACGCGGTGGTCACCTTCTCTAGGCCGACCCCGAGTCAGAACTCACCTTATGAAGGCGATTGGCGGAGAGAGCGCTAATGCGCTAACCCCCAAACAGAACAGGGAACAGCCTTCCCAAGATGGCGGTGACACGTCGTAATCACGTGACCGCGATGCCCCCAGGAGCCCGGACCCGCAAAATAGCGGTGTTTTAGATGTTTTTATGTGCGGTAAGGGCCAGGGGAGGGGTTGCAGCAGGAGAATAAAAACAGGGAAGAGGTAAAGTAAATAAACAAAATTATACAAATAGGACGGTTAAAAATAGCAGCGCGAGCACTGCACAGCGCTGAGCAAATATATCCCAGCAGACGCGGTGGTCACCTTCTCTAGGCCGACCCCGAGTCAGAACTCACCTTATGAAGGCGATTGGCGGAGAGAGCGCTAGTGCGCTAACCCCCAAACAGAACAGGGAACAGCCTTCCCAAAATGGCGGTGACACGTCGTAATCACGTGACCGCGATGCCCCCAGGAGCCCGGACCCGCAAAATAGCGGTGTTTTAGATGTTTTTATGTGCGGCGAGGGCCAGGGGAGGGGTTGCAGCAGGAGAATAAAAACAGGGAAGAGGTAAAGTAAATAAACAAAATTATACAAATAGGACGGTTAAAAATAGCAGCGCGAGCACTGCACAGCGCTGAGCAAATATATCCCAGCAGACGCGGTGGTCACCTTCTCTAGCTCACATCTAGGCTCAAAACCACTTGTGCAGGATAAAAGGTATCAAACACAACCTGCTGGCCCTAGTGCTTCTGGGCAAAAAATAAACAAATACCCCACAAAAGTTTCCCCTCCACAACCGACCGCATCCAGAGTAGGTCATAATAAAATTAATTCTATCCATTTACCTCCGGAAGCGGCCCCATACGTGTGCATCCTTGCGGGTGTACCCGCTCTTCCACCTGGAAAAATTGAGAGACAATATGATTTAGCCAATAAAACCAAATTCTGGCTGTCAAAAAATAGGCCACTGCCTCCTAATTTATACGGAGCAATAAGGAGTGTTAGAAGGGTTGGTTGGTTGGGCTCTCTTCCCAAAGATTTTGAGGGGGACCTGGTACTCGTGAGATTTAGGGACCGAAACATTGTCCCTTATTTGAAAACTTGCCCGCCTAGAGTTAGAGATGGCCCAATATCAACATGGGACTTACATGACTTTTATCCCATAAACCCGTGCTTTCCTCCCTGAATACCTGGACATGTAACAAAGGCCAATCACGAACTCCTGCGTTTAACCACAAACTCCTTTGATACTGCGATAACCTTGGAGTGGAAAATAATTTTTTATGTCTGGAACCCTACTTTACTGTATTTTGGTCATTTAAAATGTTTTTATTACCATGTAGATTGTAAATTGTATTTTATTATGAACTTTTATGGTTTTGTATCTTAAAAAAACGAATAAAGTATATATTATATTATATTATATCACTGTCTCGGAGCAATACACAAAGACCGACTTTCAGCTACACCTAGTCTTGTGACCAAATGGCTGCAGGTACAAAACTATTGGGACAAGAAAATACGAACTTTGTATGTGTGGCATTTTCAGAATTGTGACTAAAAATCCAACTTTAACATTATGGAGGGTTTTAAATTACAATTCTTTAGAGACAAAGCTCGGCATTCCTACTAACTCCCAATTTAAACTACTTACCACTTGTAGGAGAGTAGGGTCTGCTATCCTATGGTCACCCCAAATTTTTGCTTTTTGCTTCACTGGTTTATGGCTTAATGTGGCTGTGGGCCTGCTAATCAGACCCACAGCCTGCTGTTCTCTCTTTAAATTAATGCCAATGCACACTAGGTGCATTACGAATTGGAACTGGTTCACCTTATTGGCCCCTGTAACAGTGTACCCAAGGTACCCAGGGCATAGGTGTTTCCAAGGCCTACCAGGGGCTGCAGCATGTATTATGCCACCCCTGGCCTGGCCTCCATATTTGACACAACTGGCTGATCACTCAGCTGGGGCAAGTTGGTGTAATCACCTCTTGCTTAGGTATAGTATGCCAATATCTAACTTAAAATGGGCACATATGTTCCTATCAGCCACTCCTATGGAAGGCCTCATCAATCCTGAAAGCAGAGTGCTTGGAAATATGTGAGATGGTGCTCTAGCATGAGCTGAGCCTGTCTGCAGCTTTCGGAACCACGTCCTTTAGCTGTTTCATGATACTGCCATACCATATACTCTTAAGTGCATTATGAACCTCGCGGTTAAATGCTATCTTTGGTTTGGCTTTATCAAAACATGTCGAGTAAGGTGTCATACGAATTGGGATACTACCCCCTCGCCAGTTCTGGTGACGGGGGTAGCATCCCACCCTTCTAGAGGGACACGACATGTACATAACCTGAACCCCGGTTAAAGTTAAACATGAGCCTCAGCATCACAAAATGGATGCTGCCACCACAGACACAAGTCTGACCTCCTGCTGCTGGGAGTCCTTCCAGCGAGGGAGGCTTGGACAAAGGGTTTCCTGCCTTGGGAGGTGCTAGCACCACCCCAGACAGGATTTTGTGTATTGGGTAGGACAGGGCTGAATAGAATGAGACATGCCTGGGGCACACAAGGTGTCCCTGTGCATAAGCCAGTCCAAACCAGTGCGGAGATGGACAAAGGAAAGGGGGTGTAACTACCCCCCTTCCTGGTCCCACCCAGAGGAGGGACCTAGCAGGTAATCCAGCCCCTAGATTTGGAATAAGAGTAGGAGCTGTGCCCCAAAACTTCAGAACATCCTGAACTCGACTTGAAACTAAGAAGAAAACTGGACTTCGACATTCTGCTGCACAGAAGACTGAAGAGAATCTCCCTTGTGGTCAAGGAGTGACCACCCTGTGAATACAGGCACCAACCAGCAACTCGATGTCTGCTTTGCCGCCGCCTCCCGCCGGAGCCGAGCCCAGAGCCCAACAAGACCTAGATTCCCAGACATCTCACAGCCCGATCCACAGTCCCTGAAAAGAAGTGACCCGTGGAGGCATCGAGAGACGTGGGACCGGCCATCTTGAAAGACCCTCGAGAAGCTGACTGTGCAGCACCCGAGGCTCCCTCAATGCTGTGCTTTGGGGTTTGAGAAGCCCCGCCACCGAGCAGCATCTTCACCAAAGATCAGCCCCCCAGCATCTCCACGATCTGCGTGGGGACCTTTTGCACTTTGCCACTTGACGCGTCATCCCGGTCGCTAGCCCGTTGGCTGGTCACCATCTTGGCGACGAAATCTACAAAAGACACCACTGGTCTGATTGCTCCAGACTGGCCCTCGCTCCCCTGAAAAGGAGCACCCGCTCTGACCTTGCTGGTCCGAGTAACCAGCTTTCTTCACTTCCTGTGGGGCTTGCATTAGCCAAGGCCTGTTTGCTCCAATCAAGTTGCCGACACCGCCATCAGCTAGAGCCTTCATGACACAGCTCGTGACTGACTCCTGGACATCCTCGACCTCTTCGTGTCCACGTGGCTGCAGAGACAAGCTACACCTCTTTGCCTGTTTGCACCCGACATCGCCTGGTTCCATCCTGGTTCCACGGAAGTCACTGGCTAGTGACTTTGAACATTGTCCCCTCTGCTTTCAGGTCTTCACCTCTTCATATCCCACCGCTGCCACCAATGTGAGAAGTTGGCCTGGTATATGATGCTCACTAGTTCTAGTGATCACCTTGTACCATGCCAAGCAACCCTTATGATGATTGGTTGTAAGTCAACCTTATAGACCAGCTATCCTAGTAGCACTTCTAGAGGTTCTCGTGGTCACTCCAGAAGGAGAATGACATCCCCTCAGAGGAGGGAACATGAGGCCAACATGAGAGAGGCTGAGCTTAGGATCCAGAAGAGAGAGCTGGAGGTAGCCCTGATCCAAGAAAAGCTTGCTAAAGCAAGACAGCCTAGAGAGAGTGGATTAGGATCCACTGGTGGCAGCACTATCCCTAAGGATAAAGACAGGTCCTATGACAATAAGAAACCTGAGTAAGATTGTGCCCCCCTACAAAGCTGGGGATGACATCCACAAATGGATAACTGCACTTGAGAGAGCCTGCAGAGTACAGCAGATCCCTCAGGAGCAGTGGGCTCTTGAAGGTAGAGGCCGAGACAGACTCCTCACAGTTAGTGATGGGGATTCTAGAAACTACCTGGTCCTGAAGAGTGCTCTGATAGATGGGTTAGGCTTAACCACTGAACAGTACAGGTTAATCTTCAGAGAAACCCAGAAGACACAGACTCAGGACTGGTCTGAATTTGTTGAATGTGCCACTAAGGCTCTGGAGGGCTGGTTGCTGGGAAGTAAGGTTACAGACTATGAAGGATTGTACAATTTACTTATGAGAGAACAAATTTTAAATAATTGTCAGAACCAGCAGTTGCATCAACATTTGGTTGACTCAGATCTGACCTCTCCCCAAGAATTGGGAAAGAGGGCAGACAAATGGGTTAGAACCAGAGTTAAGCAAAAGAACCAGAACCAGAACCAGGGTGGTGACCAAAAGAAAAGAGACCAGAAGGGTGGGGAGCAGAAAGCTAAAGACCAGAAGTCTTCAACAGGGCCCCAAACTAATACTGAGGGTGGGTCCCAAACTTCCAAGAAGAAGAAGAAAGATGGTCAAAGAAAACCCTGGTGTAGTACTTGCAAAAACACCTCTCACTGGACCAGTGAGTGTAAAAAGGGTGGAGCCCCCAACACTGTAGCCCCTAAGGCACCTGCACCCAATAGTACAGTCAGCAGTGTTGGTCCACAAACTAAGGGGTTAGTAGGTATCACCTTGGGAACTGAGGGAGAGTCTGGCCTAGTCAGAACCCCTGCACAGGCTGTTCTGATTTGTGATGTGGAAATAGATTTGTCCACTACTGTCAGCCCCAGTAATCTGGGCAAGTACAGGCAGACGCCTTTGATTAATGAAAAAGTGGCTCAAGCATACAGGGACACATGTGCCAGTGTCACTATGGTGACACCTAACTTTGTGGACCCTGGACAATACATACCAGTGTGGCAATTGTTAATTTCTCCTGGGGAGGGGTAACTGGCCTAAAAAGAGTTGTGGTTAGTGCTGATCTCCCAGTTGAATGTTTGTTGGGTAATGACCTGGAGAGCTCTCTATGGTCAGAAGTTGAGTACAGGACTCATGCAGAGATGTTAGGGATATCATCACATGTCCTTGCTGTGACCAGGTCACAGGCCAGAAAGTGCCTCTCTGAACCTCAGTTCTTGGATCCTGGAACAATGGACCAAGCACCTTCCAAGAAGAAGAACAGGAGGGTAAAGGCTGTGCCTTCCCAACTGCCTACAAGTGAGGATCAGCCTTCACATGAAGATGATCTTGAGACCCCTGAAGGAACTGTCCCAGAAGAGCTTGAACCTGATCAGGTTGAGTTTCTGGGGACAGGGGGGCCCTCTAGGGCAGACTTGGGACAGGCTCAGTTAACCTGTCCTTCTCTTGAACCCCTCAGACAGCAGGCTGCTGCTGAGGCTGCTGGGAATGCTCAAGGTACCCATAAAGTGTATTGGGATGATGGGCTCCTTTATTCAGAGGGTAGAGACCCCAAGCCTGGTACAACCAGGAGGTTGGTTATACCTCTGCAATTTAGGGGCTTCCTTCTAACCTTGGCCCATGATATTCCCTTAGCAGGACACCTAGGCCAGAACAAGACTTGGGACAGGCTTGTCCCCAACTTTCACTGGCCTCACATGTCTGAAGACACAAAGGAGTTTTGTCGCTCCTGTGTAACCTGCCAAGCCAGTGGCAAAGCAGGTGGAACCACAAAGGCCCCCCTGATACCACTACCTGTGGTGGGGGTCCCCTTTAAAAGAGTGGGGATTGATATTGTAGGTCCAATGGATCCCCCTACAGCATCTGGGCGCCGATTCATACTGGTGGTGGTGGACCATGCCACCAGGTACCCAGAGGCAATTCCCCTTAGGACCACTACAGCTCCTGTTGTGGCCAGGGCCTTACTTGGAGTTTCTCCAGAGTGGGGTTTCCTAAGGAGGTAGTATCTGATAGAGGTGCCAACTTCATGTCAGGATACTTAAGAGCTATGTGGAAGGAATGTGGTGTCAACTACAAGTTCACCACTCCTTATCATCCACAATGCAATGGGCTTGTTGAAAGGTTCAACAAGACCCTAAAGGGTATGATCAAAGGATTACCAGAAAAGCTCAGGCGAAGATGGGACATCCTCTACCCTGCCTTCTGTTTGCTTACAGAGAGGTCCCACAAAAGGGGGTTGGCTTCAGCCCCTTTGAATTGTTGTTTGGGCACCCTGTAAGAGGACCCCTATGTCTGGTGAAGGAAGGATGGGAGTTACCTCTCAAAAAGCCTAAACAAGACATAGTGGACTATGTACTTGGTCTCCGCTCCAGAATGGCTGAGTATTTGGAGAAGGCATCCAAAAACCTTGAGGCTAGCCAAGAATTACAGAAGCTTGGCATGACCAAAAGGCTTGAGGTTCCGTGAATCCTGAACCCGTTTCATAAAGGTCATGGTTTCGCTACGAATTTGATACTAGCGAACCGTAACCAGTTAGTACGGCAAGCATGAGTGTTTTCGTCACGTTACACCGATGGATTCACTACGTATTTAGGGATTCGTTTTGAACCCTTGGGTTCCATTTTGTGTATGGCAGCCATTCTGTGGTTGCCCTCACATAGGCCGATGACTACTGCCGAACGAGTCTTTAGCACACGTACACTTTAGCTGACTTCTGAATGACCTGAGCAAACTGACCCTCTTGCCTGAAGCCAAACTTGTTAGGCCAGTTCCTTTCTCAGTAGCTGATCAAGATTGAGGATCAAGGCACAGGACATCATAAACCTTTATTGCACACAAATATGTCTTATCTTACTCACACCTGTTTCTGCTCCTTTCTTTATGGTCTATTTACGATGGGGATGTGCCCGTTTTTATTATGGGTTCGTTCGACCTGTCTGATGAAGAATGTTGGGTTCGACCACTAATTGATCGTGGGCTGGGCAACTGAAAAGTGGGTTTTACCATCATGCGATACCTCTGATCTGGATGCATGTGATTGGACAGTTTGTAAATGTAAGGTATTTGTCTGGAATGTGATTTTTGGCATGAAAAGGGATGGCTTGCTTTGTAAAATTGAGCAGTCTCCTGAGAACTCATACCGTATTGACTTCTAGGACTTCTGTTACTGGCTGCAGCCAATAAATTCGATCTTTGACGTCACCAAGAAGTTTCCGTGTCTCTGTGTTTGAAGACAGGTGATACCCGAAGACTTTGGGCGTGCCCCTGGCGCCGCCGGGTCTTAAATAACCCAGTTCTTCAGGCTGTCTTGACTGAGTATCAGCCTGGACAGAAAGTATGGGTGTTGGAGCCAGTGACCCCAGCAGCACTCCAAGACAAATGGTCTGGACCCCATATTATTGTTGAAAAGAAGGGAGAGGTTACCTACTTGGTGGACCTAGGAACTCCCAGGAGCCCCCACAGGGTGCTCCATGTCAACCGACTGAAGGCATATGTTGACAGGGCAGACATGGGCTTGCTCATGGCTACAGATGAGGGGCAGGAGGAAGAGAGTGACCCTGGGGGACACTGCTGTGTGAGAACTGCTTCACGTTTCCTAGCGCCACTGAAAGGACTGCCCTAGCGCTACAACTAGCCGCACCCACTTCGCGGGTGCCGCTGCGCCGTCTGGGGACTTTGTGCACTGGTTTGTGTGCGTGGCAAGGCGGGTTGAGCAGTGGAGCAGGGACTCAAACTTCCAGGAGTCCCTGCTTGAATTACATCACCTGCTCCAGCGTCAACACCCAGACCCGCCCACCACCGCCAAACAGGTTAAAAGCCCTACCTCGTTTCGCGGACTTTGGGACACTGCTGTGTGAGAACTGCTTCACGTTTCCTAGCGCCACTGAAAGGACTGCCCTAGCACTACAACTAGCCGCACCCGCTTCGCGGGTGCCGCTGCGCCGTCTGGGGACTTTGTGCCTGGTTTGTGTGCGTGGCAAGGCGGGTTGAGCAGCGGAGCAGGGACTCAAACTTCCAGGAGTCCCTGCTGGAATTACATCACCTGCTCCAGCGTCAACACCGAGACCCACCCACCACCGCCTGATCATCATATAAATATACTACAGTCTACCGCTGCGCGGGAGCGCCGGGCGAAGCCCGGGCAAAGGGCGGGCCCTCTTAGGCCCTCTTCGAGGCCGAGGGAGGCCGGGCTGGGCTCACCATCTTTCATTTTCCAGCTGGCGATTTGACGCTAAGGTCGCATAGAGATTTCTTTCATACACCTTGAAGTAAGATGCCTCTAGTATAACTATCACTCGGTATCTTTTGTCATGAATGCCCGGCTTGACTTTGGTCCTGTTTTACCCTGTTCATTACTATTGCTAGAATTGTATCGGTAGCCTAGTCGGTCCTCCTATCCAACAACTTTGAATTTTGTGTTAGTACAATGTCTGTCACTCAAAAAGAAACATCCTTTCCCCCAGGAGGAACTAATCGAGGTTCCCTAGATAACTATATTTTTAGGATTGGTAATGATGCTGATAGGGAGGCAATGCTCGCTGAGCGTCGGGCCAATAGACGCCGCTCTGTGGAGCTCAAAATATTTCAAAAGGGGGTGGTGATGGGCAGAGTATCTGAGTTAATCAGAACACTCCTACCCAGTCAACAGATCAGGGCTTGATCCATCACCGTTTTTTAGCTCACTGCACCATCCCAGTTCAGAACCTGGCTATATGCAAATTAGTCTGTCCCTGGCCCAGTGCATCATGGGAACAGGGCAGACCAAACTACCAAGCCAATTCTTCACTGGAAAGGAAACAAGCTTCCAAGGACCGGTTTCTGGCATGACAGCCGTCTTCGGCCCGGCTTGCTTGAATCCTGATGGTGCAGTGAGCAAGGGACTCATGTCTGAGCATACCCTTCCACACTTGTGGTGGCCAAAATATTTCAAAAGGGGGTGGTGATGAACAGAGTATCTGAGTTAATCAGAACACTCCTACCCAGTCAACAGATCAGGCTTGATCCATCACCGTTTTTTAGCTCACTGCACCATCCCAGTTCAGAACCTGGCTATATGCAAATTAGTCTGTCCCTGGCCCAGTGCATCATGGGAACAGGGCAGACCAAACTACCAAGCCAATTCTTCACTGGAAAGGAAACAAGCTTCCGGGGACCGGTTTCTGGCATTACAGCCGTCTTCGGCCCGGCTTGCTTGAATCCTGATGGTGCAGTGAGCAAGGGACTCATGTCTGAGCATACCCTTCCACACTTGTGGTGGCCAAAATATTTCAAAAGGGGGTGGTGATGGACAGAGTATCTGAGTAAATCAGAACACTCCTACCCAGTCAACAGATCAGGGCTTGATCCATCCCCGTTTTTTAGCTCACTGCACCATCCCAGTTCAGAACCTGGCTATATGCAAATTAGTCTGTCCCTGGCCCAGTGCATCATGGGAACAGGGCAGACCAAACTACCAAGCCAATTCTTCACTGGAAAGGAAACAAGCTTCCGGGGACCGGTTTCTGGCATTACAGCTGTCTTCGGCCCGGCTTGCTTGAATCCTGATGGTGCAGTGAGCAAGGGACTCATGTCTGAGCATACCCTTCCACACTTGTGGTGGCCAAAATATTTCAAAAGGGGGTGGTGATGGACAGAGTATCTGAGTTAATCAGAACACTCCTACCCAGTCAACAGATCAGGGCTTGATCCATCACCGTTTTTTAGCTCACTGCACCATCCCAGTTCAGAACCTGGCCATATGCAAATTAGTCTGTCCCTGGCCCAGTGCATCATGGGAACAGGGCAGACCAAACTACCAAGCCAATTCTTCACTGGAAAGGAAACAAGCTTCCGAGGACCGGTTTCTGGCATTACAGCCGTCTTCGGCCCGGCTTGCTTGAATCCTGATGGTGCAGTGAGCAAGGGACTCATGTCTGAGCATACCCTTCCACACTTGTGGTGGCCAAAATATTTCAAAAGGGGGTGGTGATGGACAGAGTATCTGAGTTAATCAGAACACTCCTACCCAGTCAACAGATCAGGGCTTGATCCATCACCGTTTTTTAGCTCACTGCACCATCCCAGTTCAGAACCTGGCTATATGCAAATTAGTCTGTCCCTGGCCCAGTGCAACATGGGAACAGGGCAGACCAAACTACCAAGCCAATTCTTCACTGGAAAGGAAACAAGCTTCCGGGGACCGGTTTCTGGCATTACAGCCGTCTTCGGCCCGGCTTGCTTGAATCCTGATGGTGCAGTGAGCAAGGGACTCATGTCTGAGCATACCCTTTCACACTTGTGGTGGCCAAAATATTTCAAAAGGGGGTGGTGATGGACAGAGTATCTGAGTTAATCAGAACACTCCTACCCAGTCAACAGATCAGGGCTTGATCCATCACCGTTTTGTAGCTCACTGCACCATCCCAGTTCAGAACCTAGCTATATCCAAATTAGTCTGTCCCTGGCCCAGTGCATCATGGGAACAGGGCAGACCAAACTACCAAGCCAATTATTCACTGGAAAGGAAACAAGCTTCCGGGGACCGGTTTCTGGCATTAGAGCCGTCTTCGGCCTGGCTTGCAGAATTGGCTTGGTAGTTTGGTCTGCCCTGTTCCCATGATGCACTGGGCCAGGGTCAGACTAATTTGCATGTAGCCAGGTTCTGAACTGGGATGGTGCAGTGAGCTAAAAAACGGTGATGGATCAAGCCCCGATCTTTTGACTGGGTAGGAGTGTTCTACTTAATTCAGATACTCTGTCCATCACCACCCCCTGTTATGAATCGTTTTGGCCACCACAAGTGTGGAAGGGTATACTCAGATGTGAGTCCCTTGCTCACTGCACCATCAGGATTCAAGCAAGCCGGGCCGAAGACGGCTGCAATGCCAGAAACCGGTCCCGGAAGCTTGTTTCCTTTCCAGTAAAGAATTGGCTTGGTAGTTTGGTCTGCCCTGTTCCCATGATGCACTGGGCCAGGGTCAGACTACTTTGCATGTAGCCAGGTTCTGAACTGGGATGGTGCAGTGAGCTAAAAAACGGTGATGGATCAAGCCCTGATCTTTTGACTGGGTAGGAGTGTTCTGCTTAATTCAGATACTCTGTCCATCACCACCCCCTGTTATGAATCGTTTTGGCCACCACAAGTGTGGAAGGGTATACTCAGATGTGAGTCCCTTGCTCACTGCACCATCAGGATTCAAGCAAGCCGGGCCGAAGACGGCTGCAATGCCAGAAACCGGTCCCCGGAAGCTTGTTTCCTTTCCAGTAAAGAATTG
This sequence comes from Lissotriton helveticus, assembly GCF_964261635.1. NCBI lineage: Eukaryota > Metazoa > Chordata > Amphibia > Caudata > Salamandridae > Lissotriton > Lissotriton helveticus. The sequence goes on along the minus strand of NC_136062.1, from coordinate 201,263,947 downwards.
GCTTGGTAGTTTGGTCTGCCCTGTTCCCATGATGCACTGGGCCAGGGTCAGACTAATTTGCATGTAGCCAGGTTCTGAACTGGGATGGTGCAGTGAGCTAAAAAACGGTGATGGATCAAGCCCTGATCTTTTGACGGGGTAGGAGTGTTCTGCTTAATTCAGATACTCTGTCCATCACCACCCCCTGTTATGAATTGTTTTGGCCGCCACAAGTGTGGAAGGGTATACTCAGATGTGAGTCCCTTGCTCACTGCACCATCAGGATTCAAGCAAGCCGGGCCGAAGACGGCTGCAATGCCAGAAACCGGTCCCCGGAAGCTTGTTTCCTTTCCAGTACAGAATTGGCTTGGTGGTTTGGTCTGCCCTGTTCCCATGATGCACTGGGCCAGGGTCAGACTAATTTGCATGTAGCCAGGTTCTGAACTGGGATGGTGCAGTGAGCTAAAAAACGGTGATGGATCAAGCCCTGATCTTTTGACTGGATAGGAGTGTTCTGCTTAATTCAGATACTCTGTCCATCACCACCCCCTGTTATGAATCGTTTTGGCCACCACAAGTGTGGAAGGGTATACTCAGATGTGAGTCCCTTGCTCACTGCACCATCAGGATTCAAGCAAGCCGGGCCGAAGACGGCTGCAATGCCAGAAACCGGTCCCTGGAAGCTTGTTTCCTTTCCAGTAAAGAATTGGATTGGTAGTTTGGTCTGCCCTGTTCCCATGATGCACTGGGCCAGGGTCAGACTTATTTGCATGTAGTCAGGTTCTGAACTGGGATGGTGCAGTGAGCTAAAAAACGGTGATGGATCAAGCCCTGATCTTTTTACTGGGTAGGAGTGTTCTGCTTAATTCAGATACTCTGTCCATCACCACCCCTGTCATGAATCGTTTTGGCCACCACAAGTGTGGAAGGGTATACTCAGATGTGAGTCCGTTGCTCACTGCACCATCAGGATTCAAGCAAGCCGGGCCGAAGACGGCTGCAATGCCAGAAACCGGTCCCCGGAAGCTTGTTTCCTTTCCAGTAAAGAATTGGCTTGGTAGTTTGGTCTGCCCTGTTCCCATGATGCACTGGGCCAGGGTCAGACTAATTTGCATGTAGCCAGGTTCTGAACTGGGATGGTGCAGTGAGCTAAAAAACAGTGATGGATCAAGCCCTGATCTTTTGACTGGGTAGGAGTGTTCTGCTTAATTCAGATACTCTGTCCATCACCACCCCCTGTTATGAATCGTTTTGGCCACCACAAGTGTGGAAGGGTATACTCAGATGTGAGTCCCTTGCTCACTGCACCATCAGGATTCAAGCAAGCCGGGCCGAAGACGGCTGCAATGCCAGAAACCGGTCCCCGGAAGCTTGTTTCCTTTCCAGTAAAGAATTGGCTTGGTAGTTTGGTCTGCCCTGTTCCCATGATGCACTGGGCCAGGGTCAGACTACTTTGCATGTAGCCAGGTTCTGAACTGGGATGGTGCAGTGAGCTAAAAAACGGTGATGGATCAAGCCCTGATCTTTTGACTGGGTAGGAGTGTTTTGCTTAATTCAGATAGTCTGTCCATCACCACCCCCTGTTATGAATCGTTTTGGCCACCACAAGTGTGGAAGGGTATACTCAGATGTGAGTCCCTTGCTCACTGCACCATCAGGATTCAAGCAAGCCGGGCCGAAGACGGCTGCAATGCCAGAAACCGGTCCCCGGAAGCTTGTTTCCTTTCCAGTAAAGAATTGGCTTGGTAGTTTGGTCTGCCCTGTTCCCATGATGCACTGGGCCAGGGTCAGACTAATTTGCATGTAGCCAGGTTCTGAACTGGGATGGTGCAGTGAGCTAAAAAACGGTGATGGATCAAGCCCTGATCTTTTGACTGGGTAGGAGTGTTCTGCTTAATTCAGATACTCTGTCCATCACCACCCCCTGTTATGAATCGTTTTGGCCACCACAAGTGTGGAAGAGTATACTCAGATGTGAGTCCCTTGCTCACTGCACCATCAGGATTCAAGCAAGCCGGGCCGAAGACGGCTGCAATGCCAGAAACCGGTCCCCGGAAGCTTGTTTCCTTTCCAGTAAAGAATTGGCTTGGTAGTTTGGTCTGCCCTGTTCCCATGATGCACTGGGCCAGGGTCAGACTACTTTGCATGTAGCCAGGTTCTGAACTGGGATGGTGCAGTGAGCTAAAAAACGGTGATGGATCAAGCCCTGATCTTTTGACTGGGTAGGAGTGTTCTGCTTAATTCAGATACTCTGTCCATCACCACCCCCTGTTATGAATCGTTTTGGCCACCACAAGTGTGGAAGGGTATACTCAGATGTGAGTCCCATGCTCACTGCACCATCAGGATTCAAGCAAGCTGGGCCGAAGACGGCTGCAATGCCAGAAACCGGTCCCCGGAAGCTTGTTTCCTTTCCAGTAAAGAATTGGCTTGGTAGTTTGGTCTGCCCTGTTCCCATGATGCACTGGGCAAGGGTCAGACTAATTTGCATGTAGCCAGGTTCTGAACTGGGATGGTGCAGTGAGCTAAAAAACGGTGATGGATCAAGCCCTGATCTTTTGACTGGGTAGGAGTGTTCTGCTTAATTCAGATACTCTGTCCATCACCACCCCCTGTTATGGATCGTTTTGGCCACCACAAGTGTGGAAGGGTATACTCAGATGTGAGTCCCTTGCTCACTGCACCATCAGGATTCAAGCAAGCCGGGCCGAAGATGGCTGCAATGCCAAAAACCGGTCCCCGGAAGCTTGTGTCCTTTCCAGTAAAGAAATGGCTTGGTAGTTTGGTCTGCCCTGTTCCCATGATGCACTGGGCCAGGGTCAGACTAATTTGGATGTAGCCAGGTTCTGAACTGGTATGGTGCAGTGAGCTAAAAAACGGTGATGGATCAAGCCCTGATCTTTTGACTGGATAGGAGTGTTCTGCTTAATTCAGATACTCTGTCCATCACCACCCCCTGTTATGAATCGTTTTGGCCACCACAAGTGTGGAAGGGTATACTCAGATGTGAGTCCCTTGCTCACTGCACCATCAGGATTCAAGCAAGCCGGGCCGAAGACGGCTGGAATGCCAGAAACCGGTCCCCGGAAGCTTGTTTCCTTTCCAGTAAAGAATTGGCTTGGTAGTTTGGTCTGCCCTGTTCCCATGATGCACTGGGCCAGGGTCAGACTAATTTGCATGTAGCCAGGTTTTGAACTGGGATGGTGCAGTGAGCTAAAAAACGGTGATGGATCAAGCCCTGATCTTTTGACTGGGTAGGAGTGTTCTGCTTAATTCAGATACTCTGTCCATCACCACCCCCTGTCATGAATCGTTTTGGCCACCACAAGTGTGGAAGGGTATACTCAGATGTGAGTCCCTTGCTCACTGCACCATCAGGATTCAAGCAAGCCGGGCCGAAGACGGCTGCAATGCCAGAAACCGGTCCCCGGAAGCTTGTTTCCTTTCCAGTAAAGAATTGGCTTGGTAGTTTGGTCTGCCCTGTTCCCATGATGCACTGGGCCAGGGTCAGACTAATTTGGATGTAGCCAGGTTCTGAACTGGTATGGTGCAGTGAGCTAAAAAACGGTGATGGATCAAGCCCTGATCTTTTGACTGGATAGGAGTGTTCTGCTTAATTCAGATACTCTGTCCATCACCACCCCCTGTTATGAATCGTTTTGGCCACCACAAGTGTGGAAGGGTATACTCAGATGTGAGTCCCTTGCTCACTGCACCATCAGGATTCAAGCAAGCCGGGCCGAAGACGGCTGGAATGCCAGAAACCGGTCCCCGGAAGCTTGTTTCCTTTCCAGTAAAGAATTGGCTTGGTAGTTTGGTCTGCCCTGTTCCCATGATGCACTGGGCCAGGGTCAGACTAATTTGCATGCAGCCAGGTTTTGAACTGGGATGGTGCAGTGAGCTAAAAAACGGTGATGGATCAAGCCCTGATCTTTTGACTGGGTAGGAGTGTTCTGCTTAATTCAGATACTCTGTCCATCACCACCCCCTGTCATGAATCGTTTTGGCCACCACAAGTGTGGAAGGGTATACTCAGATGTGAGTCCCTTGCTCACTGCACCATCAGGATTCAAGCAAGCCGGGCCGAAGACGGCTGCAATGCCAGAAACCGGTCCCCGGAAGCTTGTTTCCTTTCCAGTAAAGAATTGGCTTGGTAGTTTGGTCTGCCCTGTTCCCATGATGCACTGGGCCAGGGTCAGACTAATTTGCATGTAGCCAGGTTCTGAACTGGGATGGTGCAGTGAGCTAAAAAACGGTGATGGATCAAGCCCTGATCTTTTGACTGGGTAGGAGTGTTCTGCTTAATTCAGATACTCTGTCCATCACCACCCCCTGTTATGAATCGTTTTGGCCACCACAAGTGTGGAAGGGTATACTCAGATGTAAGTCCCTTGCTCACTGCACCATCAGGATTCAAGCAAGCCGGGCCGAAGACGGCTGCAATGCCAGAAACCGGTCCCCGGAAGCTTGTTTCCTTTCCAGTAAAGAATTGGCTTGGTAGTTTGGTCTGCCCTGTTCCCATGATGCACTGGGCCAGGGTCAGACTACTTTGCATGTAGCCAGGTTCTGAACTGGGATGGTGCAGTGAGCTAAAAAGCGGTGATGGATCAAGCCCTGATCTTTTGACTGGGTAGGAGTGTTCTGCTTAATTCAGATAGTCTGTCCATCACCACCCCCTGTTATGAATCGTTTTGGCCACCACAAGTGTGGAAGGGTATACTCAGATGTGAGTCCCTTGCTCACTGCACCATCAGGATTCAAGCAAACCGGGCCGAAGACGGCTGCAATGCCAGAAACCGGTCCCCGGAAGCTTGTTTCCTTTCCAGTAAAGAATTGGCTTGGTAGTTTGGTCTGCCCTGTTCCCATGATGCACTGGGCCAGGGTCAGACTAATTTGCATGTAGCCAGGTTCTGAACTGGGATGGTGCAGTGAGCTAAAAAACGGTGATGGATCAAGCCCTGATCTTTTGACTGGGTAGGAGTGTTCTGCTTAATTCAGATACTCTGTCCATCACCACCCCCTGTTATGAATCGTTTTGGCCACCACAAATGTGGAAGAGTATACTCAGATGTGAGTCCCTTGCTCACTGCACCATCAGGATTCAAGCAAGCCGGGCCGAAGACGGCTGCAATGCCAGAAACCGGTCCCCGGAAGCTTGTTTCCTTTCCAGTAAAGAATTGGCTTGGTAGTTTGGTCTGCCCTGTTCCCATGATGCACTGGGCCAGGGTCAGACTAATTTGCATGTAGCCAGGTTCTGAACTGGGATGGTGCAGTGAGCTAAAAAACGGTGATGGATCAAGCCCTGATCTTTTGACTGGGTAGGAGTGTTCTGCTTAATTCAGATACTCTGTCCATCACCACCCCCTGTTATGAATCCTTTTGGCCACCACAAGTGTGGAAGGGTATACTCAGATGTGAGTCCCTTGCTCACTGCACCATCAGAATTCAAGCAAGCCGGGCCGAAGACGGCTGCAATGCCAGAAACCGGTCTCCGGAAGCTTGTTTCCTTTCCAGTAAAGAATTGGCTTGGTAGTTTGGTCTGCCCTGTTCCCATGATGCACTGGGCCAGGGTCAGACTAATTTGCATGTAGCCAGGTTCTGAACTGGGATGGTGCAGTGAGCTAAAAAACGGTTATGGATCAAGCCCTGATCTTTTGACTGGGTAGGAGTGTTCTGCTTAATTCAGATACTCTGTCCATCACCACCCCCTGTTATGAATCGTTTTGGCCACCACAAGTGTGGAAGGGTATACTCAGATGTGAGTCCCTTGCTCACTGCACCATCAGAATTCAAGCAAGCCGGGCCGAAGACGGCTGCAATGCCAGAAACCGGTCCCCGGAAGCTTGTTTCCTTTCCAGTAAAGAATTGGCTTGGTAGTTTGGTCTGCCCTGTTCCCATGATGCACTGGGCCAGGGTCAGACTAATTTGCATGTAGCCAGGTTCTGAACTGGGATGGTGCAGTGAGCTAAAAAACGGTGATGGATCAAGCCCTGATCTTTTGACTGGGTAGGAGTGTTCTGCTTAATTCAGATACTCTGTCCATCACCACCCCCTGTTATGAATCGTTTTGGCCACCACAAGTGTAGAAGGGTATACTCAGATGTGAGTCCCTTGCTCACTGCACCATCAGGATTCAAGCAAGCCGGGCCGAAGACGGCTGCAATGCCAGAAACCGGTCCCCGGAAGCTTGTTTCCTTTCCAGTAAAGAATTGGCTTGGTAGTTTGGTCTGCCCTGTTCCCATGATGCACTGGGCCAGGGTCAGACTAATTTGCATGTAGCCAGGTTCTGAACTGGGATGGTGCAGTGAGCTAAAAAACGGTGATGGATCAAGCCCTGATCTTTTGAATGGGTAGGAGTGTTCTGCTTAATTCAGATACTCTGTCCATCACCATCCCCTGTTATGAATCGCTCTGTGGAGCTCATCAAGAACAAACGTTCGTCGATGGGTGCGCTGACGCAGGCTGTCTCCCCAGTCCCTAATCCAATTTGCGAAAAGTAGGGTTTTGGGGCATCCCCCATAGATAGTATTCCACTAATCTTTCAGGACAGATCCTCTACTCTCCCAGTAATCAGTTCTCCAATATTAAATGTTTCATCACTCTCTGTTAATTTAACCCCTGAGGTAGAAATATTGTCAGACATTACACCACCGAAAAATAAATCTAATCAAAAGTTAAAAAAGCTAAATACATTAACCTCGATTGTGGGCCCCCCCCCCGAAAAAAAGACAAAAAAGAGGCAGTGCCCAGAATAAAATTAAAAACAAAATTACTATTACTAGCTCTGGGAATAACAAAGCTACAGTGGATGACCCATTACTATCTTCTGTAGTAGTCACACCATCGCATATACCACCAAAAGAAGCGTCTTCCACTGACCTAATGAGTAATATGGAACACTTAATTAAATCCCTCATACTACCAATAGCAGAGAGGTTGAAAAGAATAGACTCGCAATTGGGAATTTTGGAGCAAGTCATGGGGGAAATTAAAGAGGCCACAAAAGATTTTAAAAAGCCTATACCTGCTCCTTTGAAATCAGTCCCAGTCCCAAATAATATAAATAAAGATACAAATAAAGATGCAAGTAAAATCGTGAACCCAGCCAAAACTAAAGTTGCCAAATTAATTCCCCCCAAACCAGTAGCAACCAATACAACTACGAAGCAGAAAGACAAGGAGGGCTTGGCAACTGTGAAATCGAATCCTCCCCGGGGCGCTCCAAAAGTAAATGAGCTCTCGAGGGATATTCCATCGAAAACGCTCATTGTGGAGTTGCCGCCGGAAGCGGTCCCATTTGTGGTGGTACTAACTGGAGTACCATCTTTGGAGGAAGGGACCAATGAAGCCGAATATCAACTTAGGAATAAAGTAATATACTGGCTAAAACAGAACCGTCCCCTTCCTCCAAATCTAAATGGGAAAATTGTGTATGTCAGACGCCTTCCCTGGATAGGACATAGGAAAAAAGATATAAAGGGAGACATAATAATAATAAATTTCAAAGATAAAAGAGCAGTTGGTCACATTATTAACTGGATTCCGCATAATGCTAGTAACACCATAAATCCATGTGACCTTACATATTTCTACCCTAGAATTCCAACAGCCCCAGTACCCAATGTCCTATCACTGTTTCAGTCTACTGTAAATCACATAGAACCTCCATTCCGAAATCAGAATGATTGGCTAGGACATTCACTTCTAGATCTGGAAGGTCACCCTAGGCCCTTAGCATATAAAGCTCAACCACTTCACCAGTCTATTGGAAACTATAAAGACCTGCCGATCCAAAGGCAGACAGACTGGCCAAGGCAACCGTCCCAGAATCTGGAAGAACATCCTGGACATCCTAGGTATCCATTCTATCAATATTCCAAATACCCAATTCCACTTTTCAACCGTTATGCTGCATTATCAGACATGGAGGGAATCGATTGACTTGATCAAAGGATGACAGTAGAAAATAGTTCTGAAAATAGTTCTGTTAGTCCACAAAAGGTTCCCCCCATGATTATTGACCAACAATTCGTAAATGACATCTTCTCTATTCAGTGCCCGAAGCCAGCCTGCCTGAAAGACACAACGATTGTCCCTGCAATTACGATCGCAGGTCAAAATGTCCCTTCCCTAGCTTCCAAATCCAAACAGAATTGCCACTCTGGAATTGACAATACATTAAATCCAGTTATTGGGGGACATAAAGGGGTAGAGACCAAACATCGTATTTCTGTCTTATTCTGGAATGTGGCAGGGCAGCGGGCAAAAGTGACTAATGACAAGTGGATAGATTTTATCCCAAATTTCGACATTCTAGCACTGCAAGAGACGTGGGCATGTGACGTCATACACATGGAGGGTTATAAGACCTATTTCTCGCCTGCCAAACCTTCTACTTCGGGCAGAGCGAAAGGGGGCCTAACAATCTACGTCTCAAACCTTCTTAACACAACTAAAGTTGTAGCCATTAAATTAGATCCAAATTTCCAGATCCTCTGGATATTCCTTAACAACAAGGAAAACTTTCTTGTGGTTAATTTTTACAATAACCTCGCAGTTCTAGATGCAGTAAATATGGGAACACTGATTCGATCTACTCTATTAACTTGTTTGAGAAAGACTGAGAAGGATGTGACAATTATTTGGGGAGGGGATTTCAACCTGGGTCCATGTATCTCTGAGGGTAATGGTATTTGTGGTATAATAGATGAAGCTAGTAATTCAATCACACACTTTAGGCATTGTACCTTAGGCAACCTCCTTAACGAAATATTGTTTGATCTAGATCTAGTAATAGCAAACAACGTCAATAAGGAGGATTCGCTACTTGCTCCAACATTTCACGGGAGGGGTCATTATTCAGTTATAGATTATATTCTCGTCTCAAATGGTGCTATGCTGGCAGAAGAAGCAGTGTTCACTCTGCATAAAATACCATTGAGCGATCACACTCCAATTAGCATCTCCATGCCATTGTCCCAAAACTCAAGGAGCGGATATAGCTCCATTTTAACGCAAAACAACTTGGCCTTAAGTAGAATAAATGGCTATGCTCTGAAGTGGGGAAAAATAGACCCTGCTGAAATAACAAAGCAAGTGGTAGTAAGGGCTCTCCCACATTTCACAAAATGTCTTAGTATGGACGTATCTGACCAAGAAATTATTATTAATTTTGAGGCAATTCTTAAAATAATAAAAGAGGCGCTTTGGATCGAAATTAAACAAAAACCCAGCCAGAAAAAAGGGTGGTTCAATCATACATGTACGGTAGCTTACTCCAATTTAAAAAGTGCCCCTAGGAAGTCGGTTAGGATCCCCCAAGAGGTAAAAACTTACGGAATATATACAATCTAGCACTCAAAGCGAGGAAGAGGGAATTAAAAAACCAACTTTGGGACCAACTGCACGAAAGCTGCAGTCTTAGGAACTCAGCAGCTTTCTGGCAAGTGGTCAAATCCCCTTTTCTAAATGATAACATCAGGCTCCCGAAAATTGAGATAGCAATAGAAAAGAAAGACTGGGTTCAACATTTTACTAAGATCTTTTCACATAGCTCGGACTCCCAAAAGTTAGGGAATCCTAGACCTAATGATCTACCCAGTCCTTATCCTATTGACCTGCAGTTTACAACGCTAGAAGTTGCACAGGCTCTGAAAGCTAGTAAGAATGGGAAGGCGCCTGGTCCTGATGGCGTCCCAATTGATCTGTTTAAAGTTCAAATGGATCTATTGACCCCCCTTCTCACAAGAGTCTTGAATGCAACTTGTAAAGTTGGCTTATTGGAATCCTGGTCACGGTCCGTATTAGTTCCCATATTCAAAAAAGGGGACAGGGGGTCTGTTTCCTGCTACCGCCCAATCTCTCTTTTACACTCCCTTGGCAAAGTGGCAGGTCGAGTCATTTTAGAACTGTTACAAGATTGGGCGGAGGAAGGAAGAATTATTTCAGACCTACAATATGGGTTTCGTCAAGGTCTAGGGACTGTAGAGCAGGCCCTGAATCTCTCCCTCCTTATTGATAAATATGTTCCCAATAAAGGCGGAGATTTGTATATGGCCTATGTGAATTTATCATCTGCGTTTGATTGTGTCTCCCACTCCAAACTTTGGTCCTTGTTGATCGATATGGGGGCACCATCAAACGAAGTGAAGTTCCTAAGAGAACTCTATTCCAATGCCACAGCCAAGGTCCGCTATGGAATGGGAGGTGAGTTGACGGAGGACTTCCCAATAGAAAGAGGGGTGAGGCAGGGATGTGTCCTGGCCCCCTTCCTCTTTACCTTGTATACGAACAGACTGGAAAGTGAGATGTTGAAGGATTCCCAAGACCTCCCAATGGTGGAAAACCGCCCAATTCCCGCGGTACTTTACGCGGATGATACAGTAATATTAGCCCGCACCCCTATTGAACTACAAAAGAACCTGGACAGGTACTCAAGGTTTATGGCGGGCCTGGATTTGAAAATAAATATCAGTAAAACCTTCGTTATGAGGGTGGGTTCAAGTCGCAAAAGCAAAATGAGGGGGATTTACCTCAACAAGGAAAAAATAGCGACCACTGACAAATACTCTTATCTAGGCATAACAATAGACCATAAACTTTCATGGTGACCCGCTGTGGAGACACGCAAATTGCTTTTTTTAAGAACCACAGCTGCCTTAACTAATTTTGCCAGAAAGCTGGGAAAAAGAGCGCCTTTGGAAATGATAAAAATCTACAAAGCCAAATGCCTTTCTGTGGCTCTGTATGGGGCGGGTCTTTGGGGTTTCGTCGCACTTGATAGTATTCAGCGGGTAGAAAACTCCTTTCTAAGATATCTATTAGGAGTACCTGGTAGCTCGGGTACTCTTGCCTGCCACATTGAGCTGGGTCTTTCATATATTACGGACCTAGCAAAAAGTTGAACAACTGTTATTGTGGCATAGGATTTGGACCTCAGAAAAGTCAATCTTTACCCAGCTTATTCTTTCTTATTGCTTAAAAATGGATGACGCAAATAACTCAAGGTGGCTGCGATATGTAGCGAGATTTTTTCATGATTTGGGTTGGGATCAATATTACTCTAATCCCTCCATAATTCGTGAGGTACCAAGAAAGGTTCTAAAAAAGAAATGTTTGGCTCATTTAGAGGCCTTGAGACTAACGAGTAAGATTATGAAACCCTCTGTCACTCATGCCCTGCTAATACAAACGGAACCTTTAATACAGCCATACCTCACTTATAACACCACGAGTTATGAACGACATCTGATGGTAAGGTTTAGAATGAACTCTTTTTATAGATTGGTCACATTTCCTACTAGAAACAACTGGGCAAAAGCACTTCCCCCTTGTCCCTGTGACTGTCTCTCGCCACAATCCACTCTTCACATCTTATTTTTTTGTACATTTTATCACAACCTTAGGAAAAAATGGCTTATACCCATACTAAGGAGTACTGGTCTTAAACAATATCATCCAGCATTACTTTTTCTACAATTGTTACAGGGTGAGCGGTTGGTTTTTCTAGTGGCGGACTTCCTTAAATGTGATGTCCGCCATCGTTTGACCCTAGAGTGCTCACCACAAAATATTGAAACCTGAATTTTTTACGATATAATAAGTAATGCTCAGACATTCTTAAAAATTCAATTTGCAGGTTGCCAACCGAATAATATTTTATCTTGTAAATATTGTCTTTTTAAAGTGTATTATAAATAGTTATAGGATTGTATTTATTTAGGAATATATGTATGTTTTGTAATGTATGCTTTTATGATTTACAACCAAAATCGAAATAAAGCAATATTGAACTGAACTGAGTGACCCTCTCCCAGACCTGCTGACTCAGAACCCTGAAGATGGCTCAGTTGATGGTGTGGCCTTAGATGGCAGCCTCACTGAACATCAGCAAAATGACTGTAGACAAGTTTTGCAGTCATATAGACATATGTTCTCATTGACACCCAGTCAGACTAACTGGTGTACCCATGTGGTGGACACTGGTGACAGTCTTCCTGTGAAAAACAAGATTTACAGGCAACCTGACCATGTCAGGGACTGTATAAAGACTGAGGTGCAAAAGATGCTGGAATTAGGTGTTATTGAGCCTTCAGAGAGCCCCTGGGCTAGCCCAGTGGTTCTGGTCCCCAAACCTCACACCAAAGATGGCAAGAGAGAGATGAGGTTCTGTGTGGATTACAGAGGACTCAATGCTGTCACCAGGACAGATGCACACCCTATTCCAAGGGCAGATGAACTCATTGACAAGTTGGCTTCTGCCAAATATTTGAGCACATTTGATCTGACAGCTGGCTATTGGCAAATCAGGTTAGCTGAGGAATCCAAAGCCAAAACTGCATTTTCTACCCCAGGAGGTCATTACCAATTTGTGGTGATGCCCTTTGGTTTGAAAAACTGCACCTGCCACCTTCCAAAGGTTGGTGAATCAAGTCCTTACTGGGTTGGATGACTTTTGCGCAGGATATCTGGATGATATTGCCGTCTTCAGCTCCACCTGGGAGGATCACCTGGTCCACCTGAAGGAAGTGCTAGAGGCTCTGCAAAAGGCAGGCCTCACTATCAAGGCCACAAAGTGCCAGATAGGGCAGAGTAAAGTTGTATACTTGGGCCACCTTGTAGGTGGAGGCAAAGTTCAACCACTGGAGAGTAAGATCCAGACCATAAAGGACTGGTCCCCTCCAACTACCCAGACTCAGGTCAGAGATTTCTTGGGCCTGACTGGGTACTACAGGAGGTTTGTTAAGAACTATGGGTCCATTGTGACTCCTCTTAATATTCTGACATCCAAGAAGATGCCCAAAAAGGTTCAGTGGACAGTAAACTGTCAAAAGGCATTTGATGACCTGAAGAAGGCCATGTGCTCTGCACCTATCCTGAAGAGTCCAGACTACTCAAGAGAGTTCATTGTCCAAACAGATGCTTCTGAGTTGGGAGTGGGAGCTGTGCTTTCACAGCTTAATGTAGATGGTCAAGACCAGCCCATTGCTTTCATTAGCAGAAGGCTGACCCCCAGAGAGAAACGTTGGTCAGCTATTGAGAGGGAGGCCTTTGCTGTGGTGTGGGCCCTGAAGAAGTTGAGACCATACTTGTTTGGCACTCACTTCAAGATTCAGACCGACCATAAGCCCCTCTTATGGCTTAATCAGATGAAGGGTGAAAACCCCAAACTACTCAGGTAGTCCATTTCCCTACAGGGGATGGACTTTACAGTGGAGCACCGCCCAGGGACTGACCATGGTAATGCAGATGGTCTCTCCAGGTACTTCCACTTAGAACATGAAGACACAACTGGTCAAGGTTAGTCTAATGTCCCTGCTTTTTGGGGGGGGGATTGTGCAGGAGAGTAGGGTCTGCTATCCTATGGTCACCCCAAATTTTTGCTTTTTGCTTCACTGCTTTATGACTTAATGTGGCTGTGGGCTTGCTAATCAGACCCACATCCTGCTGTTCTCTCTCTAAATTAATGCCAATGCACACTAGGTGCATTACGAATTGGAACTGGTTCATCTTATTGGCCCCTGTAACAGTGTACCCCAGGTACCCAGGGCATAGGTGTTTCCAAGGCCTACCAGGGGCTGCAGCATGTATTATGCCACCCCTGGCCTGGCCTCATATTTGACACAACTGGCTGATCACTCAGCTGGGGCAAGTTGGTGTAATCACCTCTTGCTTAGGTATAGTATGCCTATATCTAACTTAAAATTGGCACATATGTTCCTATCAGCCACTCCTATGGAAGGCCTCATCAATCCTGGAGGCAGAGTGCTTGGAAATATGTGAGATGGTGCTCTAGCATGAGCTGAGCCTGTCTGCAGCTTTCAAGAATCACGTCCTTTCGCTGTTCCATGATACTGCCATACCATATACTCTTAAGTGCATTATGAACCTCGCGGTTAAATGCTATCTTTGGTTTGGCTTTATCAAAACATGTCGAGTAAGGTGTCATACGAATTGGGATACTATCCCCTCGCCAGTTCTGGCGACGGGGGTAGCATCCCACCCTTCTAGAGGGACACGACATGTACATAACCTGAACCCCGGTTAAAGTTAAACATGAGCCTCAGCATCACAAAATGGATGCTGCCACCACAGACACAAGTCTGACCTCCTGCTGCTGGGAGTCCTTCCAGCGAGGGAGGCTTGGACAAAGGGTTTCCTGCCTTGGGAGGTGCTAGCACCACCCCAGACAGGATTTTGTGTATTGGGTAGGACAGGGCTGAATAGAATGAGACATGCCTGAGGCACACAAGGTGTCCCTGTGCATAAGCCAGTCCAAACCGGTGCTGGGGCTTCCCAGCCCTAGTTCTGGCGCGGAGATGGACATAGGAAAGGGGGTGTAACCACCCCCCTTTTACTCGACTTGAAACTAAGATGAAAACTGGACTTCGACATTCTGCTGCACAGAAGACTGAAGAGAATCTCCCTTGTGGCCAAGGAGTGACCACCCTGTGAATACAGGCACCAACCAGCAACTCGATGTCTGCTTTGCCGCCGCCTCCCGCCGGAGCCAGAGCCCAGAGCCCAACAAGACCTAGATTCCCAGACATCTCACAGCCCGATCCACAGTCCCTGAAAAGAAGAGACCCGTGGAGGCATCGAGAGACGTGGAACCGGCCATCTTGAAAACCCCCCAAGAAGCTGACTGCGCAGCACCCGAGGCTCCCTCAATGCTGTGCTTTGGGGTTTGAGAAGCCCCACTATCGAGCAGCATCTGCACCAAAGATCAGCCCCCCAGCATCTCCATGATCTGCGTGGGGCCCTTTTGCACTTTGCCACTCGACGCGTCATCCCGGTCGCTAGCCCGTTGGCTGGTCGCCATCTTGGCGACGAAATCTACAAACAACACCACTGGTCTGGTTGCTCCAGACTGGCCCTCGCTCCCCTGAAAAGGAGCACCCACTCTGACCTTGCTGGTCCGAGTAACAAGCTTTCTTCACTTCCTGTGGGGCTTGCATTAGCCAAGGCCTGTTTGCTCCAATCAAGTTGCTGACACCGCCATCAGCTAGAGCCTTTGTGGGCCAGCTCATGACCGACTCTTGGACGTCCTCGACCTCTTCGTGTCTACGTGGCTGCAGAGACAAGCTACACCTCTTCGCCTGTTTGCACCCGACATCGCCTGGTTCCATCCTGGTTCCACGGAAGTCACTGGCTAGTGACTTTGAACATTGTCCCCTCTGCTTTCAGGTCTTCACCTCTTCAGATCCCACCGCTGCCACCAATGTGAGAATTTGGCCTGGTATATGATGCTCACTAGTTCTAGTGATCACCTTGTACCATGCCAAGCAACCCTTATGATGAATGGTTGTAAGTCAACCTTATAGACCAGCTATCCTAGTAGCATGGTAAAACAGCTTGCTTCACATGCCTTTATAGAGTTTAGCATAAGACTGCTTTGTCCACGCTACTAGGATAGCTGGTCTATAAGGTTGACTTACAACCAATCATCATAAAGGTTGCTTGGCATGGTACAAGGTGATCACTAGAACTAGTGAGCATCATATACCAGGCCAACTTCTCACACCACTTATTAAATGTAATAAGGGAACCCAATGTTATCCGATTGGATAGGTAGACCTCACAGTAGTAAAGAACTAAATTTGAGTTTTTCACTACCATGATAATAAAAAATTATAAGTAGATGCCCAACTTTTTAAAAACACTGCACGGTGCTATATGGGCTGTTTAGGAACTACCCTATGGGTGTCTTGCATTAAAAAGGATGTTTAGGCCTGGGTAAAAGTTTATTTTGCCAGGTCAAAATGGCAGTCTAAACTGCACTCACAGGCTGCAGTGGCAGGCCTGCGAGATGTGTAAACGGCTACTTTAGTGAGTGGCACAATCAGTGCTGAAGATCCACTAGTAGCATTTAATTTGCAGGCCCTGGATACATGTATTAACACTTTACTAGGTTCTTACAAAGAAATTAAATATGCCAATTGGGTGTAACCAATGTTACCATATTTAGAGGAGCGAGCACAACCACTTTAGCACTGTTTAGCAGTGGTAAAGTGTGCAGAGTTCTAACGCCAGAAGAAACAGGAGGATGGAAGGCAAAAGGTTGGAAAAAAACACAGTAAGAATGTCAGGTCCATCACAGGGCCTGTGACCATTAGGCAAGGATGATCTCACTGGATTTGCACATGGTTGCTGAGAATTTCAATTTAAGAAACGGACAAAACAAGAATACATATTCTGTGATAATTTAAATGAGCAGATAAGTCCCCTCCTTTGCTAAATGATTTTGAATTGCAGTCTTTCACTTTGTTGTGGTGGTCAATGCTTAGCTGCAAACAGTGCTGATGTAAGAAGGGGTAACAAAGGGTTAAACTATTATAACCTCTTCCAACACAAGTGTGGTTTTAGACTACATATGCACAAATATTCCCTGACACATAAATGTAATATTGTCATTAATCTGTGACTTTTGAATGGTATAAAACGAAGTCATGCTGAAGATAACAGATCACACACCGAGATAACCTGGGATAGTGCTCTGAGGATGTTCATAATAAACATAGTGGTGAGGATCTGGCTGAGTACTTTTTATCTATTTGGGGTTATGCAATGTGCAAGTCACCATTCGATAGCTTGGTGCAAACAAGAAGGCAATGTGGGACAAGAATGGTGTAACCTTTAGGCTTTCCACTCCTTACTATCCTTAAACTAATAGACCTTTTGAGAGATCCAAGAAGACCCTAACAAGCAGCGATAGGGGACTGGAAAACCTTATCAGAAGCCAGTAATATATCCTCCTGCCATGTTACCAGCCTCTTTGAACTTATGTTTGGCCTCTCTGTTAGAGGTCCATTGAGCCCCAAACGAGAAGGGTGGAGAGCCCACATAAGATGTAGTGAACTACATTCTGGAGCTCAGGTCAAATATGTCCAAGTGAATGAAAAACACAAAACAATTCAGAAGACCATCAAACCCACCATCAAGATCAACTTTGAAACGTGCAGAAATCAGGCCCCTGCTCAAGAAGCTATCAGCTGACCACACGGACCTCAAGAACTACCGGCCCATCTCGCTCCTCCCCTTCGCGGCCAAAGTTGCAGAGAAAACAGTCAACAGGGAACTGACAAGATCCATCGAAGACAATGCCGTCCTCGAACTGTCACAATCCAGATTCTGAAGCAACGTAGCACCGAGACCGCCCTACTCACTGCCACAGACACCATTCTCACCCTCCTGGACCCAGGCCACTCCCCAGCCCGGATCCTACTCGGCCTATCAGCAGCCTTCGACACCGTCTCCCACTGCACACTGGTCACCGGGCTACACGGCGCCAGCATACAAGGAACAGCCCTAGACTGGATCTGGTCATTCCTCACCACAAGAAGCCAAAGAATTATACTGCCACCCTTCCTCTCCAATCCCTCGGAAATCACCTGCAGAGTCCCTTAGGGTTCATTACTAAGCACAACCCTCTTCAGCATCTACATGGCATCCCTCGCCGCCATCATCTGACAACACAGCCTCAACATCGTATCCTACGCTGACGACACCAAGCTCATCCTCTCTCTCACCAAAGACCCCACCAACGCCAGACTCAACTTCCAGAAAGGAATGCAGGATGTAGCAGTCTGGATGACCAACAGCTGCTAAAGCTCAATACAGAGAAAACAGAAGTCCTCGTCCTCGGAACCACCCCTTCAGCATGGGACAACACCTGGTGGACGACCACCCTCGAAAGCCCACCGCCCCCCTCGGACCACGCCAGAAACCTAGCACACTGGACTATGGAAACGCACTCTACGCCAGCATAAACGAGTCCCTACTACGCAAACTCCAGACGATAGAGAACACAGCCACCAGACTCATCCTCGGCATCCCTAGGCACGAACATATCAGCCAACACCTACGAAAGTTTCACTGGCTCCCCGTGGAGAAAAGAGTCACTTTCAAAATCCTCACCCATGCCGACACAACCCGTGGACCCAAATACCTCAGTGACAGAATCAACTTTCATGTACCCAAAAGAAACCTCAGATCATCCAACCTCGCACTGGCCGAAAACCTGCGCATCCACAGGGTCAGAGCAGGCGGAAGATCTTTCTCTTATATTGTGGCCAAAACCTGGAACTAGCTCCCGGCAAACATCAGATGAGCCCCCTCCCAGAACACCTTCAGGAAGACTCTGAAGACCTGGCTCTTCGGCTAAACAGAGCTACAGACCCCCTCCCTCCCCCAGTGCCTTGAGACCCTCACAGCTGAGTAGCACGCTTACAATCCCCTGATTGATTGAATGATTGATTGATTGATTGATTGATTGATTGATTGATTGGTGCAGAGCCTCTGGAAGTCGTGGGCACTCTAAAACTAAAACAGGTCAATATAAGAAATTTTGAGGACAATAGAAATTCATTCGCACATGCTTCTCCGCTTTGTGAGATTGACACTTTGGAATGAATATTAATAATATCTGCCATCACATTTAATGGGATAAAAGTCCGTTTGAAGCAACAGATATGGTTACCTAATCAGTCAAATTAGAGTTTATTTTATGAAGAGCTGTAGATCGAAATGACAAGCAAAAAGGCCCTGATTACAAGTTAGGGGGAAAAGGGTGGGTTATATTGATCATCTGTGGTAAATACCAACACCCCAGGATGAGGTACTTACCATTTGAGGTAATACATTCTATTCGGGGTTCCCCACTTAAAGTGAGGCATCACGTGCAAAACTGTTTTTAACACGCCAATTTCTGCAAATTTAGCTTTTTCCTGGTCTTTTACCCCTGATGAAATGCAGTGGGTTTGACCTGCCGGAATTAGGCTGGGGGAATCTGCAGGGTGTTCTAATTAGCATACAGCCTGTAATTCAGATTCCTGAGAAAACAATTGTTTGCACAGGAATCGGATTTAGCCCTAACATTATGATGAATGCCAAAGTGCTGTATTATGATCATTTTAGATGCCACCAAGGGATACAAGCTGGAGATATGTTGGGCGAAAGAAAATCCACATATAAGGTGGACAAAATAATAAAGCAATCTCTGCTACAGCGAATAAAGGTATGTTAGGATTCCATTGGAGCGGCACTGTTTTAACACAAAAATATATGAACATGTGTAATGCGCCAGTGTCTCAAATGTTAGCACATAGACATTGTTTAGCGGTAGAAGTAGCCACTGGCTTAGAATGTAACATATTTCGCAAACCTTAAAATTAAACATTTTCAGGTTTGTGTGACTTCGAAAGAAGATGATGTGCGTGATTTGTGGAGGAATGAAGCTACATTGCTTTGAGTCACAAACCCAAACTAAATATTCCAACACTCACAAAGAAAGAGCGTGAGATTCACGTATGTCAAGTGTTATCCCAGCAGCACGATATTGGGAAACGTGATTGCTCGCGGAAGTGATAATTAAAGAATCTACCTAGAAACATGCAAAGAAATCTGACAGTGGTGGTGCAAGGGGATCATAACATACCAGGAACGGGTTCACCATGAGTCTGCAAGCGATGGGGATTTTGTTTACTTTGCATAATTGTGTACACACGTCACATGGGTGCTCCTGCAGGGGACTGTGTGCCAACATGTAAGAGGCAGCAGGTACAGTAACTTTACGGAGGTCTATGATGCTGCGAAACTGCATCCGGACTGTCCATGCCTGTGCCCCTGACTCTGCTCCCATCTCTGATGTCTTGCATCCCACCCCCAATCATTCCTGCATTCCTACAGCTTCCCCTGGGACGAAAGGCTCGGATTAAAGATCTGAAGACACAAATGGATTACTTGTTGCTGTACCGTCAGCAAATTGAATTGATTTTAAGATAATGTGGCTGCTGTGAAGGACGTCACGGATCACCCTGGTGAATGGCAGAGGGTAGCTTCACCTTAGTGGAAGCATGGGTAGAACCGTCTCTCAGTGCTAGGAAGTTTAAAATATGGGTATCTGTCCTTGGTGGTACAGAAGAACGTCCTTCCATAGAGAAGAATGTTTGTTGACAGGTGAATGTGGAAATGTTGCAGCTTACAGAAACATCTGCACGGGGTGTCTTACCTTCAGAAGGGGATGCATTTAACACCGATGCAGTGCCACAGTGGTCTCTGCTGCCCCTGCTTCACAAGAGTACATGCGCGCACACACGCACACTCCCCCCTTCTACCTCAGGCCACCAAGGAGGGCACCCCAGGCATTGCTGCTTTAGCTCTACCTGTTCTGTGTGTTGGACTCTTGCACTGCTGCTCACTCTGTATGCGTCCTTTGTGTGAGGGAAGCTTGCATTTCTGCTAATGCTCTATCTGTACTCTGTGTGTGGGACGCTTGCACTGCTGCTCACTCTGTATGCGTCCTCGGCGTGAGGGAAGCTTACATTTCTGCTATTGCTCCATCTGTACTCTGTGTGACGGAAGCTTGCACTGCTGCTAATAGTCTATCTCTTCTGTATGTGAAGGAAGCTTGCGTGGCTGTTCATTCTGTACATGTTCTCTGTGTGAGGGAAGCATGCACTGCCGCTAATGCTGTATCTGTTCTGTGTATGAGGGATTCTTACACTGCTGCTCATGCTGTATGTATCCTCTATGTGAGGGAAGCTTACATTTCTGCTGTTGCTCTATGTGTACTCTGTGTGACGGAAGATTGCACAGAAGCTAATAGTCTATCTCTTCTGTATGTGATGGAAGCGTGCATAGCGGTTCATTCTGTATGTGTTCTCTGTGTGAGGGAAGCCAGCACTGCCACTAATGCTCTACCTGTTCTGTGTGTGAAGGATGATTGCACTGCTGATCATGCTCTCTGTGTTCATTGTGTGAGGGACACCTGCACTGCAGCTCATGCTGTATGTATTCTCTGTGTGAGGGAATCTTACATTTCTGCTAATGCTCCATCTGTTCTCTGTATGAGAGTAGCTTGCACTCATGCTCATGCTGTTCGTGTTTATTTGGTGAGCGACGCTTGCACTGCTGCTAATGCTCTATCTATTCTGTGTGTGAGGGCTGCCTGTACTGCTGGACATGCTCTATGTGTTGTCTGTGTGAGTGACTCTTTCACTGCCTCATAATCTGTACCCGTTTTGTGTGTGAGGGATGCTTGCACTGCGGCTCATACTGAACGTGTCCTCTGGGTGAATGAGGCTTGCACTACTGCTAATGTTCCATCTTTTCTGTGTGTGAAGGAAGCTTTCACTGGTGCTCATGCTGAATGTGTTCTCTGTGTGAGAGCAACGTGCACTGCTGCTAGTGCTCTATCTGTTCTGGATGTGAGGGGCACATGCACTGCTGGTCATGCTGTACATGTTATCTGTGTCAGTGAAACTTGCGCTACTGCTAATGGTCTACCTTTTCTGTGTGTGAGGGAAGCTTGCATTACTGGTCATGCTCTTCATGTTCATTTTGTGAGGGAAGCTTGCACTGCTGCAAATGCTCTATCTTTTCTGTGTGTGACAGATGCTTGCATTGCTAGTCATGCTATATGTCTTCTCTGTGTGAGGGATGCTTGCACTGCCTCACATGCTATACCTATTCAGTGTGTAAGGGATGCTTGCACTGCTGCTCATGCTGTACGTGTTCTCTGTGTGAGGGAAGCTTGCACTGCCGCTAATGAAATGAAATGAAATGAAATGAAATGAAATGAAAAATTGCATTTGTATAGCGCATAACTGCCCTAGGGCCTCGCAGCGCTTGAAGATAAAATGGTTTAGCGCAGGCTCGGGGCAGATCAGCAGGATTTAGCAAACAAATGCGTTTTCAAGGCCTTTCTGAATGAGAGGAGGTTGCTATTTCCTCGGATGGCAAAGGGGAGGGCATTCCAAAGTCTGGTCGCCGAATGGGAAAAAGAGCGGCCACCCCAACGGGCTTTGTTAATTTTAGAGGAGGTGGCCAGCTGCAAGGTACCAGACCGAAGGGGGCGTGCTGGGACATAAGGCGTGACCAAAGGGTGCAGAATCGCTGGGCCTACACGGTGAAAGGATTTGTGCATAATGCACAAAGCTTTAAACTGCACTCTGGCAGCCATTGGGAGCCAGTGGAGGTCTTTCAGAGCCTTCCTCGCCGACTGCCGACGGGAGAGATTGAACAGTAGGCGGGCCGCACTGTTTTGTGTGACCTGAAGCCTCTGCAGTACCGAAGCCGGTGCTCCTAGGTAGAGAGCATTCCCATAATCCAGGCGAGAGAGAATCAGGGCCTGGACCATGGTCCTCCTCGCCTGGAAAGGGAGCAAAGGGAGCACCCGCCGGAGCATCCTCATTAGTCCAAAGCAAGTGGCGGCAGTCTTAGTAGCCTGGACCGAGAAATCAAGGGCGGTGTCAAGCCAGATCCCGAGGCTCTTTATCTGGGACTTGGGGGCAGGAGGAGCGCCAAGACATGGTGGCCAGACGGGTGCAAGAGCAGACGGGGAGGGATTTCCGAGTAGAATGATGTCTGTCTTCTCCCCGTTAAGCTTCAAACAGGAGGCTTGCATCCATCTGGCAACAGCCTCTAGACAGGGGCCTAAGGTGTCGGATGATCCATCTGCGTGGTCTAACGAGACCACAAGCTGCGTGTCATCCGCGTAGGTGACTATACGCACACCAAAGGGATGGACTATCCTGTCCAGAGGTTCCATGTAGGCGTTAAAGAGGGTCGGGCTCAGGGAGGAGCCCTGAGGTACCCCACACCTGAGAGGGTGTTTGGGAGAGACTATCTCACCCTCGAAGACCTGGAAAAAGCGCTCACTCAGAAAGGAGGTAAGCCAGTCTAGAGCCGCGCCCGACACGCCCATGCCCGCCAGTCGGTGTAATAGCGTGGCATGGTTCACCGTGTCGAACGCGGCGCTAAGGTCTAACAGGATAATGGCCACCTTTCCTCCCCGATCCAAAGTCGTTCTTGCTTCCTCTGTAACCGCTAACATAGCGGTTTCTGTGCCATGTTGAGGGCGAAAACCTGTCTGGGAGGCACGCAACAGACAGTTGGACTCCAAATAGTCTGTTAAGATATTGTTGGCGTGCCTCTCCAGCAGTTTACTCAGCCAGGGGAGCAACGAAATGGGGCGATAGTTGGACAAGTTGCTCTGGTCCAGGGAGGGCTTCTTGAGAAGCGCCCTCACCATGGCGCACTTCCAGGGGAGTGGGACCGACCTGGCCACGATGGAGGTGTTTAAGGCTTCCAGGATGACAGGACGAATAACGTCCAGTGCCTTGACAAGGATCCGGGGGGGTGCCGGGTCATTGGGAGACCCGGAAGAAACTTTAGAAATTAATCTATCCAGGCTGCCGGCATCAAGAAGCGGAATTATATCCAGTTTGCAGAGAGCCGGAGAATCAGCTGGCTTAGATGGGACGGAGGGGGCGTTGACCGTAGGATTACTAAAAGAAGAGTATATGGTCGAAATTTTCTTGGAGAAGAAGGCAGCTAGCTCATTACAGCGGTCTTGTGCCCCTTCAGCAGTAGGACGCTCAGCCGGGGGTGAAATAAGGGACTTGGCTATCCTAAAGATTTCCCTAGGCGCGTTGGCTGCAGCACTAATTTTCCCTTCGTAGAAGGAGGTTTGCGCCAATTTAATCTCTGATTTATAGAGCCTTATTGCGGACCTATAATCATCTTTCCTAGACAGAGAATGGTCCTTCCTCCACGCTCTCTCTAGTTTGCGGCAGTCAAGCTTTAATAACCTCAGAGCAGGAGTGTACCAGGGTGCAACTTTAGGTCTTCTGATGAGTTTACAGGGGCGTTTGGGAAGAACTCGGTCTAGGGTGCTGGAGATCCAGTGATCAAAGTTGCTAGAAGCAGAGGCAGGGGTCAAGGCCCTTCTCGGGGGGTCTTGAGTGAGAGCCAATGTCCAGTCGGTGAGGGGAAGTGAGGACCATTTCCTGCCCATGTACTTGGTAGAGGCCTCACGGGGGGAACAGGAGTTAGAAAGCCAGGTGAACGGTATCAAAAAATGATCAGTCCAAGGCAGTGGAACAGGGGACTCTACATTAAGGTTGGTATTACTGTATATGTGATCAAGGAGATGTCCCTTCTTGTGGGTCGCCTGATGGCCTCTCTGGCAGAGGTCTAACGCTTGCATGTTGGCACGCAAGTTATTAGCTGCCATATCCTGGGGGTCTAATGTTCTACCTATTCTGTGTGTGAAGGAAGCTTGCACTGTTGCACATTCTGTAAGTGTTCTCTCTCTGTGTGAGGGAAGCTTACACTGCTGCTAATGCTTTACCTTTTCTGTGTGTGAGAAATTCTTGGACTGCTGCTCATGTTGTGTGTGTTCTCTGTGTGAGGGTTGCTTGTACACCCTCATATGTGCTACCTGTTCTGTGTGAGAGGGATAACTGCAGTGCTGCTCATGCTGTACATGCATGTTCTCTGTGTGACTGAAGCTTTCACTGCTGCTAATGCTCTATGTGGACTGTGTGTGAGGGACACTCGCACTGCTGCTCATGTTGTAGTATTCTCTGTGTGAGGGCCTCTTGTATATCTGCTAATGCTCTTTTTGTTCTCTCTGTGAGTGAAGCTTGCCCTAATGCTTATGCTGTGCATGTTTATTTTGTAAGGTAAACTTGCACTGCTCCTAATGCTCTATCCATTTTGTGTGAGGGATGCCTGCACTACTGATCAGGCTGTATGTATTCTCTATGTGAGGGAGCTTGCACAGCCTTATATGCTGAACTAGTTATGTGTGTGAGGGATGCTTGCACTGATGTTCATGCTGAACGTGTTCTCTGTGTGACTGAAGCTTGCACTGCTCTGTTTTATGTGTGAGAGACACTTACACTGCTGCTCATGCTGTATGTGTTCTCTGTAAGAGAAAAGCTTGCACTGCTACTAATCCTCTATCTGTTCTGTGGTTGTGGGATACATGCACTACTGTACATGCTGTATGTATTCTCTATGTGAGGGAAGCTTGCACTGCTGCTAATTGTCTACTTGTTCTGTGCGTTAGAAATGCTTGCACTACTCTGATGCTGTATGTATTCTCTGTGTGAGGGGTGCTTACACACTTTCATATGCTCTACCTGGTCTGTGTGTGAGGGAAGCTCAAACTGCTGCTCATGCTGTACGTGTTCTCTATGTGACGGAAGCTTGCACTGCTACTAATGCTATATCTGCTCTGTGCACTCCTTCTCATTCTGTATGTATTCTCTGTATGAGAGAATCTTGAATTGCTGCTATTGCTCTATCTGTCCTCTGCATGAGGGAAGCTTGCATGACTGCTCATGCTGTTCATGTTCATTTTGTAAGGAAAGCTTGCACTGCTGCTAATCCTCTATCTATTCTGTGTGTGAGGGACGCTTGCACTGCCTCTCATGCTGAACGTGTTCTCTGCACGAGGGAAGCTTTCATTGGTGCTTCAGCTCTACCTGTTCTTTGTGTGAGTGAAGCTTTCACTGCTGCTAATGCTCTATATGTTCTGTGTGTGCATGGAGCTTGCACGCTCTACTAATGCTCTATCTGTTCTATGTTTGAGGGATGCTTGCTCTGCTGCCCATGCTGAACGTGGTCTCTGTGTGAGGGGAGCTTGGACAGCTGCTAATGCT
Source organism: Lissotriton helveticus (assembly GCF_964261635.1). Classification (NCBI taxonomy): domain Eukaryota; kingdom Metazoa; phylum Chordata; class Amphibia; order Caudata; family Salamandridae; genus Lissotriton; species Lissotriton helveticus. The sequence goes on along the minus strand of NC_136062.1, from coordinate 201,238,517 downwards.
CTATCTTTCCTGTATTTGAAGGACAATTGCACTGGTGCTTAGGCTGACCGTGCTATCCGTGTGAGGGGAGCTTGGATTGCTGCTAATGCTCTATATTTCCTGTATGTGATGGACACTGGCACTGGTGCTCATGCTGACCGTGCTCTCCGTGTGAGGGAAGCTTGGACAGCTGCTAATGCTCTATCTTTCCTGTATTTGAAGGACAATTGCACTGGTGCTCATGCTGACCGTGCTCTCCGTGTGAGGGAAGCTTGGACAGCTGCTAATGCTCTATCTTTCCTGTATTTGAAGGACAATTGCACTGGTGCTTATGCTGACCGTGCTCTCTGTGTGAGGGAAGCTTGGACAGCTGCTAATGCTCTATCTGTTCTTTGTGAGGGATGCTTGAACTGGTGCTCATGCTGAACGTGCTCTCTGTGTGAGGGAAGCTTGCACTGCTGCTAATGCGCTGTCTGTTCCAAGGACGCTTGCACTGGTGCTCATGCTGACCGTGCTCTCTGTGTGAGGGAAGCTTAGACAGCTGCTAATGCTCTATCTGTTCTTTGTGAGGGACGCTTGCACAGGTGCTCATGCTGGACGTGTTCTTTGTGTGAGTGAAGCTTGCACTGCTGTTAATGCTCTGTCTGTTCCAAGGACGCTTGCACTGGGGTTCATGCTGATCGTGCTCTGTGTGAGTGAAGCTTGGACAGCTGCTAATGCGCTGTCTGTTCCAAGGACGCTTGCACTGGTGTTCATGCTGACTATCTTTTTACGTGTGAGGGAAGCTTGCACTACTGCCAATGCTCTCTCTGGCCTCTGTGTGAGGGACACTTGTACTGCTGATAATGCAGTATGTGTTCTGTGTGTGAGGAAAGCTTGCACTGCCTCTTATGCTGTACCTGGTCTGCGTTTGAGGGACGCATGCTCTGTTGCTCATACTGTACATGTTGTACATGTTCTTTGTGTGAGAGAAGCGTGTACTGCAGTTCATGTCTCTACCTGTGCTGTTATTGAAGGAGGTGTGCACTGCAGCTGCTCTTGGTCTGCTTATACTTTGTGTGAGGGACGCGTGCTCTGCTATGGACCATTCTGGCCCTATTTTGTGCGGTAGCACGGTAGGTGCTTGCACCTGCTCTGCGAGTCTACTATGAATATCTGTCACTCAGAAGTACTTTGCATCTGGATATTTTGTTCAGATACATTTCCCGGTATATAGTTCACGTACTTAACTGACAAGCCTATAGTCATTCTCCTAATGGGTTCGCTGTCGAGGTTCATCATTGCCAGCAGCGCCACCTGGCCCTGCGGCAGCACACATCTGTGCTGCTGTCTGCGGCCGCTGCAGCGCAGTGCTGCCACCGCGTTTTGGCAGGGCAGCAGGAGTGTCCTCGCGCGCCTCCAGTAAAAGCTTTGTCGGTGGCTGAGTAATGTATGCAGCAACATGTTCAGTTTACATAATGGGGGTCAGCAGGGGCATCGAGCAAGGCGACAGCAGCCGCACGGGCGACTGAATGACTAATTCACTAACGACTTCATTATGGAGATGGGAGCGTCCTGGTCAGACAGTTACCAAGCAAGCCAATGCCCCCGATCCAGTGATCGATGAAGACGAGTGAGGAACAGCACTCATGCAGCGCACTGGGCTGCCAAGCTGGTCCAACACCTACTGCCCTCAGATGTCGCCTTCATACCTCCCTCTATCCCTGTGTCGTCACCTGTATCCGTCATCCCTCCCTCTGGTGTCACCCGCATCCATCATCATTCCTTCGATCCCTGTGGACTCATCTGCATCCATCATCATTCCCTCTATCCCTGTGACCTCACCTGCATCCGTCATCCCTCCCTCTGGTGTCACCTGCATCCATCATCCCTCCCTCTATCCCTGTGGCCTCACCTGCATCCGTCATCCCTCCCTCTATCCCTGTGGCCTCACCTGCACCATCATCCCTCCCTCTATCCCTGTGGCCTCACCTGCATCCGTCATCCCTCCCTCTATCCCTGTGGCCTCACCTGCATCCGTCATCCCTCCCTCTATCCCTGTGGCCTCACCCTGATCCATCATCCCTCCCTCTATCCCTGTGGCCTCACCTGCATCCGTCATCCCTCCCTCTATCCCTGTGGCCTCACCCTGATACATCATCCCTCCCTCTATCCCTGTGGCCTCACCCTGATCCATCATCCCTCCCTCTATCCCTGTGCCCTCATCTGCATCCGTCATTCCTCCCTCTGGTGTCACCTGCTTCCGTCATCCCTCCCTCTATCCCTGTGGCCTCACCTAGATCCATCATCCCTCCTTCTGGTGTCACCTGCATCCATCATCATTCTTTCTAGCCCTGTGGACTCACCTGCATCCATCATCATTCCCTCTAGCCCTGTGGCAGCCTCACCTGCATCTGTCATCCTTCGCTCTGTCCCTGTCGCCTCACCCGCATCCCTCATCCCTCTCTCTATCCCTGTGGCCTCACCCGCATCCCTCATCCCTCTCTCTATCCCTGTGGCCTCACCTGCATTCGTCATCCCTCCCTCTGGTGTCACCCACATCCCTCATCCCTCCCTCTATCACTGTGGCCTCACCTGCATCTCTCATCCCTCCCTCTTTTCCTGTGGCTTCACCGGCATCCGTCATCCCTCCCTCTGGCCTCACCTGCATCCATCATCATTCCTTCTATCCCTGTGGACTCACCTGTATCAGTCATCTCTCCCTCTGGTGTCACCTGCATCCATCATCATTCTCTCTATCCCTGTGGCCTCACCTGCATCCGTCACCACTACCCCTATCCTTGTGGCCTCACCCATATCCATCATCCCTCCCTCTATCCCTGTGCCCTCATCTGCATACGTCATTCCTCCCTCTGGTGTCACCTGCTTCCGTCATCCCTCCCTCTATCCCTGTGGCCTCACCTAGATCCATCATCCCTCCTTCTGGTGTCACCTGCATCCATCATCATTCTTTCTAGCCCTGTGGACTCACCTGCATCCATCATCATTCCCTCTATCCCTGTGGCCTCACCTGCATCCATCATCATTCCCTCTATCCCTGTGGCCTCACCCGCATCCCTCATCCCTCTCTCTATCCCTGTGGCCTCACCTGCATTCGTCATCCCTCCCTCTGGTGTCACCCACATCCCTCATCCCTCCTTCTATCACTGTGGCCTCACCTGCATCTCTCATCCCTCCCTCTTTTCCTGTGGCTTCACCGGCATCCGTCATCCCTCCCTCTGGCCTCACCTGCATCCATCATCATTCCTTCTATCCCTGTGGACTCACCTGTATCCGCCATCCCTCCCTCTGGTGTCACCTGCATCCATCATCATTCTCTCTATCCATGTGTCCTCACCTGCATCCGTCATCCCTCCCTCTGGTGTCACCTGCATCCATCATCATTCTCTCTATCCATGTGTCCTCACCTGCATCCGTCATCCCTCCCTCTGGTGTCACCTGCATCCGTCATCCCTCCCTCTATCCCTGTGGCCTCACCTGCATCCCTCATCTCTCCCTCCCTCTATCCCTGTGGCCTCACCTGCATCCGTCGTCCCCCTCCCTCTGGCTTCACCTGTTTCCGTCATTCCTCCCTCTGTCCCTGTGGCCTCAACCTGATCCATCATCCCTCCCTCTATCACTGTGGCCTCCCCTCCATTCATCATCCCTCCCTCTATCCCTGTGCCCTCATCTGCATCCGTCATTCCTCCCTCTGGTGTCACCTGCTTCCGTCATCATTCCCTCTATCCCTGTGGCCTCACCTGCATCCGTCATCCCTCCTTCTGGTGTCACCTGCATCCATCATCATTCATTCTAGCCCTGTGGACTCACCTGCATCCATCATCATTCCCTCTATCCCTGTGGCCTCACCTGCATCCATCATCCCTCCCTCTGGTGTCACCTGCTTCCGTCATGCCTCCCTCTATCCCTGTGGCCTCACCTAGATCCATCATCCCTCCCTCTAACAATGTGGCCTCTCCTGCATCCATCATCCCTCTCTCTATCCCTGTGTCCTCACCTGCATCCTTCATCCCTCCTTCTGGTGTCACCTGCATCCATCATCATTCCTTCTATCCCTGTGGACTCACCTGTATCCATAATCATTCCCTCTATCCCTGTGGCCTCACCTGCATCCATCATCCCTCCCTCTCTCTATCCCTGTGGCCTCACCTGCATCCGTCATCCCTCCCTCACCTGCATCCGTCATCCCTCCCTCCCTCCCTGTGGCCTCACCTGCATCCGTCATCTCTCCCTCTCTCTATCCCTGTGGCCTCACCTGCATACGTCATCTCTCCCTCTCTCTATCCCTGTGGCCTCACCTGCATCCGTCATCTCTCCCTCCCTCTATCCCTGTTGCCTCACCTGCATCCGTCACCACTACTCCTATCCTTGTGCAGACTCACCTGCATCTCTCATCGCTCCCTCTTTTCCTGTGGCTTCACCGGCATCCGGCATCCCTCCCTCCAGCCTCACCTGCATCCATCATCATTCTCTCTATCCCTGTGGCCTCACCTGCATCCGTCACCACTACCCCTATCCTTGTGCAGACTCACCTGCATCCGTCTTCTCTCCCTCCCTCTATCCCTGTTGCCTCACTGAACGGTAGGAGCACCCGGCCGGATTCTCGCCGCCCCCACTGATATCTACTGACATTGGTCTATATTACGCGGATCCCTGAATTGAAGACCGCTGTAAAGAACGTGTGATTCAACACGATCTCTGTAGATACTGGAGTGCCTAACCCACACTGGCGGTTATCTTGTGCAAGCCTTCACTCCACCTTGGAATTTACAATCGAAATAGAGTCATTTCCTTGGTCCCTAGCAAACGAGGTGTACTAATCAAACCAGGCAAAATAATTTTAATTTTAGTCCTGATGATGATCCGTTTGTATTAGAGCGATGGATCGAAACGTCGTCAACTTTGTTAAGTAGACATACATGTAACTATTGTGTATGATTGTGTATAGTCTACGCTGGAGAACACTACCTACACTGATTTAAATAGTGTCCAGGTCGCTCTGTCTCTTTGCCTGAAACCTCTAACTTCTGAATTTTCTATTTTTCTTTTTTCCTTCATAAGTACGGTACAGGACTGTCCCCTACTTTCAATACATGGTGTTTTTGTATTTAATCTTATTCGTCTATTTAAATAAATCCCTGGTCCGGCTGAACAGGAGAATTATATAGCTATCATTGTGTTCTATATTATATTGATTTGCATTCTTTAATGTGCTCAGGACCTTTGTTTTTTTAAATAGCCTCACCTGCATCCGTCATCCCTCCATCTATCCCTGTGGCCTCACCTGCATCCGTCATCTCTCCCTCCCTCTATCCATGTGGCCTCACCTGCATCCGTCGTCCCCCTCCCTCTGGCTTCACCTGTTTCCGTCATTGCTCCCTCTGTCTCTGTGGCCTTACCTGCTTCCGTCATCACTCCCTCTATCCCTGTGGCCTCACCTGGCTCCGTCATCCTTCCCTCTATCCCTGTGGCCTCACCTGCATACATCATCCCACCCTCCATTCCCGTGGCCTCACCTGCTTCCGTCATCACTCTCTCTTGCCCTGTGGCAGCCTCACCTGCATCTGTCATCCTTCACTCTGTCTCTGTGGCCTCACCTCCATCCGTCATCACTCCCTCTATCACTGTGGCATCACCTGGTTCCGTCATGCCTCACTCTATCCCTGTGGCCTCACCTGAATACATTATCCCACCCTCTATCCATGTGGCCTCACCTGCTTCCGTCATGCCTCCCTCTATCCCGGTGGCCTCACCTTCTTTCGTCATCACTCTCTCTAGCCCTGTGGCAGCCTCACCTCCATCTGTCATCCTTCAGTCTGTCCCTGTGGCCTCAACGTCATCCGTCATCACTCTGTTGTGATCATAGTAATATTCACCAGGGACATCAAGAAGTACAAAGAAGCTTTATTTCAATAGCACAGCACCAGCGCGCCTGTTCTCTCCGCCAGCGAAGCCTCACTGACTCGAGAACCGGCGGCGCTCACATTAGAACGTTCAGCATCAGGGACATTCCACTGTGGCGCGGGGGTGCGACCACAGTGAAGTCATAACATACCCCCCTTTCCTCTACACGCAGGTAGGGAATTGAACGGTAAACAATGAAAGTACAGAATTAATGGGAGAAGAGAACAGGGAAATAAGGAACATTTCAGCCAACAAGGAAATCATTCAAATGTGGGGGAAGTCTCCTGATCCGTAAGGGTCTCTGATGGGCTTGAGCCCGATGAAGGTTCTGTAATGCATCATTTGAGTTGGTTGCCCTTTGATCAGTGCCCAAATTATCCCCACCGGGGCCTGGTGCCCTCGTCTCCGTACCCCTGCGGGCACCGTCAAGCAATTGGCGATCCTGAGCTAGCATATACCCTGAGCATGTGTCTTTGGTGATGGCATTTCTATTAAAGGTTTCAGAAGAGTGGTCTCTAGAGCTGTACTTTGCCACTCTGCGCAAGTTCCATTTATCTCCATTCTCCAATACCACATAGGAGGGATGCGCTTCTTTCACCTTGAATGGTCCTTGAAACTTACACATACCTCTGACCCAACGTCCAGACCGGACTTTGACACAATCACCAACCAAAATGTTAGATGAGTTTTTCCCCATACCTTGAACCTTCCTGGAACCATGTGCGGGAATTCTCACATCACACTCAGAGCCATTCTTTCCTTCCACCAACTCTCGGATCCATGGAGGCACCAGTTTTGAGGTGGGTTTTCTGCCCCGCATGGCTACAAAGGGAACCACACCTGTTGTGGTATTTTCTGTCGTGCGATAAGCCCACACCAATTCGTCAAGGGTTTTTTCAATGTCAAGATTATTACTGAGTGCCAGACTTATGGCGCCCTTGATCATTCGATTGGCTCTCTCTACAATCCCGTTGGATTGTGGGTTGTACAAAGTGGTGAACACATGTTTCATTCCACATTCACTCAGGAATCCCTTCATCTCATTCGAAGACAATTGAGTCCCGTTGTCCGTGATAAGGACCGCGGGATACCCTTCCTCCTTAAAAATCATGCGCAAGACTTTAATAGTAATGCGGGTAGTTATCTCTGGAAGGAGATAAGCAATGAGCCATCGAGTATGAACATCCATTACTATTAGGCCAAACCTCTTGCTGGGGTGGACACCGGGCATGGGTCCAATAAAGTCCAGGCATATACTATGCCACACCACACCTGGATCCTGGATGGAACTGGGGGTGGATTGGGGTCCCACTTTAAGCCGTTTTTCAGATTCACAGCATTCACTGCACCTCTCCACCCACCTGACCGCATCACCATCCATTCCAGGCCACCAGAACTCTTTTCTCAGCCTTTTCTTTGTTATGGTCTGGCCTAGATGCCCTTCATGAGCCAAGTCAAAGAGTTTTTTCCTGACATCAACAGGGGGAATTAACTTATCTTCACGCATGATGATTTGATCACCAACGATGGATAGTTCATCAATGACTGCGTTATAGGACCGTACACTGACTGGCAAGGTACTTTCCCTGCGTCTGCCTTTGGAGATGAGATTCTTGACATTCTTCAAAACCTCATCACGCGACATGGCCTCTGCCCACTCTTCCTTGCTGACCGCTCCACAACTCCACAGAACTACGTCATTCACACACGAGATTACTCCTTCGCACTCCTTCTTAGCCACTCCTGTTCTGTCCACATCCTCCCATTTCAAAGACAGACGTGACATGCAATCGGCCTGAACGTTGCGCCAGCCCGAAATGAACTCCAGATCAAAAAAACAAAACACACTCTCTCTAGCCCTGTAGCCTGACCTGCATCCGTCATCCACTGGCGTAACGAAACTCAAGGGGGCCTCCCTGCAAGGCAGGTGGAGGGGCCCCGTCAGGGCTAAATCAGGAGCTCTGCGGCCAGAATGCTGTGCTGAGTGGCCCCCCTGGAGCGTGGGTGCCCTCTGCACCGCGGGCCTGTGTTACGCCCTTGCCGTCATCACTCCCCTCTGGCTATGTGGCCTCACCTGCATCCCTCCTCACTCCCTCTGTCCCTTGGTCCAGGCCTCACCTGCATGCGTCATCCGTCACCCCCATCCCTGTGGCCTCACCTGCATCCCTCATCAATCCCTCTGCCCCTTGGTCCTGGCCCACCTGCATCCATCATCCCACCGTGGCCCTGGCCTCAGCTGCAACCGTCATCCCTCTGTCCCTGTGGCCTCACCTGCATCCATCATCTCTCCATCCCAGCCTCTATCCCTGTGGTCTCTACAACTCTACATTGCAACACGAGAGTAACTGAAATGAAAAGTTAGGGTAGTTAAAGATTTTTCATGACATACAGTCAATTAGAAGTTACATAAAAAGTAAAATAAAATGCAGTCAGTGATTTTATGTCCCCTCCAATATTTTATGCGGGTATTTTTTAATATGGAGACATGAAAAGGGATAACTGTCCATGATAACGACACCCACTGACCACCCCCAAATCTGGCCTCACTTTTCAGCTGGACGGGTTTATTGTGCAGGCTTACAGCGCCCTGCCCTAACAGGACTCTAAATGGATGGTGCTGTTCAGAACCATTAATCAGGTAAGTGGATGAGAGAATGGAGATGGCCTTTCGAGTGCTGACGCTCCCGCCACACTGCAAATGGGCAAACACTGACACTTTTCTAAAATAAATTGCCATTCTGACATAAACTTTTACCAGCATAGAATTACCTGCATCTAACCCCTCTGACCTGATGACGATGGGGGCACGAAATGCAGAAATGGTCAAAGAGACACGAAAAGCAATCCTTCACGCTGGTGCTCATTATAACCCCCCTCAAACTCCCCCACCCCACCGTCCTCACACACATGCTACCACCACTTACACTCCCATGCGGTCACTGCCGGATTTAAGGTGGTGCGGCCGGTGCCACTGCACCAAGCGCCATGCTTGAATGGGCGCCCTTTGCATGGCAGGCTGAGGTGAGATAAGAGCCGCTGCTGAGACCTTTGTATACCCCACATCGAGGGATAATAACAACTGCATGATAACTCTAGTGGTTAATGCACTCGATGGAAAGCTCTGTGCTATGTCTAGTCACAGTTTTGACTCATGATAAAGAAGCATAGAGGGTAAACGTTCCCACTGCAAAGCATGATGTGTAACATGCAGCTGAGAAATGTGTATTTTATGTAGATAGCTCAGTGGGTTACTGCCTTTGTCACAGAAATCCTTTTGTTACTTGGAATTCGTAAGTTATAATCCTTGTAATATAGCACAGTGAGCTAAGAACTGGTATAAAAGCACTGCATGGAGTTTGCAAGCATGGGTTTGGAATATTATTGTTTTTCCTCAAACTTTCTTTATTATAAGAGTGCTTAAAGGCGTTCCTTTTGTTTATTTAACGTTTTGCACCTGGTTTGCATCATAAAAGTGACGCAAACCTAGTGCAAAGTGTTTTGTTTTCTGGTTTACTTTCCTGGAAATCCTGAATAACGCTGGAATTGGAACCAACAGTAACACAAAATAGCACTATGAGCTACTTTGCACAAAGGATGAACTATGGGTGGTACATTGACAAATGCATGCATCCACCAATAGATTTTAACGCAAATCCCTATCTACTAATTTTGGTAGAAAGGAATTTACATCTAAAAATTACCCCAACTCGAGGCAGGCGTAAAGCCAAATCTTTCCAGCTTGCATGTATGCTGCACTGTACAGCACACATACACATTGGTAGTGTTAAACTGTCAAAGCATAGAATTTTGTGCTAGAAGGATATCCTTCCAGCATAAAACGTATGCTTGACATCACGCACACACCCATGCACTGTGGTGAAAGGGTGTTTGCATTGGTGAAAGGCAGCCTAATGTTCGTCGGGCCTACAGGAGGGAGAAACAGCACCATATTTTAGTGGATATGGTGCTGGTTTGTTCGCTCCTTTTAGCACAACGCAGTGCAGCAACTGTGCTTACTACACTGTGTGAAAACTTAGTAAATCCCATTTCTCCACACCTAGCATTCTTAACAAATAATGCCTAACAGCACAGATGACGTAACATCAACACCTTGTAGTCATCATTGTCTTAAGTAACTTTTCCTACACATTGATTTACACAATTGTATGACTCATTGTCTCGGTACAATATATTTGTGAGGTAAAGCACTTTAACACTACATTTGGGATGAGCAGTGCTATCAAATAAATAAATCTGGGTAAGTGGCTGAGGAGAAATGAGGGGCACCATTGGAGGGTGTTAGTGAGGGAATCCGTGAAGAAGGAGGTCATTGCATGGGGGTGTCATCCTAGACTCTCGCACAGGTCGCTGCTCATGCTAACGACGACCCTGTTTGCGGTGGACTAATGGTGCTGCTCTGAGCCGTTTGGGACGAGAGAAGGCCCAAGGCACATTTCTTGCTGTCACCGCCCGGACACGCCTAATGACATTCTCTGCATGACACCGAACCGACCCCAGGAGCTGTAATAGCAGTTTAGACTGTGCAGGGAGTGGTGCAGCTGGCCCTTATATACACAAAGTAGGGGGCAAAAAGGCCCAACAATGGGTTTGGTTCTTCGTACGGCAAAGGTTAATTGGCCAACAACCCAATCCGAATCTGCAGCTCCCTTCTTCCTTCCCTCCTCATAGCCTAAAATGTTTTCTCCGTTGGTCCCTCAGCTGCTCCCCTCATTCTTAGGTTTTCTTTGTGCCTACCTTCATTCCTTCCTTCCTGCCTCCCTCCCTGCGTAGGCCTCGCATGCTTCCTTCATCTGTCCCTTCATATTGCCTGTTCTATGTCTTTCACCCCTCTATGCTCCCAACTTAGCATGATGCTTTCTTCCCCCATGCCACACTTGTGATGGGGGCCTCACATGTCCCCTTCAACTCTCCCTCATCATGGCCTGACCTGTTCCTTATTCCCAGCCTGACACCCTACCTCTTTCTCTTTCCTGACCTCACCTGCATCCTTCATTCGTCCCCTATAACTAATTTAACCAGCTCCCTTTATCTCCCCCTTCTTCAAGAATGAGGAACCATGCTCCCTTCATTGGTCACGCCTGGCTGCGCATGCTTCCTTCATCACCCCTCTTCCTGACATCATGCCTCACTTCAGACCTCATCTGCTTCATTTATCCTCCTTCCTCCTGACCACGCATGCTTCTTTCACCCCAGCCTTCCCAACTCACCAGGACGAATTTGGGCTTAAGGAGATTTGGAAGACCACTATTCCTCAGGAATCTTTTAAAAAAATTGTAAATAAGACAACTGATATCCTATCTGTGATAAGTGACAAAGAGTCCCTAGTCAAAAGGAAACATGCTTGGTCTATAATAAATAGTTACAAAAAAAAGAGTCCGCAACAATATTTGAATAAAGCCCGGTTCGGAATCCTGCCCAGAGAATCTCATGCACTGCCATGGAAAAAGCTTGAAAATAATATATCATGTCGGCTATGCAACACAGGAGAAGAAAATATCATACACCTATTGTGCCTCTGCCCAGAACTAAAAAAGGAAAGATTAATACTTTTAAAAAGGCACTTTAATAAAAGATCAATAAGGACATGTAGACAAGCACTAAACCAGTGTCTTTGCTTGGAAGATATACATATTAACTCTGCCCTCTCAAAATTCTTAAGAAGTGCATGGAAAAAACTGGAAATTTTAAAATATTAACTATTATACTGCATATATATCTAAAATTTTTAACATTATGAAGTTATTGCTTATTTTTAAAAGTCATCGCCCTTTTACTGTATTACTGTAATTGAAATGTCATGTTGTGCATTCTCTTTTTGGTAAAGATTTTAAATAATCAATCAATAAACATTTATCAGAGTCAAAAAAACTCACCAGGTCCCTTCATCCCTTCCTCCTCAGACTTCCACTATGGGTGAAACTCTTAACAAAAATGGAGAGAAATATATGAGAAACGGTTAAGATATAACAATTCTATCATGTTATTGTACAGAATGTTGTGCTTAGTGGTAATTTCCCCCCACCCAGAATTACCACAGGAAGCACTTACAGATATAAAGAAAGCAGGTGCCCGAGTTGAAGCTCAAATTTATTAACGCATTCATTAGCCCAAAAACAATCGTGATCTTTGTCGAGGCTGGGCAGGTGTGCTTTCTCCCCATATCTACCGTAAAAAATTTGCTGTGATGCTGGATGGAGGCCTTTGCATCCTTCACTTTCACAAGCACAATCCCCGTGCAGTTCCTGTGACCAGGGGCTTCTATCTCCTCATCTGCTGCTCTGATTGGTCTCTGACCTTTTATACACACAAGAGGCATGTGAACTCGCATAGAAGCCGGGGGACTGGATAAAGACTGAAAGAGCTTCCAGGTCTGAGACTCGTACAGGCTGTCTAGAAGAGACATGTTTTTGGCTTTGTTGAAGGATGGAGTGGAGAAAGAGAAGATAGATGGAAAAGAGACTAAAAGTCTATGGGAGATGTATCGGAAAAGAGGTTTGGATAAAAACTAAGGAAGCAGGAGTGTGAATAAACAAAATAAAATGCAAAGAAAGCCAGAGGTGGATGAGGAGGAAAAGGAGGGTGAGAGAGCTGCCCATTTGAGTACGAAGGTAGGGAGAGATTCAGAAAGTAAATGGCTCCATGAGAATCGAAGGGAGGAGGAATTCGTCCCTCGAGGGTATGACAGGTTGTACCCGGATTTGACCTGGCCAAAAGTTGACAGATTCAAAGCAGATTAGGAAATAAGCCAAGCTCCGGTACAGAGATAGGCTCGCAAAGACAATAAACCTTGTGTTGAAATTCATTGGACACATCGTAATGTTCGGATGGCCCAAGCCCTAGTAGACACTGGAGTTGAGGCCACTTTGGTATATGGAAATCCAAAGAAGTTTAAAGGACAGTATTTCATGATCACAGGTTTAGGCAGAAAAGAGACGCCAGCAGTGCTGACAAAGGTCCAAATGAAAATAGGGAAAATACCAAAAAAGAGAGTACACTGTATTGATTGTGCCCCTTTCTGAATATATTATTGGAATTGATATCTCGAAGGGAATGCCTCTGTATTTAGAGGATGGGTACTATCAATTTGGATCAAAGAAGTACATTTCAATTGGTGCTGTAAGGGTGGGTCGCTTGAAGATTCCTCCAGTGAAGGTAGTTGTTGTTGTTGTAGTTGAGCTTATATAGCGCACAGCTACCCGCAGTGGGTTTCCCGGCGCTTGCTTAGGGAACCCTTCCTGGTATTCCCCTGTGAGATAGCAGGGTATCCACAAGGTGAAAGTCAGGCATCCCGCCGCGAGGGGCCGTTGTGGAGATTAAGCAAGCTATTGCCCAGAGTCGCAGAGTGTGAACCCGTGAGTCGAAGAGGAACCAGGGCGAGAATTATCAAGTCCGTGGAATTTTTAGCCCAAGACCCGCCGAGGCGGGGAATTGAACCCTGGTCCAGGACCGATCTCAGCTTCCGGGTCTGCTGCCTCTAACCCCTGAGCCACACTTCTCCACGTATCCAGGTATCCCAGGTTACTAAGGTAATTCATTTGAAACAGTCAGAATTCCAGGGGGCATGAGGAGATCAGTGCAACCATACAGGACTTGTTAGGGGTAGGGGTGGTGACCCCAATCACTACCACCTGGAAAAAACCCATGTGGCCTGTGCACAAAAGTGACAATAGTTGGCGCATGACAGTTGATTATCGTGAACTGAACAAGCACACACCTCCTTTGACTGCCGCTTTCCCAGATACTGTTACCTTAATTGAGAAAATATAGAAGCATCCTGGGAGTTGGTATGCGACTATTGACATTGACAATGATTTCTTTTCTATACCAATAGCCCCTGAGTGTCAAGAGCAATTCGCTTTCTCATGGAATGGCAGATAACTCACGTTCAGAAATTTTCCCCAAGGGTACTTGCATATTCCTACCATCTGTCACCGGTTGGTGGCGGAGCACTTAGATGAAGTTCCAGTTATTCCTGGGGTACAGCTTTGCCATTACATTGATGATGTGATGATACAGTTAAAGACACAAGAGCAGGTGCAGATTCAAATGGAAATGATTGTGGAGCATTTGCAGACCAAAGGGTGGGAGATAAATCCCACCAAATTACAAGGACCCTCCCAAAGTGTGAAGTTTTTGGGTATTCAGTAGCATCAGGGTCACAGAGAGGGGGGCCCCAGGTGAAACAAAAGATCAAAGAATTTGCTGTGCCATAAAATAGGAAGGAAGCCCAGAGGTTCATTGGATTGTTTGGTTTTTGAAGACAGCACATCCCTCACTTGAGTCAGATTATGGCCCCTTTGTACAAAGTTAAGCGAAAGAAAAATGCATTTGAATGGGGAGAGCAACGGCAAATTGCATTTGAACTAGCAAAGAGGCTATACAGTGCGCTTTGGATTTGTGGCCAGTGTGGGAGGGGGGTGTTGAGCTGAATGTGACAGTGCAAGGACTGTATGCTAATTGCAGTCTGTGGTAGAAGCAAGAAAAAACAAGGGTGCCTTTAGGATTTTGGACCAAGAAATTGCCAGATGCTGGAGAGCGGTATACTCTCTTTGAAAAACAGTTGCTTGCATGTTTGTTATTGGACCCTGGTGGATACTGAGCAATTGACCCTAGGGCACAATGTTATTTTGAGACCTGAAATTCCTGTAATGGAATGGGTGATGAGTTCCCCCAAGACTTACAGAATAGGAAATGCGTAAGAGCCCAGCATAATTAAATGGAAGTGGTACATACAGAATAGGGCCCGAGTAGGCCCCAAAGGCACTGCGGTGTTGCATGAGCAGGTGGCGCAAGCCCCAATGGGAGATACAGAGTTGTTGCGTGATGTACCTGAGATACAGGAGTCTCCTGTGAAGTGGGGTAAGCCATTTGAAGAATTGTCCTGAGAGGACATGAAGCATGTGTGGCTTACTGATGGTTCAGTAAGGTATGTAGGGGCTAAAAGGCACTGGAAGGCGATGTCATATAACCCTGTGACCAAGAAATTGTTGACCCCTACTGGAGAGGGAAAGAGTAGCCAGTTTGCAGAACTATAAGCTGTATATCAAGCTTTGAAACAAGAATTGCCAGGTGAATGTCATATATACACTGACTCGTGGTCCACTGCCAATGGGTTAGCCACTTGGCTTCCCACGTGGCATGCTCATAACTGGATAATATATTCAAAAGAAGTGTGGGGTAAGGAACAGTGGAAAGAGATCTGGACCATGTTGCCACAAAGCACAGTTACCGTGTATTATGTAGATGCTCACTGTTCCACCGACTCACTCGACAGCTAGTTTAATCTCCTCACAGATGAAAAAGCTAACCTTTCGGAGGCCGAGGTGGAAACGCAAGAATCGGACCTGGTTGGGATTGCAAAATGGGCACATCACAAGTGCGGACACTTTGGAGAAAAAATTACTAGCAGGTGGGCAGAGAATAGAGGGATACATATTCCCCTAGATCTGATTAAAACTGCGATCTTACAATGTCCTGTTGGTCAGCATACCCAACATAAACCAGTTCCACAGATAGTGAGAGGCCAGTTAGGCAGAGAAAAATTACCAGCACAGATCTGGCAGATTGATTACATTGGGTCCCTGCCAACTAGTCGAGGATGTCAATATGTGTGCACGGTTGTAGACACATTCTCTGGATATTTGATAGCATATACATGTAAACGTGCTACTCAGTTGAACACATTGAAAAAGTTAGACTTGCTGATTTTGTATTATGGAATTCCATTAAAGATTCAAAGTGACAATGGGTCTCATTTCAAAGGCAAATTGGTGCAGGAATATTGTGTCCAACACAACATTGAGTGAGTCATTCATATTCCGTATTACCCACTGGCGGTGGGTCTGATTGAGCGCATGAGTTGATTGTTGAAAGATCAATTGAGAAAGTTGTCTAATGTGTCATTAAAAAATTGTAGTGATCATTTAAATGAGGCACTGCAAGTATTGAATAATAGACCCTTAGCACATGCTGAAACCCCTTTGATGCGAATGCTAACCCCAGCCTTGCAGATTCAGCCTCATATAGCCACCAATACCACTCTCTCCTGGGAGACAGCTCCTGGAGCTTTGGCTCCGTACCGGGCGACACCAGAGGCTGCAGGTCTTGATCTGCATGCTTTAAAACTATACAGACTCAAACCAAGGGATATAGCACTCATTGAGACAGGAATGGGAATCCAGATTCCCCCAGAGCACTTTGGCTTGATTGCCCCTCGATCTGGATTGGCTCTAAAGGGCATTCAAGTGCTGGAAGGGGTAATTGATGCAGACTATCAAGGTGAACAGGTCGTACTTTTGCTGCACCATGGTTATTATTTCCACATGCCTCGTAACTATATCTACCCCTGTCGATGTGCTATTGCAGACATTTAATGTCACAAATGCAGATGAGGCAGTGGAGGAACATGATGTGAAAACTCACTTGTCACCTTATGAGTTTTTCCGATTTTGTTCAGAAACTACTGATGATGATTGGAAAAATCTAACACAAGTGATAACGTTCAACATCTCTATAGGCGACGTTCATTATAATTTGAGTTGTGACCCCATTACCATTGGTAAATGTGCTCAAATACTACTTGAAAGAACTGAATCGAAAATGACGCGGGAACAACAAACTCTATGCAAAATTCGAAATGAAAGTACATGCAAAAATACGAAGAACGACATGAAATGCAAAAATTGAATATCTGCTGCCATTTATTTCAGGCATGTTAAATTGCCTGTAGGGTGGTTATTCTCAAGTGGTAATGTTACATATAAGTATATTCCAGCAAATATCACAGGTGAACCGGGGGCCTCCATGCTGGAGTCAAGCTATCTTGGCTGATTAGGGGTGAAACCCCGAAACCGGTCCTAGGATGCTTGTTTCCAGTCCAGGGAGGACCTGGTATGGCAGTTTGGGCTGGACTGTTCCCATTGGGCACAGAGTCAAGACTGATTTGCATATGGCTGCGTTCAAACTGGAATAGCGAGCAAAAAAACTATGGATTTAGGCCCAGATCTCTGTACTGGGGTGAATGTATGACATTGTTCTGCATTCTGTCCATCAATTGTTCTTTTTGGACCATGTGCCTTTACTAGATTAGGCCTCATGATTTCCCTATTAGACCCATCATCACATGTTCAGAATACCAGAGAAGCTATTCAACTCAGTGATCATTGTGATTCTAAAATTCATTTATTATCTAAGTCTGAATATATTAGTTTAGCTGCTTCAATAGTAGACATTCCAGGCCTAACCATTTATAATTTTAGGGCTGTTAGTAAATTAGCATGTTTGATGGTGAAAAATAATAATCATACATCAGTTGCTTTAGCAGAATTATTATTAGACGTGCGAGGGGCAAGAAAAGCTATATTACAGAACAGAGCCACAATTAATTATTTACTCTTAAAACATGATCATGAATGTTCAGACATTCAGGGAATGTGTTGCTTTAATCTTTCAGATCATTCTAAGTCAATTCAATCCCAATTTTGAAGTTAGCGAAAGATGGCAAGCAGGATGTAGAAAAAAGGGTGGTGGGATTGGTTGTTTGGGTGGCTGCCGGATTTTGGTAAACTTTGCTCTGTTCTAGGTGGGATAGCATTAGCAATATGTATCTTGATATCATTATGTTGTTGTATCCAGTGTGTGCCTAATCTTTTATCTATGCTTCGACCTAAAGCAGTTGACCGTAGACCGATATGTTATGAAAGCCAATGGTCAAAGGTTGAAATGTACTGATATTAAGAATGATGTATTGACCATATGACAACATATTTAATTATATTCAACTCAGGAATTATTATTATTAATTTATGCTTTTATTATGACTGTTGTGTAACATTTCTTCCATTGTATTTCATTTAATTGCATATATGTATTGCATGGTCCTACATGCCTTTTTTACAAAATGATTGTCATTGGAATTTTTTGTGATCTTTGTCGAATAATAAAATAACTGTCTGTACTACGGAAGTGGGTTGTTGTGACCTATCACTATTATGTGGGCAAGTTTTGTTTATGACCGCCTGGGTTGATACCCACACAGTACCTTTTCCCTGACCTAGGGGTTACTATTATCATTATTACAGGGAACCCTTGTTTTCTACAAGTATTGACCATTGGCTCCATTTAGCATAATTGACTCCATTTTCTTTGCTGATTCCATCTTGTGCAACAGACTCCATTTTTTGTGTTCGCACGTAGCTGCAAAGTGGGGAGGGCATGTTTTCGTTCTTCACTTGTTTTTCGCTCCTCACCGATCAGAGTGAACTGGAACATGTTGTGTGAGATGCATGCTTGGTACCTTTAAGGGAATGTGCTGAATGTACAGCTCTGTCTCAGAGTCAAAATACAGGAGCCTGGCCAGCTTCTGTCATGACCTTGACACAGACCAGTACGGCCAGCTTGGTTTTTTCCAACAGAAGGGGGCGAGGTTTCTAGAATCTTCACCTCACGTTGAGTAAAGGTAGTAAAGCTGGAGGTCTTCGAGGGCAGGTAGAAGCCTATCACAGAGTAGACGTACTGCTGTGAAACAGACGGAACTTGGGTCCCGATCGAACTCCTTCCTGGGCTATCAAAGGGTTTCTCCAGCTTGAGTTGGCAAAGATGTTGCATGATCGATCAGTGAGGTTTTCCTTACTTTAGGTGCATCATTTCTAAGTTTCTTTGCTACATGTATATATGCTACATTTTATTCTGGTTTTGCACTTAAGTCACTTGATATTTGTGAGTCTGCATTAACTGATATATTTAGCCTTCCTTTCTTAAATATTGAATTAATAAACATGTGTGTGTCACTTTAAATGCACCTGAATTTGTCTTCTTGCCTCGCCTTAAGAGAGTGCTGGGTTTTGTTTTATTACCTCGTCTTTTGAGAGGGCTGTTTAACGTGTGTTGTTTAAAGGTGTAGTAGTGCATTTGCCTCCTCTTGGGAGTGCAGGGTCCAGGTGTGTCCTATTGTGTCAAAATTACAAGCACTACAGGAACCTACAGGGGAATAGGTAGCTGAACTCGGGGGCCTGCCTGAGCTGAGCCATTGCCAGCAGGAAGGAGGACCCTCCAGGGAAGAGTTCTGTGAGGAGCAGAAGAAGTGCCCTTCTCTTGTGGGTTTGAGACAACAGGCCACAAACCAGGCAGCAGTTGATCAGTCTTGATCACATTGGATTTACTGGGAGAATGGTCTCTTGTATAGCGAGCCTAAGGTTGCTAAGCCTGGGTCAGCCCGTGTGCTGGTGGTACCCCAGCGCTTCAGAGTCTTCCTACTGGGTTTCGCTCATGATGTACCTTTAGCAGGATATTTGGGGCAGGACAAGACCTTTGAAATGCTTGTCACTCATTTTTATTGGCCGCAAATGTGCAAGAGTTCAGATACTAATTGCAGGACTTATCAGACTTGCCAGTCAAGTGGAAAGAGTGGGAGGAAGCACAAGGCTATGCTCCAGACATTCCCTATGGTCAGCCCCCCCTTTTGAAAGGCTGGGCATTGACATTGTGGGGCCTCTGGATCCCAAGACAGCCATGTGTAACAGGTTCCTCCTGGTCTTGGTGGACCATGCCACCCGGTACCCAGAACTCATCCCTCTCAGGACTGTGACGGTCCCTGCTGTGGGAAGTGCATTGATGGGGATTTTCTCCCATGTGGGGTTCCCCAGAGAGGTGGTGTCAGATCATGGTACCAACTTCATATCTAAGTATATGAAGTCCCTGTGGCAGGAGTGTGGTATAACCTACAAGTTCACCACTCCTTACCACCCCCAAGGTAATGGGCTGGTTGAGGGATTCAACCGGACCCTAAAAGGCATCATTATGGGTCTTGAGGAACCTATGAGGCGTAAGTGGGATGTCCTCTTGCCATGCTGTCTGTTTGCTCACAGAGAGGTGCCACATAAGTTCTTCGGGTTCAGGCCCTTTGAATTGCTATATGGTCACCCTGTAAGAGGACCTCTGAGTTTGGTAAAAGAAGGCTGGGAGAAAGTACCCAGTAAACCTCCCATGGATGTATATAGCTACATGCTGGCCTTCAGAAACCAAACCTGGCATTTCCGACAACTCGCTCAGGTGAATCTGGAAGCCAGTCAAGCAGAGATGAAATGGTGGTACGATCAGAATGTAACTCTGATCGAGTCTCAGCCTGGGCAGATAGTTTGGGTCATGGCCCCCGTGGAGGCTTGTGCACTCCAGGATAAGTGGACCAGCCCATTTGAGGTAGTGGAGCGCAAGAGTGATGTCACTTACTTGGTGGACTTGCGGTCTCCTAGGAACCCTTTGCGGGTCCTTCATGTAAACCGCCTGAAGCTCCACTTAGAAATGTCTGAATTGGGCATGCTCCTAGCAACAGATGATGTAATGGAAGAGGAGACTGAGCCTCTCCCTGACCTCCTGTCTGCAACAGAGCAAGATGGTTCAGTGGGGGGTGTAAAACCTCTCTACCTCTCTGACCCCTGAGCAGCTAGATGACTGTCGCCAACTGTTGGGACAGTTTCCTGTTCTGTTCTCCCGGACTCCTAGTAGTCTAGTCAAATTAGTTAAAAAAATGGGCTAACCTAGAACTAATTGCAATACAATTTCTGTGAGTGGATTCTTATTGAAAATTTTCCGTAGAAAACGATGGTCTACCACTCTATCATGACGTGTTAATCCAATATGGCGATTTTCAAAATGGCTGCCCATTATTTGAGATATAGGCTATAACTGTTTAAATGCTCATGTATGGTATCATTTTATATGTTTTTAGGGAAGGGAAAGTAAAAAGTAACATCAAAAATTGTTTCTGATGAATATAACATCAAATTGGGATTAATACAATTAACAAAAATAATTATATGTTAATATGCCAAACATAGTTTTGACATTATTTTTTATTTACATTTTTTAACATCATTTGAAAAGGATAAACACATTTCCACTAGATAATATAGCACTTCTCAATAAGACACTGACAAATGAAAATTGTTAATGAGATAAATTCAAACAGCACTCCTTAGTATAAGAATAGTATGATTTCAATCATCGTCCATGTCCACTTCCATGGAATTGCAACAGCTTATTCCTCGACAATCCGTGCACGCATCTGTGCACACTATTCCCTGTCTTTTGCATATACATTGCAGAGTCGCACATTGACTCTTGATACAGCCACATTTCACAAATTTTAATAAATGATCTGGTGCTGGTGCTTGACTCATTCTAATGGGAGCCAATCTTCCTTCTTTCACTTCAAATCCCCACTGTAATGGATCCATATGAATACCCATCCACTGCTGCACCTGATGATATACTCTGAGCGAATGAAATTTGTAGGCATCCTCTGCAGGAGGCAAGACTTCCCGTTTCACATGTATTGTTGGTTTTGTTGCCTTTGAAGTGAAAGTTTGAAGTCTCATATCATGTAGTGTGCTGTCTCCTGTTATTCCTCCATACAACAATATAATAGCATTAAGACCAGCATTTTCAATTTCTTCTGTTGATTTTTGTGAAGTTTGGAATACGGTAGCACTTTCTTTGAAGCTGCCTGATTTTCTTAGCAACTTTATGGAGTCACGTTTTTCTAATCCAAATGGATTGGAGGTGGTATCACATCCTAATACGGCGTGAGCAAATAAGATGTGAGAGCAGACTTCATTACCTAAAGCTTTTGCTAATTTCCTAATATCATACACAGTTATGTTTTCGGAAGATTACTTAGGTTTTGGGCAAAGGAAAATAACAAATTGTTTTTTCTTGAAAATGATGAAGGAGTAGTATGAGAAGATCGGTGTCCTCGCCAACAATGGCTATAGGATGAGTTTTCGCCGACTCAATAGCCTCCAAAACGACCATGAAGTCTCCATCACTATGAGCTTGCTTTGTTTTATACCCAGTTTCTGGTAACTTTTGCGATAACTGAGCAAATGAAGGCTTGTTTATTTTCATTATTACTCAGAAATAATTGTTTCTGGATGGTGATGGAGGTAGAAGTTATGAAATTTACTTTAGGTCCTACAATACCTCGGTTTCTTTTTAGATGGGCTTCTGATTTGGTAGAAAACGTATCTCCATATCCGTCGAATACTATTATTGCCTGGCCATACTTTGATTGCACATATCTCTCGTAGGCACAAAGCATCTCATGGAATGTCTGATTCGGACTCCAAGGAAGGCGATGTAGTAACCACCCACCATCAACGACGAACTGCATATTTTGGGGCATGTTAGCAACAGCTAGTAGTTGCTCTTTAACATAATTGGCAAGCTGCGACTTCCCAGATTCCCTCATAAGTCCATGCTTATTGAATAAACTAGCTGTGTATGAACAAAGCTCATAACGAAACACCTCCTGCAAATCCACACCACTAGTCTGAGCACAAAGCAAGAAGCACTGAAACAATAGTTCAGGATCCGTAACAAAGGTTTCTTCTTTCAATTTAATAGAATGAACTGATTTCCTTACCTTCACCTGGTTGCTTTTTCTGAAAGAGAACTCAGAGACTCTTTTGTCCGTCATCTCATTAAGAAGTTCTATTTCCAATTTCTTCTGCAAGTTCAGGATTAACATCACTGCCATAAGTAACTCCCGTGACAATGTTACGCAGGTTGCTGTCTCGCTCAAAAACATTGAGCTGTTCTACATATACCAGTACTTTCTGTGTATTTCCTTTATCGCGTTTAATTCTTGAACTGGTCATAGTAACATGTTGCTCACTTGTTGCATGCTTCACTGAAGCAAAGTCCTGCATGCATTCATTCAAATGGGCGCAAATAGGGCGTGACATAACCCAGACAAGCTGCTGCTGTTCTGTCATACCTTTTCCATGGGTCATTCCGCCGAATCCTTTTATATTCTTCATTAGAACTTGTTCAATTAACAAATCAGTGGAAAGGCCACCCCAAAACCTATCACTTCTTCGGATAACATGCAGACCATTTGTAAATGCCGTGTATACATTAGGAGCTTCATATTCAAGCTCAACCATTCTCTCATAATACAGTCGTGCAGAACTGGCATATACATTATGGCCACATGCTGCAAAAAAAGGTAGCATCTCCTTTACCATTGCAAGATGTAGATGCCAATTTCCTGATCTTTCAGCTTTTAAGAATTGTTTCAGAATGTTGACTATTTCCAAATATTGCAACCAAAGTCGAGGAGTCTTGTAAAATTTAAGTTCATCTTTGGCCTTCAGCAGTTTGGTTGCAATTTCGACAACAGCATTATGTGTAACATCCTCAACAGAAATCTCCCCATTAAGAAGAATATTAAACAATGATCTAGCTGCCTGTAAATAATTGTTATCATCTAGGGCTTGCGTTGCTAAAATCGTGTTGAAAACTGATGAAACAGTAAGATGAACAGGAATCGCATTTGCAATAGCTTTACAAGAAAGCATGTGCTTTACAGCATTTCCTGCATATATGATCTCAAGTATATCAACCAAGCCTGATCCACTCATCAAAAAACTGATGCATCCAAGAAAACTCATGATTGTGTGCAGGCCTCCTAGTCTCAGAATGACCTTCTTCAAAGGACTATCCTGTGATTCATTGGCTATGATTCTAAGTGCTTTGTGGAAAAGAGGCTGGTCCAATGTTATAATAGGGGTCTGGCTGTATCTCTTGGCATGGTCAGAAACAAAAAACAGTGTTAAGAGAATACACGTCTCATTTGTTGGATCCATGTTAATCATTGGCAGAAAGATGGCAGATGGTACACCGGGATGATTACCTTTATGTAGTGTTTGGCATACTCCTTGCCATCCTGGAACACTGTTGCTGAGTAGATGTGAGATGTTCAATAAAATATCCAAGTTTTCAGATGGGTCACTGTACGCGATTTCCTTAATGGTATTATACTTTAAGAAACGCATCCCACTGGCCTGTGAATGATATATTTTTATTGGGATTTGCCCCAACATCCTCAGTTCTTCAAATGAAACTTGATGTTTCTTAATGACCGTTGAAAATGTTCCAGTTGGAGTCACAGTGGCGATAATGCCCATTCCATGAAAAGTACCATGGCCATCTATTGTGATCAATATTATCAGCTGCATATTGAATGAATTTTGGAGGACTTTCAGAAGGTTCCACATTGACAGGTATAGTATTTCCTCTTTCTGCTTCAGCTGAACAAACAAAGAACTTCTGAATAGGAGCTGCAGAAACCCATATGATTTACTGCTTCAACTACAAATCTCGAGCTTGTGTTGTCATGTAATTGAACTACCAGCCCTAACTGCAACGGTGCAACTAAGACTCGTGGACGCACAGTTTGCATAATTGCCTGTCCTATAGAAGCTACTTTTCTCTCTCTGTTGGTTTTATCAGTAACAAAAACTGATAATAAGAGCCTTAACAAATCAGGAATATAGCTCACATTATAGTCAACACTACTCATGTTTTCAATGGGTGGATATATTTCTGGTTCTACAGGGATGTCCCTAATATCATTTCTTATTATTTCAGCAGCTGCCATAAGGAGATTGTTTCGATCGTCTTCAACATCTTCATGGCTATGACTGTGGTACTCTTGCAATACCTGAGCAGCTGTACTTTTAAAAGTAACGGCATTAGCAGTCCATGCAACTGTTCCTATAAAGATTTAATCTTCAAAATGCTCTTTGAGTTTTTGTTTCATATACTTTGAACTGTATGGTTGCTATCTTCTGGCAGTAATTCTCGCATTTTATTAACAAGTTCTTTAAAAGTAGTTTGTTCCTCTTCATTTTCCTCCATGTATTTAACTACTTGAAGAAAAGTATCCTGACGAACTGAGTCCTCTGGTCGACCTGAAGATATTGGAGGGTTATCAGTGATCTGCCCGGGAATTAATTTTCCAGTATAAAAATTGACGTAACATTGTTTGTGGTAGCATGCATCTACAGCATGTAAATCAGACACATTTTGGATATGTCTCTTAACTTTTTCTGACCATTCATCATTGCGTTCGTTGCATTTTTGTAAAACTGATAATTTGAATTCAACTGTTCATGCATTAAACCACGCATTTTTTTTCCTGTCCCTGAAGTATAAACTTAACCACATCGCTGCTTGGTAGTTTCCCCTGCTGTGCTGGACAGCAACGTAAACGGGTGTGGTCATGACGAGTTCAGCTCGTCATGAGCACCTGAGAGGTATATGCCATGACGAGCTGAGCTCGTCATGAGCATGGAAGGGGTTAAACACAGTACCACAGAAGAAAAAAAAAATCTAAAATCAAACGGGGTTTCACACGACCGTAGAACACGAGAAGTTGTGGGATCTGAATCTTTCTCCTGGAACGGAGTTTTCAACTTAACAAAACGCACTCTACATTTCTTGAGAACTTTCTGCCCAACACAAACGTGAAACTTAGATACATTTCTCTCCTTTCATGTCTTTTGAATTCCAGTTACTCCTCTTTCAGTGAGTACAGATACATCGTCATCTTCTTGAAACACCACATCACAAATTAAACACTTTTCTACGTCCATTTTCACTGTATCTCACAGCAACTCGAAAGAACCTGTAACACATAAATGAAACATTTTTGATTAACAAAAAAACAAACAATAACAACAAAGTTACAAAACAAAACACAAACAAAAGCAAACTTTTCATTTCAAAAGTTAATTGTAATATTTACGTTCCCTCACACTTTGTCATATAAGTCAATGAAAAAATTACACAAACTTTGTCTATCTGACATATTCCGCGACTATTTGATATTATGGTCATCAAAAACAATTTTTTATGTTATTTTTGACTTTCCCGTCCCTAAATACATATAAAATGATACCACACATGGGCATATAAACAGTTATACCCTATATAAGGAGGCACGCAAAGACAGAGCAGCGACTGCTCTCACCGGTACCCTGCCACCTTTATTTTAAAATATTGTGATACCTTAGCTTTTTTTAAAAACTGTATTTGGGCGATTTTGGCTTTTAAAATACCATCAACTTATAAAACACCAGCTACTCACCCGCACTCCTACCTGCACCCTTTAACACCCGGCTTCCCGCCCCTCCCCGGTCCACCATGGGATTTCTCCCGATTGTTGTGGAGGGAGGAGCGGAGCTCCGAGCACTTCCGGGCTAGAGGGGAGGAGGGGGCGGACCTCACCGGCAACACCCCATTTAACCGGATGATCTTCACTACGCGCAGCGGGCGTGCTTTTGGCGCACCGAAGGCGCGCCAAAGGCAAGCCCGTGTGCCCGTCCACGGCCAGCCGGGGCTAGGGGCCACCCCCCCTGTCCAGTCGCCTACCCGTGTTAGGAAATACAGCCCACAACTCCTACTCAAATTGAAAAGGGATGTACCCCCATCATGTCACTTTTCCTGGGACCCATCAGAACTACATACCACCTGCAGTCTGTGTGGGTTTCAATTTTTGCCTGCCCCATCAAACAAAACAAGACAATACTCCAAGTTCCTGCTTAACTGCAGGTCCCTTCCTAAGCACGCTCTCGAGATCTCTTTACTAATAGAGGATTTAAAACCTGACATCCTCTTCCTCACAGAGACTTGGCTGCACGACCAATCAGAACCAGACCTCGTCCAAACCCTACCCCAAGGATGAAATGAAAAATTATATTTGTATCGCGCATGGACTACCCGGAGGCCTCGCAGCGCGTTGACTGATTTGCCGGATGGTCTACTGGGTTGTTTAACACGCTCTTCCGAACAAGTGAGTTTTTAAAGCTCTTCTAAATGCCATCCGGTTGTTGTTCTCTCTAAGGGCAAGAGGAAGGGAATTCCATGTTCTCGCGGCCATGTGCGAGAATGAGCGGCCGCCCCAGCGAGCCTCCTTTATTTTGGTCATGGTGGCTAAATGCAGCGAGCTGGAGCGAAGAGCTCTAGGGGGAAGGTAGGGGATGACTAGGGGTGCATTATAGCTGGTCCTGTTTGGTGAATGGCTTTATGAACAAGGCACATAGCCTTGAATTGTACCCTTGCGGCCACAGGGAACCAATGTAACTTTTTTAGGGCCTGTTTGGCTGACTGCCAGCGTGGGATATTGAAAAGTAGTCGAGCCGCACAGTTTTGAGTGACCTGGAGTTTATTGATCGCTGCTACCGGGGCTCCCAGATATAAGGCGTTGCCGTAGTCCAGGCGGGAGAGTATCAATGCCTGGACCATAACTCTCCTCGCCTGGAACGGAAGTAAGGGGAGCACTTTCCGGAGCATTCTCATTAGCCCGAAACCGATAGATGCAGGCCTGGAAAGTGAAGTCTAGCGATTTATCAAGCCAAACTCCCAGGCTCTTTATCTGAGGTTTAGGAGGGGGAGGAGGACCTAGACATGAGGGCCAGATGGAAACCAGAGTGGTCGGTGCAGGATTGCCCAGTAACATAATCTCAGTCTTCTCCCCGTTTAATCTGAGGCAGGAGGACTCCATCCATTTGGCCACTGCCTCTAAACAGGGGCCCAGTGTACTCGACGACCCCTCAGTGTGGTCCAATGAGACCACCAACTGAGAGTCGTCAGTGTAGGTGATAATACACACGCCAAAGGGATGGACTATCTCCGCTAAAGGGCTCATGTAGGCATTGAAAAGCGTGGGGCTCAGGGCAGAGCCCTGAGGAACCCCACAGCTGAGTGGCTGCTTGATAGAGGCTACCTCCCCCTCAAACACCTGGAAGAAGCGCTCTTCCAGGAAGGAAGTCAGCCATGTCAGGGCCGCGCCCGACACACCCATGCCTTTCAAACGATGTAATAAGGTGGCATGGTTAACCGTGTCGAACGCGGCGCTGAGATCTAATAATATAATGGCTGCTTTCCCTCCCTGGTCCAGCACCGATCTTGTTTCTTCCGTCACTGCCAGCAAGGCTGTTTCAGTTCTGTGTCGAGGGCGGAATCCCGTCTGGGAGGTGCTTAGCAGACTATTAGATTCTAATTCTAAATAATCTACTAGGATATTGTTAATGTGCTTTTCTAGCAACTTACTCATCCAGGGAAGTAAAGAAATGGGACGGAAGTTGGCTAGATTATTTTGATCTAAGGTAGGTTTTTTTAATGAAGCTTTGACCTTTGCACATTTCCACGCGATCGGGACGACGCCCGAGATGATGGAGGAGTTGAGGACATCGAGGATGACTGACCGAATGACATCAATGACCGTGGCAAGAACCTGGGGGGGTGCTGGGTCACTAGGGGATCCCGAGATGACTTTAGGGATTATTCTATCTAGCGAGGTGGAATCTAGGAGAGGAAAATTATCCAGTTTGCAAGGGACTTGGATGTCAAGGCTAGCTATAGTGGCAGCATCTACATCGTGTCTGTCTGTGACAAAGGAAGAGTAGATGGTCTGAATCTTCTGGGAGAAGAAAATGGCCAACTTGTTGCATCGTGCTAATGCACCCTCTGGTGACATACGCTCGGGAGGAGGGGAAATCAACGATTTGGCTATTTTAAAGATCTCTTCGGGGGCGTTTGCAGCCAGATTGATTTTTGATTCATAGAATACGGCTTGTGCTGACTTAATTTCCTTTTTATATAGCCTGATTCCAGCTCTGTACTCTGCTTTCTTGGACTGTGAATAATCCTGCCCCCAAGCTCTTTCTAATTTACGTCAGGATTGTTTCATGATTCTTAAAGTAGGGGAATACCACGAGGCTACCTTTGGCCTCTTTATAGACTGCAAAGATTCCTTCGGAAGGACTAAATTGAGGGAGTGGGAAATCCAGTTATCAAAGTTGGTACTGGCTCTATTGGGGTTCGTAGCCTTCGGGGGTTTAAGTTCGGAGAGCGCCGATTCCCACTTGGAGGAGGGAAGCGATGCCCATTTCCTACCCCAGTATTTTTTTGTATCTTGTATTATGGGGGAAGTCCTAGTGATCCATGTAAAGGGTATTAAATAATGGTCGGTCCAAAGCAGTGGTATAGGTGACTCGACGTTTAGGCTATCAAGGTTGCTATAAATGTGATCCAAGAGATGCCCCTTGGCATGTGTGGGAAGGAATCCTTTCTGGATCAGGTCGATAGCTTGAAGATTCAGTAGAAAACTATTAGCTGCTGAATCCAGCGGATCGTCTAAGTGCAAATTTAGGTCGCCTAACACAGTAAAATTTGCAGAAGTGAGCACTAAATTGGCAACTAGGTCTGTCGTGTTTGCGACAAATTGGCCAGGGGTACCAGGCGGTTGATAGACTAAAAGGCCTGTAAAGGTGTTAGTAGGGGAAAGCTCTAGAGTAAAGAGTAGGCTCTCACAGACTGACGTAGTGGAAGGAGTAAGGGGACACTTATAATGATCTCTATAAATGATGGCTAGCCCCCCTCCTCTACCCGTCTTGCAGTCCAGTCTCTTTAAGGTGTACCCTTGTGGGGTGGCCCATACTGTATTCGGATCAGCTTCCAGCTGGAGCCACGTCTCTGTTAGAAAGAGAGCATCAGGCTTATACTCTTCAATCAACATGCAATGTTTGGGCATCGAACGGCAGTTGAGAAGAAACATCTTCCAAATGTGGTCGTTGGAGTGTCTTCCTATAACTTTAGGGGATGGTTCCCAGTTGCAAGCATTGCAACGGGCCTTACTATTCGTAGGGCGCACCGAGTGCCAACAGTGAGGGTTAATGGTTGGTATTAACGCGTGCAGGGAGGAGGAATCATAGGTGAGTCGATTCCCTACCATAATGCCAGGATCTAGGAGCGGATGGACGCGGACTGGCGCAGACTGGCTTCTCTTAGGCGTCTCTTCGGCGCGTCTACGGCGCTCCCGCTGCGCGTAACCGCTGCGCGGAGGGACAGGGTAAGTAGATTGGGGTCGTGGAAAGACTGGAGCGTCACCCTGCTAAGATGGCCGCCCACTAATGGCATCACCAGGAAGTGGAAGCGCTCTGTTCTCCCTCCACAACAAACAGCATAAATCGCTGCGGTGGACCGGGGAGTCAGCGCACGATTAACAATTTAGGATACCAAATTTTGCACAATGACCGCAAAACGGGAAGGAGGGGTGGACTGGCAATAATCCACAAAACTTGTTACGAAATAGGTAACCGTCCCACCCCTGTCCCAGACAGTGAAAGTCTACCCTTCACGATACCTATATACCGTCCCCCCGGATCACAAGGACAATTCCTCCCTGCCATCGCACCGATCATAGCAAACCTTGCCTACAGCCCTGCAAACTTCACCCTTCTAGGTGATCTTAACACTCACTTTGACGACCCAAACGATCCTAACGCCAGAGAAATAACCTCTAGTTTAGACGCCCTCGAACTCCGACAACGAGTGCTCTTACCCACCCATCAAAAGGGCCACCTTCTTGACCCTATTTTCAGCAACTGCCCGAACCTACAAATTGGAAGGCCCTCTCCCCTCCCCTGGACAGACCACTTTCTTATCCCCCTCACGTGGACCGCCCCCAACTCCCACCTATCCAAATCCATAACAGCCCAAAAATCCCGAAACTGGTCAAAACTTCCTCAACCAGAATGGCCGGAGAGGCTTGAATCTACTAAACCACCCATAACCTCCAGCCCCACAGAGGGGAATGAGAACTATAACACCTGGATCACTAAATCCCTTGAACGGGTGCTCCCACTCAAAAACATCAACCCCAAACGCGAAAACACGACTGCCCCATGGTATACCACCAAACTACGGGAAACAAAACGTAACTGTAAAAAGCTGGAGAGAAAATGGCTCTTGGACTATTCACCCACGAAAAAATTGGCCTACAGAGTGGCAATCAAAACCCACAAAGCTTGCATCAAACTAGCGCAGGCAACGTACTTTGAGGAAAAAATTAATAAGGCAGCCTCTCAACCCAAGGAAATCTACCGGATAGCGAAATCCCTCCTCCAACTACCAGAGACTCCAAAGGAGTATGACAATTTCCGTGCCCACTGTGACAACCTAGCAGATTTCTTTCTCCACAAAATCGAAATAATTAACTCTTCTTTCTCCCACCATGCCCCTCTGACCAGCTACTCTCGGGATCCCGCGCCACTTCCCCCAGCCCCAATTGAGCACTGCCCACCTCTGGACCTCATCAAATTAGAGGCAATTATGCAGCAGGTAAAATCAGGCTCACCAAAAGACCCGGCACCCCCGCGCATCCTCCTCTCGATCCTCCATCACATCTCACCCACTATTCTGGACCTGCTCAATACCTCCCTACACACTGGTACTGTCCCACCCCCCTGGAAACAAGCTATGGTTAATGCCCTCTTAAAAAAACCTACTTTAGATCAGAATAACCCCTCCAGCTACCGACCCATCTCACTATTACCCTGGCTCAGCAAACTCCTTGAAAAACACGTCAACTCAGTTGTGACAAACTTTCTGGAGTCAAATACTAGACTCGATCCATCTCAAACGGGCTTTCGACCCCTTCATGGGACCGAAACGGCCCTGTTTGCAGTGACGGGGGAGGCAAGAAGGATCTTAGACAATGGAGGCTCGACGGCCATCATTCTCCTTGACTTTAGTGCCGCCTTCGACACCGTAAACCACAACATCTTACTCCATCGACTCAACGGGGTGGGTATCACGGGAATGGCAATCACCTGGCTTAGGTCCTTTCTCTCTGATCGCTCCTTCCAGGTATTCGAGAAAGAACACATCTCCCCCAGCAAACCCCTGAACTGTGGGGTGCCACAGGGCTCCTCCCTAAGCCCCACCCTTTTTAATGTTTACATGAGCCCACTGGCTGAGGTCGTCCGCCCCTTTGGAGTACAAATTGTCACCTATGCGGACGACACACAGCTGGTAGAGGCTCTAGACCCCCCTTTTAACTCACACCATGGCCTATACAAATGCATGGAAGCAGTCACCTCATGGATGACATCCTCCTGTTTAAAATTAAATGGGGAAAAAACAGAGCTTATGCACCAAAGGAGAGGTTTGCATTCTCCACACCAGATGGGCATTACCAATTCCGGTTTTTGCCCTTTGGGATGAAGAAGGCCCCTGCCACCTTGGAGAGGTTGGTTAATGAGGTGTTGGCTGGGCTGGAAGATTTCAGTGCTGCCTACCTGGATGACATTGCAGTGTTCAGTGCCAGTTGGGAAGAACATCTGCCCCACCTCTGGGAAGTGTTGATGGGACTGCAGAGGCAGGCCTCACGATCAGGATGAGTAAGTGCCAGATCGGGCAGGGTTCGTGGTGTACTTGGGGCACCAGGTTGGGAGCGGCAAGGTGGTGCCCCTATAGCCCAAGATTGATACCATCCTGGCTTGGGTACCCACCAAGACCCAGACAGAGGTGAAAGCCTTTTTAGGGCTCACAGGGTACTACAGGAGGTTTGTCAAGGAGTATGGCAGTATTGTTGCACCCTTGACAGAGCTGACTTCCAGGAAGCAGCCCAAGAAAGAGAACATGACTGACACCTGTCAGAACGCTTTTGATGCCTTGAAGAATGCCATGTGCACGGCGCCCGTGCTTCAGGTGCCCAACTTCTCTAAAGAATTAATTGTGCAGACAGACGCTTCAGAGCATGGTGTAGGGGCTGTTCTTTCACAGATAAATGAGGAGGGCCTAGACAAACCAGTTGCCTTCATCAGTAGGAGGTCACTTCCAAGGGAACAGAGATGGGTTGCAATTGAGAGTGAGGCATTTGCTGTGGTCTGGGCACTGAAGAAGTTAAGACCATACTTGCTTCCCTACATTTGACGACCTCGACCCAGATTTGTTAAAAGACTGGGAAGAGAATCTCTATGCCTCCTCGTTCACTATGATGAACATTTTGATTAAAAATTCGGAACGCAAAGTAGAGAAATTAAAATCACAAATTGCAGAAATAGAAAAAGAAATTGCAGACATGAATATGAAAGATTTAACTGAGAAGAATTACAGTATTCTAAAGGAGGTCATTAATCGCCACCAGATTCAATTTAAAGATAAGAAATTGAGCAAAATAAGAAGGGATGAGCCCGATTATAAGCAGGGGCGCATTTTCACCTTTGCTAAGGGGTTTGATGAGATTAGCAAACCCAAAAAAATATGCAGTGAAGAAGTAAATTCAGAAATAAGCTCAATTAACGCCAGCAGCTCAAGCATCTCCTCTACCGAGGAGGCTGGGGCCACTGGTGGTGGACCAGTGCCATCCACCAGTGCATCTTCTTTTTTAGAAGAGATAGACAGGATAAAGAAAGGCAAGAGAAAATTCCCATCAGTACAAAAGGAGGGAGGAGGAAACACAGGCGGTACCAGAATGGGGACCAGGAGCCAAGATCCTGTGAGGAAATAGATTCTATCTTGATTACAGATGATACATCAAGTTTAGAACTAGAAGTCATTAATCTTTCGCAAAGAAATTTAACTTCTGCAGAAATTACTGTTTTGAAAAAGGGCCTTTCTTTCTGTCCACATAAGTATTGTGACTTTACTGAAATTGAAATTGATTTGTTCAAATTTTCACACTTGTTAAAGTTAAAAAGTTTTTTCTTTATGCACAACAAGAATGTTCACCCTAAAACTGTAATTAAAGATTCTGAGATGACAATTGAACATTTACGTGAAGTACAATTATTATTGTCTATTACAGAAGGGGATGAATTAAGTATTAATGATGTTGCAGGTTTACTTGGAGTGGAAACTAATTATAATTTAACAAGCGGTTTACGCATGGCATCAAAATTTACCCTGCAGGGGGCACAATTTGCTGGTATTGATATATTTATACAAAAAACTTTACATGACTTACATCAATTACAGGACAGGGACAAACGGTCAAAGAGATTTGGAAAGGTTCATGACAATTTGACTGTGGAAGAGCGATTGGCTATCAAGGGGTTGAGGAATGACGATTCAATCGTAATTAGGGAGGCGGATAAAGGTGGAAATATTGTGGTGCTGGATAGACTTCAGTATTGCAGTGAAATTGCTCAAAAATTGTCAGACCAGACTTGCTATCGTAAGTTGAGTCAGAATCCTACTACACAAGCAGGGCAAATTATTGCAGAACGTCTCTTCACATGGAAAGAAGCAGGGTTACTAGATGAGGCCGAGTATAAATTTTTGCGAATCTTGAATCCTTCTTATCCTTTTATATATACTCTGCCGAAAATTCATAAATCAAGAACTAACCTGCCAGGAAGACCAATTGTTTTGAGCATAGGAAGCTTGACAGAACATCTGTCTGAATTTGTCAACGGATTTCTAAAGCCGTTAGTAGTGAACTTATCTTCCTATGTCAGGGACACTATGGACATATTAAACAAATTGGAAAACGTGGTCTGGGAGGAGGGCATGAGTTTTGTGACTTTGGACGTAGTAGGACTCTATACATGCATCAATCATGACATAGGGGAAACAGCCTTGAAACATTTTTTAGGTAAGAGAAGTGCTAGTCTGGTGCAACACTCTGAAATGCTTGTGGCCATGAGCTCTCTCATTCTCAATAATAATTTTTTTCTCTTTCAAAATGAATGGTACCATCAAATCAGGGGTACGGCAATGGACTCCAGGTTTGCCCCCTGTTATGCCAACCTATTTATGGGTTGGTATGAGAGGGAGCATGCCTGGAGTCGAAGAGCAGCAAACTGGACAGATCATATACTGTTCTGGGGTCGTTTTATAGACGACATTTTAATTCTTTGGAGAGGTTCTAGGAAACAGATGGAAGAATATATATATTTTTTTAACAATAATTTGTTCAACGTGACTTTGACTATGAATTTTCAATTTGAAAGAATAGAATATCTGGACGTGGAGTTATTTGTAGAGGGAGATTCAATCAAAAGCAAACAATTTAGAAAAGAGACCGCAACTAATTCCA
Source organism: Lissotriton helveticus (assembly GCF_964261635.1). Lineage (NCBI taxonomy): Eukaryota > Metazoa > Chordata > Amphibia > Caudata > Salamandridae > Lissotriton > Lissotriton helveticus. The sequence goes on along the minus strand of NC_136062.1, from coordinate 201,203,944 downwards.
TTTTGAGGGCAGAAAGCTCACACCCAGCATCAGTGATCAAGGGCATACCATTTGGCGAAATGGTCAGAATTAGAAGAAATTGCACCAAGGATGGAGATTTTAAAGAAGAAATTGATAAGCTGTGCTACAGGTTAAAAAATCGGGGCTATTCTAAAAAATTATTGGATTCTGCACGAGGGAAAGTAAGTCAGATAGCTAGACATACAACTTTGACACCCAAATCAAAAAATAGAGAAGAGTCAAACAGACCGTTAGCATTTGTAACAACATACAATACAGACAAAGATAAAAATTTTAAGATTCTTAAAAGGAATTGGCATTTGCTAATGGGTGTACCTGGTTTATTAGGACTAATTGGAGAAATTCCGAAAATAGTTTACAGACGGAGGCCCACTATCAGAAACCTTATCACTAGAAATTACATTCAGCCCATCCAACGGGTTAGACAGGAGTGGATGCCTGTAACACCTAATGGGTTCTTCACATGTGGCGGATGCAACATGTGTCCCTGGGGTTTGAATAAGACTAAAGAATTCCGGTACCATAGCCCATGGACTTATCATATTAAACAGTTACAGTTTATCAACTGTAATAGTACTGGAGTGGTATATGCATTGATTTGTGCATGCAATAAAGTTTATATTGGGAGCACGAAGAGAGCTCTCAAGATTCGCATGCAAGAACACAGAAGAGCCATTATAAATGAAGACCACAAATCACCCATATTTGTACATATAAAAAGATTCCATGAAGGATTAAAAGAATTCAAGTTCCATGGTCTCCAAAAAATAGAACCTAATGTGAGAGGTGGAGACTGGGAACTTCATATCAGGAAGGAAGAAGCACGATGGATAAGTCGTTGTAGAACGGTGAAAGAGGGTCTTAACAGTGATTCAGAAATGCATCACTTTTTATAATATGTGAAATTGGTATCTGTAGTAGCATTTCACACATGTGGTGACATTACTCTGACTATGATGAATATTTTGTTTAGCTATACCTCAGGTCGTAGACTGGTTTTTTATCTCAACTAAATATAGACCTTTCCCCAGGCAACCAATAATTAGAAACATAAGAGGATATAATCCCGGTGGTCTCTTAATATAGTTCGATTAACCCATATTGAACTATACTTTTCACTTGAAAATGAATAGGCAACACTAGCCGTTAGGATTTAAGTCATGAGAAAACTAAAGTTAAAACTCATTTAACAGACTAATTGTGCGTTACAAGGTCACGGCACGTATACACCAGGTTAACAAGAGACAGATTATACACATTGATGAAATATGGTAAAACTCGAGCGGATAAACATATTTCATTTTTCAATGCAAATAATCAACCGTGGGGTTCTGTTGTTAAACATCACTTTTTACAAAATAGGTCAAAATATAATAGTTGCTTTTTACCTATTTTTGATTAGTTGAGAGAAATCGGATACACTTTTTCGTTTATTTATGTCACGGTTCCTGTTGCACCGCTATGCGGACCATGGAGGGAACATGGACTAATAAATAGAAGAGGCAATTGGCGCGCATCGTTACATGCAGAAACTTACAGGGATTAGTTAAACTTATAATTTCACGTCTCGAATCACTAACAATGATTGGCCACGAGACGACTTGCTTCTGAACCTATCACTGAATAGTAAACACAAACCGGAAACACTTCAGTGATTTCCGTTGGTATACACCGTGACTTGCACAAATGATTTCACATATGTATATAATGTCTTTTTCTATCATTTTCGGTAATCAACATTAACTAATGGATGACTTGTATTTGCACCGATCATTGAACACTAAAAATCAACAGGTAATACTCCATTGATGTTTGTCGGCACACACCGTTCACCCACTCAGACGTATTTAGAGATTAAACTGATGTCTTTTTGTAACATTTCCGGTCACGTGGGGTAGCGGACGTAGTAGGGAACATAGATCCTAAAAATAGAGGCAGGTGTTGGCGCGCATTTTGATACATTTTCATTGGCTAATGGAGGATTTAAATAGATGCAGGAACTAATTAGGAAATGTCGACTCTTTACCAAGCGAGTCGCCGAGGACGAAAGACGCGGGAGAAGCTGATCTTTACTTATGGAGGTAGGCGTTGGATAGACAGGAGTCTCGTGCAGAATAGAGATGATATGATTATTTTTGAGGGGAGACCATTCATTATTATTGTTGTCTCCATGTTTGCCTTTGTGACTGTTTTCATAGAAAATCGTTTTGAATTGCGAAAATATCGTATGGTGACAAGAACTGTTTTGGCATATTGATTGAACAGGCAACACAAGCAAGATTCGAAGGTTAGGAATTATTTAGACTTAAAATAATTTCATTATTAGAACAGACATAATGTCTCACTAAGCACCTAGAACTCGCAATCTAGTACTGGATCTAGGGTGACTGCACGTGCCTTTTAGGTGGTGGCACAATAAAATGAGATCGATTAGGATTTTTGATTATAGCAGGACGTATTTTTCAATTATATAAATTTTCTCCTTTTTTAGACTAGTGGACCATAAGAGTGACATGTTAATAGAAAACTGGAGACTTCTCAACTGCCTCGTTGCAAATTACTTTTATTTTACCGGAGGAATTTCTCCCGTTTCCTTATAAATTTAGGTGAGCGACCACTCAATTTTTTTGATTTATAAATAAGGGATAAGTGTCCATTATAAGGTGCACGTGGACACGAAATGAATCGGTTAGTGGTAAAATGTCTTCGTTTTGCAAATCAAAAGAAGAATGAAAGGTCACTTGTCAGACTCAGGATGAGTTGTTCTGTTTGAAATTCTCTATTAATGATATCATTCAATAGAATGGTAAATAGGCAGGCTATGTTTCACATTGTTTTTAGATTGTTATATAGGTAGAATTGGAAGGAATTTATAGTCCAGGTACTATGAAGAGTAGTTTTGTTAATTTAAAAATATCTTTTGAATGGTTAGTTATATTTGTTCTTTTTCTTTGTCTTTACAGCCCTGATGATGTCCAATTGAGGACGAAACGCGTAGGCTGTATTGTGATGTATTTGACCATCAATTGAATTGGATGTATTTGTTCATATTTTTTCTGAAACATCTTTGAAAAATAATACCTGAAGTGGAAAAAGAAAAAGAAAAACATAAAAGAAGAAGCAAGCCTGCTATAAAGAGTTTCCTTTACTGTTGCACGAATTATGTCTACAAATGACTTTTGATAGTTAGTATTGTTAATATAAGATACTCCTTGGTTGTGTATATAATTTTTAGTTGTAGTGGCCTTTGTGGTGGGTCATTCCAAGTTGAGTGTCTAAAACAGTTACAATTTGATTTAGTAAAGAATTGAATCTCACAAAGTGCTTTAAGTAGGGAACCCTCACCGCATAGTATTGTTGTTCCATACTTGTTTGAGACTCACTTCCGGGTTCAAACAGACCACGGGCCCCTCAGATGGTTGATGCAGATGAGGGGTGAGAATCCAAAGCTGTTGAGGTGGTCCATTTCCCTACAGGGGATGGACTCTATGGTGGAATACCGCTTTGGTAAAGAACATGTCAATGCTAATTGTCTGTCCATATTTTTCTGCCTTAGTGAAAAGAACTCCTAAGAGGGTGGGTGGTTCTCCCCACATTTCAGCTGTAGGGGACACGTGTTAGACCTGGGACCATAGGCGTGGTTCTCCCTTCCATTTTTTGCTGTTGCCTCTTGTAATTTTGCTATGTGTTTTGCTGGTCTAGATGCTCTGGACACTTTGCCACTGCTATTCGGTGCCAAAGTGCAAGTGCTCCCTATTGAAAATTGCTCTAATGGATTAGTGACTCCATGATTGGCTATTTTATTTACATGCCAGACCCTAGTACAGTGCACCGTGTGTGCACAGGGCCTGTAAATCAAATGCTGCTGGTGGGCTTGCAGCACTGGTTGTGCCACTCACAGAAGCAGCTTGTAAAATGTGGCTCAGGCCTGCCATTGCAGAGCCTGTGTGCAGTCTGGGACTGCCATGTCGACTTGGGAAGTGCCCATACTTGCCAGCCGTGAAACCTTCCCTTTTCTACATGTTAGTCACCCCTAAGGTAGGGTGCATTGTATGTGACAGGTAGGACATGCCCTGATGTGTGTGGCATGTCCGGATATTGAATTACAACCAATTTAGTTTTTCACTATTGCAAGGCTATCTGTTCCCATAGGCCAGAATGAGCAGTTTGATTATAACATATTATAAACATAACTGACCCTAGGAACAAGATAGGAAAATAGGGTTTAGTATGCCTGAACTCAGATTTGTAAAATACATCTTTTAGTGAGGGTGATTTTTACATTCTCTGTTTGAAATTACCACTTTTAGAAAGTAGGTATTTTTTTGCCTAACCATCCAGTATGCCTCTGATAGGTTTGTGTATTCCATGTCTGGTTTGTGAGTGACAGGGGGCTGGAGAGGGCCTTGGCTCCAACAGTCTGATGGGTCAGGACTGGGCTGAATAGGACCTGCATTGAATAGAGAGTAGGGGGAAGAGATTCCCTTTCACTGACCTGAGCCCTCCTAGAATAGAGAATAGGGGGCAGAGATTTCCTTTCACTGACCTGAGCCTTCATAGAATAGAGAGTCGGGGAAAAAGATTTACTTTCAGCTACCTGGTCCAGGTCTGTTTTCAAACAATGCTGTCTCCACCTCCTGTCAGGAAGCTGCTCCAAGAAGGGCAGAAGTGGTGTTAACTAGGTACACTCTCTGCCTTCAGAGAAGAAAGGATTTTGCAGTATAAATATTGGGGCCCAAACTCCAGAACTTTAGATCACTTCTGGGAATCAAGATGAACTTTTGCCAAGGAGAAGAACCGGAGAAGCTGAAGGAAGATTACTGCCCCTGTGCTGTTTGCTGTTGGGGTTGGCCTACAGTGGGTTCTTTATTGAAAAGGAAAAGAGAAAAGGAAATTTTGTGTGTACTTTTACTATCTTGAGGAAGATCTCCAAGGGCTTGTGACTGAGCTTGCCTCCGGTTCTGAAGTCTCATGGACACAAAGACTTCACCACCAGCTCCCTCTGAATTCCATTTCTGGGAATTCTACCTGCAGAGAGGTGCCTGCTGTTGTTTGGGAACCTCTGAGAAGATTGCGTGTCGCTGGGAGCTGGAAGCGCGGTGCAACGAGGAAAAAGCGCGTCGCAGCAGTTGCCTTCGCATCGCCGAAGAAGCGCGTCGATGCGGCAGCTGTCCGCCGTCGCATCACAGACAAAGCGTGTCGCATTACCGGAGAAGCATGCCACCGCCACAGAGGTCGCGATCGCATCACTGGGAAAGCGTGTCGCGGCTCAAGAACATCGATTTCGTCACACGGCTGTCGGGTGTGCACACATCGCATCCAACGTTGTCGCATCGCATCAAAGACGCCATTTTGTTGCATTGCACCGGATCGTCGCATCGCATCGAGGCACCATCTTATAGCATCAAACTTGGGACGCAGTAAGAAACCGAGCATCAACTCCCCACGCAGTAAGGAAGTGGCGCATCAACTCCCCTACGCAGGAGTAAGGAACCGATGCATCTACTTCCCTGAGTGTAAGGAACGGTGCATAACCTTCCCTGTGACCCTTTTTGCTTGCTTTGCGTAACGCATCTAAGGTACTTTGAAAGTAAAGTGTTGCATTTACCATCTACATTGAACTAAGCTAATTCTACCATCCTAAAGTCTTATTTTTTACTGTATTGTGGATTTTTGTCGTTTGGTCTTATGTTAAGTCTAGATAAAGATTACTCATTTTTAGGTCTCGCCTACGCAGCGTGCATGCGCTGCATAGGAAGGGACCTCATGTAATCGAATCCTTTTTTGCCCTAAAAACTAGCACGCGTTGCATTGCTTAGAATGGCAACACGTGCACATTAGGCGATACCCTTGCGGGAGCGAGCGGCGCCATATGTTAGCAATTATCATGCTTGCTCCCCCAAGGGAAACGCTGCGCGTCCATGCTCTCGACCAGCACTCCCCCCACTTGTTTTTTTTTGTATTGGAGACTCCTGCCACCGCTTGTTTTCAATAGCCGTGACAAAAGCATATTTCCCCATTGAATGACCTTCCACATCTGTGCCTGCTGCATTGCAATAAAGTAAGGACATTACATAAAATGCCATTTTAAGCATTCATTTTTATGAAATTAATGCACTTTAATCTCTTTTCACCTCCGCGGAAATACAAAAAATAAACACTACTCTAGTTCCAAGGTGGCTGGCCCATTTACAGCAGCACAAGGAAGCACCATCGGCTTGGTTTCCTGCCGCTTTCTGTCTTTGCAGGTCAGGTCCTGGACAGGAGAAATAAAGTTCCATTCGTAACTCTTGCAGCTACCTCAAAATATGCTGCTAGTTGTGCGCTCTCACCTGCACTGCCACAATGTTGCTCTGCGGAGTTTGTATCAAGCTGACAAGGTGGCTACAGTGTGCTCGCAGCCCGACCCTCGCGCCAAGCATTACAAGGCAGGCCAGTCACCGGCGAGGGAGGTCACGGTCACGAGTGGCTGACCAGAAAATAAGATGAATTTGGTGTGAGCCTGATTTAAAAAAAATAAAGCTGCGTTAAGAGCTGACAGCGCTTATGTTAACTTGGCATCCAAATAACATCCAGGTTTCTGTAAACATTTAATATATATTGACATTTCTGACTATGTAGGACCAGGGCTTTAAGTGGGATTAAGAAACTGGGGAGGTCTCAAAGGTGAGTGGCTGGTGTAATTAAGGCCGTGTTTTCAACTATCGTGCACAGATTCATGCGTGATAATTGAAAACAAAGCGATCGCTGTGGCGCGCGCACACTACTCGCGGGCTTGTTTTGAGAGGCCTTCTTAATTTAATCACGAGTGTGTGGGGAGGCAGGGTTTCAACAGGCCCAGTTTCCCTAGCCCCTGGAATGTGGCACTTGCTCGAGTGATCGTGCCGTTGTGGTCTTCTTTCTACTTAAATTGATGCTCTGTGGCAATAAATCCCCCAGGGTTGGCGGGGCTCTGATTGTAGTGTGCACTGGGTACACGGTGGTTATAGTGCCGCGAGTAGAACCTTTCCCTTACGCCTCTTCTGGCCAATTCTTCAGCCCCTCTCTTACTCTTCCCTATTCTCATCTGCCACATCCCTTCTTCCAACATCTTTCTTCCCCCTTTAACATTCCATGTCTTCCTGCTTCTCACTTCCCCGCGTGCTACACCTTTAACTCTACTGCACCTCACCTTCCTAGTTCCAAACCCCCGTCCACTCTTTCTTCTCCTCACCCATTCTCTCTTGCCCATTCATTTCCTACCTCTACAATTAAGTTCTCCCTTCTCCTTTCTTTCACCCCTCCCGCCCCACCCTTTCCCATCCTCGTTCCCTTCTCTATTCTGTTCCCATCCATGGCTCTCTCTTCCCTGCGTTCCTCGCCTCTGATCTCCTCCACACTTTCCTAATCCCCTTCCTCTCCTGCTCCCTCCGTGTAACCTTTCCCGTTTCCTCTCACCACTCATTTTGCCCCCCCCACACCCCCACTCTCCTCACCCCTCCCCTACAGCCCAATCTCCCACCCTGCCGTCTCCAACCTCAACGCCTACAATCCATGTTTCCGTTCCTCTTTCTCTCCCCCTCCCACCGCGCCGCCCCTGCCTCTCTTCATTTCTCTCATCCCTATGCCTCCTTTCGTCCCTCCTCTCCTCTCCACCCCGACCCCCACTGCCATCTCCTGCTGTAACATCCATTAATGCCATTTATCACCCACACCCACCACACCAAGCCTTCCATCCATGCATCCCTCTGACCACCTCACCCTACATACTGCTCCATCCATGCATTCATCCATCTCTGTCTCTTACTTTGTCCCCACTCCACCTCCACACACTGTTCTCTCAAGGTTTCTCCTTTCCGACGTCTCTACTTCTAAAATGTAATGAAAGTCCCTGCATGCACTTTGATAGAACCGGGATGGCTGGCTCTTTTAAAATGTGAAGTTCATTATGCTGAAGTGTGGATTGAGAAGGAATGTCTGGTGGCGGCGTGGTTTTGGGTTCAGGATTCTGCAAAACCACGTATTCTACATGGTTTTTGATGTAGGCAGTGGGATACATGAATCACAGGGCACACACTGGCGCGTGCGTTTGAGAGCCGGTGCAGCAACGTTGGACGGGCACATGTGTCCAGGTGTTTATAGTGTGCTGAGGAAGGAAGCGCGTGATCTGGTGTGTTCCTGAAGGCAAAGACAGGGAGTGTTCTCAAATACAGGGCTACAACTTTTTTTAATTGCTCGGGAGGCGTCACTATGTCCCTTAGCCTCGCACCGACCCCGGGTGAGCCTGTTCCCATAGTGCAAGTGATGGTGCACGTGGCAACTTTATTGAGACTGTGTGTGGTAGTCTGGTCAGTAGCGCACTGACTGCTGAGGGGCTGGTGGTGGCCAGATGGTTTCCGACAGCAATGGCGCAGTAATGAATATTAATTACTTATGTGGAGCAAAAATAGCAGCAGCTCCTAAGGGCAGTCACTTGTTTATTTTTAGCTTGACCAGTATTTTAAGTTTCCTGTCAGTACAAACGTTTGTAAAATTGCTAAAACCGTTTTCCCCCTAATCAGTCCAGTATTTGTAAATATATAAATAAATGACTTTAAAATAATGATCCCAGACTGCTGATAAAAGTAAACAATGACAGCAAACAAATGTTAAACATGCATTTGCAATGCAATAGGTCTCGCAATTGCTAGATTTTGAGCTACTGGCATTGCACATTCCACACCACTTTTTTCAACTCAGCAACACAATTACACAACACACAACATACATCCAATCCACACAACAGAGTTCCATATCATGCCACATAATTCAACAGCACACAGCATAATTAAACTCCACAGAATACCACTCCACCACACAAAATGCAATTCCACATAACTGCACTCTGATACACAATCACACTCCACATAATTACAGTACACTCAATACCACATAATTCCTAACCACAGATTTCCATTACACACCATGCCACATAATCCCACTACACAATTCCACTCCACACAATTCCACCACACACCATTCCACAACTAACAATTTCAAAGGGACATAAATCCACTCCACACAACATACATTTGCTCCAATCCAAACACATGGGTAAAAGACATTCTTATTTACAATACCTCTAACTCTCACAAATGCAAGACCAATTTGCATTGCAGATGCTTGCTCTAAACTGGTGTGGTGTCCATTTGTAGTGTCTTCACTGTATTACTGTATGTGTTCACAAATGCTTTACACACTGCCTCTGAGATAAGCCTGTCTGCTCGTGCCAAGCTACCAAGGGAGTGAGCAGGGGTTATTCAGGAGTGTATCCCCCTTTCCCTGACTAGAAGCAAGGGTCCCTATTTGGACAAAGGTGTATACCATTGCCAACTAGAGACACCCAGTTTTAACAGGGTGCATCGGTTTATTGAAAATGAATCTCCCGCCTTCTCTTTTCTATCTTTTCCAGGTGTTACCAGTTCAAATTGCGGTCCTGAAATTACTGTACCTTCTGCAGATCAAGGTGAAATTTATCTGGATAGGTGGAAGAGCTTGGGTCCAAAGCTCTGAAGATGAGGGTGGATCTTGGTAAATATTATCAGGCAACCTAGGTGGGGATCCTCAAAGAGTGGTCAGTAAGAGAGTTTATACATATGGATATAGCTGATACAGGAAGATCAGTGTGGGGCCTAGCATAGTTTAATAAGAACTCATGGTATGAGAAATGCATATGTAACCCAAATCACATGCACTGTGCTCAACATCCAGGGTAGGGCATCTCCAGAAATCAGATCCAAGTTGATGCATAGATGGTAACTTACAACGTAACCACTAAAAACAATGCACTTCGGAATAGGCTTTGTCAGAGATGTGAAGAGGAGGAGGCTCCCCTGCTTCATGTATGGTGGTCATGTACAATATACTTCCCATTCTGGACTGAGATCCTTAGTTATGTAAAGGAGGTCATGTGCTTCCTGTTTCTAGAAAATCCAGGACAGGTGGTGCTTGGCTTCTTATCATTGGACACAATAGACATTCTAGCATGCAGTTATATCACCATTATCCCAATACCAACACTGATGTAACCATGTTTTAGTAATGATTGATCAGTTTGAGCTAGAAACAATTTTTTTTGTTAAAATCGGAAGATTGTGCAGCAGATGATGTATTATGTTGCAAATGCTGCAAATTCATAATCATGCAGAAAACGCAGCAGCCACAGAATCAGATAATTCCAGTGGCTCTGCTCATATAGACAGATACATCTGATGCTCCTACAGTGCATGCATAACTCTTATATACAGGAGTTGAACAACATCACAAGCCTACCTCCAAATCATAGTTTTGTGAAATGTAGCAAGTTGTGTGCCTTTGTTTCTCTTAATTAAATTGGCATCTAGATGATAAGCTTCAGATAGTTCCAGCCAGGATGATAATTGATTCAAATGAGGGCTAATGGGCATTCACACACACTCACATGTAATGAGCAGACATTCATACATTATGTTACAAGCAATATGCACACGGACAGACACAACCTTATAAATACACGCTTGCACACTAACTGATATACAGACATACAGTCAACATGTATACACAGGATTGACTGACACAAAAAGACACAATTATAGACGTACAAATAGTGCTAATGGACAATAACCTCATGCAAGCAAATTTAGGATTATGATTATTAATTCTCATATGTAAGTTTTCCCCGCACAGGAGGACAGAGGCCAGTAACCTTAATGAGAGACCTAAAATAGACAGGTTTTTTACTTGTTACGGAAGAATATCAGGGAGAGACAGTCTCTGATCAATTCAAGAAGTGAGTCCCATCACCTAGGGCAAAGAAAAGAGAATAAGCAACCACCTATTCAGAATGTATGAATTTAGTCACTGAGAAGAGAGACTGGTTACTAGAACGCAATGTACTTGAGGGAAGATAAGGCACAGCCAACTTTAGTAGAAATTGAGGGTCGGTGTGGAACTTGATTTACATAAAGCAGAGAGCCTTATAGTTGATGCGTTTGTACATGGTAAGCCAGTGGAGGTGGACAGGAACACACAAACACACATTAAGGGCTTCATTACATGTCCGACCACCGCCACACTGCGGGCTCGCCTGAAGTATTACGAGTGTGGCGGTCAGACCGCCAAAGGAGTGCTGCGTCCGCTGAGTTCCAGGATCCCATGGTGGTTGCACAGAGGTCGATGTAGGGTTGTGTGCAGTCTAGTTGATGGTGGGCGGAGCTAGGGGGATAGAGGAAGGGGAGGAATGGCGACAGGAAAGAGTTAGTTAGAGTAGGGACGGGGTACTGAGAAGAAGTATAATAAAGAGCTTGTGATAAGAACCTACTGTGTAGCGTCATTCTTGATACCACGACGCTACAGCTGGCGATGAGGGTGGGATGGTGCAACCTGCCACCCTGAACCCCGACAAGCGAGTGACCCATCCCCGGACAGCACACCGAGAAGGTCGCCGTTGCGACACGTGTGCTGCGCAGGAGACCGCCGCCGAGAGTGTCTGGCCAGCGGTAAGCGCTCGATGCTCCGCGATCAGCTGATCGCGTGGAGCCCAAGCGGGAGAAGCCCCTTGTGTGGAGCGCTGAAATTGCGCGCTGGAAGTGCCCCATTGAGTTGCGCGGTCGAGCGCTGGATTGTGGGGCCCGCCTCGAATGTACGAGGTCGCGTGGTGTGGAGGACTAAAAGAAGATCGGGAGCCCACCCCGATCTTACCTGCTGCTCCAGGATCCACGGAGCGGGTGGAGGTGCTGCCGATTGCAGAGACCGGCTGCCGGTGAGTCCCGGTGGAAGCGTGAGCCTGCAAGGGTGAAGGAACCTGAGATCTCGTGGGAAACGAGATTCCCATAGCGCCGGACATCTTGGAGTCAGGCGGTGAGCCCCAATCCCTATTCAGAGTATAGGGTGGCCATTTTGAGGTCAGGCAACAGCAAAAGTAGACAAGCACGAGCCACAGAAACAGAATAAATTAAACAAGCACGAGCAAAGACAACAGTAAAAGCAAACAAGCATGAGCAAAGACAACAGAAAACAAACAAGCACAAGCAAATGCAAGAGAAGAAAGTAGCACAAGCATGAGCAAAAGCAAACAAGCACGAGTAAATGCAACAGAAGTAAGACAACAAGCACGAGCAAAGGCAACAGCAAACACAGACAAGCATAAGCAAAAGCAAAGGTACGGGAATCAAAGATGTCGACGTCACCACAAAGGAATGCAGTGAATGCGGCAGCAGTCACGCCAGGCACATCCAATGTCTCATTTCTGCGTACTCCTGAACCACTGGCCCTCATAGCTGGAGGAGGCATGGGACCTCGATGGGAGGAGTGGTTGGAGGACTTTGAGGACTATATGAAGGGATCAAAGGTCACGGATGAAGAAGAAAAGTTAATTGCGTTGCGTAATCTTGTTGGGAAAGAAATCAGTAAGGTCATCAAGGAGCTGCCGCCTCCTGAAACTGGATCATATGTCAAGGTGCGAGATGCCCTGAACAAGAGATTTTTACATAAGAGAAATGTGGACTATGAGAGGTACATGTTTCACCAAGCTCGTCAAGAAAAAGAGGAATTGATGAGTACGTTCATAATGAGATTGAGACGACTGTCTCGATATTGTGAATTTGATACATTCTCCACAGAGGATGCTATAAGACTTCGAATAATTGAAGCATGCCAGTCAGAAACTCTCAGAAGGCGACTGCTACGGAAAGGTCACACTCTCGATGAGATTGAGGAGATGACCCGGATACATGACCAAGCAGAGGAACATGCTAGAAGAATGGAGACGGGACATAGTGAGAGGCGGGAACAATTGCATCGTGTGCAAGCCAAGGACACCCGCAGACGCTCTCGAAACCGACATCGGACATCTAGGACATCGTCCCGCCAACATTACACAGGGCGCAGACGCCATGAATCTCGCCGTGGCGACAAGAAACGAGATCGCCCCCGCAAATGTTATCGATGCGGATACGACTTTACACACGCTGATGCATGTCCAGCACTTGGTCAGCAGTGTCAAAAATGCAGAAGAGAAAATCACTTTGAGGCTATGTGTGGAGAATATCAAAAGGAAAGGATGAAGGAGACGTCGAGATCGTCTCGTCCTGACATACGGCGGCATCATGTGAAGGCAGTCCAGGATCGGCCCGAGTCATCCTCTGTCTCCTCTCACTCCAGCAGAGAGTCTCGAAGGTCTCAATGGGACAGAAGATCTCCATCCAGAGGATCCAGGTCAGCATCTCAGGAATCAGTGTATACTGATGAGTACGTCTGCATGGTAGCTGATCCTGATCAACTAAAAAAATACCCCAGACTAGATATAAGTGTGGGAACTCATCCAACCAAGTTCGTAATGGATAGTGGGGCCTCACTGAACTGTATTCCCGTGACTGAATACAACAAAATGAAACCGCCACCTGCTTTGAGCCCGGCCTATGTCAGAGTGTTCACGTGGATTTCGAAAAAAACTCTTCATTGCCTGGGGAAGTTTGCAACCACACTCAAGCACAAAACCACCTCTGTGCAAGCATATGTACATGTAATTGAAGGTCCGGAAGCCAACGGTCTCATCAGTCTGCCCACAGCGGAGCGTCTTCGGCTGGTGGAAATCTTATACAGAGTAAGTGATGATCCGGACATCATACACAAGTTCCCTAAACTCTTCACCGGACTCGGAAAAATGAACAAGTGCCAGATCCAGTTGCACATCAATGATTGGATACGTCCCGTCGCACAACATCATAGGCGAGTACCTTTTCCACCTTCAACAAGCCGTGGAAGATGAAATTCAAGAGCTATTGCAAACAGACATTATTGAGGAGACCGAAGGGCCAACACCGTGGGTGTCACCAGTTGTCATCGTGCCAAAAAAGGGCAAGTGCGCCTGTGTGTGGACATGAGGCTTCACAACACGGCCATCGAAAGGGAGCGTCATCCAGGACCCCACTTGAGTGATATGATTTCATCACTAAATGGCGCGAGAGTCTTCTCCAAATTAGACTTGAATAAAGGTTACCACCAGTTGGAGCTACATGAAAAATCGCGATACATAACAACTTTCGCCACTCATCTTGGGCTGTTCCGTTACAAACGACTTAGTTTTGGCATTTCATCTGCCGCAGAGATCTTCCAAGAAGCCATCCGCCAAACCATACATCACATACCAAATACACTAAACTATAGTGACGACATCCTGGTGTATGGTTCAAATGTCCAAGAACATGACAAGGCGTTGGACCGGGTGTGCCATGCTCTCCTGGAGGTCAACCTCACCCTCAACAAAGAAAAGTGTGAGTTCCATCAATCCACTCTTAAATTCTTTGGTCACATATTTTATGGAGCCGGGATGAAGCCTGACCCTGAAAAGGTGATAGCCCTGAATGATACCAAAAGTCCACAAGACGTGAGTGACATTCGATCATTTCTCAGCATGGCCAGCTATTGCGCTAGATACATCAAGGACTATGCCACCATCAGTCACCCGTTACGGGCCCTCACAAAACAAGGACAGCCATTCCTTTGGACTCCGCAATGTGAGCAGGCTTTCCAGGACATCAAACGTGAAGTCGAGTCAGCGGACAATCTGGCATACTTCAGCCCCAAGAGGAACACTGAGATCACGGTGGACGCCAGCCCGGTTGGGTTGGGTGCAATATTAGCTCAGTTTGACAATGAGACAGACCAAAGGCACATTGTGGCGTATGCAAGCAGAAGTCTGTCGGACACCGAGAAAACCTATTCCCAGCCGGAAAAGGAAAGCCTTGCGGTTGTGTGGGCGTGCGAGCACTTCCACATATTTATATACGGCAAGCACTTTACGCTAGTGACCGACCATCAGTCACTAGTGACCATCTTCGGGAATCCCAGAGCCAAAATGCCACCTCGAATTGAGCGCTGGGGTTTGCGTTTGCAAGAGTACACTTATACCATAGTGCACAAACCAGGTAAATCAGAGAATCCGGCTGATTACATGTCAAGGCACCCTCAAGCATCACAAGCGTCACGTCCATCTGTGGTGGAAGAATACATACATTTCGTTGTGGACCAGGCCAGACCACCGGCGGTTCCATTAGAGGCAATATGTGAAGCCACCGCTCAAGACGACATCCTTCAAAAAGTGATGCGCCGATTGCGGACCAATAGATGGCGTCATGACAGCGAGGAGGAAGGGTGCGATTCACGCATTCGCCAAGAGTTGCAGGCTTTTAGGCATGTGAGTGAAGAACTATCTGCCACCTCAGAGGGGCTCCTACTGAGGGATCAACGGATCGCCATTCCTATGCAACTTCGACAGGGTATCATCAACTTAGCCCATGAGGGTCACTGTGGAGTGGTCGCCACAAAAAGAGCGCTCAGAGAGCGAGTATGGTTCCTGCTACTTGACCAAATGTTGGAGCTCACTTTAAAAGACTGCCCCCAGTGCCAATTGGTTAATCATGGAGATCCTCCAGCGCCCCAGCAGATGTCAAGGCTACCCAGTGGTGTATGGCAAGAGCTCGCCATGGACTTTTATGGACCCCTTCAATCAGGCAAATATGTCCTAGTAATAATGGACGAGTACTCCAGATTTCCGATAGCCCAGTTTGTGTCATCTACCAGCGCCACCAGCACCATTGCGGTGTTGGACGAAGTGTTTGCTGCCTGGGGTGTTCCTAAAGAACTCAAGACGGATAATGGCCCCCCTTTCAATGGGCATGAATTTGGAGAGTTTGCGAAACACCGGAACTTCCTGCATCGTAAGATCACTCCCTTGTGGCCTCAGGCCAATGGCATGGTGGAGCGATTCATGGCCACTTTAAAAAAGACATTCCAGCAAGCCACCAGTGACAAGAAGGACTTACAAGTGGCTCTCAATGAAGTTTTGAGAGCATATCAAACGAAACCTCATGCCACTACAGGAAAATGTCCTGCCACTCTCATGCTAGGACGACCGATCAGAACACGGATACCCATGTAGGAATGGGCCCTGCGACCGATATCACCAACAAGAGCACATGAGGAAATAGTGGTGGCTGATCGTGAGCGCAAGAACAAATGAAGTCCTACGCTGACACTCGGAGGAGAGTCAGGTCTCCATCTCTGCATGAAGGGGACTGTGTGCTGGTCAAACAGGAACAGCAGAAAAAGACTGATTGCAAGTTTAGAGCTGAACCATTAGTGATCACTCAACAGAAAGGAACAATGATAACGGCAGAGTCCGAGAACAGGAGAATTACCAAGAATGTATCGCATTTTCAACGGTGCAACCCTACGGTTAAAGATGCTCTCCACAAAATGACTGAGCGACTGGATACCGAGAGATCTGACAGTACAGCTGCAGGACAGAGATCTGGGACTTTGACTGAAGCTGAACCTGAAGTGAGAGGTGTGGCTCTACGACCCAGACGAGATATTCGACGACCTGTACGGCTGATCGAAGAACTATGACCAAGTCAGACTTCATTTTCTATTTTTGTTAACAAAGGGGGAGATGTGGGGTTGTGTGCAGTCTAGTTGATGGTGGGCGGAGCTAGGGGGATAGAGGAAGGGGAGGAACGGCGACAGGAAAGAGTTAGTTAGAGTAGGGACAGGGTACTGCGAAGAAGTATAATAAAGAGCTCATGATAAGAACCTACTGTGTAGCGTCATTCTTGATACCACGACGCTACTGTCAGGAGCAACAATATGTTGGTGTTACTGCTCCGGCACCACCGAGCATGTAATGAGTTGGCTTTTCACCGTCCCTTTCATGGCACAAAACCCGCCAAGAAAAGTGTGGCAGAGAGGCAACTAAGGAGGCCCTAAAAGGGCTCTCTGACACTCCTGGACCCGGAGGTGCATGAAAGGGGGCACATGTTACGCCCCCTTGGCCCCGCTGGAGGACCGCCAAAGTCATAGTGTTGCTACGTGTGCGCACACGCACACACACAAATGTATGCGCTGATTTAGCACTGACAGACATACATTCACTCATACATGTAGAAATCCATATATAAGCAGATGTACACTCATTTACAAACACACATTCACATACTTGTATTTATACACAAATGGAGGACTGAAAGTACACATACACATATATGATTGTTTCATACTGTCGTGCATTGGTCCACATATAATGCATCCACATATAAACACACGCTCTCATAATGACACAATCTAACATTCATATAGCACTGATAGAGAACATGAACATATAGGACTGATAGACCCATTCATACACGGACACATACGATTGGGAGACACTTCAACACAGATATACTCACATACACAAGCAAACACAATTAATCAGCAAAACAATTACACAAATTAATGCATGCATACATAGTATTGAAAATCATATAAACACTCAAAGTCATACATGCATAGGCCCATGCACAAATAGATGCGCATACACACACTCCCACACACACAGATAGGTACAAACACAGCCTCAGCCTGACAGACACCCAGGTCGGTCTCCACCATATAAAAATGCAAGTGCAGATGTACTCCACCTCTTAAAGTCTTTCAATTATATTTCTATTACCCAGCTGCATAATCTGCTTCTTTGAAGCATTAAGCAAAGTTTCTAATTAATTAAGTTAGTCTGAAGGGTTTTGAAGCGCTTTGTAGCTGTTCCTTAATTGCATCTCGTGTTTGTAGCTCTCACGGCAGCTCGAATCGAATCATCACATCTGAAAGTCAAAGAGAGACTCGGGGAAGATAAAACCACTTTAAACAGCTTTGACCTTAAAAAAAGAATACCAAGGGGTGGGAAGCGGGGCCTCGGAGAACCTGCATGCACCGACGGAAGCGAGGGCCGCAGGGCAGCAGCTGTGAGCTCAGCACGGGTAACGTTTACCTCAACTGGGGAGCCGCAGTGAATATCTGCCCGGGGAGGCAGCGGCAGTGGGACTCAGAACTGATTCTACAGCGACGCCTGCTGGTCGGGGTATGGAAAGCCTTAAAAAGCAGCAATAAATGGGCAAGCGCTCATAATAACTCAGGGGCAGATTTACAAGCCCCTTGCGCCGCTTTTGCGTCACTTTTAACTTGGGAAAAGTGACGCAAACGTGGCACCACTTTTGCGTCACTTTTCCCGTGTTAAAAGTGGCGCAAGGTGCTTGTAAATCTGCCCCAAGGAATCCATCCAGAGTGTCAGAATTTCGATACAAAGTAAGGTGAAAGGAAAGGAAAAGACACAGAGAAGTAAGGAAAAGAAACGTAGAAAGGAATAAGGCCACAGTGTCATGGTAAGGGCAGTGACCAGAACGATGGGAGCAGAACTGAGAGGCAGAGGAATTCTGGGTAGGCGGTTGGACCGGGATGGGAGAGAAGAAGCAGCAGCAAAGGCTAAACCAATAGGTCTGGCCTTGCCATTCTGCTCAGGGTGTTTTTTAATTGTTATATAAACTTTGTAAAACAAAGTGAACATTGGTTATTGTTTTATAATCCTTTAATAATCTAAGTACTATCTTAATTGAATACAAGTACTTAGTTGGTTAGACATACGTTTTGTATGAAGCACTATATAATAGAACATGTTAACCTTAAATGTATTCTTATTCTGAAAATGTTTGCATAAATGAATAAACATAGCTGTACATGCACATTTAGAGGAAAACCATAAGACTGTTTTTGCCACACCATTGCCTTCCTGCTGCTTGGGGGACATCGACTTCACCCTGCTGAGCCCTGGTGGGACAGAAGTCTCAGGGTTTCCACCACGCCTGCGCCACCAGCTCAAGTGAGGAGCTTTAAACTGCCACATGGGACTACTAGTCCCAGCGTCCCCTGCTCCCGCCACATTTGGCGCGAGTGAAGGGGAGGCGCCTAGGGTGACCAACCGTCCGTAAATTTCACGGACAGTCCGTTATTTCGGCCGTCTGTCCGTTGTCCGTGAAGGAATCTTTAACGGACGCCATTTGTCCGTCATTTTAACAAGGCACCGGTTGCCCCACCCTAAAGCCGGCACAGCTTGCACCCACCTCCCTTCTTCACTCCGATGCTGCACCAAAGCTCCTCAGATACTCAGCAGCATTGGAGAGGCGCAAACGGGAGGGCAACCCTCACACCTCCAGCCCTTGATGACCTGTTAAGAGGTGCTTCGAAGGTGACTGAGAGGGAGGGGCTGCAGCTTCAGGAGCAGCGACATCTATTCACATGCAAACAGCCCTGAATGTGTCATGTCTCTGCTATTTAGAGGGGGGCTCACACATTCCATTTCTACCCAGGGCCCCAAACATCCGAGACTCGGCCAGATTACACCCCTGATTACACCGAGGCAGCATGTGGTTCTCTTCACCGAGCTTAATTACTGTCACTAAATTGTGAACAAACCTCGGTTCTTCAAACATGCAGTCTATAATGTAATACAATAAAGAAATAGCACAATCGCACCCACTGTGACCCACACTGATTAACAAAGTATGGAGGACAATCAGTTCTCTTAGAGTATCTCCTGTAAGTACTGTACATCACAGTGGGGGGTGGCATTTTGGACAGAGAGCCTGTTTTCTCGTTGTCTTGTGCAGGAGGGGGCGAGGAGCCCGAGATGATACTAGAATACTGCATGCCCACCCCTGTGCCCACCCTGGTGGATCCTGTTCCCTCTCCTGTGATGGCTCCTGCCCTCCCCTCAGTGATGGCTCCTGTCCCCCCACCCATGTGGTGGCTCCAGTCCAGCCCCCGCCTGTGATGGCTCCTGTCCCCCCATGTTGTGGCTCCAGTCCACCCCCGCCTGTGATGGCTCTTGTCCCCCCCCCCCTGTGGTGGATCCTGTCCCAGTCCTGGAACGGCCCCTGCAGCGAGGGTGAAGTTCTTGATGGGCCTCTTCTCAAAAGGGCTCAGCTCAAAATTAATATGGAAAGGTGGGCGAGTAAGTAAGTGAAGGGATGGGTGAATGGCTGGATGAATTAGTGAAAGGGCGAATGGATGAATGAAAGATTGAATAAATGGATAATGAGAGAGGATGGATGGATTGATGAGTGAGGGGAAGGATGCAGAGAAAATGTAAATAGCTGGATGTATGGGTGGAAGGGTAGCTGGATGATGGATGAGGGGAAGGATGATGGATGAGGAGAAGGATGGATGGATGGAGGGGAAGGATGGATGGGTGGGTGAAATGATGGATGGGTGGATGGATGATGAGGGGAAGGATGGATGATGAGGGGAAGGATGGATGGATGATGAGGGGATGGATGGATGATGAGGGGGTGGGTGAAAGGATGGATGATGAGTGGAAGGGTGGATGGATGGATGATGAGGGGAAGGGTGGATGGATGGATGATGAGGGGGTGGGTAAAAGGATGGATGGATGATGAGGGGAAGGATGGATGGATGATGAGTGGGTGGGTAGAAGGATGGATGGATGGATGATGAGGGAAAAGGATGGATGGATGATGAGGGAAAAGGATGGATGGATGATGAGGGGAAGGATGGATGGATGATGAGGGGAAGGACGGATGGATGGATGGATGATGGGTGGGTGAAAGAATGGATGGATGGAGAGTGGGTGAAAGGATGGATGGATGATGAGTGGGTGGGTGAAAGGATGGACGGATGGATGATGAGTGGGTGGGTGAAAGGATGGATGGATGGATGAGTGGGTGGGTGGATGGTGGGTGGGTGAAAGGATGGATCAGTGGATTGGATGGTGGGTGAAAGGATGGATGAGTGGGTGGGTGGATGGTGGGTGGGTGGATGGTTGGGTGGATGATGGGTGGGTAGGTGGATGAGTGAAATGATGGATGGATTGATGGATTGATAAGTGCAAGGGTGAATGAATGGACGTATGAGTGAAAGGGTGGATGTAAGGATGGATGAGTGAGTGAAAGGGAGGGTAGATGGACAAAAGGATGAATAGATGTGTGAAGGAGTGAAATGATGGATGAGTGATAGGGTCAATGGATGGATTCATGAGTGGATTAGTAGAAGGATGGATGGGTGGGTGGGTGGGTGGATGGATGGATGGAAGGAAGGATGGCTAAGTGAAAAGGTCGATGGAGAGAGAAAGGGAGGATGGATGGATGAATAAAAGAGTGGATGGGTGGAAGGATTAGTAAGTGAAAGGATGGCTGGATTGGTGAAAGGGTAAATGGCTGAATGGATGAGTGAATGGATGGATGGGATGAAGAGTGGATGGATAAGTGTACAGATGGTAAACAACCTTTACAACACAACTTTTACCACGCAGTGCCTTTACGACGCAACTTTTACAACGCAAACCATTACAACGCATTGCGCTGGGGGGTGCTCTAGGATAGGGAATGTGTTTAATGTACTATCCAACACCTTCCCTACTATCCACGGGGACTGGAGTTGGAATAGTAAATTAAACAATTCACTATCCAGCGCCTAAAAGCACTATGCGTTGTAATGGTATGCGTTGTAAAAACCGCGTTGTAAAAGCATGTGATGTAAAAGAATGCGTTGTAATGTCATACATCCGTACAGATGGATAGGGTGAAAGGGTGGATGGATGGATGGATAATGGAGTATGAGTGAAAGGATGGATGAAGGGATGGATGAGTGAAATGATAGATGGAAGGATACATGATGGATAGGTTTGCAAATGGTTGAATATGTTTGGAAATGGCTGGGCTTACTTATATACTATTGCGCGACCTCTGATGTGTCTGTAAAACGTACCTATTGTCCTGAAGTTTTGTCCTGAATTTTGACCTCCTGTCCTGAATTTGTGTCCTGAATTTTGACCCTTTGTCCTGAATTTTTACACTCACCGTCCTGAATTTGTACCAATGCCAGTTGGTCACCCTACGCTGGTCATCGCGCTTATAGCATTCCTCTATCGCGCGGCGCAGGACGTGCCTGGACCAAGCCCGAGTGAAGGGCGGGCCCGTCCTGCGCCCATCATCGACAGGAAGAGGCAGGGCCACCTCCCTTGGCTGCTGTGACTGTGATTAAGAAGCACCAGCGGGTAAGACTTTCTTCATTTGTTGTGACCCGTCCCACTGTCACAGCACTCAGCCCCCACCCCGCCCTACCGAGATTTTACTGACATCAGAAGGCGCCCGCACTGCGAACTGTGGAGTCCCAAGGAACAGTGGACTACATTGCTATTTCAACCAAACTGAAAATGTGTTAGTCTTGAATCATGATGAAGTGGGGGTGGCCATGTGGTGGTTAGCATCTTGTTTTTGTTCTGTGTCATTTGACCCCTTGTTTAGCTGATAATGTACCACAGGTGCTAAAAACTAGTGTAGCATGAGCCTGGTTGGTAGATTGACAATAGGCTGCAAAATGGGAAGAAGGGCAGGCCCAGTTAGAGCCAAAACTGCCAGTACATTCTCATTCCCTCCAACATCAATAGATAAAATGCTGCAGAGGGTCATAGGGGCGGTAGACACAGAAATTGAGTTAACGGAAAGGCGGCTTTCACTTACCCCCGATCTATTTATCCCTCCATCTGAATTGATCATACTGCGAAATACATCTCAAACCCAGCCAGATGTTCACCCCCCATCATCTCTTGTGGTTGTTTCCCACAAGAAAGCAGTGCGCAAGAGTAAAAATACTATGAGTATCTCCAAGAACGGAAAGGGCAAACAAACAACCGAGGTTGATCCTAAAAAGAAGAAATTTTGCGAGGGCACCACTTCTAGCTCAGGGGGGGGGGGAGAGCAAGAACACACTTTGGGGAGACCGCCACAAGCTAGCTTAGACAAGACCTACCTGTTGTGGGCCCTGAATTTAATGGCAGATTTGCAGAATAACCTGAAGGGTACTACCGAAGAAGAACTGGCCCGCTTCTCAGTTGTCTAGATAAACTGGAGAGAATATTGGCAGCAGGGGAGACCAGACCAACTGACACATAAAATCACCCCACTGGAAAGTTTATCAAAAGGATTGAAATAGGTTGCTAGGCGGATAGTGGGTGTCAAATACCCCCACCTGGGATGGGGATGCATATACACAAGGGTCCCTTGACTATCTGCGAGTCAGAAAACCAGAGTGTTCATAAGCACCAGAGAGACAGGAGCGCCAGCCCTTATCCCAGAGAAAAAAACAGGTAATCCCCTCTAAGGCATTGAGTCACACCTAGCCCCCAAGACCAAGCCTCCAATAGACAAGTGAGAAGACAACCGGCACAAGAACACAGTGAGGGGAGGAATGCTGGCCCAAGCACAATCCTGCCACATATAAATCTTCCTACTGCTAGCTCCCCGTATGTAGCTATTCTAACAGGTGTCCCTTCTATCAAACCCAATACAAAGGAAAGCCAACTCGAGTTGAGAAACAAGTGCCTGTTCTGGCTTGCAAGATATAAGCATTTTGACTATGCCAGTGCAGGGAGATTATAATGGTTCGCAGAGTGGGGTGGGTAGGAAATCGTAGAAAAAGTGATCTGGGTGAGTGTGTAGTTATTAACTTTAAAAAAACCCTCACTGTTACCAACCTACTGAACACCACCCTTGACTGCCATAACGCTCCAACAGGTATGAGCCTCCGCCCCTTGGACTTTTTTTATTTACAACAACAAATATTCCCAAGAAGCCGTGCACCCCCTCTCATGCCAGCAATTGGCCTAAGGCCTCCACATGAGGGTACTTGGCTCCCCCACAATAGGCATCCCCCATTTAAAATCCCGATGAATAACAGATACGATTGACTGGGAAAGGGACCATCTAAGGGTGGGACCCACAAACAGTAGGAGACGACCCTATGAGCATAGTGGACTGCGTGTGTTTAAACAGAGAGAGAACCCTTGTCAACAACCAAGGGAGTAGAGTACTAGCAGTACAAAAACAAATTATTCCTTGATTCACTCAATCAACAAGAACCCCCTATCAATGGTGGAATTCTTAATTCATATAAAACACATAGATAACCAGATTTATCTGGCAGGGGAAGAGGGCTAGACTTCCGTCTAAAGTGCTCATTAGACCACGCAAGGAGGTTGGCCTGGCGTTACCAGACTGTCAATCCTATTGCTGAGCAGCTCAATTGCGAGTGATCACGGAGTGGTCATTGAGGGAATCGGAGAAGCATTGGCTTCATTTAGATAGACAGATAACTGGACAAACCATTTGGGATCTCCTCTGGAAACCTAAACAAGATAGGCCACTCAATGCTTATATTAGCACTCCTACCTCCACCACACTTAAAGTATAGGACACCCTCAACTCCAAACTTCCACTTACAACCTTTCCATCACCTCACACGCCTATACACTTTAACACTGCATTCCCCCTACTTTACAGGACTGCCCCTTTGACGCGTGGCAGGAGGGTGGTTGCCTCAAGATCTCCCACATGTTTGATGAGCGGGAAACTCCTCACGTTCCAGGAATGCAAAGCGCAATATGCACTAACTAATAGGAAGGAATACCACTACTTGCAGCTGAAACATTGGGTGCAGCTGCCCCTGGTGCGTCTGGCCGCTACCAGGGAGTTGCTCCCCATTGAGAAGTTCGCGCAATCGGAGTCCTCTTCCAGGGGGCGTATATCCTTCTTGTATGCTCTTATCCAGGCGCTGAGCCACAGTGCAATGCCGCGCTTCAAACATTTTTGGAATAATTTGTTGGATGCCCCTATGGTAGACAAGCAGTGGGAACACTTGGGTAGGGTTATAGCAAAATTCAATTGTTACATGTATCTCAGGGAGGTGTACTACAAAATTATGTATGATTGGTACCTGTACCCCCAGAAACTCCATCCGATTTTTCCCGGAACCTCTGATAGGTGTTGGAGAGGGTGTGGGTTCTTAGGCGATTTCAGACACATTTGGTGGGACTGTCCTGTCATCAAGCCTTTTTGGAAGGAGATCCTGTCTCCCAAAAAACTCATCTTGGGCTACCTCATTCCTGTCTCTATTGAACATGTCTTGCTAGGGGTTCAGGACCCACTACTAAGAAGACAAACACAAAGTGATAAATCCGTACTAAGGCTCTGCTTGGGGGCCGCGAAAATGGCAGTAGCAGCGGCTTGGAAAAAGCCGGAGGCCCCATCCCTGACCCAGTGGCATGCACGACTGTGGCGGGCTTTGGCTCTGGAATATATGACTGATATTGTTGAGGACACCAGGAAAGGTTTCGATTACATCTGGTCTCCACTGGTCAGATACCTGTCAGAGGGGCTCCCATTGACAGCTTGCAATCCAAGGCTTAGGGCTCTCCATCCATCTATTTCTAATCTAAATACCCACCACAGCAGAGCGCTAGGTCTGACGCGCTGAACATCGGGGTGTAGACTTCATCTTCCCAATCCTCGCACGCATTTCTCATCTCTTTTCATTTGCACCATGACATCTTTGTTCGATTTATTGTTTGTTTTTCTTCTCTTTTTTTCCTTTTTTCTCTTAGGAATCAGTAAGTTTCCTTTTTATGTTACTCTCATGGGAGGGTAAATGGTTATAAGCTTACATTACCTGTTTTGTGACTAGATATGATGAAACTGTGTCATATAATAAACTTCATCCGTTTTAACATAGGGGAGAAAATGTAGCTATCCTGAATGATTTGTATACCTGGACGGATGATACTTCTGCATCTTATCGCATTTGTAATGCTTTTGATGCACTCTGTAAGTACATTTTTTTCAATAAAACCATTTTGAAACAAAACACAAAGATAAACTATGTATTTATCTATTTGGAAAAATGTGAAGGACAAAGCAGGATGGGGAATCCCTGAGCCAATAAGAGCGCAACGTAAACGCATCGGCAAGTGAGGCGTGTATGTACTAAAGGCCCCTCTGCCTAAGACCTCATATGCGGACCCCTTGGACACAAAACTAGAAATCTGGGGTTCCAGATTGAACCGTTCAAAAATATACGGTAGTTGAGAAACGGGGATTATTCCAGTCCGTTTAAGAAGGGGGTCCAGTAAATAGACCATTTTTAGGTTTGGCCTGTCGCGCAGCCTTTCGGTGCAGGCGAAATCTAATGTTTACAGTATGTGTGTGTTGTCCCGCCCTCTCTTTCCATTGGCTAGCTCCAAAAATGGAGGCTAGCCTTTGGAACAGAGATCTGTCCGTCAATGCCGGAGCAGATTCGTGGGCGATCCGGCGATTTTTAGGCTTTTCGCAACGTCATGAAGACGTGTCCACTGTGGGCGTGTACTTTTTTTTTTTTAACATGGCTGGTTTTCTTCATTTGTTCGATCGTCCTGGTCCCGCATGGTTGTATCCCGCTGTCCATCCCACCTCCCGCTGTCCGTGTCTTTGTTCGCCTCCCCCCCCCACTCGTGACTCCTGCTGTCCGTGTGCCCGTCCCCGCTGTCACACAGGGCACCTCTAGCCGTATCTCAGCCCTCAATCCCAGTCTTGTTTTTTTTATTATTTCATTGCACGGCACGACCACGCGGCCAATGCTTTTCCTGTCTCGTCCTCTCATCCCTCTCGCTAATCAGGTTTCTTTTCCTCTTGTCTCACGAGCCATATGAAAGTTCCACAGAACACGCCAGACATTTCCGCAGTCTTAGCCTTGTACTCTACAGATGTTATCATCAGGTTCTATATTTTTATCCACTGATTAAAGCTGTTTTCATAACAGAAAGTGGTTCCGTTCTGCCCGCTACTACCGAAAGGCAGTGTGCCGTACCCACACACCAACGAGGCGCGCGCTTACAAATCCCTCGTTTATCTCTAAGACTTACGTTAGGAATACGAACAACTAGACCGAAAGCCCTGGGTGAGTCAACGCTCGGAATAGGACCGACTATGTTTAGTCATGCTGCAGGATCTCAGAAACATTCCATAATTACCAACATTATGTCAAAAATTACAATTACTGCTATGTAGTAATTGAGCCCACTCAGTACCGCAGTAGCTGACATGAAAATCACACTCCCGAATACAACCACCCGGGGCGAGGTCAGTCAAGTTGCCTTGCAATAGGGGCATCAACCTCGGCACACGCTCACTCTCACCCTCCGCGAGCCTGACTACACAGTTTACAATGAACATGGAGGAAGACGGGGAGATAAACGTTTTGTGCCACAAAAGGCCCCATACCATGTGGGTTAATTCAGCCATTACTGGCCTCTCAGATTGTAAATGAAACCAGAACCTATAGCCCCCCTTGGTCTCAGAGTGTCTGTCCCTTAACCCCACCAGGCACACCCAGTGGACCGCACCGTTTGCTACCGCTTGTATTTTGTTTGCCTTCAATTGTCATTTTTGCCTCATCTAACTTAATGTTTGCTTTTGAAATTTGTTCACTTGTAATGTTCTTCTCATGCATCAGTTCTGTTCCTATTGTGAAGCGCTCTGACACCTTTGGGTTAAGTCTGCGCTATATAAAAACGCATAAAATAAAATAAATAAAAATCCAAGAGGTTTACTCCACACAGTCTATATGAAAAACGGTAGTTTGTTTTAGTTTTTGTATGGCAACCATTCGTATGTCTAAAACGAGACAGTCACTCATTTTCTTTTATGGATTAATTTCGGTTAGGAGGGAGCTTTAAAAATATCTTGGCGTTCAGTATCTTGGCGATCATTTTAAAGAACACCGAATGTCAGTCATAACCTCAAAACATAGTGCTTTAAGCCGATATATTTGTGTATGAAGTCAATCAATGGTATGCTACTGCCCACAAGGATACCCATTTCAAAAGTTTATATAGCTCGAGGGTAACTGTCACCAAGAACATTTCCCACGCCTCAACAAGACTGATGTGCAACATGACCTGTAGAAAATAAGTTGGAATGCCGATAGCTCATTGTTGAATCCCACTGAGGCCGATAGTGACCTCGCCAAATTTTTTAAAGTAAATAGTTATGCCTCGGTTTAGAAACAATGCATCTACAATACTTGTTTAATCTTTTGTTCACGAATATTGTCCATGCGGTGCCTAGTTTATTCTGCTGGTCTGTGGTGAGTGTTCCCTGCATTCTGCCCGTTCCATGAAACCTCGCTGCGCCATGTTACCCCGAGCTTCTCGCCTCTCGCCCCTCCCCCACACTACCATCACGCAGCCTAGCAGTGTGCCATGCAGGTAGAGTTGCTAGTTTCTCCTTCTGTCAGCACAGAAAAAAATGTATATCTGAAAAGATGGTGGGCGTACCTCTATCACCCACTGATAGTAACAACGATTGAAATGAAACTGAAATGCGCAGCTCACAATGGGGCACGGGGGCAGCTCGCTGGGCGCTGCAGCGGGTCCCCGCGGAGCTATGTGGGTGGCTTGAAGTGCTCTTTTGGAATTACAGGTGACCCGGTCCCGCCTCCAACTTGTGAGGGTACATTTAGCTATACACCTACCGCCACCCTGTTGGGCTTCGATATTGCAGCTTCCCGGGCATACACAGAGCTCCAAGGTCGGCGCATTAACCCACCCTACAATTTTACTAGAATTGGAACCTTTAACCTCGCGGGCTCGCACAGAGCTCTGCAGTCGGTGCATTAACCTACCGAGATTGGAACAGGTGATCCGCTGAGTACACGTAGAACTCCATTGCCTCACCGCGCTCTCTTAGGGGGACCTAGAACTAACCCACACACGCGTTCCTGCAGATCCTGAAGTAACTGTTAAGGGGAGGGGCAGGCTCCCCAAACGTAGCCTCCAGGAATCAAAGTCTTTTGCACCCGAGCTCCACGGTTGAACTGCTGCAGCCTCTTTTGGGTGGCCTTAGTCACCTTCTCCACCCTCCTCCTGGGGCACTATTACACCGCAGAGGACCGCCGACCTCAAAGTTGGGGAACCAGGTTCAAGTCTTGGTGGGGACGCTAAACATCCTGTAATTGTATATAAAACTGCAAAAAGCACAAATTTCAAATGTTATCGACCTTTGGAGGATGAACATCTATTCGACCATACCACCTAATTCCCCTTCACCCACCCAGCTCTAGAGTCAATGAAAATCGGTTCCTACTCCTTGAAATTTATTACAGCAGGATAGCTTTTTCATGGGGAGGGGAGGCAAAATGATGTAACCAATACAATGGGCTCACAGTACATTATGTAATACAGTTGTTACAATAAGCGCTACCTCGCGGGCATCTTCTGACTCGGGTTTAGTGAGAACTTCCGGTGACAAAAGGCCCTTGACGCCACCTCTCTGTGGGCAAAAAGGAGGTTTTCTATCAGTGTACCACAGTTCCGGTAAACTTCTGCAGACAGGCATATATGTATTTAATTCTAAAACATACACAACCAAGCTATCAACAACGGGGGGGGGGGGGGGGGGTCACACACTGGAATGCGGTCATATGGCCAAGATCACACAACCTGTCAACTGTAGGCAGATCATGATGGGTGAATGCAAATGTGGCGCGGGGGCCTTTATCTGTACACCTTGTCTGGGTCTGGGTATGTGTGTTTATCGGCATGCGCGCCTATGTGAGCATTAGTATGCTTACCCCTGTGTGTCTTTTGTAGTTTGGTGTCTATACATATGTGCGTGGTTTGGAGTTTATGGACGCTGTGAGTTTGTCTTGATGCATGTGGTTCGGCGTGTGTGGCTGGTGTGTGAGTTTTAGCGGTCCAGTGTGTGTGGGTGTATGTAAGGACTAGTGTATAGTTGTTGTGCTTTGGAGAGTTTGATATGGGTTGTGGTTCAGCGTGACTTGGGAGTGCTAGGGAGTGCTAGGGAGTGCAGAGTGACTGCAGAGTGCTAGGGAGTGCTAGGGAGTGCAGAGTGACTGGGGAGTGCAGAGTGACTAGGGAGTGCTAGGGAGTGCAGAGTGCTAGGGAGTGCAGAGTGACTAGGGAATTGATAAAGATCAATTTAAAATGGTCAGGCTATTTCAGAAGATGTTTCCTTAATAAAATTTGCCCGGCGTAAACGCCTCTAACACCATACGAAGTTATCCAATAAAGAGGCAGGCGCTGGAGACAGGAAGACAGGAAACAAGTTTATTCCGACGGATCAGAACACATCAGATCAGACAGCAAGGTATCGTCTCGAGGTGCTCTCTCAACTTCTCTGAGAGCTGGTCTTTTATACACTGGTTTTAGACATGTGAACGTCCTTTATTACAACAGGGACATTGTAGAGCATGAGAATGACATCCCCGGCACCCCCCCCCCCTCCAATTCCGGCCCGTTCCAACACATGACAACAGTAGAGGCTCTTTCCCCCTCATGTGGTCGGGAGGGGGCTATCATGCAGCTGAGTGTTCTGCCGATTCCTTTGGAATGTGCGCCTGATCGAATCTCGGGGATGGGGAGGTCGTGATCAATAGTGGCCTCTTTCAGGAGAGGCGAGTGCATACAGTAATGGGCAATAAACTGTATCCTTGGGCTAAAGGATGACCAGCGGTCCGTGCTGACGTTTAGGCTCAGAGGAAGGGGACATCAAAGGAGGGGTATTCATGGACGGAAAGGACTGGTGTGGACAATCGAGCGTGGTGGAAGGGTTTATCCACAGAGGGGTATTCATGGACGGGAAGGAGGTGTTGGTCAGGCGCGGGGTGTGATTCCCTGAGACAGAGTCATGGGGGGTTTCATGGCTTGTGCATGTGAGCGCGGGGGCAGTCAGGGTGCATGGGGGACGCTTGCAGGGTCAGGGAAGTGCACTGATGAGCGATCGTGAACAGGGAGACCATGGTACCTAAAATGGCTGTCGTGTATGCTCGTACGTGGGTCTGCAAGATGGCGTAGATGATGTTCAATACACAAACTAAAATTTCACAGTCCTCCCTTTAACATGTCTCGCCAGCTTGTCAGTTCGGATCGATCCCCATGAGACCACGCACCTCTACCTCGTATAGGGGACTCATGTGCTCAGGTTTAAAGTTCAAAGTCTTTGGGCACATACAGTTGGAAATGAGTGCACATAAAGGGGGTAAACATTGAATAGCTAAGCAACACCCACACAGTATCATGATCGGTATCAATAAAAATGTGAGCAATCTCCATCCCCAGTTCTTCAAAGTGTCCCAGAACCAGCCTCCAAGCGACCATCCTTCCTGTTCCTGGTGAACCTCCGAGGACAGTCTGTGGAGGTGTTCGATTGCTTTATAGACTGAAGGTGAGTTATCTGGCACGTAGGTGCAACAGCTGGAGCCGATGATACGGCATGCACCTCCACGGTCGGCCAGGACCACATCTAGAACAAGACGGTTTTGAAGAGCCACCAGGCGGACTGCCTGGAGCTCAGCCGTGTTGTTTGCGAGGACGCCAGCGGTGATGTTAATGGTTGTTTCCAATGCCTGAGTCAGGTGTCGGATTGCGCGGCTATTGGCCATTGGTCCCCACAGAGGAACAAGTCCCTTTGCTGCATCCAGGAACTGTGCTCCGGTGGAGTCGGCTTGTTCAACATCTCCAGCGCGCTTTTGCCGGTGGTGGTTGGCTGGAGCCACATACGTGGGAGGAAGAATGAAGGCAATGTAGCACGTACCCTTCCAGCCTTTTGGGAGCCACGTGTAAGCTTTGGTGCCACAAACAAAGTACATATTCGGGGAAGCAACAAAGGAAGGGGGGTCAGCTGAGACCAATGTTTTGGTGATGCGACAAGAACTGTGACCCACCAGCTGCGTTCCCTGTCCTTCGAGGCATACGAGTCCTGTGTCATTGATGACGGACAGGGCCGCAGTCAGGGTGGCAGCCGTTTGTTTCCGTAGGTGGGAGAAGGTGGATCTGGCTGGATTGTGGAGCACTTGCATTTCGACTCTTTCTTTGGCTGGGATGTTCGTAAGGAAGGTCGAACCTGAAATTGCGGGACAAAAGGGTTTTCCTGTTTTGTTCGGCCAGAACCCATAGTAGAAGTGTGACACTGTCTGACCAGAAGTGGCGTTGTCCTTGTGGCTTTCCTGCATGAGGATCAACCAGGCGAGGCAGGAGCTGTGAACTGAGAAAGGTGAAGGAATAAAGGGGATGGAGTGTCCGGTAGCATGTGGGAGCAACCCACAGATCCAGCAGTTTGTGGCATTTGCAGCAAGGTTGTGCTGGTGCAACAGTTGTACAAAGGAATTGTTCCAGAATTCCCTACGCCTTTCTCGAAGCTGAGGTGAAAGGGTGATCAGGTGGTGCTCTTTCACGGTTGTTGGCTGGACAGTTGTTGGCAACATCTGGTGAGCGGGCGTGCTTTCCTCCAGGATCCAGAAGGAAGTCATGAGGAGGAGGCAGAACAGGGAGATAATGAAGAAAGCCATTGTCTTTGATTTGTGCAAATTGTCAGTTTTTGAATTCCTATAGTGGGTATTTCCTGTTGCTTTCGATGTCTTCTTATCTGGCGCTTCCATCATCTTCTTATCGGGCGCTTCCATCATCTTCATCTTCAAGGTGCTCGGTAGTGGGCAGAACCACAGACTTAGTTTAGCTTCTCTCCAGGTAACCCTTGGTTGCTTTGGGTCACCGTTCTGAGATTTTTTAACTTAGTCAGTGGCCTACTTAGCCGAAGCTCCCTCCTTTCGACGCAGGAAATACCCTTCTCGAGATGGCACAGTGGGATCAGAGTGCTTTGCAAGTTCAAGTGCCTCAGTATCAGGATAACAGTTCAGTGATGGTCGGTCTTTGTTCAGGAGCTCTTCTTGGGTGCTGACGTTGTCTGTCGTGGCCAGGGTCGAGGAAATCTTTTTGCAATGATGGGCGTGCAGCCAGTGCTTCTTCCCCTCCACTCGAAGAGCCGTCCGAGTGGTGATCAGTACTTGCCAGGGGCCCGTCCACCGGGGTTTCAGACTCTTTGCTCGTTGAAAATTCCGTATCAAGATATAGTCACCCGGTTGGATATCGTGACCGGGACCCCTGGAAGCATCGGGGATGGCCTGCTGCACCTGTTGATGAATGACAGACAACGTTTTAGTTAACTTGTACAAATAATCTGACAGCAGGACGTCGGGGACGTCATGAATGGAGGTTGGTTTGGGGGCAGTCCAGAGGTTCATAGGCCGTCCAAACACAACTTCGTAGGGGGTCAAGTGGTGCTTAGTGGGGGTGGAGCGCATCGATAGCAATGCCAGTGGAAGGGCATCTGGCCACTTAAGTCCTGTGGTGGCCACTATTTTTGACAGTTTCAGTTTCAGTGTAGCGTTGTGTCGTTCAACCAGGCCAGCGGATTGGGGGTGGAAGACCGCATGGAACCTTTGTTTGACCCCCAACCCCTTCAGGATAAGTTGGATAACTTCAGCTACGAAGTGGGGGCCATTGTCGCTCCATAAAATTCGACAAAGGCCGTAGCGAGGGAAAAACTCTTTCAGTAGTACTTTGGCAGTAGTCATGGCAGTGTTATCACGGGTCGGATAGGCTTCCACCCATTTGCTGAAGGCACATACAATGACTAATACGTACTTCAAGCCTTGGCACCTCTCTAGCTGGATGTAATCCATCTGGAGGACCTCAAAGGGGTGGTCGGGGATCCCAAACCCTCCCCGGGGTACTACAGTTCCTTTCCCGGGGTTGTGTTGTAAGCAGATAAGGCACTGTTGGACCAGGTGTTTGGCTGAGTCGGGGATCTTGCCGTTATGCCAGACTTTGGAAATGAGTTCGATCATGGGGGCAGAACCTATGTGTGCAGGGGAATGTGCCATTGTCAGTATGGGGATCAAGTATGCATCAGGCAGCAACCATTTGTTTGTGTCCTTTGTCCGCCAGCAGCCTTCATCGTCCCTTAGACCCACCCGTGCCCACTCAGTCAGTTCGTGTGATGTGCTGGTCGATTGGATATCCCTGATCGTTTCCCTAGCGTTGGTCCATTTTTCTGCTTGTGACCTGGTCACATACATGCGTGTCGTGGCCCTATTCTCAGCTGTGGTTCGGGCAGTGATGTCGGCTAGTGCGTTTCCCTGTCCAACTAAATCTGTCACCTTCTTGTGTGCCTGGCATTTAATTACTGCTAATCGTTTGGGGAGGAGAACTGCTTCAATCAGGGCGGAGACTAGATCTCCGTGAAGGATGGGTGTACCATGGGACATCAGGAATCCCCTTTCCCTCCACAGGATCCCAAAATGATGAACTACCTGTGGTACACAAACAATGATGCGTAGTCCAGGTGTAGTTGTAGATCCCTCTTTATTGACAGGTAGTAAGGTGGCAGGTTACAGGATAATTAGATACAAGTAGAAAACCCCACCAGGAGAGAGCTTCCAGCTCCTCAGCCTGAGATGACCAACTGACTCTCTAGCTAGAGTCAGGCACTTAACATTCCATGATGTCACAGGACATTCTGATGCAGTGGTAGAGAGAGAAAATACATATAACTATTTACCACACATCCTCTTCCGTTAACAAACAGCAGCAAGAAAGAAGTCAAGACGGAGCAGAAGGATTCAGAGGAGACTATAGACTTTAGAGCTAGTTAAAAGAGACAATTTGAAAAGCAGGAAAGTCAAGCATGAAAGCAGAAACAAAGAACAATAAAAGAGGCATGTAGAAAGATAAACATTAGATGCACAGATGAATTAAATGCAAATTACATTACATGCCCATCCACCCACCTTTAAAAAAACAAGGTAGAGATCCTGGTAAATCAAGCAGGATGTAACAACTGTATGGCAAAAATGAATGCAGATGGAAATTAGCACAAAAAGATAAACTAGCAACTTACACAGAAAAGGAAAGCCTTGCGATAAAGACTAGTGCATGACGTGCACTAACAACCTCCCCCTCAAGGGTACACCAAGGAAGGCAATCTTTAAACTGTGGAACTCAACAACTCCCCAGGAAAGGGTACTAACGTTCCTGGAACAAAGCACACAGTAGCCGCACACTGACAATAGTGGAGCAACTACACCAAGAGGTAGCGCTGACAACGCACCCCGACAACCCACATAGAGTGATGCAACTTAAACCAACATAGACAACCTCCCCTAACAAAAGGGTACACAATTGAACAATGTAGAAATTGTTCAACGCCACATCACTAAATGGCGGCGCTGACAACGCACACCACCTTCCCCAGGAAAGGGTACACAAGGATACTAATCCTTGAAACTTTTGAGTAAGATAGTTACATGCAGACAACCTCCCCTAATAAAAGGGTACACCACTTAAAAAGTGCACAACGTAACTTCACCAAAGGGTAACGACAAGTCCCCAGGAAACAAAATGTAGGCATTGATTGGCACCACAACCCCACAACCTCCCCTAAGTAAGGGTACACCATAAGTACTAACCCTAAGTATATGGATGGGGTATTAACTAGACACAAACACCTTAGCTGCACAAGCAGGGTGAAACACAGGATACACACCCTGTGAGACCAAAACCACAACGTCCCCTATATGTACATATAGGGTACCCCATAAGGTACAACATTACCCTAGTCTCAAAATAAGGCATTGACTAGCCCCACCCCTTCCCTTAAATAAGGGTACACCGTAGGGTTAAGATGTTGCCTTAGGAAATTTAAAGCTCAAAACATTCACCCACCCATAACATGCATAGAGATACTAAAAAGTTCACCACAATGACATACTACAACCCCCCAAAAGTAAAGATAACAATCCATTATGTTCAACACACATATCAACCTATAACATACACGAAATCACAAATAATGTAAAGCATTGGCAAATAAAGAGAAAAAAAAACAAAAAGTTTTTAGTTCCGGTGAGCGATTTCTCACCCGAGATCTTCATAGCCAGGATTGTCCATAAACTCCGAAGCATGACTTGACACCGGGTGACGTGCAGGCAAGTCCAGAAAAGTAGTCCACAAGATCCTCCACTCAAGGAAACAAAACATCCAACCAAGGGAAGACATATTGATGAAGAAGAACATCTAATGTTGAGATATCGACTGTCCCTGTGCCAGCATTTGAGAGGAGGAGAAACTGAGTGATGTGTGAGACCTGCACAGTGACTCCGACAGTCCAGAAGAGGAGTTCGTCAAAAGTTAAAAACATCCACAGACTCTGCACAGACTCTGCAAAGGACAGTTGAACCACATAGAAGGCAGAGCGATAAACGTCCATAATGGAAAACGACCACGTAGTTTGAAGGTTGTAGCTTCATAGAACCAAAACTGCTGTCGCCTGTGTGAGAATAATAGTGCTCGAAGCTGCCGCAGACTGACATGTAAATCCACGAGGGCGGTACGACAGCATGACGCTCCGCTTGGCGCTCACCGAGTGGCTTAAGGCACGCTGCTGCACTAAAACTCGTCAAGGCAGCAGAAGCAGTACACACGAAGACAGACGTCATAGAGTCAAGACGGTTGCCGCTCTGAAGAGGTAAGAAGTGCGCAGCTCGTGCACATTTCGAAAATTTAAACATGTCAGCTCAACAGTGATGCGAGCGCTCCGTGCGCATTTCCAAATTTAAAGATGCCGGCACAACAGTGACGGAGAGACTTCATACACAGCCTCAAAGTTGTACGTGTGCACTGTGTACTTTTCCCAAATTGAAAGATGCCGGCAAAACAGAAATGGAGGGGCCACTGATACTTTTAACTATGAGAACGGCCAAGGCCCCACGACACTCTGAATAGGTGAAGTAACACTCAGGGCAAAGTAAAACACTGTCCACATAGATGTAAAAAAAAAACGATACTTCACAGGTTGAAACGATACTTCACAGACTTCACAGGTTGCTGTGCTTGAGAGAGTGTACTGCCAGCGCCAGGGCAGCACCATAAGAGCCAACACAAATAGTGCTGAAAATAAATGCCCTCACTGTGTAATTATTCACAAAACACAGTGGTTGTAATAAAGGCGAACTGTCAATGTAAACAAGAACGCCGAAAGGCACAACAGGGTGATCAGGCCTGCTGAAACAGTGGCTCTTGTAGCTGGAAACAATTAGTGTTCAGATGACAAAAAACGGCAGTTATTTCTCTCACAACACAGACGCCCAGGGTGCAGGCCGTCCCAAGTTGAAAGGACACTGGTGGGGTTTACTGGGCGTTACTCTGATCTCCAGGAAATCGACTTACTTGAATGTAGAACAGTCCTTGGTTTCCTTATAGGTGAATTTCTATCTTCTTTCTTTGTAGCGCAGGTTAGTCCAAGAAACGTCGCCAAACTGTGGTACACAAACAATGATGCGTAGTCCAGGTGTAGTTGTAGATCCCTCTTTATTGACAGGTAGTAAGGTGGCAGGTTACAGGATAATTAGATACAAGTAGAAAACCCCACCAGGAGAGAGCTTCCAGCTCCTCAGCCTGAGATGACCAACTGACTCTCTAGCTAGAGTCAGGCACTTAACATTCCATGATGTCACAGGACATTCTGATGCAGTGGTAGAGAGAGAAAATACATATAACTATTTACCACACTACCCCGAAGGCGTACTGGCTGTCTGTGTAAATGTTTGCCGTGATTCCTTCTGCTATGATACATGCTCGTGTGAGGGCAATTAGTTCTGCTGCCTGTGCGGATCGTTGTGTGATGCAAGCTGTTTCAACTATTGTTCGAGCAGTCGTTACCGCATAGGCAGCAGAAGTGGTGCCGTCTGGGAGTTTGATGCAAGAGCCGTCTACCCATAGTTCTCCGTCAGGGTCTGTGAAAGCAATGTCTCGGAGGTCAATTCTACTCCTAGTCTGCTCGTCCGTGAGGGTCACACAGTCGTGTATAGGGGGCACATCGGGGTCATTTTCGGGCAAGGGTAACAGTGTAGCAGGATTCAATGTCGTGCATCTCTTCAGGGTGATGTGGGGCGCAAGTAAAGTTAATTCGTATCCTGTCAGTCGTGCACTAGTCAGGTGTTGAGTCTTGGTCTGGTTCAAAAGTGTGTCAACTGCATGGGGTACTAATACTGTGAGAGAGTTCGAAAGTACAATTCCCTCACTCTGTCGGATAGAGACAGCAGCAGCGGCTACTGCTCGAAGGCAGGCTGGTAGAGCTCTGGCGACTGGATCAAGAGTGGCAGAGAAGTAGGCACAAGGGCGCTGCTTGGCGCCGATGGGCTGGGTTAGAACAGACAATGCGCATCCCTCCCTTTCGTGAGTGTAGAGGGAGAAGGGCTTGGAGTAATCTTGTGTTCCTAGAACGGGTGCCAAGCAAAGGGCATCTCGCAACTCCTTAAAGGATGCTTGGCATTCGGGAGTCCACGGGAGTGGAAACGGAACATCTTTGGCCAACAGGGAAAGTAGGGGTTTTATAATGAGACTGAAATTTGGTAGCCATTGTCGGCAGAAAGAAGTGAGGCCTACTAATGAACGGACTTGCTTCTGTGTTTTTGGAATAGGGGTGTCTAGGATGGTTTGGATTCGGTCGGGTGTAAGTTTTCTCCCTTCTTTGGACAGGAGATGTCCTAGGTATGTTACTTGGGGCTGACAGAACTGCAGTTTCTTTTTGGAGACTTTGTGGCCATTCTCCGCGAGAAAGTGCAAGAGTTGGATGGTGGCTGTGATTGCAAGTGGAGTGGTGTCGGCCGCCAAAAGGATATCATCGACATATTGGATCAACACCATTCCATCTGGTAGCTGGATGGCGTCCAGCTGCCTTTTTAGGGCCTGGCTGTAAATGCTGGGACTTTCAGTGTAGCCCTGGGGAGCTCTACAAAATCGGTATGAACGGTTTTTTAAAGTGAAGCCGAAGAGATAACGGCTGTCTGGATGGATGGGGATAGAGAAAAATGCATTCTTGAGATCAATAACGGTGAAGGTGGTGGCAGTGGACGGGATGAGAGTCAGGATGGTGGCGATGTCTGAGACTACGGGGTACTGTGGCACCACCACTTTGTTGACTTCTCGCAGGTCGATGATGAAGCGGTACGCTTTCTCATCCCCCTCACCTTGCTTCTTAACAATGGGTAGGATAGGACTATTGCAGACATTGCTAACCACTTTCTCTACCACTCCTGCATCTACCAAGGACTGAATAATCGCTACCAATGCCTTCTCGCCTTCGGGCGATATTCGGTACTGTGGGAGTTTCGGGAGTATCGCATCTGGTCGAACAGTTATGTGTACAGGATCGATCATCATTCGTCCTACATCCGAGTCGTTTCTGGCCCATAGGTACGGGGGTAGGGTATCGAGCAAGGATAGGTCAGCATCTGTTACAGAGCACATATGCCGTGCGCGGTAGGGTCTGGACATGCTTGGGTTATCGTACAGAATGACTCGGACTCCATCTGGGGAACACCTAATAGTAGCTCGGAAATGTTTCAGTAAGTCAATACCCATAATGGCGTCAGGGGAGTTGGAGGAGAGCAGAAACGTCGTGTCAGTGGGATTGTTTCCTAGGTCAAAGGAGATAGGTACAGACAGGGGGTTAGTGGAGGGCGTCCCATCGAAACCTATCGAGGTAATGTGTGAGCCAGACAAGGGTGCCCTTGGAATCAGTCGTTTTGATAATACACTACGTGTCGCTCCGGTGTCTACCAAAAATGGAGACTTTGTACCCAGGACCTTAGCAGTGACATAAGGACCTTGCTGGTCTACACAGAGCTCGACTGGATCCCTCCCTTGCCCCTGGCAGTCCTATGCAGAGTCGTGATCATTGTAGCCATCGGACTGTTGGTACTGATTCTGTCGGGGCGGTCAAGTGTGTTTGGTCTACCAGATCGGTCATTGGTGGTGTCGTGGGTCTGTCCTCGTCCCTGCCCTCCAGTTTTGGGGCCATTTGCCATGTCCCTTGTCTCTTTATTCTTAATCAGTTCCCGAAGGGCTGGGCATTGAGACTTCCAATGTCCAAATTCTTTACAAAATGCACATTGGTTCTCATCAAGGTCGGTTCGTGGAGCGCCAGGGGCGGGGTTGCGGTCTCTAGGGGTCGAACTCCTAGGGGCATTTGACTGGTAGTTCCCCCTATACCGTTCCCTCCCTGTGGTCACCCCCTGTAGTTGTGCAATCATTACTCGTTCCTTTAGGTCCTTTTTCTTTTTCTCAGTTGCCCTTTCGTTCTCATTCTTTTGGTGTTCGTAATACTGAGCCATCTGAAGGATAGCTGCAGGTTTAGAGGCTCCCCAACTACTTTCGCTAGTCTGCAACTTCTGGGAGACCTCTTGCGATAGCCCCTTTACATAGTTCTGCACGAATAGGTGTTGTCCGGTTGCTGTGGTCATGTCTTGGCCACTGTAGTCGGAGAACACTGTTTGAAATCGTGAGAAGTATTCTGATACGTCCTCCTGAGGTTTCTGGCGGCAGGCCGTGACTATCGACCAGTCTACCTTCTTTTCTGGGATCAACGTTTTTAGCTTCTGCACTATTTTGTCGGGGAGTTCCAGTATGTCTGTTACAGGTTTCTTTCCGGGCTCTCGCTGCCTATCTAGTTCATCGAGTTTTGTCCAGGTGTGTCCGAACAGATCTGTGTGGTCGGCTCTCCGAATTTGCTTCCACACATCAGCCGGCAGACACAACCCGAAAAACAAATCCATGTCCGCTAGAGTCATTATGGTTGAGCCCAAGGCTGTGCCTAATTCGGTATAGAATGCTGTAGGGTTTTTTCTTAAATCTGGCAGGGTTTGTCTAAAAGTTAAAATATCTTGCCGATCCCATGGTTGGTAGACCCAGTTGTACACAACCCTCCCTTTGGCATCTGCATGGTTGATATCATCGTTTGTTCCCTGACCTCTTGGGGGAACCCAATAGGGGGCGGCTTCTCTGATAGGCATCATAGTGTTGGCTGCTCCTAATGAGGGCTCAATCGTCTCATGGACTGTGAGCTTGACTTCTGGTTTCTGTTCCGCGAGGTGGCGGAAGACCTCAAGCGTTTGCATGAAGAGGTCCGTCATATCGCTTTCAGCCCCATCTCCGACATCAATCTTTCTATATAGAGTCGTCAATTTAGCAGGACCTTTAGTCTGGTACCTATCCTCATATGCGTTCAGAGTGTGGTAGCTGAACCGTAAAATAAAATGCCGTCTGTGACTACCGGCATGTGAGTTGTGCATATTCATCGTATATTCTTCACTCTCCTTCCGTTCTACCAGGGTTTTTGCTATCTGGTCGATTCCATCCCGCTCATCTTTGCTCAACCTATTTGGTCTGGCTGTTAACTGTTTGCCAGTCTCAAGTTCATCTGGTGTTGTTACCACTGTGGCTGGTGCGAAGGCCGTAAGAGTCGGGGCACTAGCGCTAGGGTTACCCTCGACTGTACTCTGGACTGGTGAGTGTTGTGCTAGAGGCTGGCAGGGAGCATAAGGAGGAGGCATGTAGATCATTGGAGGACCGAGCAGTAACTCGTCATTTGCCCGTTGTTTAGAGGGCACCTCCGGGTAGAGCGTAGGGGTGGTCCTGACAGGGCATTGACCTGTCAGTCCTGATTCTTGCGTTTGTTTAACTTCCTCCCTTCTTCTTATTTCTTCATCTAGTTCTTTTGCGGCCAGATGGGCTGCTTTCCGTAATTCTTTCACTGTTTTTGCTTCCTCTCTTTTCCTGCGGTGCTCTGCTTCTTTGCGCCACATGCCGATACTATCGAGCATAGTGGGCGTTGCCTTATTTATTTTTACAGCTGCTTCTAGTGTTTTTATTTTATTTTCATCAAAAGAACCTATCAGTGGCCACTGGTTTTCAGGATCCTTTTTTGTATATTTATGCCATAACTTACTATAAGCTATAGCGACTAGTCCTTGCTTAGTAAACATGTCCTTATTAGGGGTGCCCTCCAGTGGAGCTGGATGGTTCATCTCTAATAAGCGGTCCGGGTTGACCCAACTATGAACCAATGGGGAGAAGATAGGCATGACAGATTACCATGGGGGGGCAAAAGCCTGCACTACCTATCTTTTCACTATTTGCAAAGACTGGACAGAATATTCTATTCTACACTATTTGCAAACAGAGAATACCTCCCGAAAGACCCAATTCCAAACAGTCAATGTTTGGTCAAACAATCAATCAATGAGGAACATAATAGGTACGACGTGTTAAAGGTTTGCGTTACCTACCCTTCACTCTCTGCAAAGGGAGAGAGAATATTCCTATTCTTCCCCGTTTGCAGGCAGAGAAGATCCCTAAGAGAACCAACTTCGAACAATTCAATGCTCGATTCAATCAATCAATCAATGGGGAGAAAAAAAGAATAGGCACGACGTGTTAAAGTTTTGCGTTGCCTACCCTCCACTATCTGCAAAGACTAAACAGAGTATGGCGATTCTGTGTTTGTTTGCAAATAGAGAATTTCTCAGAAGCGGTCAATAAGTAATACTAGTATTTTCAAACAATCAATCAATCAATTTCGCAATTTTGTCGTGTGTCACGACCTTACCCGGACCGCATGGACAGTTTCTCGTCTTCTGCTTCCAGCGCCCGATCGTCCTCTACTCTCTGTTGCTATCGCGGCACTCCTGGTGGTTCCCAGTCAGGACCGTAGATCACTTGGGAGAGGTCTGCTCGGAATCAGTGAAGTTCAGATGATCGGCTGTCAGACGAGGGTCTATCGGACAGGAGCTCTTCCGATCGTTGCAGTCCTTCACTCTGTCGTCGGGACCTCTCCCACTGGATCCACGTGTCGCTGATGGGCCCCGCGTTTGGGACGCCAATTGATAAAGATCAATTTAAAATGGTCAGGCTATTTCAGAAGATGTTTCCTTAATAAAATTTGCCCGGCGTAAACGCCTCTAATACCATACGAAGTTATCCAATAAAGAGGCAGGCGCTGGAGACAGGAAGACAGGAAACAAGTTTATTCCGACGGATCAGAACACATCAGATCAGACAGCAAGGTATCGTCTCGAGGTGCTCTCTCAACTTCTCTGAGAGCTGGTCTTTTATACACTGGTTTTAGACATGTGAACGTCCTTTATTACAACAGGGACATTGTAGAGCATGAGAATGACATCCCCGGCACCCCCCCCCCCCCCTCCAATTCCGGCCCGTTCCAACACATGACAACAGTAGAGGCTCTTTCCCCCTCATGTGGTCGGGAGGGGGCTATCATGCAGCTGAGTGTTCTGCCGATTCCTTTGGAATGTGCGCCTGATCGAATCTCGGGGATGGGGAGGTCGTGATCAATAGTGGCCTCTTTCAGGAGAGGCGAGTGCATACAGTAATGGGCAATAAACTGTATCCTTGGGCTAAAGGATGACCAGCGGTCCGTGCTGACGTTTAGGCTCAGAGGAAGGGGACATCAAAGGAGGGGTATTCATGGACGGAAAGGACTGGTGTGGACAATCGAGCGTGGTGGAAGGGTTTATCCACAGAGGGGTATTCATGGACGGGAAGGAGGTGTTGGTCAGGCGCGGGGTGTGAATCCCTGAGACAGAGTCATGGGGGGTTTCATGGCTTGTGCATGTGAGCGCGGGGGCAGTCAGGGTGCATGGGGGACGCTTGCAGGGTCAGGGAAGTGCGCTGATGAGCGATCGTGAACAGGGAGACCATGGTACCTAAAATGGCTGTCGTGTATGCTCGTACGTGGGTCTGCAAGATGGCGTAGATGATGTTCAATACACGAACTAAAATTTCACAGAGTGCTAGGGAGTGCAGAGGGCTAGGGAGTGCTAGGGAGTGCAGAGTGACTAGGGAGTGCTAGGGACTGCAGAGTGACTGCAGAGTGACTGCAGAGTGCTAGGGTGTGCTAGGGAGTGCTTGGGAGTGCAGAGTGACTGCAGAGTGATAGGGAGTGCTAGGGAGTGCAGAGTGACTGCATAGTGCTAGGGAGTGCTAGGGAGTGCAGAGTGACTAGGGAGTGCTAGAGAGTGCAGAGTGACTGCAGAGTGCTAGGGAGTGCAGAGTGACTAGGGAGTGCTAGGGAGTGCAGAGTGACTAGGGAGTGCTAGGGAGTGCAGAGTGACTAGGGAGTGCTAGGGAGTGCTAGGGAGTGCTAGGGAGTGCTAGGGAGTGCAGAGTGACTAGGGAGTGCAGAGTGACTAGGGAGTGCAGAGTGACTAGGGAGTGCAGAGTGACTAGGGAGTGCTAGGGAGTGCAGAGTGACTAGGGAGGGCTAGGGAGTGCAGAGTGACTAGGGAGTGGAGAGTGACTGCAGAGTGCTAGGGAGTGCTAGGGAGTGCAGAGTGACTGCAGAGTGCTAGGGAGTGCAGAGTGACTGGGGAGTGCTAGGGAGTGCAGAGTGACTAGGGAGTGCTAGGGAGTGCAGAGTGACTAGGGAGTGCTAGGGAGTGCTAGGGAGTGCAGAGTGACTAGGGAGTGCAGAGTGACTAGGGAATGCTAGGGAGTGCAGAGTGACTAGGGAGTGCTAGGGAGTGCAGAGTGACTAGGTAGTGGAGAGTGACTGCAGAGTGCTAGGGAGTGCAGAGTGACTGCAGAGTGCTAGGGACTGCAGAGTGACTGCTAGGGAGTGCTAGGGAGTGCAGAGTCACTGCAGAATGCTAGGGAGTGCAGAGTGACTAGGGAGTGCTAGGGAGTGCAGAGTGACTAGGGAGTGCTAGGGAGTGCAGAGTGACTAGGGACTGCT
Organism: Lissotriton helveticus; assembly: GCF_964261635.1. Classification (NCBI taxonomy): domain Eukaryota; kingdom Metazoa; phylum Chordata; class Amphibia; order Caudata; family Salamandridae; genus Lissotriton; species Lissotriton helveticus. The sequence goes on along the minus strand of NC_136062.1, from coordinate 201,159,839 downwards.
AGGGAATGCAGAGTGCAAGGGAGTGCAGAGTGCAAGGGAGTGCAAAGTGCACGGGAGTGCAGAGTGCTAGGGAGTGCGAGGGAGTGTGAGGGAGTGCAGAGTGACTAGGGAGTGCAGAGTGACTAGGGAGTGCAGAGTGATTAGGGAGTGCTAGAGAGTGCAGAGTGACTAGGGAGTGCTAGGGAGTGCAGAGTGCTAGGGAGTGCAGAGAGACTAGGGAGGGCTAGGGAGGGCTAGGGAGTGCTAGGGAGTGCAGAGTGACTAGGGAGTGCTAAGAAGTACTAGGGAGTGCAGAGTGACTAGGGAGTGCTATGGAGTGCTAGGGACTGCAGAGTGACTGCAGAGAGTAAGCTAATGGCAATGTAATTGACAATGCCATTTATTTATCTGTTTTCAAAACCAACACATAAATACAAATGTTGTCATTTACAATGCCAATAGCTCTAACTTTTCCAAAGGCGAAACCATTGCATTGTAAATGCTTGTTTGATTCTGCAAAAGAAGTACAGGAATAATTGCAAATATCAACTCCCTTTCATTCAGGGTATAACGATCAAATATACCACAAAGAAAAGTGAACATAATGACTGTCTTGATAAAGATGGAATAACCAGATACCCATTGAAATGCCTCAACGCTTTTCTATACATTATCCTGAGGACAAGTTGGACCTGTAGATACAAAATAGAGTATATGTAGTTTATCCATTTGGGTGGGTACCCACCTGGGCTGTAGAGCAGAGCAGATGACCACACCCACAAATGACATCCAGTGTGTCCTGCTCTCCTTTACCACAAAGACGAAAATTGCCCTAATTAATGTGTATTTGCGTCCTGTTAAGAACAGCCAAGAATCGGCTACCATTGCCCATTTAGGACACTTCATCCCAACCTTGGACCCAGGGATATGGCCGATTGTAGGAGGTGATTTTAATTGCCATTTTGAACCCCTTACCGACCCTTCACACTCTGCCCCTATGGAAGAAAACCTGTATTGGTCTATTCCCGACCCTCTGACCACTCCTAATAAAGTATGATCTCCATTGGACATGCAGCTTAACTCACTTACAGTAGCCCTCTCGTTAAGGGCTTTTAATGGCCGGACTAAATCCGACCAGCCCGGGTAACCCACATTAAACAGAGTATGTCAAACCTCCCTAATTGACTACATTATGGTGGAAACAAGATTCTGGGATAAGGTCCTTGACTTTTTCATCACACAGTGGCAGGATAGCGACCATAATGCCCTGATTATGATTTTAAAACCATGGGACCTCGGCATTTCCAAATCCCCCTTCATCCCTCCAATTCGGACTAGTGTAAATACAGTAACAAATGTCAGATGGAGCCACTTACAACACTCTCCCTCCAAGCTGGCTAAAGTGTATCAGCAAGCAATTCCATTCATAACTAAAATGGGGGAGGCAGCACAGGTGGAGGGTCTCACCTTTGACCTTGATAAGCCGGGGAAAATACACGCAGAGCATACCTCAATACTGGCGGATGTATTTTTCCCGGTTGTGCGTACTAGGGAAAATAGCCGAAACACGTGCGCCTGGTTCAATGACAAGTGTCGTAAGGCCAAGCGGGACCTTCTGGATTCACTGAAGGCGAAGGACAGGCCACAAATCAAATCCTCTAGGGCCAGGTATAAATGGACCACCAAGCAGGAAAAAGAAATTGGGAACTAGAGAGGTGGGAATCTCTCAGGATTACCCTGAATGACAAAGATTTGAAAACCTTTTGGGCATTAGTGAGCTCGGGCGATAGAGAAGGGAGATCGGCCATTGAGCCAAATATAGCGCCTGAAGCCTGGGAGACTTACTTTGGCTCATTGTACTCTTTCAGGGATGGTGGACCTGGCAACACCGCTATTTCTAGTATAGCACCAGAGTTCCAGCAGGAGGGGTACATGAAGATTACCATGACCGAAGTGGGAAATGCTATCAACAAGGTTCACCGCAACAAAGCGTCAGGTCTTGACAAGCTACTGGGGGACCTCTTCCGTGAAGAACCCAGAATATGGGTCCCCTATCTGTGTGCCCTATTTAACGCCGTCATGAAGGGCATGGATTCCCCAATACCTGGCGCGGGGCTGAGATAGCTCCCATATTCAAAAAAGGCTGCCCCCTCCTACTCTCCAACTGCAGGCCGATCAGCCTAATAGACATCGGGTGCTTCTGGACCGCCTCCAGGGCTGGCTGGAAGAAAATCAAATCCTAAGTCCCTACCAGGTCGGCTTCAGAGCTAATATGTCAACCATAGACCAGATATTCATACCACAGCTACTTTTCTGGAAAATGGTGAGGATAGAGGGTGGCAGCCTCTATCTAATATTTGTTAATCTGAAGTCAGCCTTCAACTTCGTACCTCGGGAAAAACTCTGGAAAGTGCTGGGTTACCTTGCGATCCCTTCCTATCTTTCAAATGCTAATCAGAGGCTCCACATGGAAAAATGTTCAAAAGTGCGATGCGGAAAATATGGGGAACTCGCCTCCCGTTTTCCTGTCCAAAACGGGGGTAAGACAGGGATGTGTTTTAGCCCCTACTTTATTTAGCCTTTTTATCAATGGTCTTATTAACCATCTTAAAAAATTCGAGGACAACGATGCACCCAAGCTTGTTTCAGGGAAAGGGCCCGTGCTGATGTTTGCAGACGATACCCTATTACTTTCAAAAACACCAATGGGTATCCAGCGCACTCTTGATGGCTTTGCCAACTTTTGTAAGCTACGAGGGCTGGAGATCAACCTAACAAAAACTAAATATATGGTCTTCAACCCCCCTAACATGACCCGTCTTTATCTGGGAGTTACCCTGTCAGAACATTTTGAATGGGGGGCACAGTTGGACAAAGCAAGACTCAGGCTAATCCAGACAGTGGGCTGAATAATGAAACTGTATAGAACCTCAGCTTTTAAACCAGACGCCCCTGTGGTGGAAATTTACAAAGCGCAGGCAAGGGGTGCCACATTATACGGGGTAGAGCTGTGGGGGCACTGTCCTACCACCAACTTCATGACGGTGGAGAACAACTTCCTGCTCCAGCTTATAGGCCGACCCCGGAGCCTCATCAAGAAAATTCCATGGCTTTGCCACATAAGGGATCTTGCCTCTAATTTAGGCACGTCGGACCTCTTGAGAACACCTGAGACATCATGCGCCACGATTTCTAGGTTGGAACTAGTCAAACGCTACAGACTAACTAAATTATTGGCCATTCAAGAAAGTAGCTCTTGTGGTCGTGTGACAGCAGAATTCCTGCTTATAAAAGATGTATACAGCAAGGACAATTTCCTGGATTCCATCCAACCCCCACTGGCCAGGAAATTGTATGTACAATTCAGATTAGGGACTCTTCCGCTACTAGCGTTCACTAGCAAATGGGTGAAAGACCAAAGGGGTGAATGCCCTGCATGTACCACAAGGAGGATTCAGAACTACATGTTCTGCTTCTCTGTCCTGCCTATCGATTGCCCCGCAAGCGTTGGCTACTCCAGCTATGCAAGAATTTGGGCATTGTGGGTTGCATTTAAGCTTACAGAGTTTTAAAGTATGACACCCATCCTCCAATTGACTTTCCTGTATCACGGTTCTTAAATTGTATGTGGCACATCCGGCGGGCCTGTCTAAAGCAGATCCCCTGGAAGAACAAATAAACTGAATTTGGACAGGTTGAGTAATTGCTTACTCATGCCTTTGGGGTGGTATCTTTGTCCTACATTGTTAGCTTTTGTAAAATGTTTAGATCATATCCCATCTCTGGATGGTTGTTTTTACTTCGTTTTTAATAGGTTGTAGATAATTTTACACATTTTTCTACATCCCTGCTGTAACTTCTACGCACTGTGTGTTTGTCTTCTTTTTTAACTACAAGTGTACATTATCTGTTTTATTGTTCTTGCACTTTTATGGCCCCACTGGCCAAAATAAAGTTTATAAATGGAAATGGAAAACCACAAACAAAACCTGTATGTAGCACTGTGAATTAATGAAAACTATGCTCTAAAGTTCTCCCAGTAAACAAGCGTACAGATGATAAATGTAACAAAAATATTCATGAAGGAGAAGCATCCAAGAAATATAACAGCCAACCTCTGTATCACTTATAAGCCCCATTTATAGGTAGAGAACCATAAATGTAAGTGCATGTGCTTTAGGGCAATTAGGCAAAGCGATAAAATATATAATTCATGTCAGGCAAAGCAATATTCCATTGCTGGAGAAGCACCACTAAAATATTCAAGCATACCGCTATCAATAATGAAGGCATTTGGAATGTTTAATAGTAACTGGGGTGGGCATAACTTGTGTAATTTGCTGTAGCGTAATTACGTGAAATTGCAGCAAAAGTCTGTGGAATTAAGCAAGGAGGGTAACCCTGAATTTAGTGATATTGTCCTAGTGCAGAATGCACCCTTGCTTTTAAAATGTACTAGAAAATTGATTTTGTGCAAGAAAATAGCACAAAATGCAACAGAACACAAACAGCAGCAGCCAGCAGTAAGAGGCAACACACACTCTGTTGCTTGCTCTTCCTGTGCTTTTGTGATAGACATTTCGCCCCTTTATTTACTTTAAATCATGCAAGCTCCCATAATCGTGTAATTTTCAGCAATTCTGTGTCACAAGAGTAAAGTGAAATTACCAAAATGACTCATATTACCGCAGTATAATTGAAATTTTGCCTAGGCCTAGTAGTAATATTTTTTTACCGCAGTATAATTGCAATATATGGATTACATGTACTGTTTAAACATCACCTAATGAAAACCATATTAGAAAAAGTAAAAAGCCACCTGAGCTAGAAAAATGTTAAAGCATATGTGCAGCAATAAAAACAAACCACATAAAACATAAAACTATTAGGGCATTAACGGTTGTAAAAATTGTGATAGAAAATATATTTGTAAATCCCTAAGAAACAGAAAACGCTTATTATATACTGCATCAAAGAACAAAAAAGAATCCCCCCCAAAACTCCAGGTTAAAACTCAAAAACGTTTGCTGTTCAAGAGAACTGTACATGTGCCATGCTGTCACTTAACATAAGTGTCGCTGGCAACACACAATGAAGGTCTTGCACTGAAACAGGATATGCAAATATATACAGGTGTAGGACGTTACAACGCATACTTTTACATCGCATGCCTTTACAACGCGATATTTACAACGAATACCATTATAACGCATAGTGCTTTGGGGCGCTGGATAGTGAATAGTTTAATTTACTATTCCAACTCCAGTGCCCGTGGACACTAGGTTTGGAAAAGTCAGCCCATAACGCACCTGATGCCCAGGCTGCTGGCGCAGGACGCCTCTTAGTTCCCATCTTGAACAATTACCAAATAAAGAGACGGGCGCTGGAAGCAGGAAAACAAGAACAGAGTTTTATTTCTCATGAGGAGAGCCTGTCATTTCGGACACTCGCATAGTGTCTTCAGGAGGTGCTCTAACAAGTTTCTCTGAGGCTTCGTCTTTTATACACATGTTTATGATGCACAAACATTCCTTATTGCAATAAAGACGCTTTGAAGTAGGAAAAAGCATGCTTGGAATCCCAGCTTCAGGCCTATTCCCATACCAGTCGCTCAGATGTCATCCTCCCCTCCTGAATGTAACAAGAGATTGTGATCTCTCAGCCGGACATTCCTACAGGACACGAGGGCAGGAGGGGATGATCAGATCAAAGGTTGGGCAGGCGATGAGATCGGGCACTTCGGTTGGTGTATCACGGTTTTGTTATGCTGGGCAGAAAAAAGGGGGGTGTACATCCACGAGGCTTGGTCTTAGGACTTGGGACCGGGTCGAAAGGCCAAGTGCAGCTGGGGGGGGGGCTCGTCAGCAGAGGGGAAGGGTGTTCTTGGGAGGAAATGGGGGGGGGTGTGGGTCAAGCAGGAGTGTTACTTCTAGAGCAGGGTCACGCAGAGGGAGAGGGTTTTATGGCCGATGCATGAGCAGTGCGCGCGGGGAGGGGTGCCGGGGGTTTAACAAACGGGCAGAGAGGCCATGGTGCCTAAAAATGGCTGTCGTGTACGTGTGTGCATGGGTCTATGCTGGCGGGATAACACAGTCAGTGTTTCGCGATATCTGTTCTGCTTACAACAAGGGGTACAGTGAACACAAATGAACGCCGCTTATGTGCATATACATTGCCATTTTCAACAGTCGCCGCTTTTTAACATAAGTTAGTTCATTTCGGTGTTTACCCCAACTGACGGAGTGTACATATAGCCATGTGTGGCCAATGAAATAGCGTTTGTCAATACTAGCAGATTGCGTGTAACCATATGCAGTCGATACGATTGGCGGAATGCGGTACAGATGAATTTACATTTGTTGGGTTATTCATACAAGTCTAGAGATCGGCATAATACTTAGTCGGGGTCAATCAAGAAAAAGGTTCCGACACATTATAGAATCAGGTTCTGACTTTCTCTCCGGTGACATCAACATACAGTAAAAAGTGCTCTGATACCTTCGGGTCTTGTCAGTGCTATATGAGACTTTTGGAAAACTAAATACATGAGTGACCGATGAAACATTTTTGAAAGCAATACAAAAATGGTTGAGGGAGGAATTCAGTTCGATACAAGCAATTAGTCAAGGGGTGGGTAGAAAGTTCAGGAAGGGGGGTCTTCGTCACAATGTCTTTTTAACAGCGAGCCATCACTGGTAGGCTCTGGTAGTCCGTCTTCTTTCGTTGGCGCTGTTGAGCACCGCGGTGGAGCTATAGGTCCAGCTCGGATCCATCCTTACGCGTTGCAGGGTGCGATCAGTCCTCTGCTGTTAGATCACAGTCCTGTTTCCTAACTGATCTTCTTAGGGGTGCCTCATGCTGGGCACCTGCGTGTCTTTCTTCTTCCGTGGCAAAACCTTATTCTATCTAAATGCTGCTCTTCTTTTCTGAGTCAAAAGTTATGCGAAAAGGGTGATGTTGTTGAATAATCGAGGGAAGAGAGGGCGGAGCGGGATCAGATCTTTGAACACACCAAGGGACCAAGGGAGCAAAGGACGACGAGCAGGCAGGCCCATCAGTCGGGCTCAAAAGGGACGGGGACTTCAGGCACGAGTGGGTCAGCAAATCGAGGGCTTCAAGGCAGCCCTTCATTCCTTCATCTGCCGAGTTTGAGAGTGGTGCCTCGTCCCGCGTCTCGTTGCTCTGCGACTCCACCTTTGGTTGAGGTCACACGTGCTTCATGATCTGTGGCCAGGCTGTGCGTCACGTCCAGCTCCTCTCCTCCGGTGATTGTATCTTTGAATGGGTACAAAACAAGTTTTAGAAAAACTGGCAGGAGAAGACATTTATACATCTCAATTCGTCCCCAATCCTAAGTAGGTGGGGGATAGGTTCATCGGTCACAGTCAGAAGTCATCACTTATGGAGTATGTAGGAGGGCATTTCCACTGAATTCGTAAGCCTATTTGGCGTTCATTCGTGACGTACGTGGAGAGAAATCGGACTCCCATTGACAGTGTATTGTATCAAACTCGAAATCGAGTCCTTAGGTAGAGACTCGCCTTTTTTTTTTAACCCAAGTACTGACAATCTTACATTTCCCTTCGGGGTCGGCTAACTCTTGCAAGCAGGGGGGTTATCATCATGAGAGGGGGGCAGAGGCTAAACATGCTTTTCTTGGGGAGCGACGGTTAATCAAGGTCATCAATTACGCTTCGGGGATAGCTGATATGGAGCTGGGGTCAATCGGGAGAAGCGAGGACGCTTTGGACAGGGAGCTGGGGTCAATCGGGAGAAGCGAGGACGCTTTGGACATCCGCACTTAAGTGCAGAGGGGTAGGGCAATCTGGGCATTGGGGATTGCATTTCTAACGAACTGAAAAACAGAAGACCATTGACGTTATAGTCCCCCTATAAAAAGGCCAGATTAGGGGACATCAGTCGTCTTACCTGTCCTTTCTTTCATTACCAACTCGGGTTCTATCGTTTTGCAGAAAGGAGAGGTAGTAATATGGCAAGTTACAATCGTTTTAGTTCCTGTCAATTTTGCCGAACACCTTTGTGTTCGAAGAGACCCAATTAGGTTTGTGCCGGTGGGGCACAATGTTACCTACACAAGGGAGGAGGGAACAGGGGGACCCTCAGAGAGAGAGAGTCGTCCGCACTCTAAACGAACCATTCGGTACACGTATGACATGGAGAGAGAGAGATAGAGAGAGAGAGAGAGAGAGGAGAGAGAGAGAGAGAGAGAGAGAGAGAGAGAGAGAGAGAGAGAGATAGAGAAACGTGTACAATAATAGGCCATTTAGTGCGCACACAACACAGAACAGCAGGGGTCAAGTAATACGGAAACACAGGCAGAGGGACGACGTAGATCCATACATTACGTACACACAAACTCAGGCGGGGGAGACAGTACATGTATTATATACAAAAATCCGAGACAAAACATAGAACAGTTATTGGTATTATATACAAAAATCCAAGACAAAACATAGAACAGTTATTGGCCAAAATGATGTCTTCCTGTATGCTGTGCATCCTTAGCATCCTAAGCTCTTTTTACCTTTTTCTTCTCTTTTATCGTCGGCTGCCTTCACTGGTGGCTTTGGTTGCACACACTTACACCTTTGCCAATTGGTCAAGAACTAACCTGGTCGGGCTAATGCTCACGGTGGGATTTTCGAATCATTTTTTTTTAGCAAATGTGTTTCCAGGCTGAGGCAACAGTGGGTGTCAGTTGGGAGAACAATGGGGCAGCTTTGAGTTTCATGTCTATGAGGGTGGGAAAAGGAGGTAGTAGATTTTAAACATTGGCAACATTCCTAGTCCTCCAGGCGGAGGGTACTTGGGTAAACCTCACCTCGGAATATTCCTTAAACTTTCCCTATTTAGTTAAACGTAGGAATTTATTCATTAGTGCACGTCATTCTTGGTTGTATTATTCGGGGTGCCAAGCGAAGTCATATTTTGTAGTTTCTGCTTCAGGCTGTCCTCCCAAGCGCTAAGTTCAGGGAGAGAAATAGTCATTGTTTGCTCGTCGTGTGTAGGCACCATAATCAAACCCCTTTTTCCCATCTCTTCGTCCGCTAGATCACCATTTTTTCGTACTTTAATCGACGTTCCGATGTGACCTGCAGAAAGAGGGAAAAAGAAGGGGGGCGGGGGCAGCATTTAAAAACACATTAACGCGCATAAACCCGAAAAGGCTTTTACTTACTACATACTCGGCCTATCTCCAGGGGATGCAGCCCCTGCCAACTTGGCGTTTAAGCCCAGGTGGACCGTTTAGTGTGGGAGAGATGATTATCGGAAGCCTGTGGATAGCATAGGTCGCCCAAGTGTGGTATTACGGATCGTGTGCAGGGGGGGGGTCAGAACAAAGGGCAGTCGGTGTAAAGTGGGGGGGCGAGCTCGTGCTCTCCTTTGAGGAAGAGGGATAACCTACAGTGGTACGGGGTCGTTGTCGTTCGTACTAGGGGGGTCAGGTGGCACTCCTTCGGGGCAACTTAGGGGCATTTTAAAACAACTTTCCTGATACAGGTAGCATATAAAGTATAGGCTAAATACCAGGATCTTTAGCGGTTGCTTTAGGCTGTACAAAAATGAAAAACACATACAACAAAAAACCTGGACCGTTCATATTTGCAATATTTCTGAGTACTATACTTTTTAACCCTTAACTAATCGAGCTGAGCCATCTCACCTGTATTTTAGTTATATCGGAAATAGTGGTCATTTATTCGAAACTTACCAATCTACGCGTGACAACTACGTTTGCTTTTTCCAAAAATCTTTAATAAGAATGTCGGTGCACAAATACGGGCCTACAACCCCGTGGGCCGGCCACGGAGCAGGCTGGAACTGTACATGTGGGGATACTTATTAGTGGAAAACCTAATGGAGTCAGTGGTCGTTGATTTCATAATAAAAAGTGCGACAAGTGCAATAAAATCATATCGAAACTTCAGTGTGAGCGAGTATCATAAGTGTTGAAATTCGAACTTTCAATAATCATGATGCGCCAAAACTTAACAACAATTCATTGTCCGAATGTTCAATCAGTACCCATCTCATGTCAATTCATTGTCCGAACACATAATCAGTACCCATCCCATATCAATTCATTGTCCGAACTGACAGTACACATCCCATATCAATTCATTGTCCGAACATATAATCAGTACACATCTTATATCAATCCATGTGTTTAAAAACTGCATACATATCTCATGACACCAAGGCTGAGCAATCGGGGTACAACAAGGAGTTGAAAGTTTCATTTGTACCGGCGCCATTTTGGGTGCAGCCAGGCAGATCCAGGCATAGTCAAAATCTCCACCAACTCGTGGTTGGCCCAGAGCCTCTTTCGGCAGTCCAAAAGTTCCGTTAAAGGGCAACAGAAAGGATCGGCGGTACGAACCATCAGTCAAAGGGGGAGGGAGGCAACAATTTTTTCTACCGGGTCATACTGGGTTTTCACCGGAACTGATCCGAACTGTAGTCTGCAGGATTTTAGTCATTCAAACTGAGGCTGGCGCCAGCATGGGAGCGCCGACGTCTCGCGGCTACATTTTCATCGTTCCGCGGGCAATCATGGCAGTCATTCCCCATCGGGGGTGTCTGCGGGGGTCGGGGGCCCCCGTGGCTCTTATAGAATCTTCAAAGTCGAGGAGAACACTTCTGATTGTGGGACTCATTTCTTAATTAACAAGCAACCGGGCCATCCCTTCACGCCGGGCCCGCTCCTGCAGGGTCGACCGCCATTTTACGAGTTCCAGCAGTCACTGCATCACAAGAGTGGGCGAACCCTTGTCGGGTGAGTGGAGCGTTGGGGGTGCCACTGGGGGCCTCCACATGGGGAGGTGGGAGAGGCTCGTTCGCGCCGCCTCTCCCTCCCAGCGCACCCCATGCCGTTTTTCTCGGCGTTGACATTCATGATGGCCGGACCAGGCGATGAGAGGGGGGGGGGTCGGAGGCATAGGCAAGACATCCCCCCCGTGGTCTGCAAGGCGGCAGAAGAAGAGAATGGGAGGACCAGTACATTTCCAGAGCCATCCACCCCATGGCCTCTTGTGAAAACCGGACCAGGCGATTAAGAGGGGGGGGGGGTCGGAGGCACAAGCAAGACATCCCACCCCCGGTGGCCTGCAAGGCGCCGCTTCAGGGCCGAACGGGGAGCTCATACCAAGCCGGGGCTGGACCAGGAGATACGAGGGGGGTCGATGGCATGAGCAAGACATCCCCCCCGTGTTGTCACAGCCATTATTGAAGAAAGAAGAGGAGGGGACGCCCGGATCCCGTCGGCCACAGCTCCTCTTCTGGCCCACCTTATGCGACGACCTCCCCGGCCGACGGCTGGCAGCAGGACCCGCCCTACTCGTGCCGAAGATCTCGTCTTCCGGATGGGCGTAGCCGCGAACCTGTTGCACTTCGGGAGTTTCCAGAATGGGGGTAGGTATCTGCTGACTTGTATCTATCTCATGTTACCGTTATTGGGGCGTGGCAGGCGGTGGGACAGACATGTTTGGAGCAGTGAGGGGTGGCGAAGCCTAGTTGCCTCGTGGCCGTCGCGATGTCAAGCTTGGCTTCTCTCACCATTTTCATGTTTCTTATTACGGGCTTATTTCTAACGTTTCTTATTTCTAGCGAAATCATGTATTTTATCGTGAGCTATTTCTAACGTTTTCCTATTTGTAGCTAAATCAAAAACTCATCAGTGGCCTACTGATTTTGCTTTCTTATTTCTTTCTTTGTTTTTTTTTTTTCTTTCCTTTCTAGTGTGTTTCATGCTAAAGTTTCTGTTAACAGGATACGGTGATTACTTCGTTATTGTTACATATGTCCTTTTTATTAGGGGTGCCCTCCGGTCGAGCCAGATGACCTACCTTTAATAAATGGTCCGGGTGGAACTAGTTTACCAATCAGTGGGGAGTAGATAGGCACGAGAGATTACAACGGGGGACAAAGGTCCACATTACCTACCCTTCACTACTTGCAAAGATTAGACAGAATATTTCTTTTCTACGTTATTTGCAAACAGGGAATGCCTCGAACGAACTATTCCTTGAACAATAAAATGTCCAAGTAATCAATCAATCAGTGGGGAGAAAAAATAGGCATGACGGATGACAATAGGGGACAAAAATCTGCATTACCTATCCTTCACTATCTGCAAAGGGGGGCAGAATATTTCTATTCTTCCCTGTTTGTAGACAGGGAATATCTCAAAAAGCAATAATCGATAAAAATCGATAACAAACAATCAGTGGGGAGAAAGATAGGCATGACGGATTACAATGGGGGACAAAAGTCTGCATTACCTATCCTTCACTATTTGCAAAGAGAGAGGAACGTTCCTATTCCTCGCTGTTTGCAAATAGAAAATGTCTCAAAGAGAACCAATATTTCAAGTACAATCAATCAATCAATCAGATGGATAAAGCCATCCTACCAATCGGACGTAAAGACGTCCTACTTAACCTTACCCGGACCGGACCGTGTGGGCAATTCTTCGCCTTCCCTTTTCCAGCGCCCGATCGTTCTCTTCCTCCATGTTTTTACCGTAGCATTCCTGTGGGATTCCAGTCAGGACAGTAGGTCACTGAGAGAGGTCCGTTCGGAATCGGTGAAGTTCATTCAATCGGCAGCCGGACGAGGGCCCTCTCAAGGCAGGTATACTCCAATCGTTTAGATGTTCACCCCATCGTCTGGACCTCTCTTACCGGACCTTATGTCGCTGATGGACCCCGCGTTGGGACGCCAATTGTGGAAAAGTCAGCCCATAACGCACCTGATGCCCAGGCTGCTGGCGCAGGACGCCTCTTAGTTCCCATCTTGAACAATTACCAAATAAAGAGACGGGCGCTGGAAGCAGGAAAACAAGAACAGAGTTTTATTTCTCATGAGGAGAGCCTGTCATTTCGGACACTCGCATAGTGTCTTCAGGAGGTGCTCTAACAAGTTTCTCTGAGGCTTCGTCTTTTATACACATGTTTATGATGCGCAAACATTCCTTATTGCAATAAAGACGCTTTGAAGTAGGAAAAAGCATGCTTGGAATCCCAGCTTCAGGCCTATTCCCATACCAGTCGCTCAGATGTCATCCTCCCCTCCTGAATGTAACAAGAGATTGTGATCTCTCAGCCGGACATTCCTACAGGACACGAGGGCAGGAGGGGATGATCAGATCAAAGGTTGGGCAGGCGATAAGATCGGGCACTTCGCTTGGTGTATCACGGTTTTGTTATGCTGGGCAGAAAAAAGGGGGGTGTACATCCACGAGGCTTGGTCTTAGGACTTGGGACCGGGTCGAAAGGCCAAGTGCAGCTGGGGGGGGGCTCGTCAGCAGAGGGGAAGGGTGTTCTTGGGAGGAAATGGGGGGGTGTGGGTCAAGCAGGAGTGTTACTTCTAGAGCAGGGTCAAGCAGAGGGAGAGGGTTTTATGGCCGATGCAGGAGCAGTGCGCGCGGGGAGGGGTGCCGGGGGTTTAACAAACGGGCAGAGAGGCCATGGTGCCTAAAAATGGCTGTCGTGTACGTGTGTGCATGGGTCTATGCTGGCGGGATAACACAGTCAGTGTTTCGCGATCTCCGTTCTGCTTACAACAAGGGGTACAGTGAACACAAATGAACGCCGCTTATGTGCATATACATTGCCATTTTCAACATAGGGAAGGTGTTGGACAGTAAATTAAACTTATTCTCTATCCTAGAGCGCCCCCCAGCACAATGCGTTGTAATGGTTTGCGTTGTAAAAGTTGCGTCGTAAAGGCACTGCGTGGTAAAAGTTGCGTTGTAAAGGATGTTTCCCAATATATACCAATAGTACAAAGAGCACACCCACTTGCACACTTAGGGACTTATTTGTAGGGAATTGACGTAGGACGGCGCCATTAGTCTTCTTGCTGCGCTGCCCTATGTCAATGTAAAAGTTCAGGAATCCACTGTATTTATGCAATACGGTGCATTCCTGTCCTTTCCCCCTGCAGAGGCCTAGCACAGCAGTTTCCCTTGCACAATGGTGCAAAGGTGTCTGTGTTGCATGCAGGATTATTGTTTCGCAGAAAGGTGCGCCTTCTTCACAAAAACAATCTCAAGAGACGTTTCCTCTTTCCATGTGGGCTGCAGAATGCAGAAAGGAGAAATACAAATATTTCTCCTCGTTACACCTCCCCTAGGGAGGAATAAGGTTTTGGCGCTACCGCAGAATTAGGTGATTACGTAAATCTTTGGCAGCATCAAAATCCATAAGTGTTGCATGGAAAAACTCACCGCAATGCCCATTGAATGCATCCCAAACACAGAGTAAGGCAACTCACCACTTGCGCTGCTTTGTCTTACTTCATATTGATGAGAACTTGCAGCGCTGCCCTACGTCAATTCCCCATAAATAATCCCCTAAATGTAGGAAACTAATAAGCTGCCCAGTATTTGATTTACAAAGCACATAACAGATTGTAAAGAAAGGCTGGGCTAATGCCTCTTTTCTACATATGTACATTTATTATAATGTATTAGTTTTACTGACAAAATGAGGCTAAATGGCAATTAAAACTGATTTTATGCCAGACCTAAAAACGGCAAAACCATACAACGCAGAGGTAATGGACCAATGGGAGAGGGTGGAAAAAGCAGGAAACAGAGCCAAATGTAATGAAGAAAAAAGTAAGGAGTATAGTTTCCTAGGACCAACTAGTAGTAGAAGAGACACAAGTCTCATTCACTGTGAAAAGAAGAGAGGTGTACAGCTTATGTAGGAACGCAGAAGGAAGGCTAGGACGTGCTGCTGGGAGAGAGCAGAGGTCAATGAAAGACCAATAGACCATGCTTCCTGGGTGGCAGAGAGAGCGAGATGGCTGGCAGACAACATCTCAAACAAGCATTGGCATAGCCAATAGGTCTTGCTTTGGGGACCTTCTAAGTATTTAGTTATGCAGCACAATATCCTTTGTGCAACAACATCAACTTTTGCGTGGCTAAACACTTATAAGGTCCCAAAGGCGAGACGTATTGGCTATGGGGGTGAAGGGTGAGTGCCAGAGAGGTGAGGTGTGAGTGCCTGAGTGCTAGGGCGATGAGACGTAAAAGTCAGGAGGGTCAAGGGTGAGTGCCAGGGAGGGGAAGGGTGAGTGCAGAGAAGTGGGAAGTATGAGTACCAGGGGTGAGGGGTAGCTGCCAGGCCAGGTGGGTGAAAGGCTAGTGCCAAGGAGGTGACGGTTGAGTGCCAGGTCAGGGGGATGAAGGGTGAGTGCCAGGGAGATGAAGGTTGAGTGCATGGAGGTGAGACGTAAGAGTCAGGAGGGTCAAGGATGAGTGCCAGGGAGGGGAAGGGTGAGTGCAAGGCGTGAAGGGTAGCTGCCAGGCCAGGGGAATGAAGGGTGAATGCCAAAGGGGCGAGTAGTGAATGCCAGGAGGCACATGGGTGAGTGTCAGGGAGGTGACAGTTGAGTGTCACACAGAATCAATGCTGAGTGCCAGAGAGGGAGAAGGGTGAGTGCCAGGTGCGAGGAGTGACTGCCAGGCCTGAGGGGTGAAGGGTGAGTGCCAGGGAGGTGAGGGGTGAGTGACAGACTGCAAACAGTAGTGAGCTGGGGTCTAGAAGGAGGTGCGGAGATCATCACGCGGTGTGTGCCAGGCTGGTACGCACCAGTGCCAGGCCAGACGTGTGTGGATGCAAGAACCTCTGAAAGGCAGGTGACAGGTCACTCGTAACCTTAGTACAGGAGTGGGGTGCGCAGGAGAGAGTAACATCTTAAAACAAGAAACTATTCAAAATCCTGAATACTCCACTTTATGGGCTTGCAACCTTATGTGGAAAATAATTAGCAAATGAATGGGCTTCCATATCGGACTTACAGCTGGTAACAGCAACTTATAGAGATAAAGTTTGCATTGCACATAAGCCAAAGCTAACACGATTTGAATTAGGAACGTTAAGATTCGCAATGATCTAGAGACAAGTTAAAAAAGCACCCCAGAATTGAACCGAGGATACAGAATAATAAAAATGGGTGCAATATTGGTCTCCTATTCACAGATGACAGCCAAAAAACAGATTGTTGTGGAGGACTAGGATTCTGGTGCAATCCGAATTTTTAAGAGTCAATTTTTCATAAAACTTTTTGTTGCAATTGTGTGTGTGGTTGTGTGTGTTTTTCGGTGGATGTGGTTGTGTGTGTAGGTGGTTGTGTGTGTGTGGTTGTGTGTGTGGTTGTGTGTGGTTGTGTGTGGTTGTGGGTGTGGTTGTGGGTGTGGTTGTGGGTGTGGTTGTGAGTGTGGGTATGGTTGTGGGTGTGGTTGTATGTGGGTGTGTGGTTGTGGGTGTGAGTGTGGGTGTGGGTGTGGGTGTGTGGGTGGTTGTGTGTGTGGTTCTGGTTGTGTATGTGGTTGTGTGTGGATGTGTGTGTGGTTGTGGTTTTGTGTGGTTTTATGTGTGGTTGTGTGTGTTTGTGGTTGTGTGTGAGGTTGTGTGGTTGTGTGTGTGGTTGTGTGTGTGGTTGTGTGTGTGGTTGTGTGTGGTTGTTTGTGGCTGTGTGTGTGTGTGGTTGTGTTTGTGGGTGTGTGTGGTTGTGTGTGCATGTGTGTGTGGTTTTGTGTGTGTGTGTGTGTGGTTGTGTCTGTGTGGTTGTGTCTGTGTGGTTGCGGTTGTGTGTGTGGTTGTGTGTGTTGTTGTGGTTGTGTGTGTGATTGTGTGTGTGTGATTGTGTGTGTGGTTGTGTGTGTGTGGTTGTGTGTGTGTGTGGTTGTGTGTGTGTGATAGTGTGTGGTTGTGTGGGTGTTGGTGTGGGTGCTGTGGTTGTGGGTGTGGTTGTGGTTGTGTGTGTGTGGTTGTGGTTGTGTGTGTGGTTGTGGCTGTGTGTGTTGTTGTGAGTGTGGTTGTGTATGTGAGGTTGTGTGTGGTTGTGTGTGTGTGTGGTTGTGTGTGTATGGTTGTGGTTGGGTGTGTGGTTGTGGTTGTGTGTGTGGTTGTGGTTGTGTGTGTGGTTGTGTGTGTGGTTGTGTGTGTGTTTATGTTGTGTTGTGTGTGGTTGTGTGTGGCTGTGTGTGGGTGTGTGGATGTGTGTGTGGCTGTGTGTGGTTGTGTGTGTGAGGGGTTGTGTGTGTGGTTGAGTGTGTGGATGTGTGTGTTGTGGTTGTGTGTGTGGTTGTGTGTGTTTGTGTGTGGGTGGGTGTGGTTGTGTGTGTTATTGTGTGTGTGGGTGTGGTTGTGTGTGTGATTGTGTATGTCGTTGTGTGTGTGGTTGTGTGTGGTTGTGGTTGAGTGTGGGTGTGTGTGTGGTTGTGTGGGTTGTTGTGGGTGGTTGTGTGTGTGGTTGTGTGTGTGTGGTTGTGTGTGTGTGTGGTTGTGTGTGGGTGTGTGGTTGTGGGTGTGGGTGTGGTTGTGTGTGATTGTGATTGTGTATATGGTTGTGTGTGTGGTTGTGTCTGTGCTTGTGTGTGGTTGTGGTTGTGTGTGGTTGTGTGTGTGTGGTTGTGTGTGTGGTTGTGCGTGTCTGTGGTTGTGGTTGTGTGGTTGTGTGTGTGGTTGTGCGTGTGGTTGTGTGTGTGGTTGTGGTTGTGTGTGTGATTGTGTGTTTGCATGTGTGTGGTTGTGTGTGGGTGTGTGTGGTTTTGTGTGGTTGTGTGTGTGGTTGTGTCTGTGTGGTTGTGTCTGTGGTTGTGGTTGTGTGTGTGTAGGTGTGTGTGTGGTTGTGTGTGTATGGTTGTGGTTGTGTGTGTGGTTGTGGTTGTGTGTGTGGTTGTGGTTGTGTGTGTGGTTGTGGGTGTGGTTGTGTGTGTGTGTTAGTGTGTGTGGTTGTGTGTGGTTGTGTGTGTGTGGTTGTGGTTGTGTGGGTGGTTGTGGGTGGTTGTGTGTGTGTCTGTGCTTGTGTGTGGTTGTGGTTGTGTGTGGTTGTGTGTATGTGTGGTTGTGTGTGTGGTTGTGCGTGTGTGTGGTTGTGGTTGTGTGGTTGTGTGTGTGTGGTTGTGCGTGTGGTTGTGGTTGTGGTTGTGTGTGTGGTTGTGTGTTTGCATGTGTGTGGTTGTGTGTGGGTGTGTGTGGTTTTGTGTGGTTGTGTGTGTGGTTGTGTCTGTGTGGTTGTGTCTGTGTGGTTGTGTGGGTGTGTTTGTGTGTGTGTGGTTGTGGTTGTGGTTGTGGGTGTGGTTGTGGGTGTGGTTGTGTGTGTGTAGGTGTGTGTGGTTGTGTGTCTGTGGTTGTGTGTGTGTGTGATATTGTATGGTTTTGGGTGGTTGTGGGAGTGGGTGTTGTGGGTGTGGGTGTTGGCGTGGTCGTGGGTGTGGTTGTGTGTGTGGTTGTGTGTGTGGTTGTGTGTGGTTGTGTGGGTGTGTGGTTGTGTGTGTGTGGTTGTGTGTGTAGTTGTGTGTGTGGTTGTGGGTGTGGGGTTGTGTGTGTTTGGTTGTGGCTGTGGGTGTGGGTGTGGTTGTGGGTGTGGTTGTGTGTGTGTGTGTTAGTGTGTGTGGTTGTGTGTGGGTTGTGTGTGTGTGGTTGTGTGTGTGATAGTGTGTGGTTGTGGGTGTGGGTGTTGTTGTGGGTGTTGGTGTGGTTGTGTGTGTGGTTGTGTGTGTGGTTGTATGTGTGTATGGTTGTGGTTATGTGTGTGGTTGTGGCTGTGTGTATGTGGTTGTGTGTAGTTGTGTGTGTATGGTTGTGGTTGTGTGTGTGGTGTGTGTGGTTCTGGTTGTGTGTGTGGCTGTGTGTGTTGTTGTGATAGTGTGTGTGGTTGTGGTTGTGGGTGGTTATGTGTGTGATTGTGTGTGGTTGTGTGTGTGTGTGTGTGGCTTTGTGTGTGGTTGTGTGTGTGTGGTTGTGTGTATGTGGTTGTGTGTGTGTGTGTGTGTGGTTGTGGTTGTGTGTGTGTTTGTGGATGTGTGTGTGTGATTGTGTGTGGTTGTGTGTGAGTGGTTGTGTGTGTGTGGTTGTGTGTGTAGTTGTGTGTGTGTGGTTGTGTGTAGTTGTGGTTGTGTGTGTAGTTGTGTGTGTGGTTGTGTGTGTGTGTATGTGTGGTTGTGTGTGGGTGTGTGTGAGGGTGGTTGTGGGTGTGTGTGGTTGTGTGTGTGGTTGTGTGTGTGGTTGTGTGTGTAGTGGTGTGTGTGGTTGTGTGTGTGGATGTGGTTGTGTGTGTGGTTGTGTTTGTGGTTGTGTTTGTGTGGGTGTGTTTGTGTGTGTGTGGTTGTGGTTGTGGTTGTGGGTGTGGGTGTGGTTGTGTGTGTGTAGGTGTGTGTGGTTGTGTGTCTGTGGTTGTGTGTGTGTGATATTGTGTGGTTTTGGGTGGTTGTGGGAGTGGGTGTTGTGGGTGTGGGTGTTGGTGTGGTTGTGGGTGTGGTTGTGTGTGTGTGGTTGTGTGTGGTTGTGTGTGTGTGGTTGTGTGTGTAGTTGTGTGTGTGGTTGTGGGTGTGGGGTTGTGTGTGTTTGGTTGTGGTTGTGTGTGTGGTTGTGGTTGTGTATGTGGTTGTCTGTGTGGTTGTGGTTGTGTGTGTGGTTGCGGGTGTGTGGTTGTGTGTGTGTGGTTTTGTGTGGTTGTGTGTGTGGGGTTGTGTGTGTGCATGTTTGGTTGTGGTTGTGTGTGTGGTTGTGGCTGTGTGTGTGTGATTGTGTGTGTGGTTGTGGTTATGTGTGTGGTTGTGTGTGTGTGGTTTTGTGCGTGTTTGTGTGTGTTTGTGTGTGGGTGTGTGTGGTTGTGTGTGGGTGTGTTGTATGTGGGTGTGTGTGTATGGTTGTGTGTGTGTGAGTGTGTGGGTGTGTGTGGTTGTGTGTGTGGCTGTGTGGGGATGTGTGTGGTTGTGTTTGTGGTTGTGTGTGGGTGGTTGTGTGGGTGGTTGTGGTTGTGTGTGTGTGGTTGTGTGTGTGGGTATGTGTGTGTGTGGTTGTGTGTGATTGTGTGTTTGTGGTTGTGTGTGTGATTGTGGTTGTATGTGTGGTTGTGTGTGTGGTTGTGTGTGGGCTGTGTGTGTGGTTGTGTGTGTGATAGTGTGTGGTTGTGTGGTTGTGGGCGTGGGTGCTGTGGGTGTGGTTGTGGGTATTGGTGTGGTTGTGGGTGTGGTTGTGTGTGTGGTTGTGTGTGTGTGGTTGTGGTTGTGTGTGGTTGTGGCTGTGTGTATGTGGTTGTGTGTAGTTGTGTGTATGTGGTTGTGTGTGTGGTTGCGTAGTTGTGTGTGTGGTTGTGTGTGTGTAGTTGTGGGTGTGTGGTTGTATGGTTGTGGTTGTGGTTGTGTGTGTTGTGTGTGTGGTTGTGTGTGTGTGTGGTTGTGGGTTTGTGTGTGTGTGGTTGTGGTTGTGTGTGTGTTTGTGGCTGTGTGTGTGTGACTGTGTGTGGTTGTGTGTGGTTTTGTGTGAGTGGTTGTGTGAGTGGTTGTGTGTGTAGTTGCGTGTGTGTGGTTGTATGTGTGGTAGTGTGTGGTTGTGTGTGGTTGTGTGTAGTTGTGTGTGTGGTTGTGTGTGTGGTTGTGAGTGGGTGTGTGGGTGTGTGTGTGTGTGTGGGTGTGTGTGTGGTTGTGTATGTGTTGTGGTGTGTGTGTGTGGTTGTGTGTGGTTGTGTGTGTAGTGGTGTGTGTGGTTGTGTGTGTGGTTGTGGTTGTGTGTGTGGTTGTGTGTGTGTGGTTTTGTTTGTGGTTGTGTGTGGTTGTGTGTGTGTGGTTGTGTGTGTAGTTATGTGTGTGGTTGTGTGTAGTTGTGTGTGTGGTTGTGAGTGGGTGTGTGTGTGTGTGGGTGGGTGTGTGTGTGTGGTTGTGTGTGGTTGTGTGTGGTTGTGTGTGTAGTGGTGTGTGTGGTTCTGTGTGTGTGGTTGTGTGTGTGTGTGGTTGTGTGTGTGTGTGGTTGTGTGTGTGGTTGTGTGTGTGGGTGTGTGTGTGGCTGTGTGTGTGGGTATGAGTGTGGTTGTGTGTCTGTGGTTGTGTGTGTATGATAGTGTGTGGTTGTGGGTGGTTGTGGGTGTTGGTGTGATTGGTGGTGTGGTTGTGTGTGGTTGTGTGTGTGTGGTTGTGGCTGTGTGTGTGGTTGTGGCTGTGTGTGTGGTTGTGTGTGTGGTTGTGTGTGTGATTGTGGTTGTGTGTGGTTGTATGTGTGTGGTTTTGTGCGTGTTTGTGTGTGTTTGTGTGTGGGTGTGTGTGGTTGTGTGTGGGTGTGTTGTATGTGGGTGTGTGTGTATGGTTGTGTGTGTGTGAGTGTGTGGGTGTGTGTGGTTGTGTGTGTGGCTGTGTGGGGATGTGTGTGGTTGTGTTTGTGGTTGTGTGTGGGTGGTTGTGTGGGTGGTTGTGGTTGTGTGTGTGTGGTTGTGTGTGTGGGTATGTGTGTGTGTGGTTGTGTGTGATTGTGTGTTTGTGGTTGTGTGTGTGATTGTGGTTGTATGTGTGGTTGTGTGTGTGGTTGTGTGTGGGCTGTGTGTGTGGTTGTGTGTGTGATAGTGTGTGGTTGTGTGGTTGTGGGCGTGGGTGCTGTGGGTGTGGTTGTGGGTATTGGTGTGGTTGTGGGTGTGGTTGTGTGTGTGGTTGTGTGTGTGTGGTTGTGGTTGTGTGTGGTTGTGGCTGTGTGTATGTGGTTGTGTGTAGTTGTGTGTGTGTGGTTGTGTGTGTGGTTGCGTAGTTGTGTGTGTGGTTGTGTGTGTGTAGTTGTGGGTGTGTGGTTGTATGGTTGTGGTTGTGGTTGTGTGTGTTGTGTGTGTGGTTGTGTGTGTGTGTGGTTGTGGGTTTGTGTGTGTGTGGTTGTGGTTGTGTGTGTGTTTGTGGCTGTGTGTGTGTGACTGTGTGTGGTTGTGTGTGGTTTTGTGTGAGTGGTTGTGTGAGTGGTTGTGTGTGTAGTTGCGTGTGTGTGGTTGTATGTGTGGTAGTGTGTGGTTGTGTGTGGTTGTGTGTAGTTGTGTGTGTGGTTGTGTGTGTGGTTGTGAGTGGGTGTGTGGGTGTGTGTGTGTGTGTGGGTGTGTGTGTGGTTGTGTATGTGTTGTGGTGTGTGTGTGTGGTTGTGTGTGGTTGTGTGTGTAGTGGTGTGTGTGGTTGTGTGTGTGGTTGTGGTTGTGTGTGTGGTTGTGTGTGTGTGGTTTTGATTGTGGTTGTGTGTGGTTGTGTGTGTGTGGTTGTGTGTGTAGTTATGTGTGTGGTTGTGTGTAGTTGTGTGTGTGGTTGTGAGTGGGTGTGTGTGTGTGTGTGGGTGGGTGTGTGTGTGGTTGTGTGTGTGTGTGGTTGTGTGTGGTTGTGTGTGTAGTGGTGTGTGTGGTTGTGTGTGTGGTTCTGTGTGTGTGGTTGTGTGTGTGTGTGGTTGTGTGTGTGTGTGGTTGTGTGTGTGGTTGTGTGTGTGGGTGTGTGTGTGGCTGTGTGTGTGGGTATGAGTGTGGTTGTGTGTCTGTGGTTGTGTGTGTATGATAGTGTGTGGTTGTGGGTGGTTGTGGGTGTTGGTGTGATTGGTGGTGTGGTTGTGTGTGGTTGTGTGTGTGTGGTTGTGGCTGTGTGTGTGGTTGTGGCTGTGTGTGTGGTTGTGTGTGTGGTTGTGTGTGGTTGTGTGGTTGTGTGTGTTGTTGTGTGTGTAGTTGTGTGTGTTGTTGTTGTGTGTGTGTGTGGTTGTGGTTGTGTGTGTGGTTGTGGGTGTGTGGTTGTGGGTGTGTTTGTGTGTGGTTGTGCTTGTGTGTGTGGTTGTGGCTGTGTATGTGATTGTGTGTGTGGTTGTGTGTGTGTGGTTGTGTGTGTAGTTGTGTTTGTGTGGTTATGTGAATGGTTGTGTGTGGTTGTGTGTGTGGTTGTGGTTATGTGTGTTGGTGTGTGTGTGGTTGTGGTTGTGTGTGGTTGTGTTCGTGGTTGTGTGTGTGCTTGTGTGTGGGTGGGCGTGGTTGTGTGTGGGTGTGTTGTTGTGTGTGGGTGTGTGTGTATGGTTGTGTGTGTATGGTTGTGTGTGTATGGTTGTGTGTGTGGTTGTGTGTGGATATGTGTGTGGTTGTGGTTGTGTGTGGGGTTTTGGTTGTGTGTGTGTGGTTGTTTGGATGGTTGTGGTTTGTGTGTGGTTGTGTGTGTGGTTGTGTGTCTGTGTTTGTGTGTGTGGCTGTGTGTTTGTGTGATTGTGGTTGTATTTGTGGTTGTGTGTGTTGTTGTGTGTGTGGTTGTATGTGTGTGGTTGTGTGTCGTGTGTGGGTGTGGGTGTGGTAGTGGATTGCGTTGTGTGTGTGGTTGTGTGTGGGTGTGTGTGGTTGTGTGTGGGGTTGTGGGTGTTTGTGTGTGTGGTTGTGTGTGGTTGTGTGTGTGGTTGTGGTTGTGTGTGTGTGTGGTTGTGTGGTTGGGTGTGGTTGTGTAGGTGTGTGGTTGTGTGTGTGTGATTATGTGTGTGTGTGTGTGGTTGTGTGTGTGTGGTTGTGCGTTTGTGTGTTGTGTGTGTGGTTGTGTGTGTTTGTGTGGGTGGTTGTGGTTGTGTGGGTGGTTGTATGTGGTTGTGTGTGTGGTTGTGTATGTGTGTTCTGTTATGTCTGTGTGTGTGTGGTTGTGTGGGTGTGTGTTGATGTTACGTGTGTGTGGTTGTGGGGGTGGTTGTGTGTGGTTGTAGTTGTGTGTGTGTGTGTGGTTGTGTGTGTAGGTGTGCCTGTATGTGTGTGTGTGGTTGTGTGTGGTTTTGTTGTGGTTTTGTGTGGTTGTGGTTGTGTGTGTGGGAGGGTTTGTGTGTGTGGTTGTGTGTATGTTTGGTTGAGTTTGTGTGTTTGGGTGTGTGTGGGGTTTTGTGTGTGGTTGATTGTTTGGTTGTGTGTGGTTGTGTGTGTGGTTGTGGGTGCGGTTGTGTGTGGTGGTGGTTGTGGGTGTGGTTGTGTGTGTGGTTTTGTGTGGTTGTGTGTGGTTGTGGTGACCGTCCTGAAGCTTTCAGAAGCGGTCGCTCCCCACACAGCTCCCCGCACTGCTGTGGTATCGTAGCGCTTTACACTGCCAGATTGCCTTAGTCGCATTGCTCCTACTCCCATTATTGCCTGTTTGCTATTAATTCTTTTATCGTAGCGCTATATTTGTAAAACGCGCATTATTGCCTGTCTGCTGTTCTCTTTAAATATTTATAGTAGCGCTATATTTCGAAAGCGCGCATCCAGTAGCATTGTATTGTGCTTGGCTGCCTTAAGCTGAACAATTTCATTTGTGCATAGCGTTAATTTAAGGTTGTATTTTGATTTGTGCATAGCGTTTATTTAAGGTTGTGCCCCAATCCAGTTTCGCTTTTGGCCTGCAGCCATTTTGTTGTTTGTTGTTGTGACTCCCTGCCCGGACCTCCACCCCGCTACCGCCTCCCAGCTGCTCCTCCCTCGCCCCTCCCCCCTCCACTATCCTCTTATGACAGATGCCTCCGCGCGCAGTGTTCACGCGCAGCGGTCGCGCCCTATGCGCGCCAAAGGTGCGCCAAAGGTAAGCCCGTCTACGCCCGTCCGCGCCAGGACCGCGCCCAGCGCCAGACCCCTTGGCCCCCGCAAAATCCTCCCCACTCGCATAACATACGACGCTGCAACCCTTTCTGCCCTTAACCCCGCCCGCCCACCTACCTGCTACCAAGCCGCCCCAGGACACACCCATGGACCCTTCACCTGCCACTCCTGCAAGTTCGACTGCATCAGAACCCACACCAAATCCACAAACTCCAAACAAAGCTCCGACACTAACCAACTAAAGTGCATCCTGCTCAACACCCGCTCGGTCCACAGACACGCCATTGAACTCTGGAACCTACTCGACACTAGGGGTGGGCGGAGAACTACGCTCCGTTCGCGGAGTTTGCGAAGTTTCGGCAACTTCGCGCTTCGCGGGGAGCACGAAGCTATCGTCTACTTCGCAATCTACAGCGTCGCGTAGTAGTTTTTCTTCCTCGCACGCTCAATAGTATTCTTGCGTGCGTGGTAAAGACTTACCGTGGTTCTGCGTTCGCTTTCTCGCTTTTCTCTCCCGGTCGCGTTCGCTACGATGTTTGGAACTCGGCCGCACAATCCAACCCGACTGTGAGAACGCGATGACGTCATTCGGACGCGCGACCACGTCATTAGGACGCGCGATCTTCTTACAGCGCTATGTTGGTAAGATCGCGTTTCCAAACACGCAGAAACTGCAATCTGGCACAGAATATCTCTCGAGCATGTTAAAATGTTCTCTAAAATGTTCATTTAACCCCTCAGATTGCGATTTGGCTGTTTTTTTTGGGGCTAGGAGTCCTCTTTTTGTTTCTACTCTTTTTTTCAAGAGAAAGGAAGTGCCCCTGAATCTCCAACTTCCTGTTCCTGTCCACCAGGCTCCTCCCAGTGCTTTGTCCATGTGGTGTTCACTTTCATTTGGAATTGGAGCTGGAAGGATCACTCTTTGTGTCTGCTGCATCATAGCATTTAATTGGATTTATTGAGGAATTTTGGATTTGAACTTTTCTTTCACAAGTTTGAGAATTGGTGTACTGTATAAATGTTTTTTTTTTTTAACTACAGTTTTCTGTGCTTCTTAATCTTTCCTAAATATTATTATTGGGGGAGGCCTGTACTGTTTTGGTATGTTTGCACAGTGCTGCAACGCGACCTTACAGTTTTTGTCATCTTCGCGCGCTCAATGTGCGTGCTCGGGGGCGCGATCACGACGTTTTGTTCAGTTCGCGCCGCCGAACACGCCGAATTTGCATTCTCGCGAGCAATATCTCTCGAGTTGCCTCAAAAGTTCCCGAAAATGTAGATGCTGTTCATTTTGCTAATAGAAACTCCTCAGGTTGTCATTTGCTCGTAGTTTTTTGGAGCATGGACCACTCACTGTTTCTGTCCTCTATGTACCTTGTTGTTTGAGGGTGGCCTGACCATGTGGGCGGCTTGGTGGCGGCCATGTTGTCAAGCCAAGCATTGTCCTTTTGCCATAGGAATGTATTGTCTATTTGTCTGTCTTCTCTTTCTTTTCCTGTTTTTGGGGGTGGCACTGTCTGTTGAATTTAACATCATTTAGGGCATGGGTGGCAATGCATTGAATTTTCAGATGTTTTGTTTGGGGTGTAGTTAACTAGTTAACTCTTTGGGGGAAAACTCCAAAATGCCTTTGTTGTTTGTGTTGTTGTGTAACTTTCAAACCTTGTAGCCATGGGGATTTTCTTTTTTGCATTAAGCTGTGATGTATGCATCCTCCTTTTTCTGGCCATATAGGGAGGGATATAGGCCTGGTTGAGTTTATTTTTTTCTGGCCTTTGCACTTTACCCATGTACCTGTGATGAGTGCCCATGTGGAGCTGTGGTGGTAGTAGTAGTAGTAGTGTGCCGTTTTGTTTTTGACAAATTGGCCTGTGTCTTGCCATTGTTCCTGTTGGCTTACTACTGTTCACATCCCCATTGCTATCTGCTGCAGGTCACTGATGCTGCATCCATGATGCACAAATTATGGATAAACAAGTTCCACTTCCACTACATTTGCATTTTAATTCTTTTCTATTCTTACTCTTACTGGATGTACTAATACTTCTAGTAGTAATTAAAGCTAAAATAAATCCATATTCGACTGATGTTGTTCTGCCTTCTTTGCTTGTAGGTGCACAAAAGACTGGAGGAGGTGTCTGTCATCATTCATCGCCTGTTCTACTGCCAGACGGACGTCCTTTTGTACTACGTCACGTGTGGTGTGAGTGACTAACCTGACCAGACATCATTCTCAGCAACTTGTGCAACTGAGTGCTGCTGCTGACATCTGAAGAAGATGGGCCCAAAGAAAGCAGGTACCAGGTCCTCCAAAATAGTTGCTGAGAAGAAGGAAGAGCAGAAGAAGGAAGTGACACTTAAGTCTGGTGTTGACCCGAAAACCTTTTTTGGGGAAAAAAAAAGTACGCCTGCAGCAGCAGTGACCGGGGTCCAAGCTAGGGCCAGCACCTCCGCATCAGTGGGCCCAAGCCACCACCCCAGGCCCAAGCAGATGAGTGGGGAAGAGGTAGCCAGCCTAATGTTGGAAAGCAGTGATACTGAGCATCACCTGAACTTATCGCAAAGTAGTACACATTCCACGCAAGAGGGAACACAGCAGAAAAGTGGTGAGCAACAACTAGCGCCCGCAATAGTAGATGTTCAACAACCACCGCCTGCAATAGTAGATGCTCAACGAAAAGAACAACCACAACCACCACCTGTAATAGTAGTTCCACAACCACCAGCCGCAATAGTAGATGTTCAACAAAAACAACTACCACAACCACCGCCTGCAATAGTTGTTCAAGAACCACCACTGGCAATAGTAGTTGTTGTTCCTCCCGAAGTCGGGGCAGTTCAGGAAATTGAGCCTGATGCAGAGCAAGAAGAGGCAGCACATCCTGCAGGAGATCTATTGGGTTCCAAATCCCCACCAAGGAAAAGGAGGGTTAGTCCATTGAGTTCTTCGCCAAGCATCCCTTCTGATGATCTTGATCTCAATTGGGAGCCAGAACGATCTGAGCATGAGAGGGAGAGACATCCCAAGAAGACCAGGCTAGGGAAAAGGAAGGTTCCAGGAAGCCTACCACTTATGGAGTGCAATGTTCAGCAGCCGGATAATGATAATGATGGTGATGATGAGTCAGACCCAATCATCACAAGCATTACTCCTGGCCCTGAGGACATGGAGACCAACATTTTAACCCTATCAAGAATGGCTGCGACTAGGGATGTAGTAGCACGCATACCACCAACACAGGCCACACCAAAACTACCTCCAGCTTCCATTATTACATTTGCACACTGACGGCAGCGTCCTACATCCAGCACAAGTTCCACCTCAGCAGAAGGAGGTAGTGGTACTACTGCGCAGCCACATAGTGCAGTTCACCACACAACCTCCAGTTCATCCGGCATTGGAAGTGGCACCTCTAGCAGGAGACAAAAGTTAAGCTCCCCAGTGTGGGACTTCTTTACAGTTAGCGCAAATGAGGACAACATTGCTATATGCTCCATTTGTCATTCCTCTGTTAGTCGTGGTAAGCTTGGCACAAACTATGGTACCGGAGGCCAAATGACCCATTTGAAAAAACACCACGCAATCAAGTGGGAGGACCACCTACGTATCATGAAAGCTGGAACCATTAATGTTGGTGGGGAAGCAGTAGAAGGTCCACGGAACACACAGGAAGAAGAGGGAGACATTCTATCTGGTAGTGGTACACCAAGTACCCCTGTCCCACTCCCCAGCACTGCAGTGGTAGAACCCAGATCCTCCGGATCAGCACCATCTCTGTGGCACCAGAGTACGAGTAGCCCGGAGACACCAAGGAGTACGGGTGCGAAGTCTGCGACACGAAGTACTGCATCGGGCATATCTGAAAGAAATACCAAGCAGCGTACCATTCTTAGCATGTTTAGGCAGGAGGGAAAGTACGAGCGCAACCACCCAATAGCACGTTTATACAATGCTAAGCTTGCTAAAATGTTAGCACTGGACCTTCTCCCGTTTTCTTTTGTTGAAGGGATGGGTTTCCTGGAATTTGTGTCAACCCTTGCCCAAAATGGAATGTTCCCAGCCACTACTATTTTGCCAGTGTTGCTGTTACAGCACTACACCACGACGTGCTGGAATTGCTTGGAAATACCTTGCAGCAGAGTGCAGTGCATAGTATCCACCTGACAACAGACATGTGGAGCAGTACCCAAGCCACAGATTACATCTGCATCACTGCACACTGGATCTCTTTTTCAGGTGTTAGAGACAAGATATCTACAGGCATTGACATTACTGAGATTTTTAATGATACTCGCAAACATGCAACTGTAGCCATGTTTGCTATGGAGAAATCGCATACTGCTGCAAACATTTTGGATGAGTTCAACAGCAAGGTCTTTAAATGGCTGCGACCAAGAGGCCTCAATATTGGTTTTGTTGCCACCGACAATGGCAGTAATGTAGTTAAGGCCATGGAAGATGGCGGCTATTTCAGGGTCCCGTGTTTGGCACACTGCATCAACATTGTGGTTCAAGACTTTCTGAAAAGTGAAAGCAAAGTCAGCAACTTACTGACCATTTGCAGAAGAATCTGCACGCATTTCAATCATTCTTTTAAAGCCCGGAAGCAGCTACGGGTCATTCAACGTGATTATAAAATGCCAGTCAAAGCACTCATTCAGGAGGTACCAACACGTTGGAACTCTACGTATTACATGCTCGAACGGCTGTTTGAGCAGTACATACCACTCAATGAATATGTCATGACAAGATCAGGGGATAATGCTGTTAAAGACATGACCGTTGAGATGTGGCAATGGGACCTCATTAAATGCCTGACTGAGATGCTACTTCCTTTTGAGGTCTTCACACGTGCAGTCAGCAGGGAGGACTGTACTATGAGCCAAGCAATCCCACTGTTGTACATGCTTGAGCAAGAGCTGAAGGAGGTGTCTGAAACGTACGAAGGTATGGAAGGAAAACGTGAAGCATGTAATTTTGCGAAGTCCTTAGCAAGGCGCTTATCTCAGAATACAAGGATTCAAAATAAGATTTTGTCACATGAACATTACATTACTGCCACAATTTTGGATCCACGGTATAAATTATTTGTGAACAGTAATGCAGTAATTCCTTTTTCTAAAGAGGATGTTTCCAAGTACAAAACTGTAATAGCCAAGGAAGCCACTGATTTAGAAAACGAACGGCTCTCAATTAGAGGCCTGCCAGTGCCAGCCCAGGACAGTGCAAGTACTACTGAGCATCCTACAGAGTCAAGGTCCTCTTCATAGCATGCAAGCAGTGCGTTTGCTTCCCAGCAGTCACCAACACAAACAATACCACCAACCACACCAACAGGATCTGATTCATCAGACACAAGCAAAAAAATAGCTGCTTGGTTTCTACAGAAAGGGATGGGGAAGTCCGTTGCTGCTGCAAAGCAAAAAGAGGACGAGCAAACCAAAGCACCAATGAACATTGAGCGGATGGTCCAGGCCTATCTGGATGACACAACAGAGGTGTTCATGGAGCAAAGCCCATTGGTGTATTGGTATAGGACAAGAAGCCAATGGCCACTGCTTAGCAGGCTGGCGGTAAAGTATCTAGCTTGCCCTGTTGCAAGTGTCTCTTCTGAGCGTGTGTTCAGTGCTGCTGGTGCCATTGTGACTGTGAGAAGGACCAGTCTCTCGCCCAAAAGCGTGGAGAGGTTAACCATGATAAAAATGTACCAGCACTTGATACCACCAGACTACAAAGTCCGTGAATCAGAGCTGGAAGAGGAGAGCGAGTCGGAAGAAATAAGTATTGGGTTACAGGACCTACTTCTGTCAGAAGAACCACCAGGGCTTGAGGACGAGCTCCTCTTCCCTGACAACTAGCCCTTGCGGTGCCAAACGTAATCAACATCAACCACAGGTAAGAAGAGAAGTTTGCTGGGAGGTATACTGGAGGAGAGGCTGGTAGTACTAATAAGACAAATATAACTTTGAGTGAGGGGCACAGCATCTATCTGTTTGCATGTTACACATGTGGTCTGTTAATAAAGTATTTCAATCAAACACTGGCCGCTGCCCTGCATCTAGAGTAAACCTTGTGACGTACAACAGTAACCCCACCACAAAACATCATATCATATCTGTATAAGTTGAAAATAAATAACATTTATTCATGTATAAAAATAATATCCTCCTATCCCCACCCTAACCCCAACCAATGTCCAAGTCCAAAGAATGTCCCACAAAAATAACCCCAACACCCAATTCCCACCCACCAACAAAAGTATTAAAAAAGGGGCAAATCAACAGGGTCCGGGTCCATTACAGTTGGCGGGCTTTAAGGTGTTTGTCCACAATGATTTTTACGCGCTCCTCTAATTGGTCCTCCAGCTGGGCCATGCGGAGGAGAAGTTTTTGCCGAAAAGCACGGCACCTGCATTTGCATCCATTGTGTGTTGGGGTGGCAGATGTTAAAAGCCGGCGGTGAGTGGCTACCTGGCCACGGCGCCGTACTCCTGCAGGTGGAGCCTTGCTGGGGCCAGACGCATTGGAAGAGGCAGCAGCTGCTGCTGCCGCCTCCTCCTCCTCCTCAGCCTCAGCCACCAGCTTGCGGTACTCCTCCACAATGGCCTGCAGTTTCCTTTGCCGGGCCCTGGCTGCCAACTCCTTCCGCGATGGTTTTGAGGAAGGAGTATGAGTATCTATAAAAAAAGAAACAGAATTGTAACTGAAACTCTTCATAATTAATTCAACAGTACATTGTGGCATAGTAACACTACCAAGCGCAGTACATACAATTGGTGTCAACTTTTAGTATCTATCTGATCTGTCCTCCTGCTTCCCCTGCCTGTAGCATTTGTTGAAGTTTTTTCCGGCATTATACTTGCCCTAGTACTGGGTGGCCTTGAGTACACATAAGAAGAACAAAAGTCTTTTTTGTATCCTTTTAGTTTTTCAAAGTAAGACTCTGCTTCCAGTGACAGTCTTCACCTATGATGAATGTACAAATACATTTAGGGGGCATCCACCCATTAAAAGTCAATGTCTATCATTCTTTATTATCGGCTTACCTGGTTTCACTTTCACCAGCAACCATCCATGCGTCCACTCCTTCCTTGCCTTGGGTTTCATTGACACAAACTCCGCTCATGATTCTTGCTATCCACTGTATCCATGCACCCATATTCTTTTGCCCAACCAGGCCTGCATTTTCTTTGACCTTGCAGTTCTACCCATCCTTTAACAACCCATGTATCCGATTCATATCAGCCATGTGAATGAACCTTACAAAGTATCCTTCTATGGTAGTTTGTCTTATTATTACATCTCTTTAGTCCTACCTCCTTCCACCCTAGTTCACTTCTTTCCCTTTTTGTTCAACACATCCCTCAGGTCATCTGATCTGACTTTTAGTCTTCTCCAAAAGTTACACAGCTGAGTTGGAGTCTGATGGAAGAGGCCTTGTTTACTCAACTCAAACTGGTAATGCTACAAAGGGTTTCTTCTTCAACCATTGTATTTTGTCCAGTACAACTTCAAATTCATACTTTCCTAATAAGTCTCATAGCACAGTGAGGAAAAAAATGTCCCCCATCCACCTAGTAATGCAAATAAGTTATGAATATAACTTACCACCGCCCACCGCTGAACTTTCCTCCCCCACTGATGCTCCTGCAGGTGCCGCGTCCTCTGTCCCCTCCTGGATGGAAATCTCTTCGCCGCTGGCCCCGTCAGCACTGGTGGTTAGTATTGATTGTGCACCTATAAAAACAAGTACACCTTTTTAGATGCCTGCACACCTCCCCCTATTTTACTAGTTGTACTTTTTTCACCAGTGAAAAAACAGTTACGTACAACAAGAATCGTTGTGACAGTGTAACTTGTCCAAATTGCGTCCAATGTACAGCAGTCACATTAGACAGAGTTTTGTTTTAATTTATTAGATGGTCCCTAGGGTCATCTAATCTACTCCTACTATAGTCTTTGGAAAGTTAGCTTGAGCCATATAACCATTTTTTGATCCGTGTCTACTGCTTTGCCCATGTTACCTTGCAGCTTGTTGCACAGTAAGAAAGACACCATTGAGGCCACATGAGTCTGGCATACAATTGACAAACCAGTATTGTTAGTCCATAATGTTGCACTTGTTGCCATGTGATGACTGCTAAAAACTGGCATAGTTGTATTCACTGTCTAACGTGCAACATTTTTCTCATAGGCAGATGAGAAGAGAAGATTGCCTTCTATGAAACAAGGGATTTGCAGAGCTTTCGAAAGATGTCTCCCACAATTCACACATTTCTCTATCGTGCACTAGATGTACAAAATGTATAGTATTTAATCTTCTTCATTTTGCATGGTGGAGCAGGATGTTTTTCATCGAAATACTTACAAGTTACAACAATACAAAGCTTGTTAATTATTACAAAACATAAAGTTTTTGAACTTGCACGTAGACTCTGTGGTATATTTTCAGTGTCTGGGGTGCTGGGGACTGAAACGAGTGAGTGAGCGAAAGGGTCTTCTACTCTTCTTCTTCTGTTCTGGCGTGGGTTGTGTATTAAAATCATTGGTTATATCTAACTATCTTCGTGTGGGGGTCGGGAGTGGGACAATTGGCTATGACCGAGACACTTAGGTAGGTAGACTAGACGGTCATTGGATTATGGGTTCTTCTGACTGAGTTCTGTGACCAGGGTGTAAGGTCCAACCTCCCTATCACCAACATCAACAACATCCTATTTTCTTCTTGTACATAGTTATGTATGTGCAGAGAGAGAATAATAATAACCACAACAGTAGTAGAAGTATACTAACTGAACAAAAGTTAGTAGGCAAACATCTGGTTGTGCATTTTTGTTGGTGGGAATTGAGAGACTGGAGATTACAGAGGACAACGCAAAAGACAGGAGTGGACCCAATGGCTACAGCTATTCTATCACAGCTTTATTCAAAAGAATACCTTAACTAAAGAGTGGCCAACAGGGCAAGCTTAGCTACACACAGTCTAATAGTAGTAGCACAGAGACTCTAGGGGCAGAGGCAGTTTGAAGGAACTGAAAGTCAGGGATGGCATTGGATAGTTACGCAAAATTTGGAAAACAAATGTAAGACCAAAGAGGGTTTTGCTAACATTGAATTACGAAGGAGGATTAATAGGTTGGAAAAAATAAGGTGCGTTAAAAAGTTAGGGAAATATAATTGTTAATAATATAAGCACTGTAGGACTTACTGGGGCCAGCAGCAGGATCCGCGGTAGAGGAGCGCTCCTCCTGTGGTTGTCCCGCCAACTCGGACCCCGTCTTCTTGCCCTTGGGTGGTGCTGACCATGTAAGAAATAATAAAGAAAGAGAAGCATTAAGTGCTGTGAAACAAAGACCTCATTCAAAAATCCTCTCAAACATTTTAGGGAACAACAATTCCAATAAAATTGACTTCGAAGTATAAATGACTACTGGCTTGCAAGATCCACAGACCGTCTACTTATAGAACACTAATCAAATGTGCCATAAACATTCTGATTGCAGAATACTAACGAAGCCAGTACCACCTGACCTACACCACCTATTCAAGAATCCAGATGGGCCAATTGTTCAGTAAGTCGGCATTTCAATTTTATTTTTACCCGCAAACATGCATAGATGATGAGATAGAGGACACATGCATAAATTTGTACATACACATAATTGTTGGTTGCTTGCGTCAGAACTGCTACTGACTCACCTGACCATGCTATTGCTGTGCTAAGCCTACCACTCAGTAAACAAACTCAAACCGGTTCTATGGAGGGGTGGGGTAAATAAGAACTAACTAAGCATTCAGTGACAGAGGAGGCGTCATGCAGACCGTTAAAAAATATGAAGCAAGTAATACTATCCATCCACCACTATTTCACTAAAGGACAATGGGACTAGACTCTAGCAATAGCATCAACTAACTTCAGTTCTCTAAAAACTCTAACATCAATAATCAGCAGCCCAAGCTAGCGATAAGTTACAAACCAGTAAGAGAAGTGGCGAGCAGCACCTGTGTCATACAATAACAGAAGAATTTGAGACTGAATTCATCGGCAATGTAACAAAGCGCACCAGTAACCGCGTTACTTATTCATCCAAGAATTATACACAATACTTGTACTACTATAATATATATTAAATTATTAATATTACTAGCTACTCACCAATCCCCACGACTTCAACACCTATCAGGTCCAACAGGTCCTGCTCCCTGTACAGAATGTCTGCCCACCGGTGGTCCAGCTGCTGGTGGGTGCGCCGGATTTCTGAGCGACGGTAGACTGCCCGGCGCACCTTCGCCCACCGGCGGTGATGCTCCTCTGGCAGGTAACCAGACCCTGGCCTGCCGCCTGCTGCCAAGGTCAAGGGGAGGTGGCGCTGGATGAAAAAAACCAGGGCGGCCACCTCCGCCTCCCCGAAAAGATTCCGGGCCTGCACCCCTGCAGGTCGCATTCTGCCGCAAGGCAGCCGGCTCTTGGGCGCAGGCGCCTTGCCCTTCGAGCCGGTTCTGCTGCTCCCCTTTGCCATGGTTCTGGGGTGGAGGTGGAGGTGGAAAAGAAAGTTAGGGGGAAGAAGTAGGAGCTTAAATAAAGAAGTAAAATAAAACAGTAAAAAAGCTAAAAAAAGGTGGAAAAGTAGAAATAAAATGCAAAATATAAACTTAGGGACAGAGAGAGATAGATGATAAGTAAAAAAAGTAAGAAAAACTGTGAAAAGAGGTAAGTATTGAAGAGATATAAGGTGGATAGAAAACTAGGCCCAGAACCATAGCATAGAGTGTGAAAAACAAAAGATGGCCGCGCCCATCGCGACCACGTGGGTAAGTTTGCGCGAGATTTCACGCGAACACACACTTTGTCAGTGTAAACAAGTAGTTGTGTTCCCGAACAAGACGTGCACCGAACACGCACTACGCGCTCCCGAGCAAGAAAAACGGCTCGCGAACGGGACCAGCAAGCTACTACGCAAGCTCGCGAAGCTACGCGAAGGTCGCGTAGTGCGAGAACGGCTTCGCGTAGCTTCGCGGAGTGCGGCTACGCAAACTACGCCCACCCCTACTCGACACTACATCACCGGATGTCGCCTTCCTTACAGAAACCTGGATGAACGCATCATCAGCTCCCGACATCGCCATAGCCATCCCAGACAGCTACAAAATCATCCGAAAGGACCGCACCAACCAAAATGGAGGAGGCATCGCCATCGTCCATAAGAACACCATCCGCATCACGACCAGTTCAGACGGCAACCTCACAACCGCCGAACACCTTCACTTCCAGATCCTCACCGACCCCAAAACCACACTCAGAGGCACCCTCATCTACAGACCTCCAGGACCCGCACACAATTCAGCGAAGACATCTCTGACTTCATCAGCCCACATGCACTCCCTTCCGAGAACTACATTCTACTGGGAGACCTCAACTTCCACCTGGAAAAGAAAAACGACAGCAACACCACCACCCTTCTGGACTACATGGCCAATCTCGGACTCAAACAACTTGTTGACACCCCCACTCATTTAGCCGGACACACGCTCGACCCTATCTTCACCTCCAGCAAGCACATCTCCTTCGATCACACCACAGCGCTCCATTGGACGGACCACAGCTGCGTGCATTTCAACTACAAAAAGACCACGACTCACAACCCCCCAAAACCTATTCCTCGAAGAAATTGGAACAAAATCACCACCGACCAGCTCTTCACATCGCTCCACCAAAACCCCCCTGCCAAATGATCGGACCCAAACCAAGCAGCCACTAACCTCACACAATGGATCACCCACAGCGCCGACGAATTAGCCGCCTTGAAAAACCATCTAACCAAGCAAGGTAGCAAAAAAGCCCCCTGGTTCAACGATGACCTTAAGAAATCCAAGAAGTTCTGTCGTACTCTCGAGAAAACCTGGAGAAAAAACCCAACCACTGACAACCTAGCCACCTTCAAGAACGCCACCCGCAAACACCACCAACTAATCCGATCCACCAAGAAATCAGCAATCAAGGATCGACTTGACAACAATGCCCAAAACAGCAAGGAACTATTCAACATCGTCAAAGAATTTACTAACCCCACCGCCGGCACCAACGACATCACCCCCTCCCAAGACCTCTGCGACTCTCTATCTTCATTCTTCCACAACAAAATCGCCGAAATACATAACAGCTTTGAAAACCTGTCCGAAAACCAGTCCACTCCATCCACCTCCAAACCAAAACCACACTCTAACAACCTTTGCACCTGGAACCCAATCACCACCGAAGACACCATCCGCCTGATGAACTCCATCCACTCAGGATCGCCAACCGACCCATGTCCCCACCACATTTTCAACAAAGCAGACTCCATCATCGCACCCCATCTCCGCGATGTCATCAACTGTTCCTTCAACTCCGCTACCTTCCCAGAAAACTGGAAACATGCCGAACTCAGCGCCCTTCTGAAGAAACCCACAGCAGACCCCACCGAGCTTAAGAACTACCGCCCCATCTCACTCCTCCCATTCCCTGCCAAAGTCATCGAGAAGGCCGTCAACAGTCAGCTCGTCGCCTTCCTCGAATACAACAAATCCCTTGACCCTTCGCAATCCGGCTTCCAAGCCAAACACAGCACCGAAACCACCCTCATCGCAGCAACAGACGATATCCGAACACTACTGGACAACGGAGAAACAGTTGCCCTCATCTTACTTGACCTCTCCGCAGCATTCGACACAGTCTGTCATAGCACACTCACGCAACGCCTCAGCAACGTCGGAATACAAGGAAAAGCATTGGAATGGATCATCTCGTTCCTCGCGGAAGAACCCAGAGAGTCTGCCTTCCCCCTTTCAAATCAGAGGTCACCGAAGTCATCTGCGGCGTACCACAAGGATCCTCACTCAGTCCCACCCTCTTCAACGTATACATGAGTCCCCTCGCATCCATCGCACGACAACACAACCTCAACATCATCTCATACGCAGACGACACCCAGCTGATCCTCTCCCTCACCAAAGACCCAAACTCCGCCAAACCCAACCTACACAAAGGAATGAAAGAAGTAGCCGAGTGAATGAAAAACAGCCGTCTAAAGCTAAACTCGGACAAAACGGAAGTCCTCATCTTAGGGTCATCCCCCTCTGCCTGGGACGACTCATGGTGGCCACCAGCCCTGGGAACCGCACCCATACCCACGGACCACGCACGGAACCTGGGCTTCATCCTTGACTCCACCCTCTCGATGACCAGACAAGTCAACGCCGTCTCATCATCATGCTTCAACATCCTACGCATGCTCAAAATAATCTTCCGTTGGATCCCCACCGAAACAAGAAAGACGGTCACCCACGCACTGGTCACAAGTCGTCTGGATTACGGAAACACCCTTTACGCCGGAACCACAGACAAACTACAGAAAAAATTCCAACGTATCCAAAACGCCTCAGCCAGACTCATATTGGACATCCCTCGGCAAGCTCACATTTCCGGCCACCTGAAAGACCTCCATTGGCTCCCTATCAACAAGAGAATCACATTCCGTCTCCTCACCCACGCATACAAAGCCCTCTACGACCTAGGACCCGAATGCCTCAACACGCGACTATCCTTCTACACCCTCTCCCGCCAACTACGATCGTCCAATCAAGCCCTCGCCGCAATTCCGCGCATCCACAGATCCACCATGGGGGGAAGATCTTTCTCCTACTTAGCGGCCAAAACCTGGAATTCTCTCCCCACCCACCTCCGCCTTACACAGAACCACCTCTCCTTCAGAAAGCAACTTAAAACTTGGATATTCGACAAGTAAAGCACACCCCCCCCCTTAAGCGCCTTGAGACCCTCTGGGTGAGTAGCGCGCTACACAAATTGATGAACTTGAACTTGAACTTGAACTTGTTGTGGGTGTGTGTGTGGTTGTGTGTGTGGTTGTGTGTGTGTGTGGTTGTGTGTGTGGGTACTGTAATCCAGGTAAGTTGCGTGGTGGGAGCAATTAAATTAGGCCCAATACCAATTTGTATAGTTGGTAGGCATTGACAAGCAGAGCAAATACATGGACGTGCACGGAAGAGTCTACAAAGTTTGAGATCAATAAGTTTATTCATAAGACTAATAATATTAAGACTATTTTGATGCAACTCAAAAAAGTTTGCACACCATGGTAATTTACATTTGGATTCAAACGAAAGTGAAAGTGATCGGGCGGAGGCAGAGGGGAAAGCACAGGAAATAAAAACACGTAACTTAATGACTTGTGACAGAGGAGACAAATGGCAGCTGCACGCGTGCGCGCTCGCGTGAACGCAAGCGTGTAGCACGCCAGTAACACTTTGAAAACTCACCTACTAAATGTCTCGGCCAGATCAACGCATGCTCTGGATCAGGCGAGACCTAAAAAGAAAAGAATCTAAAAGCAGCCGTTCTGCTCTTGAACTCAAACAAAGGGAATAAGGTAACGCTTTTTGCAACCGGGTCTGGTGTCTAGCAGCAGCAGTGGGGGCTACGAGCGAGGAGAATCACGCTCCTTGGACTTGGAAATTAAAATTTACTTCTCGCGTTTCCCGCTCTGCGGGAAACGCTCGCAGTGCAGATTGCCATCAGCACCAGTGGGGGCCCCGATTAGGTGGAGGACTACGCCACCCACAATCCAGCGGGGCAGAGAGACGCCCTCCCGCCACGCCCTGCTGAGGTGCATTGATTTAAACCACTCATGTTCCTCACACCATTGGTAACGCTTTTTGCAACCAGGTCTGGTGTCTAGCAGCAGCAGTGGGGGCTACGAGCGAGGAGAATCACGCTCCTTGGACTTGGATATTTAAATTTACTTCTTGTGTTTCCCACTCCGTGGGAAACGCTCGCAGTGCAGATTGCCATCAGCACCAGTGGGGGACACGATCAGGCGGAGGACTATGCCACCCACAATCCAGCGGGGCAGAGAGACGACCTGCCGCCATGCCCTGCTCAGGTGCATTGATTTAAACCACTCATGTTCCTCGCACCATTGGTAACGCTTTTTGCAACCGGGTCTGGTGTCTAGCAGCAGCAGTGGGGGCTACAAGCGAGGAGAATCACGCTCCTTGGACTTGGATATTTAAATTTACTTCTCGTGTTTCCCACTCCGTGGGAAACGCTCGCAGTGCAGATTGCCATCAGCACCAGTGGGGGCCACGATCAGGTGGAGGACTACGCCACCCACAATCCAGCGGGGCAGAGAGACGCCCTCCCACCACGCCCTGCTCAGGTGTATTTAATTGGTCTGCTAGTTCCGCCACGCGGGACGAGCCGGACGAAGCCCGGGCCAAGCCCGTTTAAGCCCGTTCAAGTACGATCAAGAACGGGACGGGCAACTCCCCTAACATCCACATCAGGAATAAGGTTAGTGCCTTCGCACTTAATTACAGACTTTCTAGTAAAAGCCAGATCTCGTAAACTCACCCAAACAAACAGGAAAGCATTGTTAAACTTGTTGAACTGTTATGGCTACCGCTTCTACTTCGGGAGAGCTTAGCGGGAAAAATGCTGGTGTGTCATTAATGGGCACCCTAGATAATTTCCTTATACGTGTCTCAACAGCATTGGGAAAGGACATTGAACTCACTGAAAAGAGATTATCAGTAGACCCTCTCTTTGATAAACGGTCATCAATGGGAACTTTGGCTACTGTTAAGTCTCCTGTTCACGCTGGGGCTGACCCATAGGATACGTTGGACTATAGTCTCTTTAGTGAAGACCAGCCAAAGGATCCGGCCGAAAAAGCCGACCTCCCCTAGTATCAAGACCAGGTCAGCCAGTACTGCAAAAAAGGGCGCGGTACCGCAGCCAAAGAGTACGGCACCAAAAAGTAAATGCACAGGGGTGCAAGTAAAAGCTTTGGAAAAAAAGGAAAAAAAGGAAAGGATCGGGT
Organism: Lissotriton helveticus; assembly: GCF_964261635.1. NCBI lineage: Eukaryota > Metazoa > Chordata > Amphibia > Caudata > Salamandridae > Lissotriton > Lissotriton helveticus. The sequence goes on along the minus strand of NC_136062.1, from coordinate 201,119,631 downwards.
GACCAATGAGAATGCCACACCTAACACTACATACTGTCTTAAATCACCAAGACCAGCTAGTAAAGAGGCAAACCCATTGTCAAATACGGAGGGTGATTTATCGGACGAGCCGGGTGACCTGTTTTGGAAAAAGCTGGAAACTATTCTGGAAAAAAACATCCATCCGATACATGAAAGACTGGACTGTATCGAGTCTAGACTAGTATGCCTGGAACTTTCGATGGCATCAGCCCAGAAGATGATGGGGAATCAGGGGAGTGGCTCACACTGCACTCAGCGAAATTTGGCAGTACAAACTGGAGCTTCGAATGTCTTGCCAAGATGTAGTATCAATCCCGTAGTAAATATACCTGAAGAAAAAAAAGGGAAAAAAAAGTGGAGATTAGTAATGCAGCCGTGTATACACGTTCATTGCCCAGCAACTCCCTAGATCATGCAGTATCTAATTTGCTATCTGTAGAACTTCCCCCTGAGTCTGTCCCTTATGTGGTAATTTTAGTAGGGGTTCCACCATTAGAGCAGGGAAAAAGGGAGTCACATATGGAATTAAAAAACAAGTGCATATTTTGGCTTAATGTCAATCGACCTTTGCCAACCCATATACGTGCAGAAATCCTATTTGTTAGAAGGGTTAACTGGGTGGGCAGAAGTGTAAAGACGGTTGGGGGTGACTGTGTAGTTATTAATTTTAGGGACAGGAGATGCGTTGAACATATTTGTAACTGGCCACAAGCTGATCCTAGGTCCCGGATTCAAACACTTCCACTGACTTTTTTTTAAGTACCCGCACAGGATCCAAGTAGAGGAGCCTCCCTGTGGAATGAGGCAGTCAGGCACCCCGTTGTACGGGGCTTAAGGTTACAGAACAGGTTCTCAGTCCTATCGGGACTACAGGACTGTGATTGACATCAAACACAGGAAGGGTGTCACAATATGAGCATAATAAGATCGCCCAATGAATATGCAGCTGGGAGAAAAGGCAAACTGAATGCAAATGTAAGCCCAGGGGTAGGAGGGATGGGGCATAAGGCAAATAATGGAATTGTTGCTACTCGACGGAACGGTGCCAATTTCGTCCCCCAGATACCTGCGCACAGTACAAGCCCTTTACCTCCTATTAATTCTAGTATGATGCCGCACTTAAGTCCCGCTGTAGTAAGGAATAAAACAGTTGGAGGGCCTCGATCCAAAGTTAGCTTGACTTCACTAATATCGTGGAACTTGGCGGGCATGGGACCCAAGTTAGGGTCACCATGCTGGACAAGTTTCATTGATAAATTTGATATTTGTCTCTACCAAGAGACCTGGTCTGTTGAACCAGTATTTAGACCAGGTTACTTGAATTTTTATGTCCCTGCCATGAGAGGGCAAAAGGGACGGCCTATGGGAGGAATGGTGATCTGGGTTAAACAACATCTAAGCTGTAGTATCCAATTACTCCCAGCCGTGCACTGTGATATTATTGCAGTGAGACTTAGCCTCCAGGATAGTATAAAAATTGATATTATTAATGTCTATGCTAGAGGCGTACCCGGTGGGAAAAAATCCGAGGTGCTAACGGTGTTAGAAACATTGATTGAATCTTTGCCAGACAGGGTATTGCCGCTAATTGCGGGTGATTTTAACACAACCTTTGAACCCCTGGGACTGGAAGATTTAAATATGGCAGAAGAAGAAGACTCTAGATGGGGTGTACCCCGACTTGAGGCTGGGCCAATAGCTAAGTGGACAGAGGCTGCATTGCATTTGAATGGGTTTTGTTTAGGTAATCAACTAAGAGCCGCAAATGGTCGGACATTGTCAGATAGCAAGGGTGAAAAAACCTATGACAACAGTATAAGGTCAAGCAAAATTTACTATTTGCTTGTCCCCCTGAAGTTTTGGCACTTTCTTGTGGATATGGAGGTGAAGAACCATGTTGAGAGTGACCATAACCCCCTGACAGCACTATTTAGACTAGGAGAAGAGGGAATGGTAGATATGTCGGAAGATCTATTACTCCCGGAAACTACTTTAGCGAATGATGAGCGTCACCTTAAGTGGTGTAAAGTGATTAGCCAACCGGAAACACTACACGCCATTAAAGACAGCATAGAGAAGGTGCTTGATAAAATAGAGCTCAGTGCTAACGGGACGAAGTATAGCCCTTTTGGGGAAGATCATGTTGACCTGTTTTCTAAACTTATCCCACTTCTGTAAATCTTGTACAGCCAGGGTAAAAGTAATTAAAAAAACGGAAAGGTGGTACAATAAACTACGTAGGGAAGCTAGGGTTGAGCTGGGCCTAGCATTAAAAACTAGGAATCCTGTGATAATAAAAGCGGCCCGATGAAATTATAGAAAAATGATTTGTGGGGCAAAAAGAGAATGGGAAGATCAACTGTGGCAGGATCTCAAAGGAGCGTGTCGGTCCAAAAACCAGAAGCTATTTTGGGATACCTATAAATGGGAAGGAGGAGGGTGTGTGATTAGCCCGCAAAATAATGTCCCGCAAAATTCCTGGATTGAGTATTTTAAGCCCCAGTATGCTAACATAGAAGGCAATCTAACTGAGGCGGCTTTTGGTTTTAAATTTTATGGAGATATTATTTTTAGTTTAGGGGATGTGGATAGAGCCTTGAAGTCAGTAACGGAGGGGCGAGCCCCAGGGATGGACTGCATACTCGCGGACCTATTTCTAAGTGATAAGGAAAGGTGGCGATTTGTATATCGCCCATCTATCCAATGCTATTGCCCAGGGGATGGCTGTTCCCCACTCATGGAAGGGAGCCGAAATTGTGCCTGTCTACAAAAAAGGGGATAAGTCCCTAGCAGGCAACTATAGGCATATTAGCCTGATCGACTCCATACAAAAAATAATGGGTCGCCTGGTTCTGGGAAAGATCCAGGACTGGATGGACGAGGGGGGCATCCTGAGCCCATTACAAGCTGGTTTCCGGCCTAGGACCAGTACGATAGATCAGGTCTTTCAATTTATTATCCTATATTGGCGAACAGTTATCCTGGAAAAAGGGGTATTATACGCGGTATTTGTCGACTTAAGGGCGGCGTTTGATCTTGTACCGCGAGGGAAACTTTGGCAAGTGTTGAAGGATCTAGGAATGGCCTCGGAATTGTTGACCTTGGTTGTCCGCTTACACGAGGACACTTATGCTAGAGTCAGATGGGGTAAGCAGGGCGAGGTTACGGAAGCCTTCCCTGTAGAGCGGGGAGTGAGGCAGGGTTGCGTTATGGCGCCTATCCTGTTCTCACTTTTCGTGAACGGGGTGGCAGACTACCTTGCCCTGGTCCCTACTGATGCCCCCGTGATGGCTGGAGAGTGCGTTCCGATCCTTATGTTCGCGGACGATACTCTGATAATGGCAAAGACGCCGAGTGGTCTTCAACGGGCACTTCAGCGCTTCACAGACTTTTGCGCGGGCTAGAAATAAATACCGCTAAAACTAAATTTATGGTCCTTACTGAACCTAGGTGCCCTAAATCTACTAAGCATTTTAAGGGAAACCTTTATGTGAATAACTGCCCGCTAGAACAGGTTGACGCCTTTACTTACTCAACCTGCAGAGTGATATGTGCTGGAATAGGCAGCTAGATATGACCATACTAAGGCACAAGCAACAAGCAGGCATTCTTTTAAAGAGATTTAAATCTTCCCATACTAAGCCTATTAGACCTTTACTCGAGATCTATGGGATGAAAGTTTTAGGCTCTGTCCTCTATGGTGCCGAACTATAGGTGTTTGCAAATTTAAAGCATTTGACATTATTAGAAAATGAATTTTTGAGAAAAGTTACTTGTGTCCCCCAAAGTACCCCCTTCATTTCTCTGTTCTGGGATCTTGGTAAAAGAGCAGTGCAAGGTCTGGCCGTTCTGCGACCAATATTATATTGGCACAGATTATGGACCACCGAGGAATTGCATTATTATGCCCGGGGCCTAACGGAAATCATAGAGAAGGACCGCTTTTATAAAATTGGCTGTCTGAAAGCAATTAGATCCTTGTTAGGGAGAATGGGTTTGATTGAACTATGGAACAACCCAACTAATGCTATATTCCCATCTAAGAAAGAAATGAAGATGATATACTGGAAGATGGACACTTCAGAGAAATGTGCCATGAGTTCCTCATCCCATCTGACAGAGCGATTTTTAGAATTCAAGACGTACCCAGCATTAGAACTATACTGGGGCGCTATTGAGAAACCATTAAATCGCAAGCTTTATTTTCAATTCAGGGCAGGTACCCTCCCTATACGGTCATTTACCGCAAGGTGGGCAGGGACGAATGATGACAAATGCCCTAAATGTAGGGATAAAAAAGAATCCATAAGTCATCTTCTGTTTTTTTGTCCTTTATACACAGCCCCACGGGATAAATGGGTGACCAATATGCCGATTAATTGGCTCCCGAAAGCATGATGAGGCGTTGAGAATATTGTGTACTGATCCCAGCCTCCCAATTGCTATTGCTATGGCAAAGTTTTTAAAATGGGCATAGGTAATTCGTTTGGAAGTAAACTGATGGACTGATGTAAAATATATGATGAGGGGGCTGCTACTGTTATGATAAGCTGAGCCAAGGTGATTAATATGATGCTAATGTTTATAGTTAATATCTTTCTTATCCCCTACTTTTAATGAATATTCAACATTAACTTTGTGAAATTTAATTGCTTCTTAATTATTTTAAATATCTATTTAAATGTATTTTAAAAGGTTTTTATTGTGTAAAATGTATGTTTGGTAATGCTTTTATGACTTGATTGTCGAATAAAGTTTTGGATATGAAACAAAGGGAGCAAAAACAAGAACGCTGATGCGAAGAGAAAAAAAAAGAAAACAATAATAAAAAGGCTTGTGCCGATGTCTGAGAGCAGCTCTAAAAACAGGGAGCAGAGAGCAAGAGCTGATGTGAGGGGAGGAAGAGAAGGGAGGCCTGAGCGCTACCCTTCATACACAGAAAAGTCCACGATAAAAGTAGATCCGACAGAGTGATGAACAGAGTGATGAATGATAAGGGATGCTGCAGCAGACCTCCTCAAGGTTACCACGTCAGATCACACAATTGAGATGTGGTGACGAAGACGCTACGAGGACGCAGGGGTGGCTACATGGCAAGTATTCGACATTTGTCAAAGAGCAGACTTGAATATCTGATGAATATTCGGAGACAGTAGGAGCGAGAAAAGGGTGATTATACAAAGAATAAAATTGAAGATGAGCTTGCAGGCAAGGAAAGTCACAGAGGAGAATGCACAGCGGTGACAGTTATATATACATCAGCATCATTTAGGGGTTGTCAGGATTCACACCCAAGAGAAAGTGACAGCAGAGCACTACTGCACAAGGGGCGAGATAAAATGTAGAGGAAGGCTGAACCAGTGCTTAATTTGTAAAAAACTTAGTGCCGGGGCACTCGACAGGAGGACACTAGAGCTTGCACCATCCGTTGCCCCTGGCAGCACTGCCAATGAACGCACCAACACACTACTAATCATCACACTCTTAAAAGTGTGACAATTCATACTATTACAGGCCCCTAAAGCTATAAGAATGGCTTTGGAGGCAAATACTACTAATTGGAAATTTAAATGTTAATAATAAACAGAAGTTGTTGTGCTTGTACCTAAATTGGCAGACACCACTACCATGTGGCAGACAGTCATAAGTGCTGGCAATTAAGTGCCGGTGCTGAGCACCTGAAAGCACCGGCACAAATTAAGCACTGATAGCAACAAACACAGCTAAAGAAAAAGAGGGTGATGACAAGGAAACAGTCAAGGGAGGGAAGCACAGCCTACATAAATAACGATAAAAGGGGAACGGAAGAGGAGGAAGTACCAAAGGATCTTTATATATCAGAACTTTTAAACTGCTCATTAATTCCGCTTAATTGAGGCCATGTAGCAGAATTGAGTGTGAATACATGAAAGTATTTAAGTAACGGTTCAGAGCTGTTGAGTAGTAAGTGGAATTAAAGGAGGAGTAGCACAGAGCAACACACAGGTCAAGAGTAGCTACCATCATAGATTCAGAATGTTGGCATTACTAATATGTGGTAAAAGAAAATGGGGTTGTGTTGCAGTAACCACCCCCTATTTTTTGCGTGGCTATTGATGTACCTTTCACTGTGGCGTACTGGTTACCTGCTATCCTGGTTCCCAGTACCAGTGTTCTTTCCCTGAAAATGATTGCAATTGGTGCTACTGTCCCTAGTAAGTGGTACCCTGGGTGCCTGGGGCCTGGATACTGAAGAGGGTCTCCTGGTACCCCCTTACCAGTGGTGTTTTAAAAGCCCACGCAGTCCCCGCAGTGTGGGGGCCGGAGATCCAGGGGGCCCCCTAAGAACAGTACAATGGCCTGAGAACTTCGGAATGAGTCCAGAGGGGGATCTCTCTGTGTAATATGCAGGGGCATCCAATTAAGTTTTGTTACACCACTGTCCCTCACGAGGACCATGTCACTGCAGCTGGCATATCCCTGTGAGGTGAAAAAATGACCAAGTCGACATGGCACGCTGCCTGTGTGCCGTTCCAGCTAGCACTGCCTAAAATATAGGTAAGAGACCCCCTCTAGCAGGCCTTACCAGCCCTAAGGCAGGGTGCATTGTATCCCAGTTGTGGGGATATTAACATGAGCAGATATGCCCCTACAGTATTAGGTTCTATTCCTTAATATTGTAGGTGCCAGTGAAGCCATAGAGAGTACATGGGCCGGGAACATGACAGCTCGAGTTCCATAGCACCATGATAGCTTCACTGAACCTGGGAGTGTCTAGTACCAAACAGTTCCTTGTATTAAGTCCATGCCAGTGTGGGATTTATTAAAACTGGTACTCAGAGGGCACCTCTGGTGCTCCCTGAAAACCTACAGAACCTGGTATGGGCACTGACTAGCTTTAGGCAGCCTGCCAAACACACACACATGTTTCTGGAACCCTGGGTGGAGGACCTCTGCTCTCTGAGACCAGAAACAATGCACATCTGGGCAGAGGTGTCAGGCCTCCTCCCCAAGGTTGGGCCAGTGCTCGAAGAGGAAAGCTTCAAAGGCCTACCACCTTTGTAATGTGACCCCCAGCCTCTGCTGCTCGCAACAGATGGCAGTCCCTGGTTCACACACCCGCTTTGGGCAGGACAACTCAGAAGAATAGGAAGTGTGGTGTGGCCACCTTTGGCAACCCCACCCCTAAGCTGGATGAGATGAGGTGAAGCACATCTTCCATTACCAGCCATCTTGAAAATGGGTAGACCCAACCAAATAGGGCTAGGTCTATGCCCCTTCCCACAGGAGGGCAGCATAAAATAAGGGTGTAGTCACCCCAGGTGAGGTACCCATTGGCCTCTGAAACCCCTGGGAGGACTGCTGCCTTCAACAAAGACCTCAATCTCCTGTGGACAGTGGACCTGTCCCGAAGAAATCTACTCCAAAAATCTAGATGAGGATCAGCATCCCCTGTCCACTCTGCACCCGATGCCCACGGCCCAAGTCTGAGTATCTTTCCCTTTGTAGTGAAGTCTCCCCAGCAATCCTTACCTCGTGCCCAACATTGGATGACCTCTCTTGACCTCCATGTTGGCGTCTGCAATGTGAATCAAGAGGCTCCCCTGCCCTACGACTGGCTCCGGTAAGAAGACTCTGATGTGGTAAGGCACCCCTGCACCCAAAGCCCCTGTGTCATGGTGACCTTAACCGCCGGTGCCCCTATAACCCCCTAGATCCCAACTCACCTCTGCTGTCATTGTTCTTTCTCTTGCAACCTCCAGTGCCACACCTGCAGCCTCTTTGCAACCAGAAGACTCCCCATTGAAAACCATTGGGCGGCAGACGGCTTTGTGGCCCCCTGTGCTTAACCTAACCTCCAAAGCCTAGACCGTGAAACTGATCTACTTACCTGCAAGCAGTGTGCCTCCAGGCACACCCGTTTCCTTTGGAAAGCATTGGGTCGAACTCTGAATTTGACCTCTGCACCCACCTACCACTGTGCCGCTGGTGGTGCAGTTTTGGTACTTACCTGAACCCTGGTTCTTGCTGACTTTTAGCAGAGAAGACTGAGATTGTAAGTCCAATACTTACCTGTTTAACTGCCACATTGTTTTCCCCGTTGGATAACATTGGGCTGTGTTGAGATGTTTCTAAGTGTCGATTTTTCAAAGTGAAAAGCATTTTTCATTTAAAACATAATTACCTTATTACATAGATCTTGGTCTTAAAATAAAATAGAAACAAAAGTATAATTTTCTAAAATTGGTCTGGATCTCCTTCTTGAATCGTGTGTCCATTATTGATCACTGTTGTGCAATACATGTCTTACACTCCTGTGTTAGACCTAAAGCTGCTCACCCACACTACCTCTGCTAGAGCACTATGGGTTTTACATTGAGCCCTGTACACTCTTGGGGAGCCCCTGGACTCTGTGTATGGTATTACCACCTACTGGCAATATCATATACAGAGCCAGCTTCTTACATATGGCTACTGCAAGATGTTTTCAGAATCACAAAGTTAGTTGTTCTTCCCAAAATATAACACTACTCTGGACAAATCTGGGAGGCCATTAACACCCAGTGTGGTCTAAACATTTACAAACCCCCAGTGCACCATGGCCAAGCTTTCCCACTTACAAGACCTGTTCAGTTCCGGAGGCTTTTGTTTTCATTGAACAAGTACAAAACTCAAGCGCCAGCATTGCCTCTTGATCCAATGTCTACCAGAAGAAAGACTGCCTCAAACCATCAGCTTCAGAACTGTTTCCCCAGACAACATTTATATGCCACTATGAGCATGAGATCCCTATCCAGCTAATACTGCCTCAAAACACACAGTAAAACTAGCCATACCCTTACCATATCATCCACAAATGCCTTTAACCCCTTCGGGGCTAATGACGAGCTGGGCTCGTCATCGCGCTTACCTGTCCTGCGCGGATGACAAGGCCAGCTCGTCATCAGCCCCACCCTCGGGGGAAGCGCTGGCGCTCCCTCCGAGGCTCTCTGATCTTCGTGTTTGCAATGGGGGCGGCAGCGGAAGAGCTTCCGCTGCCGCCCCCGCCCCCCCCCATGGTAATCCCTGATGACGTCAGCGCGCACAGCGCGCGCTGACATCATCAGGGATTCCCAGCGCTCGGGAAGCCATTTGCTTCCTGAGCGCCAGAGAAGAAGGTAGGTGTTCTGGACTTCGGCGGGGGTTTGGGGCAGCGAAGAGGCATCAGGGGAGAGGAAAGAGATTTTCCTTTCCCCTGATGTCTCTTTGCAGGGCATTTCTGCCTCACGATCGCGCACAGCGTCGCGATTGTGCGGCGGAAATGCCCCCACTAGACACCAGGGATATCATTTTAGTTTTTAGGAAGTGACCCCTTGGGCAAGGGTCGCTTCCAGGCTGGCTGGCAATATGTTTTCGTTTTTCTGCCCCCCCTGGGGGGAAATCGGCCCGTTTTTTCGGCCGTTTTGCCCCCAGGGGGGGCAGAAATTCCCCACTAGCACCAGGGATATTGATTGTAGCCAAGATGGCGGCCATTGATTTTGTTTACGTTTTTCTGTCCCCCCTGGGGGCAAATCGGCCCGTTTTTTTTTGCCGTTTTGCTCCCAGGGGGGACAGAAAATGCCCACTAGACACCAGGGATGTAATTTTAGTTTTTAGGAAGCGACCCCTTGGGCAAGGGTCGCTTCCAGGCGGGGTCTGAGTATGTTTTCGTTTTTCTGCCCCCCCTGGGGGGAAATCGGCCCGTTTTTCGGCCGTTTTGCCCCCAGGGGGGGCAGAAATTACCCACTAGAACCAGGGATTTTTGTTGGGGCAATGTGTTTGTTTTGGGAAGCGACCCCTTGGGTAAGGGTCGCTTCCAGGTGGACATGATTGTGTTTTTGTTTTTCTGTCCACCCTGGGGGCAAATTGGCCTGTTTTTTTTGCCGTTTTGCCCCCAGGGGGGGCGGAAAATGGCCACTAACACAAAGTTTTTAGGAAGCGACCCCTTGGGCATGTTTGCTGGTGGTGTGTGTGGGGAGTGGTACTTGGCTGGATGGTGTGCGTGGAGCGGTGCTTGGCTGGCGGTGTGTGTGGAGTGGTACTTGGCTGTCGGTGTGCGCTGAGTGGTGTTTGGCTGGCGGTGTGCGTGGAGGGGTACTTGGCTATCTATGCACGGAGTGGTGCTTGGCTGGCGGTGTGTGTGGAGTGGCGCTTGGCTGGTGGTGTGTGTAGAGTGGTACTTGGCTGTCTGTGCACGGAGTGGTGCTTGGCTGGCGGTGTGTGTGGAGTGGCGCTTGGCTGGTGGTGTGCGTGGAGTGCTACTTTGCTGTCTGTGCACAGAGTGCTGCTTGGCTGGTGGTGTGTGTGGAGTGGCGCTTGGCTGGTGGTGTGCGTGGAGTGCTACTTTGCTGTCTGTGCACGGAGTGCTGCTTGGCTGGCGGTGTGTGTGGAGTGGCGCTTGGCTGGTGGTGTGCGTGGAGTGCTACTTTGCTGTGTGCACGGAGAGCTGCTTGGCTGGCGGTGTGTGTGGAGTGGCGCTTGGCTGGTGGTCTGCGTGGAGTGCTTCTTTGCTGTCTGTGCACGGAGTGCTGCTTGGCTGGCGGTGTGTGTGGAGTGGCGCTTGGCTGGCGGTGTGTGTGGAGTGGCGCTTGGCTGGATGGTGCTTGGCTGGCGGTGAGTGGTGCTTGGCTGGTGGTGCTTGTGGAGTGGCGCTTGGCAGGTGGTGTGCGTGGAGTGCTACTTTGCTGTCTGTGCACGGAGTGGTGCTTGGCTGGCGGTGTGTGTGGAGTGGCGCTTGGCTGTTAGTGTGCGTGGAGTGCTACTTTGCTGTCTGTGCACGGAGTGCTGCTTGGCTGGCGGTGTGTGTGGAGTGGCGCTTGGCTGGTGGTGTGCGTGGAGTGCTACTTTGCTGTCTGTGCACGGAGTGCTGCTTGGCTGGCGGTGTGTGTGGAGTGGCGCTTGGCTGGTGGTGTGCGTGGAGTGCTACTTTGCTGTCTGTGCACGGAGTGCTGCTTGGCTGGCGGTGTGTGTGGAGTGGCGCTTGGCTGGTGGTGTGCGTGGAGTGCTACTTTGCTGTCTGTGCACGGAGTGCTGCTTGGCTGGCGGTGTGTGTGGAGTGGCGCTTGGCTGGTGGTGTGCGTGGAGTGCTACTTTGCTGTCTGTGCACGGAGTGCTGCTTGGCTGGAGGTGTGTGTTGAGTGGCGTTTGGCTGGTGGTGTGCGTGGAGTGCTACTTTGCTGTCTGTGCACGGAGTGCTGCTTGGCTGGCGGTGTGTAAAGTAAAGTCCACATTTGTAAAGCGCACAATCACCCGTAAGGGTCTCTAGGCGCTGGGGGGCCGTCGGGAAGATTAAGCGAGCTATTGCCCAGAGTCACATGGTGCTGGGCTAACCTGCCGCCGGAGCCGGGGATCGAACCGTGGTCCCCAGATTCCAGCGTCAGTCGCCCTGGCCGCGGCGCCACACCTCTCCCAAGAGTGCTACTTTGCTGTCTGTGCACGGAGTGCTGCTTGGCTGGAGGTGTGTGTTGAGTGGCGCTTGGCTGGTGGTGTGCGTGGAGTGCTACTTTGCTGTCTGTGCACGGAGTGCTGCTTGGCTGGCGGTGTGTGTGGAGTGGCGCTTGGCTGGTGGTGTGCGTGGAGTGCTACTTTGCTGTCTGTGCACGGAGTGCTGCTTGGCTGGAGGTGTGTGTTGAGTGGCGCTTGGCTGGTGGTGTGCGTGGAGTGCTACTTTGCTGTCTGTGCACGGAGTGCTGCTTGGCTGGCGGTGTGTGTGGAGTGGTGTTTGGCTGGCGGTGTGTGGGGAGTGGTGTTTGGCTGGCGGTGTGTGGGGAGTGGTACTTGGCTGGATGGTGTGCGTGGAGTGGTACTTGGCTGTCGGTGTGCGCTGAGTGGGGTTTGGCTGGCGGTGTGCATGGTCTGGTGCTTGGATGGTGGTGTGGGTGGACTGGAACTCTGCTGGCGGTGTGTGAGTAGTTACTTTCTGTTGGTCACTACACACACTGCTAGTTGAGTGACACTCTACGCAGTCCATCATTTTCTGTAGTTGCTATGTCAGATATGTGGGCGTGTGAAAGTGATGGGCGGCTGGCGGTGTGAATGTTTTGTATGTGTCACACGTACAAAAGGTGTATGAATGTCCTTACTGCCCCTGTGTGATATGGGTACTGGTAGTAGCAAAAGACTGACTGGCACCAAAGTGGTCAGGCACTTTAAAAAAATTAAAAAAATGATCCAGTGTCTTGATGTTAAACCTCATCTAATCTCATTTGGTCTAAGCCCTAATTGATGGCCCATCTGGCCGAATTTTAATTTGGGGGGCAAATTTGTGTGTTGTTTTTTTAATTGTTATATTGTTTGTGAAATGTGGTAGTAATTTTTTTTTCTTCTCTATTTTTGTCTTGTTCCAGGCTTTTGCTGTTTGGATTGTTGTAGGTTGCGTGTCTGTTTGCAGCTTGTGTAGTTGCTTGTGCTTGGTAAGTGAATGTATTTTGTACTACTTCCCCTTGATGTTTGTCTTTTTGAAAAAGGTTGTACTTCTAGCAGTTTGTGTGGCTCTGTGTTTTTTTTTTCAGCATTAGTGTTTGATGTGCACTTTGTTTTCTAATGTCATTTCTTTTTTTCTTTCTAGTGGGATTTCATTTCTTTTCGCTGTGTCTCAACAGAGTAGGTGCTGGTGAGTGTAGCTATATTTTGTAAGAGTGAAATTGTTTTGGATTGTATTTATCTTTTAGTGAAAGCCTTACCTTGTTTACTTCTTACTTTGCACAGTGTAGGTTGTTGTTCACTTGTGTGTGCAGTCTTCTTGCTTTGTAAGGATAATGGCTAGTCGCAGGATTACTGCTCAGCAGGTTCTTGGTTTGCTTTTTGAGTCTTCCTCGGACCATGGTTCAGAGTCTGAGTCCGATTCGGACTCCCAGGAAGCGGCAGAAGATTCAGGCAGTGAGTTTTCTCTTCGCATGGAATCATCATCATCGGATGATGACTCTTCTTCTAGTGCTGATGAAGGGCCTATGGTACAGGAGGACATTGTGTTGCCGGTAGTGGGCCAAGAGGCACCTGTGTTGCTGCCTAGGGCTGCAAGGTTTCCTTTCTTTTTACGTCGGCAAGAGGCAAGTGGGCTGGAGCCTGCACCCAAAAGGCTTCACATTGCTGTGGTGCGCAAAGGGGCATCTGGTGCTTTTCGTCTTCCTGCTGGTGTAGTGCAGCAAGAGGCATCTGGGGCTGTTAGGCTTCCCATTGGTGTAGAGCGGCAAGAGGCATCTGGGCCTGCTGGGTTTCCCGGTGGTGTAGTGCAGCAAGAAGCATCTCAGGCTGCTGGGCTTCCCGTTGGTGTAGTGCAGGAAGAGCCCTCTGGGGATGCTACGTCTTCTGTTGGTGTTGTGCAGCCAGAAGTATCTGTGGCTGTTAGGCTTCCCGTTGGAGAACAGCAGCAAGATGTTTCGGTGCTGCAGGCTGGGGTGGCTGCTCCCCCCGTTGATAGGGATGGCCTCTGGGTTCCCCCTGGCTTGGTGCAGCCGGCATTGCCAGAGTTCACTGGTGTTCCTGGGTGTAGAGTGAATACAGAGAATTTTCTACCAATTAATTTTTTTCAGTTGTTTTTTGACGATGTGTTTTTGCAAGAGATTGTTGAGCAAACCAATTTGTATGCAGAACAATATTTGAGGGCCAACAGTGCCAGCCTTAAGCCCTATTGTAGAGCAATCCGGTGGACTCCCACCAATGTTGAAGAGATGAAGAAGTTTCTGGGATTAACTTTTTTGATGGGCTTGATAAGGAAGTCATCAATTACTTCATATTGGTCCACTAGTCCCTTGATGGTAACAGCTATATTTCCAGCAGTCATAAGTCGTGATCGGTATACGCTTCTTCTTCGGATGATGCATTTTGCTGATAATAGTTTAGCGTTGTCACGCGATCACCCTGATTGTGACCGTTTGTTTAAAATTCGGCCTGTCCTTGATCACTTTGTTGATCGTTTTTCTGAGATTTTTGTCCCTGGTAAAGAAATTGCAGTGGATGAGTCTTTGGTGTTGTTCAAGGGCCGCTTGGTTTTTAGGCAATACATTCCTAGTAAGAGGTCACGCTATGGAATCAAACTGTATATGCTGTGTGACAGTGAGACTGGATATGTCTACAATTTCAGGGTGTACACTGGTAAGGAGTCCCGCATTAACCCTCCTGGTTGTCCTTCTACTTTTGGAGTAACTGAGAAAATTGTGTGGGAACTAGGTAGAGGATTATTTAACAAAGGCCATCATTTATATGTAGATAACTTCTACACTGGTGTGCAGTTGTTCAAGGAGTTGGCCAAAGTGGGCACTGTTGCTTGTGGCACAATGCGCAGTAACCATAAAGGTTTCCCAAAGGAACTTGTTTGCAAAAGGCTTGTGCGGGGACAGTCTACGGCATTGCGATGTGGGGAGCTTTTAGCTGTGAAGTATTCAGACAAGAGAGATGTGTACATGCTGACCACTATCCACGATGAAAGTACTGTACCTGTGCCTGTTTGGGGTCAGGGTGCTGAAGTGCGCAAACCTGTGTGCATTCTAGCTTACAATAAGTTCATGGGTGGTGTTGACAGAGTAGATCAGAGGTTGGAACCTTATGCTGCTCTTCGAAAGGCTTACGTTTGGTACAAGAAGTTGGCTATCCATCTGTTCCACTTGGCATCATTTAATGCTTTCGTTGTGTACCAGAAGTCTTGTCCTGAGACGAAGATGACTTTTCTTAAGTTTCAGGAGTCTATAATAGGCAGCCTTGTACTTGTGCAGCAGGCAAGTGTTCCTAGATTTGGAGTGGTGGAGGAAGTGGCTAGATTGCAAGATCGCCACTTTCCTGAATCTATTCCTTCCACTACTGCTAGAGACTTTCCGACTAGAAGATGCAGAGTCTGTTGGCGAAGAGGCGTGCGGAAGGAGTCTCGTATATACTGTCCTGACTGTCCTTCTAAGCCTGCATTGTGTATGTCAGCTTGTTTTAAATCGTACCACACGCAAAAGAACTATTGGGAGTTTGAATGAGCTGTAAAGTGAATTGCCTGGTCTGCATTCTGTAAAACATTTTTAGTTTGTTTCAAGGATTGGCATTAGTGCAAAGTTTTTATTTTAAGAATTTGTGTTACCTGATTTGTAGGTATTTCCATTTGTTTAGTGTTATTTTCAAAAAAAGAATTCTAAATGTGTTTGTGGTGTGTGTCGGCTGGTGCTTGGCTGGCGGTGTGTGTGGAGTTGCGCTTGGCTGGCGGTGTGTGTGGAGTGGTGCTTGGCTGGCGGTGTGTGTGGAGTGGTGCTTGGCTGGCGGTGTGTGTGGAGTGGTGCTTGGCTGTCTGTGCACGGAGTGGTGCTTTGCTGGCGGTGTGTGTGGAGTGGCGCTTGGCTGGTGGTGTTCGTGGAGTGGTACTTGGCTGTCTGTGCATGGAGTGGTGTTTGGCTGATGGTGTGCGTGGAGTGCTACTTTGCTGTCTGTGCACGGAGTGCTGCTTGGCTGGCGGTGTGTGTGGAGTGGTGCTTGGCTGGCGGTGTGTGTGGAGTGGTGCTTGGCTGGCGGTGTGTGTGGAGTGGTGCTTGGCTGGCGGTGTGTGTGGAGTGCTGCTTGGCTGGCGGTGTGTGTGGAGTGGTGCTTGGCTGGCAGTGTGTGTGGAATGGTGCTTGGCTGGCAGTGTGTGTGGAGTGGCGCTTGGCTGGTGGTGTTTGTGGAGTGGTACTTGGCTGGAGGGTGTGCGTGGAGCGGTGTTTAGCTGTCTGTGCACGGAGTGGTGCTTGGCTGGCGGTGTGCGTGGAGAGGCGCTTGGCTGGTGGTGTGCGCTGAGTGTTTGGCTGGCGGTGTGCATGGTCTGGTGCTTGGCTGGTGGTGTGGGTGGACTGGCGCTCGGCTGGCGGTGTGTGAGTAGTTACTTTCTGTTGGTCACTGCACACACTGCTTGTTGAGTGACACTCCACGCAGTCCATCAATTTGTGTAGATCCAGTGTCAGAAATGTGGGCGTGTGAAAGTGATGGGCCCTTGAATGGCGCTGTTTGCTGGTGTGAGTGTTGAAATGTGATGGGTCCGCGGCTGGCGGTGTGAATGTTTTGAATGTGTCACACGTACGAAAGGTGTATGAATGGCCTGTAAAGAGGTTGGTGCCTTGACGTGGCTTTACAGCTCACGAGCTGTGAGTCAGTGGTTCAGTTTATCATACTTGCAATTATACACAGTGTATTTCATTTTTGTGAAATTACTTGCGTATACAATTGTATGTACTGAATCATCACTCACCCTCGTGCCAAATCCAACCAGTATGTGTGTGTGCTTGCGGATTAGATGGGTGTGCAGTAATAATTGTTTTTTTTCTCTTTCTGCATTAGGGTGTACCTTGTCCCTTATTGTGATTGTTGTAATGTGTTGCTTTTATTCCAGATGGTGTCAGTGGTCTTGTTTGTATCAGGTATGAAAGGTGCGTGAATGGCCTGTAAAACGGTTGGTGCCTTGTCGTGGCTTTACAGCTCACGAGTTGCGAGTCACTGGTTCGGTTTTTATGCATTTATTTATTGACAGAGCATTTCATTTTTTTGAAATATCTTGTTAATAAAATTTTATATACTGAACCATCACTCGCCCTCGTGCCAAATCCAACCTGTATGTGTGTGTCTTTGAGGAATAGATAGCCGTGCTTGAATGTTTGACTTTTGAGTAACTCTGTTAAGGTGAGGTACCCTTTTACTCGGGAGAACAAGGGGAACGCTGGGTGGTAGGACATTTTTGCCGGCACGGCGATCCCACGCAAAATTTATGGAAAAGTGCTATTTTTACCTAATTAAGGTTTGCAAGGAGTTCTGGGTAGGAAAACATTGGGGGACCCACGCATGCCATACCTCCCTGGACTCCCCCGGGTGTCTACTTTTCAGAAATGTGTGGGTTTGGTAGGTTTCCCTAGATGGCTGTCTCGCACGGGGCCAGAAACCCAGGTAACCCCTCTTGCAAAAGCTGGAGAATTCATGTCCACCAGCTTTTGCAAGAGGGGTTACCCGGGTTTTTGGCCCCGTGCGAGACAGCCATCTAGGGAAACCTACCAAACCCACACATTTCTGAAAAGTAGACACCCGGGGGCTTCCAAGGAGGTATGGCTTGCGTGGATCCTCCAACGTTCCTTTACCCAGAATCCCTTGCAAACCTCATTTTTTGCTTGGAAAAAATCTTTTTTTTTCACACGTTTTAGTGTGGGAAAGCGTGGCATCACTGGGCTCACACAAATTACCTCCCACCCAGCGTTCCCCAAGGTCTCCCGATAAAAATGGTACCTCACTTGCATGGGTAGGCATAGCGGCTGCTTTAGGAAAAGGCCCAATTCATACTGTGGAGACGAAAACATTACCTTTAGCCAAATAATCTTATTTTTTGAGGGGGTCACCTGAGTTTTTGGCCCGGGGCTTGGCAGGCATCTTTGGAAACTACCAAACCCAAACAGTTCTGAGAACTAGACACCCGGGGGAGTCCAGGGTGGTATGGCATGCGTGGGTCCCCCAATGTTTTCCTACCCAGAAACCCCTGCAAACCTGAAATTTTGGTCCAAAAACCAACTTTTCCATACTTTTTTGGGTGGGATCTCGCTGCCGGAACAAATGTCCTACCACCCAGCGTTTCCCTTGTTCTCCCGAGTAAAATGATACCTCACTTGTGTGGGTGGGCCAAAGGCAAGTGACTTAGGCTGGGGTGCTTAATTTGTAAAACGTAAATATGAGTAAAAACTACCTTTTTCAAAATTCATTTTTGGGGTGTTCTGCTTTGGGGCACCCACACAAGTGAGGTATCCTTTTACTCGGGAGAACAAGGGGAACGCAGGGTGGTACGACTTTTTTGCCGGCACGGCGATCCCACGCCAAAGAGTTTGGAAAAGTGCAATTTGTACCTAATTTTAAGGTTTGCAGAGAGTTCTGGGTAGGAAAACATTGGGGGACCCATGCATGCCATACCTCCCTGGACTCCCCCGGGTGTCTAGTTTTCAGAACTGTTTGGGTTTGCTACTTTGCAAAGAATACCACCGAGCCCCGGTCCACAAATTCAGATCCCCCCCCCCCAAAATCAAGGTAGTTTTGCAATAAGGTAATGTAAATTCACCACCGTACGATTTGAACCGTTTCCTGTTGCAGCCACTATGTCTACCCACGCAAGTGAGGTACCGTTTTTTTTGGGAGACCTGGGGGCACGCTGGGTGAGTGGAAATTTGTTGATCCACGCAGATTCCAGAACTTTCCACCACAGAAATGTGAGGAAAATGTGTTTTTTTGGTCACATTTTTATTTTTTCAAGGAGTTCTGGGTAGGAAAACATTGGGGGACCCACGCATGCCATACCTCCCTGGACTCCCCCGGGTGTCTACTTTTCAGAAATGTGTGGGTTTGGTAGGTTTCCCTAGATGGCTGTCTCGCACGTGGCCAGAAACCCAGGTAGCCCCTCTTGCAAAAGCTGGAGAATTCATGTCCACCAGCTTTTGCAAGAGGGGTTACCCGGGTTTTTGGCCCCGTGCGAGACAGCCATCTAGGGAAACCTACCAAACCCACACATTTCTGAAAAGTAGACACCCGGGGGCTTCCAAGGAGGTATGGCTTGCGTGGATCCTCCAACGTTCCTTTACCCAGAATCCCTTGCAAACCTCATTTTTTGCTTGGAAAAAAATCATTTTTTTTCACACGTTTTAGTGTGGGAAAGCGTGGCATCACTGGGCTCACACAAATTACCTCCCACCCAGCGTTCCCCAAGGTCTCCCGATAAAAATGGTTCCTCACTTGCGTGGGTAGGCATAGCGGCTGCTTTAGGAAAAGGCCCAATTCATACTGTGGAGACGAAAACATTACCTTTAGCCAAATAATCTTATTTTTCGAGGGGGTCACCTGAGCTTTTGGCCCGGGGCTTGGCAGGCATCTTTGGAAACTACCAAACCCAAACAGTTCTGAGAACTAGACACCCGGGGGAGTCCAGGGTGGTATGGCATGCGTGGGTCCCCCAATGTTTTCCTACCCAGAAACCCCTGCAAACCTGAAATTTTGGTCCAAAAACCAACTTTTCCATACTTTTTTGGGTGGGATCTCGCTGCCGGAACAAATGTCCTACCACCCAGCGTTTCCCTTGTTCTCCCGAGTAAAATGATACCTCACTTGTGTGGGTGGGCCAAAGGCAAGTGACTTAGGCTGGGGTGCTTAATTTGTAAAACGTAAATATGAGTAAAACCTACCTTTTTCAAAATTCATTTTTGGGGTGTTCTGCTTTGGGGCACCCACACAAGTGAGGTATCCTTTTACTCGGGAGAACAAGGGGAATGCAGGGTGGTACGACTTTTTTGCCGGCACGGCGATCCCACGCCAAAAAGTTTGGAAAAGTGCAATTTTTACCTAATTTTAAGGTTTGCAGAGAGTTCTGGGTAGGAAAACATTGGGGGACCCATGCATGCCATACCTCCCTGGACTCCCCCGGGTGTCTAGTTTTCAGAACTGTTTGGGTTTGCTACTTTGCAAAGAATACCACCGAGCCCCGGGCCACAAATTCAGATCCCCCCCCCCCAAAATCAAGGTAGTTTTGCAATAAGGTAATGTAAATTCACCACCGTACGATTTGAACCGTTTCCTGTTGCAGCCACTATGTCTACCCACGCAAGTGAGGTACCGTTTTTTTCGGGAGACCTGGGGGCACGCTGGGTGAGTGGAAATTTGTTGATCCACGCAGATTCCAGAACTTTCCACCACAGAAATGTGAGGAAAATGTGGTTTTTTGGTCACATTTTTATGTTTTCAAGGGATTCTGGGTAACAAAACCTGGGGGTAGGCAGACGAGTCACCCCATCCTGAATTCCCCTGGGTGTCTAGTTTTAAAAAATTTATAGGTTTGCTAGGTTTCCCTAGGTGCTGGCAGAGCTACGGCGCAAAAACAAAAGGTAGTCTTTTTGTCCGAATCGTGCTAAATTTCACTGGGAAATTGAGGTGCGACCATGCTGCGTTTTGCGCTGTTTTATGTCGCAGCCACTATGCCTACCCACGCAAGTGAGGTACCATTTTTTTTGGGAGACCTGGGGGCACGCTGGGTGGGTGGAAATTTGTTGATCCACGCAGATTCCAGAACTTTCCACCACAGAAATGTGAGGAAAATGTGTTTTTTTGGTCAAATTTTTATGTTTGTAAGGGATTCTGGGTAACAAAACCTGGGGGTAGGCAGACGAGTCACCCCATCCTGAATTGCCCTGCGTGTCTAGTTTTCAGAAATGTATAGGTTTGCTAGTTTTCCCTAGGTGCTGGCAGAGCTACGGCGTAAAAACAAAAGGTAGTCTTTTTGTCCGATTCGTGCAAAATTTCACTGGGAAATTGAGGTGCGACCATGCTGCGTTTTGCGCGGTTTCATGTCGCAGCCACTATGCCTACCCACGCAAGTGAGGTACCATTTTTTTCGGGAGACCTGGGGGCACGCTGGGTGGGTGGAAATTTGTTGATCCACGCAGATTCCAGAACTTTCCACCACAGAAATGTGAGGAAAATGTGTTTTTTTGGTCAAATTTTTATGTTTGTAAGGGATTCTGGGTAACAAAACCTGGGGGTAGGCAGACGAGTCACCCCATCCTGAATTGCCCTGGGTGTCTAGTTTTCAGAAATGTATAGGTTTGCTAGGTTTCCCTAGGTGCTGGCAGAGCTACGGCGTAAAAACAAAAGGTAGTCTTTTTGTCCGAATCGTGCAAAATTTCACTGGGAAATTGAGGTGCGACCATGCTGCGTTTTGCGCTGTTTCATGTCGCAGCCACTATGCCTACCCACGCAAGTGAGGTACCATTTATTTCGGGAGACCTGGGGGCACGCTGGGTGGATGGAAATTTGTTGATCCACGCAGATTCCAGAACTTTCCACCACAGAAATGTGAGGAAAATGTGTTTTTTTGGTCAAATTTTTTTGTTTGAAAGGGATTCTGGGTAACAAAACCTGGGGGTAGGCAGACGGGTCACCCCATCCTGAATTGCCCTGGGTGTCTAGTTTTCAGAAATGTATAGGTTTGCTAGGTTTCCCTGGGTGCTGGCAGAGCTACGGCGCAAAAACAAAAGGTAGTCTTTTTGTCTGAATCGTGCTAAATTTCACTGGGAAATTGAGGTGCGACCATGCTGCGTTTTGCGCTGTTTCATGTCGCAGCCACTATGCCTACCCACGCAAGTGAGGTACCATTTTTTTCGGGAGACCTGGGGGCACACTGGATGGATGGAAATTTGTTGATCCACGCAGATTCCAGAACTTTCCACCACAGAAATGTGAGGAAAATGTGTTTTTTTGGTCAAATTGTTTTGTTTGAAAGGGATTCTGGGTAACAAAACCTGGGGGTAGGCAGACGAGTCACCCCATCCTGAATTGCCCTGGGTGTCTAGTTTTCAGAAATGTATAGGTTTGCTAGGTTTCCCTAGGTGCTGGCAGAGCTACGGCGCAAAAACAAAAGGTAGTCTTTTTGTCCAAATCGTGCAAAATTTCACTGGGAAATTGAGATGCGACCATGCTGCGTTTTGCGCTGTTTCATGTCGCAGCCACTATGCCTACCCACGCAAGTGGGGTACCATTTTTTTCGGGAGACCTGGGGGCACACTGGGTGGATGGAAATTTCTTGATCCACGCAGATTCCAGAACTTTCCACCACAGAAATTTGAGGAAAAAGTGTTTTTTTGGTCAAATTGTTTTGTTTGAAAGGGATTCTGGGTAACAAAACCTGGGGGTAGGCAGACGAGTCACCCCATCCTGAATTGCCCTGGGTGTCTAGTTTTCAGAAATGTATAGGTTTGCTAGGTTTCCCTAGGTGCTGGCAGAGCTACGGCGCAAAAACAAAAGGTAGTCTTTTTGTCCGAATCGTGCAAAATTTCACTGGGAAATTGAGGTGCGACCATGCTGCGTTTTGCGCTGTTTCATGTCGCAGCCACTATGCCTACCCACGCAAGTGAGGTACAATTTTTTTCGGGAGACCTGGGGGCACGCTGGGTGGGTGGAAATTTGTTGATCCACGCAGATTCCAGAACTTTCCACCACAGAAATGTGAGGAAAATGTGTTTTTTTGGTCAAATGTTTTTGTTTGAAAGGGATTCTGGGTAACAAAACCTGGGGGTAGGCAGACGAGTCACCCCATCCTGAATTGCCCTGGTTGACTAGTTTTCAAAAATGTATAGGGTTGCTAGGTTTCCCTTGGTGCTGGCAGAGCTACGGCGCAAAAACAAAAGGTAGTCTTTTTGTCCGAATCGTGCTAAATTTCACTGGGAAATTGAGGTGCGACCATGCTGCGTTTTGCGCGGTTTCATGTCGCAGCCACTATGCCTACCCACGCAAGTGAGGTACCATTTTTTTCGGGAGACCTGGGGGCACGCTGGGTGGGTGGAAATTTGTTGATCCACGCAGATTCCAGAACTTTCCACCACAGAAATGTGAGGAAAATGTGTTTTTTTGGTCAAATTTTTATGTTTGAAAGGGATTCTGGGTAACAAAACCTGGGGGTAGGCAGACGAGTCACCCCATCCTGAATTGCCCTGGGTGTCTAGTTTTCTAAAATGTATAGGGTTGCTAGGTTTCCCTAGGTGCTGGCAGAGCTACGGCGCAAAAAGAAAAGGTAGTCTTTTTGTCCGAATCGTGCTAAATTTCACTGGGAAATTGAGGTGCGACCATGCTGCGTTTTGCGCTGTTTCATGTCGCAGCCACTATGCCTACCCACGCAAGTGAGGTACCATTTTTTTTGGGAGACCTGGGGGCACGCTGGGTGGGTGGAAATTTGTTGATCCACGCAGATTCCAGAACTTTCCACCACAGAAATGTGAGGAAAATGTTTTTTTTTGGTCAAATTTTTATGTTTGAAAGGGATTCTGGGTAACAAAACCTGGGGGTAGGCAGACGAGTCACCCCATCCTGAATTGCCCTGGGTGTCTAGTTTTCAGAAATGTATAGGGTTGCTAGGTTTCCCTAGGTGCTGGCAGAGCTACGGCGCAAAAAGAAAAGGTAGTCTTTTTGTCCGAATCGTGCTAAATTTCACTGGGAAATTGAGGTGCGACCATGCTGCGTTTTGCGCTGTTTCATGTCGCAGCCACTATGCCTACCCACGCAAGTGAGGTACCATTTTTTTCGGGAGACCTGGGGGCACGCTGGGTGGGTGGAAATTTGTTGATCCACGCAGATTCCAGAACTTTCCACCACAGAAATGTGAGGAAAATGTGTTTTTTTGGTCAAATTTTTATGTTTGAAAGGGATTCTGGGTAACAAAACCTGGGGGTAGGCAGACGAGTCACCCCATCCTGAATTGCCCTGGGTGTCTAGTTTTCTAAAATGTATAGGGTTGCTAGGTTTCCCTAGGTGCTGGCAGAGCTACGGCGCAAAAACAAAAGGTAGTCTTTTTGTCCGAATCGTGCTAAATTTCACTGGGAAATTGAGGTGCGACCATGCTGCGTTTTGCGCTGTTTCATGTCGCAGCCACTATGCCTACCCACGCAAGTGAGGTACCATTTTTTTCGGGAGACCTGGGGGCACACTGGATGGATGGAAATTTGTTGATCCACGCAGATTCCAGAACTTTCCACCACAGAAATGTGAGGAAAATGTGTTTTTTTGGTCAAATTGTTTTGTTTGAAAGGGATTCTGGGTAACAAAACCTGGGGGTAGGCAGACGAGTCACCCCATCCTGAATTGCCCTGGGTGTCTAGTTTTCAGAAATGTATAGGTTTGCTAGGTTTCCCTAGGTGCTGGCAGAGCTACGGCGCAAAAACAAAAGGTAGTCTTTTTGTCCAAATCGTGCAAAATTTCACTGGGAAATTGAGATGCGACCATGCTGCGTTTTGCGCTGTTTCATGTCGCAGCCACTATGCCTACCCACGCAAGTGGGGTACCATTTTTTTCGGGAGACCTGGGGGCACACTGGGTGGATGGAAATTTCTTGATCCACGCAGATTCCAGAACTTTCCACCACAGAAATTTGAGGAAAAAGTGTTTTTTTGGTCAAATTGTTTTGTTTGAAAGGGATTCTGGGTAACAAAACCTGGGGGTAGGCAGACGAGTCACCCCATCCTGAATTGCCCTGGGTGTCTAGTTTTCAGAAATGTATAGGTTTGCTAGGTTTCCCTAGGTGCTGGCAGAGCTACGGCGCAAAAACAAAAGGTAGTCTTTTTGTCCAAATCGTGCAAAATTTCACTGGGAAATTGAGATGCGACCATGCTGCGTTTTGCGCTGTTTCATGTCGCAGCCACTATGCCTACCCACGCAAGTGGGGTACCATTTTTTTCGGGAGACCTGGGGGCACGCTGGGTGGGTGGAAATTTGTTGATCCACGCAGATTCCAGAACTTTCCACCACAGAAATGTGAGGAAAATGTGTTTTTTTGGTCAAATGTTTTTGTTTGAAAGGGATTCTGGGTAACAAAACCTGGGGGTAGGCAGACGAGTCACCCCATCCTGAATTGCCCTGGTTGACTAGTTTTCAAAAATGTATAGGGTTGCTAGGTTTCCCTTGGTGCTGGCAGAGCTACGGCGCAAAAACAAAAGGTAGTCTTTTTGTCCGAATCGTGCTAAATTTCACTGGGAAATTGAGGTGCGACCATGCTGCGTTTTGCGCGGTTTCATGTCGCAGCCACTATGCCTACCCACGCAAGTGAGGTACCATTTTTTTCGGGAGACCTGGGGGCACGCTGGGTGGGTGGAAATTTGTTGATCCACGCAGATTCCAGAACTTTCCACCACAGAAATGTGAGGAAAATGTGTTTTTTTGGTCAAATTTTTATGTTTGAAAGGGATTCTGGGTAACAAAACCTGGGGGTAGGCAGACGAGTCACCCCATCCTGAATTGCCCTGGGTGTCTAGTTTTCTAAAATGTATAGGGTTGCTAGGTTTCCCTAGGTGCTGACAGAGCTACAGTGCAAAAAGAAAAGGTAGTCTTTTTGTCCGAATCGTGCTAAATTTCACTGGGAAATTGAGGTGCGACCATGCTGCGTTTTGCGCTGTTTCATGTCGCAGCCACTATGCCTACCCACGCAAGTGAGGTACCATTTTTTTCGGGAGACCTGGGGGCACGCTGGGTGGGTGGAAATTTGTTGATCCCCGCAGATTCCAGAACTTTCCACCACAGAAATGTGAGGAAAATGTGTTTTTTTGGTCAAATTTTTATGTTTGAAAGGGATTCTGGGTAACAAAACCTGGGGGTAGGCAGACGGGTCACCCCATCCTGAATTGCCCTGGGTGTCTAGTTTTCAGAAATGTATAGGTTTGATAGGTTTCCCTGGGTGCTGGCAGAGCTACGGCGCAAAAACAAAAGGTAGTCTTTTTGTCTGAATCGTGCTAAATTTCACTGGGAAATTGAGGTGCGACCATGCTGCGTTTTGCGCTGTTTCATGTCGCAGCCACTATGCCTACCCACGCAAGTGAGGTACCATTTTTTTCGGGAGACCTGGGGGCACACTGGATGGATGGAAATTTGTTGATCCACGCAGATTCCAGAACTTTCCACCACAGAAATGTGAGGAAAATGTGTTTTTTTCGTCAAATTGTTTTGTTTGAAAGGGATTCTGGGTAACAAAACCTGGGGGTAGGCAGACGAGTCACCCCATCCTGAATTGCCCTGGGTGTCTAGTTTTCAGAAATGTATAGGTTTGCTAGGTTTCCCTAGGTGCTGGCAGAGCTACGGCGCAAAAACAAAAGGTAGTCTTTTTGTCCAAATCGTGCAAAATTTCACTGGGAAATTGAGATGCGACCATGCTGCGTTTTGCGCTGTTTCATGTCGCAGCCACTATGCCTACCCACGCAAGTGGGGTACCATTTTTTTCGGGAGACCTGGGGGCACACTGGGTGGATGGAAATTTCTTGATCCACGCAGATTCCAGAACTTTCCACCACAGAAATTTGAGGAAAAAGTGTTTTTTTGGTCAAATTGTTTTGTTTGAAAGGGATTCTGGGTAACAAAACCTGGGGGTAGGCAGACGAGTCACCCCATCCTGAATTGCCCTGGGTGTCTAGTTTTCAGAAATGTATAGGTTTGCTAGGTTTCCCTAGGTGCTGGCAGAGCTACGGCGCAAAAACAAAAGGTAGTCTTTTTGTCCGAATCGTGCAAAATTTCACTGGGAAATTGAGGTGCGACCATGCTGCGTTTTGCGCTGTTTCATGTCGCAGCCACTATGCCTACCCACGCAAGTGAGGTACAATTTTTTTCGGGAGACCTGGGGGCACGCTGGGTGGGTGGAAATTTGTTGATCCACGCAGATTCCAGAACTTTCCACCACAGAAATGTGAGGAAAATGTGTTTTTTTGGTCAAATGTTTTTGTTTGAAAGGGATTCTGGGTAACAAAACCTGGGGGTAGGCAGACGAGTCACCCCATCCTGAATTGCCCTGGTTGACTAGTTTTCAAAAATGTATAGGGTTGCTAGGTTTCCCTTGGTGCTGGCAGAGCTACGGCGCAAAAACAAAAGGTAGTCTTTTTGTCCGAATCGTGCTAAATTTCACTGGGAAATTGAGGTGCGACCATGCTGCGTTTTGCGCGGTTTCATGTCGCAGCCACTATGCCTACCCACGCAAGTGAGGTACCATTTTTTTCGGGAGACCTGGGGGCACGCTGGGTGGGTGGAAATTTGTTGATCCACGCAGATTCCAGAACTTTCCACCACAGAAATGTGAGGAAAATGTGTTTTTTTGGTCAAATTTTTATGTTTGAAAGGGATTCTGGGTAACAAAACCTGGGGGTAGGCAGACGAGTCACCCCATCCTGAATTGCCCTGGGTGTCTAGTTTTCTAAAATGTATAGGGTTGCTAGGTTTCCCTAGGTGCTGGCAGAGCTACGGCGCAAAAAGAAAAGGTAGTCTTTTTGTCCGAATCGTGCTAAATTTCACTGGGAAATTGAGGTGCGACCATGCTGCGTTTTGCGCTGTTTCATGTCGCAGCCACTATGCCTACCCACGCAAGTGAGGTACCATTTTTTTTGGGAGACCTGGGGGCACGCTGGGTGGGTGGAAATTTGTTGATCCACGCAGATTCCAGAACTTTCCACCACAGAAATGTGAGGAAAATGTGTTTTTTTGGTCAAATTTTTATGTTTGAAAGGGATTCTGGGTAACAAAACCTGGGGGTAGGCAGACGAGTCACCCCATCCTGAATTGCCCTGGGTGTCTAGTTTTCAGAAATGTATAGGGTTGCTAGGTTTCCCTAGGTGCTGGCAGAGCTACGGCGCAAAAAGAAAAGGTAGTCTTTTTGTCCGAATCGTGCTAAATTTCACTGGGAAATTGAGGTGCGACCATGCTGCGTTTTGCGCTGTTTCATGTCGCAGCCACTATGCCTACCCACGCAAGTGAGGTACCATTTTTTTTGGGAGACCTGGGGGCACGCTGGGTGGGTGGAAATTTGTTGATCCACGCAGATTCCAGAACTTTCCACCACAGAAATGTGAGGAAAATGTGTTTTTTTGGTCAAATTTTTATGTTTGAAAGGGATTCTGGGTAACAAAACCTGGGGGTAGGCAGACGAGTCACCCCATCCTGAATTGCCCTGGGTGTCTAGTTTTCTAAAATGTATAGGGTTGCTAGGTTTCCCTAGGTGCTGGCAGAGCTACGGCGCAAAAACAAAAGGTAGTCTTTTTGTCCGAATCGTGCTAAATTTCACTGGGAAATTGAGGTGCGACCATGCTGCGTTTTGCGCTGTTTCATGTCGCAGCCACTATGCCTACCCACGCAAGTGGGGTACCATTTTTTTCGGGAGACCTGGGGGCACACTGGGTGGATGGAAATTTCTTGATCCACGCAGATTCCAGAACTTTCCACCACAGAAATGTGAGGAAAATGTGTTTTTTTGGACAAATTTTTATGTTTGAAAGGGATTCTGGGTAACAAAACCTGGGGGTAGGCAGACGAGTCACCCCATCCTGAATTGCCCTGGGTGTCTAGTTTTCTAAAATGTATAGGGTTGCTAGGTTTCCCTAGGTGCTGGCAGAGCTACGGCGCAAAAACAAAAGGTAGTCTTTTTGTCCAAATCGTGCAAAATTTCACTGGGAAATTGAGATGCGACCATGCTGCGTTTTGCGCTGTTTCATGTCGCAGCCACTATGCCTACCCACGCAAGTGGGGTACCATTTTTTTCGGGAGACCTGGGGGCACACTGGGTGGATGGAAATTTCTTGATCCACGCAGATTCCAGAACTTTCCACCACAGAAATTTGAGGAAAAAGTGTTTTTTTGGTCAAATTGTTTTGTTTGAAAGGGATTCTGGGTAACAAAACCTGGGGGTAGGCAGACGAGTCACCCCATCCTGAATTGCCCTGGGTGTCTAGTTTTCAGAACTGTATAGGTTTGCTAGGTTTCCCTAGGTGCTGGCAGAGCTACGGCGCAAAAACAAAAGGTAGTCTTTTTGTCCGAATCGTGCAAAATTTCACTGGGAAATTGAGGTGCGACCATGCTGCGTTTTGCGCTGTTTCATGTCGCAGCCACTATGCCTACCCACGCAAGTGAGGTACAATTTTTTTCGGGAGACCTGGGGGCACGCTGGGTGGGTGGAAATTTGTTGATCCACGCAGATTCCAGAACTTTCCACCACAGAAATGTGAGGAAAATGTGTTTTTTTGGTCAAATGTTTTTGTTTGAAAGGGATTCTGGGTAACAAAACCTGGGGGTAGGCAGACGAGTCACCCCATCCTGAATTGCCCTGGTTGACTAGTTTTCAAAAATGTATAGGGTTGCTAGGTTTCCCTTGGTGCTGGCAGAGCTACGGCGCAAAAACAAAAGGTAGTCTTTTTGTCCGAATCGTGCTAAATTTCACTGGGAAATTGAGGTGCGACCATGCTGCGTTTTGCGCGGTTTCATGTCGCAGCCACTATGCCTACCCACGCAAGTGAGGTACCATTTTTTTCGGGAGACCTGGGGGCACGCTGGGTGGGTGGAAATTTGTTGATCCACGCAGATTCCAGAACTTTCCACCACAGAAATGTGAGGAAAATGTGTTTTTTTGGTCAAATTTTTATGTTTGAAAGGGATTCTGGGTAACAAAACCTGGGGGTAGGCAGACGAGTCACCCCATCCTGAATTGCCCTGGGTGTCTAGTTTTCTAAAATGTATAGGGTTGCTAGGTTTCCCTAGGTGCTGGCAGAGCTACGGCGCAAAAAGAAAAGGTAGTCTTTTTGTCCGAATCGTGCTAAATTTCACTGGGAAATTGAGGTGCGACCATGCTGCGTTTTGCGCTGTTTCATGTCGCAGCCACTATGCCTACCCACGCAAGTGAGGTACCATTTTTTTTGGGAGACCTGGGGGCACGCTGGGTGGGTGGAAATTTGTTGATCCACGCAGATTCCAGAACTTTCCACCACAGAAATGTGAGGAAAATGTGTTTTTTTGGTCAAATTTTTATGTTTGAAAGGGATTCTGGGTAACAAAACCTGGGGGTAGGCAGACGAGTCACCCCATCCTGAATTGCCCTGGGTGTCTAGTTTTCAGAAATGTATAGGGTTGCTAGGTTTCCCTAGGTGCTGGCAGAGCTACGGCGCAAAAAGAAAAGGTAGTCTTTTTGTCCGAATCGTGCTAAATTTCACTGGGAAATTGAGGTGCGACCATGCTGCGTTTTGCGCTGTTTCATGTCGCAGCCACTATGCCTACCCACGCAAGTGAGGTACCATTTTTTTCGGGAGACCTGGGGGCACGCTGGGTGGGTGGAAATTTGTTGATCCACGCAGATTCCAGAACTTTCCACCACAGAAATGTGAGGAAAATGTGTTTTTTTGGTCAAATTTTTATGTTTGAAAGGGATTCTGGGTAACAAAACCTGGGGGTAGGCAGACGAGTCACCCCATCCTGAATTGCCCTGGGTGTCTAGTTTTCTAAAATGTATAGGGTTGCTAGGTTTCCCTAGGTGCTGGCAGAGCTACGGCGCAAAAACAAAAGGTAGTCTTTTTGTCCGAATCGTGCTAAATTTCACTGGGAAATTGAGGTGCGACCATGCTGCGTTTTGCGCTGTTTCATGTCGCAGCCACTATGCCTACCCACGCAAGTGAGGTACCATTTTTTTCGGGAGACCTGGGGGCACACTGGATGGATGGAAATTTGTTTATCCACGCAGATTCCAGAACTTTCCACCACAGAAATGTGAGGAAAATGTGTTTTTTTGGTCAAATTGTTTTGTTTGAAAGGGATTCTGGGTAACAAAACCTGGGGGTAGGCAGACGAGTCACCCCATCCTGAATTGCCCTGGGTGTCTAGTTTTCAGAAATGTATAGGTTTGCTAGGTTTCCCTAGGTGCTGGCAGAGCTACGGCGCAAAAACAAAAGGTAGTCTTTTTGTCCAAATCGTGCAAAATTTCACTGGGAAATTGAGATGCGACCATGCTGCGTTTTGCGCTGTTTCATGTCGCAGCCACTATGCCTACCCACGCAAGTGGGGTACCATTTTTTTCGGGAGACCTGGGGGCACACTGGGTGGATGGAAATTTCTTGATCCACGCAGATTCCAGAACTTTCCACCACAGAAATTTGAGGAAAAAGTGTTTTTTTGGTCAAATTGTTTTGTTTGAAAGGGATTCTGGGTAACAAAACCTGGGGGTAGGCAGACGAGTCACCCCATCCTGAATTGCCCTGGGTGTCTAGTTTTCAGAAATGTATAGGTTTGCTAGGTTTCCC
The DNA here is from genome assembly GCF_964261635.1 of Lissotriton helveticus. Classification (NCBI taxonomy): domain Eukaryota; kingdom Metazoa; phylum Chordata; class Amphibia; order Caudata; family Salamandridae; genus Lissotriton; species Lissotriton helveticus. The sequence goes on along the minus strand of NC_136062.1, from coordinate 201,089,080 downwards.
TAGGTGCTGGCAGAGCTACGGCGCAAAAACAAAAGGTAGTCTTTTTGTCCGAATCGTGCAAAATTTCACTGGGAAATTGAGGTGCGACCATGCTGCGTTTTGCGCTGTTTCATGTCGCAGCCACTATGCCTACCCACGCAAGTGAGGTACCATTTTTTTCGGGAGACCTGGGGGCACGCTGGGTGGGTGGAAATTTGTTGATCCACGCAGATTCCAGAACTTTCCACCACAGAAATGTGAGGAAAATGTGTTTTTTTGGTCAAATGTTTTTGTTTGAAAGGGATTCTGGGTAACAAAACCTGGGGGTAGGCAGACGAGTCACCCCATCCTGAATTGCCCTGGTTGACTAGTTTTCAAAAATGTATAGGGTTGCTAGGTTTCCCTTGGTGCTGGCAGAGCTACGGCGCAAAAACAAAAGGTAGTCTTTTTGTCCGAATCGTGCTAAATTTCACTGGGAAATTGAGGTGCGACCATGCTGCGTTTTGCGCGGTTTCATGTCGCAGCCACTATGCCTACCCACGCAAGTGAGGTACCATTTTTTTCGGGAGACCTGGGGGCACGCTGGGTGGGTGGAAATTTGTTGATCCACGCAGATTCCAGAACTTTCCACCACAGAAATGTGAGGAAAATGTGTTTTTTTGGTCAAATTTCTATGTTTGAAAGGGATTCTGGGTAACAAAACCTGGGGGTAGGCAGACGAGTCACCCCATCCTGAATTGCCCTGGGTGTCTAGTTTTCTAAAATGTATAGGGTTGCTAGGTTTCCCTAGGTGCTGACAGAGCTACGGCGCAAAAAGAAAAGGTAGTCTTTTTGTCCGAATCGTGCTAAATTTCACTGGGAAATTGAGGTGCGACCATGCTGCGTTTTGCGCTGTTTCATGTCGCAGCCACTATGCCTACCCACGCAAGTGAGGTACCATTTTTTTCGGGAGACCTGGGGGCACGCTGGGTGGGTGGAAATTTGTTGATCCCCGCAGATTCCAGAACTTTCCACCACAGAAATGTGAGGAAAATGTGTTTTTTTGGTCAAATTTTTATGTTTGAAAGGGATTCTGGGTAACAAAACCTGGGGGTAGGCAGACGGGTCACCCCATCCTGAATTGCCCTGGGTGTCTAGTTTTCAGAAATGTATAGGTTTGATAGGTTTCCCTGGGTGCTGGCAGAGCTACGGCGCAAAAACAAAAGGTAGTCTTTTTGTCTGAATCGTGCTAAATTTCACTGGGAAATTGAGGTGCGACCATGCTGCGTTTTGCGCTGTTTCATGTCGCAGCCACTATGCCTACCCACGCAAGTGAGGTACCATTTTTTTCGGGAGACCTGGGGGCACACTGGATGGATGGAAATTTGTTGATCCACGCAGATTCCAGAACTTTCCACCACAGAAATGTGAGGAAAATGTGTTTTTTTCGTCAAATTGTTTTGTTTGAAAGGGATTCTGGGTAACAAAACCTGGGGGTAGGCAGACGAGTCACCCCATCCTGAATTGCCCTGGGTGTCTAGTTTTCAGAAATGTATAGGTTTGCTAGGTTTCCCTAGGTGCTGGCAGAGCTACGGCGCAAAAACAAAAGGTAGTCTTTTTGTCCAAATCGTGCAAAATTTCACTGGGAAATTGAGATGCGACCATGCTGCGTTTTGCGCTGTTTCATGTCGCAGCCACTATGCCTACCCACGCAAGTGGGGTACCATTTTTTTCGGGAGACCTGGGGGCACACTGGGTGGATGGAAATTTCTTGATCCACGCAGATTCCAGAACTTTCCACCACAGAAATTTGAGGAAAAAGTGTTTTTTTGGTCAAATTGTTTTGTTTGAAAGGGATTCTGGGTAACAAAACCTGGGGGTAGGCAGACGAGTCACCCCATCCTGAATTGCCCTGGGTGTCTAGTTTTCAGAAATGTATAGGTTTGCTAGGTTTCCCTAGGTGCTGGCAGAGCTACGGCGCAAAAACAAAAGGTAGTCTTTTTGTCCGAATCGTGCAAAATTTCACTGGGAAATTGAGGTGCGACCATGCTGCGTTTTGCGCTGTTTCATGTCGCAGCCACTATGCCTACCCACGCAAGTGAGGTACAATTTTTTTCGGGAGACCTGGGGGCACGCTGGGTGGGTGGAAATTTGTTGATCCACGCAGATTCCAGAACTTTCCACCACAGAAATGTGAGGAAAATGTGTTTTTTTGGTCAAATGTTTTTGTTTGAAAGGGATTCTGGGTAACAAAACCTGGGGGTAGGCAGACGAGTCACCCCATCCTGAATTGCCCTGGTTGACTAGTTTTCAAAAATGTATAGGGTTGCTAGGTTTCCCTTGGTGCTGGCAGAGCTACGGCGCAAAAACAAAAGGTAGTCTTTTTGTCCGAATCGTGCTAAATTTCACTGGGAAATTGAGGTGCGACCATGCTGCGTTTTGCGCGGTTTCATGTCGCAGCCACTATGCCTACCCACGCAAGTGAGGTACCATTTTTTTCGGGAGACCTGGGGGCACGCTGGGTGGGTGGAAATTTGTTGATCCACGCAGATTCCAGAACTTTCCACCACAGAAATGTGAGGAAAATGTGTTTTTTTGGTCAAATTTTTATGTTTGAAAGGGATTCTGGGTAACAAAACCTGGGGGTAGGCAGACGAGTCACCCCATCCTGAATTGCCCTGGGTGTCTAGTTTTCTAAAATGTATAGGGTTGCTAGGTTTCCCTAGGTGCTGGCAGAGCTACGGCGCAAAAAGAAAAGGTAGTCTTTTTGTCCGAATCGTGCTAAATTTCACTGGGAAATTGAGGTGCGACCATGCTGCGTTTTGCGCTGTTTCATGTCGCAGCCACTATGCCTACCCACGCAAGTGAGGTACCATTTTTTTTGGGAGACCTGGGGGCACGCTGGGTGGGTGGAAATTTGTTGATCCACGCAGATTCCAGAACTTTCCACCACAGAAATGTGAGGAAAATGTGTTTTTTTGGTCAAATTTTTATGTTTGAAAGGGATTCTGGGTAACAAAACCTGGGGGTAGGCAGACGAGTCACCCCATCCTGAATTGCCCTGGGTGTCTAGTTTTCAGAAATGTATAGGGTTGCTAGGTTTCCCTAGGTGCTGGCAGAGCTACGGCGCAAAAAGAAAAGGTAGTCTTTTTGTCCGAATCGTGCTAAATTTCACTGGGAAATTGAGGTGCGACCATGCTGCGTTTTGCGCTGTTTCATGTCGCAGCCACTATGCCTACCCACGCAAGTGAGGTACCATTTTTTTTGGGAGACCTGGGGGCACGCTGGGTGGGTGGAAATTTGTTGATCCACGCAGATTCCAGAACTTTCCACCACAGAAATGTGAGGAAAATGTGTTTTTTTGGTCAACTTTTTATGTTTGAAAGGGATTCTGGGTAACAAAACCTGGGGGTAGGCAGACGAGTCACCCCATCCTGAATTGCCCTGGGTGTCTAGTTTTCTAAAATGTATAGGGTTGCTAGGTTTCCCTAGGTGCTGGCAGAGCTACGGCGCAAAAACAAAAGGTAGTCTTTTTGTCCGAATCGTGCTAAATTTCACTGGGAAATTGAGGTGCGACCATGCTGCGTTTTGCGCTGTTTCATGTCGCAGCCACTATGCCTACCCACGCAAGTGAGGTACCATTTTTTTCGGGAGACCTGGGGGCACACTGGATGGATGGAAATTTGTTGATCCACGCAGATTCCAGAACTTTCCACCACAGAAATGTGAGGAAAATGTGTTTTTTTGGTCAAATTGTTTTGTTTGAAAGGGATTCTGGGTAACAAAACCTGGGGGTAGGCAGACGAGTCACCCCATCCTGAATTGCCCTGGGTGTCTAGTTTTCAGAAATGTATAGGTTTGCTAGGTTTCCCTAGGTGCTGGCAGAGCTACGGCGCAAAAACAAAAGGTAGTCTTTTTGTCCAAATCGTGCAAAATTTCACTGGGAAATTGAGATGCGACCATGCTGCGTTTTGCGCTGTTTCATGTCGCAGCCACTATGCCTACCCACGCAAGTGGGGTACCATTTTTTTCGGGAGACCTGGGGGCACACTGGGTGGATGGAAATTTCTTGATCCACGCAGATTCCAGAACTTTCCACCACAGAAATTTGAGGAAAAAGTGTTTTTTTGGTCAAATTGTTTTGTTTGAAAGGGATTCTGGGTAACAAAACCTGGGGGTAGGCAGACGAGTCACCCCATCCTGAATTGCCCTGGGTGTCTAGTTTTCAGAAATGTATAGGTTTGCTAGGTTTCCCTAGGTGCTGGCAGAGCTACGGCGCAAAAACAAAAGGTAGTCTTTTTGTCCGAATCGTGCAAAATTTCACTGGGAAATTGAGGTGCGACCATGCTGCGTTTTGCGCTGTTTCATGTCGCAGCCACTATGCCTACCCACGCAAGTGAGGTACCATTTTTTTCGGGAGACCTGGGGGCACGCTGGGTGGGTGGAAATTTGTTGATCCACGCAGATTCCAGAACTTTCCACCACAGAAATGTGAGGAAAATGTGTTTTTTTGGTCAAATGTTTTTGTTTGAAAGGGATTCTGGGTAACAAAACCTGGGGGTAGGCAGACGAGTCACCCCATCCTGAATTGCCCTGGTTGACTAGTTTTCAAAAATGTATAGGGTTGCTAGGTTTCCCTTGGTGCTGGCAGAGCTACGGCGCAAAAACAAAAGGTAGTCTTTTTGTCCGAATCGTGCTAAATTTCACTGGGAAATTGAGGTGCGACCATGCTGCGTTTTGCGCGGTTTCATGTCGCAGCCACTATGCCTACCCACGCAAGTGAGGTACCATTTTTTTCGGGAGACCTGGGGGCACGCTGGGTGGGTGGAAATTTGTTGATCCACGCAGATTCCAGAACTTTCCACCACAGAAATGTGAGGAAAATGTGTTTTTTTGGTCAAATTTTTATGTTTGAAAGGGATTCTGGGTAACAAAACCTGGGGGTAGGCAGACGAGTCACCCCATCCTGAATTGCCCTGGGTGTCTAGTTTTCTAAAATGTATAGGGTTGCTAGGTTTCCCTAGGTGCTGACAGAGCTACGGCGCAAAAAGAAAAGGTAGTCTTTTTGTCCGAATCGTGCTAAATTTCACTGGGAAATTGAGGTGCGACCATGCTGCGTTTTGCGCTGTTTCATGTCGCAGCCACTATGCCTACCCACGCAAGTGAGGTACCATTTTTTTCGGGAGACCTGGGGGCACGCTGGGTGGGTGGAAATTTGTTGATCCCCGCAGATTCCAGAACTTTCCACCACAGAAATGTGAGGAAAATGTGTTTTTTTGGTCAAATTTTTATGTTTGAAAGGGATTCTGGGTAACAAAACCTGGGGGTAGGCAGACGAGTCACCCCATCCTGAATTGCCCTAGTTGTCTAGTTTTCAGAAATGTATAGGGTTGCTAGGTTTCCCTAGGTGCTGGCAGAGCTACGGCGCAAAAAGAAAAGGTAGTCTTTTTGTCCGAATCGTGCTAAATTTCACTGGGAAATTGAGGTGCGACCATGCTGCGTTTTGCGCTGTTTCATGTCGCAGCCACTATGCCTACCCACGCAAGTGAGGTACCATTTTTTTCGGGAGACCTGGGGGCACGCTGGGTGGGTGGAAATTTGTTGATCCACGCAGATTCCAGAACTTTCCACCACAGAAATGTGAGGAAAATGTGTTTTTTTGGTCAAATTTTTATGTTTGAAAGGGATTCTGGGTAACAAAACCTGGGGGTAGGCAGACGAGTCACCCCATCCTGAATTGCCCTGGGTGTCTAGTTTTCTAAAATGTATAGGGTTGCTAGGTTTCCCTAGGTGCTGGCAGAGCTACGGCGCAAAAACAAAAGGTAGTCTTTTTGTCCGAATCGTGCTAAATTTCACTGGGAAATTGAGGTGCGACCATGCTGCGTTTTGCGCTGTTTCATGTCGCAGCCACTATGCCTACCCACGCAAGTGAGGTACCATTTTTTTCGGGAGACCTGGGGGCACGCTGGGTGGGTGGAAATTTGTTGGTCCACGCAGATTCCAGAACTTTCCACCACAGAAATGTGAGGAAAATGTGTTTTTTTGGTCAAATATTTATGTTTGCAAGGGATTCTGGGTAACAAAACCTGGGGGTAGGCAGACGAGTCACCCCATCCTGAATTGCCCTGGGTGTCTAGTTTTCAAAAATGTATAGGTTTGCTAGGTTTTCCTAGGTGCTGGTTGAGCTACGGCTCAAAAACAAAAGGTAGTCTCTTTGTCCAAAGAGCTTAAGATTTCACTGGGAAATTGAGGAGCGACCACGTTGCATTTTGTGCCATTTCCCGTCGTAGGCACAAGGCCGACCCACACAAGTGAGGTACCATTTTTTTCGGGAGACCTGGGGGCACGCTGGGTGGGTGGAAATTTGTTGATCCACACAGATTCCAGAACTTTCCACCACAGAAATGTGAGGAAAATGTGTTTTTTTTGTCAAAATCTGAGCTTTGCAAGGGATTCTGGGTAACAAAACCTGGTGGTAGGCAGTCGAGTCATCCCATCCTGAATTCCCCTGGGTGTCTACTTTTCAAAAATGTATAGGTTTGCTAGGTTTCCCTAGGTGCCGGAAGAACTAGGGTGCAAAAACTACAGGTAGGCACTTTGCCAAAAAAGGGTCAATTTGTAACTGCAAAATTTAGGTGTGACCACGTTGCATTTTGCGGCGTTTCCTGTCGCAGGCACAAGGCCGACCCACACAAGTGAGGTACCGTTTTTATCGGGACACTTGGGGTAATTCAGATTTGTAAATCAACTGTTATTACCAATTGAGCTTTCTTGCATTTCTCCCTTTGAATGAAAGATATTGTGTAGAAAAAAAAACTTTATGAAAAATGACCAATAATTCTCATGCTAGTATGAGTATTCCCAACTTTGAAAATGTGCAATTATATACTGTTTCTGAACTCTATAATTTGTACCCAATTCATACATACATAGGTGTCTTTCATACAGATTATTCCATGTGTACATTTTCCAAGACAAAGTGCACTATACCCAGTAAATGAAAAAATACCATTGCAAGTTGCTGCTCAGTTTTTGGATCTGGGTTCGTCGGGTTCTTGGTGAAACTACAAGTCCCATATATCCCCACAACCAGGAAGGTCTAACGGATGTAACGGTATATTTCTTTCCAAGAGCTGTCAAAATTAGAGAAAGTTATAGGTGAAAACGTTGAGACAAAAGGCTGTTGTTTTCAACAAATTTTCAAATATTCCAATATCTAACTGTTAGTTTCTATAACGAAACCTTCATGGATTTAGACAAATGACCCCTTTCTGAATTCAGAATTTTGTCTATTTTTCGAAAATGTAAAGCTTTCCAGGATCCATTATTGCTTTCAAACTCATTTCTACCATTAACTGGAAGGAGGTGGAAAGCTCTAAAAATAGCAAAAATAGGCTATGTCCCAGAAAAATGCCAAAACTGAGTGAACAATTTCGGTTCTCTGACACAACACTGTCATTCCCTAAAAGCTGAGAAAATGGAGAATTCAGCCCCACAAACCCTTTTTTGATACCATTTTCAGGGAAAAAGCCAGAGGCTGTCATTTGCAGCCCGTTTTTCCCATTTTTCTGAAAAAAACAAAAAAAACACTATATTTTGGTTAATTTCTGGGACCCCTCCAAGGGAATCCACAAACCCTGGGCGGCTTTAGAATCCCCATGATGTTGGAAGAAAAGGACGCAAATTTGGCGCGGATCCCTTATGTGGTCAAAAAGTTACAAGGACCTAAGCGCGCACTACCCCAAAACACCAAAAAAAGCCTTAGCACAGGAGGGGGAAAAGGCCTAGCAGCGAAGGGGTTAAGCAGGTTCATTTTTCTAGTAGAAACACTCAAGATTCATCCTACTGCTTAAAAAGAGCTACATTGCATCCAACAGCACAAAAAGCTACTGCCCCATCGCAGACCTCAGGTTTCTAACATAATCGGTCATGTAAGGAATTTGGTTAGTGGTTGAGGGGAGTAAAATCCATCACAAGCAGCAACCACAAACTCTCTGTAAGGGTGAAACACAAGTAAATCCCAAATTAACCTATGCTTAACTGTTATAAAGGTGGTCCCAGGGGAGGCAGAAGATGTCTGACTGACCACCCCTAGGTCCACCCCTCCGTCGAGAAGTAGCCGAGCGTTAGCGAGAGGCCTCCTGGGTGAGGGTCCCCTCCTAGGTTCGTACAGCAGAGTAATCACACCACTACAAATGGACACCACACAGGAGGATAAGTTCTTTAGGCTTTTATCAAGAATAAAAGGTTGTTTGTCTTCAGCGTTAGGTACAGGCAGATCGAGGGATCTGAAAAGTCTCGTAAATAGGGGACAGGGTAGCGGGATAGTCTTTGTCCTGAGGACGAAAGGGATAACCTGCGCACAGCTCTCAATCCTCGAGCCGGGAGGTTCCGAGAGGATGGGCCGCGGCAGCGCCAGCAGGCCCCAAGGATGGTTCAGCGAATCTGGGCCGCGGCAGCGCCAGCAGGCTCCGAAGATGGTTCAGCTAAGATGGACCGCGGCAGCGCCAGCAGGCTCCAAAGATGGTTCAGCTAAGATGGACCGCGGCAGCGCCAGCAGGCTCCAAAGATGGTTCAGCTAAGATGGACCGCGGCAGCGCCAGCAGGCTCCAAAGATGGTTCAGCTAAGATGGACCGCGGCAGCGCCAGCAGGCTCCAAGGATGGTTGCAGGTTTCAGGGAAAAAGGAGTTCGTCTCGGGGTCAGCCGCGACAGCGTCAGCAGGGCTCTCGACTCCAGGATACAACTGCCGTCCTACTCCGGGGCTGGCCCAGATATAGGACTGGAGTCCTTTGATGTCCGGACCCTCTCGCCTGGGGGTCAGAGGGGCCGGGATGATGGTGACCAGACACCCAGCAGGGGGGTGGAGCCAGCGCCCAGGGAGGCCGGAAGGCGATCGATACCAGGCGTCCGGGGACGACTGGAGGGCCATCGAAACTTCCCTCCTCTAGGATCTGTTGAGTGGCCACTCTACCACCCGGGGGGATCGTGGTGCCTCGATGTCGGGGCTTCGCTGGGGCCTTGGCCGGGGCCGAGGCCACGTGCTCGGGACGTGGTGGTCCAAGATGGAGTCGGACGAGGCCTCGTGCTCGTAACGGGATGGGCCCAGGATGGAGTCGGCCGGTAGGGTCGGGGACGTGCTGGGTCCGCCATGTTCCAGGGGAGGAGAGCGATGGTGTGTCAGGGGGGTTGCTCTCGTTGGTAGTCCGTGTAAGGTCGGGCTAAGGGGCGCCCCGGGTCTGATGGAGGGCCGTTGTCGTCCTGGGCCCGCCATGCGGGGAGGGTTAGGACCACGCCGTGGGGCCGGGTCCAACACGCGTCCCCCCCAGCTGAAGGCAGGGGAGAGTCACCCATCTTCTTGGGGGTCTCCTCGCCGAGGCGGAAAAACCGGGACAGGCCATCAGCATTGGCGTGGTCGTTGCCAGGGCGATGCTCCGCAGTGAAGTCCATCCCTTGGAGGGAGATGGACCATCGCAGTAGCTTCGGGTTCTCGCCCCGCATCTGCATCAGCCACCGCAGAGGCCGGTGGTCAGTCTGCACCCGGAAGTGGGTGCCGAAGAGGTAGGGCCTGAGTTTCTTTAGGGCCCACACGACGGCGAAGGCTTCCCTCTCAATGGTGCTCCATCGTTGTTCCCTAGCCAGCAGGCGCTGACTGATGAAGGCCACGGGAAGGTCGATTCCGTCAGGGTTCACTTGTGAGAGGACCGCCCCAATGCCGTGCTCGGAGGCGTCTGTTTGGACCACAAACTCTCGGCTGTAGTCGGGGGCCTGGAGCACAGGGGCGGTGCACATGGCAGTCTTTAGTGTTTCGAAGGCTGTTTGGCACTCTGGGGTCCAGTGTACCTTTTGGGGTAGTCTCTTGGAGGTTTGTTCTGTGAGGGGCCCCACAATGCTCCCATAGTTTTTAATGAAACGCCGATAATATCCTGTGAGCCCCAGTGTTAGAAAGGCGATCCCGGGGGAGGCAGAAGATGTCTGACTGACCACCCCTAGGTCCACCTCTCCGTCGAGAAGCAGCCGAGCGTTATTGAGAGGCCTCCTGGGTGAGGGTCCTCTCCTAGGATCGTACAGCAGAGTAACCACAACACTACAAACGGACACCACACAAGAGGTTATGTTCTTAAGCTTTATCTGGAATAAAGGTTGCTGGTTCTCAGCGAGGTGTACAGGCAGATCGAGGGATCTGTAGAGTCTCGTAAAAGGAGCGGGGTAGCGGGACAGTCTCAATGTGGGTGCAGGAAGGGATACCCTGCGCACAGCTCTCAATCCTCGAGCCGGGGGTTCCAGCAGGACTCGACAGGTGGTCGGTAACGGAGAGGAGGCCGCGGCAGCGCCAGCAGGCCTCGAGGTGGTTCCGGTGAGGATGGGCCGCGGCAGCGCCAGTAGGCTCTCAAGATGGTTCAGCAAAGGTGGGCCGCGGCAGCGCCAGCAGGCTCTCAAGATGGTTCAGCAAAGGTGGGCCGCGGCAGCGCCAGCAGGCTCTCAAGATGGTTCAGCAAAGGTGGGCCGCGGCAGCGCCAGCAGGCTCTCAGGGTATCTTCAGGTTACAGGGAAATGAGTTCTTCTGGTGTCGGCCGTGACACCGTCAGCAGGGCTTTCCAGTCCAGGATACAACTGGCGTCCTACTCCGGGGCTGGCCCAGATATAGGACTGGGGTCCTTTGATGTCCGGACCCTCGCGCCTGGGGGCCAGAGGGGCCGGGATGATGGTGTCCAGACACCCAGCAGGGGGGTGGAGCCAGCGCCCAGGGAGGCCGGAGGGCGATCGATACCAGGCGTCCGGGGACAGCTGGAGGGCCATCGAAACTCCCCTTCCTCCGGGATCTGTCCAGTGGCCACTCGACCACCTGGGGGGATCTTGGTGCCTCGATGTCGGGCTTCGCTGGGGCCTGGGCCGGGGCCGAGGCCACGTGTTCGTGACGTGGTGGGCCCAAGATGGAGTCGGGCGAGGCCTCGTGCTCAGGACATGATGGGCCCAAGATGGAGCCAGGCCGGTAGTGGTGGTCCGGGATGGTAACCGGACCGGCAGTGTTGGGCGTGCAGGGTCGGGCAGACGGGGCTGCCCGAGGCTTGGTGGAGGGCCGATGTCGGTCTGGGCCCGCCACGCGGGAGGGGTAGGACCACGCCATGAGGCCGGGTCCAACACCCAGGAAGGCTCGGACTGCGGTCTGGGTGACCGGGGGCTCCCAGGCCCGGATGGCGTCAATCTTTGGCTGGAGGGGAGCCACCTGGCCGCTCCCTACTTGGTGCCCTAGATAGGTCACGGACCCTTGGCCTATCTGGCACTTGCTGGCTTTTATTGTCAGTCCGGCCCGTCGGAGGGCCGTCAGGACCTCCCAGAGGTGTGTTAGGTGTTTGTCCCAGTCGAGGCTGTATACTGCAATATCGTCCAGATACGCGGTACTGAACTCTTCTAGCCCCGCCAGCACTCTATTCACGAGTCTCTGGAAGGTGGCCGGGGCGTTTTTCATGCCAAAGGGCATCACGGTGAAATGGTAGTGGCCATCAGGGGTTGAGAAAGCAGATCGCTCTTGGGCACCAGGGGTGAGGCCGATCTGCCAATACCCGGCCGTGAGGTCGAAGGTGCTGAGATACCTGGCGGCCCCCAGGCGATCGATCAGTTCATCCACCCGGGGGATGGGATGGGCGTTGGTCCTGGTGACGGCATTCAGTCCCCGGTAGTCGACACAGAACCTGAGCTCCGGGGGTGCGCCAGGGGCGGTGGCTTTAGGGACCAGGACAACGGGACTGGCCCAGGGACTGTTTGAGGGTTCGACTACCCCCAGAGCCAGCATCTTGGCAACTTCGGACTGAATGCAGGTCCGAACTCGGTCGGGAACTCGAAAAGCCCGGTGTCGTACAGGCGGGCTGTCCCCAGTGTCTACATCGTGGACACACCACCGGGTGACTCCGGGAGTGAGGGAGAATAGGTCTGCAAATTGCCCAAGCAGCTTCCGGCAGTCTTGGTGCTGCTCTGGGGTCAGGGTAGAGGAGAGCGTGACCCCTTCGACGGAGCCGTCCTTCTCGGTGCTGCTCAGGAGATCTGGTAGAGGCTCGGAGTCGTCTTCAGCTCCGTCATCGGTAGCTAGCAGTAGGCTCAGTTCGGTGCGGGCAAAGTGAGGCTTGAGCCTGTTGGCGTGCAGAACCCGGAGGGGGTTCCGGGGGGACTCCATGTCCACCAAGTAAGTGACGGGGCTCTTGCGCTCCACCACTTTGAAGGGCCCCGTCCATTTGTCCTGGAGGGCACAAGGTTCGACCGGGGACATAACCCAGACCTGCTGGCCCGGCTCGAACTCGATGGACGAGGCGTTCTGGTCATACCAGCGTTTCATTTCCTCCTGACTGGACTCCAGGTTGGCCTCAGCAAGTTCCCGGGGATGCATCTTGGGCAGCCGTCTCCCAGCCTTCTTTGACCAAGCTGAGGGGGCCTCGAACAGGATGCCCATACAACAGTTCGAAAGGGCTGAACCCCAGGGACTTCTGGGGCACCTCTCGATAGGCGAACAGGAGGCAGGGCAGTAGGACATCCCATTTGCGTCGTAGCGGCTCTTCTAGGCCCTTGATCATCCCCTTCAATGTTCGGTTAAACCGCTCTACAAGTCCATTTCCTTGGGGGTGATACGGGGTGGTGAACTTATATGTGACCCCGCACTGTTGCCACAGGGACCGCATATATTTAGATATAAAGTTGGTGCCCCGATCACTCACGACCTCTCGGGGGAAGCCGACTCTGGAGAAAATCCCCATTAACGCTCGACCCACCACGGGGGCCGTGATGGTGCGGAGGGGATGGCTTCCGGATAGCGGGTGGCATGGTCCACCAGGACGAGGATGAAGCGGTGCCCCTGAGAGGTGCGGGGGTCCAGGGGCCCCACGATGTCGATCCCCACTCGCTCGAAGGGGGTGGTGACCACGGGAAAAGGCTGGAGCGGGGCTTTGATTGTCCCCCCCGCTCTTCCCGCTGGCTTGACAGGTCGGACATGTTGGGCAGTGGTTATTCACGTCGTTGCACATTTTCGGCCAGTAAAAATGGGTCACCAGGCGGCTGTAGGTCTTGTCCTGCCCTAGGTGCCCGGCGAGGGGCACAACATGTGCCAGGTTCAAGAGAAAGTCTCGGAACTGGAGGGGGATGACCAGCACCCGGCTGGCTCCCAGTTCGGCAATCTTCTGCTCGCTGTAGAGGAGGTCGTGGTCCCATTAGACCCAGTGGGACCCCGAGGGGTCTCCGGCGGCTTGAGTGGCGGCTTGTTGACGGATTACCTCGAGGGAGGGACAGGTTTTCTGTTCCTGTCGGAACTGTTCGCGGGTGGAGCCACCTTCTTGGTGCCATTGAGCTAGTTCTGGAAGGTGGCCGAGCTCGGTGAGGTCTTCAGCGTTGGACCCCTGGGGCCCGTTTTCAGTGTTGGCGTCCTCGGAGACGGCGGGCGGCGGAGGTGCCGGCCACTCCGGTTCTTCAGGCGGGGAGTCTTCGTTCGGGGCGGAGGCCCGGGCGGTCATGGATCGAGTGGTCGCACAGACCCACTCGGGCAGGCCGAGCATCCCCAGATGCTCTCTCCGCTCGACGTGGGCCCAGGGGGAACTTTCCAGGTCGTTCCCGAGGAGGCAGTCCACGGGGGCATCGTCCCGGACAGTCACTTTCAGCATGCCCGACACCCCTCCCCACTCGAAGGGAATGCGTGCCATCTGGCACAAGCTCTCGGAGTTGTCCGCCGACCGTACTGGGCACAAGATGTTGGGCAGGATTTGTTCAGGGGTCACCAAATGGCAGCGGACCGCCGTCACGCTGGCTCCAGTGTCACGGAGGGCTTCGGCCTTGTGTCCATTAATGGTGACCCACTGGCGGTACTTCTGTTTGTTGCCTAGGATCGGGGCTCGGGGGATCATGTCTCTTTCGCCCAGGCACACCAAGGACATAGCTGCGGGCTCCCTCTCGGTCTGTTCGGGGACTTCGTCCTCTTCCTCGCCTCCTTCTTCACCCAGGGCGGCGGCCATGATCTGGCGGTTTGGAGGACCGGTGGTGCCGGGTCGCTGGTTCATCGGGCAGAGAGGGTCATTAGCATAGTGGCCCAGCCGCTGGCATCTGTGGCAAGTAATGTTCGGACGGGGCCCTGGTCGTGCTGGAGGGGCCCCCCTTTGGCCTAGGGTGGGCGACGTGGAGGTAGGGGACGACCCCGTGGGGGCGTCTCGGCCTCTGCTCTGGCCTCCTCCGCCGCCTCGTGGTCGGTGGTTCCCCGGGGATCCCCGACCGTAGTCTCCCATCGGGCTCCGGGGGACTCAGGTGCTCACCCATCTATCAGCCTCAACAGCAAGTTTTCGTGGCTCTGTCAGTTTGCTGTCGAGGAGATGCTGCCGGAGTTCGATGAAGCAGTTGTTGGAAAGATGTTCCCATATAATGAGGTCGGCCAACTGCTGGAAGGTGGTGACCTGACTGCCTTTGATCCACCCCTCGAAGGCTCTGCTAAAAAAGTTCACGTATTCCACCCAGGTGGTACCGGGGATTTTTTTACAGTCTTGGAATCGCTGCCGGTACATTTTGGGGGTGAGTCCGTAGCGAGTGAGGAGGGCGTTTTTCATGTGTTCGTACGAGGTCATCTCGGCATCGGGAAGCTCTAGCAGAGCATCCCTCCCCTCGTTGACGAACTGCCCCCACAAGCCGGCGCCCCAGTCCTTGAGGGGTACTCGATGGGCGGTCATGGTGACTTCATAGGCTTTGAACCACTGTTGGATGTCGTCGTTCTTATAGTACTCTTTGACGACATCCTTGGGTATGTGCACCTTCGTGTCCATCGGAGGGAGCGAGGTCTTGTCCCCGGGGGCGCTGGCCTCATTTGTCTTGGCCTTGATTTCTAGCTCCTTTAAGCCACGCTCATGCTCGTACGTGAGTTTCTTTTCTTCGAGTTCTCTTTGTCTTCATTTCTCCTCCAGGTCTCCTTCTAGTCGTAGTTGCTCGAGGGCTATTTTTTTCTCGGCCAGCTGTAGTTCTCCGTCTAGCCGGAGTCGGGCTAGTTCTAGTTCGTGCAGCCTGTTCCTCTCTCGTTCTCGGGCGTCTTCGTGGGAGAGGCCCATGTCTAGGTTTGCGGGTCTTTCCCCTGCTGGAGACGCGTTGGTCTCCGGCCGTCCGTTCGGGCCTGGGTTATCTTCATTCTGGGGTGGCGAGTCTCCGGCTTCCATCCATGCTTGCAGGGCCAGTTTAAAGTCTTCCTTGGTACTTAGGCCAGTGGTAGTGATGCCCAGATCTTTGCAGAATTGTTTCAACTCCTTATGACTGTACTCTTCCATTTTCTCTTTCCGGAATTCTGCAGTCGGTCTTGTTTCTTGAGTAGTCATGCTCGCGGTGTGTTTTTCTCGGTAGCGGTTGACTCACTCTCTGTACGAATTGCGTTGGCTCGGATCGCACCGCCTGCCACCAATGTTAGAAAGGTGGTCCCGGGGGAGGCAGAAGATGTCTGACTGACCACCCCTAGGCCCACCCCTCTGTCGAGAAGTAGCCGAGCGTTAGCGAGAGGCCTCCTGGGTGAGGGTCCCCTCCTAGGTTCGTACAGCAGAGTAATCACACCACTACAAATGGACACCACACAGGAGGATAAGTTCTTTAGGCTTTTATCAAGAATAAAAGGTTGTTTGTCTTTAGCGATAGGTACAGGCAGATCGAGGGATCTGAAAAGTCTTGTAAATAGGGGACAGGGTAGTGGGATAGTCTTTGTCCTGAGGACGGAAGGGATACCCTGCGAACAGCTCTCAATCCTCGAGCCGGGAGGTTCCGAGAGGATGGGCCGCGGCAGCGCCAGCAGGCCCCAAGGATGGTTCAGCGAATCTGGGCCGCGGCAGCGCCAGCAGGCTCCAAAGATGGTTCAGCTAAGATGGACCGCGGCAGTGCCAGCAGGCTCCAAGGATGGTTGCAGGTGTCATGGAAAAAGGAGTTTGTCTCGGGGTCAGCCGCGACAGCGTCAGCAGGGCTCTCGACTCCAGGATACAACTGCCGTCCTACTCCGGAGCTGGCCCAGATATAGGACTGGAGTCCTTTGATGTCCGGACCCTCTCGCCTGGGGGTCAGAGGGGCCGGGATGATGGTGTCCAGACACCCAGTGGAGGGCCATCGAAACTTCCCTCCTCTAGGATCTGTTGAGTGGCCACTCTACCTCCCGGGGGGATCTTGGTGCCTCGATGTCGGGGCTTCGCTGGGGCCTTGGCCGGGGCCGAGGCCACGTGCTCGGGACGTGGTGGTCCAAGATGGAGTCGGACGAGGCCTCGTGCTCGTAACGGGATGGGCCCAGGATGGAGTCGGCCGGTAGGGTCAGGGACGTGCTGGGTCCGCCATGTTCCATGGGAGGAGAGCGATGGTGTGTCAGGGGGGTTGCTCTCGTTGGTAGTCCGTGTAAGGTCGGGCCAAGGGGCGCCCCGGGTCTGATGGAGGGCCGTTGTCGTCCTGGGCCCGCCATGCGGGGAGGGTTAGGACCACACCGTGGGGCCGGGTCCAACATTAACCCTACGGTAAATTGCCGCACAGCAGTTAGGCTTAATGTAGAGGCAATGTGTAGAGTAGTGAAAATGAATGCAAGAGTTTTTCACTATCAGGGCATGTAAAAGTAAAAAACTGCTTTTTAAATTGATTGCACCCAGCCATATGGGCTATCTATTTAAGACCTATCCTAGGGATGTCTAATATGCATTAAAAAGGGTGGTTGGGTCTGGAAAAAAAAGTTTATCTTGCCAGTTCAAAATAATAGTTAAAACTGCACAGACAGAGTGCAATTGTTTAAAGGCGAGAACAAAAGTATGTTAGCACGGGTTAGCAGTGGTAAAGTGTGTAGAGTCCTAACGCCAGCAGAAACAAAGTCTGCTGAAACAGGAGGATGGAAGGCAAAACATTGGGAAAAACCACACCAAGAATATTAGGTCCAACAAGTCACCACCCAGCTCTAAGCCCACACACGGACAAATCAGGCTTCCGCCTAAAGGACTGGAGTAAAACATTGCTCATCAGTGTCAGTGATGACATTCAAGATATTGCTGAGCAAGGCTCACTAGGAATGTTTATCTGCCTTGAACTACCAATCTATTTTGTAAAACGTGGATGATGCCCTACATCGCAGCTGTCAGCAGTCGCCGGCCTTTAACACAGACCATGTTCCACATAATAGGGCAATCCCGTAACCCCCAAACAACCTAAGCGTACAGTAAATACAATGTAAGTCCACTCCTAGCAGAGGCAGTTTGAAGTCATACAACAAAAAACAAAATAACATGTATCATATAACATGAGGTCATAAGGTGCCTATATATTGGGCCCCTGGCCCCTACTCAGTCACTGTATAGTCATAGTCTATTGAGAGGCTGAAGGTTTATGGTGTATGTGTGTATCTGTTCTGGGTAAGGCTCTCGGTTCCAGTGTGTTAAAAGATTACAGCAATGAGATGCAACAGCCAAATAAGCAAAGAAAACAGTCATTGTCACAAATATGTTCCATGGAGCAGTGAAAGCTTTACAGTGAACATTTTTTTCAACAGGAGTGACTCAAACATGAAATGCTTAACAAGAACAGGGAATTGTGTGGAATCTAGTTCAGGCCAGAGTACAGAAACTAAGGGGCATATTATCAACAACTAGCGAAATATATCGCTAAATGCGCTTGGCGACTTATTTTTTATCGCTGGATATTTTAGCGGAGAAAACATGCTATTAGCAACGGTTTTTCACCATAGCGCTAAAATGTCCAGCGATAGCGGCGTAATGCGAGAATATCGCTGAGAATACAGCGATATTCTCGCATTAGCGACAAAATGTTCTTAGCCATGTTATCAACCTCCCATTGGATAACATTACTAAGAACTGGTCAGAGCAGGCGTTAGTTTTTGGCTATAGCTGGAATATTTCCATCGCTACGCCAGCCTTGAGAATAGGCGATAGCGACGTTATCGACTGCTTTCAGTCACTAACGGGTTGGGTACACCCACTTTGCATGTCATTAGCGATAAATATCGCTGACATGCAAAGCGGACCCCAAACCGCTCGCTATCGCCTTCAAGCTGTCGCTAACTACTGTTAGCGACAGCTTGATAATAGGGCGATAGATTTTTTGCAGCTTAGCGGCCGAAAACGGCCGCTAAACCGGCGAAAAGTGCCTATCGCCCCCCTTGATAATATGCCCCTAAGATGTTATGGAAAAACCAACCATGCAATTTGGACAGCACATTATAATACTAAACGATGGTAAGATTTTAGTTAAACTGATGCTCTCTTCCTCAGCACAAGCGCTTTTTCGGGCCGCCTAGCGCCAAACACATTATAGTACAAAAGTGTGTGTGACTTCTCACATATGTTTCGTACTGGATGGGTAGTCTTCCAGTACAAAATCGCATGCTTAGACATACCTTTTAACTTTTCCCCATTCTATATGTGTTGTACAGTGCCCTACACATGCAATGTGGGACAAGTTAAGCTTAAGGAATAGCACTTTTCCTTGTTAGCGCCTGCCTCAAGGGGGTGTTAATATTTGGCACAAAGCCCTGACTACCATTGTTAATAGGTAGAGATGTCACCACAAACTAGCATGGGAACGCCCACGTACTATCTATATAACACCCTCTTAACGTAAATTAAGGGAAAATAGCTCAAGGTGCTATTATCGGTTTAGGGCTACTTACCTTTGTACAAACATTTTATCTTGGGAAGCAAATACTTTGCCAACCTTTTGCACTGGTGTGTCACTTTTTCAATACGTTACCTCAGCACAAAGTGTTGATAATTTAATTTGATGCATACATTTATAAATTGGATGTGGTCTGACCGCTAGACTGCCGACTTTGGAGCTGGGAAACCAAAGTTCGAGCCTCGGGGTCGACTCCACATCCTGTGATTCTGGGCTAATCACTTAATCTCCCCGTGCCTACCGAAAAAAATGAATGTGTCCTTGTGTAATGGAACTGGTGCTCATGTAAAGTGCTCCAATACCTTTGGGTCGAGTTCGCGCTATATAAATCTGCAAACACGAACAAAAAGACAAATAAGAGTGCAGAACATGTTCTTGAATTAGATCTTCACATGATTCATTGTGCCTCAAATTAATCAGTAAGGTAAAAAGAATCCAGAATACGTCAGCCAGACAAGTCCTTAATCTAAACAGAGAGGACCATATTACCTCTGCTCTTAAAGCTCTACACTAGTTAGCTGTAGCAAGAGAATCACAGGATATACTTGAGCCGGGCGCCGAGACACGAACAGCACAGTGTTTTTTTTCCCTAGAACACTAGTTCGGCTCAAGGGCAATGTATACATATTTTCACTGTAAGGAGCTATCTTTACCCCTCTTTTGAGGCGATAGGGATTTCTCCGTGTGCCAAGTCATATCTTCCTGCACTGCTCTGCTTATATACACTGGCAACTATGCTTGTTTGCATTGCTGACGTGTTGGTGTTTTGCCACCATCCGTCTTCACGTCTGTTAGAAATGGGATCCCTGGCTGGCCAGGGCTTGCGCCAAAGTCAGTCAGACCACCACTTCCACGTCAGGGCAAGGGAGTTACACGCCAAGATAACCCCTGCTCACCCCCTTGGTAACGTAGCACGAGCAGTAAGGCTAAACTCGGAGGCAATGTGAGTTAAGTGTTTGCGCACGCACCCCAGCAACAACACCCAAGGCCCACCACAAAGGAAACTCCACACAAGGTTATATATAAAAATAGCCTTCGTATTACACCAAAACACATTAGATAAAAACACACACTTTACAATGTGCCAACAGGCACGGGCAGGATTTACAGGGGATATGTACAAGACAGGGCCACCTGGACCACTGTCAGGAATCAGCACTTTTAGAACTTAGCACTTAGACAATAGAATGTAAAATCACTGTAGCACAAATTAGAACATAAAGAACACAACCAGTAACCACTGGTAACAGGTAAGTACCACCTACGCAACCCTAACCACCTTAGGAACAGGTCACGCAGGGAACCAGGACCTCACTAGCAACACCTGTACTAGCAAGAACAACCACCTAAGTATCACAATACCTGTAGGGGTATAAGCATAGGAACATTACACATGATGCATCACAACAAATTCAGAGGTGTAGGGAAGGAAAACACATGATGCATAACATACATTCAGAGGTGTAAGGAACAATGCACATGACGCCTTAAAACACATTCAGAGGTGCAGCATAGGAGAACACATGATGCATGAATAACACATTCAGAGGTGTAAGAACAATTGCGCATTAATCACATTAGCCACAACCTGTGGCAGTCCCTAGGCCAACTGGCCTCTCTAGGGCTAGGCCGCCCTGTGTCCCAGTGTCAGGGGCCTAAACGTAGCAGCTGCCCATGAAGTGCTGGGCAGCTGTGGGGACAATGGTGTGGCCAACAGGGTGGAGCCTCGCAGGCTCTGGCCAGAACTCTTGTGTCCCCAAGAGCCTCTTGGCTCTAAACAAACAAAAATGGCCCCCTGAGCATCTCTGGGCTCGAGAACAACAAAATGCACCCGTTGAACCTCGTGGGCTCGAAGAGATGTGCCCCCCAATGTTGGAGTCCCTCACGGGGGACTCAGGGTGAGCAACTGCAAGCCTCTCGGGGCTCTGAAACAACAATGCGCCTTGAGCCTCTCAGGGCCCATCAACAAGGGGGGCTCAGGTGTCGGAGTCCCGCTCGGGGGACTCTAAAATCACAATATGGCCCCAAGAGCCTCGGGGGCTCTACAGACCCGAAAATGCCCCAGGGGCAAAGATCGGGCTACTTGGGGGGGCGGACACCAGCAATGTGTCCCGACGCCCTCCCTCTCTTGCAAATCAACATCACGGGCCCCCACTCACCTGGACCTGTGGCGGGGGCTCCCCTGGCCGGTCCCGTGCTCTGGGCCTCTCCCGGGTGTCCTCTCTGGCGGTGGGCGGGGCTCTCTCACTCGGGAGAGCCTCGCGGGGGACCAGGCAGCTTCAGAAGGCTTCTCCTGTGGGCGGCGCGGGCTCCTCTTCCACAATGGAGCCCCGCCTGCAACTTCAGCAGCCGTGCTCCTCTTCCCTCCTCGGACTGCGGGGGCGGGACTTCCACTCCTTCTCCCAGGGCAGCGCTACCATTGGCCGGACAGTTAGCTGCTTCCGGGTCGTCGTGGGCAGAGCGGCGGCCCGAGGGGATGCTCTTGTTGTCGGCGGCAATCCGGGGTGGGCTCCCGGTTTAAATCAATAATACAGCGAGGTGGGCACTCGCTTGGGGCCACCAAACAAATTAGCGGCAAGGTCCCTGGTGGGGTGGGCACCTGCCAGGGGACTTTAAAATCGGCAATCAGCAGGGCAAATACCCGGTGGGCACCGGCTGTGAACAAAAAGCGCTCCCAAGCGCTAGGACGAAAATAAAGCGCTCTCAAGCGCTAGAGGCCCAAATAAAGCGCTCCCAGGCGCTAGGGGCCAACAAGCCCAGCAAAAGTCCTCCAGGAATGCAGCAAGGCAGGGGGGGGCAAGGCTGGGCCAGGGGCCAGCTCACTGGGCCCTCCAGGCATGAAGGCAGTCCCAAGTGGCGGTTCCTCCTGGCGCCAGCAGCAGCAGCCCCCCTCAAGTAGGATCAGGAAAAGAGAACCATTTGTAAGGGGACACAGCCCCTTTTTATACAGTTAAACCCTTTGTCTGGCTTCAGGGTGAGGGGAAAAACCAGTCGCTGCTGGTTTGTGAGCACTCTTGATGTGCTCAGCCCCTCACTCTATTCACTGGCAGGGCTAGGGTCATTAGACGCACCACAGGGGGCGGAGCCAGCATTGTGTGGGGAAAGCCCAGCCCTATTCAGGACCCAGGTGCACTCCTCCCCAGCCATCAGCATGCTAATCTCCACACTCACCACCAGGCAGACCCATCATGACTCATGGAGCCTGGCATCCCAGCCAGCTCCAGACAGTCACACGCCAGCACCTGTACAGCACACACACAGCCATGTCTAGAAGTGGCACTTCCACACTAGACACATACACGCCACATACATCATTTCGCAGCATTCAATCACACGAGTCTGCACATACCAGACTCGAGCCTTTACACCCCACGCATCAGGAACTACCAGGGACACATACATTCCCCATGCATTCCCATGGAAGGGCATGCCAACCTCACCACATGCACTCAGAGTGTGCACGCACTTTCCACTGGGACACAGTGAAAGTGCGCAGAAACCAAAAATCACCATCACCAGGTCACCCTTAAAAGCAAAAAGTTTAGGGGTGAACCTGCCAGAAGGGCCAAGTCCAACAACGTCATATGTATTATTTGCACTCCAGCCCTTGCACATTACATCTGTCCTCGGTAAAACATGCCTTGCGCCTTTCCGTGAATGTTTGTTTTAAGGTGGTAGCTTACGTTAATGCCAGAAGTGAATTTTCACCGTTACCGCCTCTATGCTTTCTCTTATAGGCAAAATGTGCTTGAACTGTTAACCTATTTCTCATTTCTGATAATAAAAGGGCAAGACTGTGGTCATGGTTAATTGTGAGCTGGAATGTGTTCGACTGGTGACTGCTTCCTGCTGAAGCATGAAGAGCGAAAATTAAAAAGAGGGAAAGCTGATGTGAATTTTACATGGTGACATTCACATATGATGCAATTGGAGTTTCTTTTTGTGGGGTTTGAATTGTTAATTGACCATTATAATCCTAAAAAACTCAAATGTAATTGTTTCAAATGTAAATGTCACCATCTAATATTCAAGACCAGATTTTCATTTTTCAGGGCTGTTTTTCATTGTGCATGTTTACTTCCACCCAGTCTACACACTCCAGCAGGACTACTCCACATTTATGACTCAACAATAATGAACTCAATTCCCTGGACACTGGCTATAACTAATTGTTAATCATTCTTCGCAGGAGCCTATCTGCTCTCAACAGCATGTATTGCACTATAGTGATCTGTTTGTTTATAGCTGTTGAGTCTTCATATTGCTTATGAGCAACACATTTATAGTTTCATTTGCACAGTACTTAAGTCCAATCATACAAGAGGCGCACTACAGTAACTATTTAATATATTTAAGGCAGTAAGATATGGAGCAGGTTTTGATGTGTTTGAATATTTCAGCACTGCACTTTCACAATTGCTAAATAAACTTTCTTTCTCAAATTTTGTTTACAATGTACCATTTGCCACTGGTTTCTTGAAGGTTTTCTCCCCAAACACGAAATAACACTTAAACCCAACACTTACACCTCACCACTTTCAAATGTAACCAACCGCCACTGCTGCTGATGTCCAAAGCTCTGCTCAAACAGCGCTATGAAAAATTGGCACACCGAATACCAAGGCTGCATAGTGTTGATTAGTGGTGAATTTACCTCAAGCCACTTTAATCAATTAACAGATTTTTCTACCCCTTTATATCATTCTTGCCGTTCCCGGCTGTCTTCCCTTCTCTTCCTCCTTCCTTCCGGTGTGTGTGTTTTTCTCTCTCTTGCTCGTGGTTAATACCTGATGAGGAAAAATAAGTGCTGATCCCCAAGCATCGGTGCCAGAGAGCTCCACTGGCAACAATCAGTTCAAATTAGGCACTGATGTCACCCTGTGAAAAATATCTATCCACTTCATTGAAATGATGATCCATCTTTAAGAGACAACTATTTTCTCTTTGGATTACCTCTTGGAAGTTACAATTTGTGGGCCAGAAATCTAACAACACTATACATTTTTTTAAACTTCTCATCTATGTGAGTAAAAGGTCTGGCATGATGAGGGAAACATATACTTCCAATAGCAGCATTGGCCGCTTGTAAGTAGATTCTACAATGTTCTACTGTTGCTTTGCCATTGGGTTCTAATGAACAACTACAGTGCTAACATTCTATATTTATGACAAAAGAGAGGCATCCCTCAACTCCCAGGCCAAGCTCTCACTCTCGCAGTTGGCCCCTGAACAGCCAAATCCTCGCCCGCCTTGTGCCTCATTGTTCCTTAGTCCATTTTCTTCTGCCTTTTTTGCTGTCCTCACTGCCTGCACCCATTCTTCCTTCTTTGACCTTGCCTGTGTGTGCCATTTTCGCACGTATTGCCTGCGCCTCTTATCCTGCCTTTTCTGTCTTGCCTTTTTGTGCCTTTTCCCTGCATATCACCTGAGACTCATTTTCCCCTCTTTTTTCTCCTGCTTGTTCTGCCGCCACTCAGTTCCCGCCTCCTTCTAGCCCTGCCCACCACCACACAACACCCCTCCTTCCTCGCAAGACCTACTTTATGGAGGTCGCAGCACGACCTCATTGAGCAGGTTTGAGGCCTAGCTCAACTACTGCTCCATCGAGACAGAAGACACCATCCAGACCATCGAACACCTTAGCTTCAATTCTAAACAAACAGAAAAAACACCATCAGGGGCACCCTTGCCTACAGACCACCTGGACCACACCCTAGCTTCTGCACCGTCATCCTTGACTTCATCGCCCCTCTCGTCATTGACTATAAAGACTACATCTTCCTCAGAGATCTGAATTTCTACCTCGAAAACCTCACTGACACCAACACCACCAGCCTCCTTGATAGCATGAATAACAATGGACTCACCCAACCTGTCACCGACCCCACTCACAAAGCAGGACACATGCTGGACCCCATGTTCACCTCCAGCAACCAGGTCAAGTACAGCCAAGCCACCAAACACACATGGACCGTCCACTCCATCATACAACATCTCCAGTCACTGCACCTTCACCTCTGAGCCACTCAGCTTATCCCGCTGTAGTTAGAGCAAAGTATCAGAGAGACAATGGGCTGATGCCCTCAACAAATTATGCCTCAACACTACATCAAACCTGGACCAAGCTGTCAAAACCTCAACTCCTAAACACCAACTGCACCGACATCATCGCCACCAGACACAAAATACCCACCAAGCAGGCAAGATGGTACACCAAGGAACTGAGGGCAGTTAAACACCACTGCAAGCAACGCGAAAGAAGATGGCACATAAGCAAGAACTCCTTAGACAAAACCACCTTCAGGATTTTCCTCAACCTTTACCACCGGCTACTGATAGAGAAAAAGAGGAAAGCCTTAGCTCACCCCATTGAGTGCAGCTTCAACCAGGTCAAAGAGCCCTTCAACATCGTTAGAGAGTTTGCCAACCCCACAGGCAGAGAAAACAACATCACCCCCTCCTATGTGACTGACTAACCAACTTATTCCATGACAAGATCGCCACCATCTATAAGAACTTTGTACCCCAGCTCAAGCCCTCAGACTTCCTTCAAATTCACACACTCATCGATTGACTGCATGGGACCAGTTCAACCTCCTAGGACACCCCAACCATCATAAACTCCATTCACTCAGGAGCCCTTATGGACCCCTGCCCGCACCACATTTTCAACCTCGGAAGCGGCAGGATCAGCAGCAGCTGCTCACTACCCTTTTCAACTCCTCACTCGCCATGGCCGCCATTCCCGAAGACTTCAAACATGCAGAAGTCAAATCACTCCTCAAGAATCCATCCGCTGACCAGAGCAAACTTTACAACTACCGCCCCATCTCCCTTTTCCTTTCCAGCTAAAAGTCCTGAAAAAAGCAACAACTCATGAATATCTGGAGCAGAGCCTTCTTCTACACACCACACAATCTAGATTCCATGTCAACCACAGCACCGATACTGCCTTGGTCGCAGCCACCGATGACATCAGAGCCCTCTTTGACTGGTGGGAAACAGCGGCTCTGATCCTCCTCGACATCTTATCAGCCTTTGACACAGTATCTCATCAAACCCTGATCAGAAGACTACATCATATAGGTATCCAAGGTAAGACCCTCAAATGGATCACATCCTTCCTCACCAGAAGAATTCAGAAGGTTTGCTCACCTCCATTCACCTCAGAACCCAAGTACATTATTTGCTGTGTACCTCAAAGATCCTCCCTCAGCCCCACCCTCTTCAATGCCCACATGACCCCTTTGTCCAACAGCGTCAGATCCCATTGACTAAACATCATATCTTACGCAGATGGTATTCATCTCATCCTTTTGCTCTCAGAAGATCCCACCAACACAAGTACCAACTCCACAGGTGCATCAAGAGCATTGCCAACTAGATGAAGGACAGCTGCCTGAAGCTCAACACAGGAAAAATGTAAGTGCTAGACGCAGGTATAACAAAGTGAGGACAGCTGATAAAAGCAGGATCTTTGATAAGCTGGGACTCCCTGCTGTAAAGTACTGGTGAAAATCTGTCCAAATTTAAATTCTACCACTTGACAAGTTGTGTAAAAGGAATGGGGAAAGACTATGTGGGAAATACAGAACTGGAGGACAAACTGCAAGGGGACCCATCACGTAAGGAAGTATCAAAGTGGTACTGGTTAATGACTCAGGCTGGGGAAGAAGACTTTACTTTGCCAATAGAGCTATAGGCGAGTGACCAACTGAAGTGGGATGTACAATATTTATGGCAAGTATCTATGATCACATTATGGCGCATAATAAAACCTGCATCTCTTAGAAAAAAACATATTTTTATGTTACACAGAGCATACTGGTCTCTGGAAAAGCTAACAAAGATAAAAAAGCAAGTGGTAAAGAGATGCCAAAGATGCAAAGAAAAAATGGCAAATGACATCCAAATGTTTCGGCAGTGTCCTCAGCTCCAGCTGCTCTGGTCCGGTGTGGGTAAGGTTATAAATGAAATACTGGGACAATATATAGAGGTAAGCGTAGATGTAACTATTTTTGGAGTTGTGAGTGATAATGTGGAACCATCCATCCTAAATGATAAGCAAAAAAGCCTATTATTTTTACTAATCTTACTCGCTAGGCGGGAGATTTGTATAAAATGGAAACTCACTAACCCCCCAACGTTAGATGAATGGTTGACATTAGTGCGTAAGGTTTAAAAAATTGGACCTAAGTAGAGAGGAAAATAACCGGATTAAATTTAGGTAGATATGGGACAGAAACAGGTTTTACAGAGAAGGTTATGAGAAGGGGTATGTCAGGAAGGGATGTCCAATAATTACCTGCACTGTAATAAAATAAAAAAAACGGGACTTTACCGTGGTGGAGACACAAGTAACTGTCCCACTGGATTTGGAGATCATAAGACAGACCTTCATGTCAAAACAAGAATGCTTGTTACCCCACCTGATGAGGTGAGGAAGTGTCCTGCTGGGAAATTTTCGAAAAGAGGGATTTTTGTCTTTTCATATCTCACTTATTGCACAAAATGAGGACAAAAAAAACAAAAAAACTAATGGAAACGCTGACCTACGCCAACAATTCCACCCCTTGGAATGACTTCTGTGGCCCTCGAAACTAGGACCATCACCCAAACCGACCGACCACTCCAGAAACCTCTGGATAATCCTTGACAGCAAACTGACCATGAAGTCCCACATCCACGCAGTCTCCACTTCCTTCTTTCTCACACTTCGCATGTTATGTAAAGTCTTCAAATGGCTCCCCCTGAGCACCAGATCACTCAGGCCCTGTTCACCAGCTGATTAGACTATGGCAACAAACCTTGTGCTGGGATCACCACACACCTCTACAGCGACTCTATACAACGTAGAACTCCTCCACCAGACTCATCCTCGACCTCCCCGTATGGACCCACATCACACCCCACCTCAGAAAACTCAATTGTCTCCCTATACAGAAGAGATGGCAATTCAAGCTGATGATTCACGCCTACAAGGGACTGCACAACCAAGGACCAGCTTACAGCAACCACTGCCTGAGCTTCCACCATCCTACCATACAACTATGGTCTGCCTTCCTCTCACTCACTCCCACCCCTAGCATCCACCAAAGCAAGAGCAGACTACGCTTCTTCTCCTACTTCCCTCGTAGCAAAAACCTGGAACGACCTCCCTCTGCAGCTACAGACCACCACCTCTCTTGTAGAATTCCGGAGAGCACTTAAGACCTAGCTGTTCGATTGAGTCACTTGAACCACCATTACCCTCAAGCGCCTGGATACCCTTTCGGGTAATTAGTTGCACTAAATAAATCCACAGATTGATTGATTGATTGGTTGGTTGGTCGTTGCAATAGAATCTGTTGAAATTTTGTGTTGGATATTTACCCTATTTGTCTGGTGGTGTTCAGATGTGTGCACTAAATTTTAGTGCTGTATAACAGTGGTTCTTAACCTGTGGTCTGTAGGCCCCTGGACGTCTGCAACACCTACTCAGCTGTCTGCAATAGTTTAGAAAATTAAATAACATTAGCAGATGAAAAAAGTACATATACATAAAGGCAAAATGTAAAGTTTCGTTTTGAAATCTCTGTCAATGTGAAGGAATTTGAAATTAGAAGCAAAAATTGAAGTTGGTGTCTTTACCTTGATTCGCGGGAGCAGCACAAGGACTGCAAACGGAATCTGGGAAGGACAATTGGTGGTCTCAATTGAAGCACTATGCGGAAAAAAAAAATAGGATGCATTAGGAGTTAAAAAAAGTAGAGTATGGCATATCACTTCGTCTTTTAGATATAAAACAACATTTATTTTTAAAATGGCAAACTTCCCATTAGATTTTAGATTTTAGCATTTTTTGGGGTAATTTAAATAAAATATTCCATGATGTGTATTTGTCTGATGTTTACCTGTTTCTGTATTTTTTATTATTGTTTTGAGGTCCAAATCATAGACTTTGCTTAGTCAGGGGTCTCTAATTTCCAGTAGTGAATGAGTGGGGATCCACAGAAATGCTCTATACTTCTGACATACCATAATTGTATTCAGAAATGCTGCTTGGTTTGATCTCTGTTTTGTCACTTGTAGCAGGAAAAGGGAATGTCAGCGGAGCGTATGCTGTCTTCTCTATTAAAGACTTACAACATTCAGTGAAGCTGCAACAGTTTTTCAATTTCCTGAGTAGCAGACTGCACGAAAGGGGGACAACGAGAACTGCATCTGTAATGTTTATTGATAATGCAGATATGAAACCAACTGCTTCACAAAATGTGAAACGAAATTTCGATATTTATTAATGTGTGGCATATTCCCATATTATATGTTTTATGGCCAAATTCCATATTATATATTTTATGGCCTAAATAAGTTAAATTGCTTTGAGATTAGGTTGTGATATTTTTACTACTCAACCTAATTTTCATAAGTACCTGTTGGCTGTAGCTACTTGTATCAACACCAACTTTTCAAAATTGAATTCTAACAAAATAGAGGTTTTTGTGCTGGGCGGTCGTTTTTCCAGCTGGTTCCATAATTGATGGCCTTCATCCCTGGATACTTGCCCTGCCCCTGTTTCCACTCTTCGCAGGATGGGAATCCTCCACAATCAAAAACTAGATTGCTTGGCCCAGGTTGCCAATATCACCTCCTTCTGCTTTGTACATCTACAAAATGTTATCATTTCCTTTCTCTTCTTCAGCTTTCTCCCCCTTTCCAGTCGTCTGAGCAATCGTTTGCTCCCACTTGATTCCTCTTTATTCCCTTCTTCTTGTTCTACCCAATATTAGGAGACTTTGCACTTGTGGCCATGTGTTCTCTTTTGTCGCTGTCAAAATATGAACTCCGCACCACTTGAAATGTGCCTGATTTCTAGGCACATGGGTATTTAGGAAGTGCCTGAAAACCAGGCTCTTGGGCACTAAGGAGATGCCCGAAAATCACGTTGTTTTCTCAATAATTCTGCTCTCTTCATCTGTGCTGCTCAGCACTACAAAACTTATAAATAAATAAATCCACACCTTTGTCAAGACACGTTTCTCCATGTTTCCTCATAAAATCTATTACTTTTGGTCGCTGAAAGCCTCTATCATTGTAAAACAGTAACATGTTCATAGACGAAGAATGTTTTTTAGTCTTCTATTTTAACACATGAGACTCATGTTTTATAGAGCCAAGAAGACTCTTGGAGCTAGAGGTGTTCTACCACAATATATCGTTGTTAATATCACCCCGCCAAAATGCCTTATTCAGAATATTGACTATTACAATATATTAAAAGTAGGTGTATACATTTAATTTTCTTCCATCCACCCGGCATTCCCTCAGCTAGCCAGCCACGCTAGCCAGCCGTGCTAGCCAGCCTAGCCTTCCAGCCTAGCTGCCCAGCAAATGAGCCTAGCAACTCGGCAGAGCGACTCGGCAGAGCAAGTTGACGATTAAAGGAAGCGAACCACTCACACAGCACCTATGAATGTATATGTTTGCTGTAATATTCTGTATGGGTTTATTCCAAAACAGTCGCTTTCCTGTTTGAAACCTTGTAAATACCTTCACCGATTGTCACTCAACTGTTGTTTTTGGTTCTTACAAATACACTTGGGACACTTTGCACAAATAGAGATTTATTTTGTACAGTATATATGCTATAACCTTTTTTGTACAATACAAATTTAATTATGGTACAAACATTGGTGTCATGAGCGCTCTCTATCTTTTACCGCCCTCCTTACTGATATCGCTATTATGCTAGATAATTATCAATGAATTTCAATGTACTATTCCACTGAAACCGTTGTTTTCTATATAAAGTATGCACCCTGGTTCCCGAGTGAGTAGGGTTCCTTGTCTTTTCCTTTCAGCCTTCCAGCCTAGCCAACCAGCTTCTTCAACTAGCCCAGCCAACTGCGCGAACAACCAAACAGTCAGCCTAGCCTATCGAAGTTTAGCCAGTCAACCTAGCTGGTCACGGTAGGCCTAGCCAGACAACCTAGCCGGTCAACTTAGCCTTTCAGCTCCACTTTTCAGCCGAGCCCCTCAGCCTAGCTGGTCAGCCTAGCCAGCCTGTGTAGCCAGCTGATTTAGCCAGCCAGCCAGCCAGCCAGTCAGCCAGCCATCCAGCCGGTCAGCCAGTCAACTACAATACGGGATCTTAGCCAAGAGACCGAGAAGCGATGAGGTATATGCAGGTAAATGTAAATGTACTGTCCATAACTCCACACCCACGTATTGCGACAAACTATACAGTAACATATTCCGGCATAATTCAGCAGGCATATCTCATATTTAAACTGAACAGGGTCACAGCCAGATGCTTCAAAATAGTTGCTGTATGAAAATTTTCCTATTTTTTTTCTTTTCTCCATGTCCTTCTTCAGTGCATTTCTTTTACTTCTTTAACGAAAGAGATAGCCCAACGCGGAAGGGCTGTATAACTATTAGACTATTCTAGCCGTTCGGGGTTGCATGTCATATTTTAAATATTGGAAGCGTTACAATGCTTGGCGTTGCCTCTACTGTGTAAGTGTGTGTTCAAAGGGATGCGTGATTCCAGGGACGGTGTGCTGCTGAACTACAGAACACTTCTGTGGGACATTAACAGGCATCGATCCTTGATGGTCGAGCGCCGAGTCCTGCCGATAGGCAGTCTTTCCTTTGGGAAAGTGACTGGTACTGTTTTCACAGTCAGTGACCTCTAGTGGTCGTTACCGGCAGTGCTTCCAAAGTGTCAAGCCGCCCTTCCTTGATGTGGCATGAACACCCTCTTCTTACAGTGACACCTGCGTGCAGATAAAAAAAAATACAAAGACAGAATTAAAGACGCATTTGTCTCTGCTCGCAGATGCTATTTTGATGGAAATAAATGAAAAGCCATCTGATGAAATTTAAGCATAGGAATAAAGCTGTATTGTGTTTAAATTGTTAGGAATTTACTGCGCACTGAACAATTATTACTGACTGCAGCCAAATCCATCAAGAGGAAAGAGGGCCCAAGCGGCAGCAGCGGAGTGAAAAGCCCATTACGCAAATGACATGGAGTGGAAAGACGCGCGCGGCATAATATCCTCGCGTCCCTCGCGCGAGCAAATTGTATTGCTTCAAATTGGAGAGAGTCGGTGGAATAAGGGCAGATGAAGAGCGGGAGTGGCGAGGGGGAGACCTGTCGGTATACCTCTATGCTGAGCCGCAGCACAGCTCTGCCATGCACCTCCTCCTGGACAGGCTGTTTTTACTTCCATTACTGGGACCCTCAAAGAGCTCAAAATATACAAGTCCATCTTTACCTGCAGTGCATGCTTAGGGCCCCATTCTGCCTGGCCTAATATGTAGGCCAGGCACCTGGGATTAAGTGCCCAGGGATGCAAGGGGCATCTGAGCCTGATTTTTGCCCTCCCTTTCCTCCCTCCGTCTGGGGCACTTTGGCATTACAGAAAGGGCCGTAGACATTTGTGTGGTGCCTTCCGCAATACAGATAGCACCCGCACATATGTAATGCAGACACTGTTTTAAGAGGGTGCTACCCATGCAAATGAGGGACACACTTTGCCTCTGACATTGCACCACGTTATGGGCATGGGCACAGACGCAAAGAGACCATCATGAGGTGAAGTGGTTGTGTGCCACAAATAAGTAGAGCATTGTCCGCAAGCCCGCAGAGGGCAGGCCTCTGAAGGGGGGAAACGGGCCGCATGGATTCCAAGATACCTCTCTGCAAGCCGGTGCAGTGGCTCACTTTCTCCCCTCTGAAGGGCTGCCCTCAGTGGGTGCACTGACTGTGCACCACCTTTTTTTGTGGTGTATAATCAGTACTCCTATGTCACATGGCCGATAGGGATATTGTTGACATCACTAAGTTAGCATGGCCGTTGCAGCCATGATGCTGCTTTTGTGCACTTTACCACATGGCTTTATTTTTGCAAGACACTGTTTATGCCTTTTGCATGAGAACTGCCTGCTGTGTTCGTTCTCTGCCTGTTCCTGGAGTTTAGTCTGAACATTGTGAGCAAGGTCAATAAACAATGCCCCTAGTTATTCTGTTCTGGTCAGGCCCTAGCACCAAGACAAAACATACTACTGCAGTTGCTGGTGGAGACTCGTACTTTGATATTATGGGGATACATGTTTAGGTGACACATACTTATAGAGGGATATTTCCAGGGAGAAGAGCAACACTCACCTTCGATGTAGAAATCCCATCTATATGCTAAGGTATGGGGTCTGCTGACAAAACCAGAGATCTTCTAATATATAATAATACTTCTTATTTCCAAGGGGGGGGAGGTTAGGCACTATAGTCCTTTCCATTGTCTTTATATGATGACGTCTCCCTTCATAATGTATGGACTGGCTGCGATGCTAACTGTATTACTGTTATGCATTTTTCTGCTTGTTGTGGCACGTATACTGCATGTTAGAGCACGTTAGTTAAAAAAAACATTTTTAACTATATTTGTGTCTTGGTCAAATCTTATTGTGGACAGGTACAAGAAAAGGCATGTCTTGTTACAGCGATTCCTGAGAGATCCAGGAGTGTTGTGTTCTGGGGTGTCTAATCACTTGCTTCTCCGTTTTTGTGTAGGAAAGCGAGAGAGGCACTATAGCTAGTTGGTCCTGGGCTCGTGGGTACTAAGACGGTGGGAAGGCTCATCTCCTTTACAACGAGGTTCTATAATCCTGCGCATAGTTCTGTGTATGTGCAGAATCCCTGCAACACCTTCTGACAGCCTCTTTGACTCTGTGCCTGAATCCAAAATATGACACGGGTACAGAGGCAGTTTCCCTCATTCGCATGGCACCGTGCTCCCAGGCAAATGAGAGGACGCCCTCTTAAGATAGCCCCAGCATTAAATACAGCTCTATCAGTTACAGAAGATGTTGCCCAAGTAACTGTGATCCCTCCTGTTATACTAAGGTGCCCTCAGAGCCCAGAAATCAGGGACCCCTGCATGTTATGCTCCAGTGCACTATATGTAATGTGGTGATTACCATTTTCGTAGGTCGGAATGGGAAATAACAATGTAACTTTTTCCCATCTGTGCTGCAAAATTCAGAATCTTACATTATGTGACATGCACTACTTTTGCCTAGTTTTATATTGTGAAATTTGCGTAGGGCGAAACTGCTGGGTCAGTGTGAACTCTACTTGTATTCTTCATTCAGGTGCAAACTCCTGTTTAGACTGAGAACCTTGCATATCAATGCAATGCACTTCCATCCTCATACAAAATACTTCCAGTACACCTCATTATCAGCCTGCCAAGTCCATTATCCCATTAAAGCGGCCCACACACCGCCCTCTCAGTGTACTTCATTATTGTGGAAAATCACACAATGCCCTACCAATACAGAGACTCCCACAGTTCTGCCAGTGCATTTCAATACATACTTTTTATGTGCCACTTTAAACAGGGGTTTTGGAAATGCATACTTATAAAGAAGAAAGAGATGAATGAGTGTGTCGACTATGCCTGGCATAGTCACAAATTTAGGAAGGTCAAGAGAATTACGCTCGCATTTGGGATTTTCTGTTATTAATAATTCAACCACTTTTCATTTTCCTCTCGTTGCCGGCCGCCATCCCCTGGCAGCAGGATGTGTATTCATGATGACTGACACCCAGGGCTTGTGGCCATGACAATGTGAGAATGTCTGGGCGGCCTTGGTGTTTCGTACCTTCCATTACTGACCTTATGGCAATGTGTGCCTTTCGACTTGCATCACAACCAAGTATCTACTTTCAGGCCGACATTTTTGCATTTCCCTTTGCATTCCCTTGTTCTTCTGTCTGCCCTTCTCCTCTCCTACTCTCTGGAAAAAGGACAGACTGTCTCATTGGTGCCACTCCCAGAATAATTGTATCTCTATGGTAATGTATAAAAGAGAAGAAGGACATTGCGCTCTTAAGTATGTGTGTGGAGTTGTATAGTGCAAACCTGGCTGTCACGCCACAAACCATGGTGCAGTTGAGTGTAGGACAGATGAAAGTATAGTAGTAAACATCTGTTATTCAACGCCAAGATGTCCTTGGGCGAACGTGTGCTTTACAAATACACCTTATGTAATGTCATGTTATGTTATGTTATGTTAAGTAGTATGGAAGGGGTAGGGAGTGGCGGGAGGAGGAAGAGTGGTGATAGCTAGCGAGCACGGGTGCTGACATAGTGAGAGGACAGAAGGAGGGAGTTAAGATGCAGGGATGGCTCATTCCCAACGGTTTAATGATAAAAAAAAGTCGCAGGTTGATGAGGTGTCGTTTGAAGAGTCGGGCTGAAGCTTCTTTCTGGAGAGGATGATTGAAGGTGCCTGACAGACCTCAGAGGGATCGTCATCCTTTTCCACGTGCACAGCAGGAAGAGGCTTGGCATCCGATCTAGTCCATGGTGCACTTCCCAGACTCAGGTGACGCTGCTGGCGTCACTTATACAGTTGCTGTAGATGTCTTTATTTTGGAGGTCTAGCAGAACCCTCGTTGCTGAATTGTGATGGGTTTTTAAGAGATAGAGTTCTAAATCATTCTTGCATTCGATCCAGCATCCAATCCTGAACTTGACAGTTATGTAGAGGGAGGCCCTGGAGAGAAAAATGACTAAACTAATAGAGGGGGCCACAACCCCTGCCTTAGGTTCTTCCTTTTACGAGGCTTCTGGCTCCTAGCTTCCTGACTCCACCCAGAGCCTACCTACAACAAACCAGAAGGTGACAAAAAAAAGGTGAGTGGAGCCAACATCGCACTTTCACCCCAGTGCTTCTTACTCCTTCCTTAACTCTAATCGCATGTTCTGCTCCCTGTAATTACCACAAAGGAGCTTTTCTGACTCTGCCATGGGCCACAGCAGTCAGCGCTCCAGGAAAGATATTTCAAACGCAGCTGATAAGTGGTGACACCTCACATACCAAGTAACAGATCCAGCCTTTTACATTAGGACAACTGAGGGCCTTGCCCGATGCACACATACGCAGATACCACCACTTCCCCAATAAAAAAATGATTTCCGACAGAATTAACAGAAAGGTGCCCTTTGCACTGATCTGCTTAGGTATTCACGCACTTTTCCCTTTCTCCTCCCATAATTGATTGGGGCACTACCCCTAAAACCCATGCATGCAGCCACCCCTGCCTAGCCACATGAATGTGTCTGGATTGGGCTACTAAGTTGCCAGTACTTGGTGCTTCTTGGGAAACATTTGCTATTTCTCCCAGCATCCCATAATCCTCAAGGATGAGAAACCCTCCGCATTTTGCAAGCTGATAGGCAGACACATTGAACCAAAAGTGGGGCAGAGGGTCCTCACCCTCTGGGAGAACATGAAGTACTCACGATGGGAAAAACAGATAAATCCCAGACCCAGCTACAATTTGACCAGCATAGGGCCTCCAGAACCCGCGATACGGACGTCTCTCATAACAGCACAACATTGTAGGGCGCTGAGCCATTCGCGGAGGCAGATATGAAAAATATCTTGGTGTCCATGCAGAAAAGCTTTACCAAAATATAAAGCAAGATTGACGCTCTTACGTTTCCCATGGACCGGATGTCTGAGCGCCTTGATAAGCATGCAGAAAGATTAGATGAAGTGGAGAGAAGGGTCTCAGAGGCGGAAGACCGGCTGCAGGACGAGAAGGTTGCTAGTAAGAAGATAGACAAGCTCCTCCTAACATTCCAGGCTAGGGCAGATGATTGAGAGGCCCAGTCAAGGATCCACAACATAAGGATCATGGGCATCGCAGAAACAACCAACATCACCAAAATGGAACAATTTGTGTAGCGATTACTCACAGAAATACTCGGAAGAGATGCTTTTTCTGACATGTTCATTGTGGAAGGTGCACATAGTTCCTTGACCCCTAAAGCAATCACAGACGCAACCCCAGGACCCATAATTTTGAGACTGCTCAACTACAGGGACCAGGGTGCAGCCTTAAGGAAGGCTCAAGATCTGGGAACCCTCAGATATGAATAATCTGAACTTTCTCTGTACCCAGACTTCCCCAGCCGGTACAGGAAGACAGGAGATTGTTTGTACCTGCTAAAAAGAGACTCCGAGAGCTCAATATAGACTACAGCATTCTTTATCCAGTTAAGTTGCGGATCATGTCGGAGGACAAGGCTTTTTATTGACCCTAAACTACCTCTCCAATTCATGAAAAAAAGGAGCAATCAATGGGGCGATGCAGCTCCCTGAGAGAGGGCCATTGGAGGGGGTCGGTTTGCTGGACTTTGTCGGAGCAGCGATCACACCTGGGGCTGCAATTATGTGAGTTGTTTGGTGGGAGCAAGGCATTCACACTATACAAGTTTGGTATATAAGTCCTCTGCTGGCACCGACTTCCAGAAATTTAAGGCAGACTATGTTACACTGTGATGAACAACCTTTAGCTGAGAACCTAGAAGCACGGCCACTTTTGCCTGTCACATGGAATTGGGACTTTCCCACCTGGCTGACATAGTGAAAATACAACCACTTTTATTGTGGCACCGAATTTGGTCATCAGATAAAACAGCCTTTTCACAGATGAAAATCTCAGACTGTATGGCCTTGGAGAACGTTCATAAATCTAGATGGATATCTTAAGTGAAAAGGTTGTTATTAGACCTGGGATGGGAAAAATATTATCATGACCCTACACTAATTCGGGAGGTGTCTAGGAAAGCCCTTCAGAAACACTGCCTTAACCACCTCGAAGAATTGCGTCTCACGAGTGAGGTCATGAAACCAAGTGTCAAACATAGTTTGGCTGTTCAAACAACACTGACCATCCAGCCCTATCTAACGTATAACATCTCTACCTATGAGCGCTTTCTCTTGGTAAGGTTCAGACTAAACTTTTTCCATCGTTTGGTGGCTTTTCCAAAGAGAAATAATTGGGCAAAAGATTTAACTCTATGCCCCTGCGATCACATCTCTACCCAGACAACTTTACATACCATCCTTTTCTGTAAGTTCCACAGAGAGTTTAGAAAGATATGGCTTATTCCATCACTAAAATTAATGGGGTTTAGAAGATGTCGACCTGCATTTCTTTTTTTTACAGTTACTGGAGGGGGAACGGTTGGTTTTCATTATTGTTAACTTTTTGAAGTGTATCATTCGCCACAGAAATAACTTAGAATGAACTAATGAAGAGAAACTGTGAATAAATTGACTTGTCTGTGGGTTACCGTTTCCTTCCTATAGAACAGCATTCTCCCTGTTTGATTTTAAACCTCACATCTGGTTCATATTTTTAAAAAAGTATATCAAATAAGCTGTGATAAGTTGCAAAAAATAACAGAGAACACAT
This sequence comes from Lissotriton helveticus, assembly GCF_964261635.1. Taxonomy (NCBI): domain Eukaryota; kingdom Metazoa; phylum Chordata; class Amphibia; order Caudata; family Salamandridae; genus Lissotriton; species Lissotriton helveticus. The sequence continues at coordinate 201,051,214 of NC_136062.1, read as the reverse complement.
ATTCTACTCAAGCTCCTCCATACCGGAAAGCGATCTGAAACATTGTATATAGTGTACAAAGAAAATGTAAATATTGTAAATCTCAACACTCACTCATATATGTTACCTCTTTTTAAACTTGACAGTGGCTGTACAAAATGAATTGTGTGGAGTGCTCTTCTCGATAGCATTTGGTTTTTATGAACTGTAATATACCATTTCTTATCTTGTAATTTTATTCTAATTGTATAGATTTTATTGTTAATAATTGTTTTTGAATGTATGCTTTTATGATTTTGCAACTTAAAATCGAATAAAGCTTAATTGAATTGAATTGAAAGCTGAGAATTTAGAAGCAACTGTGTAGATTAGGGGGTCACATTCGGTTTGTTCCATTATTCGCAGCCGTGGCCGCTTCAGGTAAGAGTGGTGGGGCCGGGTGGGGAGGGATTTTGAGAGACGACCATGAGGGAAAATGAATTATTTTTTCATTTTCCCTCGTGGACGTCACTGGAAATCCCCCCACCCGGCCCCAGCGCTCTTACCTGCAGCGGCTGATGAATCGCTAAGTGCGGCCAGAACTGCGTTGTAGTCAGGTATTGGGAACATCCATCCCAAATGTGTGCTCCACCCAATGTTCCATTGTTTGTTTGAGAGGGTGGGTTAGGTACGGGTGGGTGGGAAAAATCTAAGCTATGTCTGTTGGGGAATGGATAGCATTGGTGGGTTTTCGGTTTATGTCTCAACTGGAAGTTTTTTGGGGGGAAGATGCATGAAGGATCTGGTGGCCAGGTATACTAGGTACAGAATGCTACATAGGCAAAGATCGCGGACACAGACAGAAACATAAAAAGGCAGGGAACCAGTAGTTCAATACGGTTCCTTACTTGGAATGTCAGGGGTCTCAACAATGGTAGGAAGGTCTGGAAAGTGGTTGCATACCTCAAGAGGCATAGCTTAGATGTGGCCATTCTGCAAGAGACCCATCTTAGACTTGACAATAGCTTGATGATCCAGTGTAGAATGCAGGGTTACTGTTACACTGCCAGTTTCACCTCCCATGCCAGAGGAGTATTCCTGTGGGTCCGGCGAGGTTCAGGCATCGTATTTGAGGGGCTGGGGGTGGTAGATATGCTCTGGCCCGCTGTTGTAAGGATGATCTTTTGCTCCTACTGGTCGGTAGGTAGCAAATATATGGCCCAAATCACGATGAACTATATTTCTGCTACACCCTTGAAACGCGATTGAGTCAATATACCAGGTTGCCACAGATCTGGAGTGGGGACTCTAATTGTATATTAAATCCTGATCTTGATCGCCCTAAAGTTACCCCCATGCGAAGGGTCAGCGGTGTCTCAAGCCATTTTGTAGATAATGGACAGTGAGGGACTACTGAATGCACACTTCCCCCATGGGAGTGGGGTTACACACAATACTCATCTGTGCATGATACACGTACCTGCAAAGATTTGTGGTTGATCGCTGGATGTTTGGCTGAACGGCTTCAGTATTGTGAGCCTCTACTGAAGTCCTACTCTGACCATGCCCCAGTGTTATTTGTTGTTAGGTACCAGAACAGGGCTATGCATGTGTTTACCTGGCGCTCCCAACTTTTTCATTGCTAGATTCTGTTATCAGAACCGAGCTGGCGCAGGCTATATAAGAATATTTATTACACAATATGGGCTCTGTCACAAATTTTTCTGGGGTCTGGGATGCATTTAAAGTCTTCATACAGGGGTGACAATCTCTAAACATGCGGGATCCTCCGATCAATTAGGAGTAGACTATCACGACTGAAGAAAGAGATAGGGAACCTGGAAAACAGTTTTCAATGCACCAATGACCTTAGCACTCTGGCAGGTATTAGGCAAAGACTGGAGGAATTTGCACGAGACAGCAAATTACTAAATGAAATACATGTGTAAATATGCTACTGCATGTGCGTACGGGGAGCGCGATCATCCAGGTGCTGTCTTGGCAGGCATATTGAGACCTAAGAGGGCCATGGATATCACCCAGGAAATCCTATCTGATGATGGGTTGCTTAACCAAGGGGCAGATAATATAGTAGAAAGGTTTCGAAATTATTATGAGTATTTATATAGAACTCGGGGGCATATTACCAAGCAATAGCGATAATTATCGCTATTGCTTGGTTAGAGACAAAATTTTACCGCTGAGCTGTGGCGATTTTTATCGCAGATAAACCTTGGTATTACCAAGGTTTATCGCAAATGCGATAAAAAACGGCCGCAATGCATGAATATCGCTGAAAAGTCAGCGATATTCATGCATTACCGAGCTAATGCTCTTAGCCATGTTATCCACCTCCCATTGGATAACATGGCTAAGAACTGCTCAGGGCAGGTGTTAGCTTTTGGAGATATTCACGCTTAGCGCGAATATCTCCAAAAGTTGGTAATAGGAGATAGCGATGTTAGCGACTGTTTCCAGTCGCTAACATCTTGGCACGCCCACTTTGCATGTCATTAGTGATAAATATCACTGACATGCAAAGTGGGGCCCAAGATGGTCGCTATCTCCTACTAGCTGTCGCTAACTGGTGTTAGCGACAGCTAGGTAATAGGGAGATAATTTTATCTCCGCTTTCTTGGCTTTTAAAGCCAAAAAAGCGGAGATAAACCCCCTGGATAATATGCCCCTTGGTCTTCTACTGATATTGTGTAAGTGGAGGACTACTTAGCCCATATAACAATACAATGGCTCACCTGGGAGCACAGGGAGCATCTGATGGCTCCCCTGATCCCTGCTGAAGTTAAGACGGCCCTGAAAGGAATGCAGTCAGGCAAAGCGCTGGGTTTGGATGGCCTTACTGTAGCTTTTTACAACGCCTTCCAGGATCTATTGATCCCCCACTTAATAACATTATATGAGGAGATGGTGCGGTCCGAAGAAGTGCCCCCCACAATGCGAGATGCTGTAATAGTAACGTTGCTGAAGCCTGGGAAACAGTCCAATCTTTGTTCATCATATAGACCATTATCTTTGTTGAACATAGACACTAAAATATACACAAAAATCTTGGCTAACAGAATATCGTCTATCTTGCCTGGTGTCGTACACCCTGTACAGGTGGGATTTGTGCCCGGCCGAAGTATAAATTACAACCTCAGAACTCTGTTTGGCACTATTCAGAGAGTGGACCCGGAGGTAAAGGTGGCTGCAATGTTCCTGGATGCTGAAAAACCTTTGATTCTGTTGAATGGGAATTCATGGCTGTGGTTCTCTGCAGAATTGGGGTTGGAGAGATTTTTTGGCACCTTGTCGCGGTTTTACATGCCTGTCCATGAGCGAGAGTGCGATTTGGCAATGCTGTATCTTCTATCACTGAAATGAACAGGGGTACTCAGCAGGGTAGGCTCCCATCTCCATTATTGTATGCTCTGTTAGCAGATCCTCTGGCCTGTACTTTTCGTGAATATCACAGTAGGAGGGGTTTTCGATTCCCGGGATATAACCTGATTATATCTGCATATGCTGAGGACACACTCATTGGTGTCCGTGACCTAGCCGTGAACCTCACTCCGATACTCAGAGAGGTGGTTAGCTTCAAGGGTTTATCAAGCCTAAAAGTCAATTGGGACAAATCTATAATATTTCTACTCCCTCCCGTCATGACGCCAGTCCCCACAGAATACTCACTGTGATGGACTACAGAGTCAGTTCGCTACCTGGGGATCCGGATCCACACAGATCCCCCGATTGTGCTACTAGACAATTATGATGGGGCAATCCAGAAACTTTCAGAGGATGTAGAGCGGTGGGCTAAACTCCTAATGTCTTTAATAGGACGAGTGGCCATTATGACAACGGTTGTGCTCCCCAGGTTTCTGTTTTTATTCCAAAATATTCTGTTAATATTTTCTCTGGCCTAGTTTGACAAACTGTGTTCTCTCATGCTTGGATTAGCTTGGGCAGGGAAACAGCCACGGGTCCGATGGGAAGTATTTACTTTACCATATGATATAGGAGACCTTGGAACCCTATATTTCGAGATCTATTACAGGGCTACACAGAGCACCTTCTCACATTATTGGGTGCATGCCCCTTCAACACTCCCACATCTATACCTCTAGCGGGTTGCTGCGGATCCTTATCTGCTCCCTTAGATGCTGTTTTGCAGACCCGTGTAACATCACGGGGTCTTAGACTCAATTGCTGTTATGACACAGGCTTAGCAGAGCTTACTTGACAAACCGGCGGGGGCTTAATGTATTGGCCATATTTTGCCCTCTGGTGGTGTTTGTGGTTTCTGATATGTCAGGAAAAAGGGGCAAGACGAGTTTGAACACATGGTATGTTAATGTTAATGTTAATGTTAAATGAGCTTGTAAAGCGCGCAGATGCCCCAGCCAAGGGGCGTCCCGGCGCTTACTGAGAGAGGAGTGGACAGGAGATGGGATCAGGAGGAAGGGGGGAGAGGAGTTTAGCAGAAGAGGTGAGTTTTGATAGCTTTCCTAAGGGACTGCAAATCCTGTATCCCTCTGATAAGGTCAGGGAGGTTGTTCCAAAGTTTTGCGGCCAAGTACTTGAAGGAGCGGCCGCCCATCCTGGATAGTTTGATACGAGGTACTATTGCAAGGTTTTGACCTTCTGAGCGTAAAGTACGTCGAGGGACGTAGTTAGACAGAAGGGGACTGAGCATGGGTGGGGAAGCCATTTTCAGAATTTTAAAAGCTAAGCACAGTGTTTTGAACTGAATTCGTTTCTCCATTGGGAGCCAGTGGAGTTTGATGAGAGTACTGGTTACAGACGCATGGCGGGGGATGCCTACCAACGCCCTGGCGGCAGCGTTCTGTACTCGTTGAAGTCTAGCTTTTTCAGCTACGTTAGTCCCTAGGAGAAGGGAGTTGGCATAATCCAATCTGGAGAGGATGGCTGCCTGTACTATCGTCTGACGGGTTTGGTTGTCAAAGAATCCAAGGATGGGTCTGAGATTTCTTAAAATTCCGAAGCAGGTTGCTGCCACTTTTTTTGTATGCTGAGTGAATTTAAGGGCAGAGTCTACCCAGACTCCCAGGTTTTTGGCACAGTCCTTGGGTTCCGGTGGTTGTCCTAGGTCTACTGGCCACCAGTTGTCCCCCCAAGCTTTAGTATTTTTTCCTACCACCAGCACCTCGGTTTTACCGGCGTTGAGCTGAAGGTAGTTCAGTGTCATCCATTCTGTGATGTCCACGAGGGTGCGTTGGAATTTTTGGGTACTAAGTCCACTTTCATCGTTCAGTGCCACCACCAACTGAGTGTCGTCAGCGTAGGAAACGAGCGACAGTCCGTGTCGTCTGGCCACTTCAGCCAGGAGCTGAACATACACATTGAACAGGGTGGGGCTAAGAGCAGAGCCCTGGGGTACGCCCTGTTCAATGGGACATTCCCTGGAGAGGTGGGGGGGGGTGGAGACTCGGAAGGACCGGCCCGAGAGAAAGTCTCTGAACCATTCAAGAGCTAGCCCTGTTATCCCGACCTCTTTCAGCCTGAACAGCAGAACCTCGTGTGACACCGCGTCGAAGGCAGCTCTGAGATCGAGGAGAATCAGTGCTGCCGTTCCACCAGAGTCTAAAATGGTGCGGAGGTGTTCAGTCACACTTAGTAGGGCTGTCTCAGTGCTGTGGCCAGCCCGGAAGCCATGTTGGGACCAATCTAAGATGTTATTAGATGTCAGATGATTGGTCAAGATGTTGTTAACATGGGCTTCTGCTACCTTGGCTGGCCAAGGGAGGAGGGATATTGGCCTAAAGTTTTCGGGTTTGTTGGGATCAAGTGTGGGCTTCTTGATAATAGGTGATATCTGGGCCTGTTTCCACTTGGAGGGGACTATACCAGTGGAGAAGGATTTGTTAATGATCCCTCGCAGAGGGCCTAGAATGATTTCCTCTGCTTCTCTAAAGGTTTCAGGTTTGAGAGGGTCTGCTGGTGAGTCGGACTTGATTTTATTACAAATTTTAGAAAAGTCTTCTTGGCTGAGGGCCGGAATGTTAGCGAGGTTGGGTTTATTAGGATCATCAGAAGGAGTGAGTTCTGGGGTAGGGGGGAAAGTGCTGTAGATTTTCCGAATTTTTTCTAAGAAGTAGGAGGCTAGGTTATCGCATAGCGTAGGTGAGGAGTTTGGGTTAGCCATTGTTTTTTTGGTGCTCAGTTCTTTAAGAATTTTGAAAATGGTTTTTGATGCGTTATTGCTATTTTTGATCTCCGTGGCGTAGTAGGTTGCCCTGGTCTTGCATATGCTACGATGGTAGATTTTTTGGGATTTTGTATATAGGAGCTTGAGGGCAGGATCATAGTCTTTTCTCCAGCATCTTTCAGCTTTTTTGCATTCTTTTTTTAGTGCTGCCAGTTCTTTATTATACCAGGGACTGGATTCATGGGTACGTGCTTTGATCCATTTAGTAGGGATCAAGGTATCCAGGGCTTGGCTGATCCAGTTGCAGAATTGGTCGTATCCATGATCAGGGTTTTCACTAAGTTGGGGAGGACACATAGTGAGGAGACCGTGGAAGTCCTCCAGGCGGAGCTTCCTCCAGGGTCTTTTCCGGACCTGCTGAGAGGGTACATTGAGCAAGAGGTTTTTACAGGGAATTGACATGGATACTAAATAATGATCAGTCCAGGTCATGGGGATGGGCATTTCGACCAGTGCATTGGTGATGTTCGAAAAGATGGGGTCCAGGAGGTGACCACCTGTATGAGTGGGGCCCTTTATGAGTTGGTCTAATTGTAGTGCTCCTAAGTCTGCTAATAGAGTGTTAATTTTAGAGTCCCCCGTCTGATCAAAATGAATGTTCAGGTCTCCAATAACAGTGAAATTGGCAGTATCCATAATCTGGGAGCAAAGGTTCTCAAGGAGTGAGGCGATGAATTTACCATCATTTCCTGGGGGCCTATAGATCAGGAAACCAACCAAGCTAAGCTGAGAGTTAATTTTAATGTTGTAGCGAATACATTCGCTATCTGAAATGCCAGCTTTAGTTAGCTGGCACGTAAAATTAGCTTTGGTCATCACAGCGATACCACCGCCTCTGGAATTTCTGTTGAGAGTGTGGATAGTATAGCCTGTGGGGGTTGCCAGGTTCAGTACAGAGTCCATATCATCATGGAGCCACGTCTCAGTAAGAAATAATATGTCCAGGGCATGGTTAGTGACCAAGTCGGAGATTTCAGCGTGATGTTTGGGCATGGATCGGACATTTAAGTGGCCGATTTTAATTCTTGAGCATTCAGCTCTAGCGTGGGGGGTTTGCCGGTGGGGGATCGGAAGGGAGAACCCACATGAGCATACTTGGGGGGAGTCTATGAGGGAGGGGTGAGGGAGGGGTTGAGGATAGCGCATCCTTGCCTGAGGTGTCGTAGATTAAGTAGCTCGGTTCTAGAGTATGTAGGCTTACCATGTTGATGAGTGGCATGGTGTCTGGCGTCTGGCGCTGCCTCGGCGCTGACGAGCGCAGACGAGCTTCCGGCATAAACTCATGCTTTATAGTAGATGCTCGGGCGTTGGGGAGGGGGCGTGGCCAGCCGAGGTGGGCGTGCCTCGTGGCTCCCTCGAGCGAGGTAATGGCGGCGGTAAACAAGCGTTTTCGCCCAAGACAGCAAGTAGATCAGCTGCTCGGCGTTGTAGAGGTGGGTGCCAGGGTCAGTGCAATGTGAGAAAGCAATTTAAAAACACAAATTACAATTTTTAAAAATCGAGTGGTTTCTCTGTCCACACTCCCGGCTTTCCGCCTCAGGAGTCTCTCTCTCAGTAGAGCAGTGCTAGCAGTCAGCGCGCTCTAATTATATCTATGGGAGGGGGCGTGGCCAGCCGAGGTGGGCGTGCCTTGTGGCTCCCTCGAGCGAGGTAATGGCGGCGGTAAACAAGCGTTTTCGCCCAAGACAGCAAGTAGATCAGCTGCTCGGCGTTGTAGAGGTGGGTGCCAGGGTCAGTGCAATGTGAGAAAGCAATTTAAAAACACAAATTACAATTTTTAAAAATCGAGTGGTTTCTCTGTCCACACTCCGGCTTTCCGCCTCAGGAGTCTCTCTCTCAGTAGAGCAGCGCTAGCAGTCAGCGCGCTCTAATTATATCTATGGGAGGGGGCGTGGCCAGCCGAGGTGGGCGTGCCTCGTGGCTCCCTCGAGCGAGGTAATGGCGGCGGTAAACAAGCGTTTTCGCCCAAGACAGCAAGTAGATCAGCTGCTCGGCGTTGTAGAGGTGGGTGCTAGGGTCAGTGCAATGTGAGAAAGCAATTTAAAAACACAAATTACAATTTTTAAAAATCGAGTGGTTTCTCTGTCCACACTCCCGGCTTTCCGCTTCAGGAGTCTCTCTCTCAGTAGAGCAGCGCTAGCAGTCAGCGCGCTCTAATTATATCTATGGGAGGGGGCGTGGCCAGCCGAGGTGGGCGTGCCTCGTGGCTCCCTCGAGCGAGGTAATGGCGGCGGTAAACAAGCGTTTTCGCCCAAGACAGCAAGTAGATCAGCTGCTCGGCGTTGTAGAGGTGGGTGCCAGGGTCAGTGCAATGTGAGAAAGCAATTTAAAAACACAAATTAAAATTTTTAAAAAACGAGTGGTTTCTCTGTCCACACTCCCGGCTTTCCACCTCAGGAGTCTCTCTCTCAGTAGAGCAGCGCTAGCAGTCAGCGCGCTCTAATTATATCTATGGGAGGGGGCGTGGGGGGGCATTGGGTATAAATGTCATGGGAGACCTATTCATGGAGGGCAGGTTGACTAGATGGGAGGATTTGAGGAGTACCTATCAGCCACCTCTACGCTAACACAATTTCACTTATTCAGGACTACACGAACCCTGAAGAGGCTTCTGGGGGACGAAATGTTGGAGCGGCAGGCTATGCCGGCTTTGTCATCTCTTCTGCAGACGGAATCACCATTGAAGCTCACTACTAAGGTTTATGCATATGCACAAGAGGTAAGTTGGCCGGCGATACCAAAGGTTAGATGTGACTGGCAATGGGATTTGGGAATGCCCATCAGCAACCAACAGTGGCAATATTGCTGTGCTAAGACCCAGACCCTTTCACTGATCGATAGACATAGGCTGATCCATTTTAAATATCTCCACTGGGTTTACTATACCCCTGAGCGCCTGTGCTGATATGGGCTTTGTGAATTTTCAGGCTGTCAGGGGTGTGGGGAGAGTGAAGCCGGGGTTCAGCATGTGGGCAGGCTCTGCACGGGTATACATGAGTTTTGGGGAAAGATATTCAAGGAACAGGAAGCGATTACTGGCACAGGGTTGGAGCTGGATCCCATGCTGTTGCTCTTGGGTTATGATCAGGGGGGAGATAAGTCAATACGCCGACTGGTGGCAATGGGACTATTACTGGCCAAGCGACAAGTAGCAATGAGATGGGCCCGTGGACCACTATCTGAGGTGTTGGCAGTGGCGGTTTTTCCATGGGGCGTTTGGCCCGCCCACCTGCTTTCTCGCCGTGCGAGAAGAAGGCAGAAACAAATGGTAGTTATTTATTTATAACTACCATTTGTTTCTGCCTGCCCTTCTCGCACGGCGAGAAAGCAGTCAGCTTCCTGGTTACTCGAGCCTCAGGGCAGGGGGGAGTAGCTTGGGGGAGTGGCTTGCCGACTGTTGTTAATACTGACTGTCTGGACAGCCTGAGAGGCGTCCAAACAGACAGTATTAGCAACAGTGGGCAAGCCGCTCTCCCAAGGCACCTCCCACTCTCTGTTCTGCAGGATGCAGACTAGGAGAAATGACGCGGTTAGGGCAGCCGGCCGAACCAATCAGCGCCGGCTGCCATGGAGGGGAGGGAGGCTGCCTGCAGCCTTCAGTGACGAGAGCCCACACCACGTCAGACGCAGCGGCGGTATTCAAAATCCAGGACGGCGGGAGCAGTCTTGGGACTCGAGTCGGGAGTCAGCGCGGGAAGCCAAGGTAAGTTTTTTATATTTATTTTATTATTCTGAGTCTAAGCTTGTACCCCGGCCTGCTTTATGTTGTGACCTTGCCTCACACCTACCTTCCCACATTCTCTTCTTCCTCTGGCAGTCCGAAGATTACAACTCCCCCTCCCTCCCTCCCGTCCAGCAGCAGATCTCTAGAACCGGCTCCGGCCCGAGGAAAACCCAAGTAGCGTATGTAACTGCAAAAGGTTTGGATTTGCGGCAGAGCTGAATCTCTCCTATTACATTGAATATATAGTCAAACAAAAAGAGGCCATGAATGACCACATTCCGCAGTAAAATGCCCTCCTCATTGTGAGAATGTTCTGTAAAGAATTATGCACATTTCTGCAAACCTTTCCAAAATCAGCTGCACACACTGGCGCCACGTACATATAGGTTGAAGGTGGCCTGAGCTCACATACTCCCTGATAGGTGCACTAGTTGCTGGGGTGCCAAGGCGCCATATACTTGCGCAGTGGCTGCTTTGTTGCAGGGGAGTTGGATCGACAGCTCCTCAGGTGCCACTGCCACATATTGGTTAATAGTTAGTCTGTTTGCGGCAGCCCAGGAACTCACTGTATCGTACTCATACAATGCAATATTCTAGTAATGGCATGCGGTAAACTGACTGTATCAGCATGCCTGCAGGTGTGTTTGTTCACACTTTGATTGCGTGTTAATTCATGACAGTTTAGTGTAGTTTGGTAACACTGACTGCTTGCAGCGCCATTAGGATCTTGAAGCAGAGCATGACATACTTTCACTTTTTTTATTCACAAGCAGAGGGACCCCCTCTCTCGAATTTCATGGCTGCACCATGACAGAAATTGAGTCGACAAAACATTGTTGATCTTAGCGCACGCCCAATCCATAAATCATGCACTCTCTGTGTCTGAATGAGTGACACTTTCCATCTCTTTAACTCCATTTTCAAAGAATTAAGTAATGTCTGAAATAGGCTGCCCCTGGTATGACCGCTTTGTTTGACATTAGAATACTGGTGGGATTTGCTTCAGGTGATTATCTGTGTGTAAATAGGGGTGGGCAGGAGCAATTTTCAAGGCCTTTATATGAGCTTGGTGAATCCCCCCTGATTGAACCCTCTTTATTACGGTCGGTACGCTTGCTCGCCAGAGGGCACTCATCCCAAACCTTTATGCCCTACCACTTTCAAATGTCACCAGCCGCCACTGGGTGTTGGAATGGCATCTAGACAGGATATACTGTCATACCCAAGCAGAGACATACAGTGACCTACTTCCCCTCCCATGAATCACCCTAGAGATTATTGGGGTCCCTCCTAGTTATACTTAATGAGCAAAGAGACGGGGAGGAGGAATGGGGGAAGAGGTGCCCAGCAATAGAAGTAAATGGATGGGACAGTGAGAGCGAAGGATTGGGGGTCACTAACTCTGCTCCATAATACAACTACGATTGACAAGGTCACATTTGCTTGGAGGTTTCAGAGTTAGGAGGGTCTCCTGTTACAGTGACCATGGATGTCTCTAAAGTAGAATGATGTAATATTGCAATGGAGGTTTTATTCTGTATATGGGGAGTGGCACGTCATGGGTCTTTTTAAAGGTATTTGTGCTATACTGGCTATGCGCAACAATCGATTCAATTGTCTAGTCATATGTGACTGAGTAATGTACCTGGTCAAAATGTGCGTTTCACAGTGTTGACAATAACCGTAATAAAAAGAAAAAGTAACAAGCTTTAGCAATGCAATAGGTCTCGCATTAATTAAGTTTGAGCTATTGCCATTGCTAAATATTGCAACACTAATTGCAACAAAAGTCTATAAATTGTAGGCCAAAAAAATGTGTATTTATTTTTGTAGCAATGGTGGCATGCTGCACTTTAGATGAATATGTTTAAAAGTAAAGTGCGCCATACTGCAATTGCTACAATAGTTAATTGTGGATTCGTTAACAATTGATGTGTACACTGATGGCTGGTGGTGTGTGTGCCTGGTGGAAGTGTGCACTGCTGGCTTGTGGTGTGTGTGTCTGGTGGAAGCGTGCACTGATGGCTGGTGGTGTGTTGTACCTGGTGAAAGCGTGCACTGACGGCTGGTGGTGGGTGTGTGTCTGGTGAAAGCATGCACTGACGGCTGGTGGTGTGTGTGTGCCTGGTGAAAGCATGCAATGACGGCTGGTGGTGTGTGTGTGCCTGATGAAAGCATGCACTGACGGCTGGTGGTGTTTGTGCCCGGTGAAAGCGTGCAGGGACGGCTGGTGGTGTTTGTGCCCGGTGAAAGCGTGCAATGACGACTGATGGTGTCTGTGCCTGGTGAAAGTGTGCACTGACGGTGTGGTTGTGTGTGTGGTTGTGTGTGTGTGGTTGTGGCTGTGTGTGGTTGTGGTTGTGTGTGTGGTTGTGGTTGTGTGTGTGGTTGTGTGTTGTTCAGTAGGAGCCTCACATTTTTTCTACAGTGCTCAGCTGTAGAAAATATTACTGACAATGAAAATTGCACAACCGGTTACTCTATTTAGTCTTAACCATAAATGCATAACTCTGCTGCTGCAGTGGCTGTGAGTCTAACTGTTGTTCTCCTGCACACACGGTGCAGACTTGGTACCCAGCAAAATACCAGCAGCGTTTCTACAAGGTACCATTGGGGCAGCTGCAAGGGCTCATTGTGCTACAATTCAGTATCTTTGTCATGCACTCTGTAAAAGGAAAACGCAAAAAATCAAGATATTTGCAAAACCAATGTGGACAAAGAATCTACAAGCCACAACTGTTTATAATCAAACATTAGCCATCCGTATCCTAAATTACACGTATATTAATCTAAGATGCAAACTGTGTTTTAGATATGCATCCTTATCAAAAAGGAACAATATTTGGAAAACTCCCAAGATACAGTAACTCCAAAGCCTTTCCTAAAACCACCAATCCACCATTATACCTATGCAATACCAATATGGCCACGGTGCCACATATAGCAAGCCAGACCAATGAAACCTTTCCAGTATTAAAAACAAACTGCAGTGCCTGTACACAACACAAAAGAAAAAAAGCCTTGAGAAAAATTAAGCACAGTGTGTGGTTGTGGTTGTGTGTGTGGTTGTGTGTGGTTGTGTGTGTGTGTGTGGTTGTGTTTGTGTATGGTTGTGTGTGTGTAGTTGTGTGTGTGTGGTTGGTTGTGTGTGTGTGGTTGTGGGTATGTGGTTGAGAGTGGTTGTGTGTGTGTGTGGTTGTGTGTGTGTGGTTGTGTGTGTGTGTGTGGTTGTGTATGTGTGGTTGTGTGTGGTTGTATGTGTGTGTGTGGTTGTGTGTGTGTGGTTGTGTGTGTGGGGTTTGTGTGTGGTTGTGGGTTTGTGGTTGTGTGTGTGTGGGTTTGTGGTTGTGTGTGTGTGGTTGTATGTGTTTTTGTGGTGTGTGTGGTTTTTGTGTGTGTGTGGTTTGTGTGTGTGTGGTTGTGTGGGTGTTTGGTTGTGCGTGTTTGGTTGTGCATGTGTGGTTTTGTGTGTGTGTGTGGTTGTGTGTGTGGTTGTGTGTGTGTGGTTGTGTATGTGTGGTTGTGTGTGGTTGTGTGTGTGGGTGTGTGGTTGGGTGTGGTTGTGGTTGTGGTTGTGTGTGTGGTTGTGTGTGTTTTTGGTTTTGTGTGTGTGTGTGTGGGGTTGTGTGTGTGTGGTTGTGTGTGTGTGGTTGTGTGTGGTTGTGTGTGTTTATGTGGTGTGTGTGGTTTTTGTGTGTGTGTGGTTTGTGTGTGTGTGGTTGTGTGTGTGTGGTTGAGTGTGTGCGGTTTTGTGTGTGTAGTTGTGTGTGGTAACATGGGAATAACAGTCGGTTTGGTCTCCCCCTACGGGGCTTTTTGCGAAAGACAAAACCTCCGGGGGGGAGCATCTAGTTAGCCTATAGCTGTATTTGTAAGCTCCCCTCTGAGTAGGGTGAGACCAAACCAATGGGGGAGATCATGTAACACGAGCGAGCACCTAGCGATGGCAGCCTGCCAGCCTGCCAGCCTCTGTTGCTTCAGGCTGTAAGAAAACATATCCATAATTCGAGATTTGAAGATTTTCGGTTCAAGGTGTTTACATGCAACCTGTTTTGTTTAACGTCCGCAGACTGGGAATCACTACAAAGAATTATAAGGGGCACCAAACACCAGAGGCATATTTCACAACAGGCAAACAGGATAAAATGTTGAGAAAAACAACACGTCTCTATGGTGAAAGCTGTCTACAATAAAAGCAAAACCTCCCTTCAAATAAGAAATGAAAATGGCCCATTGACACCAGGTTCAGTTGTTAAAAAAACAAGCCTTGAGGCTTGAAGTCCGATGCGAGCGACAAAAGTAAGTGGGGGTGAGGGGGGGGTGCAAGCCCTGGTAATAAAAGTGAGGGGGGTGTGCAAGCCCTGGTGTTGTGTGCGCGGGGGGAGAGGGGTGGGGGTGGAGTGGAGGCCAGCATCTGTGGTGGAATTGGAAGCACAGATGGAGGCACGCAAGGGGGGAGGGAATTGAAACGCGGAGAGAGACAAGCAAAGCGCTCGCCCGAGCACATGCACTCAAGCTTTAGGCCGGCCATGGCAGCATCTGGTAGCACTTTTTTTAGCCCTTACTAAATATCGAGCAAGCAGCTGCACTGCTCTAGGCTCGACCTGAAAATGAGGACTATCTACATCTCTGTAATCAGACATTAAAAATATTTTCCTTTGTCTGTACATATGTACCTTTAGATTTTATTTTTATTTGTTTTTTTCTTATAAGAGATCATCATTGGCCCGTCTGTACGGTCTGAGAGGCCACGCCCCACACCTTTTTACAGGCAAGAAGAGTGTCTGGCAGGCTGAACAAAGGTCAGCCTGACAGATACTCTCCTTGGTCAGGTCAGGCATCCAGGAGCCAGACATGCGCTAAATAACCAGGTTCCCGGCTGCCTGAGCTGAGCTTTGCCAGGTTGAGGATTTCATAGCCCTGTGGGCAAGTCCTCCTCAGCCTAGTAAAAGTGCCGTATGGCCCTCCCCCTTGTGATGAGGCTGAGCGTCACTGATTGTCTCAGATCTGGGCACTTCAGTTTTTAGCCCTGAAGTGCCCAGGGCCGAGTGTTACTCAATGACACCTCATTACAGAGTGGGGTGGGTCAGCAGTCTGAGGTCAGCCAATAAGGGAAGGTAGCAGTCCTAAACCTACTGGGATTTCTGAGGCTTTCTTCTTGGAGAG
Organism: Lissotriton helveticus; assembly: GCF_964261635.1. Lineage (NCBI taxonomy): Eukaryota > Metazoa > Chordata > Amphibia > Caudata > Salamandridae > Lissotriton > Lissotriton helveticus. The sequence continues at coordinate 201,036,143 of NC_136062.1, read as the reverse complement.
CTGCAGTTAAGGTGAGGTTTATGTTTGGTGTGTGCATGCATGTAAGTATGAATCTATGGGTTAGTGTGTGTTGGGAATGGGTGTGTATATATGGATGTGAGTGAGGTGTATGCTATGTGTGTGCTCCCCGGCGGCCTGCCTCTCTGGTAACATTAACGTCCATCACTAAAAGTATTTATTTGATGGCCTTTTTAAATAAACATGTTAAATTGCAAATTTGTCCCAATACCCATCAAGGACCTCATCAAAGTCACAAATAACCCCAAGTGTCGTTATCGAACTAGACCGAGAATCTGAGTTATCAGGGTGCTTTACATGAGCACCAGTTTCATTACAGAAGGACAAAATTATTTCTAGTAGGCACAGGGAGATTAAGTGATTTGCCCAGAATCACAGGATGTTGAGCGCCGTTGCTGAGACTTGCACCCAGTTCCCCAGGTTCCAAGTCGACCTCTCTAGCCGTACGCCTACAGCTTCTCCCCTTGAAACTTCCTTAAATAACACAATCAAGTTTCCAATATGTCTTAAACATGTATAAGTTGCACCATTCTTCACCCCTTCGACGCTCATGACGAGCTGGGCTCGTCATGAGGTAGCCTCCTCGCACGCTCATGACGAGCCCAGCTCGTCATGTAAAGTGCACTTTACAGATTCTCAGCGTACGGGCGGAATTCCGCCCGCACGCATGCGGTTAAAAACAAAAATGAAAAAACAATTCTATAGGTTACAACTCCAATACAAAACATCCCACTAATTATAAAAATACTAGTAATGTTTAAAACCACAAAACCAACAACACACCTGCAATCAACAGTCTGGGTTTGGATCTAGGAGTGGACTGAATCTGCTTCCATGGGATCAGGAAAGACCTGACACGAGCCAGATGGTCTAGTCTTGTTGTGATCCTTGACCTCTCAGCAAATTACCATATTGTCAATCATGACAATATATTAAAGATAACAAAAAAAGTACATATAGACCTCGTGAATACCACCAACATTAATCTGGACCTAAGAAATCCAGCTTGGAAAAAATAGCTTGAAAAGATAGCATTCATCTGATCCTGTCGCCAGGTCCCTGTGATATAATACGATTATCATGCAATATCTGGAGCAAGGAACTTTGGGCCATATTATCAAGCAAGGGCGATACATTATCGCCGCTTTTATCGGCAGGAAACTGCTGCTAAAGCGGCGATAATGGGCTTGATAATATGCCCTTGTGAATTCCCTTAGAAGCCCAGGTTCTGGTGTTAACCTGGGCTTCTATGGGAATTCACAAGGGCATATTATCAAGCCCATTATCGCCGCTTTAGCGGCAGTTTCCTGCAGATAAAAGCGGCAATAATATATCGCCCTTGCTTGAAAATATGGCCCTTTATTCCTTTATTTATTTTTTGTTTGTTTAGTGCATCGGTAGCTTGAAGCCTCCTCAGAGTGTTTTAGACGAGAGGATTTGGAGAGTGCATTCACAAGACGAGTGCTTAGAGATGATATTTCTCCAAGTAGTTCCTGTGAGTGTTAAGATAAAGCCTTGCAAAGGAGCGCTAATGGGGTGCATTGATCCTGTAGTAATTACCTGCATTCTGGTCTTAGGCATGTGTCCAGAATGGGGTGCAAAGTCTCGGATAGTACAGATATAACTTGAGGTTCAAAGGCTGAGCAGCAAGATATCTCCTGAGCCACAAAAAATCGCTTTCAGGTCTTAGGTGGGTTGGCAGGTTGTCCTATAGTGTGAACATGCTGCATGAAGGTCTGGGACACCAAATCACATGCATATGTAAGGGCTAGAGGTGACTAGGTTTTGGTTGGATGATCTTCGACTCGTGGTGGGTAGGCAAAGCTAAAAGGTACTAAACAGATATCCTGGTGCACCGAGCTGTAGCACTTTGGGTACAGCGCACAATGTTTTTTCACTGAGGCCTTTCTTTCACAGGAAGCCAGCATCAGAAGGGCAACCTGTGTAGGAAGAAATTGCTGCAAGGTCTTAGATTGAGTATGACGTGGCAGTCTGATTTTGTACCCTCTAGAGTTGAATTTGGTCCTTTTTTAATGGTCTGGCATATATGCCCCTGCCACAGTCCAAGGGTGCAGAGACCTCTCCAAGAACCAGAGCAATTGTGCGAAGATGTGTCAGTAAAAGAGGAGTTCTACACAACTGTCATCAGTGGTAGTGTGCATTTTTGTTGTCCACATTGACTTGAGTAGTTAAAGAGAGGTCACTGATAAACAATACTCCTAGGTTATGTATTTTGTGACTTTATTGAGGAGAGTCAATGAAAGTAGGCAAAGTGAATGGTAGAGGTAAGGAGGTCACTGGACCCATTAATACAATCTCTGTTTTGTAGATTTTAAGGCAGGGAAAAAACCTTTACCAGGCAGTCACAACCATGCAGTGCCTTTACAATGCGAACACTATAACAAACGTGTCATTATCACACGTTCCTTAAAGCACGCAAGTCGTTACAATGACTTGGTTTAGTGAATGCGTTGTTGGAATGATGTTCGATTTTAGGTACAACATCTTTCCTATTGTTACATAGACTTAAGTTGAAAAAGTAAAGTAGACTGTTCCAAAGTCCAGCGCTTACCTAAGGCAAGTCGTTGTAACGACTTGTGTGCTAAAGGTACGCGTGGTAATGATGCATTTGTTGCATTGCTCACATAGTATAGGCATGCCTGGTTAAGGCAGGCATGGTTCCATCATACAACCATTAAGGGAAAGCCAACTGACCTTCATCTATTTATGGAGTTGTTTCAGACTGTTGGCAACTCTGTGAATGTTCCGAGATCCTTGCTGTAGCTTTAAATAGATCTAGCATTCATCTACATACATGTGATAGCTGACCTGATGTTCCCTAAAGATGCAATTCAGCGGCACATGGATCAATTAAAGGGATCTTAACAGCCCAAGTAATTACATTGTGGAAAATCTCCCCCTAAGCTTTAGAGAAGAAGAAAATCACCTGAACGGGAATTAAAAATGAAAGATTCAGTGCAGCACATGGGAATCCTGTGCCCTTGTAGTTCTAATCTTTGTGTGCCATGTACTATGGCATTATGATACATCACTGGAGTAGTCTAACATCATAAAGTTTCTGGCAGACACGTGTACAAATTTTTCCAAAAAGAGTGCAACGTAATACAACAGTGCATTGTAAATTATGTTCTTAGCACACCACCGCACTAAAAGATGGCACCACAAATATGAAACTACGGGGCTTGGATCTGAGAGCCTGACGGGGAGATGTTAACAGAAGCTTATTTCTCATGGATTGGACAGCAGAATACAAATCAAGCATCCTGCCACTCATGATTAAAGTTTATTTGAGCCTTGACTTCTCAAAATGGAGCCCAACTTGGAATCACTAAATCTGAGTGGGCAGAAAAATACATAGCCGTGCCACTGCACCCCAGCCATAAACTGTATTCCTCCCTGCTTCACCGAAGTGGCTCATGCACAAATATGCTAATTAAGATCAACCCTGGCTAACAGTAACCCATACATTGATATAATCTTTCCTATTTTTTCGATTGTAGATATTGCCCATTGCCTTTCATACATCCATTTATTCAAATGCATGTTCTTATTATTAAAGACACACAATAGTCAGAATCATATGATTGTTTAATTGCAGTATGATAACTCAGTTTGCTCGAGTACATTGCTTAATATTTGGTTCAGTAGACTGATATCTTGATTTTCTAGTAATTTTATTTTAAAGATTAAACATGGTTTCATTGGAAACATAAGTCGGTGAAAAGACATTAGAGCTTCTATATTGATTGATTCTTTACACAACATTCAACAAAGTTAAATAGTTGAGTATTTAACCTTCATTACAACACTTTTAGGGGCGAGAGGAATGTTTGCTTCCAGGGGAAATAATGCTGAGGGTCGCATAGTTAAAAGCAGTATACATCTTTTCCTTTCCAAAGACTAAAGGATGGGACATCTAACTCTAGCCAAGTTTATCAGCCTGCCTGGAGACACCATACCTACCGAGAGCAGAGGAGGAGGCCACATCAGTCTTCTTACAGGACATTCATTTTATTGTTCCATTAAGGTAAGTGGGTGAGAGCAAGGCAATGTAAGAAGCTCACACAGTCTCCTTTTCAGTGCTAAGATCAGCTGTTAGAGATGGGAAGGGAGGAGTTGGAGAACTGATGCAGACAACTTCTGAATTATAATGTTGCATTATGTTTTACTTTTCTTTTATCAAATTGTATTGCCACTATTTTGTTTAATTTCACAGTAACCACAGTACTTATTGTGTGCACTAGGATAGCTTAATCATGGTGAAAAGCGGGTTGGCGTCTCACAGGACTAATCATTAACTAATACACACTTTTGTCATGTAATGCTCAGTGGGTTGCATGAGTTCTAGTCCCTCGGGTACTCTGTGTTCTGGTGGGATGCTGATGGAGTGGGCACTGCCAGAGGGTCTAGAGAATCCAGATGTATGGCCATGTTCTGGAAAACGTATCATTGCCCCCATCAATGGTGCCAATATTTGAGTAATCTTGCATGAAACACACAGGAATTTGCCAATTCTTACTAATAGCAGAAAGGTTTTCTGTAATATTGGTTTCCTCCCTCAATTCAGAAATGTGCGCCCCCCCCCTCTCCTTTTTGTTTTCGGCATTTGACTAGTTAAGGTTATTTCCTCATTTCTGTTTTACAATAGCACACGCTATTTTGATGGGAGTTGCAGGGCACTACTTAAACAAACCTTCTTGACTAGGGGTTTTTCCAACGCAAGGGGTGGGGTAACTTTCATTGTAAATGCACAACATAAATGCATGCTCTTTTGAAATATTTTACTCATGGGCGGAATTTGACTAGAGAGAATTTGCCAGTTGTGGGTCAGCCATGTCCGACGTGTGTTAGTCTAGTAAAGGGAACAGATTGGGGGGCAAAAAGCCATATTTGTGTTAGCCAAGCTTGTCATTCGTCCGTATTCGTTCGCCAAGGGCAGCTAACAACCTTGGCCAGCCCTGGAGATAGTGCTGTGTCTCTAACATTCATAAGTGTTTTTTTAAATTCTCAGAGCTCAAATTAGGGACCCCCTTCCTATCTGTCCACTCTTGTAACTGGTACAGAGAGGTGAGGAGAGTAATGTATAAATACATTCTACCAGCAATAAACATAAAAGATTTGGATTTCTCTCAGCAAAGGATCTTTCAATTAGCGGCTATAGAAAGTCTTGTATTTTAGGCGATGGACGAGCCGTCTTCTTTGGTAAATGATCAAAAAAAGAAATGCCTTTACTCTCACTAACTCATTCCTGAACAATATGACTATATACTAAAGGCTCAAGAACCCTCAACAACCATGGCACAGGGTTGGAAATAGACGAGGAAGCAGTGCAGTGCTCTGGCGTCTCCTAGGGAGGTGGCCATATCAGCCAGGCTTCGTCTGATTCAGTTGAAGATACTTCACTGAGTCTATATTTCGGGGACAAGATTACAACTCATGGGCCACAGTTCTGACGGACTTTGTCGGAGGGGCTGTGGTGAGGTAGGGACATTTTTTCATATTGTATGGGAATGTCCACTGTTACAGGTCTATTGGAAACGAATACACCAGTGCATGCAGGAGGTGTGGGAGGTGGAGTTACGGGTGGAGGCGAAGAGATGTCTTTTAAATATATGGGAGCCTACTGATTTGTCGCATCGGGGCAGAACCTGGGCCACACTTGGGTTTGCCATTGCAAAATGGAATATTGCCAGATTTTGGGGGGCGGTGGGGCCACCGAGGATTGGTTCCTGGAAAACAGACATGGACTGGTGCATGCTCCAGGAAAAGAAAGTCTATGTTGCCAGGGGCTGCCCACAGAAATGGGTGGACATTTGGTCCAGTTGGAATGAATATAGGGGTCATATCATATAGGGGTCATATCTGCGAACCCCCCATGACGGCCAGGGTTGACGACCCACTCGCATGATTAAATGTATGATGCTATCCTGTATCTTGTAAGGCTTGAAGTCCTATGACCTCTTGTACTTGCCTCGGCACCCTTCTGGTACGATTGTAAGTCTTTTATTGTATGCTGAGATGTACACCACTTTTCTTTTCCACAGTTAATAAAAAGTTAAAAAAAAAAAAAAATTTTAAAAACAGGTCATAGACATGGAAATGTACCTTCTATCTTTACTCTGTCCAATCTGACAGGCTAGGAGCAAGCAGCATCACACCCTCCTGATTGAGAGAATTGTGGTACCATATTAATAGCTCGAATGTGCTAAATAAATCCTGATAACACTGCATTCTCATTTTGAGTAGATGCCTACAAGTAATAGGAAACACATCCGTGCCCACTGATGACGGAAGAACATGTTAGACCTTCCTATAGAGGTTTTAAGACTTGCGTCATGCTACTCCCATTGTTTGCCCTGAAAAGGTCAACCACACCCAGGGTAAGATGGCCTTTAGCATTAAAAATTAATATAACATAACGTTTGATGTATGCTTGAGGTCTGTGAGAAGTCATAGGGTTGGAATGAGATTGATGAATGTGACCACCAGTGAAACAAATGTCTCTCAAGAGGATGACAGTGACAGAGAAATGATGTTGAAAACGGTGATTTGCGTTTGAGTGTAGAGACATAAGCACACTCTGGTACTAGTGATGCATAAAGCTCAGTGAGTTCGCTGGATAAGCCTACAAAGATAGCCAAGATTTCACCTACTGTACCCAGGACTAGGTGCAGGGACACCATCATGACACAAATGAGAAGGATACTCAGCGTAAATAGACACAGAGAAGAAGATCTGGATAAAAGGTATGTCCACACATGACACAGCACAATGGAAGCGGGCGCATATAAGGAATTTGAGATATTCGTACCGAAGCAGCTATTAGGCATGTACACACAGTATGTGCCAACACAAGGGTCAAGGGCTCCATGTGGGAGTTGCAAAATGGGAGTCTTGTAGCATTGGGTGAGATGCAGATTCCTTGGTTCAGGACAGCAACCCACAATTGTCATATGAAAATCAGACAGAAACTCACCCTAAGCCTATGCATCCCCTTCACAACAATGAGGACTAGCCACGATCATGACTGCCTGCATCAGGGAGTTCTTCGCCCCTTCTTATGCCTTATATGTAGGTGGGGCCATCAGCCACGCGACTAGCAGCAATTTGTGTGTTCGAATGCAGCCTTATGGCCACTTCTTCACTACGGCAGAGAACCCACCCACTACGACCACCTCTCACTACTCCCTGCCAGCAATGCATTTCTCTGTGCACTCTACCCGGGGGTGGGGTGGGGGACTATTAAGGGAGTGTACCTGGTGCAGTAACCCGAAGACGTGTCAAAAGTCAGCAGTACTCGTTTTATTCACTTAACCAATCACAATGGGGTTTAGACTTTTACCTGTTATTTCATCAGGGATACATCAGGTGTACCTATCTCCTGAATATCCTTTGTTAAAGACACATGAAGTATTGTTTGGTTACCAATGCCCTCTTGATAGAATATACAGCTGTGTGCCCCGTTGCATTTCTCGTCCCTGCTGGCTTAGGGTTAGAGGATGTCTACAGCCACGCCATCAAACTCTATTCACTATCAACAGTTGAGGGTGGGGTTTATAATGTGTCTGACGTAACACGTGATGTGTGATTATCTAGCACTGCTAGAAACGCAAGAGTAGATTGCACCTAAGTCGTACGTAAGTCACAACTGATCACAAATAAAGGTTTGTTCAGTTATTGGACTTTATTCCTGGTGAAGCTCAGAGCTACAACAGCACATACAGCTGTGCTGAAGCATTCCAGTCACGCTCTACACATTTCATTGAAGAACCTGGGAAGGAATGCAGTATTTACATAAATAATAGATGTTAAATTCATCATTTGAGACTCGCCGTGCCCTCAAAGTGAGCCACTCTGGATAATGCTATTTGTACAGTACCTTATTACACGTGTTGGGTTTTTAATGCGTTTCATACGGGCATTTCACATCTCTGGTGTCCTGTTTTGAAGCCTAATGCTCTGTTTTGTCCTACGAAGGATGAAAGGCTGACAACAGCCACTTATTGTCTCACTATTCATAGCACACAGCACATCTGCTATCCTTCTTAAAGTTAAAAGAATATCTGTTCTTTTGGTTTGAGGCAGTGCCTGCCCCTTCATAAAAGCAATGCACATGCTACAAAATCCTTAATAAATAGCGCTATCAATCGTTTTTTCGAAGTCAGAGCAGTTTTCATGCTTGTTGGCAGGTTTTCCCTATTTTCTACAGCTACACATAGAAATATTTACATTTGTATCTCATTGTATCGTCTGATTAAAACTAATTTTTTCTACAACCTTCCTGCTTCTGTAGAAATAAGACTGGCTACTTCCTCTCGTCTCTCTTTTTATCCCCTTGGAAAGATGAGGGTGAAAATTGCACTTTACGCTCAGGGTAGTGACGTCGAGCTTTCTAAGGTTGATTCAAGGAGGTGGTCTGCAGTTAAGACTCTGAACTCAACTAATCATATAACATCAATTAATAACTTCATCCAACCAGTATTTTTGCTTATAAGAAGGAAAAGTGCTTCACTTCGCATGCAGCAGAATACCGTAAATAAGATTCAGAGGGTCCTATGTTGCATCAGTATCTTCTATATGGGCGCAGGGGAGTTGCGAGAACAGCCACTGCTATTACACTGGGACAGTGGGTGATCTTTAACGCACAAATGGTCTTTTAACCCTTTTGAGGGAGCCCTAGAGGGGAGTGTGCCTGCGGTACCTTCCTCAATTCCAGTGATGTGGCTGACCACTTCATCCATGATTCTGGTGAATTTAATACACAGATTAAGGCTTCTCTTCCCTTCTGGAATACCATGTGCAGAGGACCTTTTATACTTTGGTGATGTTCCTGATTTGAAAGCTGGTCCTGCATTTGTTTAGCGATCAGCAGGGCAGCCAGACCAAGGCAGTGTGCTCCATGCACGGCCTCCAGCACATCCAATGGTATTGCAGTCTGTGGTGTGTGCGTTTTTACAATGTCCCCACAACGCAGGCATCCTTGCACCATAGTGTAAGGGTGCCAGCCCAGGGTCATGGCAGCTGATTGTGGGCCAGCGCAGGGGAAAGCACAGGGATGCAGCATTGTTGTAATATGTCACATCCCTGTGCTTTGAAAGTGAGTCAGTGCGGTGCAGCTAAATGGCTTGCTGGACCACGCTGAGTCACTTTCATTGTAAATATGGCCCATTGGTTCCAAGATTTAAAATGTCTTATTCTGGGGCACGCTCAATGGTGGCTTCTAAAGCTCTTAATGCACTAACAACGGACCTTAGCAAGAATTAAAATCATTACACAATTGCTGAAGACATTGCTGTCCCATGCCTGATAGTGAATTGATTCTCCTCGTGGATTGACTTGGCTAGCATGAGTCTTAACTTACCTCTGTTGTCTATCATAAGCACAGGGAGGCCACCCTGACGATTCAAAATCGCCTAGCAAAAAAAATGAGTCGAAGTGTTGTACCTCTGCGGGGCACTCTTGAATGTTTCACTCTGGAATGGAATCAGGGGGCTGAGCCTGGAAGTCCTAGGGGGGACCACTGGAGCAAGGGGGCAGAGGGCAAGATGCTAAACTATAAAGCTCACCTTATTACTCTTATTAAGTCTGTCGTTCCTCACACTGATGGGGAGGATAGAAGGTAACACATTCATAAAAGTGAGCCTAATACCGACAAGTGCTGATACGGCAATTCTGGCTTGATGGTACATCACTGGCTATGGCACCATCAACAGACTTCCAGGAAGGAGGTGGTGGACAACGGTGCTGCTCCCTCTGTGAGCAAAGTAAACATTTCCAATCTCAACAGGAACAGATAAGTGGTATGATGATGCTAGTTCATAGAAAGCAAAATGATCCTGAGGTTGGAACGGTGAGGTGGGTGGCTTTAGCAGAGTGTGGAACACCCGGTGACATCACTGTGTTATGGCGAGGCACCATCTTAAGAAGTTGAGAAGACACCACAGTTGTGCATGACAGACTTTATACAGAACAACCATGACATAATTACGTTGACACCTGGCAGTCATATTAAGGAGGCAGGACTAATATTCAGCAGAGAAATAACGACAAAAGAAACAGGTTTTTCAGTACGATTCACACTTCCTCAATCCCATCTACATCTCCCTTAAGCAAAAAGAAAGAGAGGAAGCACCGTCAGAAGCAATGGGACAAAAACAACAGGAATTCTATGGTGCACCACCAACTGATGTACCCACTGTTCTCAAAAAGGAGCCCTTGGAGCACAGCGGCCCAAAATACAGGAAGAGGCACCCACCTGTCCACAGAGTCCTCGAGACTGGATCCCAATGCTGCCACTGTCACTGCCAACTCAAAGGTTCGCATATATCCATGTGGCAGGAAAACAAGTCAAATGGAAAGCACCTCATGTCAATCCAACCCGAGCGCTCAAGATGACACAAGGGAGAGACAGCTGGAAAGAAGGGAGGACAAGGTTTCACCGGATTTAAGGGTAGCACAGAACCTGGGCTGTCTAGCCAGCCCTTTGGGGCGTCATATCTATGTTAACCCAGTAAGTGTTCAACCCCCAGATTCATCAATGTCCCGTTTTGCGAGTCCTTAATAGCGATTTTTAAGGAATCGCTATTAAAGACTCGCAAAACGAGATGCATGTAGAAACCGCAATATTTTTTGCGATTTCTACAGCTTTCTTATTTGCGATTCGGTAATTGATAATCGCAAATAAGGAATGGCTTTCCCATTCATTCCTATGGGCCTAAAGGCCCATAGGAATGAATGGGCAGTCATTCCTTATTTGCGATTAGCAATTACTGAATCGCAAAAAAGGAAGCGATTTCAAGGGTGTCCAAAGAACACCCTGTAGCACCCCTGTAGCACCCCTGAAATGGTCATGTACACACGTAGTTATACTTCGCGGTAAATAGCGGCCCCAGATTGCGAATTCGCAATTTTCAAATGGTTCATGAATTGCATTTAAGGAATCGCAAATTGAGATTCCTTAAATGCAATTAATCGCAATTTAGCGATTTCTAGATTTGCGATTTTTGTATTTGGGATGATGAATCCAAAATGCAAAAATAGCGCTGGCAAAGGGCCAGATTCTCAGAATCTGGCCCTTTGCGAGCCGATTTTACTTTGATGAATCTGGCTGCAAGTTACAACTCTCCATGTAGCCTCCCATCAGTCTATGATGCCTGTGAAAGAACAGGCAGGTTTGCCCCCTGCGGATTCCATACCCAAAAAAGGCCTAAAACTGGATCATCTGATGAGTGGGTATACAACCGTTTCAACGCAACTTTTACAACAAACTTCTTTTACAAGGCAACTTTTACAACGCAGGATCCATTACAACGAATGTCTTTACAACGCATGTTTTTACATCGCAGGTACCTTTACAACGCATGCCATTACAACGTAAGTATTAGTAAGTATATAATTATATTAACAATTGTATTTAATTATTTTGATAAAAATAAATAAATATTAATTAATTATTATATTTAAAAATAAAATATTATTTATAAAAAAAATTATGTAATTCTATTATTAATTAATATTTTTACCCCTACACTATCCAGCACTTACCCTACTATTACACCCCCCTGGAGTTAGACTAGTAATTTTTACCCCTACACTAACCAGCACTTACCCTACTATTTCACCCCCCTGGAGTTAGAATAGTAATTTTTACCCCTACACTATCCAGCACTTACCCTACTATTTCACCCCCTGGAGTTAGAATAATAATTTTTACAACTACACTATCCAACACTTACCATACTATTACACCCCCCTGGAGTTAGAATAGTAATTTTGTACCCCTACACTATCCAGCACTTACCCTACTATTACACCCCCCTGGAGTTAGAATAGTAATTTTTACCCCTACACCATCCAGCACTTACCCTACTATTTCACCCCCCTGGAGTTAAAATAGTAATTTTTACCCCTACACTATCCAGCACTTACCCTACTATTACACCCCCCTGGAGTTAGAATAGTAATTTGTACCCCTACACTATCCAGCACTTACCCTACTATTTCACCCCCTGGAGTTAGAATAGTAATTTTTACCCCTACACTATCCAGCACTTACCCTACTATTACACCCCCTGGAGTTAGAATAGTAATTTTTACCCCTACACTATCCAGCACTTACCCTACTATTTCACCCCCCTGGAGTTAGAATAGTAATTTTTACCCCTACACTATCCAGCACTTACCCTACTATTACACCACCTGGAGTTAGAATAGTAATTTGTACCCCTACACTATCCAGCACTTACCCTACTATTACACCCATTATTTTAAAACACATAAATTATTTAATAAAATATATATATATTCATAAAAAAATAAGTAAAATTAAAATTAAATTAAATTAAAATATATTAATTTAAATTAATTACATTTCAAAAAAATTATATACTTACCAATACTTACGTTGTAATGGTATGCGTTGTAAAGGTACCTGCGATGTAAAAAAATGCGCTGTAAAGACATTCATTGTAATGGATCCTGCGTTGTAAAAATTGCGTTGTAAAAGTAGGCGTTGTAAAAGTATGCGTCGTAACGTCATACATCCGATGAGTGGCTCACTGGCTAAAGAAGCCCAGGGAGGATATAATGTTTTAAATGCCACCCTGGCTCTCCCTAGAACAATTGCAAGCCAAGCTACAACCAGGCAAGCTGCTCTGCACCAAACCAATGTCAAATTGCTGTTTATCCTGGAATACTACACACAGTGAAGTACCGGGTTATTTAGAACCCAGCGCTGCCAGGGGACACACCCGAAGACTCCGGATTCTCCTGTCTCAGACTACAGAAACACGGAAACTTCTTGGTGACGTCAAAGATCAGATTTATTGGCTGCAGCCAGTAACAGGTATCCTAGAAGTACAACACGGTGTATGTTCTCAGGAGACTGCTCAACTTTACAAAGCTAGTCATCCCTTTTTATACCAAATATTATGCTTCAGGCAAACATTCCTTATTTACAATTGACCATTCACATGTTCTCATGAAAAAAACGCAAAATCATGATGACGAGCCCATGTTTCAGTTTGTCCAGCCCACAATCAATTTTTAGTCAAACCCAACATTCTTCATCAGACAGGTCGATCGAACCCACCATAAAAACGGGCACCTCCCCATCGTAAACGGACCATAAAGAAAAGAGCAAAGACAGGTGTGAGCAAGATAAGACATAGCTGTGCGTAATAAAAGGTTTGATGGTGTCTTGTGTCTTGATCAGCAATCTTGATCAGCTACTGGGAAAGGAACTGGCTTAACAAGTTTGGCTTCATGCAAGAGGGTCGCTCGCTCAGGTCATTCTGAAGTCAGCTAAAGTGTACGTGTGCTTGGAGACTCGTTCGGCCACCGTCATCGGCCTATGTGAGGGCAACCACAAAATGGCTGCCGTTCACAAAATGGAACCCGAGGGTTCAGAACGGAAACTCTGATTTCACGGTGATCTCGTCACTCGAATATGACGAAAATTCCCGTATACCTTACACTCGCCATTTTCGGTCTCATGTTACCAAAATCGTCATGATACAATGACTTTTATGAAACGGGTTCAGAATTTCAGTACCTCAGAACCCTCCTTTTGCCCTTACATAGGCAATAACCTAAACCCATGTCAGTCTGAGTCCAGGTCTATACTCATCAGGTCATCAAGATGTTGCTGTAGCATCATCCTATTATTTAGCACGTCTCTTGATACAGGTTTCCTTACACACGATGTAGCACAGAGGCCACATATAGCAGGAGCACACTGCACGCACAGACAGAACAGGAAAAGTATGGCTAAGATCATCCCAATGACCATCAGAATCTTCCATCCCCACGTGGATAACAGTTCCCAGAACCACCCCATCAACGACCAATCTCCTTTATCCACATGTATAAATTCGGAGATTTTATGTAGTTTGGAAATGGCCTGGTACACTGTCGGAGCATTATCTGGAATGAAAACACAGCAACTTGATTGGATCACTTTACATTCCCCACCTCGGTCTGCAAGTATGACATCTAACGCAACTCTGTTCTGGAGTGTCATAAGACGATCCGACTGGAGCTCAGCAGTCAAGTTACTAAGGGCACCGGCAGTTTCAACTACGGTGGACTCAACCACCCTCGTCAATTGCCGTATGTTCCTGCTGTTAACCATAGGTCCCCAAAACGGCAGAAAACCCTTCAAGAAGTTACTCAATTCTTGTTCTGCAGTATCTTCCTTACTGAAGACACCTCTAACTACCCTTGTCTTGTGGTAATCTGCCACAGCTGTGTAGGTGGGAGGCAACAGGAACGAGACAAAACATGTGCCCGAGAAATCAGGGGGCAACCATGTGTATGCTCTGTCATAACAGATGAAATAGGTACCCTCAGCTGCTAGGAACGATGGGGAAGTCTGAGACGCAAAAACATACGTCTCAGTGCAGATACTCTTCCCTAACTGAGCTCTTGGATCCTTGCCATTACCTTGCAGACATAGATGACCCTGATGGGGTACAATCCAAATCGGAGAGGATCTTTTTGCTCGCTGGTTCTCGCTCAGACTCGCTCCATATCCAGTCACGTTCCATCCAATATACGCTAGTGTCTCATCTTTCGGGATAGTCTCATAGGAACTAGCTCCCTTTATCATGTCGACTATTCCCTTAACTAGATCACTATTCTTTGGGTTGTCTTGTCTTTCACAGAACGTAGGGGGTGGACTTCGCGGGCATAGATGAACATCGTTCGGTATGCCCACACAGAACCATTATAGTTGAATGGCAGGACTAGGTAAGGAATACCTTTATCAGTAGTATGAGGCATAAGACCACACACCCAACAGTTAGTTGTGTTCACTACTAATTGGTGTTGGTGCAGAAGCTGAACAAAGGAGTTGTTAATAAACTCTAATCTTCTAACGGACTCATGTTCAGGTAGAGGGTGAAAAGAATGTGAGGAAACAGTAGACGGAGGTATGGGCTGTGTAGTGGGTGCAAACGTCACTCGAAAAGAGAATAAAACATATCCCATTAAAAACATCATTACGCTAAGCAACATGAAAATGCATAATATCAGAAAACATTTTCTAGTCATCACTGTACACAGTTTGGCTCTAAAATTCATCTCTTTGGCAGGTCTCTCCATCTCGAAAAACTCCATCCTCTAACCTTGCTGCTCGCGGAGGTAGGGTGTTCCGTGCTAAGGAATGCGTCTGTCAGTCCAGGGAACGCCCTAGGACCAACCAGAACCATCGACCTTGTGCCTTCGGCTTGCACTCCAGAGATTTGACGCCGCGACCCTACAGCTGAACCCAGATGGCGGTTCGAAAAACAAAAATCGGTCAAAACAGTTTCTCGGATGGGAGAGCTGAACTTAAAAAAAAAGTAAAAAGAATTTTATTTGTCCATGGTTCTTGGTCTCAGATTATAACGGCTTTTTCCAGATAACGTCTGGTCTTGGAATAGGAGTTCAGGCCCGGTAGTGTCCAATCGAACTGACGGTGGCACGGCTTCTTGCAAAAGGTCGTCGCTTTCACACTCAGAACTTGTCCCAATTAAACGTGCATCGCTGAAAGGCAGAAAATGAGGCGCAGTCTCAGTTTCAGAATCAGCAATACCCTCCTGGACCCACCGGTCGTACGGCAGAGGCAAAGGGACCCTCTTGCAGTGTACGCCATGGATCCAGTTCTTTTTTCCTTGCACCCGTACTGCAGTTCTTGTGGACAAAAGCACCAAGTAGGGACGATCCAGCGGGGCTGATCGTTCTTTGTCTGCTGGAAGTTCTTGATTAATATCCACGATCCAGGATCGATTGCATGCGTTGGATCTTCAGAAACTTGAGGCAGTGTATCATGAACCTGTTGGTGTAAGACACGCAATTTAGCCGTCAAATCATACAAATAGTCAAGCAGTACAGGGTGTTCAATCTCGCTGAATTTCGTCGGCCTCGGCACTCCCCATATGTTGGCCGGGCGACCAAACACAATCTCATAAGGACTAAGTCCTACTCGGGAATGTACAGTCATCCTAGTTGACAAAAGTGCTAATGCCAAAGCATCAGGCCATTTAAGGCCTGAGCTCGCTTGTATCTTGGCCAGTTTTAGTTTAAGAGTGCCATTATAGCACTCTACTAGTCCATCTGATTGGGGGTGATTTGCAGCATGAAACATCTGGCGGATTCCTAGCCCTTCACACACTCTCTTCATCACTTGGCCCACAAATTCACTCCCATTATCACTCCAAACCATTCTCGGCAAACCAAACCTGGGGAAGAACTCTTTGAGAAGGGCTTTCGCTGTGGACAAGGCAGTATTATCTTTTAGGGGGTATGCTTCTACCCATCTCGAAAAGGCACAAACAACAACGAGTACGTATTTCAAGTTTTTGCACCTCTCCATGTGGATGAAATCTAGCTGCAAAACCTCGAACGGATACGTTGGAGGCGCAAAATGACCAGCTGGAGTTGGAGTTCCCTTACCAGGATTGTATTTCAGACAAACCATACAATTTTTAATCACATTCTCTCCACACTTGGGAATGCCAGCATTTTGCCATACTGGAGCCAACAACTTACAGATCCCTTTCACACTGATGTGAGCCATTCCATGCGCCATCGTAACTACTGCAAGCACGTACGCATCGGGTAACAACCATCGCTGATGCTCTGACAACTCAACCCAACAACCATTCGCATCCAATTTACCCGTACTCTCTCTCCACACACTCAATTCTTTCTCTGTAGCTTCAGCTTGGATAGACTTCACACTCTCTATCGTATCTTCACACATTCCAATGTCACCAATCCATCTTGCAGGGCCCGCAACATACATTCGACTCATCACATCTCTTGCCGTCTCTTTCGCAACTTCATCAGCAAATGCATTACCGCGACCAACGTCGTCAGTAACCTTCTTATGTGCACTGCATTTTACATTCGCAACTTGCAACGGCAAAGTAAGTGACTCAAGGAGCTCATTTACCAACTGACCATGCTGAATCTTAGTTCCATGAGACGTGAGGAACCCACGTTCCTTCCACAATTGTCCAAAACTATGAGCCACACCAAACGCATACTGGCTGTCAGTATATATGGTTACTTTCATTCCTTTTGATAATACACACGCTCTCGTAAGTGCAATCAACTCTGCTGCTTCAGCGGAATTATGTGGGATACGTGCAGCTTCAACAATCGTATGCAAAGTCGTAACAGCATATGCCGCAGTCGTATCACCATTCGGAAGTTTGAAGCACAAACCATCCACCCATAAGGTACCATCACACTTCACAAGAGGAGTGTCCCTAAGATCTACTCTCCCTTTCGTTTCCTCTTCTGTCCTGAGAAAACAATCATGTTGTTCAGAAACATCTGTCTTTGCTACAGTCGGTAACAACGTAGCTGGATTCAGCGTGTTGCATCTCTTTATGTGTACATGGCTCGCTAAAAGTGTCAGCTCATAACCTGACAATCGAGCACTAGTTAAGTGCTGTGTCTTGGTTCTGTTTAGCAAAGTATCCACTGCATGTGGAACCATTACAATCAACGTATTATTCATCACCAGACCAGCAGACTGTCGAATAGAAACAGCTGCTGCCGCTGTAGCTCTCAGACAACTCGGCAACTCTCTAGCTACCGGATCCAAAGTCGACGAGAAATACGCACATGGACGCTGCTTGTCCCCAAAAGATTGTGTCAACACTGACAACGCACATCCTTCTCTCTTATGGACATACAGTGTAAAGGGCTTACTCTAGTCAGGGGAACCCAACACAGGAGCCGAACATAATGCATCGCGCAATTCCGAAAAACTTTTCTGACACTCTTCGGACCACGGCAGGGGATTTGGTGTGTCTTTACAAGTCAATGCCACCAAAGGTTTGGCCAGTAGGGAAAAATTCGGTATCCATTGTCTGCAATATGACGTGATACCCAAGAAGGCACGCACTTCTCTCTGTGTAACTGGCACACTCATTTTTGCAATTGCTTGAATTCGTTCTGGGGTCAATCTTCTTCCCTCCTTCGATAAGAAATGACTTAAGTAGGTCACTTCTTGTCGACAATACAGTAATTTCGAAAGAGACACTTTATGATGCAAATTAGACAAATGACGTAACAACGACAAGGTGGCTTCTTTACAAATCTCCTCAGTATCTGCAGCGATTAACAAATCGTCGACGTACTGAATAAGAGCAGCACCATCAGGTAGAACAATCGTATCAAGCTGTGCTTTCAAAGCCTGAGTATATATTGATGGACTCTCACAATAGCCTTGAGGAGCTCTCTTAAACCGGAAGCTTCGACCTCCTAAAGAGAAGCCAAAAATATCCCTACTCTTCTCGGCAATCGGGCTGCTGAAGAAAGCATTCTTCAAATCAATCACCGAAAACCACGTGGCTGAAGCTGGAATCATGGTCAGTAAGGCAGTGATATCTGGAACGACAGGAAATTGCGGAACTACAATCTTATTCACCTCGCGAAGATCGATCACAAACCGGTAAAAAGGTGGCTGAGAAGAGTCAGTACGATTTAAGACAGGCAACACAGGGCTTTTGCAAACATTACCTCTCGTTTCTTCAATTACATCTTTCCCAATCAGGTCATGAATAATCGCTAGCAACGCCCTTTCATCTTCACTCGAGATCTTGTATTGGGGAATGCGCGGCATTTTAACATTCGCTTTCAACTTCAGAACATATGGTGGTATTTCCAAAAGACCCACGTCATTAGAACCAGTAGCCCACAGAATATCAGGAAGAGATGACAATTCTGCCGGAAGTTTATCCTTCGACAAATACATCGGGGAGACCACTTTCTTACCCAATGTGATTTGTACTCTCGAAGGAGAACAATACAATGTGGCATACAATCTTTTCAACAGATCCAATCCTAACAAGTTCTCACCACAACCTGTCGTCAGAATAAGGGGTGCTTCGAATTCACAAGGTCCAACAGAAAGAGACATAGGACTAGAAATCGGGTTCCTAACCGGGGCGCCAGAAAAACCTACTGAAACATTCGTCTCGCCAGGCAAAGGTGCGCCAGGGAGTTTAGAGTGCATATTAGAACTCTTCGTAGCACCAGTATCCAACAGAAAAGGCTCTGACACACCTGATGTAATCACCTCAACATAAGGTCCACTCTGATCTACTGGAACTGAAACAACTCCCTCTCTTTGTCTATGGCTGTCCTAGCAGTCATCACCTTCCATATTCTCACCTTCTGCATAGTAGTCATCAGCATAGTACTGAGTCGTCCTACCAGGCGCGTTAGTCTGCTGGTCAAAACTATTCATTGAATTTTGAGGAGGAAATGGACGTGCGTTCTGGGAGAATCCTCCACGCCCTCTACCTCTAAGAGCTGGTGGAACACCCCGACCTCTTGCGCTAGAAACACCATTCATGCGCTGTAACAACACAGGGCAGCTACTTTTAAAATGACCCTCTTCTTTGCAGTATGCACACTGATTAGGGCCTACAGAAAAACGTGGTTGAGAAGACTCGAACCTTTGCGAGTTTCTCTGAAATTGCTGAGGTTGCTGATAGTCACGCTGATTACTACGGGGCGGATACGCTTGCTGTAATAGAACCTTCGTTGTTAACTCTTTAGTTTTCTTGTCTGCTCTGTCCTTCTCATCCTTATCCCTATTTTCGTAGCATTGTGCAGTAGCCAATATCTGTGCTGAAGAGGAAACGGCCCAAGAACTCTCTGAATCTTTCAATTTCTTACACAACTCGAGAAGCAAATTGTGCTCAAACTTGTCAACGAACAACCGTTGACCGCCTTCTGTACTCATGTCTTGACCACTGTGGTCGATAAACGTCTCTTCAAACCTATTGAAGAAATCAGACACAGTTTCCTCTTTTTTCTGTTTATACGCAGACAATTTGTCCCAGTTTACTCGTATAGCAGCCATTAAAGTCTTCATGTAAGTAACGATCCTACCAGGAAGTTCTGCAACTAAAGGCTCAGGTTTAGCACCGCCTACTTGTGTGTCATTTGCCGCACTAATATTTGCCCATGTGTCCCCTAACTCCTGCGCATGATCCGTGTGACGAATCAAACCCCACAAAGGCTGTGGACCACATTTCCAAACAACATGTCTATATCAGCTAAATTCATAACACATGAGTCTGCAGTCTGTGATAATTCCTTATAATAACCTGCAGGATTTTTACGGGGTCAGGTAAGGTCTGAGACTCTAGCTCGCTTCCATGGAACATGTACCCAAACATGCTGAAAATGAGGCTGAACAGGTGGATTAGCGGTTAGATCCCCCTCTTTCCAAACTGGGGGAACTTCTCTCATTGGATATTGTCGCACCTTTCTCCTAACAGAGGGATCAGGTTCAAACAACGATCGAGAAATAGCCTCATTCCTAAATGACAACAATGTCACAACTGCTCTCTCAACATCGGAACCCACAATCGTGCCTTTCGCAAACTCGAACTGTACACAACACAACTCAGGCGGATTTGGTTCCAAATCACGATCCTCCAATTCTTCAAAAAGAAAAACACACATTTTACCAAAAGCATATCTCTGTTTCGGTGCTTCCCATTGGCGGAAG
Source organism: Lissotriton helveticus (assembly GCF_964261635.1). NCBI lineage: Eukaryota > Metazoa > Chordata > Amphibia > Caudata > Salamandridae > Lissotriton > Lissotriton helveticus. Next base: position 201,015,583 of record NC_136062.1, on the reverse strand, counting down.
ACATCCATAACAGACTCTAACTCATATCTTGTAGGGTCGGTAACCCATCTATGCGCCAAGTGATCCAATACTCCCTTCTCTCTAGAATCAGGCAGTTGGCTACACAACTGTTTATGCTCTGAAGCGGGGGTCGTTTTTAATGGCCCAAAGAAAGGAGACAAAAGACTAGTAACAGTGTCCGTCATTCTCTGTCGGACAGAAGGAGAAGTTGACAGAACAGGAGATAAAGCGGATTGAGAGGAAGCTAATGTAGGAGCAGTAGCAGAGGGGGCAGGAAAAACAGATGGAAAAGTCGTAGGGATTAAAGATGGAGCAGGTAGCAAAGTTGGCAGCCCTTGAGAAGGCTGCACCAGAGGAGTAGGAGCCAGCTGAAGAGGAGCTGGCGGCTGTGCAATAGCAAGAGGCAAAGCAACCAGGGGTTGCGCAACTAATGGTTGCGGAGGTGCTGTAGCACTCTGCGCATAAGGGGGTGGCGAGTTCAACAGATGTGACATTAAAGGATCTTTCTCAAGTTCCTTCGTTGCATCTTGCTGAAGAGGTGGCAAAACTGGATAGCACTTATCAATCGCCAGCTTACGTTGCCTGTGCAACTGTTCACTCGCTTGTTCCTCTTCATCATCCTTATACTGCATATCAGCTTGCATTATCGAGATACCCCTTTCTCTTTTATTTCTTTTCACTAATTTAATTTCTTTCTGTTTGGCTTCCTTTCGCCATAGGCGGAAAGAGTCAAACATCGCCGGCCGGGCTTTCTTCTTAAAAAGTCAAACCTCTAGGTTATCTAAAACTTCCGTGTCAAAACTACCATATCGGGGCCATTGTAGGACACCGTCCTTTTTTGTGTAACGAATCCATACTTCGTTATATGCGATGGGGCCCACGCCATGCTTCACATAGAGCTCATAGGTTGGAGTTTCAATTGGAGGAACCGGACACGAGTCCTCCAATCGGGAATCCCTATTATAACCACAACAAAACAAATTTCCAAGTCTGCTAAGACCAGGCATCTTCGCTCACTAGCCTAGCTTCAAACTTCAAGGGAATATCAAAAACGATAGTCTCGTGAATACACGAGTCCCTCGGCTTTGGTACTTGCAAGTTCCAAATCAAAGATCCCAAGGGAATACCCAAAAACTAAGGACTGGGAGACGCTCCGCTCATACTTAACTGAGGTATCGATGACATCACCAGAAGACTCGTCTATCGCCTCGCTCTACAAATCATCAAAGGGTCCAAGACAGGGCGATAGTCAGGGCAGCAGTCCTTCGTAGCTGTCGGAAAGCGGGGAACCTCGCAGCAAAGACTTTCAGGCCACGACGACATACAGGGGTCGATGAAGTGGTTGGCCTTCCTCCAGAATTTTCACACGAAGCTCCTCACGAACCTCAGGCTTGGACCGGTACCGCTGAAATCGTCCCACGTTGGGCGCCAAATGAAGTACCGGGTTATTTAGAACCCAGCGGTGCCAGGGGACACACCCGAAGACTCCGGATTCTCCTGTCTCAGACTACAGAAACATGGAAACTTCTTGGTGACGTCAAACATCAGATTTATTGGCTGCAGCCAGTAACAGGTATCCTAGAAGTACAATACGGTGTATGTTCTCAGGAGACTGCTCAACTTTACAAAGCTAGTCATCCCTTTTTATACCAAATATTATGCTTCAGGCAAACATTCCTTATTTACAATTGACCATTCACATGTTCTCATGAAAAAAACGCAAAATCATGATGACGAGTCCATGTTTCAGTTTGTCCAGCCCACAATCAATTTTTAGTCAAACCCAACATTCTTCATCAGACAGGTCGATCGAACCCACCATAAAAACGGGCACCTCCCCATCGTAAACGCACCATAAAGAAAAGAGCAGAGACAGATGTGAGCAAGATAAGATATAGCTGTGCGTAATAAAAGGTTTGATGGTGTCTTGTGTCTTGATCAGCAATCTTGATCAGCTACTGGGAAAGGAACTGGCTTAACAAGTTTGGCTTCATGCAAGAGGGTCGCTCGCTCAGGTCATTCTGAAGTCAGCTAAAGTGTACGTGTGCTTGGAGACTCGTTCGGCCACTGTCATCGGCCTATGTGAGGGCAACCACAAAATGGCTGCCGTTCACAAAATGGAACCCGAGGGTTCAGAACTGAAACTCTGATTTCACGGTGATCTCGCCACTCGAATATGACGAAAATACCCGTATACCTTACACTCGCCATTTTCGGTCTCATGTTACCAAAATCGTCATGATACAACTACTTTTATGAAACGGGTTCAGAATTTCAGTACCTCAACAGGGTCCCCACAACATCCTAAACAGGGGAAATATCTTACTTCAAATGAAGGCCATCTTGGAACTCAGCTATTTGGAATCAAAGGATACTATTTCAATTGAGTAATTAACTCCAAGAGGTGCACAAATCTCTGAGCCTACACTGGTTTATCTCTTTAGACCACACACAAAAGATCTTGTCAAAAGAGAAGGCGTTCAACTCCTGGGGCATTAAGCTCAGTGTTTTTAAAGAAACGGGCTATCCTGTGGTTCTTACAAAATAGCAGACTGTGCCAGTTGCAACTACGCAAGAGACATACTCCATCTTGGAAAATGTACTATTGATCCAGCGGCTTACTAGCAACAGGTGATCTAATACCATATACTCACCTGGGCCCATAAACACACATAAACTCTACCTGGTAATAAACAGCAGGGTTAAATTTGTATGTACTTTTTATCCTTCTAGATTAGTCTTGCCTTTTTCTCAACTAATCTTTCACTGATCAAATAGTTATTTCCTATGGTCAATGGACCCAATTAGTTGAACTAGTTGATGGTGAAATGTCATCAATACAATCTACCTATTTTGATGTAAGAACAGCAGACTCCGGAAATATTTTAAATCTTTATCTAGATTGATTTTGTGTAAACCACTTACAAATACAGTAATGTCACCATTATTCATAAGAAGGAAGATTAAGTAAATCAATTATCAAATGTATTTGTCTGTACTACGCAATGACTAAGCATGGAAATGAGAGGATAGAGAGAAAAGGACATTGGCACATAAACAGACATATAATTATAGTTACCGATTATGGTGTGAAAACCAACCCCCTGGCCAAGGGGCTGGGAAGGGTCCCCACAGGAAGATCTGGTGACCAAAGGCTTCAGGACACGAATCAGGACAGGATAGATGACCTCTCTATCACCGATGCTTGCGTAGCACCCCTCTCTGACCCTCTCCTCTTCCTCGAAATTCGTCTGCGATCTTCTTCTAATTAAATTGATTTAATATAAAGTGTCTCTGCATTCGATTCTTCTTCAGCTTTTCTCGTCACTCCGACAGAATTCCAACCTCTGCCGCATTCAGCATCGACGTCTCATCAGGCAGCATCCCCGTCTCAAGCTTTTCAGTGCTCTACTCTCTCTCTAACTAACTAGGAACTAACTCAATTACACCCTACAATATGCATGTACCTCCCAAAATTGTTTCAATATCATGAAACTCCTAACTCTGATTGGACAGGCAAGGGGAGGTGATCATCACACCATGCTTATATTTCACTCTTTTCAGTTAGCCCTGTGTTAATAAACCCAACCCCTTAATTCCTTATTCAAACCTTATTCATAAGTCTTTTTCCCACCCACATTCACATCATTATTGTCACAAATTATACAAGTTCACAGGTTCCCATCCAAGTCAGTGGACTGTCGTTCCGTTTCCCAGGAAAAGTATCCCTTGTTAACCTTGGACGGTGTTCAAGATGACATCGCTTCTTCCAGCTCGATTGTACTACTCATGTGCAGCAATTAGGAGGGAACAGACTATGGTTCACGTAAAAAGACCCATAATAAGCACTATTGAAAAAGTTAAAAAAGCAAATGTTAAAATCAAAAATAAATGGTTTCACTGTATACCACCTATCTCTATTCAAACTCCATTTACTTATTAATGCTTTCCCCGCGTTAGCACTAGTAAAATAACTTGTTTTAGTCTTCAGCAAAGCAGATGCCAAGCATGTGAGTTCAAAGCAGCCATTTTGTCAACCACTGCGCAAAGCGCAAAAGATTCCCTACAAGCGAAAGTACGTCATACTATGTAAATGCCGTAGACGCATATGTACTAAAGATTTTCAGTTAGCGGCCATTTTAGAATCTCACTCAAGTTACTCGTTAGTAAAATATGTAAGCAAGCTTAATTTTCTACAGTGTAGTATGTTGTGCATATTAGTTTTACACAATACAAAGTTAATACGGGGTTAAAAGTTACACGAGAGGATTGCGTCCGAACAAGTCTCTTTTCTATGAGTACTTGCGCCATCACTAGGCTGCACATTTTCAGTCCCCAGAGACCAGCAGATGGAGATAAGCGACACCTCATGGGCTAACTGACGCTGGATGCCTCCAATTTTAGTCAGTAGGTTCCCAGACTGAATTGGGGAAATGTTCAATCAAGCCCTCATAAACCCTTGCTCCTCTCTTTATGTTCCTGGAAAATTTGTGGCATTCCCAGAAACAGCGTCTGGTAAATGAAATGCAAGGTAGCCAGTAGTATAGAAGAAACAGTAACAGATTTAGTCTCAGTGTAGGAGTCTCAAGTTACAGACGAAGATGGTAGTAAGGAAGTAGGAAGGCGACATCGGGAGCAGCATCCTAGCTGCTCAGCCCACGCTTTCCACCTGACACTCACTCAAACCATGCAAAATCAGCATTCTATTAACTCACATTCACATTGGCTGAGCAGCAGGGGATATATAACTAAGGAGAGAATCCATGGCGTGGACATTAATATTCCTCCCTTATTTATGGAAAAAATTGAAAATATTAATCCAGGTAAGAAAGTAATACATTACACCCTTGGGAGGAACACAAAGCATGGGGGTAGCACATTCAATGCAAAATATGCTAATATTCAATGTCATAAAAAGAAGACATATGATGTAAGTAAAAATACAATCAGACAATACATAAAATAAACAGACCAGGGGAAGAGAAAATGAGACAAGGTCAAGAATGACACATACATATATCACTCAGAAGATACACCCACACCCTCCGCCACAGCAGACAATAAATATAGAGGAGCAAAAAAAGTGGCACCGTACACTAAAGTCACCGACTCTACAGTATAGCATAAGGGTGCAATACAGGTGCCCCAATGGATGCCATACAAGTGCCCAATCAACAAACCACACAAGAAGATCTAAGAAAGTTCAAAATATATGAACCTGCGAGTACAGCACATATGCCACAAAGCAAAAAGTTTGGACGCAAGGAAAAATGCTCGCTAAGCAGTAGTAATAGGAAGTTGAAATATATTATTGTTTGGGTAGCAACTCACCACCCATCACCGTGTAACGTAAGGGTGCAAGCAAAAAATGCCTGAGCACAAACAAACGTAAGTATGGTTTAGGTGCAAAACAGGTAACCCATCACCAGGAACAGTAAGAAATGTCTGGGTATAACTAAACATCCCCCAGTACAAGTAAAAGTAAGTCCAGTTTGGGTGCAACGGCATGCTCCATCACCAGCAACAGTAAGTAATGTCTGGGTGTAAACACACATACACCAATACAAGTAAATGCAAGTATGGTTTGAGCGCAAACTACTTGCCCATAACCAGCAACATTACATAGGGTTTGAGAGCAATCAACATGCCGCAGCACCGATAAATATTGGTAAAGTTTGGGTTGTAGCTTCCCTGCCCCATCACACATACCTGCAAGAATAGTTTGAGATGCAATAAACATGCCCCAACACAAGTGGTAGGAAGCAACATTTGTGTGAAAAACATAACCCCCACAACAAGCAACAACAAGCATTGGCATAGCCACTAGGTCTCGCTTTTGGGACCTTAAGTATTTAGTTATGCAGCACAATATCGTTGGTGCAACAACATCAACTGTTGCCCTAATAACCATAACATAAGATTGACTCGCAAGGTGCCGTTAATCACTCAAGCTTTGCTTGCGGTGGCATGCGGCTGCGGTAAGTCACCGGGACGCCACCAGTGAAATCTGGAGCACTTCCGTGAGTGCCGCGCACATTAACGGCCTCTGCGCGTTAAAGCGTGCCGTTGACATCTGTTTCTCCTCCTAATTACAGATGTGGGGAGTTCATCACTCACAAATGCAACATTAAAGAGTGGGCGCGGGCGGTGCATGAGCGCGCGGGCCCCTGTGTGCCGCGTGCGCCGGCCGGGCCTGGCGCTGCAGCAATATGTCACCGGCACAGCTGGGCCATAAAGCGCGGCGGGGGTCTGTGTGCAGAGGAGGCTGGCCGGGGCGACTCCTCGCGCCGGATCTGCCCCAGTAGGTGCCACATGCCGGCTGCAGGTGCACTGACAGAGCGTGCACGTGCACGCGGGTTTCAGCTTCTGGAAGTGTAGGGTGCGTTGCACGCCTCGACTCAGATGCATTAGTGAAGGGTGCGTTGCACGCCTCAACTCAGATGCATTAGTACAGGGTGCGTTGCACGCCTCGACTCAGATGCACTGTACTACTGTGGAGCTTCCGATGTAAGAAGTAAATGCAGTGCAGCTGCTGGCGGGCAGAGTTGAGGGCAGTGGTCGATCTATGCTTGGGTGTCGGAATCACAAACGGGATCATTAGCAGAGTGTGTCATTGTCAGGACTGAGGTGCAATGGCGGAGCTCTCTAGCCATGCAAGGAATGACTCCATGTGTGAGTTTCAGCATTAAAAGATCGAAATGAAAATACTGCAAACACCAGAGAGAACAAGAAAACACTCAAAAAGCAAGTATAGGCGATGCTAATGAGGTTATAGAAACACATTAACAGCTTGACTCGCAAGCACAGCATGATCCCAGCAGCTGCAGCAGCCTGCGAGGCTTCCCTGGAGCGTATGTGGGAACAAAAACTGCAACAGTGCAGAGCCCCTTCACAAAATAGCAGCACAAATACACACAGCGAGAGACGGATACACACTAACAGACATACACGGACAGATATGCGCACAAACACAAGACACAAAAGTGACGATTCTTACAGGGTCAGGACAGTACGGGAGACAGACTGTTCTCTCGGTCACCGAACAAAGTAGGTGTTCAAAGCCCAGCAACTGAGTCTGCGCTTCACCCTTAATTACCAAGCTCGGCAAATACAAAACACTCTCTGCCCTCGCTCTCGCCCTCTTACTCTGTGCGCCGTCATCTATGCGGTCGAACTCCCAGTCCGGTGAGAGTGTCACCATTACCGCCATGACTCCAAAGCAGCCTCTGCCTCTGACGCTAGCAAGGGGCGTGTACATGTTGACATTGACCAGCATACGCCACTATTCATTCCGCTATCATTTTAGGAGCTAAAAGGGAAAGCCTTTTGACTGCGCTTTCTTTTGTGCGCATCGGCAGCGTGGGAGGGGGCATGCACGATTTCCTTTCGGGAGTGTGCAACCATAAGGCGCCACCATATAGCGCCGCTCGCTGCCACAAGGAAATCTCCAATGCAACGCGTGCACGTCTTTGCTGAGAAAGCTGTGCCGATGGCATTAGGTCTCTTCCTAAGCAGCGCATGTGCGCTGCAGAGGCGAGACCTAAAAAGCAATATTTGCATATGGTGCAAGACTCACATTGTATACCGCCTAACACACAAACAGCACACAGGGATTTATTCCTTCAAAACGTAAGGATTAAATTCACTCATCAAAATAGATTATGCTTAAAAGACAGAACATGTAGCACAGATTAAAGAAATCAGCAGAAAATGAGGAATAGCACTCATATGATGGCAATAATAATAGTATACATAGCAAACAAGAATATCATTAAAAGATATGCTAACAAGACAGTTTAAACGGCATCAAGATGACACCGAATTATGTTCAGCGGTAATAATAAAAGTTCCTTGTGAGCGAGTCTCACCCGAATTGTTTTTTTTTTTATTTGTTGTATCTTCTACATAGGAGGGAACACCAATAGCAGTCTATATAGGGTGTGCCAATCACCGGTAAAGTTACAACATAGACACAGGCACAAAATCATTCCAAGCAATAAAGGAATCACCAGATGCCTGGATGAACTGAATGCCTCACGCTTCATCCATCGTCGTGAAAATATAATCGTTTGATGGCGAGAATACAATCATGAATAAAACCGAGAAAGAGGAAAATCAGTTCCTACTGGAAGCATAACATCTTATTTACTGTAGAATTTCACAAAAACCATCCCAATTCACTAAGATGGCAGCTGAAACGTAGCATTATGTTATTTTCTGAAGGAATTAGAAGTAATTGCAAGCGATCTGACTTTAATGATTGACGACAGCAAGCATAGCCTACGCAGTAGAAGATCGCCTTGAGGTTGCAACCACATCAGAAAAACATGGACAGACGCACCTGCGCAGCCTGCTAGAGCCCAGGGGCCTCATTTATGAGCACTTGTGTCACTTTTACGCCCCCCCGTGCGTCACTTTTTGTGACGCACCAGTGGCGTAAAAAATGCGCCTTGTTGCGCCATATTTACAAAGTGACGCATCTAGGTAGATACGTCACTTTGTAAACCCCTGCACCACATTATACCTGCCAGGTATAATGTATGCAAGGGGGGGCGTATTGACGCAACAAAGATCGTAGAAGTGACGCAGTGAAATCTATGAGATTTCACTGCGTCACTTCTAGGACGCCGTTGCGTCAAAATTTTGCGCATTGCTGGAGTTGCATCACTTTTGTGACACACTCCAGCAATGCGTCACTTTTGCGCTTACAGATACGTCAGAAATACTGACGTATTTGTAAGTCCTTGCGCAATGATGCGTCATATTGTAAATATGACGCATCATTGGGGTCGCAAGAAGGGCTCAATGAAAAGTGACGCATCGCTGTTTTCTCGCAGCGATGCGTCACTTTTCATAAATGAGGCCCCAGGAATCCAGAGAACCTTCAACTTCCCACACAGCTCGTGCACAAGTACCGGTATGGTTTTGAAGTAAGGAAGCAGGAAGCAGGAAGGCCCCAACGAAGCAGCCTGCTTGCTGCTTAGTCCACGCATTCCAACTGACACTCACTCAAACCATGCAACATCAGCATTCAATTACCTTACTCTCACACTGGCTGAGCAGCAGCAGTGGATATATAACTAAGGAGAGAATCCATGGCATGGACATGAAGAAACAACACAGTGGTTTGCTGATCTTCTTGATTTAAGGGGTGACGTTAAAATCATTTCCTTACAAGAAACCTGATCCATCACTGATTACACTATCACTGGGTTTCTTGAGTTCAGCAAATCTGCCTCCAAAGAACAGAAAAACAGCAGACCTAAAGGAGGCCTCTCACTGTACATCTCCTCGAAACTTCTGGTTTTGACTGAACCCATAGATGTGCAAGGGAGCCGGCTCAAGCAGTTAAACGGATAAACTGGAGACCCACTCACTTGCTTCTGTTAATCAGCACTTACAATGACCCCTGTTTGAGGTAAAAAAGGTCTAAACTGAATCATCTTGTGTCAGTCATATGCGGACAAGGTAGGGATCGTCTCTCAATGGACCGTATCATAACAGGGGAATTCAATATGAACCTTTTCCAATATAACTATGAGTAAGCCCTATAGTTGGTGCTTGACTGTGTGTCGAACATCAGAGAACAAATATGACCTAAGGGATGTCTACGAAACCCGCTGGGGGAACTGGTGGTCATGCCGCTCAAAAACCTGGGCTTTAAAGTACTAAATGGAAGGTTTCTGAAGGATGTACAGTCCAACTGGACAAGATTAGATGGAAAAACACAAACCTACCTCGATTATACCATATGTAACATGGAAATGTTCAATTTAGTGGAAAGCTATAGCATAGTACCCCACTCCGAGACTGATCATTGACGCCAAGTTACAAGAAAAAACATCAACTTGGCACAACATGCTCTGGTCTGTGTCACCAGCAAAGGAACTTTCACTGACAACCTTAGGCGACTTAAATGGAGGGATGATTCCCACAATAAAATCATGACTGAATACTAAAAATTACAAGAGGGGGTCGCTACTGAAAATACATCTCCAATCTTGAGTGGACCAATCTTACTACCCTGCTGCTTGCAAAATTTTCACATACAGGGGGAGTTAATACACCGACTCAAATTTATTCAAAACTGTTCCCTCCCACCCCCTCGATTGTATGCACGAGGTAAGCCCTGAATACAGCTCTGAGAGCAGCTCAAAATATCCAGTCAAAAAACAGCAAGTGATTGAATTTAAGATCGCACAAAAATACCTCAATCATGCAGCATGGGCTGAGAAGATCAGATGTCTGAACCAGTTCTGCATGACACTCTTTTACGAGAGTAAAAAGAACTCAAGAACTTTTGGGCTTTGATAATCCGGCAGGTGAATGGTCCAGGCAGAGCCAGCAGTGCCAATATCTCTGAATAGAATTGGTCATCTTTTTTCTTTGCATACTTCATGTCCAGTGATTCTGCAGAAAGCCCATATTGCTACATCATCCAGTAAGGGAGTGAGCCCCGTCCTATAAGCACCAGGCAGGATCTCTGCCCTACCAGTTATCGAGGCTCTGAAGAGCCTACTCTCTTCACCAACGATATGTCCTCCTTGACGTGGCAGGTGAACCTGGTCCTGGCGAAGACCAGATCAGATGGGCCCCTGGGCCAAATGGTCTCCCTCAGGCCCTTTTTAAGCAAGACTTCCACTTCTGGGCTAGCAGACTCATGCAACTATTTACTGTTCTCTAAGGAGTTCATCAATACCATACTCTTAGTGTGGTCCTATCGTTCAACCTATCTTTAAAGGTGGATCTAAATCTGACCCTGCGTCGCTGGCAATTACAGGCTGTCAGCGGTGCTGGACAATGGAGCAAACATTTTTGCTAGCTTACTCCCAGAGAACCAGCAACAAGGGGTGGAGTTCAGGAGTCTTATCCCGAAGAATCAAACAGGGTTTGTTGAGAAGTCTGGCACCTCAACAAACCTGTTAGCGTAATCCCTATTATTAGAAAGGGTGATAATAGCTCGGACTTCACTGCTCTGCTGCTTTGTGGACTTCAGGGCAGTGTTCAACTGTGTCCCAAGGGGGGCCCTGTGGACAAAGTTAAACAACTGGTGCATCCCACTGTATCTCCTCAAGGCAATCATGCAACTACCTACTGACGCATTGAGTCAAACTGGGAAACGGAACCTGCTGATCAACGAAAATTGCCATCTCGAAGGGGGTCAAGCAGCGCGGGCTTGCTGGCCCCACTTCTTCTCAGCTTGTACATTTTGGATTTGTCCAACGCTCTTGACAACACAAATATCCCTTCAAGATAGGAGGCGAATAAATCAGCAACTTGCTCCATGCAGATGGCTTTTTCCTAAGTTTCTTGAGAGTTGGAATGCAGCGCTTATTAGATGTATTGCACTCTTACTCCAATATTCTTTTTTTTGGAATATGTTTATTTGATTTTTAAGAATCATACCAGAATGAATATGAACACTTACTTGTCCGTTATAGAACAGATGACAATGCGGCAGGTTATCAGTTCACCAGACAGCTGCACATAATACAATAATAAAGATCTGAAGGCATATAGGGAAGCAATATCAACTTGAAAAGCACAATCATTAGATAGCTAAGAGTATTAACTCTGAATGGGCAACACTGCATTTTCTTCATCTTGGATATCAAACTTATAGTATTTGATCCATCCACCCCATATCTTATGAAATTTACGTGGACATCCTCTGCTCTTATACGTAACCCATTCCGCTGCCATTTATAATTCCATCCCCGCCTTCCATTCCGCTATAATCAGTATCTCAGGGATCTTACTCCAATGTTAACCGCCTGGAAGTTAATTTAAGGAAAACCAAGATCCTAATACTGGGCAAGAAAACCAACAAGGTGGGCTGCCGGTACCTCAAAGGCAATGACACCTTGAAGGAACAGACATACAAATACCTTTGTGTTACAATCGATGCAAAGTGCTCCTTCGCCCAGCACATGGAGGCTGTAGAAACAAAGGCCCTGGCCCCCTGTCATCTTTTTTAAAATTGCCAAGCTTGTTGTGGTGGTTGATCCTTGACCCACCTCTGAAGGTAATGAGGGCAAAATCATTCTGTCATTCTATCCCTGTTTTATGGAACCGAAAACCTTATTTGGAGGGATGGCAAACTTCTAAATAAATTGGTCACAAAGATTTATAAGGCTTCTCTTCGAGACCCTCATCAGCTGCTCAGATCTGACTGGAATTCGGCATGCTCGACCAATGGCCATATCTTTGCCACAAATTCTGGCTTGCTAAGAGAGGAAGTTTGCAGGCCCTACTGTGGGATGAAATTCAATCAGGCAGCCCTAAACAATCCCACTCCGGGCACTTCGTGGATTGCTAGAGTCTCCTGAATGCCGGAGAGCTGTGGGCTTCACACGTGAGTCAAAGCTCCTTTAAGCTAATTATTAACAAGTGAGTGAGATTCCTCTCAAATCAGGATGAAATGGATGACCTAGGGAAGTGCAGGCATGCGTATGCCGTCATCAACTCTTATCAGCAGAAGCTTTGCCAACCTTATCTGGCCTGCATGTACTCAAAATGTAAAAAACTAAAGTTTATGGCCCTCAGGCTTGCGGAGTGGCCATTTATGAAAGGCCTTTAGTGTGCAGGCTAAGCCATGCGTGCCGTTTCCCTGCAAGTGTAACCACGCTTGCTTTAACCACGCATATGCCTTATGGGTGGGCATATGCCTTATGGGTGGGCCCAGGAAAAAGAAGGATTGGGAGAGGAAGTTGTGAGGTACGTGGGGCTGGGGCCAGGTTTTGGGTGTGGTGGGGCATAGATTTTAAGGATTATTGGGGTTGTTTTTAGGGCGGGTTGGGGTTATTTTATGGGCTGGGGGGTCGGAGAAGTTTTGAGGGCTCAGTCGGGTTGGAGTAGTTTTTAGGGCTCAGGGTGAGGGTTAGGGTAGATTTTAAGGCTGGGGGGGAGGTCGGGGTACTTTTTAGGGCTCGGATACTTTTCGGGGTTCAGGGGTATAAGGTTAGTTTTAGGACTCAGTAGGTGCAGGGTTGTTATTAGGTCTTAGTGGGGGGTCAGGGTACTTTTTAGGGCTCAGGGGGGTCGGGTTAGTTTTGAGGTCTCGTAGGTCTGGTTATTTTTTTATATCTGGGGGTAGGTAGTTTTTAGGGCTCAGGGGGTCAGGTTAGTTTTTTGGGCTCGGCGTGCTCAGGTGTGAACTTTATCACACATATCCCTTTACCAGTTATGGCTTTACCACAAAAGTGCATGGAAACGGCATGGGTTGTAAAGGAATGCGTTGTTTAGAAGCATTCATGGTTAAGGCAGCGTTGTAGAGGTATGTATGGTTTAGCCATGCGTGCCTCTATCATACAATCTTTTTGAAACACCTAGCCAGGTGACTACAGCCTTCGAAATCTACAATGTGCAAGGGCTGCTGTATGTACAAATAATCTTTTCAACACATCTTTTGTAGTTGCCCAGCATTGTCAGAGGACCGGAAAGAACTCTTAAGTCCGGAATGGAACAATTAATGCCCTTAATCTTGATAATACCACTTTGATCATTTTGTTGGTCAAGTTTTTGGCCCAAGTGGCTAAGAATCTACGCCTGGGGTTAACAACGTGGGGTGAGGTCCCAAACATTGGTTCAAGAGCTTCGATGGACTGCCCACTGGCAACACAGCACACTAAGCCAAGTCTCTCGTCACGTGTCTCAAGTTCAAGGATTTAGCGGCACATGCATCAAGCTAAATACCTGTTGTAAACTGGCCGATTCTGCGAATCCGCCCATTTGCGACCAGTATTTAGCCATTTGGGATGCATCAAACCAAAAGCCATTCGCAAACTACGTAATCGCTACATTTGTGATTACCTATTTTGCAAATGCAGTTAGGGAATCACAATTTGCAATAACCTAAATGCAATGCAAGAAGCATTCTCAGAATGCGACTTTGCATTAAGGAATCGCAAATTACTTTCATCTTCAAGTTGATGGTAATTTGCAATTTCTTAGATAAATGAAAAAATTGCATTCTTCTAAGTGCCATGTGGGGCACACACATGCCCTTGGGGCATGTGTGTGTGTCACGTGCACACATGCCAATTTTGAGGATGCATAAGGGTGGCTTTTTGGCCCCCTAGCACGCTTGAAATTGCATGCGCAATTTGCGATTACCTATTTGGTATTCGCAAATTGCGCATGCAATCCCATTCAATCCCATTCATTCCTATGGGCCTCTAGGCCCATAGGAATTAATTGAAAGGCATTCCATAATAGCGAATCGCAATTTGCGATTCACTATTAGGGAATGTGTAGGAATCGCAATTTTTTTTGCAATTCCCACATGCATAAGGAATTGCGAGTCCTTAATAGCGATTCCTTAATAATCATTATTAAGGAATCGCAATTCCTTACTTTGATCCATATGCCCCTCAGTGCTCTGTCTGCTCCCTATTTCAGTGTTGACACCCTATTTTTGTTTACAGCTGAGATTGTTTATGAAATCTTTGTGTTTTTTACTGTGTGAAAGTGTTGTGAATGAACCATGAGCTTTATGTAATTACTGAAGATGTCAGTCCTTAATGGGCGCATCTATCTTTCACTCGTATGAGCCTTCCATCATCGTTTACATTGCACCCTGCATTTTGTTCTTAGCATTAACTGGTGTAGTTTTCTTGCTCTTGCCTTACTGATGTTTTTTTTCTTCCTTTTGAATGCATTTATGCTCTTTGACTATGCTGTTTCAATGTTGTCTTGTTTGTCATGCTTTTAAGTAATCTGACCAAGCTAGGTGCTAGTTCCACCAGGGAACATTAAGCTCCTGCGTCCAACGTCTGTTGATAAAAGTCTGATGCTATCTTATATAATTGCACTCTGCACTTTGTTTTTATTAGCCGTTGGAGCAGTTGTCTGCACCAGCATTATCGACAAATGCAAAATGAATACTAGTTGCCAGTTCCTGGTGGGAACATTAGGCTCCTGTTGATAAAAGTCTGCTGCTATTTTATATGTTGCACTCTGAACTTATTTTTTATTAGTCACTGGAGCAGTTGTCTTCACTATCAGTATCCACAAATATAAAAATGTTGAATGTCATTTGGCTTGTTTTTAAAATTGTTTATATGACTATTAATTTTAATAGTTTCTCGTTAAATGTAAGAATGCTTTGAAAGTCATTTGACTTGGATTTTTAACATTGGTCACGTTATTACTGACTGTAATAGTTTTAAGAAGCCAAGCAATAAACGTATGATTATTATTAACATTATCCTTCCTTGTCAGTGTGATTAGTTGGCAGTACACATAGAGAGGAGTGTATGTGCAGAGTGGCACACACCTATATGAGGTACAAAATACACAAGGGCTTATTTACTAGCCGCTTGCACCACCGCTACGTCACTTTTTCCCGTATTAAAAGTGACACACCAGTGCCGAAAGGGGCTTGTAAATAAGCCCCTCATGGCCTGATTTACAGTTTGACAGACAATGTGCTCTGTTGCAAATATAATGGAGTACCCTCTCTGCCAAACTCCCAGTTCCCCTGCCTCATTTGGATATGGCAAAAAACACAGTTGATGGACAGAATGTAGAACAATGTCATACATTCACCCCAGTACAAGGATCTGGGCTTAAATCCATCGTTTTTTTGCACTCCACACCACCCTGGGTTAGACACTGGCTATATGCAAATCAGCTCTGACCCTGTGCCTCATGGGAACAGTCCAGTCCGAACTACCAAGCCATGTCTTTCCCAGACCGGAATCAGGCATCCAAGGACCAGTTTCTGGCTATCAGCCTTCATTCAGCCTGGATAGCTTGACTCCAGTGGTGTGGAGAGCCTGGGAATCACGTCTGAGCATACCCAGCCCAGTCGGGGTGAAAATTGCAAAAAACACAGTTGATGGACAGAATGTAGAACAATGTCATACATTCACCCCAGTACAAGAATCTGGGCCTAAATCCATCGTTTTTTTGCACTCCACACCACCCTGGGTTAGACACTGGCTATATGCAAATCAGCTCTGACCCTGTGCCTCATGGGAACAGTCCAGTCCGAACTACCAAGCCATGTCTTTCCCAGACCGGAATCAAGCATCCAAGGACCGTTTCTGGCTATCAGCCTTCATTCAGCCTGGATAGCTTGACTCCAGTGGTGTGGAAAGCCTGGGACTCACGTCTGAGCATACCCAGCCCACTCGGGGTGAAAATTGCAAAAAACACAGTTGATGGACAGAATGTAGAACAATGTCATACATTCACCTCAGTACAAGGATCTGGGCCTAAATCCATCATTTTTTTGCACTCCAAAACACCCTGGGTTAGACACTGGCTATATGCAAATCAGCTCTGACCCTGTGCCTCATGGGAACAGTCCAGTCCGAACTACCAAGCCATGTCTTTCCCAGACCGGAATCAAGCATCCAAGGACCGGTTTCTGGCTATCAGCCTTCATTCAGCCTGGATAGCTTGACTCCAGTGGTGTGGAGAGCCTGGGACTCACGTCTGAGCATACCCAGCCCACTCGGGGTGAAAATTGCAAAAAACACAGTTGATGGACAGAATGTAGAACAATGTCATACATTCACCCCAGTACAAGGATCTGGGCCTAAATCCATCGTTTTTTTGCACTCCACACCACCCTGGGTTAGACACTGGCTATATGCAAATCAGCTCTGACCCTGTGCCTCATGGGAACAGTCCAGTCCGAACTACCAAGCCATGTCTTTCCCAGACCGGAATCAAGCATCCAAGGACCGGTTTCTGGCTATCAGCCTTCATTCAGCCTGGATAGCTTGACTCCAGTGGTGTGGAGAGCCAGGGACTCACGTCTGAGCATACCCAGCCCACTCGGGGTGAAAATTGCAAAAAACACAGTTGATGGACAGAATGTAGAACAATGTCATACCTTCACCCCAGAACAAGGATCTGGGCCTAAATCAATCGTTTTTTTGCACTCCACACCACCCTGGGTTAGACACTGGCTATATGCAAATAAGCTCTGACCCTGTACCTCATGGGAACAGTCCAGTCTGAACTACCAAGCAATGTCTTTCCCAGACTGGAATCAAGCATCCAAGGACCGGTTTCTGGCTATCAGCCTTCATTCAGCCTGGATAGCTTGACTCCAGTGGTGTGGAGAGCCTGGGACTCACGTCTGAGCATACCCAGCCCACTCGGGGTGAAAATTGCAAAAAACACAGTTGATGGACAGAATGTAGAACAATGTCATACATTTACCCCAGTACAAGGATCTGGGCCTAAATCCATCGTTTTTTTTGCACTCCACACCACCCTGGGTTAGACACTGGCTATATGCAAATCAGCTCTGACCCTCTGCCTCATGGGAACAGTCCAGTCCGAACTACCAAGCCATATCTTTCCCAGACCGGAATCAAGCATCCAAGGACCGGTTTCTGGCTATCAGCCTTCATTCAGCCTGGATAGCTTGACTCCAGTGGTGTGGAGAGCCTGGGACTCACGTCTGAGCATACCCAGCACACTCGGGGTGAAAATTGCAAAAAACACAGTTGATGGACAGAATGTAGAACAATGTCATACATTCACCCCAGTACAAGGATCTGGGCCTAAATCCATCATTTTTTTGCACTCCACACCACCCTGGGTTAGACACTGGCTATATGCAAATCAGCTCTGACCCTGTGCCTCATGGGAACAGTCCAGTCCGAACTACCAAGCCATGTCTTTCCCAGACCGGAATCAAGCATCCAAGGACCGGTTTCTGGCTATCAGCCTTCATTCAGCCTGGATAGCTTGACTCCAGTGGTGTGGAGAGCCTGGGACTCACGTCTGAGCATACCCAGCCCACTGGGGGGGGAAATTGCAAAAAACACAGTTGATGGACAGAATGTAGAACAATGTCATACATTCACCTCAGTACAAGGATCTGGGCCTAAATCCATCATTTTTTTGCACTCCACACCACCCTGGGTTAGACACTGGCTATATGCAAATCAGCTCTGACCCTGTGCCTCATGGGAACAGTCCAGTCCGAACTACCAAGCCATGTCTTTCCCAGACCGGAATCAAGCATCCAAGGACCGGTTTCTGGCTATCAGCCTTCATTCAGCCTGGATAGCTTGACTCCAGTGGTGTGGAGAGCCTGGGACTCACGTCTGAGCATACCCAGCCCACTGGGGGTGAAAATTGCAAAAAACACAGTTGATGGACAGAATGTAGAACAATGTCATACAATCACCCCAGTACAAGGATCTGGGCCTAAATCCATCATTTTTTTGCACTCCACACCACCCTGGGTTAGACACTGGCTATATGCAAATCAGCTCTGACCCTGTGCCTCATGGGAACAGTCCAGTGTAACTACCAAGCCATGTCTTTCCCAGACCGGAATCAAGCATCCAAGGACCGGTTTCTGGCTATCAGCCTTCATTCAGCCTGGATAGCTTGACTCCAGTGGTGTGGAGAGCCTGGGACTCACGTCTGAGCATACCCAGCCCACTCGGGGTGAAAATTGCAAAAAAAACACAGTTGATGGACAGAATGTAGAACAATGTCATACATTCACCCCAGTACAAGGATCTGGGCCTAAATCCATCGTTTTTTTGCACTCCACACCACCCTGGCACAGGGTCAGAGCTGATTTGCATATAGCCAGTGTCTAACCCAGGGTGGTGTGGAGTGCAAAATAAACGATGGATTTAGGCCCAGATCCTTGTACTGGGGTGAATGTATGACATTGTTCTACATTCTGTCCATCAACTGTGTTTTTTGCAATTTTCACCCCGAGTGGGCTGGGTATGCTCAGACGTGAGTCCCAGGCTCTCCACACCGCTGGAGTCAAGCTATCCAGGCTGAATGAAGGCTGATAGCCAGAAACCGGTCCTTGGATGCTTGATTCCGGTCTGGGAAAGACATGGCTTGGTAGTTCGGACTGGACTGTTCCCATGAGGCACAGGGTCAGAGCTGATTTGCATATAGCCAGTGTCTAACCCAGGGTGGTGTGGAGTGCAAAAAAATGATGGATTTAGGCCCAGATCCTTGTACTGGGGTGATTGTATGACATTGTTCTACATTCTGTCCATCAACTGTGTTTTTTGCAATTTTCACCCCCAGTGGGCTGGGTATGCTCAGACGTGAGTCCCAGGCTCTCCACACCACTGGAGTCAAGCTATCCAGGCTGAATGAAGGCTGATAGCCAGAAACCGGTCCTTGGATGCTTGATTCCGGTCTGGGAAAGACATGGCTTGGTAGTTCGGACTGGACTGTTCCCATGAGGCACAGGGTCAGAGCTGATTTGCATATAGCCAGTGTCTAACCCAGGGTGGTGTGGAGTGCAAAAAAATGATGGATTTAGGCCCAGATCCTTGTACTGAGGTGAATGTATGACATTGTTCTACATTCTGTCCATCAACTGTGTTTTTTGCAATTTTCCCCCCCAGTGGGCTGGGTATGCTCAGACGTGAGTCCCAGGCTCTCCACACCACTGGAGTCAAGCTATCCAGGCTGAATGAAGGCTGATAGCCAGAAACCGGTCCTTGGATGCTTGATTCCGGTCTGGGAAAGACATGGCTTGGTAGTTCGGACTGGACTGTTCCCATGAGGCACAGGGTCAGAGCTGATTTGCATATAGCCAGTGTCTAACCCAGGGTGGTGTGGAGTGCAAAAAAATGATGGATTTAGGCCCAGATCCTTGTACTGGGGTGAATGTATGACATTGTTCTACATTCTGTCCATCAACTGTGTTTTTTGCAATTTTCACCCCGAGTGTGCTGGGTATGCTCAGACGGAGTCCCAGGCTCTCCACACCACTGGAGTCAAGCTATCCAGGCTGAATGAAGGCTGATAGCCAGAAACCGGTCCTTGGATGCTTGATTCCGGTCTGGGAAAGATATGGCTTGGTAGTTCGGACTGGACTGTTCCCATGAGGCAGAGGGTCAGAGCTGATTTGCATATAGCCAGTGTCTAACCCAGGGTGGTGTGGAGTGCAAAAAAACGATGGATTTAGGCCCAGATCCTTGTACTGAGGTGAATGTATGACATTGTTCTACATTCTGTCCATCAACTGTGTTTTTTGCAATTTTCACCCCGAGTGGGCTGGGTATGCTCAGACGTGAGTCCCAGGCTCTCCACACCACTGGAGTCAAGCTATCCAGGCTGATGAAGGCTGATAGCCAGAAACCGGTCCTTGGATGCTTGATTCCGGTCTGGGAAAGACATGGCTTGGTAGTTTGGACTGGACTGTTCCCATGAGGCACAGGGTCAGAGCTGATTTGCATATAGCCAGTGTCTAACCCGGGGTGGTGTGGAGTGCATAAAAACGATGGATTTAGGCCCAGATCCTTGTACTGAGGCGAATGTATGACATTGTTCTACATTCTGTCCATCAACTGTCTTTTTTGCAATTTTCACCCCGAGTGGGCTGGGTATGCTCAGACGTGAGTCCCAGGCTCTCCACACCACTGGAGTCAAGCTATCCAGGCTGATGAAGGCTGATAGCCAGAAACCGGTCCTTGGATGCTTGATTCCGGTCTGGGAAAGACATGGCTTGGTAGTTCGGACTGGACTGTTCCCATGAGGCACAGGGTCAGAGCTGATTTGCATATAGCCAGTGTCTAACCCAGGGTGGTGTGGAGTGCAAAAAAACGATGGATTTAGGCCCAGATCCTTGTACTGAGGTGAATGTATGACATTGTTCTACATTCTGTCCATCAACTGTGTTTTTTGCAATTTTCACCCCGAGTGGGCTGGGTATGCTCAGACGTGAGTCCCAGGCTCTCCACACCACTGGAGTCAAGCTATCCAGGCTGAATGAAGGCTGATAGCCAGAAACCGGTCCTTGGAAGCTTGATTCCGGTCTGGGAAAGACATGGCTTGGTAGTTCGGACTGGACTGTTCCCATGAGGCACAGGGTCAGAGCTGATTTGCATATAGCCAGTGTCTAACCCAGGGTGGTGTGGAGTGCAAATAAAGATGGATTTAGGCCCAGATCCTTGTACTGAGGTGAATGTATGACATTGTTCTACATTCTGTCCATCAACAGTGTTTTTTGCACTTTTCACCCCGAGTGGGCTGGGTATGCTCAGACGTGAGTCCCAGGCTCTCCACACCACTGGAGTCAAGCTATCCAGGCTGATGAAGGCTGATAGCCAGAAACCGGTCCTTGGATGCTTGATTCCGGTCTGGGAAAGACATGGCTTGGTAGTTCGGACTGGACTGTTCCCATGAGGCACAGGGTCAGAGCTGATTTGCATATAGCCAGTGTCTAACCCAGGGTGGTGTGGAGTGCAAAAAAACGATGGATTTAGGCCCAGATCCTTGTACTGAGGTGAATGTATGACATTGTTCTACATTCTGTCCATCAACTGTGTTTTTTGCTCATTTGGATATGGGCAGACCCTAAACTTTCAATGAAAACCCCTTTTGCTCTGTCGATTGGAAGCTTCCCCAAAAAGTGAAATGGAGTAGGGGCCGTTAGAGGAAGGACATTACACCGTCTACACTATTTAGGGTGGATAGTG
The DNA here is from genome assembly GCF_964261635.1 of Lissotriton helveticus. NCBI lineage: Eukaryota > Metazoa > Chordata > Amphibia > Caudata > Salamandridae > Lissotriton > Lissotriton helveticus. The sequence continues at coordinate 200,994,146 of NC_136062.1, read as the reverse complement.
TGATGTCAATTCTTTCTATCCTTTACTACAAGGTTAAACCTGGTGGTAAGGGGCAGAGAAAAATGAATGACCCTCAAACCCTTGCAGAAAATTCCAGTTGTGTTGGAGTCATTTGTTTTTTGTTTTTCAACAACAAACTTCCACTTTAGGAGTGTCTTTTTGAAAAACTAAAATACTAAAAGTTGATGGACATGGGTCAAAAACCAATTGTTGCCATCCACCAAAATGTTTTTAACTTGAAGGAAACCACCATGACAGAGGCAATTTTCAATGTATAGAGATGACCGCTTCGCAGACAGCTGTCCATCATAGTGGCAGATTTAATGTTATCTGCCTTGCAGACGGACTGTACTCCATCAGCCAATTTTAACTTCCATTACATAAGCCTGCTTCCTTTTTGTTGGCAGGCAAAACTTGAAAGGGAGAATTTTAGAAAAAAACGTTTTATGTGCCTGTTACCGACACATGGAGATTAACATTGATAGTGACACCTAAGAATCAATGAGCATTTTCAATGCAATAGGTCTTGCATTTACAGGTGTTTCGTAAATGTGACACCTATTGCATTACAAATGCTAGTTTGTAAACAAGCCCATGCGGCACTTTAACTTTAATGTCGGCTACGTCCCTTTCCTTAGACGAGCCGTGTCTAAAAAAAAGGGGCATGGCTACCCATTAAAGTGAAAACGTGGTATGGGGAGCTTTTTACAAAAAAAGCATTTGTTTGTCAAGTTAAATGAATTTGTGCTTGGAGGCTGTAAGTAAAGCACTGGGCAAAAACACATGTAAAAGGGGGTGTCTTCATGGGAGATTACAAATGAAGATAAGGCAGTACTAAGGGGGGACCAACTAGCCTATGAACGATTCCGAAGCCAGCGTTTATGAAGGACAATGACACAAGCCAATGAAAAATATGGGAGGAGTGTGGGCCGGGCCTTCAAGTCCATACTCTAATATGGAATACCTCGCAGAGCAGCGCATGCACTGCCCAGGATCGACCTAAAAAGAAGAGGCATTATTCAGCAGTGAGAGTTCTCTGCATCTATGAATAGACAGAAATACATATATCTCATTTGTAAGTCAAACATGAACTAAGATAATTTTCATCAGGTAGGACGGACGTTGACACAATAGGTTTTAAACACTTGTTATAAAGTATGTAAGTCTAAAAACCTCAAACGGCTTGAAGAAAGTTTGGATATTGGATTGGATATTTTTTAATGTGTGATGCTGGTTAAACATTGCAAGAAAAAAACATACAGGACAACATGCACTGTTACAGTGTAAAGCACCAAGATTTGGTCATTCAAAGCACCAATCTGGTCAGGACATAAATAAAATGATAACTCTACTGCCTTTCTTTTTAAAGCCATCCGGGCAAACCCCAATGATGAAGTGAAGTAAATGGAAAAACATTTTAGAAAATTATGCATGAGTTTATAATGTGCATTTAGGATCTGATTATGTATTGTTTCTGTTGGTATGTTTTCTTGAGGCAGAGGCACAAGAGGTCCTGTATCATTTACCAGAACTAAAGTAAGATGTGGCAAAGTGATTAAATTAATACGATATATGTCTGTAAATCGGGCCTACCATTATTTGCCGGGGGGAGGCACGATACCTGGGAGGTATCATTTTGAAATAAGGTTGTAAGGTGAAGGGGAAACAGAGAAGGATTACATGACAAGCTTGATGAAACTGAGAGCCACCTGACAAATTAGGATATTTAACAAGCACTGGCAGAGCAAATAGGTTTCACCTAAGCGAAATTGATTGGCGTTGTAAATTGTTTTTACTTGTTGCACAGCGTTGGGGAGGTTGGGGGTTGAAGCAACACAAGGGAGGAGGGCGGGAAAGACATTGGAGGGTGGGGGTGAATTGAGCCAAGTGGAGGGTTGGGGTGTAGGAGAGGAAAGAAGATGCATGCTCTCTTTTAAGAGTGTATAAAAAAAGGAGTGCCTGGGATCAGTTGAAGGACACTGGCCAAAGAGGGCAATACTTGGTCCCTGCTCCATGGGATGGATACAAAATCAGAAGCCCAGTAGGAAGCCAATTCCAGGAGGACCCGCTGATCAATAGAATGACTGAAATGGAGAGTGACTTCGGAGTTAACCAGTGGTAAGTAAAGGTAAATAATGGGCAGGCTCTAGGCCCCTATTAAGATTTTCTTTTAAATACAAGAGATTTATTTTAATGTCCTGCTTGTTAATATCATTTTTTGGAAAGACATAACTAAAAACAAACTAAATTGGCACTCCAATTTTTCATATACATTAACATGGATTGTTACTGTGATAAGGCCGGGTTCCACTACAGACATTTACAAGGAACCCTGGGTCGACAGATCTTTTATTACCTGCTGAGTAGTATAAACGGAAGTATCTGTCATGGCAACAATTTATCAAACTCAACAACTGTAACTTGAAAAATCACAGATTCCAGATTTCAATATTGGGGATTTATTACAAAGCCAAAAACAACAGAAAATACAAGCACCCCAAGACGAGGTTGTAGAACTACATAGGCACTAATACAAAACCAAATCTAAGTAATAATCTGCTCCAGTGGATCATGAAGAGAATAAACAACTCCAAAAACAAAACACTAGCAAGGACCACTCCAACATTTAAATCATCTTCATCTGTGTCTGGAGGGCAAAAATTATTAGACTATCCCTACAGTATCTCTAAGGGGATATCCCTACTTAGCATTTCCAAGGCAAAATCAACAAAAAGGTGTCAGCCTGTGAAGACTTCCTAAGAAGTACATTCACAGAATAAATTAGGTAGCTAAAGCTTCAGTGCTTGTTCTAAGATGTTAAGTTGATCCCCTGACTCCCAACTCATCCTGTCTCTCTCTACCTCTCTCTGTCTCCTTCTGCCTCTCCTCCCTCGGGGCTCTCTCCCTAATACAAAATGCTAAAATGTAAAACACGCCCACAGATCACCTCAATAACGGACACCTCTCCTAGGTAGTTTTCCACTGGCTTCTGCTGACCTTGATTCCCAGGCCTCCTCAGCTAGAAAGAACACCTGCTCCCAATTATCGGCATTTCTTATGCAATGTTTCACCTCTCCTCCATGCCTAACTCCTAAAACAAAAGGTGTTAGTTCTAACTAACAAAGACAGCTTCTTCCACCTGCAACTGAAACGTGAGAACAGAACATACCTGCACACACATCAAATTCGCTGACTACTTCTAAATGCGAGAGCACACCAGGGAAAAATACATTTTCAGGCCTACACAGTTTGGCCAACGTAAGAATAAATGAATAGACCTTTAATTTTCCAACCTGAACATTTCATTTAGGCCTTTACACATCAAATTATATACTCCTGTTAATAGCGCTTTTGCACTACAGCATCTACAATTAATACGCGTTATGCATTTCACATTATTTCTTTGTGCAATCTTGATCTTGGTGCACATTTAAACTAAAATGCATCTCACTACACAGAAACTTTTTGTTTAGTAATTGCAGCATACTAAAGATTACACTTTCAGTCATGAATGTGATTTCATTTCTCTTTGAATGGCACAAATACATTTCTATAGTTTAATATCACATTATTATTACGCACATTCTAATAATCACACGTTAATACAACACAAAATTTATGTGGGTGTGTCATCACGCTCTATCAACTGTTTTTAATAATTAGAAATAAAAATGTTTTCTTTAAGCTTAAAATTACTAATTAATATTGATAATCACCATACTCATTTTAGCAAAATAAAAAAAGGCGCACAGGCACTAACAGGAAACAGTACTTGGTCCTGGCTCCACAGCAGGGAGACACGAAGCACACATTAGGCTCCATGAGGAAGCTGGAGGCAAGTAGTGCTACCACTACTACCAACAATACTGTTATGACTACTACTAATAATAATATTACCACTCAACCTAACAAAGTATTATTCCATTTGCTGACTTCAATTATATTTTTTTCCTGTAAAGTGTTTTATGAGCTGTAGATTTCAATGCAGGATTTTATCTTCGACCTACCCAAAATACTTCCTTAATTTGTTGTTGATTAGTTTGCTATGCTGCTTTCTTAGGTAATTTAGGATAATTTGAATCAGCCACAAAGATACACAACCTTCAAAGATCGGGTGGAAATCCTAGAAACAAATGTCAGGTATATTTTTTCAGTTTAGCCTTTGAACTTTAATTTGTCGTTGAGAAGGATAGTTTTGGGCCTACTTATTCAGAATGGTGGTGTACTACACAGGTACATGTTCTTTAAGGTTTGCCAATAATGTGAGTACAAGTGGTGGCAAAAAGAACAGCGAGGGGCTCTTTGTGCTGCAGATAGAGTTGGATGAACATTTGAGGTCCTGCTGTTGTCTTACCCATGAATATCAATGCCTGCTCTCTGGACGAGGGATTGGCATGGACACTTGTGAGGTACTTAGACTTTGTGTTAAGAAGATACTACGTCGGTAGAATAAACCTCTCTGCCTTGGCCCTGCTACTGATTGGCAAATTATAGAATAGGGGTCTTGACATGTTTTATGGTTGAAATTTTCCATCCATTTGAAGTAATAAAGTACATCAGAAGTCAGGTCTGTGATACATACAATTAGACTGTGAAACTGAACAGGTATCCGCCAAGCTTGTATATGATGCAGTTCATGACACTGATACATACTTTAGGGTGCACTGCTCAGGGGCAACCTGTGTTAGATTACATTGCTGGATAAAAAGCCAAAATAGATTATCTTCTGCACAATGAGAAAGAATTTTACAATGTGTTGGTAACTTATATAATTTATCAGACCACTAAAAAGTATGAAGATGCAATAGTAAGTAGTTTTAAGGTTTTTGCACTTCTCTTCAAATACAGAAGAAAGCTATGTGATCCATAAAGTTAAAGAACTTTCTTTTGTGTGTTAGCTGAAGGTTTCACAACCTACAAACGTCTTAAAATGTGCTTCAAAACCTACAAACTTCTTGAAAGGTAAACATTGTTTACTGCAGACTGACAGCATACACATTTCTTAGATGCTGGCAGTAATAAAAATAAGATGATGAAGAAAATGCCCCAAAACACTAAGGGGCATTTGCACATGCCCCTATCGCCCCCACAACATCACTGTTATCGACATTGTGGTGGCAATAGGGGCTGCGCCTTATTTATAAGGCTGCATTAAGCCACTTAACGTGGCTTAACGCTGCTTTGTAAATAAGGCCCACTTTCACCCTATGGTTAGCATGAAAGGGGTGGGCAGAGGGTGTTGTGGTGGGCAATCCACCGCAACACCCATTGTTTTTTACGCTGCCCCCTATGTACAAGAGTGGCGTACACAGGAGGTAGCGCCAAAATTAAGACCAGGAAAAACCTGGTCTTAAGTTGGCAAAACAAATAGAAATGCATTATTTCTCCTCGTTTTTAGGTCTCGCTGAGTCAGTACGCATGCGCTGCTCGGAGAGACTTTAGTAGCTGAGTTTTCAAAGTGCTGCTGACTGGCCTAGCGTTTGCATTCACGCGAGCATGCTCGTGCGAACCGCCAGCCTTCAGAGCCATCTGTCTTTCCTCTCGCTTGCTCACTGCCTCCGCCCCTTCCCCCGCCTTTGCGCTCACAAGCGTTTGGGATTCTCCCAGTGGGTGCATCTCCGTCAGGCAATATCACGCCCACCTTAAATTCTCTTCCATCGCTGCCTCTTTATGATTTTGGCTTTCCCCTTCCTCCTCACTTTAGAAGCCCTCCCCCATCCTCTGAGCAGAAGGTCAGCTCTGGATTTCTCAGTACACAGCAGAAGGCAGACACCAAGTCTTTTCCATTGCTGCCAGCATGTTTTCTCCCCTCCCTCTCTCTCTCTCCAGGCCTCTCTTGTCTCGAGACCTCACCTAAATCCTTAATGACTCTTGTTCGTCCCCTATAGACATTGTCATCTCTCTCCCACTGCCAGTCTGCTCGCCCTCTCTGCCAGGGTCCCTCCCTCTGCCCCTCCACCCTCCCTTGGGAAGAAGATGCTGACTGCAGGTAAGGCCCCCAAAGTACCCCGTCTCCAACTCGCTTTGGTATTTAGCTAGGCTTTGGTGACCACTTTCGGCACTAAGCAACAAAGTGTTGCTTCTGAAATAAAAATTGAAAATTATTCTTAACAATTGTAGCACCTACTGAACTTTTATTTCCATCACATCTTTATGTTCAAAGAAATGAGGAATGCATACAAGAGTGACATTATTATGATGCATTATTGGTATACAAAAGCAGACCATTACTAGAATTAAAAACAAATATAGCATTCGTGATGATGTTTACCAAAAATGTTCTTCTCTAAAGTACGCTTTCACGAAATTGGAATATAGAGACATTGCTGTCTCCAGTTTACAACCAAGTAAGAGGGAACATATCTAAAATGACTGAGAGTTAAACGCTTGCTGCTCAGCCGTGCTGTTGTCACTCACGTGTTCGATTTCGAGCCAGACCGTGTCAGATTTAAACTATAAAGAAGGTACATTGGAGGTAATGACAGTCATTTCATTAACCTATGAAGGATGCGAGGCTGAGCCACGTCTGCTGGAATTCAAGCTTGTGATCTGCAGCTTGGATCAGATGTCAACAGAGAGCACGCTTAACTCACTGAGCCATTATATCGAAGGTGCCACAGCATGTCTTGAGGATTTTAGCGCTTTTAGTTAATGGGTGCATTGATTTCCTACTGTTCTACAAATAATAAAATGTAAATGTCTAACTTCTACCATAGTTTTTATATAACTGCTTTCAGATAAGAGCCTTTTGAGGAACTTGAATCAATGCATAGATATTCTTTTGAGAGTTCTGGAGAATTCATTTTGGGGGGAAAGTCAAGCCTGTTGTCGAGTTTTAAAAATATATTGTTACAGTTGTTTTCCAGTAACTATTAAAAGGGAGCTAGAATGGCCCATAATCCCCTGGCATCCCAGGCTGTGAAGTAAACATGACCTCTCGACTGGTTTTGCAGCTTCCAATATTTATTGATCAGATTATCTGCCGAGCGGCCTGTTTTGTGCTGCACCACATTGCATTACATCACATTGAACTTTGCACTGGAGTGTAGGCACACTCAGGATTTAAAGCAGTGTCAGTGATCGAGCGAAGGGACTGGAGGTGGGCCAGAAGAATAGAGTGCTGGTGTGCTCTTTCTTCTGAGTGCCCTGGCTGGGAGCCAAATGGGTAGACCTGGCATTTGTTAGTTACTGATGAGCCGTGGTTTGTGTAACTCTCCAGGTAATGTCAATCTGAGACCCCATATCAGCCTATCACTGCACTAGACTAAATATTAATTTGCCGCCCTCAGTGCTATCCATGAGCCATGCGAAGCTGGGTAATGCTACACCACCTCACCCACATTCTTCCAGCAGAGCACGTCATAGTCATGTGAGGCAATCATGCCAGTCACCCTCCCTTTTGCACAATGTCAAAGTCCTGCCAAGCCCATGCTATGATGTCATAGCGCATGCTCTGAAGCCTCACGTGTGCGCCAATTGTGCTGTATAAATATTTACAGTAAGTCTGCATTGTATGACTTTAAAAGTCTGTACATGCTCTCAAGTACAGTCAACAGCGACACAGGGACATGCTTACAGCGCCACTAGCAATAGAAGTGGAAGCCGTGAATAGAGAGCATACTGCCTAATGCCAAGATAGTAACCCTGAACATCTGCATTTTGAGAAGACATAAAGTTACTTTGCTACACAGGGAACCTCCAAGTAGATTGTGCAGTGGAAGTACTATGCAGCTTAAGCCATAACTTCTCTCACTCGTGTGCTATCCTGCTGCTGGTGGAACATTCTCATCAGGAAACATACCGATTTAGGCAAGCAAGAGGGAACCTATTTTTATTATGTAATAGGAGGTGGCCTTTGAGGCGAGAGGGGGCCCTTGAGAAGGAACCCTAGTTCTACAGTGATAACGCTGTCGGGCCAAACTCTTACAATGTCCTTCGCAGACATCTTCATCAAAGCTCATTCATCCATCCATCTATCCATTCATTCATCCATTTATCCATATATCCATCCATTTAAATGGGATCACTCGCCGTAGTCACCTCCATGTTCTTTCGAGATTCAAAAGGCTGCGCACATGCGATGCACATGTGGTCAAGTCATGGATATTTATTGAGCTCATGCCTGTCATAAAGCGTCCTACAAGTTGTCACACAGGTCACGTGAATTGTCACATAAGTGCCCTTGAGGATAACCTATGCTTCATGTTCACAGTTGGGCTAAATGATTGGTGGTAGGGTCTGTAACTATTTGCTGCTGATACAATGGCAGTGGGAAATGCCAATTATTAACTCCTCAAAGTAAATGGACATACATATCTGCTAATCTGCTTCACATAACACTCATACACATGTCCTGTGTCTTCTCTGTGTGGATTCCGGGACACATAGCAGAAGCAGGGTGTAGGTACAGGTTACGTTCAGACGAAGCACATGCCCCAGTCAATGGCTACTAAGCGCTACTACTAGAGGGCACATCTGGGCCTTTGAAGCCTTGGCAATATCTAAAGACTGCTAGATGGAGTTACCATATGATATAACAGGCAATATTAAATCAGCCCAATAAGGTGTGGAGCAATAGAGCCCTTGCCGCGGGGCTACCACTCTTAATCCCAGTGGAAATAGCTATGCTCAGAAAAGTGCAACAATGAATAGTGATACACTACACTAGCCATACACTTACAAAAGTAGTTGCACTCACAGCGCTTTAAAGAATATGCATCCGTAACTCTCTCCTGTGTTAAACATTCAAAATGATACTGGGACATGGGGGGGATGCTCTTCAAGGATGGTGAGCTGTAGCACTAGTCTTCCACAGGCCTCCCTTGTGAGGTGTTTTTTAGATACAAATTGTTCATAATGACTGCTGAGACATGGTAGATAAGTCCTTGTCGGCCTCAGATTCCTCCAAATTAAATTCAGGTAATTTACTATGCTTTAAAAGTTAATACAATCTAATATGTAATGAAAAATGTGTTGAAAAAGGCTTTGTTTTGGCCTTTCTGTCTCCCAAATTTTCTTTGTGGGGGAACCCCCCCAAACTCCCCCTAATAGTGCCTGCTCGCTACACTTGCTCGCTACACACCATATAGGGGATGGTCTCACTTTTACTTTGTTCTCTTTGATTCACTACTCCTGTCTATTTTTGGTGCTCTCTGTAAGAATGTCTAGGGGTATCTATGACTGGGTGTGCAACCTGGTGCTCTTAAGGTCATCATCTACTATTTACTGTGCTTTGAAAGTTCAAACAATTGAATATGTAATGAAAAATGTGCTGTAAAATTTAACATTTTGGCCTGTCTTTTTCCAAAATTTTCTTGGAGAAAACCCCCCCAAAACCCCCTGCTAGTGGGTGAGCTCGCAACGTGCCGGACGGGGGCTGGTCTGGCAAAATTTGCCAGGGCTGCTTTCAGTTCCCAGTCCGGCCCTGATAGTGCACTTGTAATGGAACGCACAGCATCAGATCGGTATTGATTCAGGAGTCAGTGACAGGCGTAGCTTCACAGGGGCATGAGATGCCGGGTTGCCTCTGGGGGTCTCTTGTTGCATATCTCACACACACAGAAGCGTGCATTTTAGGGCGCTCGCTTCCACCGGAAGTCTGCCTCTATTTATTTTCAAAACGAGGGCTTCCCTGGTAATTGAGTTAGAGACATCAATAGAATAGGCAAATATACATCGCCCCGGGGCGCCAAGAACAGGTTCGCACGTGATTTGTGTCTTACACTTTAGCGGGATCTCGGCAGACATGCTTTAAGCAGTAAGCAAACAGCCATGCCCGCCCCCTCCATCTCACACACAAACACTCCCCGACATCCATTAGCAGAAGAACTTGCCATTTCGACACTAGGCGATTGGCATAGGGAGAGGTGCGGAGAAGGCAACCTGGCCATCAAAACTCACTGTAACTTTATATAAATATAGTTTGAGGCTACAGTACCAGCCATTTTTGAATTTTTTTTTTTAGAACGTAGGTCTTTTAAACAAAAAAACTCTAAAGCAGAGTTAATTGTTCTACACCATGTTAGCCTACTAACCACCAGAAAACAAGCATTGGCATAGCAAGTAGTTGTCGCCCTTGGGACCTTATAAGTGTTTAGCCTTGCAACAGTTGATGTTGTTGCACCAAGGAGATTGTGCTGCATAACTAAATACGTATAAGGTCCCAAATGCGAGACCTATTGGCCATGCCAATGCTTGTTACTTTTTCCATGTGTGCTGCCTTATGCAGCACACATGGAAAAAGCAAAATGCCATGGATTGTGTATGTACAGGAAGATGTCCCTTCCTGTACATAAACAATCCTTTAAAAACAATGCCATTTTGTGACTTTCATATGTGCTGCATTAAGCAGCACGCATGTCAGTGACAGAATGGCATTTTAGGATTGTTTATGTGCAGGAAGGGACACCTTGATACACATAAACAATCCTCCCCGGCACGCAGACACCCTTTCACTATGGTGCAAGGGTGCCTGGGTTGGTGCTAAGTTGCCCTTTACTGTATCAAGTTGCTGAATTTAGCACCATCTCAGGGGGAAGCGCAAGGCTGAACCACATTCTTGTAAATATGGTGCAGCCTTACGGTTCAGAACTGGCAGAGGAAGTCGTTAAGTCATGCCGGCTGATGCCTCTCTCCGCCACTTTCTAGTACATGTCCCCCTGATATTTTTTGGGAGTCAGATAAACAGGGCCTCAGGCCTTAGGGAAGTAGATCCGGGACCTCGGAGTGGAGCTCTGACTGCAGTGCCCTTCACCCCACGTCATAGGAGGAACCTGTTGTGGTAAATAAATAAATAATACCCTATTTTTGACTAGGCATATATCATAACAGATAGCTCAATAAATAAGAGTCAAGATTCGAGGTAGTAGGAGTTTGCAGGTTTAATACAGCATAAGGACAGGAACAGAACGACCTGCACGGGAACAGGATGACAGGGCCCGGCAGGACAACTGGGGCCCAGCAGCTGCTGGGGCTGGGTCTGGGATGAGCGCGCTCACTTTTGATAACAATACACGAGCATATATACATAGCGCAAACACATAGCATTACATTGCAGTAGGCGTAGCAGTGGGTGGAGCAGAAGGCGTGACGCGTAGCAGTCGCGAAAGATAACAGTAAAAGTAGGTGTAACTAGGCGTATACATAGACATGTGGTGCAGACGTAACAGAATATGTCATGAATGGGGCGGAAACATTGGAGGGGGCTACCTAAGGAGCCGGGACCTCTAACCTGGTGGTGCGCGCAAACTGGCAATGACGTGTTACTAGGAGAAGCTGGGGGCTATGAACTCTGTGCTAGGAGCAGAGACTAAAGTCTGGAGGGTCGGAGCGACATGCACCTAAACCTTATCTAGTATCTGATGTTTAGAGAACATGTTGATATAAACTAGAAGTCAGGAGGGGAAAGGCTAACTTGACTTTAAGACTGGACCATGCATTATTCTACATGTAGTGCGTGATGAAGAATATTAAACGACCAGTGAATGCAGTATTTCTCTAACATGGAGCCGAATAGGCTAGACAATGACGGAAACTATTGATGCAGTTCAGTAGCTTAGGAATGCAGAGAAGGAGGACTGAACTGATAACTGGAACTATAACATACTTTTGGCAGACTCAGAGGCAGAGCCAAGCTGCACCGGGCACTGCGAGGCAGGAAGTAAGTGAAAGGTCGAGGATACAGGTGGGGGCTGTATCGCTCCTTAGCGAGGCTTCAGGAGACAGGGGCTGAATCTGATGTCCGGGCCCTGTTGAGGCCTAGAAACGGGGACTTTATAATGAAATAACGTGCACACTGAGAAACGTGGCAACGTAGCTTTACATAGGCCTGATATCCGTAGTATTCACGGGGACTGGAAAATGACATACCAGAGGTGGATACAACTGTAATTGCGTCTTGAATCGGACATGGGGAATAACATATGCATATTGGTCATGCACACATAACATATGATGGATGACACGTAGGGACACAGAACATGACAAAATTTACTTTTCCACATTCCCTCCTTGTCACTACGTTTCCATCAGGAAACATCAATATTCATGATACCATCTATCATTTCATACAGTATCATTTGCTCGTCTCGAATTATCTTGGAACGGGATTTAGAACGGGGCTTGGGACTAGGAATACAAGAGGTAGCACAAATGCCGCAAATCGCAGGGCCACATTGTATACAGAGGCAGCAGCTGAATATGATCGCTACTGCAATACTTAGAAAGGACAGGACTTTCCATCCCCATGCGGAAATTATATTCCAGAACCAACCGGACCATGTCCAGGTGCCTGGATCTTGGTGTAACAGATGGGCAATTTTATGGAGTCTGGTTATAGCTGAATAAACAGACGGCGCGTTATTTGGAATGAAAATGCAGCAACTAGATCCGAGGACTCTACAGGCCCCGCCCCTATCGGCCAGTATGACGTCAAGGACGAGACGATTCTGGAGCACGACAATTCTCATAAAGGATTGCTCTTCGGTTAAGTTACCTAGAGCGGAGGCAGTCTCATCTACTACAGCTTCAAGGGTTCTTGTTAACCTACGGATTAGCTTACTATTTACAACTGTACCTAAATAAGGGAACACACCTTTATCAATATCAATGAATTGTTCTGCAGCGGTTTCAGTATAATCGACAATCGGGAGGTTTCTCTTGTGTCTAGTATGTACTAGGAAGGAATTCCTATGGTAGTCAGGTGGGGCTAGGAAAACAGGTGGCAGTAGGAAGGCAATGTAACAGGTTCCCTCCCAATCGAGGGGCAGACGAACATATGCGGTTTGACCACAAACAAAATAAGAATGACGTGAAGCTTTGAAAATAGATTTCCCACTGTCACTATACTTGACAATAGTAGTACAATCACTATGTCCTACGTGTACAGAACCATGATTACGGACACATAATTCGCCTTTGACTGGTAGTACTGAAATAGCAGGTGAGTCTGGAGTAGTATCAGACTGAACATTCAGGACCATAAAATTCGACGAATAATTACCTAAATTATATACTTCATTTTCTAGATCTAAACCTGTTCTGTGGGGGAAACCTTGCTTGTCTGGGAAACATGTGCTGTTAAGGAAAGACATATCTGTTGAGGATGACGTTAACGTGGACCATGCTCCACACGAACCATTATGTGAAAATGGATAAGGAAAAAGTGGCAGAACTCCCTTTGGTGTCTGGAAAGGGGGGAGTCGACCACACACCCAACAATTAGTGGCATTGCTGGTCTGGTGTGAGTAATGTAACATACGGATAAATGAATTGTTACGCATAGCGAGGCGGTATGAATATTCGTGAGGAGGCAGATCACTAAACGTGTGCTCTACTGTAGCATTAGCAGACTTATTTACATGAGGAACTGGAAAATACAGGAAAAATGCGTAACTAGTGCAGGAAATCATTATGCTGATGAATAATATGAAACTTAGAAAAACGATACATTGAATTGAGTTTTGACTGACTCTCTCACTATGGGGGTCTATTTTATACATGTCAGAAACAGTCTAACCGTTTCACCTAGGGGAGGACTTAGACAATCAAACTGGCTGACTTATTTTACTAGACCGTAGTTTTAACTTATACTCCTGCTGCGGAGTTTTCTCTAACAAGGGAGGGGTTGTAGCAATGTCTTTTGCGGGACAGTCCTTTAAAACAATATTTTGGCAATCCTTCGAATCCTGGGAAATGTTCTTGGAAATGTTTTTAGGTTTTAGTCCGTGAAATGTTTTAACATGAGACAGGTGGACCCACCCCTTCCTGCCTTCCAGCTTGACGGCAGTACGGGTGGTCAAGAGGACAAGCTTCGGCTCCTTCCAACGGGGCTCCAGCGGACTTGATCTGTCAAAGTTTCGGACCATCACCATGGAACCTGGAACGATTTCATGCGGTGCCACCTCGGTATTGTCTGGAAATGCGGCGGCAACCTGTGAACGACATGAGTTGAGGGCAGACATCAAGGAAGCTAGGTAATCTGTCAGCATATTACATGAAACATCAGTAATACTTCGGGGTCTAGGAGTACCCCACATGTTAGGGGGGCGGCCGAATACGACCTCATACGGGGACAGACCTGATCTGGAATGTGCGACCATGCGCATATAAAACAAAGCGACTGGCAGAGCTACTAGCCAGTCCACACCTTTTTCTTTACAAACTTTGGCAATGCGGATTTTCAGAGTCTGATTATGTCTCTCGACTAGACCGGCTGCTTCAGGATGGCGTACACAATGAAACTTCCACTGGTACCCTAACAACAGGGAAACGTGCTTCATCAACTCGGATGAGAATGGCTGGCCGTTATCAGAATATACGACTCTAGGGAGTCCATATCGAGGGAAGAATTCACGAACCAACTGCTTAGCAGTGGTCGCGGCTGTGTAATCTGAGACTGGATATGCTTCTGTCCATCTGGACAAAGCGCATACAACTACAAGAACATACTTGAAACCTCGACATCGCTCCATCTGAATATAATCCATCTGGAGGACCTCAAATGGGTGGTCAGGAGGCTGGAAACCACCTTGTTCCACCGGGACACTTTTACCTGGATTAAACTGACAACATATCATACAGGTACGGACTTTCTGCTTGGCTGCAGCTCGTAAATGCTTGTTGAACCAAATGTTCTGGATACTGTCTAACATGGCTTTTTCTCCTAAATGTGCTGGACTATGTGCGGTATTAATAATGACTTGAACCATAGAGTCGGGGAGAAACCATGTGGTTCTACCCTTTGTTAACCATCCTTGATCTGTCTGGACCCCTCCTTGTTCAGACCATTTCTTGATTTCATCGGGAGTAGCATGTAACTGGATATCTATGACATCTTGAGTAGGGTCCTTAACTGTCATACATGTAATCGGATCTGGAGTATGTGTCTTGTTAACTGGAATGTCTGGAGTCTGGGCTGTAAGCTTGGCTGTGCGATCTGCTAGATCATTACCTTGAGAAATAATGTCAGTAACTTTCGTATGTGCTTTGCACTTCATGATAGCAATAGATGTCGGTAAATGTATGGCATCTAACAGAGCTTGAATAAGGAGACCATGCTGAATCTTGGTTCCATGAGAAGTCATGAAACCTCTCTCCTGCCAGAGCACTCCAAAGTCGTGTACGACTCCAAATGCGTAACGTGAATCTGTGTAAACATTAACTTTCAGGTTCTTGGCGTGTATACAGGCTTGTGTCAGAGCAACTAGCTCTGCTGCTTGAGCGGACAGGGTATCAATACGGTGTGTTTCAATAACTTCAGTGTCAGTAGTCACTGCATACGCGGCGACTAGTTCTCCTGTACTAGTTCTCATACATGAACCATCCACATAAAGTGTCAGGTCAGGATCTAGTAACGGAATGTCTGTCAGGTCCTGTCTTGGCTTTGTCGTAATGTTGACTACTTCCACACAGTCGTGTGTGGCAGAATCTGAACTAACTGATGGTAACAGTGTAGCAGGATTCAGGATGTTGCAGCGTCTAATTTCTATGTGTGGCTGAAACAGTGTCAATTCATAACCTGTTAAACGTGCAATTGTCAAGTGCTGTGTTTGTGTTCGGTTTAAAAGAACTTCCACGGAGTGTGGGACTTGTACTGTCAGGGAATGTCCTAAAACTATGGAATCACTTTGTCTGATAGCGAGTGCTGTGGCTGCAACTGACTTGAGGCACGCAGGCAACGCCTGGGCGACTGGATCTAGTGTGCTCGAAAAATAAGCACAAGGCTTGTATTGTCCTGCTTGATCTTGTGTGAGAACAGATAATGCTGTACCTTCACGTTCAGTAACGAAAAGTGTAAAAGGCTTACTATAGTTCGGTGTCGCTAGAACTGGAGCTTGGCATAAAGCTTTCTTTAACTCGTTGAAACTAAGTGTATGTTCAGATGTCCAAGGGAGGACAGTCGATACGGCTGCCTCCTGTGTCGTTAACTGTATCAGTGGCTTGGCTAGAAATGCATACTGAGGAATCCATTGTCTGCAATAAGAAGTAAGGCCAATAAAGGCACGTACCTCCTTCTGGGTTCTGGGCTGGGGAAGACTCGCTATCAACTGGATACGGTCTGGTGTCAACTGCCTACCCCTCTTGGACAGCAAGTGTCCTAAGTAGACCACTTGCTGGACACAGAATTGAAGCTTCGAAGGGGACACCTTGTGCCCCATCTCGGCTAGGAAATACAGAACCGTGAGTGACGCTCGCTCGCAGTCACGTTCAGAACGGGCTGTGATCAGTAGATCATCGACATACTGGAGCAGGGCAGTGTCAGTTGGCATGTGGATGTTGTCTAGTTGTCTCTTAAGTGCTTGACTGTAAATACTAGGACTTTCAGTGAAACCTTGAGGAGCTCGTGTGAACATATAGCTCCTTCCATTTAAACAAAATCCGAAAAGAAACTGACTGTCTGGATGGATGGGAACACTAAAAAATGCATTCTTGAGGTCGATGACAGTAAAGAACATGGCTTCGGAATCAATGGCTGTCAATAGGGAAGAGATGTCTGGGACAACTGGGTACTGCGGAATAATACATTTATTAAGCTCTCGTAAGTCAATCACTAATCGATATACTGGGGGTGCATTTGGATCAGTACGTTTCATGACTGGAATGATCGGAGAATTACATACATTGGAGTCAGTTTCTACAACTACTCCTTGAGCCATGAGCTCGTCTATAATTTTGGATAAGGCTGCTACAGCCTCAGGTGGCAATCTGTACTGTCTGATTCGTGGTAACACTACACCTGGTTTGAGAGTCACACGATAGGGTGTGATTTGCATATAACCTACATCAGTTGGACCTTGCGCCCATAAATGCTGCGGAACATTAGACAGTCTTGAATCAAAATCTCGTAATACATAGTGACCCTTAAAGTCACGTAGGAACAGACGTATTCCCTCTGGGGAACAGCATATGACTGCACCCAACTCTTTCAGTGTTTTAATGCCTAATAGGTTTTCTGGACATGACTTAGTAAGTAACAGATCAGTAGTACGGGACAATGGACCTACTTCTAGGGTAACTGGCTTTGATATCTCGTTAACGATAGGTTTTCCGGAAAATCCAAGGGAAACATTTCTTGAGCCTGAGAGCGGAGCCCCTGGAACCTCGGCATGACTAATTGTGGTCCTACTTGCCCCTGTATCAATCAAAAACTTTCTGTCTTTCCCTAATACTTGACTGTGAACATAGGGACCTTCTTGATCTACAGGTATCTCGATGAGAGGCAAGCCTACCTCCCTCTCTAGGCTGTTTCATGAATATGGCTGGTACTCTGGATACTCAGACTGTGCATACTGGTACATCTGCGATGTAACATGCTGTGTTGCAGCAATAGGCTGCGGCGCTGTAACTGTCTGTGGTGCATTCTGTGACTGAGGAGTCTGTGAAACTTGTTCTTGTCTAGACGGACGTGGTCTTTCTTTAGTCTTACCAGTAGCTATGTTATGTTTCAGGACTGCACACTCATTTATAAAATGACCTGGCTGTTTACAATAATTGCAGTTCCCTTTAACGGGAGCTGCAGGATGACTGGCTTGATTCGGACCCCTCTTCTGACTGTCTTGAGGAACAGATTGTGCAACTAGTACTTTCATTTTCGTGTCTTTCATACGTTTTCTTTCGTGTTCTTGCTCTTCCCTGATTCTATTCTGGTGATACTGGAGCATCTGGAGCATCTGGGACGGAGTATTAGCTTGCCAGGTGCTTTCGACTTTCAGAACTCGGTTTTTAATTGATGGACTTGAATTCTCGACTAATTTAGTAACGAAAAGGTGAGGGTATGACTCACTACTTGTCTTGAGACCACTGTTGATACTAAAACATTTTTCAAACCTAGAATAAAAATCACTAATATCTTCATCTTGCTTCTGTTTACAGGCTGAGATTGCATCCCAGTCTTCTTTTCTAGTTGTCAATAATCTGGGTAAAACTTGAATCAATAATTCCGGTAATTCTTTACATTTATCTCCAAGACCGGTACCTGGTACTCGTGCCTTGTCTTCAGCTTCTAGAACTGCCCAATCGATCTTTTTCTCTCCCACCTCCCATTCTTTTTCCTTTAGCTTTTCATACACCCCTGCGGGTAGCAGAACTTTTAACATTTTAATGATATCTGGGTAAGTATATTCTCCCATACGGAGCATGTCTTTTAATTCTCTATGGAACCCTGCTGGATCTTTGTCATGACAGGGAATTAATTTCTTCATCTCGAGAAGTTCCATCTTTGTTATTGGGGTGTAAACAAACACTCGCTGCATTTCGCCACCCGTTCCTTTAACTGGGTGGACTTCTCGTAACGGATTCTGTCTGTCTATGTAGAATGATTTACTTTCTGGGGGTGAGACATGAACAAAATGCGGGTTCAAGAATGTTCTATATTTGTGACGCTGTTCTAGAATGATACTAATTAAATCGGTACCTAGACCTCTCCATCTATACTGGAGTAACTCGTTCAGGATATCGTGTAACGGACCTGGATCAGAGTGCTGACCCTCATACAATGTAATGAGGTGCTGAATCATATACATACCCGCCAGTCGTTGCTCGGCTGGGGGCACTTTCAGAAACATTTGTGCCACTATTTCGTCTGGAAAAGTGGTAGAATCAGTAATCCATTGGACTGCTGATCGGGCTAGTTCCTGCTCATGCATAGTACTTAACTCACTATAACCGATTCGTGATTTCAGAATGTGATCGGTAGCTTGGAATACTTGTTCTAGAGAACCTTGTTCTGGTGCTGGATGATGAAAAATAGACTTGTGTTCTAGGCGTAAATGGCGGTCTGGAAATCTAGATTTTCCTACATACGCTATTCTGGCGGGATTCTCGTCGTCTTCCTCTTCAGGATCAGAGATACTTTCTTTCTCGCTTACTTGTGCTGCTTTACGCTGTTCGTGTATCTTTATTATCTCTCTACGGATTTTCTTGTACATACTTTCCATGGCACCAATGGTATTGTGCTTTCCTTCGGCTATATTATCACTCCACTTTGTCAGGAGTTTCATTTCGTCTGGATCTTTAGACGGGTAATCTTGTTCTCTTATTAGACAATTAATTAAAAACTTTAATATCATGCGCTGAATCTCGGCTTTCCTTTGAGACATGGCATCACTAATGCTTTCTGGATCATCCCCTGTACGGATGAAACGATATATTCTGTCTAGATCTTCTTTCATATTCGGCAAGGTGACTAGATACTCGGTCACTCTCCTTACGCGTACGGAATATAAAACCATATTAAACTCGCCTGGAACTGGGTCATAGACACATTCGCCAAGGGCTTGCCTGATTTCTGTAACAGACTTATTACTTTTAGGAGTACGCTGTGATGCTTGAGCATGTAATTCGAGGGCTGATAAACGCTTGTGTGGCGGCGGGGTTTGAGGAAGACCTCCTCCTGCGGCCCCTAGACTGGAATCATCAACTGATGCTTTTCGTCCTGGCAGGGTCGGTAATTGTAACGTGGGCTGGACTTGTATGGCGGGCTGACCCGGGGGGGCTGTTAAGGGCACCCCGGTGTCTGGAGGAGCAGGAATTACCTGATTTACAGGGACTGGCGGAGCGTGAACAGGATTTGTATATTCGGGGACTGTGTCGTCCAGATAGGACGAAATAAAAATATCAGCTGCGGTCGGTTTGTGACGTAGCTTGGTCGGGACTAACGGTGGCGGGAAATTACTGGATGCCTCCGGGGTCGCTTTTGGCAAGCCCTCAGCAAGAAGAGGATACATACCCTTAATGAGGGCATGCCTCTGTCTGTCTGACTGTTCGGCTTTGACTCGTTCACCTATCTCGATTAATTCTTTTTCTTGGGCTCGTTCTTGGGATTCTCTACTTAGTTCTGACTTTCTGATTTCTTTTTCGGTTCTTTTATGAGCTTCTTTGCGCCATAACTCGATGGCATCTTTCTGTGACTGTCTGGCTTTCTTTTTCCATAATGCTTCTTCTACTCGCATGATGCACTCGGCATCCCATGTACCCGATACGGGCCATCTATACTTTTCTTCTAACTGTTTGGTATAATCTACCCATAAATCTAGATATAATATGGCGCTTATGCCATGCTTTTGATACATAAAATGACCTGGACTGTCCCTGGGCGGGACAGGAACTGCTTCCTCTAACAAACCCTTTCTAGTTTTTAACTGACGTAATCTCGAAAAGAGAGACATTGTAAACTTGAATCGGAACACAATACAATAAACGAGGAACAATAACAATTGGGAGAACAATTCAGGCATACCACGACATTGGACTATACATTAAACAACATCATAACATTACAGTTTGGACAGAATATTACCTGGAATACTGAGAACAGAAACACAAGAATTTCTCGAGAACAGAACAGACTAGAGTTACTGGATGCACTGCTGTAACAGTACGGAACATACCGGTCCCATAAAGGGACGCATCAAGACCCGTATCCACCTAGGTGAACACTTCGTTTGTGGGTCTGGGTACCACCAACCCACGGACCAGGAGTCAATTTAGACTG
Organism: Lissotriton helveticus; assembly: GCF_964261635.1. Taxonomy (NCBI): domain Eukaryota; kingdom Metazoa; phylum Chordata; class Amphibia; order Caudata; family Salamandridae; genus Lissotriton; species Lissotriton helveticus. The sequence continues at coordinate 200,973,655 of NC_136062.1, read as the reverse complement.
ACCCTGTCTAGATACTACCCCAGTAATGGTACTCACCGGGCAGCAAGAACGGAAGCTTCGGACTGGACTGGACTGCTACGACGACGGACGACGAACTTCGGACTTCAGTTACGGGTGGGCCTCCGGATACCTCGGACCTTGGACTCTTGGCTTGGGCTCTGGTCGGGACTCGCCGCGTTCCTCCACCGTCTCGTTTGGATGCTGGACCGCCTCCTCCGTCTCCTCCGTGGGCCTGAGGGATACTTGAAGCAGAAATATCTGCCGGTGCACGGTATGGTTCCGTCACGGCTGCAGAGGGTCAGGGGGTCGGCGTGGCTTCACCGACGCGTGGGGAAAGGGCAAGTCCCTATTCGGGCGCCATTATGTGGTAAATAAATAAATAATACCCTATTTTTGACTAGGCATATATCATAACAGATAGCTCAATAAATAAGAGTCAAGATTCGAGGTAGTAGGAGTTTGCAGGTTTAATACAGCATAAGGACAGGAACAGAACGACCTGCACGGGAACAGGATGACAGGGCCCGGCAGGACAACTGGGGCCCAGCAGCTGCTGGGGCTGGGTCTGGGATGAGCGCGCTCACTTTTGATAACAATACACGAGCATATATACATAGCGCAAACACATAGCATTACATTGCAGTAGGCGTAGCAGTGGGTGGAGCAGAAGGCGTGACGCGTAGCAGTCGCGAAAGATAACAGTAAAAGTAGGTGTAACTAGGCGTATACATAGACATGTGGTGCAGACGTAACAGAATATGTCATGAATGGGGCGGAAACATTGGAGGGGGCTACCTAAGGAGCCGGGACCTCTAACCTGGTGGTGCGCGCAAACTGGCAATGACGTGTTACTAGGAGAAGCTGGGGGCTATGAACTCTGTGCTAGGAGCAGAGACTAAAGTCTGGAGGGTCGGAGCGACATGCACCTAAACCTTATCTAGTATCTGATGTTTAGAGAACATGTTGATATAAACTAGAAGTCAGGAGGGGAAAGGCTAACTTGACTTTAAGACTGGACCATGCATTATTCTACATGTAGTGCGTGATGAAGAATATTAAACGACCAGTAAATGCAGTATTTCTCTAACATGGAGCCGAATAGGCTAGACAATGACGGAAACTATTGATGCAGTTCAGTAGCTTAGGAATGCAGAGAAGGAGGACTGAACTGATAACTGGAACTATAACATACTTTTGGCAGACTCAGAGGCAGAGCCAAGCTGCACCGGGCACTGCGAGGCAGGAAGTAAGTGAAAGGTCGAGGATACAGGTGGGGGCTGTATCGCTCCTTAGCGAGGCTTCAGGAGACAGGGGCTGAATCTGATGTCCGGGCCCTGTTGAGGCCTAGAAACGGGGACTTTATAATGAAATAACGTGCACACTGAGAAACGTGGCAACGTAGCTTTACATAGGCCTGATATCCGTAGTATTCACGGGGACTGGAAAATGACATACCAGAGGTGGATACAACTGTAATTGCGTCTTGAATCGGACATGGGGAATAACATATGCATATTGGTCATGCACACATAACATATGATGGATGACACGTAGGGACACAGAACATGACAAAATTTACTTTTCCACACTGTCACAATCAGCAGTCATTCAGGTAGCTCCAGCTGCACTCAAGCACAAGGGCTGTGCCATCAGCTGCAGTTTGGAGGTGATGGAATCTTGCTATTGTCTAATATTTCAAGTTCAAGTTCAGTAATTTGTATAGCGCACTACTCACCCAGAGGGTCTCAAGGCGCTTGGGGGAGGGTGGGTGCATTACTTATCGAATAGCCAGGTTTTTAGCTGCTTTCTAAAGGAGAGGTGGTTCTGTGTAAGGCGGAGGTGAGTGGGGAGAGAATTCCAGGTTTTGGCCGCTAAGTAGGAGAAGGATCTTCCTCCCATGGTGGATCTATTGATGCGCGGAATTGCGGCAAGGGCTTGATTGGATGAGCGTAGTTGGCGGGTGGGTGAGTAGAAGGACAGTCGTTTGTTGAGGCATTCGGGTCCTAGGTCGTAGAGGGCCTTGTGTGCGTGGGTGAGGAGACGGAACGTTACTCTCTTGTTGACGGGAAGCCAGTGGAGATCTTTCAGGTGACCGGAAATGTGGGCTTGACGGGGGATGTTCAGTATGAGTCTGGCTGAGGCGTTTTGGATGCGTTGGAGTTTTTTCTGCAGTTTGGCTGTGGTTCCGGCATAAAGGGTGTTTCCATAATCTAGTCGGCTAGTGACTAGTGCGTGGGTGACTGTTTTTCTTGTTTCGGTGGGGATCCAGCGGAAGATTTTTTTGAGCATGCGTAGGATGTTGAAGCATGATGATGAAACGGCATTGACTTGTCTGGTCATTGAGAGGGAGGAGTCTAGGATGAAGCCCAGGTTCCGTGCGTGATCTGTAGGTATGGGTGATGTGCCCAGAGCCGGTGGCCACCATGAGTCGTCCCATGTAGAGGGGGACGATCCTAAGATGAGGACTTCCGTTTTGTCCGAGTTTAGTTTTAAACGGCTGTTCTTCATCCATTCAGCTACTTCTTTCATTCCTTCGTGTAGATTGGTTTTGGCGGTGTTGGAGTCTTTGGTGAGGGAGAGGATCAGTTGGGTGTCGTCTGCGTAGGAGATGATGTTGAGGTTGTGTTGTCGTGCGATGGATGCGAGGGGGCTCATGTAAACGTTGAAGAGGGTGGGACTGAGTGATGATCCTTGTGGAACGCCGCAGATGACTTCGGTGGCCTCTGATTTGAATGGGGGGAGGCGGACTCTCTGTGTTCTTCCGGCGAGGAACGAGATGATCCAGTCCAACGCTTTTCCTTGTATTCCGACGTTGCTGAGGTGATGTATGAGGGTGTTATGACAGACTGTGTCGAAGGCGGCGGAGAGGTCAAGTAGGATGAGGGCAACTGATTCTCCATTGTCCAGTAGCGTTCGGATGTCATCCGTGGCAGCGATGAGGGCGGTTTCGGTGCTGTGTTTGGCTCGAAAGCCAGACTGTGAGGGGTCGAGTGAATTGTTGGATTCAAGGAAGGCGGCGAGCTGGCTATTGACGGCTTTCTCGATGACTTTGGCCGGGAAGGGGAGGAGAGAGATGGGGCGGTAGTTCTTAAGTTCAGAGGGGTCCGCTGTGGGTTTCTTCAGAAGGGCGCTGAGTTTGGCATGTTTCCAGCTTTCTGGGAAGGTAGCAGAGTTGAGGGAGCAGTTGATGACAACGCGGAGATGGGGTGCGATGATGGAGTTTGCTTTGTTGAAAATGTGGTGGGGGCATGGGTCGGTTGGCGTTCCTGAGTGGATGGAGTTCATAAGGCGGATGGTGTCTTCAGTAGTGATTGGGTTCCAGGCGCAAAGGTTGTGAGAGTGCTGTTTTGGTTCGGAGGTGGGTGGAGTGGGTTGTTCTTCGGACAGGTTTTCAAAGCTGTTATGAATGTCGGCGATTTTGTTGTGGAAGAAAGAGGATAGAGAGTCGCAGAGGTCTTGGGAGGGAGTGATGTCGTTGGTGCTGGCGGTAGGGTTGGTAAATTCTTTGACGATGTTGAATAGTTCCTTGCTGTTTTGGGCGTTGTTGTCGAGTCGATCCTTGAATGCTGATTTATTGGTGGATCGGATCAATTGGTGGTGTTTGCGGGTGGCGTCCTTGAAGGTGGTCAGGTTGTTAGTGGTTGGGTTTTTTCTCCAGGTTTTCTCGAGGGTACGACAAAACTTCTTGGATTTCTTAAGGTCATCGTTGAACCAGGGGGCCTTTTTGCTACCTTGTTTGATCTGGTGGTTTTTCAAGGGTGCTAATTCGTCAGTGCTGTGGGTGATCCATTGTGTGAGTTTGGTGGCAGCTTGGTTTGGGTCCGATGATATGGCGGGGGGGGGTTTTGGTTAAGCGATGTGAAGAGTTGGTCGGTGGTGATTTTGTTCCAGTTTCTTCGAGGAATAGGTTGTGGTGGGATGTGGGTTGTGGTCTTTTTGTAACTGAAGTGAACACAGCTGTGGTCCGTCCAATGGAGAGCTGTGGTGTGATCGAAGGAGATGTGTTTGCTGGAGGTGAAGATAGGGTCAAGCGTGTGTCCGGCTAAGTGGGTGGGGGTGTCAACAAGTTGTTTGAGTCCGAGATTGGCCAGGTTGTCCAGAAGGGTGGTGGTGTTGCTGTCGTTATTCTTTTCCAGGTGGAAGTTGAGGTCTCCCAGTAAAATGTAGTTCTCGGAGATGAGGGCATGTGGGCTGATGAAGTCAGTGATGTCTTCATTGAATTGTGTGCGGGTTCCTGGTGGTCTGTAGATGAGTGTGCCTCTAAGTGTGGTCTGGGGTCGGTGTGGATCTGGAAGTGAAGGTGTTCGGCGTTCGCGAGATTATCGTCGGAGCTGGTCGTGATTCGGATGGTGTTCTTATGGGCGATGGCGATGCCTCCTCCTGTTTGGCTGGTGCGGTCTTTTCGAATGATCTTGTAGGTGTCCGGGATGGCTATGGCGATGTCGGGTGCTGATGAGGCGTTCATCCATGTTTCTGTAAGGAAGGCGACGTCCGGTGATGTAGTGTCGAGTAAGTCCCAGAGTTCAGTGGCATGTTTGTGGATCGATCGGGTGTTCAACAGGATACACTTCAGGTGGTTATAGTCGGAGTTGTGTTTGGAGGGGGAGAATTTGGCATGGGTCCTGATGCAGGTGAACTTGCAGGAGTGGCAGGCGAATGGTCCGTGGGTGTGTCCTGGGGTAGCTACGCAGCATTGTGTGGTGCGTCCGGGGTTAAGGGCAAGGAGAGTAGCGGCGTCATATGTTAAGTGAGTGGAGTGGGTTTTGCGAGGGCCAGGGGGTCTGGCGCTGGGTGCGGTCCAGGCGCGGACGGGCGTAGACGGGCTTACCTTTGGCGCATCTTCGGCGCGCATAGGGCGCGATCGCTGCGCGTGGACGCTGCGCGTTAAGGTGTCTGTCATATGTAGATAGTGTAGGGGGGAGGGGCGAGGGAGGAGCAGCTGGGAGGCGGGAGCGGTGTGGAGAGGGCGGGCTCCGAGTCACAACAACAACAAAAATGGCGGCAGAAGCGAAACCGGAACCGATTGGGGGAACTAAACAAATAACGCTGTGGGCAGAGAGGCACTAACGAAATAAGGCACTACTAATTTATTCTATCTGGCAACAAACTGGGTAGCAGAGCAGCACAACGATACCCAGGCAGCAGAGCAGCACAGCGATAGCCAGGCAGCAGAGCAGCACAGCGATAACCACGAGAGACCAGGGGCCGTGGGGAGCAACCGCTTCTGACGAAGTCAGGACGGTCACAGCGCTTCAATCGACGGGGTGAGCCTTGGCACTCAGTGGGAGGGAGGAGCAGCTGGGAGGCGGGAGCGGGGTTGAGAGGGCGGGCTCCGAGTCACAACAACAACAAAAATGGCGGCAGAAGCGAAACCGGAACCGATTGGGGGAACTAAACAAATAACGCTGTGGGCAGAGAGGCACTAACGAAATAAGGCACTACTAATTTATTCTATCTGGCAATGCGAGCGCTAGTCAGGGCAAAGCGGGCAATTGATAAAGGCAGGGTAATACAGTCAAGCAATGCGAGCAGGCACAGTACAGTACAACAAACTGGGTAGCAGAGCAGCACAACGATACCCAGGCAGCAGAGCAGCACAGCGATAGCCAGGCAGCAGAGCAGCACAGCGATAACCACGAGAGACCGGGGGCCGTGGGGAGCACCCGCTTCTGACGAAGCATCAGAATGCATTCCTGGAACTGAATGAAGCTAACTAATAAAGGCAAATTAATATTCTAGTGGGAATAAATATATATGTTCCTCCACATGGCTAAGAGTTTACTATCCCCAGTGCAAGGCAGTACATCACAAAGCATCTCAATAGATAACCATATATACGGTTCCATGTTGAAAATATGCTTTTATTTTTTATTTTTGGTTATTTATAAAGTGCAGTCATACCAAGAGCTATTGTGGAGCTGAAATGACCAAAGATGGATAGTTGTAACATACACTGCCAGAATTGTACCAGAGGAACAGATTTTAATGATTACCTATAAGGGAGCAAATTGTTGAGGAGAAGGAAGGTGTTCCAAAACTCCGCTGTTGAAAAAGCTCAAAAACGTATAGTGACACATCACAAATTAGCTAAAACCACTAAATCAGTGGTTTTTATCTTAGGCATAGAATTGGTACATAAGTTGTAATTTTCGGTGAAAAGGGATTCTCATATTATTTCTGCTTTAGAGGCAGCCAATGTAACGCTGATAAGGTAGATGTAATCGAGTCCGAGCATCTTAAATTACAAATCATCCTAGCTTCTGCATTTTGTGCCAGCTGAAGCTTTACCATACTTCACTGGAAGATACATCGAAGTACAATAACCGAATCCAGACACAATGAAAGCATGCAGAAATTGTACTTTTTTATAGAAAGAGAAAAGCTAAATAATTTGCCTTAGGTTGTGTAGTTGGAAAAACATGTACCTACCACTGTTTGATTTGCTGAGACAACACATTAATTTTTTTGTTAGGCACGGGGAGATTAAGTGCTTTGCTCAGAATCACAGAATGTTGAGCATCGTTGCCGAGACTCAAACTCGGTTTCCTAGCTTCGAGCTTGACCGCTCTAGCCATAAGGCTACATCCTCTCCCCAAAGGTTAAAGTAACGTTACAGTTAGATGAAACTTTCAGTGACAACGCAACGTTTCAAACCAAAAAATTCACAGAAACTCACCACCCACAGCCATATCGAGCAACTACAACTGGGGCCCCAAGGCAACTACAACCCACCCATGCCCTCACCATGCACTGCCTCTCACCCAACATATTGCTGGAAGGGCGCCAGCCACAGCTACCCTAGGGCACTATATATATATATATATATATATATATATTCACTGAAAAAACCATAGGTTATAGACCATATATAGTTAGGAATTAGCATTTAAAAAACCTTATTTTACTCACACAAAACCATTGAAATTCCATATATAGTTAGTTGCACTAACTATATATCGCGCACCCGCAATCCACTGCTGATCATGTCACATATTACATCATTCATGACATGGTCAGTGACATCACTGATGACATCACTGATGACATCTCAAATGACATCACTGATGACATCACTGATGACTACATACAGTGACTGTATAATTCTGTAAAGTTAAAATATGTCTTACATATTGAAGAATGAGTGGATGTATAAGTGTCTTGATGAAGGATTTAGTAGGGGCATGGCTGACTGTATGAGTGACTGATTAAATGTGTCTCACTGAGTGCATGGGTTAGTGACTAAACTGTCTTAATTTGTGCATCATTATGTCTGTTGTTCTGTAAACTGCTGCATGTGTTGATCATTAGCTATATGATTAACTGTATGGGTTATTGATTGGTTGCCCAAGCATTTGTATGGGAGACTGAGTGTGTGTCTGGGTGGCTGGGAGGTGTATGACTCTCTGCATAGATGTGTGAGCAGTTGATTGACTAGATGTATGGGTTCAAAAGTGCATGTGGAAACAGCTGTATGGGCGGTTGACTGTGTGCATGAGTGTATTGGTGAGTGAATGGATATCTCAGTGCTACATGTCAAAGTAAGTACATATGTAAAACACAGTACATGTGAGAGTTGACATATATAAATAACTGTGCATAAGAGCCAGTGAATGTGTGAGTGGCTGTATGGATCATTGTGAACTTGTATCCAGGATTGTATAAGTGAGTAAATATGTTTTAGTATATGTTTGAATAAGTAAGGTGTGTATAACTGTATAGTTGAGGAAATGGAGGTGTGATTGATTCTTTGCATGACTGACTAAGTGTCTGAGTAACTCCATGGATGAGTGACAGTCTATGAGTGTCTGTTTACACTGAGTGTATCTAAGGTTATATTAGAGTCTGAAGAGGTTCATCGTATTATCACATGAATGATGTCATCAGTGATGTGATCAGTAATGTCAAATGAGATGTCATCAGTGATGTCATTTGAGATGTCATCAGTGATGTCATCAGTGATGTCATTTGAGATGTCATCAGTGATGTCATCAGTGATGTCATTTGAGATGTCATCAGTGATGTCATCAGTGATGTCACTGACCATGTCATGAATGATGTAATATGTGACATGATCAGCAGTGGATTGCGGGTGCGCGATATATAGTTAGTGCAACTAACTATATATGGAATTTCAATGGTTTTGTGTGAGTAAAATAAGGTTTTTTAAATGCTAATTCCTAACTATATATGGTCTATAACCTATGTTTTTTTCAGTGAATTTCAATGGTTTTTTAATAGCAAATATCATAAGCTGTCGAATGTCAAGTACGTGGTAAGTGAAAACATTTTCGTGTTTATGCACACTGATCTGCTTTGAATGGTGCCCCCCCCCCTCATTTCTATTAGGAGTACTCTCTCTTTGCAGATAGTGAAAGGTAGTTAACGCAGGCCTTTGCCCCCGTTGTAATCCGTCGTGCTTGCTTCTCTCTCCATTTGATTGATTGTTATCCAAGTATTTACTGTTTTAGAATTAGTTCTCTTTGGTTCATTCTCTATTTACAAACAAACACAGAGTCGCAATACTCTGTTTAGTCTTTGCAGATAACGAAAAATTGTGTAAAAAAAAAGAAAAGGAATCGAGCAAAATCAGTAGGCCACTAATGGGATCTCTTTTTGACCTCGCTAAAATAGAAACATTAGGAACAACCCCTCATGACAAATACAAAACTAGTGAGATGAACTGAACTCCACACAATGATGGCTGCAAAACAGCTAGGCTCCGCCACCCACCCCGCCCAAAATAACGATAAAGAGCGGCTGCCATGATTGGTTACGGAATGGCCACGACGGAGCTACGAAATGGTGCTGCTCTCATGCTAACCCCAGCTTCAGTCTGAAACATCCAGAAACACTGTAGACTACCAATTCGATCCGTTCCGGTAGCGCCCCAATGTAACCCGGTAGAGAAGAACTAGCCCTCCCCTCTTTGACTGATGGTTCTTGTTGCCTGTCCCTTCTGTTGTCATTTAACAGAACTATTTAGCCTGCTGAAAGGGGTTGTGTTCCGACCGCTGGTTGGTGGAGACATTTTGACTATATTCTGGACCTGCGTTGTCGCGTAATGCGTCATATGACGCGCCGCGTTAGCGCATCCGGAAGTCATCCGGGGCGCGCAGCGCGTAACGTAAGCATAACAAGTCATGTGACTTGTTAATAAAACTTTTCATTGGTTCATTTTACTTTTCTTATTGTAATGATGAAAGGCTTGGTCATATGACCTAAAAATTACGCTTTTCATTACTTCCGAACATTATTTTTTCTTAAATATATGTTATAATGTTCCAGGCTAATGTACTTTCCCGGAAATTTTACAACTGTCGTGCAAGTAAAATATATTCTTTTTTCGAGAAAAAGAGCGTTTCTTCGTCCCATGACGGAGCCGTTGAGCAAAAGAGGGTCGACCTGCTGTCTTAGTCGCCGATACGCCTGAATATGAGATTCTTATCGATCACTTTATGTTGCAGGAATAGAAAACACAACAGCCCTTGACCATTTATCTTTACTGCGTTCCTTCGTATTATACCTTTTACCCTTCATGTAATTGGTCTGCTTTATTTCACTTGCCTTTTAATGATTCTAAAACAGTCACTATTATTAAAAACTTTACCAATGTATATACTACTACCATGTTTTCTTTTAAAAACCTTTATTGTGAAAATTTCATTATACAAATACGAGCCTATAACCACGTGGGCCTGCCACGGAGCAAACTGTAATCGTATATGATGAATAGACATTTACACTGTAGAGGAACGTAACGGGCGGGCCATTAGGTTGCAAGAACTAAGGTGTCTAACAGTTACGGAATCGGTGGACGTACATTTTATAATTAAAATACGACAGGGCCAGTTACAATAAAATTATCTAGATATACATTTGCGGGCAAGTACCATGGGTGACGTTAATTCGAACTTTCAACAGTACAGTAATCAATAACACATCAGAACTTAATATCAATAGGGATGTCGAAATATTCAATCAATTCTCGTCCCCGCCCGCCATGTGCTTCAAAACTGCATACGTATCTCGTGATTTCAAGGTTCTGCAACCAGTACACAACAAGGAGTTACGAGTCCCATTTATTCCGGCGCCATTTTGGGCGAGGACGGGCAGGTCCAGGATATAGTCAAAATGTCTCTACCAACCATCGACTATGATCATGTTCATATGCTGTATTTATTAGAGTAACACTCATCTGTCCACATGAAATTAATTTGCCACAATCTAAACATGTCATTTTAATCTTTCCAAAGTTCTTCTAAATATTTGGGACCGTTTCCCTTGCCTCTGAAGCTCTCAGTGCCACTTCTTTGATGAATGTACTAGCAGGTCAGGGGTTCTCCTCCAAATCTCTCTTTTATGCAGCACTATAATTAATTGGTGCCACCTCTCCATATGACGATGCATGGTATAGTTACCACAACTATATTTTTTTTCGGTTCCTCTGGAGAGTTCATCGTGGCAGATGAAGCGTGTAACGTACCGGGCATTTACCTTTTTTTGCATGTACAGGAAAGGAAAAAAAAATCGAGCGTCCGAGTTCTAAGGTGTCCCAGGGCCATTTTAGTGGACCAGGCCCAAATCCAAAGAACAGGACGCCATTTTGAGAGTCCTCTTGCAGCCGCCTGTCGCTGTAGCATCAAGAGCAGCCGAAACTCAGCTGAATGGCAACTGAAACGGTAAAGGGGCGCCCCACTACAGCAGACGAGCCTCCACCTAGGAAGGCCCATTCACGCCGGCTCCCCCCCCCTTTGGGCACCCCACGCCGTTATTCGGAGCAGTATTGTAGGATGGCCACACCAGTGCGGCAACTTGCTAGACATCACCTCGGTGGTAACCGAATCTCAACGCCTTGTGGTGTCTTCTATTCAGAAAACATTGTTATGCTGCCTTCGACCTATTCGCCGCAAGTGCGCACACAACTCAACTGCATAGCTTGCTAGACACCACCTCGGTGCCATCCGGATCTTGGAATGTCAGCGCCTTTTGGTGTCTTCTCTTCAGAAAATATTGTTGCGCTGCCTTTGGCCCCATTCGCACATCAGTCCGCCACTGACGCCATCTCACAGGCTAATGGGGCGCCCCACGCCGACTTTCAGCATTGTAGAATGACCACACCAGTACAGCAACTTGCTAGACATCACCTCGGTGCCATCCGGATCTCGACGCCCCACTGCAGATGAAGTGCCTCTCAACTATGAAACCACCACGGTGACATCCGGATCTTGGCGCGTTGTGCTGCCTTCGGCCTATTCGCACATCGGTCCGCTACTGCCGCCATCTCACAGGCTAATGGGGCGACCCACGCCGAGTTTCAGCATTGTAGGATGACCACACCAGTACAGCAACTTGCTAGACATCACCTCGGTGCCATCCGAATCTTGGCATCTCAACGCCTAGTGGTATCTTCCATACAAAAAATATTGTTACGCTGCCTTTGGCCCCATTCGCACATCAGTCCGCAACTTAGACATCACCTCGGTGCCATCCGGATCTTGGCATCTCAGCGCCTTGTGGTGTCAGTCAGAAAATATTGTTGCGCTGCCTTTGGCCCCATTCGCACATCAGTCCGCTACTGACACCATCTCACAGGCCAACAGGGCGCCCCACGCCGACTTTTACCATTGTACGATGGCCACACCAGTGCCACAACTTGCTAGACACCACCTCGGTGCCATCCGGATCTTGGCATCTCAGCGCCTTGTGGTGTCTTCAAATCAGAAAATATTGTTGCGCTGCCTTTGGCCCCATTCGCACATCGGTCCGCTACTGACGCCATCTCACAGGCCAACGGGGCGCCCCACGCCGACTTTCAACATTGTAGGATGGCCACAGAAGTGCGACAACTTACTAGACACCACCTCGGTGCCATCCGGATCTTGGCGCGTTGTGCTGCCTTCGGCCTATTCGCACATCGGTCCGCTACTGACGCAAACTCACAGGCCAACGGGGCGCCCCACGCCGACTTTCAGCATTGTAGGATGGCCACACCAGTACACCTTACTAGACACCACCTCGGTGCCATCCGGATCTTGACGCGTAGTGAAGCTGCAGCAGCTGCAAATAAGCTTCAGACAGTGTTACAACCGCTGCTCAGAACTCTCAACTATGACACCACCTCGGTGCCATCCGGACCTTGGCATCTCAGCGCCTTGTGGTGTCAGTCAGAAACTATTGTTGCGCTGCCTTTGGCCCCATTCGCACATCGGTCCGCTACTGACGCAAACTCACAGGCCAACGGGGCGCCCCACGCCGACTTTCAGCATTGTAGGATGGCCACTCCAGTGCGGCAACTTGCTACACACCACCTCGGTGCCATCCGGATCTTGGCATCTCAGCGCCTAGTGGTGTCTTCTATTCCGAAAATATTGTTGCACTGCCTTCGGCCCCATTCAAACATCGGTCCGCTACTGACGCCATCTCACAGGCCAACGGGGCGCCCCACGCCGACTTTCAGCATTGTAGGATGGCCACACCAGTGCGGCAACTTACTAGACACCACCTCGGTGCCATCCGGATCTTGGCGCGTTGTGCTGCCTTCGGCCTATTCGCACATCGGTCCGCTACTGACGCAAACTCACAGGCCAACGGGGTGCCCCACGCCGACTTTCAGCATTGTTGGATGGCCACACCAGTGCGGCAACTTACTAGACACCACCTCGCTGCCATCCGGATCTTGGCGCGTTGTGCTGCCTTCGGCCTATTCGCACATCGGTCCGCTACTGACGCGAACTCACAGGCCAACGGGGCGCCCCACGCCGACTTTCAGCATTGTAGGATGGCCACACCAGTGCTGCAACTTGCTGGACACCACCTCGGTGCCATCCGGATCTTGGCGCGTTGTATTGCCTTCGGCCTATTCGCACATCGGTCCGCTACTGACGCCGCCTCACGTGCCAACGTATTTTCTCCGCATTTTATACCCTATGCCGCATAACAGGTCATGTGACTTGTTTATAAAACTTTTCATTGGTTCATTTTACTTTTGGTTTCCTAATGATGGAAGGCTTGATCATATGACCTAAAAACAACACTTTTCATTGGATGAAAACATTTTTTTTTTCCCAAACGATGAAAGCCCCACCTTGTTTCTGGATGTTTCAGACTGAAGCTGGCGTCAGCATGAGAGCACCACCATCTCGTAGCTCCGTCGTGGTCATTCCGCGAGCAATCATGGCAGCCGCTCCCCACCAGAAGCCTGCAGGAGTCGGGGCCCCCAAAACTTTTGATGAATTCTCAAGGCGGAGGGGACGCTTTCGAGAATGGGGTCCAAGACCTAGCAGACAAGCGTCCGATTTCCAAGGTGTCCCAGGGCCATTTCAGTGGACCAGGCCCAAAAAGGAAAGAGCCTGCCGCCATTTTGAGAGTCCTGTGACAGCCGCCTATCGCTGCACCGCAAGAGTGGGCGCAACTCAGCTGAATTGCGGCTTTTGACACAGTGGACCAAAAACGGACGGAATGGCAACTGAAACGGTAAAGGGGCGCCCCACTACAACAGATGACACTCCACCTGGAGAGGCCCGTTCACGCCGCCTCCCCCGGGGCGCCCCACGCCGTTATTCGGAGCAGCATTGTAGGATACCAAAACCAGTGCGGCAACTTACTGGACATCACCTTGGTGCCATCGTTCTGCTGCCTTGGAACTATTCGCACAACAGTTTGCTACTGATGACCCACCCCCCGCGACGCCCCACGCCGTTATTTGCTGGGTGGCAACTTACTAGACATCACTTTCGTGTCATCTAGATTTCGGCGCGTTCTGCTGCCTTGGAACTATTCGCACAACAGTTTGCTACTGATGACCCACCCCCCGCGACGCCCCACGCCGGAAATCTGGACGTTGTGCTGCGTTGGGACTATTCGCACAGCCGACCGCTACTTCGTTGTTTTTCCCTAAAAATGTTTATATGTTATTACTATTTTTGTTTTCTTGTATATATTTATAAATTATTAAAGTTTTATAATCTTACTACTTTGTCGGAGTGCTATATATTTTTAATGTGACACATAATTGTAAAAACTTTGATGTACAAAGAGTCATCCCTAGAATCTTCCGCTTCACGCTCGGTCCCCTCCCCAATCACAATACAGGATGGTTTTCAGATAATAGCAACGCTTCTGCCGTGACGGATCTCATCGAGTGTGGGCCTTGATCTACTATAACTCCTTTGAAGAGGGGTGATTCTTTACAGCTGTGGCCATAAACTACATCTGCAGGGCTAGCTGATACCCTAGGACCAGCCTGGACAATCGGACACAGAGGAAAAGGAGTGTCAGAGGGTGCGGTAGTGAATAGGGCGAAAGGGAGGTGTCGGGCGGGCACAGGGTGTGATTCTCAGGGAAGAGCAGCGCAGATGGGGGGAGGTTTATTACCCATGCATAAGACAGAGAGCGGGGGTGACCACTGCCTGGGTGAGATGCTTGCGAGGGTGGGGAGCCATGCTAAGGATCGACAGCGTGCACAGAGTGGGTCTGGTCAAGGCATCTAAAATGGCTGCCGTGCACGACAAAAGTGTGGCATTTGAAAAAAGACAAGATGGCGCGGACAATGTTGTTCAACACTTCCTGATTTCCTTCGAATCGAACGTTAACAGACGTTGGGGCATATTACCAAAGTTAAGCGATATTTATCCCTAACAATGCATTGCAAAGATTTTTTACCGTCAGAAATTATCGCAGATAAACCTTGCTATTATCAAGGTTTATCGCAAATACGATAAAAAACGACCGCAATGCATTAATATCGCTGAAAACTCAGCGATATTCATGCATTACCGAGCTAATGCTCTTAGCCATGTTATCCACCTCCCATTGGATAACATGGCTAAGAACTGCTCAGGGCAGCTGTTACTTTTTGGAGATATTCGCGCTTATCTCGAATATTTCCAAAAGTTGATAATAGGAGATAGCGATGTTAGCGACTGTTTCCAGTCGCTAACATCTTGGCATGCCCACTTTGCATGTCATTAGTGATAAATATCACTCACATGCAAAGTGGGGCCCAAGATGGTCGCTATC
Source organism: Lissotriton helveticus (assembly GCF_964261635.1). Lineage (NCBI taxonomy): Eukaryota > Metazoa > Chordata > Amphibia > Caudata > Salamandridae > Lissotriton > Lissotriton helveticus. The sequence goes on along the minus strand of NC_136062.1, from coordinate 200,958,637 downwards.
TCCTACTAGCCGTCGCTAACTGGTGTTAGCAACAGCTAGGTAATACAGATATAATTTTATCTCCGCGAAGCGGAGCGCTGTTACAGATATATATCTTGTTTTTGAACGTAAATTTCTCAAAATGCACTGAAGCACATATATTGAGACCTAGCAAAGGCACATCGGGCTACCAGTCCCTAATATTTTACCAAGTTTCGTGCAAATCCATTCAGCCGTTCGATTATTATTATTATTATTTTTTTTTGCCCCGCGGGGCCCTTTTAAAACCTCCACATCAAACCTAGGGGGTCAGCGAGGATCTACTATGCCCCCTTATGGTCATTTGCCCCTTCGCTTTGGCCTCCTCTTGTCTCTCGATCCTACCGAGAGACAAGATGGCGGCCGCTACGGACTGTTTGGAATGTTTACAGACACCGGAGAGCCAATCAGCTTCGCTTCGCAAAGCTCCGTAACGCGAAAAGTACGCGAAGCGGTGCGCTGTTACAGATATATATCTTTTTTTGAACGTTAATTTCTCAAAATCCACTGAAGCACACATATTGAGACCTAGCAAAGGCACATCGGGCTACCAGTCCCTACAATTTTGCCAAGTTTCGTGCAAATCCATTCAGCCGTTCGATTATTATTATTATTTTTTTTTTTTGCCCCGCGGGGCCCTTTTAAAACCTCCACATCAAACCTAGGGGGTCAGCGAGGATCTACTATTCCCCCTTATGGTCATTTGCCCCTTCGCTTTGGCCTCCTCTTGTCTCTCGATCCTACCGAGAGACAAGATGGCGGCCGCTACGGACTGTTTGGAATGTTGACAGACGCCGGAGAACCAATCAGCTTCGCTTCACAAAGCTCCGTTGCGCGAAAAGTACGCGTCCTGGAGCGCTGCCCGGTCCGCTGTTACAGATATATATCTTTTTTTAAACGTTAATTTCTCAAAATCCACTGTAGCACATATATTGAGACCTACAAAAGGCACATCGGGCTACCAGTCCCTACAATTTTGCCAAGTTTCGTGCAAATTCATTCAGCCGTTCGGGCTAAAAGTGAGGCCAACCGCCCTATGGAAAACTCAATGTTAAAAACACGTTTTGGGACCCCCCTTTTTTCTCGGCCCCCCCTTGACGAACCCCCCCCAAATTTTCAAGGGCTGCTCAGAAACAAAATGTATATATATATATATATATTACCTACTGGCGGTCGCCAGTAGGTATATATAGTTAGGATTTTTTCTCTATGGGATTTTTGAAAATCCTATGTCTAATAACTTTGGCGTTTGTGGACGGAATTGGCTGAAATTTTCAGGAAAATGGCACATTTTGTTTCTGAGCAGCCCTTGAAAATTTGGGGGGGGTTCGTCAAGGGGGGGCCGAGAAAAAAGGGGGGTCCCAAAACGTGTTTTTAACATTGAGTTTTCCATAGGGCGGTTGGCCTCACTTTTAGCCCGAACGGCTGAATGGATTTGCACGAAACTTGGCAAAATTGTAGGGACTGGTAGCCCGATGTGCCTTTGCTAGGTCTCAATATATGTGCTCCAGTGGATTTTGAGAAATTAACGTTCAAATAAAGATATATATCTGTAACAGCGGACCGGGAAGCGCTCCGGTTCGCGGACTTTTCGCGGTACGGAGCTTTGTGAAGCGAAGCTGATTGGTTCTCCGGCGTCTGTGAACATTCCAAACAGTCCGTAGCGGCCGCCATCTTGTCTCTCGGTAGGATCGAGAGACAAGAGGAGGCCAAAGCGAAGGGGCAAATGACCATAAGGGGGCATAGTAGATCCTCGCTGACCCCCTAGGTTTGATGTGGAGGTTTTAAAAGGGTCCCGCGGGGCAAAAAAAAAATAAATAAATAATAATAATCGAACGGCTGAATGGATTTGCACGAAACTTGGTAAAATATTAGGGACTGGTAGCCCGATGTGCCTTTGCTAGGTCTCAATATATGTGCTCCAGTGGATTTTGAGAAATTAACGTTCAAAAAAAGATATATATCTGTAACAGCGCTCCGCTTCGCGTAACGGAGGTTTGCGAAGCTGATTGGTTCTCCGGCGTCTGTAAACATTGCAAACAGTCCGTAGCGGCCGCCATCTTGTCTCTCGGTAGGATCGAGAGACAAGAGGAGGCCAAAGCGAAGGGGCAAATGACCATAAGGGGGCATAGTAGATCCTCCTTGACCTCTTAGGTTTGATGTGGAGGTTTTAAAAGGGCCCCGCGGGGCAAAAAAAAAAATATTAATAATAATCGAACGGCTGAATGGATTTGCATGAAACTTGGCAAAATTGTAGGGACTGGTAGCTCGATGTGCCTTTGCTAGGTCTCAATATATGTGCTTCAGTGGATTTTGAGAAATTAACGTTCAAAAACAAGATATATATCTGTAACAGCGCTCCGCTTCGCGGAGATAAAATTATATCTGTATTACCTAGCTGTTGCTAACACCAGTTAGCGACGGCTAGTAGGAGATAGCGACCATCTTGGGCCCCACTTTGCATGTGAGTGATATTTATCACTAATGACATGCAAAGTGGGCATGCCAAGATGTTAGCGACTGGAAACAGTCGCTAACATCGCTATCTCCTATTATCAACTTTTGGAAATATTCGCGATAAGCGCGAATATCTCCAAAAGCTAGCACCTGCCCTGAGCAGTTCTTATCCATGTTATCCAATGGGAGGTGGATAACATGGCTAAGAGCATTAGCTCGGTAATGCATGAATATCGCTGAGTTTTCAGCGATATTAATGCATTGCGGTCGTTTTTTATCGTATTTGCGATAAACCTTGATAATAGCAAGGTTTATCTGCGATAATTTCTGACGATGCTTAGCGGTAAAAAAATCGTTGCTAAGCATCGTTAGGGATAAATATCGCTTAACTTTGGTAATATGCCCCAACGTCTGTTAACGTTCGATTCGAAGGAAATCAGGAAATGTTGAAAAACATTGTCTGCGCCATCTTGTCTTTTTTCAAATGCCACACTTTTGTCGTGCACGGCAGCCATTTTAGATGCCTTGACCAGACCCACTCTGTGCACGCTGTCGATCCTTAGCATGGCTCCCCACCCTCGCAAGCATCTCCCCCAGGCAGTGGTTACCCCCGCTCTCTGTCTTATGCATGGGTAATAAACCTCCCCCCATCTGCGCTGCTCTTCCCTGAGAATCACACCCTGTGCCCGCCCGACACCTCCCTTTCGCCCTATTCACTACCGCACCCTCTGACACTCCTTTTCCTCTGTGTCCGATTGTCCAGGCCGGTCCTAGGGTATCAGCTAGCCCTGCAGATGTAGTTTATGGCCCCAGCTGTAAAGAATCACCCCTCTTCAAAGGAGTTATAGTAGATCAAGGCCCACACTCGATGAGATCCGTCACAGCAGACGCGTTCCTATTATCTGAAAACCATCCTGTATTGTGATTGGGGAGGGGACCGAGCCTGAAGCGGAAGATTCCAGGGATGACTCTTTGTACATCAAAGTTTTTACAATTATGTGTCACATTAAAAATATATAGCACTCCGACAAAGTAGTAAGATTATAAAACTTTAATAACTTATAAATATATACGAGAAAACAAAAACAGTAATAACATATAAACATTTTTAGGGAAAAACAACGAAGTAGCGGTCGGCTGTGCGAATAGTCCCAACACAGCACAACGTCCAGATTTCCGGCGTGGGGCGTCGCGGGGGGTGGGTCATCAGTAGCAAACTGTTGTGCGAATAGTTCCAAGGCAGCAGATCGATGGCACCAAGGTGATGTCCAGTAAGTTGCCGCACTGGTTTTGGTATCCTACAATGCTGCTCCGAATAACGGCGTGGGGCGCCCCGGGGGAGGCGGCGTGAACGGGCCTCTCCAGGTGGAGTGTCATCTGTTGTAGTGGGGCGCCCCTTTACCGTTTCAGTTGCCATTCCGTCCGTTTTTGGTCCACTGTGTCAAAAGCCGCAATTCAGCTGAGTTGCGCCCACTCTTGCGGTGCAGCGATAGGCGGCTGTCACAGGACTCTCAAAATGGCGGCAGGCTGTTTCCTTTTTGGGCCTGGTCCACAGAAATGGCCCTGGGACACCTTGGAAATCAGACGCTTGTCTGCTAGGTCTTGGACCCCATTCTCGAAAGCGTCCCCTCCGCCTTGAGGATTCATCAAAAGTTTTGGGGGCCCCCGACTCCTGTAGGCTTCTGGTGGGGAGCGGCTGCCATGATTTCTCGCGGAATGACCACGACGGAGCTACGAGATGGTGGTGCTCTCATGCTGACGCCAGCTTCAGTCTGAAACATCCAGAAACAAGGTGGGGCTTTCATCGTTTGGGAAAAAAAAAAAGTTTTCATCCAATGAAAAGTGTTGTTTTTAGGTCATATGATCAAGCCTTCCATCATTAGGAAACCAAAAGTAAAATGAAGCAATGAAAAGTTTTATAAACAAGTCACATGACCTGTTAGGCGGCATAGGGTATAAAATGCGGAGAAAATACGTTGGCACGTGAGGCGGCGTCAGTAGCGGACCGATGTGCGAATAGGCCGAAGGCAATACAACGCGCCAAGATCCGGATGGCACCGAGGTGGTGTCCAGCAAGTTGCAGCACTGGTGTGGCCATCCTACAATGCTGAAAGTCGGCGTGGGGCGCCCCGTTGGCCTGTGAGTTTGCGTCAGTAGCGGACCGATGTGCGAATAGGCCGAAGGCAGCACAACGCGCCAAGATCCGGATGGCACCGAGGTGGTGTCTAGTAAATTGCCGCACTGGTGTGGCCATCCTACAATGTTGAAAGTCGGCGTGGGGCGCCCCATTGGCCTGTGAGATGGCGGCAGTAGCGGACCGATGTGCGAATGGGGCCAAAGGCAGCGCAACAATATTTTCGGAATAGAAGACACCACAAGGCGCTGAGATGCCAAGATCCGGATGGCACCGAGGTGGTGTCTAGCAAGTTGTGGCACTGGTGTGGCCATCCTACAAGGTAAAAGTCGGCGTGGGGCGCCCTGTTGGCCTGTGAGATGGTGTCAGTAGCGGACTGATGTGCGAATGGGGCCAAAGGCAGCGCAACAATATTTTCTGACTGACACCACAAGGCGCTGAGATGCCAAGATCCGGATGGCACCGAGGTGATGTCTAGCAAGTTGCTGTACTGGTGTGGCCGCCTACAATGGTAAAAGTCGGCGTGGGGCGCCCTGTTGGCCTGTGAGATGGTGTCAGTTGCGGACCGATGTGCGAATGGGGCCAAAGGCAGCGCAACAATATTTTCTGTATGGAAGATACCACTAGGCGTTGAGATGCCAAGATCCGGATGGCACCGAGGTGATGTCTAGCAAGTTGCTGTACTGGTGTGGTCATCCTACAATGCTGAAACTCGGCGTGGGGAGCCCCATTATCCTGTGAGATGGCGTCAGTAGCGGACCGATGTGTGAATAGGCCGGAACCAGCACAAGGCGCCAAGATCCGGATGTCACCGTGGTGGTTTCATAGTTGAGAGGCACTTCATCTGCAGTGGGGCGCCGAGATCCGGATGGCACCGAGGTGATGTCTAGCAAGTTGCTGTACTGGTGTGGTCATCCTACAATGCTGAAACTCAGCGTGGGGCGCCCTATTAGCCTGTGAGATGGCATCAGTAGCGGACCGATGTGTGAATGGGGCAAAGGTAGCGCAAGAATATTTTCTGAATAGAAGACACCACAAGGCGCTGAGATGCCAAGATCCGGATGGCACCGAGGTGGTGTCTAGTAAGGTGCACTGGTGTGGTCATCCTACAATGCTGAAACTCGGCGTGGGGCGCCCCATTAGTCTGTGAGATGGCGTCAGTAGCGGACCGATGTGCGAATAGGCCGAAGGCAGCACAACGCGCCAAGATCCGGATGTCACCGTTGTGGTTTCATAGTTGAGAGGCACTTCATCTGCAGTGGGGCGCCGAGATCCGGATGGCACCGAGGTGATGTCTAGCAAGTTGCTGTACTGGTGTGGTCATCCTACAATGCTGAAAGTCGGCGTGGGGCGCCCCATTAGCCTGTGAGATGGCGTCAGTAGCGGACCGATGTGCGAATAGGCCGAAGGCAGCACAACGCGCCAAGATCCGGATGTCACCGTGGTGGTTTCATAGTTGAGAGGCACTTCATCTGCAGTGGGGCACCGAGATCCTGATGGCACCGAGGTGATGTCTAGCAAGTTGCTGTACTGGTGTGGTCATCCTACAATGCTGAAACTCGGCGTGGGGCGCCCCATTAGCCTGTGAGATGGCGTCAGTAGCGGACCGATGTGCGAATGGGGCCAAAGGCAGCGCAACAATTTTTTTGGAATAGAAGAGACCACAAGGCGCTGAGATTCGGTTAGCATCGAGGTGGTGTCTAGCAAGCTATGCAGCTGAGTTGCGTGCGCACTTGCGGCGAATAGGTCGAAGGCAGCATAACAATGTTTTCTGAATAGAAGACACCACAAGGCGTTGAGATTCGGTTACCACCGAGGTGATGTCAAGCAAGTTGCCGCACTGGTGTGGCCATCCTACAATACTGCTCCGAATAACGGCGTGGGGTGCCCAAAGGGGGGGGGAGGCGGCGTGAACGGGCCTTCCTAGGTGGAGGCTCGTCTGCTGTAGTGGGGCGCCCCTTTACCGTTTCAGTTGCCATTCAGCTGAGTTTCGGCTGCTCTTGATGCTACAGCGACAGGCGGCTGCAACAGGACTCTCAAAATGGCGGCCTGTTCTTTGGATTTGGGCCTGGTCCACTAAAATGGCCCTGGGACACCTTAGAACTCGGACGCTCAATTTTTTTTTCCTTTCCTGTACATGCAAAAAAAGGTAAATGCCCGGTACGTTACACGCTTCATCTGCCACGATGAACTCTCCAGAGGAACCAAAAAAAAATATAGTTATGGTAACTATACCATGCATCGTCATATGGAGAGGTGGCACCAATTAATTATAGTGCTGCATAAAAGAGAGATTTGGAGGAGAACCCCTGACCTGCTAGTACATTCATCAAAGAAGTGGCACTGACAGCATCAGAGGCAAGGGAAACGGTCCCAAATATTTAGAAGAACTTTGGAAAGATTAAAATGACATGTTTAGATTGTGGCAAATTAATTTCATGTGGACAGATGAGTGTTACTCTAATAAATACAGCATATGAACATCATCATAGTCGATGGTTGGTAGAGACATTTTGACTATATCCTGGACCTGCCCGTCCTCGCCCAAAATGGCGCCGGAATAAATGGGACTCGTAACTCCTTGTTGTGTACTGGTTGCAGAACCTTGAAATCACGAGATACGTATGCAGTTTTGAAGCACATGGCGGGCGGGGACGAGAATTGATTGAATATTTCGACATCCCTATTGATATTTTGGGGCATATTATCAAGGGGGTTTATCTCCGCTTTTTTGGCTTTAAAAGCCAAGAAAGCGGAGATAAAATTATCTCCCTATTACCAAGCTGTCGCTAACACCAGTTAGTGACAGCTAATAGGAGATAGCGACCATCTTGGGCCCCGCTTTGCATGTCAGTGATATTTATCACTAATGACATGCAAAGTGGGCGTGCCAAGATGTTAGCGACTGGAAACAGTCGCTAACATCGCTATCTCCTATTACCAACTTTTGGAGATATTCGCGCTAAGCGCGAATATCTCCAAAAGCTAACACCTGCCCTGAGCAGTTCTTCACCATGTTATCCAATGGGAGGTGGATAACATGGCTAAGAGCATTTGCTCGATAATGCATGAATATCGCTGACTTTTCAGCGATATTCATGCATTGCGGCCGTTTTTTATCGCATTTGCGATAAACCTTGCTAATAGCAAGGTTTATCTGCGATAAAAATCGCCGATGTGCGGCGATAATTTTTGTCTCTAAACAAGTTAGAGACAAAAATTATCGCTAGTTGTTGGTAATATGCCCCTAAGTTCTGATGTGTTATTGATTACTGTACTATTGAAAGTTCAAATTAACGTCACCCATGGTACTTGCCCGCAAATGTATATCTAGATAATTTTATTGTAACTGGCCCTGTCGTATTTTAATTATAAAATGTACGTCCACCGATTCCGTAACTGTTAGACACCTTAGTTCTTGCAACCTAATGGCCCGCCCGTTACGTTCCTCTACAGTGTAAATGTCTACTCATCATATACGATTACAGTTTGCTCCGTGGCCGGCCCACGTGGTTATAGGCTCGTATTTGTATAATGAAATTTTCACAATAAAGGTTTTTAAAAGAAAACATGGTAGTAGTATATACATTGGTAACGTTTTTAATAATAGTCACTGTTTTAGAATCATTAAAAGGCAAGTGAAATAAAGCAGACCAATTACATGAAGGGTAAAAAGTATAATACGAAGGAACGCAGTAAAGATAAATGGTCAAGGGCTGTTGTGTTTTCTATTCCTGCAACATAAAGTGATCGATAAGAATCTCATATTCAGGCGTATCGGCGACTAAGACAGCAGGTCAACCCTCTTTTGCTCAACGGCTCCGTCATGGGACGAAGAAACGCTCTTTTTCTCGAAAAAAGAATATATTTTACTTGCAGGACAGTTGTAAATTTTCCGGGAAAGTACATTAGCCTGGAACATTATAACATATATTTAAGAAAAAATAATGTTCGGAAGTAATAAAAAGCGTAATTTTTAGGTCATATGACCAAGCCTTTCATAATTAGAATAAGAAAAGTAAAATGAACCAATGAAAAGTTTTATTAACAAGTCACATGACTTGTTATGCTTACGTTACGCGCTGCGCGCCCCGGATGACTTCCGGATGCGCTAACGCGGCGCGTCATATGACGCATTACGCGACAACGCAGGTCTAGAATATAGTCAAAATGTCTCCACCAACCAGCGGTCGGAACACAACCCCTTTCAGCAGGCTAAATAGTTCTGTTAAATGACAACAGAAGGGACAGGCAACAAGAACCATCAGTCAAAGAGGGGAGGGCTAGTTCTTCTCTACCGGGTTACATTGGGGCGCTACCGGAACTGATCGAATTGGTAGTCTACAGTGTTTCTGGATGTTTCAGACTGAAGCTGGGGTTAGCATGAGAGCAGTACCATTTCGTAGCTCCGTCGTGGCCATTCTGCAACCAATCATGGCAGCCGCTCTTTATCGTTATTTTGGGCGGGGTGGGTGGCGGAGCCGAGCTGTTTTGCAGCCATCATTGTGTGGAGTTCAGTTCATTTCACTAGTTTTGTATTTGTCATGAGGGGTTGTTCCTAATGTTTCTATTTTAGCGAGGTCAAAAAGAGATCCCATTAGTGGCCTACTGATTTTGCTCGATTCCTTTTCTTTTTTTTTTACACGATTTTTCGTTATCTGCAAAGACTAAACAGAGTATTGCGACTCTGTGTTTGTTTGTAAATAGAGAAGGAACCAAAGAGAACCAATTCTAAAACAGTAAATACTTGGATAACAATCAATCAAATGGAGAAAGAAGCAGGCACGACGTATTACAACGGGGGCAAAGGCCTGCGTTAACTACCCTTCACTATGTGCAAAGAGAGAGTACTCCTAATAGAAATGAGGGGGGGGGCACCATTCAAAGCAGATCAGTGTGCATAAACACGAAAATGTTTTCACTTACCACGTACTTGACATTCGACAGCTTATGATATTTGCTATTAAAAAACCATTGAAATTCACTGAAAAAACCATAGGTTATAGACCATATATAGTTAGGAATTAGCATTTACAAAACCTTGAAAATTCACTGAAAAAACCATAGGTTATAGACCATATATAGTTAGGAATTCGCATTTAAAAAACCTTATTTTACTCACACAAAACCATTGAAATTCCATATATAGTTAGTTGCACTAACTATATATCGCGCACCCGCAATCCACTGCTGATGATGTCACATATTACATCATTCATGACATGGTCAGTGACATCACTGATGACATCACTGATGACATCTCAAATGACATCACTGATGACATCACTGATGACATCTCATTTGACATCAATGACCACATCACTGATGATATCATTCATGTGACAATACAATGCATCTCCTCACATTTTAATATAACCTCTGTTTCACCCAGTGTTAAATACAGAGTATAATTTTTGAAACCATTGACACACCAATACTAGTTACTACATATGTACTCACTGATTCCTACGTCTACACACACATTCACTCATTCACCCATACAATCATTCATACATACAATCACTCATCTTTACAACACTATCATATGCACTCATACACCTATACAGACACTCACACTCTGCCACTCATCCATGGAGTTACTCACACACCTAGTCAGTCCGGTAAAGAATCAATCACACTTCCATTTTCTTGTCTATACAGTTAAACATAGAGCACCTTACATTTTCAAACATATACTAACACATACTTACCTTGTTATACAATCATTGATATAAGTACACATTGATCTGCACAGAGTCACACACCTCCCAGCCAGCCACACACACACTCAGTCTCCCATACAAATACTTGGACAATCAATCAATAACCCATATAGTTACTCATATAGCTACTGATCAACACATGCAGCAGTTTACAGAACAACAGACATAATGATGCACAAATTAAGACAGTTTAGTCACTAACCCATGCACTCAGTGAGACACATTTAATCACTCACTCATACAGTCAGTCATGCACCTACTAAATCCTTCATCCAGACACTTATACATCCACTCATTCTTCAATATGTAAGACATATTTAAACTTTACAGAAACATAAAATCACTGGATGTTGTTATCAGTGATGTCATCAGTGATGTCATTTGAGATGTCATCAGTGATGTCATCAGTGATGTCACTGACCATGTCATGAATGATGTAATATGTGACATCATCAGCAGTGGATTGCGGGTGCGCGATATATAGTTAGTGCAACTAACTATATATGGAATTTCAATGGTTTTGTGTGAGTAAAATAAGGTTTTTTAAATGCTAATTCCTAACTATATATGGTCTATAACCTATGGTTTTTTCAGTGAATTTTCAAGGTTTTGTAAATGCTAATTCCTAACTATATATGGTCTATAACCTATGGTTTTTTCAGTGAATATATATATATATATACTAGCAGCCTGTCCTGATGTTGTCCGGGTATGAATTGCTGCCGGTCAGTAGTATATTGTTTTGTAGGATTTCGTTTTGATAGCATTTCTTATCTGTGACAGGCTTATGAAACGCTCCGATTCACAGTGCACTGCTGATGCACTTAAGAGTGCGCGTTCAGTAGTGTGTGAACTCGAGTTTCCCTTCTTAATTTTTCCTTGCAATATTATATATATAGCGCGAACTCGACAACATGGCATGAGCACAATTTACATTACAGAAGAACACATTCATTTGTGGTAGGCATGGGGAGACAAAGCGATTTGCCTGGAATCACAGGATGTTGAGCTGATGCTGAGATTCGAACGTAGCTCCCCAGCTCTAAAGTTCGCAATTCTAGAACTTGTGGCGGGAGGTGTGTCTAAAAGTGTATGTCGGTGCTGGCCATCAATGAGAGAGACCTGTGCTTTTTTCAAATGGGTGGTGAAAAAATATGAGTATGTTGCTGGAGATGTGGGCCGCCGTGCCACCAATGTACTTACCGGGGGAGGGTAAACACCCATTATTCCGCAACTTTCTTTCCGTATGCCATCACTCCGCATACTTTCATTACCAAAGTACCATGACTTCGCAATGCCATTATAACACATGGCATTACATTTTATATGCTTTTACCACGCATACATTTACAACAAACAAAATTCGTTGTAAATGCATGAATGGTAAAAGCATGTTTTTTTTTAAATGTTTGGATAAGGTAAGTATGGGTATAGGGGTATATGTTTTGGGGTACTGAGGTATATGTTTTGGGGTAATTGGGTATTTTAAGGGTTCAGGTATAGTTTTGGGTTATGGGGTACAGGGGTAGTTTTAGGGATTAGAGAAAGGAATGGGTTTGGGGTACAGGGGTATTTTTAGGGTTCAGGGCTAGGTTTGGGTTTTGGGGTATAGGGGTATTTTTAGGGTTCAGGGGTAGGTTTGGGTTTTGGGGTACAGGGGTATTTTAAGGGTTCAGGGCTAGGTTTGGGTTTTGGGGTACAGGGGTATTTTTAGGGTTCAGGGCTAGGTTTGAGTTTTGGGGTACAAGGGTATTTTAGGGTTCAGGGGTATGTTTGGGTTTTGGGGTACAGGGTTATGTTTAGGGTTCTGGGCTAGGTTTGGGTTTTGGGGTACAGGGGTATTTTTAGGGTTCAGGGGTAGGTTTGGGTTTTGGGGTACAGGGGTATTTTAAGGGTTCAGGGCTAGGTTTGGGTTTTGGGGTACAGGGGTATTTTTAGGGTTCAGGGCTAGGTTTGAGTTTTGGGGTACAGGGGTATTTTAGGGTTCAGGGGTATGTTTGGGTTTTGGGGTACCGGGTTATTTTTAGGGTTCAGGGCTAGGTTTGGGTTTTGGGGTACAGGGGTATTTTTAGGGTTCAGGGGTAGGTTTGGGTTTTGGGGTACAGGGGTATTTTTAGGGTTCGGGCTAGGTTTGAGTTTTGGGGTACAGGGGTATTTTAGGGTTCAGGGGTATGTTTGGGTTTTGGGGTACAGGGTTATTTTTAGGGTTCAGGGCTAGGTTTGGGTTTTGGGGTACAGGGGTATTTTTAGGGTTCAGGGGTAGGTTTGGGTTTTGGGGTATAGGGGTATTTTAAGGGTTCAGGGCTAAGTTTGGGTTTTGGGGTACCTGGGTATTTTAGGGTTCAGGGGTGGTTTTGGGGTACAGTGGTATTTTTAGGGTTCAGTGCTAGGTTTGGGTTTTGGGGTACAGGGGTATTTTTAGGGTTCAGGGGTAGGTTTGGGTTTTGAGGTACAGGGGTATTTATAGGGTTCAGGGCTAAGTTTGGGTTTTGGGGTACAGGGGTATTTTTAGGGTTTGGGGATAGGTTTGGGTTTTGGGGTACAGGGTATATTTATAGGGTTAAGATGGGTTAGTGTTTAAGGGTGTTGGGGTATTTTAAGGAGTAACGGTGGGTTATGTTTATGGGGTGCAGGGGTATTTAAAGGGAGCAGGGCACGATATGAGACATGGCATGAAGGGCGGAACGTACCACACGTCCCCAGCATTTGTCACGCCCCCAGCACACACCCACAGCACAACGCAGACACGCCCACAAGGGGCTACTTTGCTGGCACGGTTCTTTTACCTTTTAAATGTATATGGTGGGCGTCTGCATAGCCTATGTCCTTCTGCTGCAACTGCCCTTTCCAATGCTGTATTGGGTGTTGTCATTGGTGCTGTGGTTCCTGAGATTACCCGCCTCAAAGGTTTGGGCTCTCTCTTTATTATATTAGTACTAGCAGCCCGCCCGACCTTGTCCGGGAGCAATCAGGCTTCCTCGACCTCTGCCCGCCCCGGCTCCCGTCCGCCCCCCGCCATGAGTGTTCAGGGCCCCCGCCCGCCCTGGCCCCCGCACACACTGACGATTGCAACGATGTATCGGGTGTGTGGATTGGCGCTGTGGTTCCCGAGTTTACCCGCCTCAAAGGTTTAAAGTTCTTCCTTTATAATAGTAGTATAGATATATATATACTAGCAGCCCGCCCGACCTTGTCCGGGAGCAATCAGGATACCCCGACCCCCGCCCGCCCCGACATAGCAGCCCGTCCCAAAATGAGTGTTCAGGGCCCCCGCCTGCCCCGGCCCACGCCAGCCCCGTCCCCCGCCTGCCCCGACCCCCGCCTGGCCCGGCATTGCCCCCCGGGCCTTACCTCAGCCGCCGCTCCTCCCCCGCGCTCCTCAGTTCACCGCTCCGCCGCTCCTCTATAATAGTAGTATAGATATATATATATAGATCCAAACACACAATCTTGAACTTCCAGCCAGTGGCGAACAAAGACCAGCGAATCCCAAAGAGTAAGGCAAGATGATTTATTACACCAGTTTCAAACGGCGAACAGCGGTATGACGCGTTTCGGGCGGATGCCCTTGATCACAATATATATATATATATATATAGAGAGAGAGACAGCGAGAGAGAGAGAGAGAGAGAGATAGAGATATATATATAGATATATATAGATATATCTATATATATAGTACCCTCTATATATATATATATATATAACATTTTTTTTACATCCGAAATCACTGATTCACAGTATTCCAGTATTCCTTACGGAGAATTTCTAAGAATGAAAAGAAACTGCTCCCAAGGAAAAAATGCAGAACTTGAAATCAAAAATAGTGCCAATCGTCTGCGAAAAAGAGGGTACTCTGAGAAAGAGCTCAACAAAAGTAAGAAAAAATTGGACAAACTGACTAGAACTGAGCAGCTGATCAAAAAACCGAAAATATCTAATACAGAAGAAAAAGAACAACAACCACCAAGACTCATACTAACTTACAGCAAGGAATCCCCAAAAATTTGCCAAACTGTGCAGAGATACTGGCCGTTATTAAAACAAGATCATGATCTAAAGAAAATCATAGGCCCAGGACCACAAATTTCTTTCCGCAAAGCACCATCCATAAAAGACATTTTGATCAAAAGCCATTTCAATCCACAAAGTACAAAGACAAATTGGCTAACTAATCAACAACTGGGCTTCCGAAAATGCAACTCATGCAAAGCATGCAAAATAGGGATCAGTAAACAGAATATCAGAGACCCGGAAGGAAGATTGATCACGATAGACAAAAAAAATCACATGCACGACAAAACATGTAGTCTAGCGATTCAATGTGATTGTACCATGCTATACATTGGAGGTACGGTTTGCATGCTTAAAAAGAGAATTCTTGAGCACATCCGTGCTGTCAAGAATCGGGATCTCACATATGCCACTGCGAACACCTTTTGGATTGTCAAAATGGGAATTGGCTACATATGAGTTTTTTTGCAATAGATGCAATTGAAACACATGAGAGACTGGGAGACCAAAAGAAAAAATTACGACAACTGGAGTCGAAATATATCATTCGGATGAAGACAAAACAGCCAAGAGGAATGAATTTCGATGAGGAAATGTATGTCCATTTGGACTGAATTAAATCCAAAGACAATTTGAACTGATATGAACCTGTGTTAATACAGTCCTATAGATATCCTGTGACACTGCGATCTAATTACTATTGGATGTGTTTTTTGATAATTACCAAAATCTATACAATCTTTGACATCTTTGTTGGTCCCTTTGAAATATGTTCTAAATATACTTGGTATTGGATTTTATAATATTAGGGTGCTATACCCCCAATCAGTCCTGACCAAAAACCAAAATTAAAGGAAGGTATTAGTCTTGTGTAGAAACAATTCACAAGCTAGAACCACTTAATACCGGAATAATGGTGATATAAAATATAATGAACAAATAAAGTTTTGTCGGGAAGGTACAACTTTCCAAGAATAAATGTGAAAACTCTACCAAGTTTGAGATGTTTAGAAATAGGACCTAAAAGTGATTGTCTTATGGTAATACAACAAAAAGTAACATCTGCCGCTATAAATATTGTGAAAAGGGTAAGAAATGCACCAAAAATTGTTTATATGTACATAGAATGTCTGCACTGTGGTTCAATTGTGTTAATATTGAAACTACATGTCCCAGAATTCATGGGCATGACAAACAGGAAGTTGTATAAAAACAGTTGCTGAAGGTATTACCACTTACCGTGACCAAGGCCGCAAGGCTGAAACGCGTCGGTGTGCAGACTGGGCTCTGTTGAATACATTGTAAAAAAGAAAATCAAGTTCCTGAGTGCGGAGCCTTCTTGTTGCAAAAAAAAAAAAATATATATATATACATATATATATATATAGAGAGAGAGAGAGAGAGAGAGAGATGTATAGCTATATAGATATATCTAATCTATATATTTATATTATATATGTATATGTATACATATATATGTATATATGAATATATATGTAAAGTTCCAAGGTTCCACAAAGGATTTGATGCGCACTCGGAATGAGGGTGGAAAAACACCAATTTTATTCTTTAGTTACCGCCGTGTTTCGAGACCCACCGGTCTCTTGATCACACGATAAGTTTCGTGTACCGCATTGTGCTTAAATAAAGTTTTCAAACAGCCCTACAAATCAACGTACTGTGGCTGAAAGCATGGTAGCCATCTTGAAATGAAGTATTTACATAGTAAGCGTAGTATAACATTCATTATTGGACACTTGTTTAAACGCAAATTAAACGTTTTGTAATTGCATATTGTATTACATACATACAGTGTGTGTGCACATATACACGACAACCTTGTATTACCATAGTGAGAATATGCCAGAAATATGAGATTCTTCCCTAGGCAATACTAGTGTCAAAAATCCCAGTTGTCACATAGAGATGCTATTAAGAAGCAAATTATAACTCTCAGTGCTGTTATATACATCACAGGCATGAGAAGTGTTTCAAACTGCCCTAAACAACTAGGTGCAAATATTTAACTCTGTCCATGATTAAGAGAGGGAAAAACAGCTATAGTTACTTTTTATAACTGTATTCCAGGTAATTCAGCAAGTGCCCTATTAACTTCGCATGCCCAAACATATTTTTTGAACTCGGACTAGTGCCGGAAATTCCTATGTTCTAGGTCTAGTGCCCTTATTAGTACCTGGCAGTCGCCAGCCACAGAACATATTATACCATCACCGACCGGTAATGGTTTGTCAAACCTCATTATGATTAAGGAACAACCCCAAATTACCCCTGAGCAAAATGTGAAATAACGATGAGTAATTTTTAACAAAAAAAATATATATATATTTAACTACCGACCAGTAGTTCAATAAAATAGAGAAGAAAGTTACTATAGTGCTAATAAAGTGCTGGTAGACTTTTCCTTATCTTGTACCCTTTGGAGGTCTAATCTTATGAAGAAAAAGGGTAGGGAACCGTGCGTCTTATAAAAGTGAGCTGTGAAAAAGGTCCCTTCCTTTTCCTCCTGCAAGATATAAACAGAGAGAAAAAGGGAAGTGTATTAATACAACGTTAAAAACCATGTATATAATCATACATATCCTCAAATTACATTTGAAACAGACATATTTACATTAACAGAAATACTATATTCATAATTTTCAAAATGTTCAAGTTTCATGGAGATGGGTTGCTAGCTCCTCATCCAAATTGTGCCCACCCGGAAATCTAGTCTCGAGCTCCATTATCCAGCGAGATTCTCTTTTTCTCAAGGCTAACAGTCTGTTGCCCCCTCTGCCACTCGTGTTCACTTGTTTTAAGGCAAAGTATTTCAATAGGGCATTATTTGACTGATGTTTCATCTGAAAGTGGCGTGCATTAGGATAGTTATTATCAACATTATTAATTGCCCATAGGTGTTCCTGGACTCGCTTTTTCACCATGCATACGGTACTGCCCACATATTTTAATTTGCAAGGGCATTCTAAAACATATACCACAAAATTACTGCTACATGTCAAGAATTGTTTTATGTTGTGCTTCCTATTTCAACTTCTTTCACCATGGTGCTTGATCTACATGCACGACAATGTCCACAAGGGTAAAAACCTTTCAGATTATGTGTACTCTCGCTTCCTCTAGGGCTGATGTCCCCCTTCACTAGAATATCTCTCAGACTTTTACCCCATCTGTAGGTGACAGAAGGTCGGTCCCCTATCTTTGGACCTATGATGTTGTCACTTTTCAATACATTCCAGTTATCAACAAGCACTTTGCTCACTTTTCTGGAATCTTCATTGAAAGTGATAATTAATCTTGTGATTGATTCTGTCTCAGATATGAGAATTCTAGGTTCTAGAGTGCTTTCTCTTGTTCTTTCATTAACCTTACTGACTGCCTTGGTTAGAACCCATTCCGGATATCCTCTCTCTCGGAATCTATTGAGCATAGTAGTTTTTGCTAACTCAAAAAGGCTCTCTTCGCTGCAATTGCGTTTAGCTCTTAGGAGCTCCCCGTAGGGTATGCTCCATTTGAGACATTCCGAGTGGGCACTGTGGGCATGTTAGAGGCTGTTGCCAGCAGTCCCTTTTCTGTACAGTGTGGTTGTAAGACGACCCTCTTGTACTGTAACTTTGGTGTCCAAAAAGTCTATACTTTGGGTGCTGGTATTCAGAGTGAGTGTGATATCGCGGTAACTAAAGAATAAAATTGGTGTTTTTCCACCCTCATTCCGAGTGCGCATCAAATCCTTTGTGGAACCTTGGAACTTTGTGTAAATTTTACCGGCGTTGGGGCTCTGCCGGCATATGCGCCACCTGACAACGGGAACAATTCAAGAAGGACCCCTTTCTGTCTGTGGATACATATATATGTGTGTATATATATATATATTCACTGAAAAAACCATAGGTTATAGACCATATATAGTTAGGAATTAGCATTTATAAAACCTTATTTTACTGACACAAAACCATTGAAATTCGCATATATAGTTAGTTGCACTAACTATATATTTCGCGCACCCGCAATCCACTGCTGATGATGTCACATATTACATCATTAATGACATGGTCAGTGACATCACTGATGACATCACTGATGACATCTCAAATGACATCACTGATGACATCACTGATAACAACATCCAGTGATTTTATGTTTCTGTAAAGTTTAAATATGTCTTACATATTGAAAAATGAGTGGATGTAGAAGTGTCTGGATGAAGGATTTGATAGGTGCATGACTGACTGTATGAGTGAGTGATTAAATATGTCTCACTGAGTGCATGGGTTAGTGACTAAACTGTCTTAATTTGTGCATCATTATGTCTATTGTTCTGTAAACTGCTGCATGTGTTGATCAGTAGCTATATGAGTAACTATATGGGTTATTGATTAGTTGCCCAAGTATTTGTATGGGAGACTGAGTGTGTGTGTTGGTGGTTGAGAGGTGTATGACTCTGTGCATAGATGTACAAAGACAAATTGGCTAACTAATCAACAACTGGGCTTCCGAAAATGCAACTCATGCAAAGCATGCAAAATAGGGATCAGTAAACAGAATATCAGAGACCCGGAAGGAAGATTGATCACGATAGACAAAAAAAATCACATGCACGACAAAACATGTAGTCTAGCGATTCAATGTGATTGTACCATGCTATACATTGGAGGTACGGTTTGCATGCTTAAAAAGAGAATTCTTGAGCACATCCGTGCTGTCAAGAATCGGGATCTCACATATGCCACTGCGAACACCTTTTGGATTGTCAAAATGGGAATTGGCTACATATGAGTTTTTTTGCAATAGATGCAATTGAAACACATGAGAGACTGGGAGACCAAAAGAAAAAATTACGACAACTGGAGTCGAAATATATCATTCGGATGAAGACAAAACAGCCAAGAGGAATGAATTTCGATGAGGAAATGTATGTCCATTTGGACTGAATTAAATCCAAAGACAATTTGAACTGATATGAACCTGTGTTAATACAGTCCTATAGATATCCTGTGACACTGCGATCTAATTACTATTGGATGTGTTTTTTGATAATTACCAAAATCTATACAATCTTTGACATCTTTGTTGGTCCCTTTGAAATATGTTCTAAATATACTTGGTATTGGATTTTATAATATTAGGGTGCTATACCCCCAATCAGTCCTGACCAAAAACCAAAATTAAAGGAAGGTATTAGTCTTGTGTAGAAACAATTCACAAGCTAGAACCACTTAATACCGGAATAATGGTGATATAAAATATAATGAACAAATAAAGTTTTGTCGGGAAGGTACAACTTTCCAAGAATAAATGTGAAAACTCTACCAAGTTTGAGATGTTTAGAAATAGGACCTAAAAGTGATTGTCTTATGGTAATACAACAAAAAGTAACATCTGCCGCTATAAATATTGTGAAAAGGGTAAGAAATGCACCAAAAATTGTTTATATGTACATAGAATGTCTGCACTGTGGTTCAATTGTGTTAATATTGAAACTACATGTCCCAGAATTCATGGGCATGACAAACAGGAAGTTGTATAAAAACAGTTGCTGAAGGTATTACCACTTACCGTGACCAAGGCCGCAAGGCTGAAACGCGTCGGTGTGCAGACTGGGCTCTGTTGAATACATTGTAAAAAAGAAAATCAAGTTCCTGAGTGCGGAGCCTTCTTGTTGCAAAAAAAAAAAATATATATATATATAGAGAGAGAGAGAGATGTATAGCTATATAGATATATCTAATCTATATATTTATATTATATATGTATATGTATACATATATATGTATATATGCATATATATGTAAAGTTCCAAGGTTCCACAAAGGATTTGATGCGCACTCGGAATGAGGGTGGAAAAACACCAATTTTATTCTTTAGTTACCGCCGTGTTTCGAGACCCACCGGTCTCTTGATCACACGATAAGTTTCGTGTACCGCATTGTGCATAAATAAAGTTTTCAAACAGCCCTACAAATCAACGTACTGTGGCTGAAAGCATGGTAGCCATCTTGAAATGAAGTATTTACATAGTAAGCGTAGTATAACATTCATTATTGGACACTTGTTTAAACGCAAATTAAACGTTTTGTAATTGCATATTGTATTACATACATACAGTGTGTGTGCACATATACACGACAACCTTGTATTACCATAGTGAGAATATGCCAGAAATATGAGATTCTTCCCTAGGCAATACTAGTGTCAAAAATCCCAGTTGTCACATAGAGATGCTATTAAGAAGCAAATTATAACTCTCAGTGCTGTTATATACATCACAGGCATGAGAAGTGTTTCAAACTGCCCTAAACAACTAGGTGCAAATATTTAACTCTGTCCATGATTAAGAGAGGGAAAAACAGCTATAGTTACTTTTTATAACTGTATTCCAGGTAATTCAGCAAGTGCCCTATTAACTTCGCATGCCCAAACATATTTTTTGAACTCGGACTAGTGCCGGAAATTCCTATGTTCTAGGTCTAGTGCCCTTATTAGTACCTGGCAGTCGCCAGCCACAGAACATATTATACCATCACCGACCGGTAATGGTTTGTCAAACCTCATTATGATTAAGGAACAACCCCAAATTACCCCTGAGCAAAATGTGAAATAACGATGAGTAATTTTTAACAAAAAAAATATATATATATTTAACTACCGACCAGTAGTTCAATAAAATAGAGAAGAAAGTTACTATAGTGCTAATAAAGTGCTGGTAGACTTTTCCTTATCTTGTACCCTTTGGAGGTCTAATCTTATGAAGAAAAAGGGTAGGGAACCGTGCGTCTTATAAAAGTGAGCTGTGAAAAAGGTCCCTTCCTTTTCCTCCTGCAAGATATAAACAGAGAGAAAAAGGGAAGTGTATTAATACAACGTTAAAAACCATGTATATAATCATACATATCCTCAAATTACATTTGAAACAGACATATTTACATTAACAGAAATACTATATTCATAATTTTCAAAATGTTCAAGTTTCATGGAGATGGGTTGCTAGCTCCTCATCCAAATTGTGCCCACCCGGAAATCTAGTCTCGAGCTCCATTATCCAGCGAGATTCTCTTTTTCTCAAGGCTAACAGTCTGTTGCCCCCTCTGCCACTCGTGTTCACTTGTTTTAAGGCAAAGTATTTCAATAGGGCATTATTTGACTGATGTTTCATCTGAAAGTGGCGTGCATTAGGATAGTTATTATCAACATTATTAATTGCCCATAGGTGTTCCTGGACTCGCTTTTTCACCATGCATACGGTACTGCCCACATATTTTAATTTGCAAGGGCATTCTAAAACATATACCACAAAATTACTGCTACATGTCAAGAATTGTTTTATGTTGTGCTTCCTATTTCAACTTCTTTCACCATGGTGCTTGATCTACATGCACGACAATGTCCACAAGGGTAAAAACCTTTCAGATTATGTGTACTCTCGCTTCCTCTAGGGCTGATGTCCCCCTTCACTAGAATATCTCTCAGACTTTTACCCCATCTGTAGGTGACAGAAGGTCGGTCCCCTATCTTTGGACCTATGATGTTGTCACTTTTCAATACATTCCAGTTATCAACAAGCACTTTGCTCACTTTTCTGGAATCTTCATTGAAAGTGATAATTAATCTTGTGATTGATTCTGTCTCAGATATGAGAATTCTAGGTTCTAGAGTGCTTTCTCTTGTTCTTTCATTAACCTTACTGACTGCCTTGGTTAGAACCCATTCCGGATATCCTCTCTCTCGGAATCTATTGAGCATAGTAGTTTTTGCTAACTCAAAAAGGCTCTCTTCGCTGCAATTGCGTTTAGCTCTTAGGAGCTCCCCGTAGGGTATGCTCCATTTGAGACATTCCGAGTGGGCACTGTGGGCATGTTAGAGGCTGTTGCCAGCAGTCCCTTTTCTGTACAGTGTGGTTGTAAGACGACCCTCTTGTACTGTAACTTTGGTGTCCAAAAAGTCTATACTTTGGGTGCTGGTATTCAGAGTGAGTGTGATATCGCGGTAACTAAAGAATAAAATTGGTGTTTTTCCACCCTCATTCCGAGTGCGCATCAAATCCTTTGTGGAACCTTGGAACTTTGTGTAAATTTTACCGGCGTTGGGGCTCTGCCGGCATATGCGCCACCTGACAACGGGAACAATTCAAGAAGGACCCCTTTCTGTCTGTGGATACATATATATGTGTGTATATATATATATATTCACTGAAAAAACCATAGGTTATAGACCATATATAGTTAGGAATTAGCATTTATAAAACCTTATTTTACTGACACAAAACCATTGAAATTCGCATATATAGTTAGTTGCACTAACTATATATTTCGCGCACCCGCAATCCACTGCTGATGATGTCACATATTACATCATTAATGACATGGTCAGTGACATCACTGATGACATCACTGATGACATCTCAAATGACATCACTGATGACATCACTGATAACAACATCCAGTGATTTTATGTTTCTGTAAAGTTTAAATATGTCTTACATATTGAAAAATGAGTGGATGTAGAAGTGTCTGGATGAAGGATTTGATAGGTGCATGACTGACTGTATGAGTGAGTGATTAAATATGTCTCACTGAGTGCATGGGTTAGTGACTAAACTGTCTTAATTTGTGCATCATTATGTCTATTGTTCTGTAAACTGCTGCATGTGTTGATCAGTAGCTATATGAGTAACTATATGGGTTATTGATTAGTTGCCCAAGTATTTGTATGGGAGACTGAGTGTGTGTGTTGGTGGTTGAGAGGTGTATGACTCTGTGCATAGATGTACAAAGACAAATTGGCTAACTAATCAACAACTGGGCTTCCGAAAATGCAACTCATGCAAAGCATGCAAAATAGGGATCAGTAAACAGAATATCAGAGACCCGGAAGGAAGATTGATCACGATAGACAAAAAAAATCACATGCACGACAAAACATGTAGTCTAGCGATTCAATGTGATTGTACCATGCTATACATTGGAGGTACGGTTTGCATGCTTAAAAAGAGAATTCTTGAGCACATCCGTGCTGTCAAGAATCGGGATCTCACATATGCCACTGCGAACACCTTTTGGATTGTCAAAATGGGAATTGGCTACATATGAGTTTTTTTGCAATAGATGCAATTGAAACACATGAGAGACTGGGAGACCAAAAGAAAAAATTACGACAACTGGAGTCGAAATATATCATTCGGATGAAGACAAAACAGCCAAGAGGAATGAATTTCGATGAGGAAATGTATGTCCATTTGGACTGAATTAAATCCAAAGACAATTTGAACTGATATGAACCTGTGTTAATACAGTCCTATAGATATCCTGTGACACTGCGATCTAATTACTATTGGATGTGTTTTTTGATAATTACCAAAATCTATACAATCTTTGACATCTTTGTTGGTCCCTTTGAAATATGTTCTAAATATACTTGGTATTGGATTTTATAATATTAGGGTGCTATACCCCCAATCAGTCCTGACCAAAAACCAAAATTAAAGGAAGGTATTAGTCTTGTGTAGAAACAATTCACAAGCTAGAACCACTTAATACCGGAATAATGGTGATATAAAATATAATGAACAAATAAAGTTTTGTCGGGAAGGTACAACTTTCCAAGAATAAATGTGAAAACTCTACCAAGTTTGAGATGTTTAGAAATAGGACCTAAAAGTGATTGTCTTATGGTAATACAACAAAAAGTAACATCTGCCGCTATAAATATTGTGAAAAGGGTAAGAAATGCACCAAAAATTGTTTATATGTACATAGAATGTCTGCACTGTGGTTCAATTGTGTTAATATTGAAACTACATGTCCCAGAATTCATGGGCATGACAAACAGGAAGTTGTATAAAAACAGTTGCTGAAGGTATTACCACTTACCGTGACCAAGGCCGCAAGGCTGAAACGCGTCGGTGTGCAGACTGGGCTCTGTTGAATACATTGTAAAAAAGAAAATCAAGTTCCTGAGTGCGGAGCCTTCTTGTTGCAAAAAAAAAATATATATATATATATATAGAGAGAGAGAGAGAGAGAGAGATGTATAGCTATATAGATATATCTAATCTATATATTTATATTATATATGTATATGTATACATATATATGTATATATGCATATATATGTAAAGTTCCAAGGTTCCACAAAGGATTTGATGCGCACTCGGAATGAGGGTGGAAAAACACCAATTTTATTCTTTAGTTACCGCCGTGTTTCGAGACCCACCGGTCTCTTGATCACACGATAAGTTTCGTGTACCGCATTGTGCATAAATAAAGTTTTCAAACAGCCCTACAAATCAACGTACTGTGGCTGAAAGCATGGTAGCCATCTTGAAATGAAGTATTTACATAGTAAGCGTAGTATAACATTCATTATTGGACACTTGTTTAAACGCAAATTAAACGTTTTGTAATTGCATATTGTATTACATACATACAGTGTGTGTGCACATATACACGACAACCTTGTATTACCATAGTGAGAATATGCCAGAAATATGAGATTCTTCCCTAGGCAATACTAGTGTCAAAAATCCCAGTTGTCACATAGAGATGCTATTAAGAAGCAAATTATAACTCTCAGTGCTGTTATATACATCACAGGCATGAGAAGTGTTTCAAACTGCCCTAAACAACTAGGTGCAAATATTTAACTCTGTCCATGATTAAGAGAGGGAAAAACAGCTATAGTTACTTTTTATAACTGTATTCCAGGTAATTCAGCAAGTGCCCTATTAACTTCGCATGCCCAAACATATTTTTTGAACTCGGACTAGTGCCGGAAATTCCTATGTTCTAGGTCTAGTGCACTTATTAGTACCTGGCAGTCGCCAGCCACAGAACATATTATACCATCACCGACCGGTAATGGTTTGTCAAACCTCATTATGATTAAGGAACAACCCCAAATTACCCCTGAGCAAAATGTGAAATAACGATGAGTGATTTTTAACAAAAAAAATATATATATATTTAACTACCGACCAGTAGTTCAATAAAATAGAGAAGAAAGTTACTATAGTGCTAATAAAGTGCTGGTAGACTTTTCCTTATCTTGTACCCTTTGGAGGTCTAATCTTATGAAGAAAAAGGGTAGGGAACCGTGCGTCTTATAAAAGTGAGCTGTGAAAAAGGTCCCTTCCTTTTCCTCCTGCAAGATATAAACAGAGAGAAAAAGGGAAGTGTATTAATACAACGTTAAAAACCATGTATATAATCATACATATCCTCAAATTACATTTGAAACAGACATATTTACATTAACAGAAATACTATATTCATAATTTTCAAAATGTTCAAGTTTCATGGAGATGGGTTGCTAGCTCCTCATCCAAATTGTGCCCACCTGGAAATCTAGTCTCGAGCTCCATTATCCAGCGAGATTCTCTTTTTCTCAAGGCTAACAGTCTGTTGCCCCCTCTGCCACTCGTGTTCACTTGTTTTAAGGCAAAGTATTTCAATAGGGCATTATTTGACTGATGTTTCATCTGAAAGTGGCGTGCATTAGGATAGTTTTTATCAACATTATTAATTGCCCATAGGTGTTCCTGGACTCGCTTTTTCACCATGCATACGGTACTGCCCACATATTTTAATTTGCAAGGGCATTCTAAAACATATACCACAAAATTACTGCTACATGTCAAGAATTGTTTTATGTTGTGCTTCCTATTTCAACTTCTTTCACCATGGTGCTTGATCTACATGCACGACAATGTCCACAAGGGTAAAAACCTTTCAGATTATGTGTACTCTCGCTTCCTCTAGGGCTGATGTCCCCCTTCACTAGAATATCTCTCAGACTTTTACCCCATCTGTAGGTGACAGAAGGTCGGTCCCCTATCTTTGGACCTATGATGTTGTCACTTTTCAATACATTCCAGTTATCAACAAGCACTTTGCTCACTTTTCTGGAATCTTCATTGAAAGTGATAATTAATCTTGTGATTGATTCTGTCTCAGATATGAGAATTCTAGGTTCTAGAGTGCTTTCTCTTGTTCTTTCATTAACCTTACTGACTGCCTTGGTTAGAACCCATTCCGGATATCCTCTCTCTCGGAATCTATTGAGCATAGTAGTTTTTGCTAACTCAAAAAGGCTCTCTTCGCTGCAATTGCGTTTAGCTCTTAGGAGCTCCCCGTAGGGTATGCTCCATTTGAGACTTTCCGAGTGGGCACTGTGGGCATGTAAGAGGCTGTTGCCAGCAGTCCCTTTTCTGTACAGTGTGGTTGTAAGACGACCCTCTTGTACTGTAACTTTGGTGTCCAAAAAGTCTATACTTTGGGTGCTGGTATTCAGAGTGAGTGTGATATCGCGGTAACTAAAGAATAAAATTGGTGTTTTTCCACCCTCATTCCGAGTGCGCATCAAATCCTTTGTGGAACCTTGGAACTTTGTGTAAATTTTACCGGCGTTGGGGCTCTGCCGGCATATGCGCCACCTGACAACGGGAACAATTCAAGAAGGACCCCTTTCTGTCTGTGGATACATATATATGTGTGTATATATATATATATTCACTGAAAAAACCATAGGTTATAGACCATATATAGTTAGGAATTAGCATTTATAAAACCTTATTTTACTGACACAAAACCATTGAAATTCGCATATATAGTTAGTTGCACTAACTATATATTTCGCGCACCCGCAATCCACTGCTGATGATGTCACATATTACATCATTCATGACATGGTCAGTGACATCACTGATGACATCACTGATGACATCTCAAATGACATCACTGATGACATCACTGATAACAACATCCAGTGATTTTATGTTTCTGTAAAGTTTAAATATGTCTTACATATTGAAAAATGAGTGGATGTAGAAGTGTCTGGATGAAGGATTTGATAGGTGCATGACTGACTGTATGAGTGAGTGATTAAATATGTCTCACTGAGTGCATGGGTTAGTGACTAAACTGTCTTAATTTGTGCATCATTATGTCTATTGTTCTGTAAACTGCTGCATGTGTTGATCAGTAGCTATATGAGTAACTATATGGGTTATTGATTAGTTGCCCAAGTATTTGTATGGGAGACTGAGTGTGTGTGTTGGTGGTTGAGAGGTGTATGACTCTGTGCATAGATGTGTGAGCATTTGATTCACTAGATGTATGGGTTCAAAAGTGCATGTGGAAACAGCTGTATGGGCGGTTGACTGTGTGCATGAGTGTATTGGTGAGTGAATGGATATCTCAGTGCTACATGTCAAAGTAAAGACATATGTAAAACACAGTATATGTGAGAGTTGACATATATAAATAACTGTGCATAAGAGCCAGTGAATGTGTGAATGGCTGTATGGATCATTATGAAATTGTATCAGGGATTGTATAAGAGAGTAAATATGTGTTAGTATCTGTTTGAATAAGTAAGGTGTGTATAACTGTATAGTTGAGGAAATGGAGGTGTGATTGATTCTTTGCATGACTGACTAGGTGTGTGAGTAACTCCATGGATGAGTGACAGTCTGTGAGTGTCTGTTTACACTGAGTGTATATAAGGTTACATTAGAGTCTGAAGAAGTTCATCGTATTATCACATGAATGATGTCATCAGTGATATGATCAGTCATGTCAAATGAGATGTCATCAGTGATGTCATCAGTGATGTCATTTGAGATGTCATCAGTGATGTTACTGACCATGTCATGAATGATGTAATATGTGACATCATCAGCAGTGGATTGCGGGTGCGTGAAATATATAGTTAGTGCAACTAACTATATATGCGAATTTCAATGGTTTTGTGTCAGTAAAATAAGGTTTTATAAATGCTAATTCCTAACTATATATGGTGTATAACCTATGGTTTTTTCAGTGAATTTCAATGGTTTTTTAATAGCAAATATCAAAAGCTGTTAAATGTATTCTTCTTTTAAAGGAAAAAGATATTTTATATGTATTTAATACAATTTTTTTATGTATATATATATATTTATTTTTTTTAGTTTCGCTACCGGTCCGCGCACCGGGTAGCTTCCCGTTAGCTAATTTTTATGCCGCGACCCGGTCCTCGTACCGGGAAACGTACCGTTTGCACAACTGCCGCGTTCGAGAACAACATCGTGACGCATCGCGTAAGCACGACGTATCGCGTTACCGCATAATGCGTCTTATGACGCGCCGCGTTCGCGCACTCGGAAGTGCTCCGGTGCGTGAACGAGGCGCGAAGCGCAGCTTACCGGAAGTGCTCCGGGCGCGGAGCGGGACGCATAACGTAAGCGTAACAGGTCATGTGACCTGTAAATAACACTTTTCATTGGTTTAGAACTTTTTTTTTTCCCCAAATGATGAAAACCCCTCCTTCTTTCCTCACTCTGACTTTCATCTTTGTGAGAGGAAGACCTGTTTTTGCTTATTAAAATAATGGCATCTGTAGTAGCTGCAGCTGGTGGACCCCCACCACCACCACAACCACCTAGGAAGGAAGGACCACCTCCACAGTTCCTTCCCAACCCAGAGGAGGAAGAGGAAGAAGAAGAGGAAGAAGACGTAGAGCTGAGGCAGTTCTTATGTGAAGAGCCCCGGAAATCCCACCACAAAGACAGTTTTATTTGGCAATTTTATTCTTTTCATCGAGGCCAAAAAAAAGTGAATGCCCGACATGTGACATGCCTCATTTGTAAAGATGTTTTGTCTAGAGGTACAGACAAAAAGTATAGTTATGGTAACTATACTATGCACCGTCATATGCAGAGGTGGCATCCACTAAATTACAGCGTTGCAGAGATGCGTCACCTCCAAGACAACCCACCAACTCCTGTGGCCAGTACATCGGCACAGGTAACTCTGTCGGGACCAGAGGCGAGGGAGACGGTCCCAAATATCCAACAGAATTTTGTGCACATGAAGATAGTGTGCCTTTATTGTGGTGACCGACTTTCATGTGCAAATATGAGTATCAATTTGATAAATAGAGCATTTGAAAACCACAAGTGCTCAAAACGTCCCAAGAAATAATTTTTTTTTTTGCTCCTGTTGAGCCCTTTATAATGCCTGTTTTTCGTTGTTCCCCCCAAAAATACCAAAAAAAACATAAAATTGTTCAAAAAATACAAAAAAAATAAAAAATGTTCAGAAAAATAAAAAAAATATAAAACAACAAAAACATTAAAAAAAGTTCTTTTCAGAACTACCTCCCATTTCTAAAAAATTACTAAAATTTTTAGCACTCTTGACTTCATTTTTCTCATAGGTGCGCTACCCGGTGCGCTTCCCGGTGCGCGCACCGGTGAGCGCCCCGTTAGCGCAACAAAAAAAAACGAAAAAAAAAACATGTTAAGAGACAGACAGCAAGAGAGAGCAACACAGATATACTGTGTAATACATAGTAAAACAGTGTAAAAGATATAACAAAGTGTAAGAGAGAAAATGTAAAAAATATAAGGCTGTGAAACAAAGAAAGAGAGAAGAAGAATACTAAAGCAGAGGCACATGAAGAATGTGAGTGGCTGTAAAGAGTAAAAGGAAAAAGAAAAAATGATGTACAAATAAAAGGTAATAACGGAACCAGATTTAAATAACACTGGTAAGGGAGAGAGAGAAAAAAGTAGTGTGCATAACTAAATAGGGATGAAATAAGATGGATAACATCGAATAAAGTTAAAACATGTGGATTGACAGAGAAAAAAACTAAAAGAAGAAAAGAAGAAGTAACAGAAAGGGAATAATTGAAGCAGCAAAGAAATGTAAATAACGTAGTGTGCTTGAACTTCAGGGAGAAAGCATAATGAACAAGTAGTGAAAGAGTGAAGAGACAGAGACAATTACAGTAAGATAGACAGACTGAGTGAACGGGAATGAAGAACTGTGAGAACAGAGGTACTGAGAAAAGGAGTGGAAGGAGTGCAGTAAGTAATCACCCACACAACACAACAGCTACCCTACCTCAAAGCACTCTAAAATATTATTTTACTGTTTCTCTTTGTTTTCCCCTTGTTACGCTCCCCGGTGCGCTACCCATAGTAAAAGTAAAGAGGGTTGATAGAGGGAGAAATATTGAATTAGGATAACACATGGTGAGTGACAAAGAGAGAGGACAAAGAGAGTAAAAGGAACAGTACCTGAATGGGCTTGAGTACAACAGCAAAAAAAGATAAGTAATGCAGTGTGTGTGACTTACAGGGAGTTAGTGGGTGTAGGTCAAAGTGTGGGTGTGTAAGGTGTGTCTGTGGGTGTGGTTGTGTGGAGTGTTTTGGTGTGGGTAGAGATGAGGGTGTGTGAAATATGTGTGAGAAGTGTATGAGTGTGGGGTGTATATGTGTTCAATGTATGTGTGTGTATGGAATGTGTGTGTGTGTTTGAGGAGTGTGTGTGGGAGGTTTTTTTGTGTGTATGATGTGTAGGTGTGGTGTGTGTGTGGGGTGTATGTTACAGGTGTGTGTATGTGTTGGGAGGTGGATGAGGTATATGTGTAGGACTAAGGTAAATAATTAAGAAAAAGAGAATGAGTAAATAAGCAAAGGAAGGGAACAGAGGGTAAGTGAAGTAAAGAATAGGGATCAAAAGAAGTTGAATATGAGAGGGTAAATAATGAAAGGGGAGTAAACATGGAGAATAAAAATAAGTGAGAGAAGCAGAGTAAAAACACAGGAGTGAGGTAGATTGAGAAAATGTTAGTGACCTTAAAGCAAAGGGTGATAACAAACTACATTTGTTTAGTCATACTTACCATATAATAAATGTAACTATAATTTTTTTACTACAGTTGGTATCTGTGAAAGAGAGAAAAAAAATATAAGTTATAATTAGTAAAATATGTATTTTAAATTAAAAGATACAAATGAAGAGCTAAAACATCATAACACTCTATTTAGAAATAAAGTGAGAGTGAAGAACACAGAAAGGGAAATAAACTAAGGTAGAAGAACAAAAAAAGGGAAAAAGAAATAGAAAGAGAGCAAATTACAATGAGTAAGGCATATAGATTCACTAAGAAAAAGAGAGAGAAGTACAGAGAAATGAACTGAAGGTAAGAAAGATACTAAAACAATGTGAGTTAGCAAACCTAAATCAGGAAACACAAGTAAGTAAAAAGATAATGACTGAGACAGAAAACCGTCTAATTAATGATGCATTTAGAACAATGAGGAATACAAGATAACTGAGAGTAAGTGAAGAACAGTCATAGAGTGAAAGGATGAAGGGAGACAGAATAATATACAACAATTGAAGGAAATGGACGAAGGAAGTTATAAGGTAGACACACTAAGAGAAAAACAGAGTGAGGTGGAGTACAATGAGTGAGAAAAGAAAAAAAGTAAGTGAGCAAAAAAAAGGAAAGAGAGGAGAACACGACTAAAACAGTGCTACTGAGAAAAAATAATTTGGTGATGAAAGTAAAGAGAAGGACATTGAAAGAAAGGAAATGATGGCTAGTAACGGAACCAGAGTAAAAGAAATGGGATGAAGAACGACGAGAGAGGAGCAGTGAAGTTGTTGTAAAAGAAGTGATAGAAGGTAGATAAACACAAGTGAAAATAACACAAGTAGAGTGAGGCACTGAGCACAGAGAAGTAGTGAACGAAAAATAGAGAGAAGAGGTCAAAAGTAAGAAGCAAACAAAGATAAGCGAGGGAGAGTGGATGTCAGAGAATGGGAATACAATTTAATTTACACAATCCAAAGTATAGATTAACTTCTACAACATGTTACATAGTTTATTTTTGCTGTTCTCAGAATATATTGAATTTCACTTAAAGCAGTGAGTTCAAATTACTCATCATATGACAGCGGGAAAAAAAACCACAATCTAAAAGATTGTGTTTTTAAAAAAAACTTACATACTGACAAACGACAAATGTACGCTAATCTTTGATTGACTTACTTTTCCTTGAGGCCAAATAGTATATCATGGAGGTCCTTTTCTCGATACATAGTATTTTGCTGTTCACTTAGAAATCCATTTCATCGACTTTCTACAAGAAAAGCTCCAAGAACATCTGAAATATTTTCAAAATTTTAATATACTCCTTTTTTTCAGTCATGACTCTTTACTCATTCCTGCACCTTTCCATTTGGCCAAATAGTGTCAGATGTATGAGTATATATGAGTACTCCTCCCGTCTTCATAGGCCAATTACCTTTACCTAAATTTTGGCTGTAAAAACACTAGATATGAATTTATAAAGCAAAAAGGCAAACGTTGTTTGAAAGTCAAATGATTGTCGTTACATTGGGTCCAACCTTTACAACTTTTTAAATAGCATGTGTAATGCCCTGATGTTGTAGAAGGACCGTCATGAAAAATAATAGCTACAGTTGCAAAGGTTCTTCCTGATATCGATAACTGAGAAGCCACGAAATTTTTAATAGAAGTTGTCAATTTAGTTCCATCAGGTCTACATCGTTGGAACATTAAAATAACATAGTGCCCATAATTTTGTAGAAATAATGTGGACAGCATTGCAGACTTACATTGGGTACACACCATATTGTGATCCGCTGCTTTAACTAGATTATTGAAAGACACCGATTTGCAGTCTGGTAAAGTTAAATATATAAATCTTTCAGAGTCTATTCTAGTAGTACTTGATGAAGCACAGTTATCACAGTCATGTTGCCATTGATAAGAAAGGCCAAATAGATTGTTTATATCTACTCCTTCATCTTGTAATACATCAAACATATACATTAAAAATTCCTGACAATCCTGCTGAATATTCTGTGAAAATTGATTTTTACCTGAACATATATCTAGAAGATTTCTAAATTCTGAAACACTTTCTATTTTAGCTCTATCACTACTACATTTCTCTAAAACAGAATTCAATAAACAGCACAATGTTTGTTCCCGATTTTCAACAATCTGTCTTTGTAAATTTTGAAGAAAAAAAACAACATTAACTACTACATTAGCATAGCAGTTGACACCAGAACTGTTTTCAAACTGAAATCCAACAACATCTTCAACAGAATCCTTTTTGTTTCTCTTTACAATTACACTTTTATCTACTTTATGCCTTTTTGCTGATACCTCACTGCAATTACTCTCATTTCTTCTTTTTCGGCCTACCACACGTTTTTCAATCAGAGGATATTGAGGCAAATGTGGAGCATACTCTCTTCTTAACCTATTGTATTCTTTTACACAATCTAAATCTGCACAAATCTTTGTTTCATCACACTCAATCAAGTACAATCCTGCTAAAGTTCTGACTCGTGATAATGCCACATATGCCATACCCTCTTTAAACACAGAACTTCCAATGTTCACCAAAGCGCTATCTACACTTAAACCTTGAGACTTATGAATTGTCACCACATATGCCAAACAAATAGGAAACTGTTTTCGGCGAACATATAAGTCTTTCACGAGCAAAAATCTAGCTGAACAACGACAAATTTGTTCTATTTCATCAATGTCATCAAATTTAATTTTAGAAATTTCAATTCCATCTCTATTTTTGTAATTCAGAAAACCAACAACATAACCCATTGCTCCATTTACTAGACCTCTTTCAACATTTAAATTCCTTCTTAAAATGACACGACAATTCAAACACTCATTCAGAGTCTTTTCAAAACCAGCAGTTTTAGATATAGTCTTCTCTAATGAATCCAATTTTGATTTCAAATTTTCAGACAAAATAATTGTTGCTCCCATATGATCTATTTTATCAACAGCTTCCAGTTTCACTATCTCTTCATTTTCTAACTGTAACATTTTGTTGTTGAACATGGAACATTCTTTCAGAGTTGGCAACAAACATATGCCAGATTTCTTCTCGTTAATTTTCTTAAATATGTTCTCTGGAAGAATGTTTTCATTTGGGTACAAATTTGAAATTAATTGTGCATGTAAAGCTTCTTTCCCTTGCTGACTTACTTTTCCGATCCTTACATCTTGTAGAATATTTTTATAATCTTCCTCATTTGCCTGCCGCATATTTTGAAGCAGTTCTGCATATTTAAAGGTGTGTGGGGTATATGGATGTGGGTGGGGATATTGGTATGTAAGGTGTGTGTGTGGGTGTGGGTGTGTGGGGTGTTTGAGTGTAGGTGGGAGTGTGGGTGTGTGAGGTGTGTGTGGGGTGTGTGTGGGTGTGGGAGGTATGTGTTTAGGATGTGTATGTATGTATGAGATGTGTGGATGTGTCTGTGAGTTGTCTCTGTGTGTGTTGGGGGGAGATGTGTGTGTGGGATGTGTGTGGTGTGTCTGTGAGATATTTGTGTAGATGTGCATGTGTGTGTGTGTGTGGTGGAAGGGGGGTGAGGTGTGTGTTTGAGTGTGGGTGTGTGGGATGTGGGTGTAGCTGTGGATGTGTAAGGTGTCGATGTGGGGGTGTGGGGTGTTTGACTGTGGGTGGAAGTGTGCATGTGTGAAGTGTGTGTGGGGAGTGTGTGGGTGTGTGAGTGTGGGGTTGTGTGCATGTGGGTGTGTGTGGGACACACTTGTAGGTACCTAAAACAGCCACAGAACCCAAAAGCTCTTTTCAGAGCTACCCTACCTGTAATCATTCAAAATGATTATTTTACACTATTATTTTCACTATTTTTCACCTAAGTACGCTCCCTCGTACACTCCCCGGTGCGCGTACCGGGCGCTCCCCCCGCGAAAATCGAAAAAAATAAAATAATTTTTTGTCCCACGGGACCCTTTTATGGCCCCCACATCAAACCTAGGGGGTCAGGGGGGTGTACCCTGCCCCCTTTTGCTCATTTCCTCCTTTGATTTTTGCCACCTCTTGTATCTCAATCCTACCGAGACACAAGATGGCAGCCACTGCTGACTGTTTCGAATGTTTACAGACACCCGAGAACCAATCAGCTTGCCGTGCGCAAGTCGCGTGGCGCGCCCGGAGCGCTCCCCGGTACGCGTGCCGGGGCGCGCTTACAGATATATACATTTTTTTAAACCTAAATTACTCAAAATCCACTGGAGCACATATCTTGAGACATAGCAAAGGCACATCGGGCTACCAGTCCCTACAATTTTGCCAAGTTTGGTGAAAATCCATTCAGCCGTTCGAGCTAAAACTGCGACAGACCGCCCTATGGAAATTAGCATGGGGAAAACACGTTTTGGGACCCCCCTTTTATCTCAGCCCCCGCTTGACAAATCCCCCCCAAACTTTCAGGGAAGGAGCGGAGAGCCGCGAGGCAAAGTTGCTGAAAAATTCAGCCTGATTGCTCAACCGGCGCCAAAGTTATTCCAAATAGAATGTTGCGATTTCCCTATGGAAATCGATCCTAACTATATATACCTACTGGCGACCGCCAGTAGGTAATATATATATATATATATATATATATATATATATATATATATATATATATATGTATATATATATATAGAGAGAGATAGATAGATATATATAGATATAGATATATATATATATAAATATATAGATATTTCAGCTGCAAAGTACACAGTACAGCACTCACCGGAGCTTGTAACCCAGATTTATTGGGGTCAAAATGCATAGAAGACGCGTTTCGGCGACTGCCTTTTACAATATTAACCGGCAGCTGAATGGGCATTGGGCACATATGTACATGTAATTCCTCCTTACCTTATTCATTATTACCTATTAAATAATCCGGATAAATTCATTATTTAGCCCTTAATATATATATATGCATTTACACACACATACACACATATATATACATATATACATACATACATACACACACACACACACACACTTTATTTTTACAGAACAAAAAACAAAGGTTAAATTAATGTTATAGTTAGGCGAAATTTTCAGTGACAACGTAATGTTCTATAATTATCTCAAGTAACTATAACTAGTGCCCCAATATAAATACAACCCATGCCCCAACTATGCATAGCTTTGTCTTCAACGATGACATTGCAAATGTTGCAGTGATATCATCAATGATGTCACAGAACACGTCCCGAGTGATGCAACATGTGGGGCAATCAGCAGGGCACGGGGAGGGCACGAGTCACAGCCACCCCAGGGCACGAGCCACAGTCCCTCGA
This sequence comes from Lissotriton helveticus, assembly GCF_964261635.1. Lineage (NCBI taxonomy): Eukaryota > Metazoa > Chordata > Amphibia > Caudata > Salamandridae > Lissotriton > Lissotriton helveticus. The sequence continues at coordinate 200,922,325 of NC_136062.1, read as the reverse complement.
GACAACCACAGTTGGAGAACCTCTACGGATTTACTTTATCCAAAACAACACAATGACACAAAACTTCACCTAATTATAACGTTTCTTTAATCTTTGATTTTTTTCAGTGAATTTCCAGGTTTCCTATTTTTACGTAAAGTAATATTTAATTACAACACACAAAATTAACTCCCCGCCATGCACTGACTTTGTATGTATATATATATAAATATATATTTATATATATATATATATATATATATATATACACACACATACATATACACACACACACATATACTCAATTACAGGACCTCTTACACAAGCAGCCTGCCCAGGAGAGTGGTAGTCTATGTAACCGTATAAGCTGCAACCACAACTACTGAAAATGCGTAGCTAATGTAATGACACAACGAGTGCAATGTTCAAGATGCTGAAATATTTAGTGAGGCGACACCAAAGGTAGAGCGGTGCAGCAGAGGTGACCTACTCTGCTTTCAGATCTCCATCCCCACCCGTCTTTCTCATGAAGTCTTCTTAGGCAGCCTTGAAAATATGCACTCTGGTAGCTTGCACCAAGAATTCACAGATGACATGCCCAGTGGCTTCAAACCGCCTGTACTTTAGAACAGTATCCCACTGAGAACAAGCATTAAAATGCATCCAACATTTTAATATAGAGAACATAGCTAAGATTCCGCAGGTTGAACCCATCAGCGTGTCTGCTAAAGCGCACTTACACACTTAACAGAATCGAAAGCATTTGTTCCAGTCTGCTCTCTATCCAGCTCAGGGACTTCAATGCTAAAAAAAAATCCCAAAATAGATTCCAACATTCCCCTCCCCCATTGAAGTTCTTAAAGAAGCCAGAGTGACAAAGATGGTACATGCTGTGCATCTGGAGGATAAGGCTAGCCAATCACTGCACAGGAGCAAGAGCACTGAAGAGCATCCTTGAGCTCTTTAGGAGATGAGCAATATGGGTCACATTGGATGCCTAACTCCATATTGCCCTCATTTATGGGAGTTTGGCGTAGGGCAACACAGCAAGTCAGCTTGCTGCGCTTCCCTATGACAAAGTGAAAGGCAGAAATGCACCGTATTTATGCAATACAGTGCATTCCTGTCCTTTTTCCCTGTGCTGCTGCAGTCTTGGCAGTCTAGCACCAACGTAGGCACACTTGGAACATGGTGCAAGGGGCCTCCATTCCAAGTATGGTTGTTTATGTGCAGGAAGGGACTTCCATGTCTTCGATCAAAACGTGATAATACTGAATGGTTAAATTTGGTTAGGGAACATCATATCTTGATGTTTCAAGAAACTTGGGCTACCGAAAACTTATATGTAATATTGTGATGCAGTCTAGTGGTTGGGTTGGAGCTAGAGAGAGGAACAGGAACGGGAGGAGCTAAGGGGACGGACCTGGGGCAGTTAGAGTAGGGACACCGACGAGTAAGGAGGCACTGAATAAAGCTCCATAAAACATAAGTAAGTGTCTGTCGTTATTGTGCAAGACACTACAGCTGGCGACGAGGGTGGGATGCTGCAACCTGCCATCCCTGAATTAATAAAGAGAAACGTTGGTCCCGTGGAGCACGTGGAAGAAGTCGCCATCGCGACACGTGTGTCCCGAGTCACGCCGCCCCCGAGATTGCAGAGGCTAGTGGTGAGTGCGTGCAGCTCAGCGGCTGGTCCGCCGTGTGGAGCAGAAGTGTGGTAGCGCTGTGAGCGCTGAAACTCAAGTGCCCAAGAAAGCGAAACCGCCGCCGAGAGTGAAACGGCCAGCGGTATGTGACTGGTGATCCGCCGATCGCGTGGAGCCCCGCTGAGTAAGCGCTGTCGAGCGCTGGAACTGATTGGGTGGGTAGCGCAGTCGAGCGCTGAAATCGGGTGCCCACCCCGGATGCGTGCAGCTGAGCTCGCAGCAAAAGAAACGAAGATCGGGAGCCCACCCCGATCTTACCTGCCTGCTCCAGTGCCCAGGGAGCGTGTGGAGGTGCCGCTGGAAGTGAAGACCGGCTGCCGGGAGTGCCGGTTAAGCAATTGGGGACCTGGTAGAGTGAATGAACCCAAAATCTCGTAGGACACGAGATTTCCACTCCGGCGGCCATTTTGGGATCAGGCATGTCGTCTTCCATCCCCTGTTAAAAAAACTGAGCGGCCATTTTGAAGTCAGGCAATACTAAGCCCAACAAGCACTGGCCAATACAAAAGATATGATGAGGCAAGCCTAAGCAAATGCAAGAAGAATAAGAGAACAAGCTTAAGTAAATGCAAGAAACAAATGAAAACAACGGTGAGCACAAACAAGCACTGATAAATGTAAACGAACAAGCATTGATAAATGTAAGCAAGTGTAGATGGACAAGCATTGATAAATGCAAGTGAATAATAAGGAACCAGCCTTGGCAAGTGTAAAGGAATAAGCCTTGGCAAATGTAAATGAACAAACATTGGCAAACATAAATGAACAAGCACTGGTAAATGTAAGCGGACAAAAGGACCAAGCATTGGCAAATGTAAAGGAACAATCAGTGGCAAGTGCAAAGACGCAAACATTGACAAATGTAAGTGGACAAAAAGAACAAGTGTTGACAAGTGTCAAACGAACAAAACAAACCATGGTAAATGTAAAGGAACTAGCATTGGTAAATGCACAAGAGCAAGCACTGGTAAATATCAACGAACAAGCAAAGACAAGTGACGAAGCAAGGCAACATTCAAGACGCACAGGCTCAGACTAGTGCGCAGAGTGAGATCAACAAGCACGAATAAATGCAATCCTCTGAAGTCAACAAAGACGACGTGTGAGAACAAACAGACACCAGCGAAGACAATTAGAAAGGCAATAAGCACAAGCCAATGCAAGAGGCTGAACAAGTAAACAAGCACATGCAAAGAAAAGGGTGAAAGCACGAGCAAACACAAGAGCTGAAACAAGTAACCAGGCCTGAGCAAGGACAACAGTAAGCACGACAAGCATTGGTAAAGGCAAGAAATACAAATGAAACAAGCACTGATACAAGCAACAAGAAGTGTGATGAATCGAAGTGACTTTAGCAACAAGCACAAGCCAGTACCAATCTCGAATGTGACAAGCGCAAGCAAATGCAGATCCAGAATGTGACAAGCACGAGCAAAGGCAAGTGCCAAAGTAAATTTCAGAACCACGTGAAGACAAGTAATTAAAAGTAGAAGAAGCTAAGAAAACAAATGATCCAGAAGCAGGAGTAAACAAATATCAAAGAAGCCTTCTCTCATTAACCAAGTAAGTGGATAACCTGCACTAGTCTGGAACGAGACGCAAGAAGAAGATGTCAACGTTGCCACGTATCATGGCGGAAGCACCACCGACCACCTGCAATTAGCACGCAACACCAAAGAAAGTGGCGAATCTTACCAAAATCAAAGGAAACGACCAAACAAAGGCACTCAGCCGAAGAAGGTCAACCAATAAGACGGGAAGTAAAGTGAACAGTCCTGTGACCGTAGCCGACTAAAACTTTCCTCCCTCATGGCGGTGGGAAAAGCAACCCACCGGTCCAATCCCTGTATTGAAGTACCACCCCCAGTGATGCAGACTGACAGTCAGAGTTTGGGTCCCAAATGGAACCGGTGGCTGGAATCACTGGACGATTTTCTTGATGCAATCGGTGAACGAAGAGATAGAAAATGTCTGACACTACTCTTCCAGCTGATAGGTCATGAGGGCCGACGCTTAGTCAGAACAATTCCTGAAAAGGACACAGAGACCTATAAAAAACTCCAAGAGAAACTACGTGCCCATTTCCACGCCCAGGCAGATGTGGATCAGGGTCGCATCACCTTCAACACAGCACAGCAGAAATCCGGAGAACCATTGCCAAAATTCATCACCCGTTTGCAAAGTCTGGTAAAATGCTGCCATTTCAACACATTCTCAAATGAGGAAGCAGTTCGACTCCGGGTAATCGAAGGATGTTCAAGTCCTAATACAAAGCGCAAGATTCTTCGAGGGCAGTGGTCGCTAAAGGAAATCATCTAGAAGCCCAAAGTGCGGGTCAAAGCAAGAGAATTATCAAAAGAATCACACCTGAGTGCAAAACACAAAGATACCAGGAAAGAGACATCTCTCATCCCTGTAAATAAAGCCCCAGAAACAAACAAAACCAGAAACAGGGAGGATGAAGGCAGACCAGAGATAAGACAGCAGGAGAGACAAAGTGACATGAAAAACTCTGAGTCAAAAATACAAAAGACCAGGAGGATCCAGGATTACGACAGCCGCACTGATTCAACCTCAAGGAGTCATTCAATGTATGTATGGTGCAAATGATTCTGAAGCTGATGAAGTGTCCAGTAGGACATATTGCATCAATGGACCAGATGACAGCCTGCCCAACAAAGGAGCAAGAAGGACAAACTATGGAAGACCGGACCAGTCACGGCAACACTGGAAATTGGTACACGAACACGCCCGTGCACCTCACCGCTTGCCAAAGTCTGGAGATGAGTCCGAGGAAACATCAAGCAGTGAGACACATCACACCCGTAGCACAGATGTCAGGGCACCAAGCAAGCGTGAAGAAGAAGCAAACCACATGAGACGGAATGATTCACTCAGGCACCGGAAAGGGGAAGACAAATGCATCCATGACACCCGAGACAACAAGGAAATTGAGAGGAGGCCATCACCATCATACGAGAGAGGCAGAAACGAAGTACCCGGGGATCAAGCACAAGAAATAAGCATGTGGTTATCAAACAACCTCTCCATCGAAATGACAACAAAGACATGTCGAGAAAGGCACCCGGAGAAATGTCCCAAAGATAACTCTGACTCGAGGAGCAGCTCGTCACGGCCTACCCGTTTCAGAAATCGACCTTTCAAGACACACTCAAAGGAACGTTCTCAAAGGACATCAACAAAAGCCTCCTCCGATTTAGAAAGCATGTCTGTCCGATCCTTCGAGTCGACCGAGTTGTGGTCCCGACAATGGCCATGGCATCAACCACCCGAACTCACCAAAAAACCAAAGGACATTCTTCCCATCAAGAGCAACCTATCTCACACCAATGTCTCTGAATACTTAATCACCCCACAAGACAACCTGTCATGTCAGTCGCATGTATATTAAGACATAAATAATATACCGTCACCCCTGATGGGGTCAGCGAGGCTGACTCAAAGGACCTACCGAATAACAACAGATATAAAGGACATTACACACCGGATGAGAAAGGACTATCCAGTCACTCTGCAAGGAAAACCTGACGTATTGACTGAGACAAATCATCATCAGATGAGAGGGAAACATGCACATGCTCAGATAGTCAAAGGGTTCACCAATCCCAAACGCGAGTGGGAGTGGGTGAGACAACCAGAGGCAGCGAATGAGTCCCCGAACCAAACCAGGATGATCTTTTCAAATAGTGCATCACCGTCTGGTATGCATGACAATGAACAGGAGGACAGTGCTGCCCTTGACCGGACAAGACAAAAGGCGGTAAAATTATATGCAGGTGCTCGGAAGAGAACCAGAACAACATCCACTCATGAAGGAGATCAAGTGTCAATTGAACCAGAGCCACAAAGGGAGACAGACTGCCGCCATCACGCTGAGCCCTTCACGGTCACCTCACAAGGGGCAATCATGATCGCCTCGGAGACTGAAGATGAGTGGGTAACCCAGAAGCCTATCCGAAACCACCACTAATCTGGGAACAAGAAGATCACACAAGACATTTCGCAATTTCAAAGATGCACTCCTGTAGTCAAGGAGACTCTTGTCAAGGCAAGAGAAAGTCACACCACGGAAATGGATATGCGTCTCCATAGCTTAAACGGGCGGTCTGCAGACCCGTGTGGCTGATTTAGGGACTATAAATATGTTGGACGCTAAGTTCATTTTGTTAACAAGGGGGGAGATGTAATATTGTGATGCAGTCTAGTGGTTGGGGTGGAGCTAGAGAGAGGAACAGGAACGGGAGGAGCTAAGGGGACGGACCTGGGGCAGTTAGAGTAGGGACAGGGACGAGTAAGGAGGCACTGAATAAAGCTCCATAAAACATGAGTAAGTGTCTGTCGTTATTGTGCAAGACACTACATTATACATTGAGGGTTTTCATTGCTATAGCGTCCTTTCACAAATACCAAGGAATAGCAAGGAAGGGAAGGCCATCAGGGGGTTTGTTCATAGGATTCAAGGTGACAACCGGAGGCACTTTCGAAATAATCCCATTGCACAGCTTAGATTTTCAAGCTGTATTGTTTAAAAGGGGTATTCAACTTTATCTATTACATTTTTATAATAATGATTTTCAGTCAGTCCCTAACAAAAGCTTTTAAGTTATTTGATTTTATCTCTGATCTGGATAATCAGTCTGCAAAAGGAGATACTTTAGGCATCTTTTTAGGTGGCGATTTTAATGCCAAATTTCAAAGCCAGGGCACTAATATGCAAACAGTGTCTTGCACACAACCCTCTTATATCAGAGGCCGAGAACTTAAAAGACTTATTAACTCGCACAACTTATCTAATGTTATGGATTTCGTTGTAAGTTCTACCAGGATTACCCCTCCGACATATAGACTATGTTTTTGTGTGCCCCCTAATCGAAAAACTGGTGACTTTCGCTGCGGCTACACCGTCTGATTTTGGGGATCATAACCCCAGTAAGGCAACAATAAATGCAACCAGATGGACTATCGCTCATAGCGATTGCGTAGCGGCAAATTTATCAGTCGCAACAGATAATCTAAGATTATGTTGGAAAGGGGCTGATAATGCAGAAGTCTTTAAGGCCCTGGCAAAAAATAACATGCCTCTGATTAAGTCCTACTTCTCTCTTGTCTCAGCACCTGAGGAGATAATTGAGGACTTTGGTGAGATATGTCTGACTGTCAAAAGCCTCATATCCAAACCACCCAAAAAGTTAGCACCTGTCCCTAGTTGGTTTAATCAAGATTGCTCTAAAGCAAACAGGAACCTTCGTAGGGCTCTAACCACTATCCCGAGATGCCCCATAACGGTTAGGCAGGCCAGAAACAATTACAAGGTAGTAACCAAAAATAGGAGAAATGAAGTCCTATAGGAGCGCTGGGACAAGCTGTCCGACGCCGCAAATTCTAATAATGCTAACATCTTTTGGGTGGCAGTGAGGGAAGTGCGTGCCTTGGGGCAGTCACTGACGCCTATCAGTTGCAATATAACTAGTGAGGCTTGCGTTGACCACTTTGCAACTATTTACTGTGGCCCACCTCCATCTGACCCAACCCCTATTTTTGGCAATCCTATACCTATAGACATCGGTATTTCAGAAATAATTGAAGCTATTAACCAAAGTCTAGGCAATAAAGCGCCTGGCCCTGATGGGCTGCCAATAGACCTAATTAAATGGAACCCGGCGTTTTGGGCCCCTCTACTTCTGAATATTTTTAACAATTTGACCCTGGCGATGATTCCAGAAACATGGGCCAGAAGTGTAATAGTACCGATCTTCAAAAAAGGCGATAGATCACTACCGTGTAACTATCGACCTATCTCCCTAATAGATAAAACGCTTAAAATTTTAGGTAGAGTTCTTTATAATAAAATTTTAGATTGGGCAGAGGAAACTAACATCTTGGACCCTTGTCAGCTGGGGTTCAGGAGTAAGGTGGGAACAAGGGAGCAATGCCTTAACTTGAATTTAATTATTAGTAAATATGCCATCGCCAAGAAATCCCCGGTCTATATGGCCTTCATGGATTTGTCCACAGCCTTTGACCTAGTTAATAGGTCTAAGCTGTGGGCAATCCTTTTATCCAAGGGTCTGGATGAAACCCTGGTCAACTTTCTGGCTTATCTGCACAGAGATCTTAAGACCTAAATAAGAATGGGGGTGGGAGGTGAGGTTTCAGGATTCATTATTATTGGCAGGGGGTCAGACAAGGTTGTGTTCTGGCTCCCCTGCTTTTTATTATATACATCAATGACCTGAACGCCACCCTGAAACTGGCCACCCAAGACGTCCCATATATTAACAAGGTAACCATTCCTGCGTTGCTCTACGCCGATGACGCAGTTTTAATAGGGCGCACATCAAACTCATTACGCCTCCTTGTCGAAAATTTTAATATTTTTATGAAAAATGTAGATTTACAAGTCAATTTAACAAATCTTTTTTAATGAGCAGTGGTCCAGGCAAACGGGCTATACGCACGATTTCAATAGATGGCCATAAGATGACGACGGTAAAATCCTTTGTATATTTGGGTTTGGCCTTTGCTGCGAACAGCTCTTGGAGTGAGCATTTAGCTCACGCCAGGAGCAAGTTCTCAAAGGCCAATAACTCGATTCTAAGCATCCGGCGCCCCAAGACGATGGGTGCAGTATTAGCTGTTCAAAGGATTTATAAACTTCAGTGTACCCCGGTAGCGACCTATGGCGCTGAGATATGGGGGACTTAATGTTCCTATTTCAACCTCCCATTACACATCTCACAAAGAGCTCAGTATTAATTTTATCACTGATTTTATTAGGGCATGCCCAGCACTTATGTGGATTGCTGTATGGAAGAATGAAGCACCCACCCTGACCCAGTCAATCATTAAGGATTGTTTAGGTTGTGCTAGGGGCCTAGATATCCCGTGGCTCGGTGGAGTGCTGAGTAGTTTGCGCAGTATAAATATGGAAAGCATTTTTTGGGACCCTTCACTTGCTGCTCTAGTCGGAAAAAGGGATATGCAGAATGCTCTGTATTCCTCATATAAGACCGAGCGTGAGGCAGTAGAGGTCAGTAAAATCACTGTGCGCAACTATATGGCCATTGAACAGTATAGGTATCCACTCCACATCTATTTGTTACTACCGATGACCCGCTGGGAGACAAGTTTACTGTTCCATTTAAGGGTTGGCACAATCTGTTTTGCATTCTCCTTCCCACTTGGTTATAGTCCTAATCTAAACTTGATCCCGTGCCTGTGTGATGGGAGGAGTGAACAAACTGTAAAGCACTTTATAGTCTCCTGCAAATTTTATATCAAATATTTTAAACAGTTTTTATGCCCGTATTTTACTAAGGGAAGACAAATTAGCTTAGACGCAGCATTTGACTCTATGTTAACTCTAGATGATGAGGACCTTATTTTTCGCACTTGCACTTTTTAAAAAACGGCTGTAAGGGCACGTAGATCCATGGCTGAAGACTGAGAGTAATGTAAATAGTTTTGTACTGTGATGACCCTAAATTTTGCACTAAGTTATTTATGATCTGTATAATGAATGTATTTAAACTATTTGACCGGCTAAATTTTAACATGTATGTATGTAATGTATTTTATATTGTGCTTTTATGGGTACTGTGGTACCCGAATAAAGATTGACTGACTGACTGATTGACATAAGGTCAGTCTCCCGACTGTGTCTGTCGGTAGTCTCCAAAGAGGACATGTAAAGGGTGGTCAATAAATATCGCACTTCATCTGCAGTGGCTCGTGACAACGTCGTAAATAGCTGTTTATAGTATGTAGCGAAGGCATTAGCTACCTCCTGTCTGTCTCTAACTGGAATTCCATCCTCTGCAGTGATCTCAAATACCCATTTAGAAGCCACTTCCCTTTTCTCTAACCACGCCAAGAGTTTACTCGCTCCATCCCCTAGCTCGTATAAGCGATGCAAGGTCGCCTAGTGTCTTGCTTTGACTGCCTCCTCCACGATATCCCTGTATTCTTTCTGTTTGACATGCAGTCTGTGCTGTGCATCTTAGTTTTATGGCAACAGCAGCTCAGACTGCAATGTCTGAATCTCGCTTTCTAACAAAGCGAATTGCTTTGTTTTTTCTTTTTTGTGGCCAGCAATAAGTGAAACCCCTTGACATCTTATAACTGCCTTAAAGACCTCCCATAGAGCTTGGGCCGATTAGACCGAACCCTCATTTTCTTCAAAATTTTGGGCAGTGGCCGTTTGCAGGCCAGCTCGGATCTGCTGCACCTTAAGATACCATGGATTAAGAGGCATCACATTTCCCCTGGATGCAGGTCTTCTGCCATAAGTTGCGCAGAGCGGGGAACAAATCAAGATTCACATCCGGAGGTGGCACACCTTGCAGAATGTCAGGAGTTGCCCTGCAAGCCCGAACATGTAATCATTATGTGACAAACTGCAGTGTGCACCAGAATGAAAGGTATAATGGCGGGCCAGTGGATTGCACATCCACCACACTTCCACCAGGCCCATTGCTGATAAAATAGTCTGCCAGGACCTTACCAGAGTGGTCGCTCTGTCTTGCCGGCCAGCGGTCTATTCTTCACAGAAACCCGCATTGCAGTCACCACCAATTAAGGGATCCTCCTGCGGCAAAGTGACAATGAGCAAGCCTAGATCTGTGAGTGTAGCAGCATGGAGTCTCGGGCAGATGTAGAGGGAAAGAATGTGGAACAGCCTGTCCTCCCAAAGTGCCCGTGATGGTTATGCATAATATTTTGTATGGTAAATGAGTAGTATAGTCGGCATGTGCTACCAATGTATAACCCCATCTATTAAGCATGCAATAGGCAGTTCACTGTAGGTTAGTTTCTTGCAGTAGGGTAATATTGGGTGAATGGCATTTTAGGTGTTGTAGCTCTACCCCCTTTTTAATTTTTTAATTTTGTCCGCTAGACCATTCACTTTCCAAGAGAGGATTTAAATACTGTAGGAGACTTGGGCAGTACTCATGATATCTTGCATATACAGTGTTGTAACATCTCGGCAGGGAGATCAGTCTAGCTCTTTTTTAGATCAATTCCTTACCAGGATACAAAACACTGCTATATGTTCACCCATAGGTGAAATGGTATTGCATTATGGTCTTTGTTGCATGTGATGTGCTGTGAAAAGTTTTTGTGAGTTTTAAGTTTCTGTTAAAGGGCTGACAGATTGTGTTCTAATGTGTGTACTCAACTGTGTATGATTTTGATGTACATAAATGGCCTGTTGATATTTCCTTAAACATTGTAAAAGGTAAACTGTGGCCATGTTAATTGATTTGCGTGCTCACAAACTTAAATTCATCTGTGTTAAATGATTGTCAGCATTGGCACTTGTTCTTGCACACAACTTTCTAAAAGTGGCATTTTCAGAACTGTGACTTCAAATCTGTCTTCACCAGTAAAGAGTTTTCTAACTACAATTCTTTAGACACCAAATACAACATTCCTACTTACTCCCAATCAAAAGTTATCACTTATTAAATGAAATAAGGTAATCCAATGTTATCCTATGGGAGAGGTAGGCCTTGCAGTAGTGAAAAAGTAATGTAAGAGTTTTTCACTACCATGACATACAAAAGTTATAATTACATGTCCAACTTTTCAGATACATTGCATCCTGCCCTCTTGGTTCTGTAGAGCCTACCCAAGGGGTGGTTTATATGTATTAAAAGGAAGGGTTAGGCTTGGCAAAAGATGTATTTTGCCAGGTCAAAATAACAATTTAAAACTTCACAAACAGATTAAGGGGAGGTAAGAGGTACTGTAGAGCATGGGGTAACCCCCCGCAGAACTTTACACAAACTATAGAGCCCAACTCAATTGGATCAATCTGAGAACCCTCCTGGTGACCTAAGGAGAAATGAATCCTATTCCTTTAAAGAACTCTTACTTACAAAGGATAACTGGTTAAAGTTAGGAAGTCTTGCGGCTCTATTTACAGTTTCACTAGGGACAGACAGAGGTATATTAGGTAAGCAGGCCAGGCGAGGACCTTGTAGTCTGTGTCACAACAAGCACACCTCTCCTCCATATAACTGTGGAGCACTATTAAGTGCCTTAATTGATTCCCAATGTGTGAACACCAAGTAGGTGGTAAAGATGTGCTTGATGTATGTATTGTAAGTTCACCAATTACATCAGCATTATGGAATGGGTGTGGATTGTGGTAGTATAATCAGTCTCAATGAAAGCCACAATGATTTGGGAACATAGGTGGCAGAAACACGTTAACCCTAAGAGGAAGTAGGGGTAACTAGAGCCCCAGGACTTCCTAACGTTTACCATTTTTAATCATATTGGGCGATGCCTAGATTAAAGAGTTAGTGCTACTGGGCCAATATTTTTCAGATATGGGAAAGAGTTATTTAAAGAAAAAGGATTATTTTCTCAATAGGTTGACAGGAGGGTTCTTAGATTGATCCAATCGAGTTGGGCTCCATAGTTTTAGAAAGTTTAAAACTTACCCTACAGGTTGCAAGGATAGGCTTGTGACACGTTTAAAAAGTATACTTAGATGGGTGGCACAAAAAGTACTGCAGGTCCACTAGTAGTATTTAATTTACAGGTCCTAGGTCTATGTATCACCACTGTACTAGGGATTTACAAGTAAATTAAGCTGGTTGGGTGTAAGCCAATGTTACCATATTTTAGGGAGTGAGCACTCTCACTTTAGAACTGCTTAGCAATGGTAAAGAGCACTAAGTCCTAAAGCCAAAAAACAAGATAAAACAATGGAGGAGAAAGGCAAAAAGTTAAGGCTGACAAGTCTAACAGGCATCTTACAATAAATGTGGGAGAAAACAAAAGCAGCGCTTCACTGGCAAACTCTGTAAAGTGGCGCTAATGTGTTTGGGTGTGAATAAAAACAATCTGGCCTCTTTGCAACCGCCCTGTCTTGCTTTATTTAGTTATTTTTCATATTTTGAACCTTTTTTCTCTTTGTCCTGAGGCAGGAAAAGTGCTTCTTTCTCTTTTGGATCAGTTTCACAGGGGATGGAATGAAGAAAAGCAGAGTAAAGAGAGTATAAGAGCCATTTCTTGAAGTCACAGCTTTCATTCAGCGACAGCAAGTAAGGAGGAGTGAGACAGAATCAGAAAGAGAGGGCATGTAAGGGGGGGGTGGGCAGCTGACAGCGGCAGAACAGGAGAAGTGAACACTTCTTATTTTTTCTAGGCAAGAAGGATGAGACAAATTGCTTTTCCTTCTGTACCCATCCCGGCCCTGCCAAAACACGGAGCCTTATCTATAGACCTTCTGCCGTCATGCGATGCATTCTAAAAATAAAATAGTAGGGGAGCGGATTCTATTTAAATGAAAATGTAGCAGCACGCTGTGCCCTGCTGATCCCGCCCACTTTAACAACTGTTCTGAAGACACAGAAACCCCCCAGGAAGTGCTGTACGTTTCCAGATGGGGATTGGGAAGACATTCCTTTGCTATAGAAGTATAATTGGGGTGTGGGAAAAGCAGCTATTTTCCCTTTTGTGCTGGTTGATTTAGTCAGAAAATGACTCAATGTTTTTTGTGTGAGTGACATATTTTCTAGGGGTGTGATTACATTTCTGGAGGGACTTTTCTAGAAGGATGGTTCAGAGATCGGTGGAAATTCTCTGAAAGAGCATTGTAATTATGAATGAGAAGTGTAGAAACACATATAGTATTTGAAAGACTTAATAAAGGAAGCAAAGAAGGCTGTTTGTTGGCAACAGTGAATGACTTAACTTTGAAAGGGGATTGCAGAATAGGTTGAAAGCGTATAGAATATCTCCCCATTCAACAACTAGGAAAACTCAATTCAAATTGTTCAGAGGCAGAAGGCCAGACACAAAACTTTCTCTGGGGTGCATGAAGTGGTTTAAAGGACAAGTAGCTGGGGGGATGAGTGGTGAAGAAGGGAAATGAGACTCCAAGTGAGGAGAAGGAGGAACTATGATAAAATGTATTCAAGCTATTCAAGAATACGGTAAACACTGAGGATGGTAGAATTTGGAATTTAGGTCAGTTATGGATGTGTGTGGAAATGTGGAGTGTTGTAACAGGTTTTGTGGAGAGGAAGACTGGGTTTGAGGGCTTCCTGTAAAGGGTCATGATATAAACACCTCCTCCTCTTGTTCATCAAAGGGGAAACCATGAGGATGAAGGAAAAGTGTCTCCAGGCAGCCTAGTACAAACAAGACTATCTCTCCACCTGATAACAATACATTTGTCTGAGCCTGAGGCTCCAGTCTTGACAGTAGGAGCTAGAGGGTGGTGACTGAGGAGGTATTACATGAAGCTCACTTTGTAACTCTTCACATGGAAAGAGCTTTGGGGGAGCTCAAGTCTTCTTATGAGTCAAGAGGGACCCTTAAAACTTGCATCACTTTCAAAAATAGTACCAAGATAGGTAAGATATATGTGGAGGAGGAAGGTTCCCACCCCAGGAATGACAGCATCAAAAGGCTTTAGGGATTAAGCTGGATCCCAATAACCCTGAACAGGTCTTGATTGGGAACCAGTCTATCACAGGTGACCAAATATGTGACAAGCTTTAAGAAAGTTTTGCTGACAAACATAAAATCAAATTTGAATTGAAAGACATACCTTACCACTCTTCCATGAAATGCTAAGTACAATGGGGGAAGATACAGGTTTTAGTGTTCTGGACTTATCTCTGGCCTACTACCAGATGAAGTTGCACCTTGAGTCTAGGTGGTTAACGGCGTTTACAACACTTATAGGGCACATTCATGTTATGTAGAATTCTGTTTGGACTAGCGTCTGTTGCCACGGTATTTCAAAAGATTATGCAACATATCCTGGAAGGGGTACCTAAAATCTTGATTTATACCACAAAGATTTTTGGACGACGTAGGGTATGCTCTGGTGCACCAGGGATAGTATACTTAAAGTCGCGCTAATTGGCACTCTACCAACTACTGGGGCACCGTCCCAACCCCAGATTAGACAAAACTAATACAAATAAGAGAGCTGGGAGTGCTTATTTATGCCTGAAACACAAGGATGGGCACAAGGAGCCAGAACAGAACCAAGAACTAGACCAGCATCAGGCCACCCCTGGGGAATTGGAAGTCATTAATTTGTCAGATAGATGTTTAAATGAACATGAAGTTTCAGTGTTACAAAAGGGATTAAAATTTTGTCCTGTATACAATTGTGATTATACTGAGTTACACATTGATTTGTTTAAATTCTGCAGAAACTTAAAATTGAAAAGTTTTTTTTCAACACTAGATGTGAATGTGCAGAACAAAATATTGAATAAAAACTCTGAAATGACATCATCTGAGTTAGAAAATGTTCATTTGTTAATGACTTTGTCGGGGGAAATGGATCTGAATGTTGATGATGTGGCAAGTCTATGTGAAATAGAAACGAATTATCAGTGTACTAGTGGATTACGCAGCAAATCCAAGTTTATTCCCCAGGGCAGCCAATATATAGCAATTGATTTATTTATGGAAAAGACTTTGCAGGAATTTCATAAGTTACAGGACAAGTTTACTCTAAACAGTCACTATAAAGATAATCTGTCCCGGCAAGAAAGATTGGCTTTGTCAAACTTAAAACAAGATCCCTCAATAATTATCAGGGAAGCTGATAAGGGGGGGGACATCGTTGTGATGAATAGGACAAATTATGTGGCTGAGATACGAGAACAACTTAAGGATGTTAATTGCTATAAAAAAGTTAAAACAAATCCAATGAAAGAGATCTCTCAGAATATTTTGGAACATTTGTGTGTATGGAAGGAAGAAGGATTGATAGACGATTCAGAATATAAATATTTAAATGTCAGTCATCCTGTCTCTCCCTTCCTTTACACACTACCTAAAATCCACAAAGACAGAGCGAATCCACCAGGTAGGCCTATAGTTTCCAGCATCGGCAGCGTCACAGAACATCTGTCAGAGTTTGTAGATGGCTTTATCAAGCCGCTAGTGGTGAATTTACCCTCATATGTCAGGGACACCACTGACATTCTCAATAAATTGCAAGACTTCAGGTGGGAAGATGGAATGATTTTGGTAACATTAGACGTGGTGGGTCTTTATACTTGCATTGAAATGGAGAAGGGTATACAAGCATTAGAACACTTTCTTGGCAGCAGAAGTGCGAGTCTAAGACACCATTCTAAAATGATAATTCAAATGAGTCAGCTAATACTCAAAAATAATTATTTCCTATTCGAGGATGAATGGTTCCATCAGATCAGGGGCACGGCAATGGGATCCAGGTTTGCTCCCTCTTATGCCAACCTATTTATGGGCTGGTACGAGAGGGAGCACGCCTGGAGCCGCAGAGCAGAAGAATGGATGGATCTGGTGGTATTCTGGGCCAGATTCATCGACGACATTCTAATAATATGGAGAGGTACCCTGGATGATTTAAATGATTATCTTCATTACTTGAATCATAATGATTTTAATGTGAGACTGACAATGAGTCAAAGCACATCCAGCATTGAATATCTAGACGTGACGCTGTTGGTGGTTGGGGACAAAATCAACAGCAAACTCTTCAGGAAGAAAACTGCCACCAACTCCATTTTAAGGGCAGATAGTTTTCACCCGGGATCTGTAATTGGGGGAATCCCTTACGGAGAAATGATCAGAACTAGAAGAAATTGTAGTCGGGATGAGGACTATATTCAAGAACTAAATCAACTAAAATTAAGACTAGGCAAAAGAGGTTATGCCAAAAAAGATCTAGCAAGGGCTAGTGAGAAAGTGTCAAAAATTGACAGAGCAACCACTTTGCTTGTAAAAAATAAAGAATCAGTCAGACACAAACCTTCCTTTGTTACAGCTTATTGTGTACAAAAAGAGAAAATCAGACAAGCACTAAGCAGGAATTGGACCCTGCTGAGAGGTGTTCCGGGTCTGTCCACAATATTGGATGAAAGACCCTCAATTACGTTTAAGAAATGTCCGACTATCAGGGACAAAGTTTCAACGAATTACATTCGTCCAACAAAGAAACAAACTAAAGATTGGCTTCCTACTCAGCCCAAAGGTTTTTATACCTGTGGGACATGCGTGATATGCCCACATGGCATGAATAAAACAAAAACTTTCAGATTTAATGGCACTAAGCAATTTCAAATTAAGGAATTTATTAATTGCAACAGTGTAGGAATAATCTATGCCATTATTTGCAGCTGTAACAAAGTGTATATAGGGAGCACTAAAAGACCCCTCAAAATAAGAATGCAAGAGCATAGGCGAGCAATCATAAACAGAGACACAAGATCCCCACTCTACGTGCATATGGAAAAGGAACATAGTGCCAACTTGGAATTTAAATTCCATGGCATAGAAAAAGTGTCCCAACATGTAAGGGGGGGAAATTGGGAACTACGAATTCGTCAAACTGAAGCACGTTGGATAATTAAATGTCGTAGCATGATATATGGTTTGAATATAGATTCTGAACTACATCATTTTTTGGCATAATTACCAATGTATGAGGACCCAATAAATGTACATGATCATAATAAATGGGTTCAACAAATACTTGTTGTATTAGGCATTCCTTATTGTACACATTCTGGGATGTTGAGCAGGCAAACAGTTGTTTTCTTGCAGATGCCTTCTTTCAGTATGACATGAATGCGTCTGGGTTTATATTTGGATGATATAGTGTAGACATGTCCAGTTACATTTTTTAGTATTTGGATGACGTTTTGCCCCATTTTTTCATAATTATGTTTAGACAAGGGCTTGAACAGGCACACATATTTTGGTCGTCAATAATAACATTGAAATATATTAATAACACGCTACCTAATTCAGATATCAATATTAATTGATACATGTACATGGAACTATAGATTGGAGAAAAGGGGTCACGGAACCACAATATGACAGGGCATGCCGGCATAAATGTCGGGCTAAGTTTTAGCAAGCTTGGTGATGGATCATTAAGATGGTTTTTTATGTTTGACGCATTTGGTTAAAAAAAAGGAAGGCGGCATTATTTAGGCAGTAAGAGGTGTCTTACTGCGATACTTAATGTGAGAAACTTAATCACCACCACGATGGTATTTGCTGAGATAAAAACATTGTAGACGAGTGATCCGCTATTCCTTATCGAGAAGGTTGTATATAGATGATTACAAATACTCAGGAATAATGTCATATCGGGAATACGAACATTTACTTATATGTCGGACGTCAATGGAAGCTTGCTCACTGGATCAGCGCATGACCGGAAATAGTAGCAGCATATTGTTTTACATAGTCACTATTTTGCATGACGGAATTTGAATGGTAACTTGCTCATATGATGTGCGCAGGACCGGAAACATTAGGTGGCTGTGGGCCAGGCTGAGCGAAAGCCAGTGCGCATGAGCGGAAACACTAAAAAGTGTCTAGTAAATGGAAACAAAAAGTAGCGGACCTGGTTGGAAACACGGAAACACTTAGGAGTTTGAGAAAGCTGGGGTAGCGGACCGTAATGGGAACGTTCAATGGCACACAGGTGAGATGAATTATAAAACGCGCGGAAGTTTGAGCGTGTTTTGATTGGCTATTGAATGCTTTTTAAACGAAGGGATTACAGGACACCCTCACCTTCGGGATTTATCGTACCCGGATGGCGTGGAGAGAAACAGGAGGCCACAGTAAGAAAAGTAAGTGAATAGGGTTGGTACAGAGCTTAGCGTGATAGTTAATTTGGAAAGGAAGAAATGG
Source organism: Lissotriton helveticus (assembly GCF_964261635.1). Lineage (NCBI taxonomy): Eukaryota > Metazoa > Chordata > Amphibia > Caudata > Salamandridae > Lissotriton > Lissotriton helveticus. The sequence continues at coordinate 200,903,936 of NC_136062.1, read as the reverse complement.
GAAGATTATATTATTCTGTTTGTTTTATGTATTTTTTAGATTTGGCGGCTTAAGAACGCATTGATAGGACCACTACGAAATAGATGTTGTTTTTCCGCTTGGTTACATTTGATTGGAATGCGGTGAGTGGACATGGAGGTATAATGAAAAATTCTTTGATGGATACTCTAGTGGGCTAATAAAGCAATCTTATGCATCAAAAAAATTTTTTTTGTAGGTATGAGAAGTTACTGGCAGACTGTTTTTAAAGGACTCTCGGTTTAAGGAAAGGATAAACCGATTTTGAGGGAAGCATTGGCTAATAGTCTTGAAGGTATGAATTTCTAAGAGCAGGATATGTCATTGTGTTGGAATAGTGTAGGTTGTAATTGGGTACATATATAGGATTTGTTTAATAATCTATCCTTTTCTTTGCCTCGCCCCAGTCCATGAACACAACTTTTTGTATGAAGAATCGGCCTCTTGTAGCGAAACTGCCTAGACCAAAGATTATACAATTTTTGAAGTCAATTAAATAAAGGAGCCTCATTGCAAGAGTATGAGGTGAGCGGTTCACCAACAATAACCAAAATGTTTTTTTATATATAATATTCATGCAACAGTTTGCCTGCACTTCATCGCAGGGTGTAGGTAGAATATTTGCATGCTCAAAGAAGGAACAACAGATGTGTTGTAGAGTACTTTTGTGTTTGAAAAAGGAACAGCAGATATGCTTATATGAGAAATAAATATTAAGCTAATGTTTTTCCGCTTGTTGTCTAATATGGCCGTAGTTATTGAATTTTCTGTTAGTACCACCAGGCACAGTAAGCTGTATGGAATTCGAAAATAGTTACGAAAAGATGTGTTTTTTTTTTCTATTTACAGGTTATTACGGATGGGTATTGTATATATGCACTGATGTGTTTGTATTATGTGTTTATAATTGCAGCCCTGATGACGTCCTGCATCGAGGACGAAACGCGTCGGCTGTAGAACAACAAGAATAAAGAAGAATTAAGAATTTTTGATTGTATTTTCACAATTTAACCTTTTGGGACATTGTTCTATATGCATTTCTTTTTGAAAATTAAAACATCAAATTGTTTCAGGCATAAATAAGCACTCCCAGCTCTCTTATTTGTATTAGTTTTGTCTAATCTGGGGTTGGGACGGTGCCCCAGTAGTTGGTAGAGTGCCAATTAGCGCGACTTTAAGTATACTATCCCTGGTGCACCAGAGCATACCCTACGTCGTCCAAAAATCTTTGTGGTATAAATCATTATTGAAGGGTAAGAGTAGCACAGGGACCTGTTAAGACATGGATGATGACAGAGATAAACTAGCAGCAGAAGTTTTTCAGATCAGACAGCCCAATGGCGCCGCGGGTACTAAAAGAAATGAAACCAAGATTAGTCTCAGAGACAAATTTTTGAAATTAGAAAGACTTCGCAAATCCGAATTAAGTAAATGGTGGGACGGCGTAACCCTGAAAAATTATATGGAACAAAAGAGGGTACCTCGAGGACTACGCATCCTCATATTCCCAACCTTCGATGATCTCGAGGAAGACCACCTGAAGGAGTGGGAGGAAAATTTGTACACTTCATCATTTACTATGATGAATATTCTCATTAAGAATTCGGACAGAAAAGTAGAAAAATTAAGACAACAGATTGCTGATTTGGAAAAAGAAATAAAAGAGATGAATTTACCCGAACTTACTGACAAAAATTATCTTATCCTTAAAGATGTCATTAACAAACATCAATTGCAGATTAAGGATAAAAAATTAAGTAAATTAAAAAGAGATGAGCGGGATTACAATGAAGGGAGAATCTTCACTTTTGCCCGAGGGTACGATGAGGTGGCCAAACCAAAACCCAAACCCAATCAACCGGCTGGGGCAGCACAATCAGGTGATCTAAGCACTTCCACTAACTATAGTAGTTCTAGTATCTCTTCTATTGAGGAGAATACTATGGGTGCCACAGGAGGAGCTCCTAAGAAGAACTCTTCTTTTTGCGACGAGCTAAAAATGATCAAGAAAGGTCGGAAAAAATTCATAGGAGGACTAGAAGGGGGAGGAGGAAATCCCACAAATACAAGGATGGGCACAAGGAGCCAGAACAGAACCAAGAACTAGACCAGCATCAGGCCACCCCTGGGGAATTGGAAGTCATTAATTTGTCAGATAGATGTTTAAATGAACATGAAGTTTCAGTGTTACAAAAGGGATTAAAATTTTGTCCTGTATACAATTGTGATTATACTGAGTTACACATTGATTTGTTTAAATTCTGCAGAAACTTAAAATTGAAAAGTTTTTTTCAACACTAGATGTGAATGTGCAGAACAAAATATTGAATAAAAACTCTGAAATGACATCATCTGAGTTAGAAAATGTTCATTTGTTAATGACTTTGTCGGGGGAAATGGATCTGAATGTTGATGATGTGGCAAGTCTATGTGAAATAGAAACGAATTATCAGTGTACTAGTGGATTACGCAGCAAATCCAAGTTTATTCCCCAGGGCAGCCAATATATAGCAATTGATTTATTTATGGAAAAGACTTTGCAGGAATTTCATAAGTTACAGGACAAGTTTACTCTAAACAGTCACTATAAAGATAATCTGTCCCGGCAAGAAAGATTGGCTTTGTCAAACTTAAAACAAGATCCCTCAATAATTATCAGGGAAGCTGATAAGGGGGGGAACATCGTTGTGATGAATAGGACAAATTATGTGGCTGAGATACGAGAACAACTTAAGGATGTTAATTGCTATAAAAAAGTTAAAACAAATCCAATGAAAGAGATCTCTCAGAATATTTTGGAACATTTGTGTGTATGGAAGGAAGAAGGATTGATAGACGATTCAGAATATAAATATTTAAATGTCAGTCATCCTGTCTCTCCCTTCCTTTACACACTACCTAAAATCCACAAAGACAGAGCGAATCCACCAGGTAGGCCTATAGTTTCCAGCATCGGCAGCGTCACAGAACATCTGTCAGAGTTTGTAGATGGCTTTATCAAGCCGCTAGTGGTGAATTTACCCTCATATGTCAGGGACACCACTGACATTCTCAATAAATTGCAAGACTTCAGGTGGGAAGATGGAATGATTTTGGTAACATTAGACGTGGTGGGTCTTTATACTTGCATTGAAATGGAGAAGGGTATACAAGCATTAGAACACTTTCTTGGCAGCAGAAGTGCGAGTCTAAGACACCATTCTAAAATGATAATTCAAATGAGTCAGCTAATACTCAAAAATAATTATTTCCTATTCGAGGATGAATGGTTCCATCAGATCAGGGGCACGGCAATGGGATCCAGGTTTGCTCCCTCTTATGCCAACCTATTTATGGGCTGGTACGAGAGGCAGCACGCCTGGAGCCGCAGAGCAGAAGAATGGATGGATCTGGTGGTATTCTGGGCCAGATTCATCGACGACATTCTAATAATATGGAGAGGTACCCTGTATGATTTAAATGATTATCTTCATTACTTGAATCATAATGATTTTAATGTGAGACTGACAATGAGTCAAAGCACATCCAGCATTGAATATCTAGACGTGACGCTGTTGGTGGTTGGGGACAAAATCAACAGCAAACTCTTCAGGAAGAAAACTGCCACCAACTCCATTTTAAGGGCAGATAGTTTTCACCCGGGATCTGTAATTGGGGGAATCCCTTACGGAGAAATGATCAGAACTAGAAGAAATTGTAGTCGGGATGAGGACTATATTCAAGAACTAAATCAACTAAAATTAAGACTAGGCAAAAGAGGTTATGCCAAAAAAGATCTAGCAAGGGCTAGTGAGAAAGTGTCAAAAATTGACAGAGCAACCACTTTGCTTGTAAAAAATAAAGAATCAGTCAGACACAAACCTTCCTTTGTTACAGCTTATTGTGTACAAAAAGAGAAAATCAGACAAGCACTAAGCAGGAATTGGACCCTGCTGAGAGGTGTTCCGGGTCTGTCCACAATATTGGATGAAAGACCCTCAATTACGTTTAAGAAATGTCCGACTATCAGGGACAAAGTTTCAACGAATTACATTCGTCCAACAAAGAAACAAACTAAAGATTGGCTTCCTACTCAGCCCAAAGGTTTTTATACCTGTGGGACATGCGTGATATGCCCACATGGCATGAATAAAACAAAAACTTTCAGATTTAATGGCACTAAGCAATTTCAAATTAAGGAATTTATTAATTGCAACAGTGTAGGAATAATCTATGCCATTATTTGCAGCTGTAACAAAGTGTATATAGGGAGCACTAAAAGACCCCTCAAAATAAGAATGCAAGAGCATAGGCGAGCAATCATAAACAGAGACACAAGATCCCCACTCTACGTGCATATGGAAAAGGAACATAGTGCCAACTTGGAATTTAAATTCCATGGCATAGAAAAAGTGTCCCAACATGTAAGGGGGGGAAATTGGGAACTACGAATTCGTCAAACTGAAGCACGTTGGATAATTAAATGTCGTAGCATGATATATGGTTTGAATATAGATTCTGAACTACATCATTTTTTGGCATAATTACCAATGTATGAGGACCCAATAAATGTACATGATCATAATAAATGGGTTCAACAAATACTTGTTGTATTAGGCATTCCTTATTGTACACATTCTGGGATGTTGAGCAGGCAAACAGTTGTTTTCTTGCAGATGCCTTCTTTCAGTATGACATGAATGCGTCTGGGTTTATATTTGGATGATATAGTGTAGACATGTCCAGTTACATTTTTTAGTATTTGGATGACGTTTTGCCCCATTTTTTCATAATTATGTTTAGACAAGGGCTTGAACAGGCACACATATTTTGGTCGTCAATAATAACATTGAAATATATTAATAACACGCTACCTAATTCAGATATCAATATTAATTGATACATGTACATGGAACTATAGATTGGAGAAAAGGGGTCACGGAACCACAATATGACAGGGCATGCCGCCATAAATGTCGGGCTAAGTTTTAGCAAGCTTGGTGATGGATCATTAAGATGGTTTTTTATGTTTGACGCATTTGGTTAAAAAAAAGGAAGGCGGCATTATTTAGGCAGTAAGAGGTGTCTTACTGCGATACTTAATGTGAGAAACTTAATCACCACCACGATGGTATTTGCTGAGATAAAAACATTGTAGACGAGTGATCCACTATTCCTTATCGAGAAGGTTGTATATAGATGATTACAAATACTCAGGAATAATGTCATATCGGGAATACGAACATTTACTTATATGTCGGACGTCAATGGAAGCTTGCTCACTGGATCAGCGCATGACCGGAAATAGTAGCAGCATATTGTTTTACATAGTCACTATTTTGCATGACGGAATTTGAATGGTAACTTGCTCATATGATGTGCGCAGGACCGGAAACATTAGGTGGCTGTGGGCCAGGCTGAGCGAAAGCCAGTGCGCATGAGCGGAAACACTAAAAAGTGTCTAGTAAATGGAAACAAAAAGTAGCGGACCTGGTTGGAAACACGGAAACACTTAGGAGTTTGAGAAAGCTGGGGTAGCGGACCGTAATGGGAACGTTCAATGGCACACAGGTGAGATGAATTATAAAACGCGCGGAAGTTTGAGCGTGTTTTGATTGGCTATTGAATGCTTTTTAAACGAAGGGATTACAGGACACCCTCACCTTCGGGATTTATCGTACCCGGATGGCGTGGAGAGAAACAGGAGGCCACAGTAAGAAAAGTAAGTGAATAGGGTTGGTACAGAGCTTAGCGTGATAGTTAATTTGGAAAGGAAGAAATGGGAAGATTATATTATTCTGTTTGTTTTATGTATTTTTTAGATTTGGCGGCTTAAGAACGCATTGATAGGACCACTACGAAATAGATGTTGTTTTTCCGCTTGGTTACATTTGATTGGAATGCGGTGAGTGGACATGGAGGTATAATGAAAAATTCTTTGATGGATACTCTAGTGGGCTAATAAAGCAATCTTATGCATCAAAAAAAAATTTTTTGTAGGTATGAGAAGTTACTGGCAGACTGTTTTTAAAGGACTCTCGGTTTAAGGAAAGGATAAACCGATTTTGAGGGAAGCATTGGCTAATAGTCTTGAAGGTATGAATTTCTAAGAGCAGGATATGTCATTGTGTTGGAATAGTGTAGGTTGTAATTGGGTACATATATAGGATTTGTTTAATAATCTATCCTTTTCTTTGCCTCGCCCCAGTCCATGAACACAACTTTTTGTATGAAGAATCGGCCTCTTGTAGCGAAACTGCCTAGACCAAAGATTATACAATTTTTGAAGTCAATTAAATAAAGGAGCCTCATTGCAAGAGTATGAGGTGAGCGGTTCACCAACAATAACCAAAATGTTTTTTTATATATAATATTCATGCAACAGTTTGCCTGCACTTCATCGCAGGGTGTAGGTAGAATATTTGCATGCTCAAAGAAGGAACAACAGATGTGTTGTAGAGTACTTTTGTGTTTGAAAAAGGAACAGCAGATATGCTTATATGAGAAATAAATATTAAGCTAATGTTTTTCCGCTTGTTGTCTAATATGGCCGTAGTTATTGAATTTTCTGTTAGTACCACCAGGCACAGTAAGCTGTATGGAATTCGAAAATAGTTACGAAAAGATGTGGTTTTTTTTTCTATTTACAGGTTATTACGGATGGGTATTGTATATATGCTCTGATGTGTTTGTATTATGTGTTTATAATTGCAGCCCTGATGACGTCCTGCATCGAGGACGAAACGCGTCGGCTGTAGAACAACAAGAATAAAGAAGAATTACGAATTTTTGATTGTATTTTCACAATTTAACCTTTTGGGACATTGTTCTATATGCATTTCTTTTTGAAAATTAAAACATCAAATTGTTTCAGGCATAAATAAGCACTCCCAGCTCTCTTATTTGTATTAGTTTTGTCTAATCTGGGGTTGGGACGGTGCCCCAGTAGTTGGTAGAGTGCCAATTAGCGCGACTTTAAGTATACTATCCCTGGTGCACCAGAGCATACCCTACGTCGTCCAAAAATCTTTGTGGTATAAATCATTATTGAAGGGTAAGAGTAGCACAGGGACCTGTTAAGACATGGATGATGACAGAGATAAACTAGCAGCAGAAGTTTTTCAGATCAGACAGCCCAATGGCGCCGCGGGTACTAAAAGAAATGAAACCAAGATTAGTCTCAGAGACAAATTTTTGAAATTAGAAAGACTTCGCAAATCCGAATTAAGTAAATGGTGGGACGGCGTAACCCTGAAAAATTATATGGAACAAAAGAGGGTACCTCGAGGACTACGCATCCTCATATTCCCAACCTTCGATGATCTCGAGGAAGACCACCTGAAGGAGTGGGAGGAAAATTTGTACACTTCATCATTTACTATGATGAATATTCTCATTAAGAATTCGGACAGAAAAGTAGAAAAATTAAGACAACAGATTGCTGATTTGGAAAAAGAAATAAAAGAGATGAATTTACGCGAACTTACTGACAAAAATTATCTTATCCTTAAAGATGTCATTAACAAACATCAATTGCAGATTAAGGATAAAAAATTAAGTAAATTAAAAAGAGATGAGCGGGATTACAATGAAGGGAGAATCTTCACTTTTGCCCGAGGGTACGATGAGGTGGCCAAACCAAAACCCAAACCCAATCAACCGGCTGGGGCAGCACAATCAGGTGATCTAAGCACTTCCACTAACTATAGTAGTTCTAGTATCTCTTCTATTGAGGAGAATACTATGGGTGCCACAGGAGGAGCTCCTAAGAAGAACTCTTCTTTTTGCGACGAGCTAAAAATGATCAAGAAAGGTCGGAAAAAATTCATAGGAGGACTAGAAGGGGGAGGAGGAAATCCCACAAATACAAGGATGGGCACAAGGAGCCAGAACAGAACCAAGAACTAGACCAGCATCAGGCCACCCCTGGGGAATTGGAAGTCATTAATTTGTCAGATAGATGTTTAAATGAACATGAAGTTTCAGTGTTACAAAAGGGATTAAAATTTTGTCCTGTATACAATTGTGATTATACTGAGTTACACATTGATTTGTTTAAATTCTGCAGAAACTTAAAATTGAAAAGTTTTTTTTCAACACTAGATGTGAATGTGCAGAACAAAATATTGAATAAAAACTCTGAAATGACATCATCTGAGTTAGAAAATGTTTATTTGTTAATGACTTTGTCGGGGGAAATGGATCTGAATGTTGATGATGTGGCAAGTCTATGTGAAATAGAAACGAATTATCAGTGTACTAGTGGATTACGCAGCAAATCCAAGTTTATTCCCCAGGGCAGCCAATATATAGCAATTGATTTATTTATGGAAAAGACTTTGCAGGAATTTCATAAGTTACAGGACAAGTTTACTCTAAACAGTCACTATAAAGATAATCTGTCCCGGCAAGAAAGATTGGCTTTGTCAAACTTAAAACAAGATCCCTCAATAATTATCAGGGAAGCTGATAAGGGGGGGAACATCGTTGTGATGAATAGGACAAATTATGTGGCTGAGATACGAGAACAACTTAAGGATGTTAATTGCTATAAAAAAGTTAAAACAAATCCAATGAAAGAGATCTCTCAGAATATTTTGGAACATTTGTGTGTATGGAAGGAAGAAGGATTGATAGACGATTCAGAATATAAATATTTAAATGTCAGTCATCCTGTCTCTCCCTTCCTTTACACACTACCTAAAATCCACAAAGACAGAGCGAATCCACCAGGTAGGCCTATAGTTTCCAGCATCGGCAGCGTCACAGAACATCTGTCAGAGTTTGTAGATGGCTTTATCAAGCCGCTAGTGGTGAATTTACCCTCATATGTCAGGGACACCACTGACATTCTCAATAAATTGCAAGACTTCAGGTGGGAAGATGGAATGATTTTGGTAACATTAGACGTGGTGGGTCTTTATACTTGCATTGAAATGGAGAAGGGTATACAAGCATTAGAACACTTTCTTGGCAGCAGAAGTGCGAGTCTAAGACACCATTCTAAAATGATAATTCAAATGAGTCAGCTAATACTCAAAAATAATTATTTCCTATTCGAGGATGAATGGTTCCATCAGATCAGGGGCACGGCAATGGGATCCAGGTTTGCTCCCTCTTATGCCAACCTATTTATGGGCTGGTACGAGAGGGAGCACGCCTGGAGCCGCAGAGCAGAAGAATGGATGGATCTGGTGGTATTCTGGGCCAGATTCATCGACGACATTCTAATAATATGGAGAGGTACCCTGGATGATTTAAATGATTATCTTCATTACTTGAATCATAATGATTTTAATGTGAGACTGACAATGAGTCAAAGCACATCCAGCATTGAATATCTAGACGTGACGCTGTTGGTGGTTGGGGACAAAATCAACAGCAAACTCTTCAGGAAGAAAACTGCCACCAACTCCATTTTAAGGGCAGATAGTTTTCACCCGGGATCTGTAATTGGGGGAATCCCTTACGGAGAAATGATCAGAACTAGAAGAAATTGTAGTCGGGATGAGGACTATATTCAAGAACTAAATCCACTAAAATTAAGACTAGGCAAAAGAGGTTATGCCAAAAAAGATCTAGCAAGGGCTAGTGAGAAAGTGTCAAAAATTGACAGAGCAACCACTTTGCTTGTAAAAAATAAAGAATCAGTCAGACACAAACCTTCCTTTGTTACAGCTTATTGTGTACAAAAAGAGAAAATCAGACAAGCACTAAGCAGGAATTGGACCCTGCTGAGAGGTGTTCCGGGTCTGTCCACAATATTGGATGAAAGACCCTCAATTACGTTTAAGAAATGTCCGACTATCAGGGACAAAGTTTCAACGAATTACATTCGTCCAACAAAGAAACAAACTAAAGATTGGCTTCCTACTCAGCCCAAAGGTTTTTATACCTGTGGGACATGCGTGATATGCCCACATGGCATGAATAAAACAAAAACTTTCAGATTTAATGGCACTAAGCAATTTCAAATTAAGGAATTTATTAATTGCAACAGTGTAGGAATAATCTATGCCATTATTTGCAGCTGTAACAAAGTGTATATAGGGAGCACTAAAAGACCCCTCAAAATAAGAATGCAAGAGCATAGGCGAGCAATCATAAACAGAGACACAAGATCCCCACTCTACGTGCATATGGAAAAGGAACATAGTGCCAACTTGGAATTTAAATTCCATGGCATAGAAAAAGTGTCCCAACATGTAAGGGGGGGAAATTGGGAACTACGAATTCGTCAAACTGAAGCACGTTGGATAATTAAATGTCGTAGCATGATATATGGTTTGAATATAGATTCTGAACTACATCATTTTTTGGCATAATTACCAATGTATGAGGACCCAATAAATGTACATGATCATAATAAATGGGTTCAACAAATACTTGTTGTATTAGGCATTCCTTATTGTACACATTCTGGGATGTTGAGCAGGCAAACAGTTGTTTTCTTGCAGATGCCTTCTTTCAGTATGACATGAATGCGTCTGGGTTTATATTTGGATGATATAGTGTAGACATGTCCAGTTACATTTTTTAGTATTTGGATGACGTTTTGCCCCATTTTTTCATAATTATGTTTAGACAAGGGCTTGAACAGGCACACATATTTTGGTCGTCAATAATAACATTGAAATATATTAATAACACGCTACCTAATTCAGATATCAATATTAATTGATACATGTACATGGAACTATAGATTGGAGAAAAGGGGTCACGGAACCACAATATGACAGGGCATGCCGCCATAAATGTCGGGCTAAGTTTTAGCAAGCTTGGTGATGGATCATTAAGATGGTTTTTTATGTTTGACGCATTTGGTTAAAAAAAAAGGAAGGCGGCATTATTTAGGCAGTAAGAGGTGTCTTACTGCGATACTTAATGTGAGAAACTTAATCACCACCACGATGGTATTTGCTGAGATAAAAACATTGTAGACAAGTGATCCGCTATTCCTTATCGAGAAGGTTGTATATAGATGATTACAAATACTCAGGAATAATGTCATATCGGGAATACGAACATTTACTTATATGTCGGACGTCAATGGAAGCTTGCTCACTGGATCAGCGCATGACCGGAAATAGTAGCAGCATATTGTTTTACATAGTCACTATTTTGCATGACGGAATTTGAATGGTAACTTGCTCATATGATGTGCGCAGGACCGGAAACATTAGGTGGCTGTGGGCCAGGCTGAGCGAAAGCCAGTGCGCATGAGCGGAAACACTAAAAAGTGTCTAGTAAATGGAAACAAAAAGTAGCGGACCTGGTTGGAAACACGGAAACACTTAGGAGTTTGAGAAAGCTGGGGTAGCGGACCGTAATGGGAACGTTCAATGGCACACAGGTGAGATGAATTATAAAACGCGCGGAAGTTTGAGCGTGTTTTGATTGGCTATTGAATGCTTTTTAAACGAAGGGATTACAGGACACCCTCACCTTCGGGATTTATCGTACCCGGATGGCGTGGAGAGAAACAGGAGGCCACAGTAAGAAAAGTAAGTGAATAGGGTTGGTACAGAGCTTAGCGTGATAGTTAATTTGGAAAGGAAGAAATGGGAAGATTATATTATTCTGTTTGTTTTATGTATTTTTTAGATTTGGCGGCTTAAGAACACATTGATAGGACCACTACGAAATAGATGTTGTTTTTCCGCTTGGTTACATTTGATTGGAATGCGGTGAGTGGACATGGAGGTATAATGAAAAATTCTTTGATGGATACTCTAGTGGGCTAATAAAGCAATCTTATGCATCAAAAAAAATTTTTTGGTAGGTATGAGAAGTTACTGGCAGACTGTTTTTAAAGGACTCTCGGTTTAAGGAAAGGATAAACCGATTTTGAGGGAAGCATTGGCTAATAGTCTTGAAGGTATGAATTTCTAAGAGCAGGATATGTCATTGTGTTGGAATAGTGTAGGTTGTAATTGGGTACATATATAGGATTTGTTTAATAATCTATCCTTTTCTTTGCCTCGCCCCAGTCCATGAACACAACTTTTTGTATGAAGAATCGGCCTCTTGTAGCGAAACTGCCTAGACCAAAGATTATACAATTTTTGAAGTCAATTAAATAAAGGAGCCTCATTGCAAGAGTATGAGGTGAGCGGTTCACCAACAATAACCAAAATGTTTTTTTATATATAATATTCATGCAACAGTTTGCCTGCACTTCATCGCAGGGTGTAGGTAGAATATTTGCATGCTCAAAGAAGGAACAACAGATGTGTTGTAGAGTACTTTTGTGTTTGAAAAAGGAACAGCAGATATGCTTATATGAGAAATAAATATTAAGCTAATGTTTTTCCGCTTGTTGTCTAATATGGCCGTAGTTATTGAATTTTCTGTTAGTACCACCAGGCACAGTAAGCTGTATGGAATTCGAAAATAGTTACGAAAAGATGTGGTTTTTTTTTCTATTTACAGGTTATTACGGATGGGTATTGTATATATGCACTGATGTGTTTGTATTATGTGTTTATAATTGCAGCCCTGATGACGTCCTGCATCGAGGACGAAACGCGTCGGCTGTAGAACAACAAGAATAAAGAAGAATTAAGAATTTTTGATTGTATTTTCACAATTTAACCTTTTGGGACATTGTTCTATATGCATTTCTTTTTGAAAATTAAAACATCAAATTGTTTCAGGCATAAATAAGCACTCCCAGCTCTCTTATTTGTACCTAAAATCTTGTGTTACCAAGATGACTTCTTTATATATGGCGCCACGGTTGGACTTAAGAATGGTGCTAACTCAAGGATCCAGGACTTGCATTTAAAAAGGACAACTCTCAAACTGATGTGGGTCCAGTAGAATACCCTGGACACACCATATCTCAAGAGAGGTTTAATCCCAAAATATGCCTGCTAGAAGCCATTATAAACACTCCAGCTGCAGAAACCAAATATAACCTAAAGTCATTTCTAGGGCTTGCAGAGTACATGGCAAAGCATGGCAAAAATTTGCAAACCTAACAAGTAACCTTAGGGACCTGGTAAAGAACCACAATCAATACAAATGGCTGAAAGAACACCAGCCATCCTTTGAGAAACTCAAAAAAGATATACTGACAGCTCCATACTTATGCAATTTTAAACCTAGTAGAAAGACTATACTTACTACTGATGCCCTCAACAACGGAGTAGGGCCCATGCATCTCAAATTATCGCTGGCAAAAAAAGAATTATTACCTTTGCTTCATGAGCCCTCACTAGATCTGAAAATAATTACTCAGTTGTTGAAAACGAAGCACTTGCATGCTTTTGGGCAGTAAAGCATTTAACATTCTTTTTGTGGGGCCTGCAATTCAAGTTAAAGGGGCGTGCAATGGGTGTTGCTGGGGGTGTTCCCAGCAACATCCATGGCCTTTTGACATTGCCCCAGATTTACTAGAAATCGTAAATCTGAAGCAGTGCCAAAATCGTACGTCTCCCAAGGGGAGGCGTAAGGGAGGCGCAACGGGGAGAAATATCTTTATTTCTCCTCGTTTTTCCTTTTTCTATGTGTGCTGCATTCTGTAGCACACATAGAAAGAGGAAAAACCTCTTGTGATTATTTGTGTACAGAAAGGTTTCCCTTCCTGTACAAAATTAATCGTCCCCGCAATTGTGCAAAGGTGCCTGCGTATTGTGCGCTGGCGCAGGGGAAAAGGGCAGGAATGCACCGTATCTTATAGATACGGCGCATTCCTGCCCTTTTCTTTTGTCGTAGGGAAGCGCAGCAGGAAGGCCTGCTGTGCTTCCCTATGGCAAAACCTCATAAATGAGGCCCATATATGTTTACTGCAAAAAGTTTATCCAACAGTGCTGACAGCAAAGAGGATCAGCTAACTCTGGTCTTTATTCTGTGTCTCCTCTCTCCGCCATCACTTCAACTCCCTGGCTCACGTGACAAAATAGAATCTCTAAACAATCAACAGGTAGACTGCATTTCTAACTGGGGGAATACACCAACATGAAATTAAGGGAGGGGGACTTGGAAGACACAGGGACATACTACTTTGCAAGTAATAGTGTGAATTAAACTCAGGTAAAAATAATGGCATTATAACAAGCTCTGGTGTGTTCAATTTAGGGATGGAAGCCTAAGCTAGAGGGCGGAGAGTGAGGAGTTATTTAATGTGGCTCACTTTGTAACTCTGACTGGGCGAGTTCACTATTCTTCACAGGCTCTTCTTCAAGGAAAAGGATTTGTGGCAGGTCAAATCTTCTTACGAGCTAGGACTCTTTGTACTAACAATTATTCATTTGGTTTATCATATTGGAGTGATCTGTGGACCATTTCAGTCTTTGAGTACAATGAACACATTTGATAGGAAAAATGAAGAATAATGTAATGAACTTTATTGATAGTAAAATGTAATGCAATGCAATAGAGAACATTGATCTTCAGTTCTCGTTCTTGCAGTTTATTGCATTTTTGTTGAACTGTTAATCTAGATTACAGTCTGAATTCATATGAAATATAATACAGCATGCATCGATCCACAATTAAATGAAAGTAATAAAAGTGACGTGAGGTGTAAACCGCATCATGTGCTCGGTAATGCATGTTAAACGGTATGCACAGACCCACACGCCCATCTCAGCATCGATTCCGCATCATAAAATTCTCATGTAGATCAAATCTCTGTGGTTTCTGTCTGATTGCTTTTCTGCTGTAAGAAGCACAGCAGTGCAGGATGGCAGCAAATACAAGAATGAGGGACAGGGCCTGACGCTGGATCTTTTTGTAGAGCAATGTGCTGCTGATTTCACCCTTCCTCAGAAGTACAGGTGCTGCCTATCAGCCCTTCATGGCAGTCTTCATGGTATGCTGTTGACTGCAGGCCTCTATGCAAGTGCTATGCGCTGCTTTTTCCAGCCCTCCATGGCAGTGTTGTGTGAGGCTGGCACATCTCTCAACAGAAGTGCAGTGTGCTGCTGAAGATTGCCTTCCATGCCACTGGTATGTGCTGCTCACTGAAGCCCTCCATCGTGGTGCTGTGTGCAGATATTTGCCTTCCATGCCAGTGGTGCTGACCCCAGCCCTCCCTTGTAGCGGTGTGTGCTGCTGACTCCTGCACTTCATAGTAGGGCTGTGTGCTACTTATGGGCGCATTCAATGCCAGTACTGTGTGCTGTTGGTTCCTGCTCTTCATAGTAGTGCTATGTGCTACTGGTGTTTGCCTTCCATATTGTAGTGATGGGTGCTGCTGACTCTTATCATCCATAGTAGTGCTGTGTGCTGCTGAGGTCTTCCCTCAATCCCAGTGCTGTGTGCTGCTGACTCCAGGCTGACATGGCAGTGTTGTGCGGTAATGATGCCAGCCTTCCATCATACTGTTAAGTACTGCTGACTCTAAACCCCCATAGTAGTGCTGTCTGTTGCTGACTCCAGTCCTTCAAAGTAGCACTGTGTGCTACTAGCCATGTCCACAATGCTACTTTGGGTTGCTGATGACTCCTGTTCTTCAGAGTAGTGCTGCTTGCTGCTGAGGTTTGCCTTCCATGCCAGAGCTTAGTGCTGCTGACTCCTGCCATCCATAGTAGGCCCTTGTGCTGCTAACTTCTGCCCTCCGCAGCAGTGTTATCTGTTGCTGACACCAGACTCACATGGTAGTGCTGTGTGTTAATAATGCCAGCCTCCCATAGCGGTGTTTAGTACTGCTGACTATAAACCTCCATAGTTGGCTGTGTGCCGCTGACTTCAGCTCTCCAAGGTAGTGATGTGTGACTCTGTCTCCAGCCTACCATAGAGGTGTAGGGTGCTCCTGACTCCATTCCTCCGTAGCAGCACTGTGTTCCACTGGCCATGTCCACAATGTCACTGTCGGGTGCTGCTGACTCCACAATCAAGTTCAGTGCTATTTGCGGACTTTACTACTCTGTGTTAGTGCTGTGTGCTGCTGTCTCTACCCTTCCATGGTACTATGGGGCGCTGCTTACGCCAGCTTCCCATGGCAGTACTGTGTGTCGCTATCCTAAAGCTGAATACGGACAAGCCGGAAGTACTGATCTTTGGCAACAAGAGCTAGGATGCGCACCCACACACTCTGACCACATCAGAAATCTCTGAATCATCACTGACAAACTCAGTATGAAACCACAGATCAACGCCGTCTTCTCCGCCTGCTTCTTCACCCTGCACAAGCTACAAAAGATCTTTAATTGGCTTCTCCTCCGTATGAAATGTACATTGACGTAGAACCTCATCACCAGCCGACTGGACTACAGCAACCCTCTCTACATAGAAATTTCCAAACCATACAGAATGGCGCAGCCTGACTCATCCTTGACCTCCCCTGACGATACTACATCACACCCCACCTAAGGTAACTTCACTGACTCCCCTTACAGAAGAGGTGCCAATTCAAGCCGCTGACCCATTCACACAAGGCCCTACACAATTAAGGACCTGCCTACATCAACCACCGTTTGCACTTCTGTCATCCTTCAAGGAGATTACGCTTCACCTCCTTATCACTGGCCCACAGTCCCCTTATCCACCAAAGCAGAAGTGGAGGACGCTCCTTCTTCTACACTGCAGCAAAGACCTGGAACCGGCTCCCCTCACCGCTCCGGACCATCACCTCACATCCAGAATTCCAAAGGTCCTTCAAGGCCTGGCTGTACAAATGAGCCCCTGGCACTGGTACACGCCTCGATACCCTATGGAGTGATTAGCTGCACTATATAAATCATGAATTATTGATTGAGTGATTCTTTGATAGCGACATCCTCCATGCCACTGCTATGTGGTGCTGACTCCAACCAGCCATGCAATTCGGTGTGTGGCGCCACAGTGGAAGCAGCGGTTTCTGTCCACAGGTGTGAAACGTATTGCCCCTTGGCGCCAGAGCAGATTAGGCCAGACCTAATTCCTCCCATTGGCTTATATTGAAACCGGCATTATCAGGCTGGAGACTTCCAAAATCGGGACCGCTGGTATGTATGTGTACGTACCAGAGCTCTGCAGTCAGGAACTCCTCCTTTCCCCTATTTGTAAACTAGAAGTGTTTACAAATAGGTAGAAGGCAGAGTTTGTGGCAGTGGAGGGACAGTTATTATGCATGCCAACAGTCCCGATTCAGCAGTCTCACACCTGAAATTGCTAGAAGCCAACTGAATATTTTAGGAATATATCTGCTTAGAAAGGTACTCAACAATGTATTATTCTTCCACATTTACCTAATGTGCTAGAGGTGTTGGTCAATTATTTTTTTTTTTTGCATAAAGCACTTTATTTTGCACCTTGTGCTGAACCCACTTTCATAGGTCGAAGATTCCCCTCTCAAAACGTGGTACTGGGAGAAGGCATTTCGATATTCCCAGAAGCGAGGGCCTTGTGCTTGGTAAATTGCGCAATAAGAGCTGCAGGCATCTTTACCAATGTAATGTACTTGAGTTTACACAATATTAGGAGCAGCAGGCACTTTATTAATGTAATGCCCTTGAGATTATATGAAATGAATACGGTTTATCCAATACATTTTTTTTCAATTCTCTTTCTGTGATTTATCCTTTTAGCTCGTTTGTCAGTGTGATTGCTTTACCTTATTACTTGGATGTACATATAGTAGGGTGTTCACACTCTGGACTGGGCATAGGCCAACTCCAGAAATGAATGTTGTGCCAACAATTACCGAATCCCGAACAACTTCCACTCACCCACCCACCCCCGGATCAAGCCCAGCTCCACCACTCACAAACCTCACCAGCCACCACTGCATAGAGGGCTGTGTATTCTGACCCCAACCTTCCATTATAGTGCTGTGTGCTGTTGATACTAACTCTAAGTGGTAGTGTGGTGTGCTGGTGACTCCAGCCCTCCGGGGTAATGTGAGGGGCTGCTTACTCCAGCCCTCCAAAGTAGAACCGTGTGCTGCTGGCCACGTTCACGGTTGGGTGCTGCTCACTCAAATCGTCAATTCCAGTGCTGTGAGTTTCTGACATCAGTCCTTAAAGAATCAAAGGGGGAGAGAGAAGTTCAAGTTTTACTCAACTTCCCTTGGGTGAACATACGTAATCAAAAGGAGTGGAAGAATTGTGTTGAAACAAGGGGAGTGGGGTAACACCAAAAATTATTGTGAGACCGCCAACAGTGTTAATCCGCCAAAGGCATGTCTTCCGTTGGTGTACTAAGACACTGATCGGCACATCATTGGGTCTTTTCCTCCACCAGGAGGGGTTGTCTCTTGAATCTGATACTGTGTGGAATCCATCAAGTGCGGAAAAATAATAACAAATACCTCCTACCTTGAGAAAGGATACATTTTAAAGCCTCCTTTTGAGTACATATGGTCACCCAAGGGAAGCTGAGTGGAACTTGAACTTCTCTCTCCCCCATTGATTCTTCAAGATTTGATAGCAGCACTATAGCTGCGGGAGACAAGGATTAAGAGTGTAAATAACACTCCTACATATCTTGAGACACAGGACAAAACTCCACACAAAATTACAAGAACCCCTCTGAGTGAACAACTATGAATCCACGATAATGGAGTTGATTTTGGACATCTTCATACTGTTTTCTCTGAATGTTCCCATTTTTATTCTCCTTTACTATCCTTAAGAGGAACACAATATTCATAGAGTTATTATTAATCAAAAGAATGGCAGATAACCAAGGGTTATCATACACAGACAAGGAATTTGATACCATTTTGACAGGCCATTCTCTAATTTCAGACTTTAATGTCGCACAGGTACTATTTCAAACAGAAGTTTGGGAATCACTTACAGGACTCAAAACAGGAACAGGTGAAAACTGAACTCCATGGGGTCATCATACCTGAATATTTGAGGGCCAATGCTGCACCAAGAGGGTTATGGGTGCAAAACTCTCCAGAAATATTTCTAACCGATAAGGTCTTTAGGAAAGACTAGGCTTCCATATCTTAGAGGTGCACCAGGGACTGGCTTGTTTTAATAATCAAAACAACAACAAGACTATCTGAAGCATTAACTATCAAGATTAAAATTAGTGAAACAAAACTAAAGAGCATGGTACCTATCACAGTCTAGAAAAAAAGTCTTGAAGAGATCAATAAAAACATGTCAGGAAGGAAGGATTTCCTAACACAAAGCAAAATACAAAAACTAGGGAAGGATTAAAAAATAATTCCCAAGAAATAGTTTCTCCATATTCGAAACATGATTATAAACCACCACAAGAACAAGAAAGGGACAGCCTAGATTAGGACTCTTCAGGAGGAAGCTCCACAGATTCCAGCAATTTGGGGACCAATGGGAATAATAGAGGGCGACATAGGTTCAGAGGCAGGAACCACGGAAGGGGCCAAGGAGGGCCACAACATTGGCAAACACCTTTTCAACCTAACCCCTATTTCCAACCTTACGTTCCACAATCTGAAGTCTGGATGAATCCCTATTTAGGGAGCCCACAACCAAATATCCCTCAAAATTTCCCCCGCACACTAAGACCACCTTTTTTAGGGAGGGGTCAACAACAACAGCGAGGAAGAAAAAAAGAAGTCAGGTGGGAGGAAACAAACACAGAGGTGTCAACAAGTAGCAAGATCAAAGATCCGAATCTAGGAACGAGCAGCAGCAATTAGACTGAGAAAACATTGACAAACGCCCAAATCTCTCTCCTTAATAAAGGACTAGGGTTTAATACCTACACCAAAATGTGATACATTTCACCTACAAGGTGAAATGGCGAACGTCATACAAAAATTAAAAGCCTTCTTTTCTAATATGGAAGGACCCACAGACAATGGACACATTAATCTGAGAGCTAAATCCACTTTTAACCCTCCAAATTCGTAAATACCAGTATAGATCCAGGCCTTTGTACAATCAATCATCAAGGAAATTGAAAATATAGATATCTCCTCGATGGGACCATTTAACAATATGAAAACAATAAAAAGACAAGCCCTACGAATTTTGACCAAAGATGAAAGTATTGTAATAAAACCAGCAGATAAAGGCAGTGGAATAGTGGTACTGAACAAAGCAGATTTCGACAAACAATGCAAGGACCTTCTCAATGACACAAGACACTAGAGGATAATTACAGAAGACCAAATAGACCGACTTAAGAGAACTATAAGCATTATGGTAGAAGAAGCGGAACTAATGAGTTTGATATCAGAAAAAAGAGATGGAATTTTTGTGCACAAAAGAACCACACATGCCTTACTTTTATTCCCTTTCGAAAATGCACAAGAACAGAGACCCTCCACCAGGATGCCCAATTGTCTCAGAAATCAGTTTATTCTTAGAATCACTTTCACAGTTTGATAATTTTCTCAGGCCTAGTGTTCAAAATACACCTATATATCTAAAAGACACCACAGATGTCCTGAGAATATTACAAGATCTTCCCTATGACCCAGAGACAAATCTACTCATCGAGCTGGACAACGAAAGCTTGTACACCAGCTTACCACAGAGTACCACAATAGAAAACAAAGAGCAGATACTCTTTCAAACAGAATGACGATACCGAACTCCTAGATATTTTGTCTTGGAATGCTGCAGCTTGGCACTAACTGAAAACTACTTTGAGTACCAAAACACAATGGACTTTGATGCACAGTAAATTTGCCCAAAGCGTAGCAGGTCTATACATCAGTGATTTTGAGGAAAAGAATTTCCTAACATACACCAACCCATATCACCAGAGGATAAACCTTTTGAAACGTTATATATATATATATATATATATATATATCAATCCACACAGGTAAACTCCAGTTGGACGAACTCACAGGAAGTTAAATAGCACAATACTTTAATGACAGCTTGCAAGCAGGTGACAACAGGTAACAAGCACCAAACTTCAATTCATTTGCCATATGCGTTTCAGGAGCATCCATCTCCCTTCTTCAGTGGCTGAGTTCAAGAGAAACAAGCACAGTTCTCAGCGCTCAATGTCGATTTTAATCACCTGCCGAAGTGGGCGTGGCTAATACCACAGGTTTCTGGGCATTGTAGTGCGCTTCGGTATTACCTATGTGGGCGGCTTACCAAAAAAAACACAAAGGCCTAGATGTAGGTAAATCTCATTTACCGATTCATAAATACCGAATTTTACCGATTCGGTATTCATGAATCTGTAAATGAGATGTAGGTAAATATTCGGTATTTTTTACCGAATCGGTAAGATTCGGTATTTCGGTATAGCCCATAGGATTCAATAGCAAATACCAATTCAGTATTTACCGATTCGGTAAAAATACCGAATTGCAAAGGGGGACAGGGTGTCACTTTGACACCCTGTTGCACCCCTGTAACTGGCTTGTGAGCCATGTGGCACACAGACATGCCCTTAGGGCATGTCTGTGTGCCACATGGCACAGGCGTACATGCACAGATGTGCATGTACACAAGAATTCGTAATTTACCATGCAATTGTATTGCATGGTAAATAACGAATCCTAAAGGCCCTGTTGCAATGTTAAAAGTGCTACCTACATAGGAAAATACAGATTCGGTAATTTTACCGATCGGTACATTTACCGAATCGGTAAAATTTAACGATTCTGTAATTTTACAGAATCTGTAATTTTACCGATTTGGTAAAATTACCGATTCAGTAAAATTACCGAATCTGTATGTTTTCAGTGCCCCTACATACCAATGTCAACCGGTATTTTGACACCTACATCTGGCCCAAAGTCCTTCCCAAGTGGGTAGAGGCTCCGTCACTGTTGTAGCCTGCCCCGCTTTTCAGGTGTCGCTGCGTGCAACAAGCTGGCTCCACCCTGCATGTAGCGCCATAGCTTGCCTTCCTTCCAAGACACCAGCTCCAACTTGGAACCGGCGCGGACCCGCTTCAACGCGGTGGGCCTCAATCCGCGACCGAGCAAACAGCCGCTAAACATCAATCCACACAGGTAAACTCCAGTTGGACGAAGCCACAGGAAGTTAAATAGCACAATACTTTAATGACAGCTTGCAAGCAGGCGACAACAGGTAACAAGTGGTTCGCTTTATAAAGCGAACCACTCCTACCACAGAATTTCTTGGCGGGTCGACTTTCAAAATCTATTGGAAACCATTTTTTTGTACTTGTCACAAATTTGTCACGAATTTTTTGTAGGTTCCATGTTTACTGGGTACACAATGCACCATTCATTTGAATAACTGTATTTACTATATTTAAAATGATATAAAAACTGCTTATGATTTCCAGTGTTTCCAATTGTTAACACCTGACGACAAACCCTTCTATATAATTGGACATCTTCCCCACTTGGATTAGTAGGCGGGTAGGATGGGGACGCATCGTGGTGTTCAAATGGAAGAATTATGATTAGAATTAGAGACTGGGAACGGAGGGTGACCTTTTAAGCGTTTCCACGATGTGCGGAGCATTTTCAAATTCCTCTGCATTGTCCCCACTTTTCTTCTTAAAAACCTATCTGTTCCCATTGATTTCTCTCTCTTTTTTAAATTTAAGGAAATAATAATACCCCGTCCCTCTTCTAACACAATATTTTTTCACCAGTCTCCAAGGGGGCATCCCCAGAGATTCCTCAATCATTTCACTCCATGTGAAAAAGAACGTGCACAACATTGTGGCCACAGCTGATTTTACCTGTACTTTTGTGTTTAAAACAGTGTTTACATAAATGTAAAACATTGTTCACGTAGATCTAAGCTTGATGATAATTACAAGAACAAAACCGCTCACAAATTTTCAATTACAGTGAGATTTATACAGTTTGAAAACGTACACTTTGTAAAAGAAATTATACAGAGGGGGGCCTGCTGTGCAAGCAACTAGATCCATCCTAGTAACGAATGTACGGGCACTCATTATATTTGCTCATAGTAATGAGCAACTTGGAGAGGTTTAAATACATTCGAATTCATAAATGGAGCTAGAACTTATGTACTTAGAATAATTGGGCACACGCACTGCTATTAAAAATATGGGACTATAGTAGAATGTTCAAATACATAATATATTCTCTTTAAATCTTTTTCCCTTTTCAGGATAAAAAGAGTCCCACAGGACCAAAAACAGAAGATAATCGTAGTAATCAAAGGGAAAGTGATTTGATTTCAATTATATAGACTTCATGAAGGGATCCTACAAAAACTACCTTAAAGGTCCCGATGAAAACCACTGACCCATAGGGGACTAAGAAGGCTGAAACATGTTGACCTAGTTAGATGTGAGGGATAACTAATACCTCTCTTTTCCCATCTCCCATTCTTTCAGCTTTGATTTTTTCAATAAAATGTATCCTTTCTCAAGGTAGGAGATAGTTTTAATTATTTTTCCTCATATGGTGGCTCCTCAGATTCCAGACACAACCCCTCCCAGTGGAGGAAAAAAAAACAATGTTGTGTTGATCAGTGTCTTAGTACGCCAACACTGTTGATAGTCTCACAACGATTTTTGGTGTTACTCCCTCTTGTTTCAGCACAACTCTTCCACTCCTTTTGATTACATGTATCTGACATCAGTCCTCCATGATAATGTTGTGTGCTGCTGTCCCGAGCATTCCAGGGTACTGCGGTGTGCTGATGATTCCAGCCCTCGGTAGTAACACATTCTCCATGCCAATGATGTGGGCTGGTAACTCCAGCTCTACATAGAAGGTCTGTGTATACTTACTTTACCCTTCCATTGGAGTGCTGTATGCTGATGTTGCTAGTCCTTCTTGGTAGTCTAGGGTGCTGGGTGCTGGTGACTCCAGCATTCCAAAGAAGTGCCATGTGCTGCTAATTTCAACTCTCTGTGGTAGTGTTATTTGCTGTTGACTCCAGGAAAATGTAATTATTGAGTGCCTTTGAGGACTGCTCTATGAAATTATACAGATTTTCCACAACCGTGTGGATACAACATTTTAAGTTTATTGAAGGCATGGAGACGAATATTAAGCATCACTTATTTTATTGTCTCCGTGCACCCTCAACACATAAAACAACATTCTCAATGGAAAAACATAACATTGTGGAACAAGCAGAAAAATCCCCAAACAACAGCTATCTTCCCTCCTTTTCGGTGGAATAAACATAATAATACAGTGACACAGAACATTTATTTATTTTTTCACATTCTTCCATCATTGTTATATTTCTTCTACCTTAGAAAATATGACTCTTTACTGTTATTATACAAACCAAATACTATTTATTTAAGGTTGGTACTTCCCCACGGGTAGGATCATATTTGCCTCTGTGTCATTAATAAAATCAAGATTTTCTACCCACCTGGCTATGGATAATCTGCAGTTCATGATTATGCATGGAGGCCAACATTATGCATGCTGAAAGCCTTGTCATAACATTGGGGCTGATTAAGAGTTTGGTGGAAAGTTTACTTCATCAAACTTGTAACTCATTGACAGGAACCTCAATCACGGCAGTTCTGGTGAAAATCTTCTTTGACTTCTCCTTCGCCAAGCTGAAAACATTCTCCCATGTATGAATCTCCTACACTGCCACTGTGCTCTATTTTTTCCTGTTCATCAGGAACCCCATATTTTCCAACAAAGAAATTACCAAAGTATTCAGCTCCTCTAACTGACTCCTATCCTGAACCACTAACATAATATCTAATAATATAAGCAACCTAACCCCACTTGTCCTAATCTTCCTAACTCTCAAGATCTTGGTTCATCACCAAGGAGCCAATGGAAGGCAAACGTGTATGCATTTCCGCCATAAAAAAAGATTTTAATGTAATTCCAATCATCCTGACAAACTCGAGCCATTACAAATGTAGCCTTTGGTTCTATCCGAGTAATCCAATCTTCTTTCTTCAAAACATTTCTTAACAAATGGATTTTGAAATGCAGAAAGACTACCAAGTCGTTTTTCTCTCAAATTTCTCACTGGTGTTAAATAGTAGTCCTTCTTTTCCACAAGAAATATATTGCTTGCAAAACTCAATGATTCTTTCTAATTCTATTTTCTGAACACTAAAAGGTAACTTTCTTGGCTCTCCTCTCTGAATTGGTACGCCCACAAACTCCATTCAGTACCCAAACAATGAGTGCAAAACACAAGATTCTTGCATTGTCTCTTCCAATTTATCAGGAAACTGGGCAAGGGTGCCACCTAGTCTTATAGGGGTACATAAATGGTCTTGTTCTAAGCATAGCTGAGAACGTTTAACTCTATGGTCTCCGCTGGTGCTTCGACCCTGCACTCCTTGGCCCTCATTACATACACTTGTCCTGTTTAGGAACGGCGCACCTTTAAATAGGTGCACCGTGTGCAAAGAGGGAAAATCCACCCTAATATAGAGAATGTACTGCCCACAGAGCAGCCACAAACTTGAGGGCAGCGCACTCAAGGGAAATACTGCTGCTTCAAAGCCAGTCCACGTTTCACAGTGCAGGCAAAACCCCGCCTGTAATTGTGGACTCTGTTGGCTGCAGGACTCCGTGTCTCAGTTTACACTGCAAGGAGGAGGAGGAGGTGCTTAGTTTGACCGCGCTTTGAAAAGCGATGCCTCCTTCTCACGGTGTGGGACGAGATTTTGGAGTCAAACGGCTGCGGGTCTCTGTCTCAGTCTACACTGCAAGGACGAGAATGAGCCGAGTTTGACCGCACGCG
Organism: Lissotriton helveticus; assembly: GCF_964261635.1. Taxonomy (NCBI): domain Eukaryota; kingdom Metazoa; phylum Chordata; class Amphibia; order Caudata; family Salamandridae; genus Lissotriton; species Lissotriton helveticus. The sequence continues at coordinate 200,878,401 of NC_136062.1, read as the reverse complement.
CCGCTCGTTGAAAAGCACTACCTCCCTCCCTTGGCACAGGACGCGTGCGGGTCACGCTGGGGCCAAGGATGGGCCCATCCTTGCCCGTCAGCAACAGGAGTAGGCGGGGTTCCTGCTCTTGGTCCTCTGACCTAACCTTCTCTCTGACGAGATAGTTTGCCTTCACTGTACACACAGCCAGCCATTGAGGAGCATCGAAGAGCAGTCGAGGAGTTTGAATACCAGCATTCCTTCTGGCATAAGGTAGACCTAGCAGGGCTTCCTGTCAAAGATCTGGTATCAAGCAGCCTACTGCCTACTCTATGACACTGTGTATTAGTCTTTGTTCTCCTTCACCTCATGTTGATCCGGTCAAGTCCAGGTAATACCGACTTGAGGTCCAGGTAATACCGACTTGAGGTCCCCATTTTGTTCATTTAAGGGTACTATCATAATAGAGTTTGGTCTTATGGGGAATCGTAAGGTGGCAGCGGCAGCCCCTATGGCCCCGGCAACAACCACAATGGACTCCTTCTTATAGCGTGTAGCGGGGACCCCAGATAAGGAGATCGAACTAGTGGCACTTAGGCCCTCTCGCTCCCCTGCAAACCTATGGCTCCCAGTCTATGTAGCCCACCAAGAGGTCCGGCCTCAGTATTGTGTAGCTCAGAGCCGGTGGAAATGGTGGATCCAGTCGGGTATCTCCTTCTGCATCCTTCCCTGGTCAGGAAGCAGTTAGGTTATCAGACACAATTGGCGTCATGGATAAGGCTAGAAGGGCATAAAAAGCAACAGTGCCCGTGACTGGTCGTTGCATGAACACCACCAAGCATATGGCGCCCCACCCTCTTGCCCTGGTAGGGGGTATCAGCGAAGGTTCTGGGATTGGGGCCATGCAATAATGTTCCTTGACAGGGGGTAAAGCAAAGCGCCCCAGAATGGAGGCACTGATGTCCACCACATTGGGTGCACAGGCTCTGTCTAAACCGGATCTGGCAGCGATGTTGGAAGCATTTGAGGCTTCTCTTTTGTCAGGATTGGGCTCTAAATTGGAGCCGATCAAGCTACATCTGGTTTCTATTGAGAAGTAATTTCTTCATCTGGCTCAGGATAACATGATGGGCAGCAAAGCAGAAAACCATGGCCCGTGGCCACATTGGGATGCCTTGGCAACAAGGGTTTTAGCCAGCCTGGTCCTCATATTATAAATCAGGAGGATTAACCGCCCCACCCACACTCGCAGAAAAGTACCCTCCAACCCCCAATGCCCCCCACTCCTGATCTTTAAGGTAGGGTCAAAAAAGGAAGCAACCCCTCTGGAGAACCCCAAGATGAAGATAAAGGCCCAGCCGGGCACTGATAGGACTATTAGGAGGGAACCTGGTTTAGGAGGGGAATCCACCACTCTATATGAAGTGCCAGGCATGAAGACCCAGGGCCCAATCACCCTCCACTTACCACCGGAAGCCACACCGTATGTTGTGGTCCTAGGCAACGTACCCGTGTTAAAGCCAGGCACCAGCTAAAGAATAATGTACTGCACTGGCTGAATAACAACACAATCTTGGGGATTAAAGTGGAGAGATATCTCAACATGTTGCGGAGAGCTGCCTGGGTAGGGTGGTTTAAAAAGAATAGTGGTGGTGACTGCGTCATAATCAATTTTAATCAACCACATATGGCAGAGGGAATCTCCCATGCGGCCAGCTGTTGTACCACCTTGGGTCCTGCCACTTCAATCGTGGGCCTCCCCCTGGGTTTTTTTGATAGACCCCTGTTACCTGCAAGATCTCCAGGATCGTGGCACCCAAAGAGACCCCTTGGTCTGGTCCACCAGGAGTGGACACTGGTGGCCCCACCTGTTCTCGTCTCAAATGTCTTTGCCACTCTGGGGCTTTTAAACAACTGTGACTGACTCACAATGACAGTCACCAACAATATGACCGTTCCCACTCCTCATCCCGTTCCTATTCATCAGCTGACCAAGGCAGTCCTGGAGTCAATTCCTATGATGGTAATTACAGTAAAATTATCTCATGTAATATAGCCAGTCTGGCAAGCAAGTTCATGGACCCAGGATGGTGCAGTCTTAAAAAAAATGTTTATGTCATTTGTTTGCAGGAGACGTGGGCCATTGAAAACACTTTTTTATGGAGTGATATAAGTCCTTTTTTGTGCCTCCTACCCCTTCAAGGGCTGGTCGATCCAAGGGTGATCTGGTTGTTTATGTTTCTCACATGCTGAAATGTAGTATTGTTGTACTGACTACAGATAACCCATGCTTGCAGGCTTTGTTATTCCCAAGTGGGCCTTGTAAACTATTGCTTTTTAATTTTTACAATGCCACATCGTCTCTTCAAGAGGTCTATAATGGATCCCGGCTGGCCACTTTTATTTTTACCAATCTTAACATATCCATTTGTCATATGATGCAACTTGTATTGGTTGAGTATTTTGATATTCACTTATGTGGGGAGCCACGATTGCTGGGCACACAGGGGTTTATCCTGTCTCTGTCTCTCAGGAATGAACCTGGAACACAGTGGTCAGGGCAATAACTTAATTGCCCATGTGAGTTAATTCGATATTTTATCAGCAATGGGCAAACGGGACCCAGGCTAGAATGGTATATTTCCCCCACCTTCAAAGGGAATGTTAGCAACTCTTTTATTGATTTCATTTTTGTCTCTACACCCCTTTTATATTTAATATCGGAATTTCCCATCAAAGTGAGCATCCATAGTGACCATAACCCTCTGTATCTTAAAGATTGCTGGCCCTTACTAGGCCTGAAAAAGGGGGGGGGGAATGGAGGGATTCCTGCAAGCCATAAATGGGGGGTAGAAGGCTCAAATGGGCTCAGATAATTCCTGATTCTTTCCATAAGACCCTTTCAGTGAAATTTCACAATGAGTTACAGATATGTTTGCCCATGCAGCCAGAGCCAGGAGAGATCATCAATGCCTTTGCAGCTATTTCCCGCTCTATAGTTGATTTACTGAAGGCTCCCGCTCCCAAAGGGCACTTAGCTAGGGCCCAAAGATGGTTTAATTCCGCCTATTCTTGTGTGGCTAGGAAGGTTAAGGATGCACTACGCACCATCCCAAGAGATATCCACCTAGTAAGAACCTGTAGAAAGCAGTATAAAGTAGCCCATGTCAGGTGAAAGGAGGCACTGACGGAGGATTGTGGGAGTAAGCTTATTGACACCAGCACCAACAAGAGTAGCACCAAAGTTTTGGAGCATTGTCAACAGTCCTTTCCTGGCATCGGACATAGCAAATGCTCTTGATGCCCATATCTCTGAGAATGAATGGGTTAGCCATTTCGAGGAAATATTTCAGTGCCCTCTGGTTCAGAGTGCTTCCAGTGGAACAGGAGAGGATAAATCAGCCCAGATTGTCTCGGAGGGGGAACTCAAGTCAGGTAAAGTTGGGCTGACCTGTAATAAGGCCCCGGGACCAGATGGAATACCCCCCCGCCCCCGATCTTCATATCTTCATATCTCCAGCATGGAGTTGTGGGCCCCTGTTCTTACCTCAGTTATCAATGCTGCTGTTTTTCTGGGCCATTTCCATCATTGTCTCAGTTCTTAAAAAAGGGAACAGAGACAGCACACACTGCTATAGGCCTATCTCCCTGTTGGACTCTGATCAAAGTGGTTGGATGCTGATTATTGGACAGATTATCAAATTGGGCTCATGACAATAGCATCCTGTCAGATGTTCAATTTGGCTTTCGCCCTGGTCGATCAACCGTAGACCAATGTTTTTACATATTTATGATTTTGAATAAGTATACAGTTGCCCGCTCTGGTACTATGTATCCTGCCTTTATGGACCTGTCCTGGGCGTTCAATCATGTGAACAGATGGAAGCTGTGGCAGACCTTGCTATCCCAGGGGGTTGACAGGGACATATATGTATATATAAAAATACATTACATTGATGATTGTCTTAAATAAAGACGAGGTTCCATATATATTTATGGCATTTAAATAATATCCTTATTATTAATTGGGAATGTCTTTTTACAATTGTAATGATTTTCACATAGAAACTTACTGGATTGATGGTAGTCTATGTTATTCGGTTCTTCACGTATTTCTGTGGTGGGTTGAGCACATAACAGTAACCGTAACTTGACAAAGGCTAACTGCTGAAACGCACTGTTCCTTTTGCACATAAAACTCTCTGCAAAGCCACTTGGTGTGCCATCCCTTTCATCAATTCCTGTACAGAATAAACACTGATCTATGATTTTTGAAGGTGGTTGTTTCAATCGACAGCACCGGCACTGCGACGCCAGCGGTGGCGAAAAAGCAGCGTTGGGGTTAAAGAAAAATCGGAAAAGGCGCCCGGCCGCCACAGCACATATTGGATGTTGAAAAAAGTGCCAGTTAAACGAGTCCTATGAAGTCCTGCAAACTATAGATCAGCGGCGTACTGAATAGACGCCAACCGATCTAGACTCCTTGCTAAACACCCACCAGTCCCTACTTATGGAAGAAACATTGCATTTACGGATTTGCATATTCGGAATCACAGATAAACCATTTGATGGAATTTTGCCCTTTGGGGTCGGAGTGTAACGATAACTCGCAAGCAGTTGGGACAATAATTGGTTTAGCAAGCGGATTTGGGGACGTGCTACCATTGGAGAGAGAAGTCATGAGTGCTTACTTGGAGCTTGGATCGTCTGCAGGAACACGAGGCAGTTAATGTTCCACAACCTACCCACTATTTCTCCTACCTGTTTGGGACTTGCTGTTGCCGGTAAGGAGAAGACGTGTGTGTGTTTTTTGAAAATTGCGATTGTGTACATGCTTGCAAACGATATGAGGAAAGAGCGTAGCTCTGTTTTAACCTCCAACATGTCCACGGTTACATGACTTCCCCGACTCATTAAAGGTGCATTTGTAATCTGAATAACAAATACCAGCACTTCGTAGAGGCGTTAAATAACTTTAATTTCTTTTAGGTTTCCTTTTTTGATCATTATAAGGAGTGCTAATGTGTTGAAGAGATATTGCACGAAACACGCTCTCATAATTTCTCTGGCAGACTATCATAATCCTCGACATCCTTACGCAACACAATTACTAGATCCTCAAGCTGTTGCAAGTGCATCACGGGTGCAATGGGGTTTTGCGGGGGTGGCCGACCGGAGGGAGGCTCACCGCCCAGGGAAGTTTGGGGCCCCGGGAGGAAGGGAGTGGGGAAGACATTGAGCGAGGGACAGGAAGCAGGTTTGGGATGGTTGGGCTCCTTGGGCTGGTTTGGGCTCCTTTTGGGCTGTAGGGGTATAATTACGGCCATTTTGGGTCACTGGGCACCATTTTGGTGACAGTGACCCAGCAGCCGAGCAGTAGCAAGTTGTTGTTGTGTTGTTTGGATTTTAGTCACATTAGGGATTAGTTCAGGCGTTTCGGCGGTATATTGTCAGCTGGTGTCGTGTGCCTTGTTAAGCGACGGAGCGCTGAGGGGCTGTGCGGCAGTGCGGCGAGATTTGACTCGAGGCGGTGACGTGGGAGCGGCGGTAATGGCGGGCATGGCCGAGTCAGCGAGTGCGGATCCCCGAGTGAAGGAAGCGTTGCGCCTCTTGGGAGAGGCAGGCAGGATGGATCTCCTACGTGGAGACCTGCGGGTAAGGCCCCCGCGGCGCGCTGCCGATGGCGCCGTGGCGGCAGTGGTGGCCTGAGGGCCGCCGCGAACCAGGGCGAGGAAGGAGCGGGGAGGGGAGGGGGTGTGATGCGCGGTGGCGGTCCGGGGGTGGCTGGGGCGCGAGGTAAAGGAAAAGCGTCGGGGAAGGGGCGCGGGGGCCGGAAGAAGGTGCCGCTGGTGTTCGTGAAGGGGGCGTGGGGTGAGGTTGGGCGGGCAGCGGGGGGATGATGGTGGAGGCGCGGGAGGGAGGCGCAGGGGGGCCCAGAAGAGTGGGCAATGCGGTGAGGCGTGGGGGGAGTGCTCAGGGGACGCGGAGGAGTGCACAGCTGGAGGTGGGGGCAGGGGGGACGGGGGGCAGGAGCCACATGTGCTGGATGGGGGGGTGCGGGAGGGGGTGCCAGGGGGGTGAGGAATGGGCTCGATGGGGCGGAGGGTGGGGGGGAAGCCGAGGGGGGCTGCCTGGTTCACGGGAGGCGGGGAGTGGGGGGGGAGGGGAGAAAAGGTGCGCCGCAGGGTGTGGGCGGAGGTGAAGGGTCCGGGGGGCAGTTGGAAGCGGGGTGGGAGTCGCCGCTGCTGATTGAGGAGTCTGAAGGGGAGGGGGAGACCGCGGGGGAGGTGGGAGATTGACTTGGACTGGGGGTCCTCATCGGGCGGGGAGGGAGACATGGTTGGGCCCGGCAGACCGGCGGGGGGACAGGGGGGGCAGAAGGGGGGTGAAGCGTGGATGGGCGGGGAGCGGGTGTTAGGGGTGTTACTGGTCGTCTTAAATAGGTACTGATTCTGAATTGACGCATTGTATATATTATGAATCTTTTAGATAAATGTAGTTTATTGTTTTCATGTTATATATTATTTTAATGTACATTTTCATTTGTAAAGAAAACCATTTGAAGAATGATCTGTGTCAATTGCATTTAGCAATGCTTGTTGGTTATTTAGTTTACTTGGTGACACCTTGAAGATTGTGCGCTCGTGAGAGACAGGCTTGTGACTGTCCTCGCGCTAGTGAGAAGAGCCTCGCGCTGGTCTCGTGGCTGAGGCTATAAATACTAGCCTCAGCCAACCGCCAAACGCTTTGTCTCTCGTTTTGCTAGCGAGAGCTTCTGTCTCTACGTTAGGGATTTCCTAGCCTTGATTCCCAGTCCTAGCGCAGGTTTGCCTAAGCCCCGGCATTATTTCCCTTCGTTGTATTCGACTACCGGGACTCCGGAAGCCTTGACTGTCAGCGTCTTTGATTTATTCAGGAAGACGACGTGACAGGTATCGACGTTCATCTGCGGCAGCCGGGAGGTTTGTTTTCCCCGCTGATCTCCTCCTCCGGCAGTCGGTTCGAGTCTCCTGTACTACGAGCTGAGAAATTAGTAGAAGAACAGTAAGACGTTTCTTTTTACAGTTTTAAAAGCCACGTTTAATTTAAATAAACAATAGGAAGTGGCAAGAGTGAAAGACTTTGAAGTTTCCTCGGACGCTTAAGAAACTCATCGCGTCAAGGGAAGCTGATCTTTAAACAAGCCTTGGTAAAGGCAAACTTATTACATTTATAGCACTGGTACTTGGTAAACTGACTAGCGCTAATTACCAAAAGTGATTCCAAAGCAAGGATTTTTGAAGGGATTAATGACTCCTTATGAGAGAGCCGATCTCAGTGAAGAGTTAAGCGCTTAAAAGCGCTCTGGAGAAAATAAATAAGACTTTGTAAATGCAACAGTGTAAAATAGGCAAACAGAACTTTTATGGACAATGTTGAGCAATGTTGACTTATTTTCTGAGTATTGCAAGAAAAGGTTAACATATTTACAAGATTAGATTGGAATATAATCTTAGGAGAAAGAGTGTATTTAGACAGGCTGTATTTTTTCCTGATTCTTCCTGTCTCTCAATTGCAGAGTCTCTTTACAGAAGAATTAATTCAAAGACTCAGGTATGATCTTGCATGTGTTCTTTGAGTTCTGTTAAAACTAACCACACTAATTTAATCGGTAGTTCACTCAGTTAAAGTGCCAAGCTATTTTGACATGTTGTGTTTCCTCAAAAGGTGTCGAGTTTAGAACCTGAGTTAAAACTTCAGTAAAGTGCGAACAAGGGTCAGATGGATTTATGGTCAGTAAGCACAATGATTAAATTATAGTGATAGTTAGTTAAGAAGTTTTCAGCAAGCTAATTGTTGGTCATATTGTTCACATTGCATCGCAGTACTGCTTGAAGACAGCGCAGAATTTATCTAGCAGAAGGTCCTCGGCCTGGAGCACTTCCTAGAGAGACACAACCGAAGATTTAATATTGTATAATTTGTTGTGCGTCTCTCTGTCCACTTCCCCTTTCCCTGGGGGAGAAGTCAATTCAGTCAGTGTCCAAGTCCTGATTGTGTTGGTTGATCCTTGAGGGAGTTGGGAGTTTGCAGCTCGAGAGGAAACGTCAGAAGAGTCTCGCAGGGCTCCACAACAGTAGACAAAGCCAAACTTCCAATTTAAAATCGTTTCCTTTCAAGTCTGCAAACTCACCCTCATGGATGCTTCACAGTTGTCACAGTTAGTCCAGAAGATGACAGTGGAGATGGAAAAATTACGTTTAGAGAATCAATCGCTTCGTCAGGAGCTAGATGAGACTAGGGTTGGATTCTCGTCTTGGAGGGATTCTTCTAAGGAGAAGAAACCAGTTTTAGCGCCAACCAGATTTGGAGTTGAGGTTATTCAGCCTCATACCTCAGAAGTTCAGTCAGAAAAACAACCAGTTCAAGTAACTGTTGTTACTCCCACACCTGTCCCTTTGGCTAATCCTGAAAGGTTTACTGGGGATAATAGCAGATTTGCAACCTTTTTTAGTCAATGTCAATTGCATTTCATGTGTAAACCTCAAATTTTTTCTTCTGATTCTGCTAAGGTGGCTTTTATAATTTCTTATCTGGGAGGGGTGGCTGCTAATTGGGCCATGCCTTTAGTAGACAATAATGATCCTTTGCTTCACAATTTGCAGAATTTTAAGTTGGCCATGTCCAGTTTATTCGCCAAACATACCTTAATTCAATCTTCTGATAATGAGTTGTTGAGTCTTCGCCAAGGGACCAAGGACCTTGTATCTTATATAACTACCTTTAATAGACTTCTGTCTGAAACTCGTTGGCCTGAGGAGAAGAGGATTTCTTTATTTTATAGAGGTCTAAAAGATGATTTAAAAGACTCCCTTTCGCACATAGTGAATTTACCTGATGGGTTTAAGGAATTTCAGGATCTAGTGGTTAGACTTGATCACAGATTGGGTGAACGTAGAAATGAAAAATCTAGGAGTGACTTTAGAAGTCCTCTAGTTAAAGTTGAGAAAAAAGAGTCTGAGGTTAAGAATGTTTTTGTCGAATCTGTTTTACCGGGTGGGTTCAAAGGGCCTTTAACTCCTGAAGAAAAAGAACGTAGGCGTAAGGGTAATTTATGTTTATACTGTGGCAAACCAGGACATTTTGCCAAGGATTGTTCTGTGAAAGCCACAAAAAAGAAAGTTTTAGTTGTCGAAACTCTCCCTAGTAAGCCGTCGGAAAACTAAAATACTCGAGGAAAGCTGAGATCGTTCCCTCGAGCAAATCTTCTTCTAAGATCTCCAAATTTGTCACCAATGTAACTACACATATTCCCAAACATTTTACTATTCGGATGGTCTTTATCCTAACTACTCTTCAAAGACATAGCATTCCTGTACTTTTGGATTCTGGGGCTACTGGGAATTTCTTTGATATTGGGTTTGCCCATAAATTGAATCTGAAATTTGTTACTAAGGAGGAACCTGAATCTGTGAGAGCAGTTGATGGTTCGGTTTTATCTTCTGGTATGATTCAGTTTAGCACCGAACCATTGACGTTGGTAGCAGATAATGGGCATACGGAGAAAGTGGTTTTTGATCTTATTGATGCTCCAAGTTTTGGGGTCATCCTGGGCATTCCTTGGTTGGAATTGCATAATCCAAATATTGATTGGATTAAAAGGACTGTTACTTTGGAGTCTTCTTTTTGTAAATTACACTGTTATCAAGAAACCAAAGATCCGGTGATGCCCCTTTTTTGTGCAGCTCTAACTGCGGAAGATAATAGGCTCCCAGTTGAGTATAGAAATTTTTCTAAGGTTTTTGATCCTGTTGAAGCAACCAAATTACCACCTCACAGAATTTTTGATTGCAGAATTGATTTAGTTCCTGGTGCTATTCTACCATGTAGTAGAATTTATGCTTTAACCGAACCTGAAAATGTTTATTTAAGGAGCTATTTGGATGAGCTTTTGGAGTTAGGTTTCATTCGACATTCTACCTCTCCTGTTTCGTCTCCTCTTTTCTTCGTTTCGAAGAAGTCTGGGGATCTGAGGGCTTGTATTGATTACAGAAAGGTTAATAAAGCAACCATTAAGAATAGGTATCCATTGCCTTTGATTCCAGTGCTTCTTAATCAAATTAAGGGTTCTAGTGTTTACACCAAACTGGATCTTAGGGGAGCATATCATTTGATTAGAGTTAAAGAAGGAGATGAGTGGAAGACCGCCTTTCGTATGAAATTTGGTCTTTTTGAGTATACGGTTATGCCTTTTGGTCTTTGCAACGCTCCAGCAGCCTTTCAATATTTTATTAATGAGGTCTTGCATGATCTGTTGGATGTCTGTTGCATCGTTTATATTGATGACATTTTAATTTATTCTAAAAATATGGAAGAACATGTACAACATGTTCAGTTAGTGTTACAGAAATTAAGAGATCATTCTTTATATGCTAAATTGGAAAAATGTGTTTTCAATGCTTCTCAAGTGGAATTTCTCGGCTATTGTTTATCTCCTGAGGGGATTCATATGGATCCAAAGAAAGTCGAAGCAATTCTTACCTGGCCAATTCCTGCTTCAATTAAAGACACGCAGAGAATTCTGGGATTTGCTAATTTCTATAGGCGATTCATTTCTAAGTTTTCAGATATTGTCACTCCCATTACTCAGTTATTGAAAAAAGGGAAGGTCTTCTCTTGGACTGAAGAAGCTGATCAAGCGTTTTCATTGTTGAAGAAGGCTTTTACCTCTGCTCCTATTTTGGTTCATCCTGATCCTGATAGACCTTTCTTTGTGGAAGCAGATGCTTCACAGACTGCTATTGGTGGGGTGTTGCTTCAAAAGGATGCAAATACTGGTCACTTCCATCCTATTGCTTTTTTTTCTAGGAAATTGCTTTTAGCTGAGCAAAATTATACTATTGCGGAACGTGAACTGTTAGCCATTAAAGATGTGTTCCAAGAATGGAGACATCACCTTTTGGGAGCTAAACACACTATTACTGTTTATTCTGATCATAAAAACTTGCAATTTTATTCCACTGTTAAGGCTTTTACTCCTAGACAGATGAGGTGGTTACAGTTCCTTAGTGAATTTGATTTTTTAATTATGTATCGACCTGGAAAAAAGCAGTTATTATCTGACACACTTTCACGTTTAGTATGTGAAAAAGATTTAAATTCTGTTAAAGATCCCCCCAGCATTTTGCCTTTAGAAAAAATTGCTGCTGGAATTCATTCTGAAAGTTTTTTGGATTCTGTTAGAATGGAGTTAAAACATTTTGATGTTCATGAATGGTTATTAAAGAATGGTAATTCCATTAAAGATGGTTTTTTCTATCACAATGACAAATTGTTTATTCCCACAAGAGATTTACAGGATAAGGTCATGCAATGGAATCATGATTTGGCGATTGCTGCACATCCAGGTATTAACAAAACCCTGGAGTTGTGTCAACGTCATTTTTGGTGGGAAAAAATGATTTCTATTATTCAACAATTTGTGAAAACCTGTCCAGTTTGTTCTCGTCAAAAGGCTTTACATGAGGTTCCTATGGGTTTACTTCGTCCTATGACTATTCCGCCACATCCTTGGCATACAATCAGTTTAGATTTTATTACTGATCTCCCTAAATCTAATGGGTTTACTACAGTTCTTGTGGTGGTGGATTTGTTATCTAAAATGGGACATTTTATTCCGTTACACAAGATTCCCTCGGCGACTGAATTCAGTGCTGTATTTTTATCTAATATTGTGAAACTTCATGGTCTCCCCTCAAAGATTATTTCGGACAGGGGTCCTCAGTTCATTTCTAAATTCTGGTCGCAACTTAGCAAACTCTTGGGAATCGAGTTGGCTCTGTCTTCTTCTTTTCATCCACAGACGGATGGTCAGACGGAGAGATTGAATCAGCATGTTGAACAGGGTTTAAGATGTTTGTTAACTACCTCCTCTCACCCTTGGGATGAAGTGTTACCTTGGGCTGAATTTTCCTATAATAATACCACTCATTCAGCTTTGGGTTGTTCTCCCTTTTATTTTCTCACTGGTCAACACCCAAGATCTATTCCTATTCTCTTACCAGATGAACAATTGTCTATGCCAGCTGTTACTGATAGGTTGACTCATCTGTTGGATATCCAAGATAAGGCTAGAAAACAATGGGTAAAAAGTAAGTTATCTATGAAAAAGACTGCTGATTCTCATCGTAAAGCTGCCCCTTTGTATAAGGAAGGTCAGTTGGTATGGTTATCCACCAGGAACATTCAGTTGGAGGGTCCCAGGAAATTGAAACCCAGATTTATTGGGCCTTTTGAAGTTAAGAAAGTTCTGAACCCTGTATCTGTAAAATTAGTTTTACCTGAGGAATATGCTATTCACCCTGTTTTTCATGTCTCTCTGTTAAAACCTTTTGAACCTTCTACTCGTGCTGATAACCCGCCACCACCAGTAATTGTCGGGGACCATGTTGAGTACGAGGTTAAATCCATTATAGATTCCAAGAGGATTCGGGGTGCCTTGTTTTATTTGGTTGATTGGAAAGGTTATGATCTTTCTGAGCGATCTTGGGAACCTGAAAAAAATGTCCATGCTCCTAGGTTGGTTAGATCTTTTCATGCTCTGCATCCTGATAAACCTAGACCTGTAAGACGACCTTTGGGGGGAGGAACTGTTAGGGGTGTTACTGGTCGTCTTAAATAGGTACTGATTCTGAATTGACGCATTGTATATATTATGAATCTTTTAGATAAATGTAGTTTATTGTTTTCATGTTATATATTATTTTAATGTACATTTTCATTTGTAAAGAAAACCATTTGAAGAATGATCTGTGTCAATTGCATTTAGCAATGCTTGTTGGTTATTTAGTTTACTTGGTGACACCTTGAAGATTGTGCGCTCGTGAGAGACAGGCTTGTGACTGTCCTCGCGCTAGTGAGAAGAGCCTCGCGCTGGTCTCGTGGCTGAGGCTATAAATACTAGCCTCAGCCAACCGCCAAACGCTTTGTCTCTCGTTTTGCTAGCGAGAGCTTCTGTCTCTACGTTAGGGATTTCCAAGCCTTGATTCCCAGTCCTAGCGCAGGTTTGCCTAAGCCCCGGCATTATTTCCCTTCGTTGTATTCGACTACCGGGACTCCGGAAGCCTTGACTGTCAGCGTCTTTGATTTATTCAGGAAGACGACGTGACAGGTATCGACGTTCATCTGCGGCAGCCGGGAGGTTTGTTTTCCCCGCTGATCTCCTCCTCCGGCAGTCGGTTCGAGTCTCCTGTACTACGAGCTGAGAAATTAGTAGAAGAACAGTAAGACGTTTCTTTTTACAGTTTTAAAAGCCACGTTTAATTTAAATAAACAATAGGAAGTGGCAAGAGTGAAAGACTTTGAAGTTTCCTTGGACGCTTAAGAAACTCATCGCGTCAAGGGAAGCTGATCTTTAAACAAGCCTTGGTAAAGGCAAACTTATTACATTTATAGCACTGGTACTTGGTAAACTGACTAGCGCTAATTACCAAAAGTGATTCCAAAGCAAGGATTTTTGAAGGGATTAATGACTCCTTATGAGAGAGCCGATCTCAGTGAAGAGTTAAGCGCTTAAAAGCGCTCTGGAGAAAATAAATAAGACTTTGTAAATGCAACAGTGTAAAATAGGCAAACAGAACTTTTATGGACAATGTTGAGCAATGTTGACTTATTTTCTGAGTATTGCAAGAAAAGGTTAACATATTTACAAGATTAGATTGGAATATAATCTTAGGAGAAAGAGTGTATTTAGACAGGCTGTATTTTTTCCTGTATCTTCCTGTCTCTCAATTGCAGAGTCTCTTTACAGAAGAATTAATTCAAAGACTCAGGTATGATCTTGCATGTGTTCTTTGAGTTCTGTTAAAACTAACCACACTAATTTAATCGGTAGTTCACTCAGTTAAAGTGCCAAGCTATTTTGACATGTTGTGTTTCCTCAAAAGGTGTCGAGTTTAGAACCTGAGTTAAAACTTCAGTAAAGTGCGAACAAGGGTCAGATGGATTTATGGTCAGTAAGCACAATGATTAAATTATAGTGATAGTTAGTTAAGAAGTTTTCAGCAAGCTAATTGTTGGTCATATTGTTCACATTGCATCGCAGTACTGCTTGAAGACAGCGCAGAATTTATCTAGCAGAAGGTCCTCGGCCTGGAGCACTTCCTAGAGAGACACAACCGAAGATTTAATATTGTATAATTTGTTGTGCGTCTCTCTGTCCACTTCCCCTTTCCCTGGGGGAGAAGTCAATTCAGTCAGTGTCCAAGTCCTGATTGTGTTGGTTGATCCTTGAGGGAGTTGGGAGTTTGCAGCTCGAGAGGAAACGTCAGAAGAGTCTCGCAGGGCTCCACAACAGCGGGGGCGTGGCGCGGCAGGCCCGAGGGGGGCGGTTGGGGGGTGGGGAGGGGGGCAACGGGTGGAATCGGGGAGGCGGGGAGGGGGTCAGGGACAGCCAGGGGGGGCGTGGGGGTGTGGGGTGTGCGAAGGGTTGGGGGGGCTCAGGGGGGGCTGGGGTGGTGCGGGGTGGGGTTGGGGGAATGGGGGGCGGGGGGGCGGCCGGCGCGATGGGGAGAACACGCGGCGACGTGGGGAAGGGGCGCGCCAGTGAGTTGGGGGGTGAGTTTTCCTCGGTATGCTGGACTTCTCCAAATTTTCCTTGGCAGGAGCAGTTGGCAGGGGGTTCGGGTGAGCAGCATGCGGCTCCAACCCACCGAGTGGATGGGCCAGCTCTGCCTTGTACGGGCGGTCGCGCTCCAACGAGGGACCATGTACAGGAGAACGATGGATGGCAGGGCCATGGACCGCTGCCGCCCCCACCCCGATGGGTCGGGACGGCCGCCGGGGGAAGGGGTCAGAGTGAAAATGTGTGTGGATACCCGGATTACCAATCGGAGAGGGGGAGAAGGGGGAGTGTGGACTTGGGGGAATTGATGACAGCGTGCAGGGATAAGGCTGGTTTGAGCAGGGTGAGCACTGGTCGGGCACAGCAGTGGGGGGATGGTGTAGGAGGCGGGGAGATGGAGTCAGAGGAGGAGGGGGAGTTGCGGGAGGGGGGACACGAGTAATGTTGTTGGAAGTGTTTTGCAGGTATGCCCCGGGCAGTCGGTGCCGCGAGTGACGCCCCCCCCAGCGGAACTGGTTAGGCGGCGGGATCCAGTGCGGACGCCAGCCTTGACGCCAGGTAAGGCAGGGGCACAGTCGGGGAGTGGCTTGGGCGGGCCTCATGAGGCTGGGTGCTCGGAGTGGCGGATGGTGGAGGCACGCCGCGGGGTGGCCAGGTGTCTGTGGGTACGGATGCGAAAGGGGGAGATTTGATGCGTTTGGTGAAGGGCAGGTATGTGTCGGATGCGGGGGTGGGTACGGGGACGGAAGGGGCGGCGGGCGCAGTGGCGACGGCAAGCGCGGGAGCGGGTGACGTGGTGTGGTCCGTAGGGCCGGCGGCGTCTGGCGTCGGGGCGAAGGAGAGTTGCGATGTGCCGGTCAAGAGGATGCCGTACATGGGGGTGGCACTTGTCACTGGCGACTAAGGAAAAGATTTGGAAAGGGGAATATGGGGAGATTTTAAAACTGCTGCACAGGGAGTTGATGGCTAAGGAGGGTTCGAAGGAGGAAGAGCAGGAGTTGGCTAGGCGCCGCAAGGTGCCGGTAACCATTGAGAACTGGTCGGCGGCCTTTTTGATTTACGCCAGTGTGTACTGCGAGAAGTACCTGGACTGGTCGGTGGCGTTGTTCAAATATATAGATGTGGTGCGGCGGGCGCAGGTGACGTACAGCGGGCTCGCATGGTCGCATTATGACGAGGAGTTTCGGGCGCGGATGCCGTCGGACCCTGAGGCGAAGTGGGGAGAACTTGAGGCGGACCTATATCAGCAGACGATGAGTGGCGCGAAGTTTGGTCGCACCATCTACACAGCCAGTGGGCTTCCGCTGGCGGCGCCGCCCTTTGCGGCCCACCCCACCCGTGGGGGGGTGGGGTCGGGGGATCCAGGAAGTGCGACTAGCGTCGGGGCATGCTGGGACTTCAATAGGGGGTCCTGTCTCAGGCAAGTGTGCCGTTTCCGGCACGAATGCTCCAAGTGCGGGAAGAGACACCCAGTGGTGCGCTGCTGGGGGCTCGGGGGAGGGCCCGCACAGGGGCAGCAGCCGGCCGTGGCCTCCGGTAGGGGGAGGGGGGGCAACAGGGGGGAGCGGCGCCTTGGGAAAATGGCTCATACGCCGGTTAGTTTGGACAGGCTCGAGCCTCTGTTGGCGGTGTATCCGCGGGCGGAGGAGGCGACCGTGCTGCGTCGGGGTTTCAGGGAGGGTTTTCGGTTGGAGTACGAAGGTCCCAGGATTGCTCGGTGGGCGGAGAACCTGAAATCCGTGAACGCGCACAAAGGCATCGTTCGGGAGAAGCTGTTCAAGGAGGTGAAGGAAGGGAGAATGGTGGGCCCTTTTCAGGAGCCGCCCCTGCCGGACCTGATCATTTCACGATCGGGGTGGTCCCGAAGAAGGAGCCGGGTCAGTTTCGACTGATTCAGCATTTGCCCTGGCCGGAAGGTACGTCGGTGAATGATTACATTTCGGCGGAGTTGGCGTCGGTGTCTTACTCGTCGGTGGACGTTGCGAGGAGGCTGGTGACGGCGGCGGGACGGGGTGCGCTCATGGCAAAATGCGACGTGAAATCGGCGTTTCGGCTGTTGCCGGTACATCCAGCGGATCATCAGCTGCTGGGGATACAGTTTGAGGGCCACATTTTCGTGGATAGAGTGCTGCCCATGGGGTGCTCCATGTCGTGTGCTCTGTTTGAGAGGTTTAGCTCCTTTTTGCAGTGGGCTTTTTCCTGGCGCACAGGCTCTGAGGCGGTGACACACTATCTGGACGACTTCTTTCTGGTGGGTCGGTCCGGTTCGACGGACTGCCGGCGGCAGCTGGACAGTTTTACGGACTTGATGGGTTACCTAGGGGTGCCCCTGGCGCCGGAGAAGACTCAGGCTCCCAGCACAGTGCTGTCCTTTCTCGGGATAGAGCTCAACTCAGCGGCCATGGAAGCACGCCTACCGGAGGAGAAGCGAGTGGTGATGGTGGACTTGGTGAGGGACATGTTGGTCAAGAGGAAGGTGAAGGTGCGGGAGGTGCAGGTGCTGTTGGGGCACTTGGACTTTGCGTGCCGGGTGGTGCGAGCGGGGCGGACGTTTTGCCGCCGGCTGGGATTGGCATTGTCCGGTTCGACGTTACCACACCATCAAGTGCGCCTGTCAGCGGGGTCGAGAGAGGATTTGAGCATGTGGCTGGCGTTTTTGGAGCGTTTCAATGGAGTTCCTATGGCGCCGCCGGAAGATTGGCAGTGGGACGTCACTATGTCATCCGATGCGGCAGGAGTCGGGGGTTTCGGGCTCTACTGGGCGGGGAGATGGTGCACGGAACAGGGGCCAGCGCAGTGGCAGGCGGGGGGGCGGAGTATTGCGTTCTTGGAGCTCTTTCCGCTGGTGGTGGCAGTGATGGTGTGGGCACAGGACCTGGCGCACAAGCGGGTCTTGTTCAAGGTGGAAAATATGTCGGTAGTGCAGGTGGTGAACCGGCAGTCCGCGAGGGAGGCCCAAGTGCTGAAGTTGATGCGCGTCTTTGTGTTGAGGTATCTGGAGCACGACATACTGTTTCAGGCGCAGCATGTACCGGGAGTGGACAATGACATTGCGGATGCTTTGTCTCGTTCACAGTGGCAGAGGTTCCATGGGCTAGCCACGGAGGTGGACGCAGTCAAGACGAAGGTGCCGGAGGAGCTCTGGACGGTGGGAGAGCGCGGGTCGTTCAACTGGTGAAGTCGTCGGTGGCGGCATCCACATGGAGGGCTTATGAGCAGGCTTGGTTGGAGTTTCTACGTTCGGGGGCGGTAAGGCGACGTGGCAAGTGGCGTCGGGAGGAGCAAGTGGTGCGTTTCATGCTCGGTCTGATGGATAAGGGGCAGGCGAGGGTGACGATTGCGGGGAAGTTGGCTGGAGTGGCGTTCATGGGTAAGCTCTGGTGGGGTTATGCACCGTCGGCGGGAGAGTTGGGGGGTAGGCTGCTGGAAGGTTGGGAGAGAGAGAAGGGGGCACGAGCGCGGCGGCGGCGGCCAATTACGGAAGTGATGCTGGAAGGTTTGGTGCGCCTCCTACCGGGGGTGTGCAGGGATCAGGCGGAGACGGTGCTGTTTCCGCTTTGATGTCATGGATGTTTTTTGGGGCTTTTCGGGTGTCGGAGCTGGTGGGATTGCGCGGGGGGCCGGGAGTGAGTTGGGAAGAGGTGGAGTTGCGGGGCCGGGAGGTAGCGGTGCGTTTGCGGCGGTCTAAGACCGATCAGCGCGGAGAAGGCACGTAGGTGGTACTAGGTCTGGGGAGGTCGGCGGCGGTGTGTCCGGCGGCGTGGGGGAGACAGTTGGCAGACCGGAGGGAGCAGGACGGGGCGGAGGTGTTTGGCCGGCAGGGTGCGGGGCGAGTGACGGCGGCTCAGCTGCTATGGGTCCTGCGGCACGCCCTACGGTCCATGGGTGAGGACCCGAAGGAATTCGGGACGCATTCATTTCGCATTGGTGTAGCAACGGAGGCGGCGCGACTGGGTTGGGGTTGAGAGGAGATAAAGCGGCTGACGTGTTAGGCCCATTGCTTACATATGTATCTTTGCAGGTTCGGTGGCGGGGCCGACTTCGGCAGCGATGTGCATTTACGTTGTGGGCCATTCCTTTGTTAAGAGAGCGGAGAAGGCCGAATGGGAAAAACACAGGAACCTCAATTTGGAGTTGGATGAACAGTTGTTTAGGTGTCATTGGAGGGGGAAAGGGGGTATGCGTTGGCACGAGTTGGTGCCGGTTTTGAACAAGGTTGTGCGGGGGGGGGGTCTGTCCAGATGTGGTGGTCATCCATTTGGGTGAAAACGATTTGGTGCAGTGTAAGGGACTGGCACTGGTGAAACAAATGAAAAGGGACTTGCTGGAAATCAGGAGACAGTGGGCGGGGTGCTATGTCATTTGGTCTGAATTTATTCCTAGGCGGTACTGGAGGGGGGCAGAGAGGCCTGCAGCTATTGACAGGACATGGAGGAAAATTAACAGGGAAATGAGGGTTTTTTGTGACAAAGAGGGGGTAGGTAGGATGGTGCATCCGGAGTTGAGGTATGGGGTAGTGTACTTCTTCAGGGAGGATGGCGTGCACTTGTCACGATACGGGATGGAGCTACATATTGTGCAGATGAAGGAGGCGGTAGATCAGGCGGTTGGGGTGCGCAGGTATCCAAAGGTGTAAGGGCCCTAGGGGGGGTCGAAAGCCATATGGGGCTTTCGAGTGGCGCTTTTCCTAGTTAAGGGGGGGTAGGAGAGGAGGAATGAGGTATCATGGACAGAGGGGGAGGGAGTGTACAGTTGGCAGGAGTTGTAAAACAGTTGAGGCAGGCGTTTGGGTAATTGGTAAATATGTATATGTTGTTGCGGGGGAACTTTTTAGGGGTGGGGGTTTGAACAGGTACGTGTTTATTTAGTTAGGACGAGTTTTGTACGGCAAAGGCCAAGGATATGTTTTGTTAAGATGCGCCTGTTCCCAATAAAGCGGCCTTTATCACACCTTAAAATGTCTCCGGTCGGTCTTTCCCCTACCCGTCTCCCGATGAGCCCCAATGGGGCTTTGCGGGGGGTGGCCGACCGGAGGGAGACTCACCCCCCCAGGGAAGTTTGGGGCCCCGGGAGGAAGGGAGTGGGGAAGACATTGAGCGAGGGACAGGAAGCAGGTTTGGGCTGGTTGGGCTCCTTGGGCTGGTTTGGGCTCCTTTTGGGCTGTAGGGGTATAATTACGGCCATTTTGGGTCACTGGGCACCATTTTGGTGACAGTGACCCAGCAGCCGAGCAGTAGCAAGTTGTTGTCCCACCCGCCCGCCCCTGGTAGGGAGGTCTTGGGGGGGAAGGGTTGGAGGACTTGTCTTTTCCTAGGGGTATCCATGGAGGGGTTGTTGGGAGCAGGTGTGTGGTTTAGGTCTGAAGGGTTGATGTCGCTGGGGGCAGGTGCTGGAAATAAATTTGGATGGCGCTTTTCCTAGTTAAGGGGGGGGTAGGAGAGGAGGAATGAGGTATCATGGACAGAGAGGGAGGGAGTGTACCCCCCCCATCTCCCGATGGCCCCCAATTGAGCACTCGTGTCAAGTGAATCAAACTTTTGAATTTGGGCATATAAAAATAGGAGGAATATGAATGAACAGGAGAAAGAAAGGCAAGCTGTTGCTATTTCTTTGTTTAATGAAAATGTGATTCCCACGGATTTGAACTCTAAATCAGCAATTGTTTCCAATCCACAGGAATTCTCTGTAACGCAGAATCTAACAATTTTGGAATAGCTTTCCAAGCGTGAAGTAAACAAATGGTAGGAGGTCACCTCTCTCACCAACTATGTTGAAGTAGGTTGGGTACCTAGAGGATTGAGGATTTCCATTGTTCCCACCTATGAGAACCCCAATCCGGATCTCCTTAATGAATGGGCACAATACATGGCCAAAACCTGTAAGGGGATTTTGGAAATGCCGATAAAGTATGCAAAAATTGATTTGAATCAGACACTTTGGAATTAATTAAAGTAAGACAAGAACAGGAGAAACACAAAACAGAAAGTGTGGTGATTGAGTTTCTAAAAGGTCTGGAAGCCTGACTGAAATCTTATGAGGATACCATTAAAATAAAGCAACAACGCCAATTCTTACGCGATAAG
The DNA here is from genome assembly GCF_964261635.1 of Lissotriton helveticus. Classification (NCBI taxonomy): domain Eukaryota; kingdom Metazoa; phylum Chordata; class Amphibia; order Caudata; family Salamandridae; genus Lissotriton; species Lissotriton helveticus. The sequence continues at coordinate 200,857,746 of NC_136062.1, read as the reverse complement.
AAGGACTGTGCTGAGGGGAGGATCCTAACTTACGCGAAAGGATTTGATTGGGCACAAGGAGACCTACGTGTAATTCAACAACAGAATCAGCAGGAGGTGGTATCAACTGATTCCAGCTCTGATCTCAGTTCTGATTCAGAGAGACTAGCTGTCCCTTTAGGCACGTGCCATCTCACGTTCCTACACGAATTCCAGATATTAAAACAAAAGAAGAAGGGATCGACAACACAAGGATAATCCGAGAAGAAGAGGCGAGGAAGAGGACGAGGAAGAGGGCAAAGCAAAGGAAAAGCAAAGGGCTCAAACAAACAAACAGAGTAAGACAAAGACATGGTGGGCTTACCAGAAACCGCACGAAGTGTCTAACAAAATATCAAGACATGATGGATGAAAAAACTATCGTCAATTTATCATCTAGGGAATTAACTAATGATGAAGAGTCCCTTCTCAAATTGGGTCTATCATACTGTCCCTCAAAAGATATGAACTATGTGGACACAAAGATCGACCTGTTCCTGTATAAAAGGAAGCTGAAGTTAATGAAATTACATAAAATGCTAACTACCACTGCTAATAAACCTGTAAGGAGAGATAGGCTTTTAACCAACGCTTCTGAAATGGCATTGCCCTTCACTTTACAAGAAATTGATTCCATCCTAACAATACACTCTCTGGATGAAAATTCTATCAATGGGACACAAGGACAGGAAAGCAACGAAATTTTTAAACAAATGGGGTTTTCTCTAGACGATTCTGTCAACAGTGGTTTTAAACCCAAATCAAGATTTATCCCAAATGTCCCCCATGATAATATCGAGGCCTTTAACTCTGTCATGATCCATGAATTATCTCAACTACGGAAAACCTGTAAGATGAGTGGCAAAGACAATCTCATCAAGGGATAACGTATTGCCCTCAAACAGCTCACTGAGTATCCGAACATAGTAATAAAGCCCACAGAAAAAGGGGGCAACATTGTTTTGATGGATGCACAAGATTATAGAAGGGAAGCCCTCAGCCAACTCAGTGATATCTCCTGTTACGAACAGATCACTTGGGACATTTACAGGGACAGTTTCATTAGTTATCATGAAATGTTGAAAAATTGGTGGGTCAGATGTCTATTAAGTTATGATGAATACCTGTTTTTGGAGAATGACCATCCCTGCATACCATGTCTATACCTACTCCCGAAAGTTCATAAACATCCAACTAGACCACCAGGGAGACCCATTGTGTCATCTAATGGGGGTCTCCTCGAAGACACCTCTATTTTTTTAGATTCCTTTTTAGCGCCATTTTTGACCAATTTGAGGTCTTATTGCCGTGATAGTACGGATTTTCTAAAGAGGATACATGATGTTAAATGGGAGAGTACCTTTTTCATGATATCATTAGATGTGTGCTCATTGTACACATGTATCGAACAAAGAAAGGGAGTGGCAGCGTGTATGTACTTTTTGAAGGGCAGGTCGTTATCATTGTTAGAGCATACAAACATGCTAGGAGCCATGATGCTGTTCTGCCTTAAACAGAACATTTTTATGTACGAGAGAGCAGTGTACAAACAAAAGTCGGGCGTGGCCATGGGCACCTGCTTCGCCCCCAGCCTAGCTATTCTTTTCCTGGGCTGGTGGGAGGAGCAGGTGGTGTGGACCGAGCAACATGATAGATTCACTAAACACATCCCAATTTGGATCAAGTACATAGACGACTTGTTCCTCATTTGGGATGGTGATGAGAAGAGTGCCTGGGAATTCCTTCACACTTTGTAAACCAATGATCTGAATCTCAGTTTCACCTACACCATCAGTAGCACTTACTGTGAATTTCTAGATGTTGCAATTGAGATCGAGGGAAATAAACTGCAATTTCACTTTTTAGAAAAAAGACAGCAGGTAACAGTAATTTGCATGCTGCAAGTCATCACCCTACTCCACTTGTACACAGCATACCTTACAGCGAACTATTGCAAGCTCGCCGTAACTGCAGCAATGATGAGACCTACAAAAAGAAACCAACCAATATCAAATACACATATTTACAACGATGTTATTCAGAGAAAATCCTCAATCAGGTCAGTAATAAAAGTGAGAATAACAGACCTTAACTCATTACTACGTATAACAAAAGATCCCAACTTTTAAGGCGCTTACTCAGGAAACATTGGCACCTCTTAGTTACTGATCCCATCATTGGCAACTCTATAGGGGCTGCCCCACAGGTAACATACAGACAACCTAAGTCATTGAGGGATTCCCTGGTGCACAGTTACCAGGAACAAGATATATTATTTATCTAAACACTAGAATTCCGTTTGGAATGAACAGCAGTGATCAATTAACTACCCACATTGGCTGAATATTGGGTTGGGTTTACATTTATTGCAAATTTAGAACTGATACAATGTTACTACTCCTATTTTGAAATAATGACCATTCTTTTTTATTATTATGTATGTCTCCATCTGCATTGCACTTATGATACACATTTTATGCATTTTTTAATACAACCACAATGAACTTCCACATATGGACACTTGCCCTTGATTGATAGACCTAATGCTGCTGTTGCTTCTTCGGAGCACCTTTTAGCTTACCCTCTTTTTGTTCTCAGTTTACGACAGTAACAATGAGGATGTAACTGGACAAAATATTGTTCTATTGCCGGTATATTTATTTAGATGCACTTGCCCTAATCTTGGAAATTTTTCCATATTTTTTCTTGAGCCTTGGGCTAATTTCCAGGCTAAGGTATGGGAAGCTTAGGATAGTCTGCATGATCAGTTAAAATTCATACCTGACTTACAGTCCACATGGGGGTTATTGGAGACGTGAGTTTGTATATATTGTGTTAATGCCTTTTTTATGATTATTCACTATTAGGTGACTTTACACTTTTCGTGCTGAAACGGAATAAATATATATATAAAAATACATTGCATTGATGATTGTCTTAAATAAGGACTAGGTGTCAGATATATTTATGACATTTAAATAATGTCCTTATTATTAATTGGGGATGTATGTTTGCAATTGTATTGATTTTCACATAGAAACTCACTGGATTGATGCTAGTCTTTTTTCTCTGTTATTCTGTTCTTCACGTATTTCTGTGGTGGATTGAGCACATAACAGTAACTTGACAAAGGCTAAATGCTGAAACGCGTTGTTTCTTTTGCACATAAAACTCTGTGCAAAGCCACTTGGTGTGCTGTCTCTTTCTTCAATTCCTATACAGAATGAACACTGATCTATGATATATATATATATATATATATATATATATATATATATATATATATATATATATATATATATATATATATATATATATATATATATATCCAAAAACATCCTTTCAAAGAAAAGATCAGAGGCCTGAGGGGAGTTCAGGGTAGGTAACCCGTTTATTTTCATCAATCCCAGCAGCGGCAGATGCATTTCGGCACACTCGCCTTCTTCGGTGCCCTGTGCTGTGAAGAGTCTTTCCCTAATGAGCTCCTCCTGGACAAATAATGGCCAGCACAAATGTCTCCTCCCCCTGCAAATGTTCTCCCACCAATAGGAGTTCGAATCCAGTCCAGCGAACTCCAAATCCCAGCAGGCACTGTCCCGGCGCTGCAGAGCAGGTGGTGTATGGGAGAGGGATCAACTGTAGGTTAGTGCCGGTACCAGGTGAGTCGGGTAGATCATAGACCAAGGAAAATGGGCGGGAGACCACCCCTAGTCCCCTGTGTCCGCAGCGCCAGTTCCAACAGTCACACACGCATAGGGGCAGTCAAATGTGAGACTTACAGCCCCCTCGAGATAAAATATCTCAGTCCATCCATGGTGTCCTGTAGTTTCTGGCGGACATCGGAATATACTGATTCCTCAGTTGTGAAGTCGCTGCAAGCAGCGGATTGCCGTTTTTATTCCGTGTCACTTGTTGCCGCGTGGCCCTCCGTTTTGCGCATTCGGCAGGCGCAACATTGTATCCAAAAACATCCTTTCAAAGAAAAGATCAGAGGCCTGAGGGGAGTTCAGGGTAGGTAACCCGTTTATTTCATCAATCCCAGCAGCGGCAGATGCATTTCGGCACACTCGCCTTCTTCGGTGCCCTGTGCTGTGAAGAGTCTTTCCCTAATGAGCTCCTCCTGGACAAATAATGGCCAGCACAAATGTCTGTGCAAAGCCACTTGGTGTGCTGTCTCTTTCTTCAATTCCTATACAGAATGAACACTGATCTATGATATATATATATATATATATATATATATATATATATATATATATATATATATATATATATATGTGTATTTATTTACCTGTAATTTTTAAACAAATCAGATGCCGTTACCGTGCATGCCTTAACCACGAATATGTAAGTATTTTATGGGAAAATATAAACCTATTTTATATATACACACATATATATATATTTGGGAAGGATTTATGTGCATATATATACATATATATATATGTCTTACAACAGATTCGCCCAGATACGAGACCGCACACCACTTCAGGTAGGTACAGCCTTTTATTTGAAAGGCATTCGGCTTCCCATCCCGTTGTTGGGTTCCTTGGCCTGACGCGTTTCAAAGCTTTTTTGCTTCTCTTCAGAGGCCTGTGTCGACAGCCATTGTTTACTTCCACATCTTCCACTGCGCACTTTTTTCAAAGTTGTTGGCTTCCGGTGCGCCTTCATAGTAGGAATTGATTGAACAATGCACGCTGGGACATGTAGTCATTATTGTAAATTGTTACCCTCCAGTGGGTTGGTCGTCTCCACGGCCTGGAACCGCTGTGATTTATTGTCTTACAACAGATTCACCCAGATACCAGACCTGTACTTTTCTGCTCTTGAATTTTGGTCCATGCTTCTCTCTATCTGATGTAAACTTAAAAGTACAACTCAGATCAACAATCTCTACTTCCTGTGGATTCTTCAAAGGAAACATAATTAGGCCTCTCTTCTATTACTCTTAGTGATCCTTTTCCTATTTCTATTCCAGAATCGTTATGTTGCTCAAACACACTGCACTAATCATGATCCACTTGAGCTTCTAGTCAAGACTCAGGACTGGCATGTTCTGTGTTTTGACAAATAGTTCCTGTGTCATATGCCTCAAAAATGCTTCTTCCTCTGAGCCACTTTCTTAACAGACCTACTAGACCACTGTTCTTGTCTCATTTGTGTGCCTCTCATTACTCACATCACTTGAACCATTTAGACCAGTTGACATCCAATTAAGTAAAAGCATCAACTTTCCAATGTACTTCCATCTAAATACCTAATGCTTAACCAACATTTCCTGACTCTTGCCTCTAAACTCCTTGACCTTTCCTTCTAGGTACTGCTACTGAGCCTGGTCTGCCATTTTGGTAGCCTGAAAATGTTGCCTTGTCACCTGCTGTACTCAGGATTATTATAACCCTTTTCACCATCCCCCTCTTTTCGTGTGACACAAAACCATTGCTTTTCAAATTACTTCAGATGGGCTCACATCTGTCAAACACTTTAATCCCAAAATAATGGCCCCAAACAAAATCAAATTCTTAAATCACTGGTTCTCAAACGCTTAAAATGGCTGTTGTACATACAGTGACGTGCCAGTATTTGGCAAGCCTCCTAACCCAGTCCTAAAGCATGCACCTAAAATTCAGCATAAAATCAGCATCAAGTTCACTTCCTCATGCACTTCTTAAAGTCCTATTGTGTTGTACAGCTTATACATTCTAAAGTAAAACTATGCGTTTGTTGGACAACATAACCATCAGAACTGTGCAAGTCTCATTCAACGCACACCATCCGCATATGTACCCCTAACCTTACAGGGTAACAAATGGATGGTCTATCTCAGAACATGACAACTCTGACTCCCCAAGGAAATCATGGTAACCGATCTCGAACCCTTTCACTCAGTTACTCATGCATACGTTATGTTATGTTAAAAAGTTTTTCTATAGCGCAAATCACCACTGGTCTCTAAGCGCTTACACAGAAAAGGTACATAACCTGCTGCCTCCTGAATCCCTCTGCCCTTGGCTCAGATTAGGGCGTAGGTGTTTTTTAAACAGATGGGTCTTCAAGTTCTTCCTGAAAGACAGTAATTGTGAGTCTTCCTTCAGGCTGACTGGTAACTCGTTCCAGATTTGCGGGATAAGTACGGACAGAGCTCTGCCCCCTTTGGATTTTAGCTTAAATCTGGGTTGAAACAAGTTGGAGACATTACTCGAGCGCAAGGCTCTACCTGGAGTATATCTCCTCAGACGTTGTTTGATGTATTCCGGGGCATTACCAAAAATGGCTTTGTGGGCCACGCAAAGACATTTGAACTGCACTCTGAATCCAACAGGCAGCCAGTGCAACTTCCGGAGCAACGGGGTTGCATGCGAATTCCTAGGTAATGAGTAGATCAATCTGGCTGCGTCGTTCTGAACAACCTGCAGTTTCCTCAAAAGCTTCTGCGGAAGGCCTAGATACAGGGCATTCCCATAGTCCAGCCGCGAGATAACTGTGGCTGACACTATGGATTGTAATGTGGGGGCCTATAGAATGGGTACTAACTTCTGGAGTTGCCTAAGCACCCCCGTGCACGACCTAACCACTGCCGAGACTTGGGGGGCCATAGAAAGGTCTGCATCAATCTTCAGCCCCAGGCTTTTTACCACCTTTCCAGGAATAGGTGTAGTCCCTAATTCTGGGGGCCAAAACAAATCACACCAGGGGTTTACTTGATTGGTCAGGACCAGTACCTCCGTTTTTTCGGCGTTGACTTTCAGGAGGTTGTTGGTCATCCAATTTACAGTGAATCTAAGCAGATTCCTTACCGATTCCTGCGTCCTCCAGCTGAACCAGTAGCTGGGTATCGTCGGCATAGTTGAAAATTTGGCAGTTCCTATGCATTAACTCCTCCACAAGAGATTGCAGGTAGATGTTCAACAGCAGGGGGGATAGTGCGGACCCCTGGGGTACCCCCCAGGCCACAGCATCTGCCTCCGAGAGCTGGTCTCCCAACTGCACTCTCTGGGTCCGACCCGTAAGAAAGGATTCAAGCTATTTGAACGCTTGCCCTGTTATTCCCAGCTTCCTGATACGGTCCAGCAAGATGGTGTGGCTGACTGTATCAAACGCCGCAGACAAGTCCAATAGAATCAGGGCACAAGGCTGTTATTATCTGCCCGGACTCTCAGCTCGTCAGCAACTGTGGCCATTACCAGTTCAGTGCTATGTTGGGGCCGAAAGCCCGCCTGCCTTGGGTGAAGTAAACCATGTTCTTCCAGGTAACCGGCCAGTGTATTCAGGACATGCTTTTCCAGGATCTTGCCCAGAAATGGCAGTTGGGAGATGGGCCTGTACTTCTTTAAGACCTTAGTATCCGCTCCTGCTTTTTTCAGGAGTGGAGTAACCCTAGCTTCTTTCAAGTGTGACGTGAGATAGCCCACTTCTAATGACTCATTTAAAAGGCTCAGCAGCTGACTTTGAATGCCGGGCAAGGCCATTTGAAAGATTCTCGGAGGGCATGGATCCATGCTAGATCCTGATTTTATTTGGCATGCAATGACCACCAGGCTCTCTTCATCTAGACCTGGGATACTGTTCAGCAACCCTGTCGGCTCCTGACAAACAGGGCCAGATGGTAGAAGAGGATCTACTGGGGTCACCCTAATATCCCTAATGAGGTCTTGCACTTTCCGGAGAAAGAAATTCTGAAAGGTTTCGCAGTCCGGTTGGTCAGTTGCAGGGATTTTCCCCTCCAACTGCGTTAACTCCCTAAGGATTGCAAATGTCTCCCTTTGTTTGTTCACAGCCCCTTTGATTCTATCCTCATAAAAGTTTGCCTTCCTCGCCAGGATGTCCGCCTTGTATTTTGACAGAAGTATTTTGTAGGCTTCCGACTCAGCTGGACTGTAACTGAGTCTCCACCTTCTCTCCACCTTGCGAAGTACTTGTTTCTTTTCCCTAAGCGAGGGGTCAAACCACGGTGCTCCCTTTCCTTTGGCTCTGGTCTTCTCCAACCGCTCAGGGTCTAACATGTCCAGAGCAGCGCGGATCCAGACTATGAGGGCTGTGGTGTCAGAGTCCAAACCTCTCCCGCTCCTCTCAGGCGGTGAGATGGAGAGAAGCGTAGAGATTAAAGAGTCTGCCTCCACCTTCCTCCATGGTCCAACCTTTCTCCGCAACGAAATAGACGTTACTGGTGAGAGGTCCCCTGGGACCCAGCACTTAATCAAGGAATGGTCCGACCATATACAGGGGCTGACCTCTTTTATTTCTGTCTGGGGTATTGAGGACCAAATTAAGTCCAGCGTATGGCCCTTCACATGTGTGGGTCCCACTACTAGTTGCTGTAGGTTAAGCGAGGAGAGGTTGCTATCAAACTCCGCCTCTATAGGGTCTCTGGGTAATTTATCCCAGTGATAGTTAAAATCCCCTACCACCATGAGGGATTTATATCTGGAGCCCAGGTCCGTTAGTAACTCCAAGAAAGCTTCAGTAAAGTCTGGCGAGCTCTGTGGTGGACGGTATACTACCATCAACAGAATGCAAGAGGATTTTAATGAGATTTTTATCCCCAGAAGCTCCGCGCTATCGCAATTTTGAGCTACGACCTGTGTCACCCTGAGATTTTTTTAAAAAAGGAGAGCGACCCCCCCCCTCTACTCTCATTAGGGCGATTATACCACAGAGCCTCGTATTCTGGTGGCAATGACGCCAGTATATCGGGAGTAGAGGAGGCCCCTAGCCAGGTCTCAGTGAGGGCAAGAATGTCAATATCGCCGTCTACCAGGAGAGAAAATACTTCCAGATGGTGCTTTTGCAGTGAATGTGTGTTTAACGTCACTATTTTTATCCCCTGAGTCCTGTGAGGGTGTGGCAGGATCTAGGGACGTCTAGATTCGCCCTCTCCCTGCAACAGACCTTCTTCCCGAAGTTTAGCTAGTATCATCAGATCTAAACGTTCGTTACCCGATCTTAGAGTCCGGAGGGTCTCCATGGAGTAGAATCGAGCTTGTCGATGGGTATTGGCCCCTGGGCCCGTCCTGGCGCGGACGGGCGCAGACGGGCTTCCCTCTGGCGCGCCAGCAGCGCGCCCGCTGCGCACGTGCGCTGCACGCTTGCATTCTAGTACTTTAAGTAGCGTATGGCAAGGAGTCCTTAAAGACACTAGAGCGCTACCCCAGAAGGCGTCTTGGGAGCGTCTCTAATCCCCTGAGCCCCCACTCAAGATGGCGGTCGGGAGTGAGGCGGCGCGAGTCTCACCCAAGTGGTGAGTAGTGTGGGTCAAAATTTTAATGTGTGGGCAATGCGATGATCGATAGAGCAATGGGCATAAAATAAAGTCTTAGGCTAGCACCAATTCCAAAATTTACAACAACATAACAAACTCGATTAAAAAGGAGTCTAATACTCCAACAATGTTTAAGATGCCGGCAGCAATTCAAGGTGGCAGCGTGACAGACCAATTCGAAGAGATACACAAGAAATACAAAGTAAAGCATTTAAATATTTATTGAAGCATTGTGATTCTTGAGTAAAATACGTGTGGTGCAATAATCAATACAAGGATACAGAATAATGTTATTAACATAACGAGAATGGTGAAGAAGATAAACAGTTCAGCCATTTTGCTTATTACAGAGAATATATGCTTGCATGCAAGTACTGTAAGATATTGTACTCCTCTCTAGCGCTTTCTTACCAAGCATGTCTAAGATGGGTGAATCTGAAAATTCCTTTAGGGAGATCTAACTCCCTGTTACCTGTGGGTATGTTATCAGGCTTCCCATCTTGGTAGAGAGCTGGAAGACATCCCTGGCAAGAGGTAAACAGGAATAATGTGGCATGGAATTCTGGCATGGGCCAACCTCTCCGTGCCAGTGATATGCTCCTCTGTCTAAACAAAGGATCAATGTCAAATATATAATAACTTCATCCATATTACCATTTGGAAACCCTAATCAGGGCGCTATTGTTTATTCTATTGAGATAGTGATGTAATCCAAATAAAGTCCAGAGGTAGCCATGAAGTAGATTGTAGGTAAGAGGTTTATTAAGCTTACTTACAGGATGGTAAGTAGGATAATAAGTTCAGCCCCACTAGGAGCAGTATCCTTGCTGCTCAGCCCACACACTCCAACTGTCTCTCTCTCCACTCTACCAGGCACTCCAGCATTCCACTACCTCATCAGGCATTCTAACATTCAACACAAATCACATTCATACTGGCAGCAGGGAACAAGTAGCTAAGGGAAAGGATGCAAAGCAACAATACACGTTACAACAGATAGCTCTGTCGCCGAATGGCCAAAACAAACACCAACAGTTTTTGTGATGAACTTAGCCCTTATACAGAATGCTAAGATATTCGATAGTGTGCCTGCGAAGTGAAAATGTAAGCAAAGCTCAGTTCAGAGAATATTATCTTATATTTGCACCAAATTAAGGTGTGTCAAATGTCATCATGTTTAGGAAGAGAAGACTACATAACACAGTGAGTATGTATAATGGCTTTCTTTCCAGGGCTAATGTAACCTTGTGACGATTCTGAGGAAATGAATCTAAAACAATGTCACTCCCAAACTCTGCCGTGAGGAGCTAAGGAAATGCGAAAGACCCCAGATAAACAGAAACCATAACTATCTCCTACTGTTTCTACCATCCCAAACATCCTAATTCAAATTAAGACATTCTGCCGTCTAAATAGTTGAATTAGTGCTTCTATTACAATTACCAAGCCCCTGCTCATATCCTACTCAAACCTTCCATCTTCTAATCAGGTTAGCGGCCAAAAAACAAATCCCCAGCCAAATTTAGGGATTTCCGCATAATGCGTAATCCCACAACAGAAGACAATTATGGACAAATGCACGCTGCAGAACCAGTAAAGTTCTTATCTGTTCATGAAGCAGCAACAAAAGATGTAAGATGGCTGCTGGTTCAGGGGGTTTATGGTTGTTCTGAAATGCACAGTTTTTTCATGGAGAATTTGTTCTAAGTCTCGCTGCTGTATGAGCAATAAAAGAAGTGATGCATAATAATGGCCTTAGTGCCTTGCTATAAAATCCTGCGTTCAAAAAACCGGAATAAGAAACTATACTGATGAAGTTGGATGGATTTACGCAGAAAGAAAGAAAATTAATAATGTTTGAGTTAATAATTCTATTTGGTCTTCTGGCTTTTTGCAATTTAAACATAAGTTAGAAGGGAGTAAAAAGTTTGGCGCACTCATCCGTATCAGTAATTGCAGATGTTGCTTGCTGTGATGATTGTTCATTCCTCAAATCCTTCAGCCGTATTTACCTTGTTAAATGGAAGCCTCAACAGCTTTTAGACGGAATAGTTTAATGACTTCTGGCTCTATACAGCTCACGGTTTAACGATATCTATTTATGAAAAACAATTGTTAAATGCATCTGCAAATCCAGAACAATAGACAGGGATTTTATTTTACTCTCGGTTAGGTGATTGTTCGGAGGTTGAGCTTGAGAGGTACCCTTTTTTAAAACGTGTCCATGAATTTTCAGAATGACTAAATGAATCTTTTTAAGAATCAGGAGGGGACGTGGCCAACAGCCTGGCGGACTAGACATGTTCGACCGGAGCTCCGGCAGCCCAGCTTTTATCCTGTGCTAAATCCTGCCTTCTTAGCTCCATCTGCTCGTGAACCGCAGGTGATAAGGTCCCTAAGACAATAAAATAAGGTGCCGGGGACACACGAAGAAGAAATATGAGCTCCATTGCGACTTCATACGATTCTGAGGCCGCAATACATATTGGCGGCGCCCTGTGGCAGACCTCTCCCGTTCTAGGGAGGTAAGCTGGGGAACTCAGCACTCGAGCGACCCTGCCAAGACGGTCCAGTGGAGCCCTGGGAGCGACCCCCTTGGTGGCTGGACTGGTCAACCTCCCGCGACCCACTCAAAACAGCAATAAAACACAAGGGGGATTAGCTGCAGCGGGCAGACCCGGTACACGGAGATTATGCAGGCCGGCGGGAGCCGCTGCATCGGACCAGCCTCACTCTCGCAGAGACAGCCAGCCAGCACTGACAAAGACAGAGTGGCAAGGGGGTTTGGGGGGCAGCCGAGCCTCGAGGTCTGCCCCCTGGGCAGATTGGGAGGGGGAGGGGGGTGAGATGGCAACGGCCATTTTGGGTTGTTGGGCTGCTTTGGGATAGCCCAAAAGCAGCCCAAGGTTGAAAGCAAGCCCAAAGTATTTTTAAGGGTTAACGGCGCCTGCCCAGCCACCATTTTAGGTTTGGTAACCTGGTGGCTGGGAGCGCTAAGGAGAGTTTTTTTGTCAAGGAGAGGTTTTGTTGAGGTTGTGGGCAAGTTTGTCTGGCTTGTGGCGGCTGTGCATACCTTCGGGGATAGCGGGATGGCAGCTGAGGATTTTTGGGTTTAGGAGGCCATTCGCCTGCTCAGTGAAGCGGGACGAATGGACCTCCTGGTGGACCCTCAGGTGGGGGGGGTCGGTGAGGAGCGCGTTGGCTGGAGTGGCGGCTGCCGTTCTGGCCTGCTCGCCGCTCCGGAAGCTCACAAGGACCCAGGTAAGACACCCGGGCCGTGAGGAGGGGCTGAGCGGGGCCCTGTGGTGCGGGGCTGGGGGTGCAGAGGGTGCGGGGGAGGCCTTTACGGCGGGGGCGATCTGGGGGTCTGCCGTCAGGGCCGGCCGGAGTGGAGTTGGTCCGCCCCGCTGCTTCGGGGGCGGTCTTGGAAGTGCGAGTGGGGGAGTCTGGGGCGGAGGTCGTACCTCCACCCGGGCCCTCGAGTGCGGGGGCAGGCGGGTCTGGGAGAGCGGCAGGGAGCAAACGGGGGGAGGTGCGAGGCGCGCTTCCCCCATTACAGTGCAGGCAGGGGAGTCGGGAGGGGGCGAGCGTGCATCGCGGCGGGGCAGGGGGAAGAGCGCTCCCCCGTGGTGAGAGAGGAGCGTCAGGGTAGTGCAGGAGGGGTGGGGGAAGGCGAAGGCCAAGCGGCCCCCCAGGAGGGGAGCGCTTCGTCGGAGAAGCACCACGTGGTCCCCAGGGACGCGGCAGGCGCACGACAGGGGGGGGGAGGGGGGCAGACGTTAGTTCCTCCCCACAAGTCCAAGTAGAGCGCGGGGGCTCACGGTGGGCGGGGGAGATGGGGACAGATGCAAGGGGGGGAAAGACTGCGGGGGACTGGCCCGGGGGGGGGGCAGAGGTCGGAGCAGGCCGGTGGGTGGCAGCAAGCAGGTCAGGTACCCCGGGGAATCAAGGTGGGGGGGATCCGCTAGGCATGAATGGATGGGTGGGGCCTTGGAGGATGTGGTGTTGGAGGAGGCAGGGGGATACCTGGCGGGGTGGGGGAGGGCTTTGGGACCCAGGGGGAGCAGGGGGAGGGTAGGGAGTGGTCCCCGTTGCTGATTTCGGAGGGGAGCGGAGGGGACTGGGAGGGTCTAGACGTCTTTGAGTCATGGGGGGAGGGGGGAGGGAGTCATGGATTTGCGTGGGGCAGGGAGGGCCTGGGGGGTAGGATGCCTTGCAGGTGGGAGGGAGGCCGGGATGGGGGGGTTTCGTCAGGCAGGGGTTTGGCACAGAAGGCGGGAGGGATGGGGCGGAGGGGTCCGACGACGGGGGAGCAGGCTTTGGGGGTTTGGTGTGGAGCGATGACGAGGAGGAGGTGGTTGGGCGGACAGGGGGGACAGGGGGTCGGGGGAGCGGGGGACGGATGGGAGGCAGGGTGGGTCGGGGGTCAGGTGGAGTGAGGGACCCAGCACACCAGTCCGGCCATTTTTCTTCCAGGAGGAAAAGCGGCGAGGGGCTCTTGACTTGGCAGGGTTGTGGATGGCCCAGCGGCGCCAAGGCGAAGGGAGGGCTGAGCCTCCCGCGGCGAGCCTGGTACCGGCAAGGGATCCCGTCGCAGCCGGCACAAGAAGGCCCGTGGCGGGCTCGCTGACCCCAGCACCCACGGGGCACCAGCGGCCTGGGGAGTCTCACCGGTGGAGGAGCGACATGCGAGTTGTATTTAATGTGGCTGGAAGGGGCCAGTCGGCGCTGCCGACGGGACGGGGGTGTGGAGCAGGTTTTGTGCAAGTGGTAGAGGATGAAGATAGCTTCGAGGAAGGGGAATTGAGGGATGGCGAGGGTGGAGGGGGGCACAATAATGTTGTTGATGGTGTTTTGCAGAGGTCACGGGACCAGCAGGAGCGGACGGCCCGGGTATCTCATTGGGAGCCGAGAGAGGCGTCGGTGGAACGGCATTGTGGAGGACGTACAGTGGATGCTTTGGTGACAGGTACGGGAGCAGCAGCGGCAGTGCGTTTGGGGTGGGGGAGCGGGGAGGGGGTTGGGGGTGTGTGGCTGCATAAAGAAAAGTATGTGACAGACAAGGGGGTGGGCCCGGAGGCGGTGCTCCAGGAGCCGGCAGGCAAAGACGCTGGTGTGGGAGCCACGGAGGCACCGGACGTGGCGAAAGGGGCAGGGGTGACTGGGCCCTCGGGAGCGGCGGGATCAGCTGACACGGGCGCAGCCGGGGCGGACGCCGCTAAGTTGGAGAGTAAGAAGCTAAAAATTAAGAAGCTCCCATTTATGGGGGTCACGAAGCCGCTGGGGGCGCACTTGATGCTGGCTACGAAAGAGCGGATTTGGAAGGGGGAGTATGTGGAGCTTCTTAAGTTACTTCATCGGGAGGTCCGGGCGAAGGAGGGTTCGAAGGAGGAGGAGTATGAACTCCAGAAGAGGCCGAAAGTGCCTCTCACGATAGAGAACTGGACTGCGGCCTTTTTTAATTTTTGCGAGCGTGTACTGCGAGAAGTTTCCGGAGCGGTCAGTGTCCTTGTTTAAATACATGGGCGTTATTAGGAAGGCCCAGGGGGGCGGTTTTGCCTGGGCGGAGTACGATGAAGAGTTCAGAGCGCGGATGGCCTGGGACCCGGAGGCGAAATGGGGCGAATTAGATACGGACCTTTGGCAACACACGATGGGGTTGGCGGGGTCGGGGAAGACCATTTTTACAGCGAGCGGGCTGGTCATAATTCACCAGCCCTTTCAGGGATGCCCCACCCGGGGAGGGGTGGGGACAGGGGTCAAAAGTCAGTCCGGCAATGCAGGCCCTTGTTGGGATTCCAACAAGGGTTTGTATACGCGGGAGCATTGCCGCTTCCGGCATGAATGTTCCGGCTGTGGGAAGTATGGACACCCCCTGGTCAGGTGCTGGGACACGGCAGGCACATCCAAAGGAGGTCAGAGGGGGTCAGCGGGCGAGTTCCAGCAGTCAGCCGGGACGGGCAATGAGGTGATAAGGGTCCTGGGTACAAGTGCTCTTACGCCGGTTAAGGTGAATCAGTTGGTGGCGGCGCTACGCGATTACCCTGACGTGGGGGCCGCCGAACGCTTGAGGGCAGGGTTCCGAGACGGGTTCCGCTTGGGGTACGTGGGCCCCAGGCGGAGGAGGTGGGCCGAAAACTTGAAGTCCGCCAAGGAGCACCCGGAGGTGGTGCGGGGCAAACTGGAGAAGGAGGTGTACGAGGGCCGCATGGCGGGTCCTTTTGAGGATTGGCCGTTGGAGGAGCTCATTGCCTCCCCGGTAGGGGTCATGCCAAAGAAAGAGAGAGAACAGTTTTGGCTGATACAGCACCTGTCCTGGCCCGAAGGGGGCTCGGTGAACGATTTAATCGACGAGCGGGAGACTACGGTCTCGTATTCCTCCGTTGATGCGGCCATGGCCTTGGTAGTGGCGGCGGGCGCAACGGCAAGGATGGCAAAGTGCGACATCAAGTCGGCTTTCCGGCTGCTCCCAGTCCATCCAGACAATTGGGGCCTACTGGGAATTCAGTTTGACGGCCGCTGGTACGTGGACAAAGCATTGCCGATGGGCTGCTCGATGTCCTGCGCATTTTTTGAATGTTTCAGTACGTTCCTGCAGTGGCTGTTTATGGAACGCACGGGTCACCAAGGTGTTACACACTACCTGGATGACTTTTTTCTTGTAGACTCCCCCGGTTCTGCGGACTGCCAGGAGGCACTGGACAGGTTCCAAGAGCTCATGGGGGAATTGGGGGTGCCACTGGCACCGGAGAAAACAGTGGGGCCATGCACGGCGCTGTCATTTTTGGGAATTGAACTGGACTCGGAGGCAATGGAGGCCCGTTTACCAGTGGATAAAAAGCAGCACATGCTGGAGCTGCTGGAAGGAATGTTGGCACGACCCAAGGTTACGGTTTTGGAGATTCAGGTTTTGCTGGGCCACCTTAATTTCGCGTGCAGAGTGGTGCGCGTGGGGAGGACATTTTGTAGAAAGTTGGCCAGGGCGTTACCCGCCGCATCAGCCAGTTAATACGTTTGTGCTGTGCACCTGTTTCAATAAAGCGGCCTTTTACACACACAATACAGTTGTCAGTCTGGTTTGCCCTCCTTCTCCCTCCCAAGGGGGTTTTGGGGGGCAGCCAAGCCTCGAGGTCTGCCCCCCGGGCAGATTGGGAGGGGAGGGGGGTGAGATGGCGACGGCCATTTTGGGCCATTGGGCTGCTTTGGGATAGCCCAAAAGCAGCCCAAGGTTGAAAGCAAGCCCAAAGTATTTCTAAGGGTTAACGGTGCCCAGCCACCATTTTAGGTTTGCTAACCTGGTGGCTGGGAGCGCTTAAGGAGAGGTTTTTTGTCACCACCCACCTTCCCTGGGTTTAGGAGATTTTCTCTTTGGAACGTTTTGTTAAGTTTTTTATTAGGTTTTTAGTGCCTTTTGGAACAGGTGCGCAGGGGTTCTATGATTTGTATTTTGTCGCTTCGAACAGGTGCTGGCGGTGTTTGTTTTGGAAGTTGGCCAAGTTTGGCTGGAGTTTTTGGTAGATAGCGTTAAGTTGGGGAGTTGGTTTTAGGATCGGGGAAAGGTTAAATAGGTTGGAGGTTTTACATTGGGGCTCATTAGTTACAGTGGCAGGAAAAAGGATAGGAGGTTACGTTTGGGGGGTCAAGAAGGTCAACGGTTATGGGATAGGATTGGGTATTATGTATTTATGTAATGTATTTGCATTTAATGTATTGTGTTTTGCAGGGTGGGGGATGTTTTTATCATGTGGGGATCGTAGGGGCGGGGGGAAGAAACCCATGGGGGTCAGGTAACTCGATGTTTAGAGAGGTTTTAGTTTTGTAAGGCGAGGAGCTAGTTAATACGTTTGTGATGTGCACCTGTTTCAATAAAGCGGCCTTTTACACACACAATACAGTTGTCAGTCTGGCTTGCCCCCCTTCTCCCTCCCAAAGCAGAGAGAGCGCTACAACACCGGCCAAAGGAGGCACCTGCTGTGGGAGGCCCGCACCATAGGAATGTGGGCTGCGTGCCTGACACGGTAGACGGTACACATGCCGACATCACGAGCCTCGCTCAGAGAAGATCCGGTGGTATCGGACCCCGGTCTTCCAACAAGACAGTGGGGCTGATGGAAATCGTGCGTCACCTTAGAGCGGGGATAAGCAGTTGTAGTGCTCAATCCGAGATGGTGTTGGTGGCGGGGCCCACCGGAAAACACAGAAGAGGAGTCCGCAACTTGCCAAAGGCAGCAAGAAGAACTGCGGTGACTGGTGGCAGTGTGCCATCACGGGCTGTGAGGCCTATCAAGAGCTGGTACCACAGGGGGATCCCAGACTATTTCCCCTGGTACTACTCCCAATGGGAAACAAGTAGCCCTGTGACACCTCAACATAGTCAAATTCCTGGAAACCAAAGGGCTGGATAGTCTTGAAGACCGGGGACACTGTAAGTTATCCTTGGACCGGGGCTGAGAAAGAGTACAAAACTGTAACAGGATGGCGCCTCGGCAATACCAGGGCTCCAGCTCAGGCACGTAACTAGAAGAGGGCATTAGACAGTACATAAGCCAACTAGGCCTCTTGAAATAAGGAAATACACTTAGAGAGTAGCCTGGCTCCGAAGGACATAGGGCAAGCATCAGCGCCGAACAAATAAGGCCTAGAAAAGACTGACACAGAATTACAAATATCTGAGAAATAAGGACTGTTTACACATAGATCCAAACAAACAACCCAATGGAGTCCCGGGCTAGCAGTGGCCTGGATTCGCGCACCAGTACACAGGTATTCCCAAACATGTTAATCCCCAATGGCAAGAGATAAGGAACCGAAGCCACAGACATAGGAAAAGATGGACAAATACGCAACAGTTATGGCTGCTTCCCCAGGGACATTGGGGGGGAATGGCAGAGATGCCAGATAATGCAACTCTCCTACAGGCAATACAATCTTCTAGAGAAGCATTGGAAAGTAAAATAGTAGAAGTCAGTTCAGACGTTACCCTTCTAAGGCAGGATCTGTGCAATATATCTGAAAAAGTCATACTAGTGGAGCAACAGATATGGGCGGTCGAAAATGTGGTACATACCTTATGTAAGGAGGTTACTCACCTCTCAGCCTCCATAAAAGAGATTGCCTGGAAGGTGGATGACGCGGAAAATTGCACACATAGAAACAACCTGTGATTCATAGGCTTCCCAGAAGCAATTGAGTGGTCAGATGCCAGAGCCTTTCTACATACATGGCTTAAAGACTCTCTCCTGAATGCACAGTTTTCACCATGCTTTGTTATTGAACGCACCATCAGGATGCCGAACCTGAAACCACTGGCAAGGGCCACATTGGCCGCTAATTGCCCATTTTTTGAATTATCAAGACCGGTATCTGATACTCTGTGAGATGAGGCCGATAGGAGAGATGAGACCAACACCAAAATAACAGTATTCCCAGACACCTCCCGAGAGGTCTAGAAACAAAGGAGAACTTTCGACTGGGTCAATGAAAAACTTTGAAATCTCCATATTCAATACATTGCTTCTCTTCCCAGTGAAATTGAAGGTCATCTTTCAAAGTAAAAAACTCTTCTTTCAAAACACCAGAGGAGGCATGGTGCTGGATAGAGGAACGTCCCCTGATGCGGAAAAGAAGTGAATCTACAGGATCCCCCTCTGTGGGCCGAGAGACGGATATGGAACCCCATCGCAAAGACTGAAACTGAAGCTTGGCTCGAGACTCACAGGCAAACTATGTAGAGGCACCCCTCTCAAACCTCGGGGCAGCATAGAGAAGAAGAGCCATTCCTCTGACATGAAGATGGTCAGCCACAAGCCAAAATAGGAAAGAAACCCTAAAAAAACAACCATGGGACAGGCCTCCCCTGATCCCTCAGAATTGGAACTCTCGACCGGATTGGACAGTGATCATCCGCTCTTGCAAAAGATTGCCCACCTGGAGGAGCCTGAACAGGACACTGCAGTATGAGAACACTCCCTACAAATAATGCAGGAAAGGAGCAAGGAAGGATGAAGCTTTGGCCTGTTAGAGGCCGAAAGGACAGTAAGTTGGCACCTGTTGCCTTTCAAGACTATCACACTACATCAAAGAAGGGTCTAGAAGTCTAACATTCAGGCATACCCCTAGTGAAGTTTTTGTTTCTTTATTAAGTGGTAAGGGGGACTACAGACCTCTCAAGCTAACCTATGACACAGTTGTAATGTTGACAGTTGGGGGGAAGTGCGTAGGCAGTGGGAGAGAGTGGGGAGGTAGGGAAGGGGCTGAGGGGATCAGCAGTTCGAAGAGGATGGGGTGAGGGGAAGTTTAAAAAGGGTTATAGCATAAACGGATTGGAAGACGATACACACCAAGACAAATCCACACTTCTGCAACCACACAAACAAGAATTATGACAGAACCGACATCACAAACTAGGAATGAGAAAGGGTACTCCATATTGACGTGGAACATTAATGGCCTAGGCAAAAAAATCAAAAAGGGGGTTGGTTGCTAATTATCTCAAGAGACGGAAACTGTATATAGTTCTCCTCCAGGAGACACACCTCCGGGGCACCCACTGCTTCTTCCTAGGCAGAGGAACATACACAACACTGGAACATGCGGGATTCTCTTCGGGCTCCAGGGGGAGGGGCATCCTCATTAAAAAATCCCCCCCCTTTCATATACATAGAACTTGGGTAGATTTGAATGGCACATATGCCGCAGTGCAAGGGATTTGGGCAAGATGAGAACTCACACTAGTTAGGGTATTTGCACCCCCAATACTACAGCAGCATACCCTAGATAGGGTAACTGAGATCCTACAGTGCTCGGAATCTTCCATACACATAGCGGGAGGAGACTTCATACATGGATCATACACATAGAATCATTGAACAATGGGGGAACATGCCACTGGCCATATTTATGCAGACACTGGACCTGACCGACCTCTGGCGCCTACAACACTCCACAGACCGTGCCTACTCCTATTTCTCGGGAGTCCACAAAGCCCTCTCCAGACTAGGTTACCTTCTGGCCTGTGGGGGGGGATAGGGTCTGTGGCTAAGGTGGAATACTTGGCAATGGGTGTCGTGTAATTCCTATAAAACTATATGTAGGATCTGTGTGTTTAGACTGCATAAACTGCAGGATTGGTGTCCAGACTAATTCCAGACACCCCCACTGGGTATGTTTTCCTGTATACCTAGCTAGCTCACAGTGCCACTGTAAACTCCTCTTACCAAGGAGAGAATAGTTCCTGGCAACTATCGAACATGACAACCCTGTCCCATCAGGGATTGTGGAAACAGTACAGCACTTTTCGCTCAGTCACTCGTGCTCACTTTGTCTCAGAGAAATACACAGAATAACTGTTGGGGACGTTTTCAATAAGCATTTATTGAACCAGCGTCATTCTTGTGTAAAATAGGTGTGCTGGAACAACCACAAGACAAAAACAGATATAAATGATTATAAGCACTAACAGAGTAAATGGATGGTAGATTTCTACTACAGTGCTAAAACAATTAATATAGGCAGGTATAAAAATACATGACAATAATAATGTGCGCTCCTACGATGCAACCCTAACTAGATGCACCTAAGTGTACCTCGCATGCATGTAGATGTAGAGCCAAGAATCCCCCTAGGATTAAGCCAACCCCATTACCTGGTGAGGGAGAATGAAGGACCCCATCTTGGTCTGGGAAAACCACACAACATTTATGCAGCACCTTAACTAGATAAAAGGTCAAAAACCGTCATGTAGTACAATGGCAGGGAAATGTAGGTGAAAGGTTAGGTGACTACCCAGGCATATATTTTGGTACATTACACAACATAACAGAGGCCTCTCCGACCACTCCCAGTATGGCTCAAAACAGGACACCCCCAGAAAACACACAATGATTGGAAGCATAATGCATGGACCTCTAAAATGCAGAAATTGCCCGAGACATTAGGACGAGCTCGAAATTATATTTCTGAGAAAATGAGGACTTGGTCTCCTCTGTGGTGAACCTTTGGGAGGCCTTTAGACCAGTGCTATGAGAGAGGGCACAAAACGTAATGGCATACAAGGGGAAGAAGGGAAACCAAGAGGTCGAAGCCCTGGAAAGTCAGCTCCTCGAACTTAAGAGGGATATGCCCAGATCCAGACCAACTCCTCCTATGCCAGATATCAGTCACAAGTAAGGAATACTAAGGCCTAGCAGGCTGTAAAATCCCACCACCTGGCCACACAACATCGCCTCTATGAAACCGGAGATATGGTGGGGAAACTTCTATCATGGCTGGGAAGGAAGAGAGAGACACTAGATAGATTTCCGCCATACCTGAGGTAGATAATACAGTAACAACAGCACAAGATATAGCATATGCCTTTGCAAGCTATTACACAGTTCTATATAGAGCCAGGTCTGCAGCAAAGGTCCCCAAATCCAAAACTATGTCCGCACAATCGATCTCCCCTCCCTGTCCGCAGAGGACCGTGAGGCCCTTGACAAAGAGCTTCTCCTAAAAGAAGTAACAACTGCAATAGGTAAACTTAAAACTGGGAAGACGCCGGGACCAAATGGAATTCCTGGGGAATTCTTTAAGGCGAATTCCAGCCTTCTGAGTTCATACTTTTTGCAAATGTTCCTGAAAACACAAACAGAGGGTATTGTATTGCATTGTATAGTATGCCAAATTTGTACAGCGCAAACTGTCACCATGCGGGTATCCTGGCGCTGTGACTTAGACAGATGACATCAGCAAACATCAGGCCGAATTATCAGTGAGAAGCATTGCTTTTGTTCCTAGGAAACAGCCAGGTTTTCAAACTCTTTCTGAAGCATAACAGGGAGTTAGCTTGTCTAATGATCTGAGGTAGCTCGTTCCAAAGGCGTTAGGCTGCCGTACCAAAAACCCTGTCTCCCATTCCTGGATTTCTTAAATCTGGTAGTTGTTACCAGGTTTGCACTGGAAGAATGAAGATGTCTCATGGGCTTATGCTAGGTGAATTTCCCCTGCAGAGATAAAGGGCTCTTACCATGTACTGCTCTAAATACAATGCATAGAGACTTAAAACTGACTCTTTCCTTAATGGTTAGCCAATGGAGGTCTCTCAGGGCCGATGTTGTGGAAGACCTGCGTTGCCTATTTAGCACCAGATTTAATGATGGGCATCAGAGGGTGCAAATATATGTTAAAAAGAATGAGGCTTATTGCCGAGCCCAGCGGCACCATGTGGCGGACTGGAGACTTAGAGGAGGCAAACCGTGTCATGGTTACAACCTGTTGTCTGTCTGCTAGATACGATTGCAGCTACTTCAGAGCTTGTCCTTTCACACCCAATCTTTCTCTCCTTCCCAACAGCACTACATGGCTCCCAGTGTCGAATGCGGCCTACATGTCTAGTAGCACTAGTACATATGTACAGATGAATTACCATTGTCGGCTCGCATTCGCAGGTTATCCAGTATGGTTGGCAAAGCCGTTTCCGTCCCATGTCCTGGGCGAAAGCCAAACTGATCCCTATTCAGCAGATGATTCTCTTCAAGATAGCACGGTAGGGACTTGCTGACAGCGTTTCCCAGAATTTTTATGGGGTATAGCAGGAGGGATATAGGCCTAAAATTTGCTGTATTTGTTGGGTCCAGAGAGGATTTCTTGAGCAATGGAGTTACCACTGCCTCCTCCCATGCCTCTGGGACCACTCCTTCTTCTAAGGACTGACAGCAAATCTGTCGCATCTGTCGTTCTTGCCCAAACTTCTGCCAGATCTTATGAGGGAGGGGTCTAAGGGAGACCCAGAGGATACACTTTGGGCAAGGCTGTTGAAGAGCTCCCCAGTAGGGGGTTGAAAATACTCCAGATATGTTTCTACCCAGGGTTCCTCAGCTAGTATCTGAGGTAGCTCAACCTGGCAGCTAACATTACCTGGGTCAAACCCTCCAACAATTTTGGTGATCTTTTCATCAAAATAGGTCGCAATCTCATGGCACAATTTCTGCGATGCAACCACTTTATTACCCATATAGGCTGGGCTAGAGAGATCCATTATGATATTTTAGAGAGCTTTTGTGCTGTTAGACGCATGTAGGATAGATTTAGCATAAAAAAGGGCTTTAGACCTGGAGATAGTCTCCTTGTACCGGGCCTGCATTAGTTTCAGCTCTTTCCTGTCTAACTTGAGGTATGACCTTCGCCGCCTCCTCTCAGCCTGTCTACATGTGATTCGCATTAATTTCAGCTGTACCAAGTGGATGAGGGTTTCCTTCTATTCTTCATTCATTTCATAGGGATGCACAGATCCAGAGTTCTGGTTATGTAATTACAGTA
This sequence comes from Lissotriton helveticus, assembly GCF_964261635.1. Taxonomy (NCBI): domain Eukaryota; kingdom Metazoa; phylum Chordata; class Amphibia; order Caudata; family Salamandridae; genus Lissotriton; species Lissotriton helveticus. Next base: position 200,834,168 of record NC_136062.1, on the reverse strand, counting down.
TGTTTGGTAATTTTTTTCCACTGACTCATCAGGAGCAAAGAAGGTCTGATTCAGGAATGTTGGGTCTATTCTGTTTTTTATTAATTTGGCCCAAACTCTTCCCTTGCAATCGGTAACTAATCGAATGTTGTTATTCGCTGGACTGGGCATTATAATCCTAAAATGGATTAAAAAATGGTCAGTCCAGCTTTGAGGCAGTACATCGATCACCCCCGTCTCAGTCTGGTTTGCAAACAGGAGGTCAAACACGTGTCCTACTAGATGGGTTGGGCCGTTGCACCAACTGGTATAAAATAAGATTCTCACACGTTTGTCTCGGGTCTCTCAGGTGATTCCCTGGAGCCCCGTTGTCCCATAGGTTAAAGTCCCCCAGAAGCCCCGATGTGAGGATCCTACCAGCCAATATAACTCCTAAATGCAGAAACTAAATTCTTGCCACCATCTTAGAGATGTGGCTACTGCCTTATATCACTACACTTATGAACGCAGATCAGTCAGGATTCATGCCTAGGCGGTCAACGAGGTTTAATTTGCGTAGGCTATTGAATTGGCTGGAGAAGGTTAAAGATAGAATTGACTCACATGTACTCCTAGCTCTGGATGCTGAAAAGGCATTTGACACTATACACTGGCCATTCATGAGACTGGCACTACGAGAGTTTGGATTTGGTCCAGTGTTTATGGCCTGGGTCGAATTTTAGATACCGCTCTACAAGCAAGGGATACGGGTCAATGGGGCCATGTTGAAGCCGTTCCCAGTGCAACGGGGCACTAGACAGGGCTGCCCACTATCGCCATTGATATTTGCGCTAATACTAGAACCACTAGCATGCCTAGTGGGGACCCATTCAGACATAAGTGTATTTGCTGCAGATTCTGTGTCAAGGCGAGATGAGCAGATCTCATTCTTGCCAACGACATCCTCCTATATGTCCTTAATCCTATCGAGACAACCCCAATCATATTATATATATTCATAGACTATGAACAGCATGCTGGTTATATAATGAACTGGGAAAAGTCCACTCTTTACCCAGCTGAAGGACACAGAGACCCTCGAGAACTCCCCAGTCAATTACTGGTAGACAGTAAGGGATTTAAGTATTTAGGCATTTACATAACTACCAATGCCACGCCGAGTCTTGCCCGCAATATCTGGAGGATCCTACCAGAATTCCATGGGGAGGTAGAACGATGGAGAAGGTTGCCCCTGACCTTATTGGGTAGAGCAGCAATGTTTAAAATGGTTACACTTCCCAAGTTACTTTATGTCCTCCAGAATACATACAATAAGATGCCTGAGGACATTTTTAAGGTAATAGCTACAGAGGTGTGTTCACTGCTATGGGATGGAGGCCAACCGAGGATCGCGCTCCACACACTTCAGCCCAACCCATATAACGGCGGGATTGCTCTCCTGGACATACGATCTTACTACTGTGTGGCACACTTAGTGGCCATCAACAAATGGGGACATCTCCCAGGGGACTACCCGACATATGCACTAGAGAGAAGCCAATTCGCACACCACAAATATCTACTGTAGGACTTGGCCTTTTTGGATTAAGTTCCCTAAATTTTTGCCTTCCCCCTAAACCGTTTTCCTGACCTAGAGATGCCAACTTAGATACTTTGGGGACTTTGCCACTGCTGATCAGTGTCAAAGTATAGGTGTTCCCTATGTAAACTTTAATAGTGATTAGTTGGCCATGATTGGTATGCTGCCTTACTAGTAAAAGTCCCTAGTGATGTGCACTGTGTATGCAAGGGCTAGTAATGCAACGGCACGCAGAGAAGGGAACTCAGGCCTTCAGTGTAGGGCCTGCATGCAGAATGTTAAGTTAGCATGAAGTCCTGACAAGTGCAACCACATGTCAGGCCTGACTTTGCCTTTTACATACACCTGGGGCACCCCTGTGATAGGCACCAGGTAACCCCTGGGCAGGGTGTAGTGTAGGTAATAGGCAGAACATATACTGTGCGTGGGAAACAACCTTTACAACGCAACCTTTACAACGAACTACCATTACAACGAAATTTTTACAACGCAAAAACCATTACAACGCATGTATTTACAACGCATTTGTTTACAACGCAGGTACCTTTACAACGCATACCATTACAACGTAAGTATTGGTAAGTATATAATTAAATTTTAAATTTTATATGTTTGGGTTTTTTTAAGGGGTATTTTTAGGGTTCAGGGTCAGTTTTCAGTTTTTGGGTAAAGGGGTATTTTTAGTGTTCAGGGTCAGTTTTCAGTTTTTGGGTAAAAGGGTATTTTTAGGGTTCAGGGTCAGTTTTTAGTTTTTGGGTAAAGGGGTATTTTTAGGGTTCAGGCTCAGTTTTTAGTTTTTGGGTAAAGGGGTATTTTTAGGGTCAGGGTCAGTTTTCAGTTTTTGGGTAAAGGGGTATTTTTAGGGTTCAGGGTCAGTTTTTAGTTTTTGGGTAAAGGGGTATTTTTAGGTTTCAGGGTCAGTTTTCAGTTTTTGGGTAAAGGAGTATTTTTAGGGTTCAGGGTCAGTTTTCAGTTTTTGGGTAAAGGGGTATTTTTAGGGTTCAGGGTCAGTTTTCAGTTTTTGGGTAAAGGGGTATTTTTAGGGTTCAGGGTCAGTTTTCAGTTTTTGGGTAAAGGGGTATTTTTAGGGTTCAGGGTCAGTTTTCAGTTTTTGGGTAAAGGGGTATTTTTAGGGTTCAGGGTCAGTTTTCAGTTTTTGGGTAAAGGGGTATTTTTAGGGTTCAGGGTCAGTTTTGGGTTTTTGGGTAAAGGGGTATTTTTAGGGTTCAGGGTGAGTTTTGAGCTTTTGGGTAAAGGGGTATTTTTAGGGTTCAGTGTCAGTTTTGGGTTTTTGGGTAAAGGGGTATTTTTAGGGTTCAGGGTCAGTTTTGGGTTTTTGGGTAAAGGGGTATTTTTAGGGTTCAGGGTCAGTTTTGGTTTTTTGGGTAAAGGGGTATTTTTAGGGTTCAGGGTCAGTTTTGCGTTTTTGGGTAAGGGGTATTTTTTTTATTATTATATTATTTATTAAATATAATATATTATTTATATACAGGGTAAAAATTAAATACAATTACAATTAAATTACATTAAATTAAATTGAATAAATTAAATAAAATTAAATTAAATTATATTAATTTTAATTAATTTACATTTAAAAAAATATTATAAAATTACCAATATTTACGTTGTAATGGTATGCGTTGTAAAGGTATTTTCGTTGTAAATACATGCGTTGTAATGGTACTTTGTTGTAATGGATCCTGCGTTGTAAAAACTGCGTTGTAATGGTAGGCGTTGTAAAAGTATGCGTTGTAACGTCATACATCCACTGTGTGTGTGTTATGTTCTGACAGTGAAAAATTCTCCATTTCATTTTTCACTGCTGAAAGGCCATTCTGCCCATAGGACAGAATGGGGGAGGATGGGTGTTGTGTTTGTTAGCCTAGTTTCCTGCCAGTTTATAATGGAGAGGTGAAGTTTGGTATGCATGGACTCACAGCGTCATAATGCATCTTTCTGTGAAGGTGGTTTGGTCACTGTGTGTTTATAAGCCACTCTTTTAGAAAGTGGTTGAGTTTGTGCTCTGAGCATATCTGTGTGTCTCGGAAATGTAGATTGTCTGTCTGGAACTGAAAGGTGAGAGGAGCTGGGAGTGGTCTTGACCCAGGGAGGGATTGAGATAGCACCAGGCTGCCCTGCATCTGGAGAGTAGGGGAGGAGAAGCCCGTTGGAATGAAACAGATATGGATTGAGACAGAAAAGGTTTGGACCCATTCTGTGGTCAAGAGGAACCTCTGCTAAAGAAGGAGCAACTGTAGACACTGCTGTGGATAGACCAATCCTTGCTTTGTGATCTGGGGCTGGTCTGGAGTTTGCTGTTCAAAGTAAGGTAGAGTCTGTTGGAACTGCGCTTGGAGACGCTGGGTCCCCCTGCTTGAAGAAGACTTTGCTTTGTGCTGTGTCTTGTAACCCCATGGGCCCGAGGTGAGCTGGCTCCCTGTTTTGGAAACACAGGAATATAAAAGTTTCCGGAGAAGACTCTCAGATACGACATGGGTGTGTGTGCTCTATCTAGCCTGAAATATTTGCAAGTTGTGCCCTGTGATCTTGGGCACCTGGAGTTTCAAGAGAAACTCAGACGTGCTGGGAGCGTGTCATGGGGCAGCCCGGTTGTTGATGAGGAGCGCCTGGGCCTCGTGTGCACCAAAGGAAGAAGCGAGACTCAGACGCGCAGTGTGCTTGTTGTGGTGCAGCCAGGGCATTGGTGAGGAGTGCCTGGATATCGTGTGCACCAACGGAGGAAGTGAGTCTCAGACGCGCTGGGTGCGGCCCGGGTGTTGGTGAAGAGCGCTGGGGCCTCGTAGGCACCAAAAGAAGAAGTGAGTCTCCGACGTGCAGGAGTGCGGGTCGTGGTGCAGTCAGGGCGTTAGGGAAGAGAGCCTGGACACCGTGTGCACCAGGAGAAGAAGAGAGGCTCGAACGTGCAGTGTGCGGGTTAAAGTGCAAGCGGAGCGTTGGTGAAGAGCGCTGAATCGTCGTGAGCACCAAAGTAGAGGCGAGTCTCGGACACACGGTGTGCGTGTCAAAGTGCAACCTGAAGGTGCTGATGAGGAGTGCCGGGTGCGGGTGTGCACCGAATTGAAGTAAAGTCTCCACAGTGCTGAGGGTGGGTCTCGGTGTGGACTGAGACTGCCAGAGTGAAGGCCAATTCATTAGGGCCCTCAGAGTCAATCAGCAGCGGCCCGGACTGGCAGCCACAGAAGAACTGAGCTGCTGGTCCGAGTCTGCCGCAACCCGTGACGGAGTTCTGGATCAAGGCCCAAGACGCTGACGTCGGAGAGGAGAGTGGGATCGCACCCCCTGGTAACGTCGATCAACACCTGGGGTGGGTTGCGAGCCCCTGAGGGACACTCTCTTCGCCTCCTGCTTCAGTCAGCTGTGCGAGCCTTGCTTCGGCTCAGATCCCGGCCCGTGCTGACCCATGACAGTAGGAAGCAGGACTTTTTGTTTAACTTTTGAGCCATAGCGGGGGGCACTGTAAACAGAGCACGTAAAACTGTGGTCTTGCGCTTTGCATAATTGCTGCTAACAAACTATCGAACTGTCGTATAACGCCTGACCACATTTTGTGCCTGACGAACTTTGTGCTCAGTGCGCTACGCACTAAGTTATTTCTCCCTTGCAAATTACCTGATTGTAACGTGGCGCATTGCATTATTTCTTCAGGGCACAGTATCTGAGTATAACGTGGCACAGTGTATTCTTTTTTTTTGCACCGTACAGGATTGTAGCTTGATGCATTGCTTTGTTTCTTCCTGGTACAGGGCATGCTGATGGTGATACGCATTGCATTATTCCTCAACTTGCAAGTACATGACGGTGGTGCTACATATGACATTGTTTCTCTGTTGCACTGTATAAAAGAACATCGTTACACATTGCAGTATTGTTTCCATTTGCAACGTGTGTGATTCTTGCAATACGACTTGCCTAACCTTTTGGGAAACGCTAGAAGTGAGCTTAACTGTTGGTTAAGTAGCGGTGGTTGGGATTAGAACCTACCAACCCACCGGAAAGAATACTACCCATTCTTATAAGTTGATTTTGTATCACGTGGTCGTAGAGTATATTTGCCTATATAAAGATTATACTCATTTTTATCAATACCTGTGTGGAGTCTATTTGTGATTACATCGTGGGGTTACTATGAGCATGCTTGCACATACTGAACACTCCTGCCTTGGAGATAAGTCTTGCTGCTCCTGCCAAGCTACTAAGGGGGTGAGCAGGGCTATTTCAGATGGTGTCCTTACTTAGCCTAACGTTGAAGCGAGGGGTCAGGGACGCACACCTCCAGCATTTAGTGGCGGCGGTAAGCGACAGGGACCTCCACTTCCAACATCTGCACTATGTATAGAGACTCTTGCCTGTGATCCAGAGGTCAATAGAGGCATGAAAGGGGGTGGAGAGGCAAATGAAATGGGATAAAAAACGTACAAAAAGAGATCGCACTATGGGAAGTTGGACACCTACCAGAGCTTGGGAAACTGAGAGGATTTGGGTCATGGGATACAATCGGAATATCCAGGCTGGGAGATCTCTTTGAGGAAGGGTCTGATCACCTCCAGCTCCTTACAACGGGAGTACCAGTTAAGTGACAACCAAAGGTGTTAGTACTTGGAACAACAACAACACGCATGGTAGGATGAGAGGGTTGACACCACCAATATACCCGAATATGCACAGTTGGAGGGAAGATTCCTCATGGGCAAAATACTGGATAAAGCTATCTCTTGAACATACAACATCCTGATTATATATATCCCAGACAATCTAAAAGGTCTCAGGACTCAATGGAAAAACACTGTGGGAAAACTAGATGACGTGACCTGGGAGGCGGCTTTTATGCACCCAAGAGAGGTAGCCATTAGATTAAGACTACGATTGATACAATTATTTTTTTTTACATAGGACGTACCTTGATAGACACCGTCTCCATAGAATCGGACGAGCGGAATCTCCGAAATGTTTGAGGTGTGGAAGTAACATAGGGACATACATCCACACCTTTTGGGAGTGCCCACGTGTTGGACTTGGCAGTTTTGGCAGGGTCATCCCTAAACTTTTTGCCTTTCTCCCTCCCTTATTTCTGAGATGGTGTTGGTGGTTTTAGGCCTCTGAGCACTTTAGCACTGCTGTCCAGTGTAAAGTGCGTGCGATGCCTATGTTACATTTGGTGAGATTGGCCTGCCCTCCCATAGGAATTCATTGGGGATTCCATGATTGGTGTGTCAGTGGTAATTCCTGATATGGGAGGAGCAGTGTGGTCGAGTTTAGTATATTTGGAATTGTAATAATAAATGCTGCGCAATGGTGGGCGCAGATTTATTTACTATTTCGGACATACCACTTTTAGTAGTTGGCATTTCTGTGTGCTATGTGTCTGCCAGCCTGATGTGTATTGCATGTCTGGCTTGTGGGTGACAGGGGCTGGGAGGTGTGTGTGGCTCCAGGAGGTGTAGGGTGAGTCAGCACTAGGCTGAACAGGGCATCTGCATTGTGAGTAGTGGGAGGAGTAATCTCCGGACCCAGAATACATCTGTGCCTAGCCTCGACAATGCTGGCTCTGCCCCCTGTGGTGTGTCTGATCGCCAAGCCCCATCTGACAAAGGGGAAGAGGAGCTTGGAAAACAAAATGCTTCAAATCCCCCCTGAACCAGTTGCATCTGGTTCCCCAAAACCCTACACTGCAGACAAAGGAGGGAAGTGGTATAAGTATAGGGGATGTGACCCCATGTTTTTGTGTGTTCTGGTGCTGTTACTGACCTTGCTGGGGCGTGCTGCTGCTGGGACCCAGGAGGAACCGCCATGAGGGCTTGCCTCCCTGGGCCCAGCATTGCTCCTTTTGATCCCTAAAGACTTTTTGGGACCTATTGCGCCCTGTGAGCGCTTTATTCTAATTCTGCCAAAGAAAAGGATCACATGGGCTCCGCAGCGCTGAGCTGCGATTTTTTCCAGAGCGAATCTCGACGTGGGATTCCCCCTAATGTAGGGGAGAGAAGCGGGAGCCCACCACACATTTTGCCGTGAAGCGGGAGCCCACACCACTTATGGAATATTCGAATAGCAGGTGCCTACCCCGCTTATGCTGTTATTTTGATAGGGGGTGCCGACATCGCATTTTTTGCAGGAGTCACTGTGAGTCACTGCCGTGACCCGGGGATAGCAGTACGATTGGCCCAGAAGCCAGACAAACTGCCTGACGAGGCGGGCCAGCCGCGTATCACCCAGAAGCCAGAAGGAGGTGATTTCGGCCGGAGCGGAAGCCAGGAGTTTTTGGGAGCCCCGGTGCCCAAGGGGTTGCACAGAGGAAGTGTCGCCGGCCGCCTAGGGCTGTCTGAAGCCATGTGGGCTCCACTGTGAAGTCCTGTTCCCAGAAGGGGACCAGGCGAAGAAGAGCGCGGAGGAGAGAGAGTACCCGAGGAGTGGGGGCTCTCCTGTTGCCTGCCGCCAGCACCACGAGAAGAGTCTCCATAATGGATAACTGCAACGTTTGGCGCACCTTTTTGTTCTAGAGAGTCCCAGTGGGGACCCACCCCGAGGGCAGTGAGTGCCCATGCCCACATGTGAATTTCACAGCTGTACAGCAATTAGTGACAGCTGCAACGTTTAGGCTGACATGTCTTTGGGGGCATTTTTAGTGAGACAAAAATGAGATACACTCCTCTGCCCCAGCACAATTGCGCACTTGTGAATTCTGCTGCATTGGCAGCCGCCCGGACATTATGGACATAGGGCATTTGAGCCCTCTGAGAAGGCAAGTTGGCCAGGGCGACTGTTAGGTTGATAGGGCGCCAGGCCGTAATGTGATTTATGTGGTGCGCAGGAAATGTGATTATGTACTGTGATTTATGTACCGTGATGTATGCCTCTAATGTGGTTTATGATTATAAGGTTTTACACATTGTGGTTATGCTTGTGAGGTTATTTTCTACTGTGATTTATGCCTCTAATGTGATTTGTGATTAGTTATGGTCTAACATGTTTAGGCTTATGAAGTAGGCGCATAATGTATTTTATGTCTGATGTGATGCTGTGCATAATATGATTTATATTGCAGGATAATGCTAAGTACAGTGTTTGCCAGTAATTACTGGTTGTATTCTACGTTTATTATTTGGTTCTACATTTACTATCTTTACTTTGTGATGGTTCTGACAGTGGCCCAATTGGCCCTGTAATGTGTATATAATCCCTTGTAAATATTGCCTAGTGCCGGTTGGCACAGTGTATATTGTGTGATTACTGTTCTAATGTGTTTATGATAATACAAAGGATATTTTTATATATAACCTTGTGTGGAGTTCCTTTTGTGACGTGCCTAGTATGTTGCTGCTGTGTGTGTATTGCACAAACGCTTTACACTTTGCCTCTGGAATAAGCCTCACTGCTCGTGCAGATCTACCAAGGGGGTGAGCAGGGGTTATCTTCAGTGTGTAACTCCCTTGCCCTGACTAGAGTGGTGGTTTCTACATGGCTTAGGCGCAAGCCCTAACCAACCAGAAATCCCATTTCTAACACCACACATACAAACATATAGGGCCCAGATATTTGAGGAACTTAGCTGGATAATTAACTTAACAAGACCAATAGCTCCAACTTTGCTAATGCGAGACCTATTGCATTTCCAATGCTTGTTATAACTGCAGGTGCTCAGCACCTGCGCGACCCGGCCCACATTAAGCCCTGATTGTATTCTTCATGCATTGGCTCTGTCTGATGGTTACTGTAAGATCTCTCACGTCTGCATTGTAATGTTGTGCATTTCCCCAAAAATACTAATACAAATATATATTTTGAAAGAATCAGACTTGCATGACTCCGGTGAATTATAACAGAGGTCCTTCCATTGGCGCAGCCAGGTAGGGGCCATGTTGGGCTGAGAGAGCAAGAGCCGAACCATCCAGCGTGTGCGTGCATGCGTGTGCTGCGTGTGCGCATGTACAGGTCGGAAACAGACATATTTAAGATAGTATGATTTGCGGGTAATACAACTATCGAAAGAAAGGAGGAGAGGGTACAGAGAAGGGTAGAAGGAGGAATGAGAAAATAGGATGGTAGTGAAAGAGAGTTAATATTATAAAATTAAACCCCTTTCTTGAAGTCCTCTATACCCATCCAAATAGTTTGAGAATGCTATCAGGATGGGTGGGTGATGTACCAATGGGCTTTGGTGCATGATTAGCTGCAGTTTGTGGTGTCAAACCAGGGCACAAGTCCTAAAAAAAGACGTGGGGGGACGCTGACGTCACGACAGGAAGTGACGTCATGAAAGGTGGCTTACACCATGAGACTCATTGCCTCCCCTCGCTCACCCCATAGATGCGATTGCATCAGAGAAGCCAGTGCGTGAGCAGCGCTCTGAATGAGCTTTGATCTCGCCCCAGAGAGGCCAAAGAGTGAATGTGTGGCTCCATTTGCTCCAGTTATTGAGCTCCCGGTAAAATAAGTGGGGGGACGCCGTCCATCTGCTTGGTACCCCGACTCGAGCCCTGTGTCAAACAATAGCCATTGGATGATGGGGACGAACGGAAATCAGATGGTGACCAGCAAATGAGAGTGTGAGAGGTGCTGACGAAAAGAAAGAGAGCTAAATGAGGGTGCTCGAAGACATGCAGTCAATAGACCTGATGCCAATGTTTCCATTGGGCGGCATGGATCTGGGACTGAGGCACTCGGGCAAAGCAGGCTCACCGGGTGATACACCACGGTGGGAGCAATTGAGGATGGGGGGTTGGATTTGTAGCCAAGGTTGGATAACAGATTGGGGTTTTCCAGAGAGTGAGAAATGCAGGTGTTCGTGGCAAATCCTTTTGCACCGCAGCAGCTTTAGCAGAATGTAAGATTGGGAAAGAATGCGGTTGGCAGAGGACAAGGTGCAGCATCCAGTAAAATGGAAGGACAGTGCCTGTAAGAAATAAACTTTTCGGTTGCAACTAAGAAAGGATGCCTGGAATTAGATATTAGCCTTAGGAATTGCTGGTAAAGGTGGAGGAATGAATCGATCTTTCTGCAAGGTGGGTGACAGCAATCTTGTAGTGAGCCGTCTTTCTGCCTTACCATCACCTATGCATGTTTGGAAAGAGATGGTTTGGCAGCTAAGACCGTGACTTTTTTAACCTGGAGACCAAATTTTAAATGTAGTCATGGGGAAATCCTTTGATTTCCTTGTGTCTCAAAGTCTGCATATGTCTAGTACAGATTTGAAAAAAAAACATGTGACGATGAACTTCTAAAGTCTCTCAGACGCACATTGATGTCCAGTGACCCTCGATGCAAATTCAGATGTTCCTACATGAATACCAATTCACACGCCAAAATACTTTTAATATTCCCTGTGGAACATTCAATGTAACCTTTAACTCCAATGGCGTGACTGACCCACTCTAAGACAGAAACTGCCAGTGGTCACTGGCCCACTATATATAACTTGATGCTCTGATAGGTAGAGTCCCTCGTCTCCCCAACTTCTACTCAAAGGAGTCCAGCAAATATAAGGCCACAACTCAGGCCATCAGCTTTGCTAATGAAGCCCATGTACATGCCCGCTACATATAGAAGAATGGCCGAGCTAGGGAGCCCACCATTTACATGCAATGTGCATGTAAAAAGAACAAGCATTTACAATGCAATGGTCTCGGCAGCATTAAAGGTAGAGTTATTGGCATTACTCATTACATTTCTTTAAATCATAAATAAATGGCATGGTCATTTGATGGGACAAACCTACTAGGAAACTGTGTTAGATAGTGAGGTAGTGAAAGAGAGCGTGTTAGTGACTTAGTGTATTTGAGAGTGATGTAGTGAGTGAGTAAATTAGTAATTTAGAAAGAGAGTGAATTTGTGAGTTAGTGAGAGTGATGTAGTTATTTTTTGAGAGTGTGTGGTGATATAGTGAGGGAGTGATACCGAAATACATAGTGATGTACTGATAGATTGAGTGAGAGTGAGATAGAGATTGAATTTTGAGTATTGTGTTAGAGTGAGAGATAGTTACTGTTATAGTTATATTGTGTTGCTGTGAGAGATACAAATACAAATACAAAGATTAATACAATAGTGGTGTGTGCGGGAGAGGGGACAGGCAGAGCTAGGGAGAAGGAGGTCTGTGGGGCGTGTGGTGCTGAGGTACAGGCAGCGCTGGAGGACATGAACTCAGGCAAGACTGGGTGGGCTGGTGATGGTGGGGGCAGGTGATGGGGGGCGTTGGCAGGCCTGTGGATGCCTAGTACCACGGAGACAAGCAGAGCATGGTAACCACAGACCTGGTGCATGAAGGTCTGTACTGATGTCTGACGTTCAATCAGTAATAGAGAACCAGCAGGTGGTGCTAAACAGCCAAGTCCGAGGACAGGTGGCCATGGAGCACAGGCAAGGTTGGGGGACAGGCAGGACTGGTGGAAAGACATAGCAGGAGACAGTCAGTTCTTTCTGGGTGGACAGCAGGTATGAAAACACAGGCGGAGGAAGCAGCACTGTGGCCAGGGTGGACGGGGGGGTGTGTGAGACAGGCAGGCAGGGCTGCGCTAGAGGGCTGCGGGCAGGCAGATGTGGTTAGGACAGGGAGGGCTGAAGGAACAGGCAGGGCTGGGTAAACAGGCGGGGAGCGATGGGACAGGCAGAGATGAAGACACAGGCACAGCTGAAGGCAGGGGCTGGGTGGACGTCCGGGGCCGGCATGGCTGGGAACAATCAGGTCTATATGGACAGGCAGACATGAAGGCACGGACAGGGTTGACGGCAGAGGCAGGACTGCGAGGCACGCGGGCAGGCAGGGCTGGGGGCAAGCAGGTCGACTTGGACAGGCGGGTCTGTTCGGACAGGCAGGGCTGTAGGCGCGGCCGAGCCGGGCGGTGAAGGACCGGCTCTGAAATGGTTTTGCAGTGAGGGGTCTCAGCGGGTTAATGAGCTGACATCATGATTAAAGCTGACCATTTGTAATGTGTCTGGACCCCTGTGCACAGCCCGGAAAAGGTTAATGTGCTAAAGACGCCTGCCCCTGACTCCCACCCCTGCACCTGCCCTCTCACGGGAGAGAGGAGAGCAAAGAGCGAGCAAGAGGGTGGAGAGGGAGGGAGTGAGGGGAGAATGAAGAGCGAGACATGATTGGAAAGAAGCGACGAGCAGGAGGAAAGGGAGAGAAAGGTTCGACAAAAAGAAAGTGGCGAGGCGACGGGAGAAGAGTGGAGGAGCGTAAAGTCGAGGAGCGCGGGGCGGGGAAGGAAAGAAAATGACAAATGGAAAACAGATAAGAAACCGAGCCAGGGAGGATGGGAGGGGAGACGACGGCGTGGCAGTCTCAGAGACCACAACGGGGATAAAGATCGAGGCAGGGAGAGTAAGAGGCAGAAGGTGACAGAGAGAAGGGGAAAGAAAGAGTGAGCGAGAGGCGGTTAGACAGAGAGGTGCGTAAGGAAGGTGTGTAGGAGCAAAGGGGGAGGCAGAAATCAGAAATATACGAGAGCGCAGGGTAAAACGAGAAGGAGGCAAATATAACAAGCAACAACAGCACCTACTTCCGGTTTGGCCGGCAATGCTTCCGGGTCGCCGCAGGCAGCGCGGCGGCCCGCCCTGCACGGGGAAGGGAGGCAGCTTTCGAGGAGGACAGCACCTGGCCGCGAGCGCGTTCTCGTGCGCGTGGCCTTAACAAATCGGCGCGCGCGGCCAGTGCTGTCCTCCTGGGAAGCTGAGCCGTTAACAATAAGGTCTCTGGCGAGAGCGAGCTTCGCTCGCTTCTAGCCGAGACCTAAAAACTGGTCATTTGCCTGAACACGGCTGATACAAGTACAAGCAATCTCAAGCAACGACTTGTGCGGTGTGAGTGATTCATCCATGACATATTGCTGGCATTTTTGCTAGTGTGCTGGAAACCCGTACACGTAAGCGGCTCATCTATGGCATATTCTGGGCATTCTACCCAACATGCTGATGATTTCTGTATTAGAGTGGCCTATTTGTGGCTTATTGCTGGGTATTCCTGGCAACGTGCAGGCTTTCACTATTTATTAGTGACCCATCTGTGGCATGTTTGTGGGCATTCTTGGTGGCTAACTTTACACAACTGAAGCCCACCCATGACCTATTATTAGCTTCCTTAGTGCCATGCGGTCTAACTCGGTATCCCGGTAGCCCCTCAGTGACACTAGTTATCTTTAGTCATTCTTGATAACTGTGAATATCCCTGGCACAATAGAAGTTTATCTTTGCCATATAGTGGCAATTCTTGGCAACATTCTGACGGCCCCTTGTGTAAATGTAAATGTAAATGTTAATGTAAATGTAAATGTACAGGAATTTATATAGCGCAAATCACCGAGCGGTTTCTAAGCGCTTGCTTAGGGAACCCGTCCTGGTATTCCCCTGTGAGATAACCTCGGCAGGGTATCCGCAAGGTGAAAGCCAGGCATCGCGCCGCGAGGGGCCGTTGTGGAGATTAAGCAAGCTATTGCCCAGAGTCGCAGAGTGTGAACCCGTAAATCGAGTAGGCACCGGAGCGAGAATTGTCGAGTCCATGGACATTTTAGGACTCAAGACCCCGCCGAGCCAGGAATTGAACCCTGGTCCCGGGCTGACCTCTGCTTCCAGGTCTGCCTCCTCTAACCAGTGTCGATAAACCCCTTCACTATAATAATAAATAATAATAATAATAATCCACATTTGTATAGCGCACAATCACCCGTTAGGGTCTCTAGGCGCTGGGGGCCGTCGGGAAGATTAAGCAAGCTATTGCCCAGAGTCGCATGGTGCTGGGCAAACCTGCCGCCGGAGCCGGGGATCAAACCCTGATCCCCAGATTCCAGCGTCAGTCACCCTGGCCGCAGCGCCACACCTCTCCCTATAATATAGATAACCCTCGTATGTATTAATCAATCAAACGATCAATGGGGGGATTTAGCTGCTCGGTCAGTTGAAGAATAATTACAAAAAGGGGGTGGTGATGGACAGAGTATCTGAGTTAATCAGAACACTCCTACCCAGTCAACAGATCAGGGCTTGATCCATCACCGTTTTTTAGCTCACTGCACCATCCCAGTTCAGAACCTGGCTATATGCAAATTAGTCTGTCCCTGGCCCAGTGCATCATGGGAACAGGGCAGACCAAACTACCAAGCCAATTCTTCACTGGAAAGGAAACAAGCTTCCGGGGACCGGTTTCTGGCATTACAGCCGTCTTCGGCCCGGCTTGCTTGAATCCTGATGGTGCAATGAGCAAGGGACTCATGTCTGAGCATACCCTTCCACACTCATGGTGGCCAAAATAATCACAACAAGCATTTACAATGCAATGGTTTCGCCTTTGGAAAAGTTAGAGTTATTGCCATTGTAAATGACAAAATTTGTATTTATGTGTTGGTTTTGAAAACAGATAAATAAATGGCATTGTCATTTACATTGCCATTAGCTTAATCTCTGCAGTCACTCTGCACTCTCTAGCACTCCCTAGAACTCCCTACTCACTCAGCACTCTCTAGCACTCCCTAGCACTCCCTACTCACTCTGCACTCCCTATGCACTCTGCACTCCCTCTGCACTCTGCACTCCCTATGCACTCTGCACTCTGCACTCCCTATGCACTCTGCACTCTGCACTCCCTATGCACTCTGCACTCCCTATGCACTCTGCACTCCCTTTGCACTCTGCACTCCCTTTGCACTCTGCACTCCCTATGCACTCTGCACTCCCTATGCACTCTGCACTCCCTATGCACTCACTCTGCACTCCCTATGCACGCACTCCCTATGCACTCTGCACTCCCTATGCACTCTGTACTCCCTATGCACTCTGTACTCCCTATGCACTCTGCACTCTGAACTCCCTATGCACTCTGAACTCCCTATGCACTCTGCACTCCCTATGCACTCCCTATGCACTCTGAACTCCCTATGCACTCTGACAACATACTCACCAGGGACACTGTGGAGGGCAGAGGAAGTGTCCGTGTCTGGAATACCATATAATGTCCCTTTGTAAGTACCCACCTGCGATGGGAGAGCAGTGTGGGTAAGAAATCCTCTCCTGGTAAAGGGTAGGGGTGAGCGGAAGCAGGACTCCCGATGGACAGTGTGGAGAGAGAGAGGGGCATGACGCCTCACGTGGAAGTGAGGCGGGCAGAGGAAGTAGGCCTCAGTCTGGATGGAATATCAACTCCCCGCAGCCCTACAAAGACAGGACTCGGGTACTGCCTCCCTCTTCCTGCTCCTCTCTCCTGCGGCCCTGGGACCCTGACTGAAAACCCTTCCTTGGGGGGCCGCCGGGAGCTGTGCTGCCCGCTTCTAGCTGCGAACAGTGTGACGCAACCAGCAGCCCCCTCGCATACACCGCAGAGACAGGAAAGGACAAGGGGCTCCCGTTGTATCCAAGCACCGAGACCAAGGCAAACACAAACATAATTAAACACAGACTGTTTCAAATAAACCCCAGAAGAACAGAGAGAATAAGATTTCCGTGTGAGAGAGAGAGAGAGAGAGAGAGAGAGAGAGAGAGAGAGAGAGAGAGAGAGAGAGAGAGAGAGAGAGAGAGAGAAAAAATGTTGGTCGAAGATGGGGGCAGAGGTGATGGGGGCGCCACAGCTGGTTAAGTAGCAGAAGTTGGCCGGGGAGCTTCGCGTTGGCGGAGGGGTCGAGAGATGCCAAACAGGGGAGGCGGCGGTGGGGGCAGAGCTCTAAGAAGGAGCGGGAGCTCTAAACTCGGTGGGGGAGCTAACGCTTGGCAGATGTGGCCTAATCGCTGCCAACTCCGGAGCTAGGGAACAGGTTCGAGTCCTGACGGCGGATCAACATTCTGTGGTCCTGGACAAACCACTTAAGCTACTCGTGCTCCCCCCCCCACCCCCCAAATGAATATGACTGTGTAAAAAGCAAGCTGGAGCTCGTGCCCAGCGCTCCAATATCTTTGGCCCAAGTTCATGCCACATAAAACTGAAAACAAATAAAGCTGTGGGAAAGTTGACTTACTGGAGAGAGCAAGGCCGTGGTTGGGGAAGGGATGCATGGTTGGTGCAGAAAGCAACGCTTGAGGAGTAGAGTCGGTTGTGGAGCAAGGGTTTTTGCCCCAGTAGGTGAAGTGGCGATTTGTTACCTTACCCCGCCATTTTCTGGCAGCGTCAATCTGACGCTCACTCCCACATATGAGATAGTTAACCGCCCTCAAATGACTTTTTTTGTATTTATAAATGTTCGAGTGCTTCATAGCCATTACAAGGCACGAAGTGCTCGGAGTTGCAGAGGGCGTGTGTCGTGTGCCCTGTATGGCTGGTGTTTTGGCCGTGCGCGAGGTACACTGGTGTCATCTGACTTGTGTCGCTGCATGAATTTGAAGCACAAACGAGAAAGCCATTGGACGCGTAAGCATTACATGATATTGTATACATGGATGTTAAGTGCCTGAGGGCTGTGTAGACAATGTGGTAAGTGTCTTGGTGTTGCATGTATGGAAGAGTTTGCTCAGCATTGCTGCAGGTGTGTATCGGTGCCAACACGTACGCGCAGGAGATAAATATGGCAACATAAGCAGTACCGCATGCACACACCTAACATAACCCACGGAGAAGGAGACCCGACACGAGGGAAGGAGGAGGCGCACGGGGATGCACAGGACAGAGGCGCAGGGGACATGGTGACTTCTACTACGGGGGGAGGGGCGGACACCGACAATGTGTCCCGACGCCCCTCTCCCCTTGCAGGCACTCACCGGGTCCGGCGGCTGCTGGACGAGAGCTCCCGCTCCTCGGGACTCTCCGGGGCCGCGGAGGGACGTTCTCTTTCCCCGGGGCTCCTCCTGTGCAAGCAGATCGACTCACCTGCACCTTGCGACGGCGGCACTTCTCCGGTCTCCCTTTTCGGCATGGGAGACCGGCAACATCGACGGCGGCAATCTCGCTGGCACTTCTCCGGTCTCACTCTTTGGCATGGGAGACCGGCAACGTCCTCCGCATCTCCCGGGGCTCCCTCCAGGCCACGGGAGCCCCGCGGGCGCCGCCATACTTCTTGCCGTCTTCCTTCTTCCCCCGGGCTGCGGGGGGCGGGCACTTCCGGCCGGCCGCGCTAGGATTGGCCGGCCGGCCGGTCACTTCCGGGTCGCCGCGGGCAGCGCGGCGGCCCGTCTCTAGCTCAGGCAGGCGGGCGGCGAAGTTTCCCGAGGAGTGGGCTCCCTCGTGGACCAGCAGTGACGTCCACGCAGCTTCACCAATCAGGAGCAGGATAGTCACTGGTGCCGGCAATGCCGGACCAGATTCGGGGGCGTTCCCGGCTTTCGGCTGACGTCGCGTGACGTCGGCAAAAGCCAAAGAATCTCGGGAACGCCTCCGAATCTGGTCCGGCATTGACGGACAGGCCCCTCGTCCAATGGCTAGGCTCCATTTATGGAGCCAGCCAATGAATGACGAGGGCCGACCCAAAGCCACACTACAGTTCTCATTAGATTTCTCCTGCGCAAAAGCTGCTTGCGCAGCTTTTTGCAGTCGAAACCTAAAAAGGGGGTGGTGATGGACAGAGTATCTGAGTTAATCAGAACACTCCTACCCAGTCAACAGATCAGGGCTTGATCCATCACCGTTTTTTAGCTCACTGCACCATCCCAGTTCAGAACCTGGCTATATGCAAATTAGTCTGTCCCTGGACCAGTGCATCATGGGAACAGGGCAGACCAAACTACCAAGCCAATTCTTCACTGGAAAGGAAACAAGCTTCCGGGGACCGGTTTCTGGCATTACAGCCGTCTTCGGCCCGGCTTGCTTGAATCCTGATGGTGCAATGAGCAAGGGACTCATGTCTGAGCATACCCTTCCACACTCATGGTGGCCAAAATAATTACAAAAAGGGGGTGGTGATGGACAGAGTATCTGAGTTAATCAGAACACTCCTACCCAGTCAACAGATCAGGGCTTGATCCTTCACCGTTTTTTAGCTCACTGCACCATCCCAGTTCAGAACCTGGCTATATGCAAATTAGTCTGTCCCTGGCCCAGTGCATCATGGGAACAGGGCAGACCAAACTACCAAGCCAATTCTTCACTGGAAAGGAAACAAGCTTCCGGGGACCGGTTTCTGGCATTACAGCCGTCTTCGGCCCGGCTTGCTTGAATCCTGATGGTGCAATGAGCAAGGGACTCATGTCTGAGCATACCCTTCCACACTCATGGTGGCCAAAATAATTACAAAAAGGGGGTGGTGATGGACAGAGTATCTGAGTTAATCAGAACACTCCTACCCAGTCAACAGATCAGGGCTTGATCCATCACCGTTTTTTAGCTCACTGCACCATCCCAGTTCAGAACCTGGCTATATGCAAATTAGTCTGTCCCTGGCCCAGTGCATCATGGGAACAGGGCAGACCAACTACCAAGCCAATTCTTCACTGGAAAGGAAACAAGCTTCCGGGGACCGGTTTCTGGCATTACAGCCGTCTTCGGCCCGGCTTGCTTGAATCCTGATGGTGCAATGAGCAAGGGACTCATGTCTGAGCATACCCTTCCACACTCATGGTGGCCAAAATAATTACAAAAAGGGGGTGGTGATGGACAGAGTATCTGAGTTAATCAGAACACTCCTACCCAGTCAACAGATCAGGGCTTGATCCATCACCGTTCCGGCTGAGCTAAAAGAACGGTGATGGATCAAGCCCTGATCTTTTGACTGGGTAGGAGTGTTCTGCTTAATTCAGATACTCTGTCCATCACCACCCCCTTTTTGAATCGTTTTGGCCACCACAAGTGTGGAAGGGTATGCTCAGATGTGAGTCCCTTGCTCACTGCACCATCAGGATTCAAGCAAGCCGGGCCGAAGACAGCTGTAATGCCAGAAACCGGCCCCCGGAAGCTTGTTTCCTTTCCAGTAAAGAATTGGCTTGGTAGTTTGGTCTGCCCTGTTCCCATGATGCACTGGGTCAGGGTCAGACTAATTTGCATGTAGCCAGGTTCTGAACTGGGATGGTGCAGCGAGCTAAAAAAAACGGTGATGGATCAAGCCCTGATCTTTTGACTGGGTAGGAGTGTTCTGCTTAATTCAGATACTCTGTCCATCACCACCCACTTTTTGAATTGTTTTGGCCACCACAAGTGTGGAAGGGTATGCTCAGATGTGAGTCCCTTGCTCACTGCACCATCAGGATTCAAGCAAGCCGGGCCGAAGACGGCTGTAATGCCAGAAACCGGTCCCCGGAAGCTTGTTTCCTTTCCAGTAAAGAATTGGCTTGGTAGTTTGGTCTGCCCTGTTCCCATGATGCACTGGGCCAGGGTCAGACTAATTTGCATGTAGCCAGGTTCTGAACTGGGATGGTGCAGTGAGCTAAAAAAAACGGTGATGGATCAAGCCCTGATCTTTTGACTGGGTAGGAGTGTTCTGCTTAATTCAGATACTCTGTCCATCACCACCCCCTTTTTGAATCGTTTTGGCCACCACAAGTGTGGAAGGGTATGCTCAGATGTGAGTCCCTTGCTCACTGCACCATCAGGATTCAAGCAAGCCGGGCCGAAGACGGCTGTAATGCCAGAAACCGGTCCCCGGAAGCTTGTTTCCTTTCCAGTAAAGAATTGGCTTGGTAGTTTGGTCTGCCCTGTTCCCATGATGCACTGGGCCAGGGTCAGACTAATTTGCATGTAGCCAGGTTCTGAACTGGGATGGTGCAGTGAGCTAAAAAAAACGGTGATGGATCAAGCCCTGATCTTTTGACTGGGTAGGAGTGTTCTGCTTAATTCAGATACTCTGTCCATCACCACCCCCTTTTTGAATCGTTTTGGCCACCACAAGTGTGGAAGGGTATGCTCAGATGTGAGTCCCTTGCTCACTGCACCATCAGGATTCAAGCAAGCCGGGCCGAAGACGGCTGTAAAGCCAGAAACCGGTCCCCGGAAGCTTGTTTCCTTTCCAGTAAAGAATTGGCTTGGTAGTTTGGTCTGCCCTGTTCCCATGATGCACTGGGCCAGGGTCAGACTAATTTGCATGTAGCCAGGCTCTGAACTGGGATGGTACAGTGAGCTAAAAAAACGGTGATGGATCAAGCCCTGATCTTTTGACTGGGTAGGAGTGTTCTGCTTAATTCAGATACTCTGTCCATCACCACCCCCTTTTTGAATCGTTTTGGCCACCACAAGTGTGGAAGGGTATGCTCAGATGTGAGTCCCTTGCTCACTGCACCATCAGGATTCAAGCAAGCCGGGCCGAAGACGGCTGTAATGCCAGAAACCGGTCCCCGGAAGCTTGTTTCCTTTCCAGTAAAGAATTGGCTTGGTAGTTTGGTCTGCCCTGTTCCCATGATGCACTGGGCCAGGGTCAGACTAATTTGCATGTAGCCAGGTTCTGAACTGGGATGGTGCAGTGAGCTAAAAAAACGGTGATGGATCAAGCCCTGATCTTTTGACTGGGTAGGAGTGTTCTGCTTAATTCAGATACTCTGTCCATCACCACCCCCTTTTTGAATCGGTCAGTTGAAGAGCCAGGTCTTTAGTGTCTCCCTGAAGATGTTCAGGGGGGGGGCGCGACTGATGTCGATCGGGAGCTCGTTCCAGATCTTGGCCACTATATGGGAGAAGGCTCTTCCATCTGTCCTGGCTTTACAGATGAGGGGGTTTCGAGGGCGAGGTTGGCGGATCGGAGGCTTCTCTTGGGTGTGTGTTGATGATCCTGAATAGACAGGAAGGGCTGAACCTGTCCATGTTTGGTAGTACTATATCTGAGTGCTTTCTGAAAAGAGACAAGCTGGTCTATGGGACCAAAGCACACTCCATGGGGGTGGTTGGATGGAAAGATTCAGACTAAAAGCATTTGAAATGATGATAGGCCCCGTGAGGATGCATAACTAGATGCTCTTAATTGCCTATTATAAATATAGATATTTACCAATTTTTTATGGACATTACATCGAAAAACCCACCGTTTTCCTACCATTTCTTTACAGTTTTCAGTGTTCTTGCGGAGGGTGAGTCTCAACACTTAAAAGGCACAGTGCAGTTTTCCAATACAGCACTATTTCAAAAAAATATTTCACTAGTGGCTCTTGAACTCTTCTGGATCGATAGTCAATTTATATGAAAATTAATCAGCAAAATTCACCAATTAGCCCCAATCAGGGATAGAGCCTACAGGATAAATGGCCGGACTTTTTCACTTGGCTCCCTCCATCCAGTTCCAGGAAGGTTTTTATGTCTCAGCATTTTCTCATTTCAGCAGCGGCCCCTGCTGCTGTAGTACCAGGGACGAAGCCTGGTTCTATTATATCCGCAGGCCATTCACTTCCTCAGCTCTCTGCACAGGCGGCGTCTCAAGCGAGGACAGAACATTAGTCCTTCCTTCTTCCACAGCGCTGCGCCTCTGCGCTGAACAGGCTTTGCTTCTCTCTGTTCTTCCAGGAAAAGCACCTGAAATAACCTGCACTACGAGCAGGAAGAGAATGGACTAGTGCAGGCTAATTAACTCCCTGGTAATTAGTTCTCAGGTCTGTCGCACCAGGTGATCCGCGGAGGCTGTTCCCGGGCAGGGAGCAGGCACAGACTGCATCGCCTGCAAATGAGAGAGCTTAGCTGGAGTCGCTGGAGCCACAATCACAGCAGAAGCCCCGCAGTGCTGTCTGGTGTCAGTAATAATGTAAAACAAGCATTGGCATAGCCAATAGGTCTCGCCTTTCAGACCTTATGTGTTTACGCTCAACAACAAAACCTGGTCCTAATCCTTGTAGGCATTACTTTGTAACATCATCTGTCTACTAATGTATGTGGATTTACTTAAATCTAACACTCACTATATTTCTTTCGACAGGGTGTGCCTTCCTAGTATCTTCTAAAACCCGTGTGTGACTACATGTGTCTGCGTGGCTATCATCCAGGCAATCGACTACATGTCCATAGAAAATGTGTGTGTGGAAGGAAGGAACCTCACGGGAGCTACCACCAGGGAACTGCTGACTGGTACTCGTCAGTTTGTTCCTTTTATCATCATTGGCTCCTTCCCACCATAAATGAAATAAATTGCACGTAAATATGATGTAAAAGGGAAAATAATAATAAACAACTCAAAAAGGTGATTCTACCTAGTTACATTCATGTGCACCTACCCCCCTGCATACAAGAACCGCTATTCGGTGCTCTACCCTGTCTAAAAGTGGGTTAGATATCCCTAGCTATATGATATTCTTTATTCTGTGCTGGGTATCTACTCCTATTAAAACCTACACTCTACAGTTGAGCTTCGTTTTAATCCATAAGAAGCAAACATGTTTCGTTGCCTCTCTATCTTGGTCAGCAACTTCTTCAGGGCTGGGGGTTTCCTTTGCCACACATTACCAGATACTTCCAGTGTTTAAATCTGCAGACACATAGACACACAACAACAAAGATAAAAACATAGAGTGACACTGATAAATATGTTGCCCATCTTCCAAAGAATTGTTTGATGTGCCAACTGTATTCAGGACATGCTGTGTTAACCTTCACAAGGGGGCCTGTCGGCATACCTGTGATTCCTCATATGCCAGTTTTAACTGTTAGTCCCCCATCGTGTGTTACGGTCGCTGTATGTCAACCTAAAAAACATGTCGTATATCGGGTCAGTTTTTTATCGGGTCAGTTTTTTGCTTGTGTCCCAATTGGTTGCTTCCTGGCCTCACTGTCACGTCTCCACTCAGCACTTTAAATAATTGCCAAGCATCGCCCGCTACGCGGATGCCATTATGCCCGTGCTACTTGGTTTTTTGGCGCGTCAGGGTTTGCTCGCACTCATCATCTAACACACTTGCGGAATATGCAAGCCAGCCCCTGCATCTTTCCACCCTGACACAGCTGCGCTGGCATATTGCGCGAGCCTTCCTCACATAGTGCATCTTACCGTCACCTTAGTCGGTCTTAACTCGTATCGGGCTCCCGTTCCCGCTGCATTCGGCTCTATTCCCAATGGTTGTGCTTAAGCGGACGCTCAAGCCTACCACATCATCACGTACGTACGTATGTCACGTGACCCAGTGCCCACTGGTCACGTGACACGCTTGACGTGGTACGCTTGAGCGTCCGCTTAAGCACAACCATTGGGAATAGAGCCAAATGCAGCGGGAACGGGAGCCCGATACGGTTGCAAATTGGATGGTGAGGAATTTCCTCAAATTAAATGGGGAAAAAACAGAGGTACTGATTTTCGGAGGCAAGGAGGAGATTTGGTCAATGGACTGGTGGCCATCCGCCCTTGAAGCCTGTCCCATGCCCTCTCAGCCTGCTCGGAACTTGGGTGTTATTTTTGATACCAAGCTCTCCTTCGAAAAACAAGTCAGTAGGACGACCTCCACCTGCTGTGGTGTCCTTAGAACCCTGAGGAAATTAGTACACTATCTTTCCACTGATGCCCGCAAACTGGTTACGGTGGCCCTAATTTCCTCAAGGTTAGACTACTGTAACGCATTGTACCTTGGAATCAATAAATCACAGATACAACGCCTACAAACAGTACAAAACGCAGCAGCCCGGTTTGTTGTTGATGCCCCGAGGCTCGCATCAGGTACCTCTATCAGGAAGGATCTGCATTGGCTCCCCATCCAGGCCAGAATCGAGTTTAAAGTCCTGTGTCTCACCCATCGTGCTCTGCACGGGCTTGGTTCGGAGGATATCAAACCCTTGGTGACCCCTTACGTTCCCGGCAGGGCACTTCGCTCAGCCAACAAATATTTTTTGTCTGTACCTAAAAGCAACAAAGTCAGATGGGGCGATAGAGCTTTTTGCTCCCGTGCTCCCAGAATCTGGAACACCCTTCTGGCTGAGATCAAGGGACTTACCTCCCACTCTCTCTTCCAAAAAGCTTTGAAGACCTGGCTCTTCAGGGAGGCCTACCATTAACCGGCTCACCTCGCTCACCTCTCATACAGCTTTTCCACCCCCAGCGCTTTGACGCCTATGGGCAAAGTAGTGCTTTATAAATTTTATCTCAACTGAACTCAACTCATCTTTGTGTGGCAAAGGAAACCCCCAGCCCTGAAGAAGTTGCCGACCAAGATAGAGAGGCAACGAAACATGTTGGCTTCTTATGGATTAAAACGAAGCTCAACTGTAGAGTGTAGGTTTTAATAGAAGTAGATACCCTGCACAGAATAAAGAATATCATATAGTTAGGGATATCTAACCCACTTTTAGATAGGGTAGAGCACCGGATAGCGGTTCTTGTACCCAGGGGGGTAGGTGCACATGAATGTAATTAGGTAGAATCACCTTTTTGAGTTGTTTATTATTATTTTCCCTTTTACATAATATTTACGGGCAATTTATTTCAGTGATGATAAGAGGAACAAACTGACGAGTACCAGTCAGCAGTTCCCTGGTGGTAGCTCCCGTGAGGTTCCTTCCTTCCACACACACATTTTTCTATGGACATGTAGTAGATTGCCTGGATGATAGCCACGCAGACACATGTAGACACACACGGGTTTTAGAGGATACTAGGAAGGCACACCCTGTCAAAAGAAATATAGTGAGTGTTAGATTTAAGTAAATCCACATACATTAGTAGACAGATGATGTTAGAAAGTAATGCCTACAAGGATTAGGACCAGGTTTTGTTGTTGAGCACATTTTGAATTGAGGGTAACCTGGGTCCTTAGTTTTTCCCTCTGAGCTCCAAGGTGTGAGGACCTTATGTGTTTAACCAGAACGTTTGGCTATGTTGTAGAGCATTATGGCTGCTGTGCATTATGTTGAAAACTTATAATAAAAAGTGTTAAGCATTTTTGTTACCTTTATACAAAGACAACATTATATACAACTGAAAAACCCAAAACCTGATAAAAAAAAGATTTTAACATAAATATTGTCTTCTACTTTTTTTTGCTTGACTGCTGGCAACTATTTCCTGCCTGTTCTTATGCTTGTTTGTTATAATTTTTTTGTTATGGGAGAGCAGGACATAAATAACGGGGGAGTGGATGTTTGAAAACAGTAATTTATTAGAAAATGAGCAGCGGACAGACACTAGGGGAGAATCAACAGATGCCAGATTCCAAGGGCAGAGTGACGTGATGCTTAGGTGGTGCACTGATGCAAAATGGCAGTGGTGAATGATTTTTGGTGCTCAGGTGTTGACACTATATGGTGTGGATTGGAGGTACGTTGTGGATTGTGGAGTTTTGGAGTTGAAATATGTTGTTTGGTGTGTAATTATGTGATGTGTAATGGAAATGTGTGGAGTTGAATTGTGTGGCCTGGAACTGTGGTGTTCCGTGAAATTATGCTTAGTGAAATTTTGTCATGGTGTGGAGTGCATTTTTCATTGAGTGCAGTGTAATTATATAGCATATAATTATGTGGCACTGAGTGGTATTGTGTGGAGTTTATGTGGCATTCATTAGAGTGTAATTATGTGGTATGTAATTATGTGGCACTGAGTGGTATTGAGTGGAGTGTATGATAGAGAAAGCCAGAGACAGATCATGGGAGGCTGCGAGTGTCAGTCGCTGGTAGGATGAGGGGGGTAGATTGGGACAGGGATAGATACTGATGTGCAGGGATGAGCGGGGGAGAGAGACCAAGGGATAGGGAGGGTACCAGACACTGGTAGGGTGAAAGAGGTAGATTGGGACAGGGATAGATATTGATGGGCAGAGATAGGCGGGAAGGGGTCTTCGGAGGCCGGGAATACCTATGCTGGGTGTGAGAGGTGTGCACATTCAGGGCCGCAGTTCACTGCGTCCCTGTACCATTTTCCAAAATAAAAGCAAACAGCCATTAATCCAAATGTTGCCCGTGATCTTGGTGAGATGTTCTTGTGCGGAAGGAAATAGCCCCATCACTTCCTCCCCTACGCACAGACCAGCTCCTGCAAAGCCTGAGATAGCTCAGTGGGTTGAGCACCTGCTATAGATATCCTAGTGTAACTTGCAAGTCACTGGTGTGGGTTTTGTCGGGGTCAATTAAGGCATTCAGCCTTCCAACGTCAATTACATACTTTTGGATTGGTAATAATAGCAGCAGATGCTATTTGAAGTGCTAATGTGTGGTCACGCTCCCGTGAGTGAATCTCCTGACGTGCACACGTTGCCATTGAAGGCAATGGAACGCGTGCATGTGCTTGGCTGAAAAGCCAAAGCAACGGGAAAAGGTCTTTTTGCCTTGTAGCGCATGCGCGCTGCGAAGGCCGAGACCTAAACAGGTATTGACAAAGTCAGTAGGCAAGGCATCTGCAAAAGTTCAAATATTTTGTATTTCTTTTTTATAAACATATACAATATCTAAAAAACAGATTCACAAATATAAAAATGTAATAGTGGCTCAGTCGCCCAGGCGCACCATTGTGCACTGTAGTGCACTCTTTTGCAGAACGGAGCAGAGGAGGAGAGGCACTCCACGGGCACACTGTGTAGAGAGTTGAGACTCCCTGGTGTGTGCGGGTGCAGGCTGCTGGGCAGGCAGCTGAGCAGGCAGCTGAGGTGAGCCACTTTTCAACTTTGCCTTACCTCCCTTGCATCCCGCCCCCCCCCCCAGCTGCACCACTTACCCCCCCACCTGCCATACGGATGACCCTGGTGCGTCAAGATCCAAGATCTAAGAATTCTGCACCCACACAGTCGGAAGCGCCGATCAACAAAGGATAGAGCGCAACTGAAAGACTAAAGTCTAAAGACTAAAAGACTCAAACTTAAAAAACCAGCTGTCACGCCAATCAATCTGACGCAACCGATCGAAATGATCAACTGCTACTCACCACCCGCCTAGCAGTGAGTGGCGTGCCGTGGGCGGACAGTGAGAGCCTCATCGGTTACGCCAAGGCCCTCTGTAGGGGAGCCCGCAGATCCCGGTGTCGTTAGAGGGGGGAGAAGCTTTTTCCACCTAGCCCCGCCACTCAAGTTGCAGGAGTTGTGCCCAGTCAATCCTGGTGAGACAATCAAACTCGGCAAATAATGAGGACCAGAAACTCGAACCTGATACAACTACAGGAGAAGCCCCGCCCCCATAGATCAGCCAGAAGACAGAAGGCACAGCTATTCTACCCCCCAGGAATAGGTGGCTTTTATCTAGGGCCAGGGCTCAGAGATGGGGATCAAACAGGAGCAGCGGGAGCGACCGGTGCAACTCCGACGGCACCGGAATTCCCAGCGGAATACCCAGCTCCGACATTAGCAGCCCCAACAGGGACCCTCAGCCCACCAAAGTCGATAGTCCTTAAGTCTCGCCTCAGTGCAAAAGAAACGCCTACCAGGCCAGCTGGAAACAGGGATATAAGAGCCTTTTTGAGCCCCAAAGTACCCATACCAGCGGAACCTCGCCCGACCTCGACCAGTTCATCTTCCATTAAGGCAACAGATGACGGGGAGATTCCAAGCCCCACAGCCCCCCGGGCACTCGGCATTCCTCTCTCGCCAAAAATAATCACCCTCTATGGCAGAGCACCTCTCAAACCAGTGACACCAAAAGCGGTCCCACTCTGGCCCCCAGCTCGGACCCCTCAAAGTCTGGCGAACTCTCAGTTGAGTCCCACTCCAAATGGTGCGCCCTTGCCCGACGTGCCTAATAGCTCACATGTAGACAATGAAGGAAGAACATCGTCATCACCTGGCAATTTACAAACCCAGCCTCAGTATTTAACAAGATCAAGCTTTCTGGAACACGTTAAAATGGCCCTGTCTCCAACTCCCGTGAGCAGAGACGCGGACAAGGGGGAGAAGTCCCCACTGATTACAAACCACCTAACGCTGATCAACGAGGCGCTCTTTTCAATGACAGGTGCGGCATTAATGCACGCGGACAAGCTCGACGCCCAAATTAACATCTTACAAATTGTCGCGGGTCTGATCTCCGGGATAGATTCCAAATTGGACCACCTGAACTCTCTGATTCGCAGAGCACAAGACAGCACTTACCCAAAGTCAGACTCATGTGGCTGCAGCCCAATTCTGCTTAGCCTAGAAAAACTACCAAACATCATGACCACACTAATTGAGGACCTCAAGAAGTAAGAATCAGAACTTACAAGCACAGGACACCGCCCAGGCACCTCCAAAAATACAAGGCACAACAAATTCTCAAACTTGCTGTATCGAAGTTCCTGAAGGGGAGAAGATCATGTGTCCGGCTCCTTCAGCGACGACCAACGCGAGCGGAACAACTGCCATCCTGACTCAGACCAACAATAAAGTCTTACATCACACCTTTAAACTGGCTAGCCCAGAACTTCAAAATCTATCCAGGAAAAATAAGAAAAAATTAAGAAAACTCAACAAGAAGAAAACCAGTCACACCCCACCAATCCAATTCGGCAATGGCTTCTGCCCATCAACCAGAGGTCCGGTCACATCGAGACGCAGAAAGCGATCCAGCCGGCAGCCATAACTATGACGACAGGGAAAATTGAGTCATCCGCTGAAGCCTCTCATTCAACTAATTTGGCAATAGACCAGAGCATGCTGGCCTACCTTGCAGCCCCCAGCCAGCTCTGACATTGAAACTACAAAACCAAATGCCCGACCCGCAAGGACAATGCGATGGGGAAGCAATACAAGTCCCACCAAGTGACCGCGAGTCTCGCCTAACAAGTCACCAGCCCTCCGCTCACACAAAGACCACAATGAGCAGAGCGACCCTAGCGCCATCAGTCGCTAATAAATCATCAGCAAACAACGTAACATCGGGAACCTCTCAGCGCGCTTCTCAAGGCACTCTTGGCATTAAACCCGAGCAGGTTGGAGACCGGTCACTTAATATCAGACCACTTAGCCCACCCTTTGTGGTGGCACCTCTGCAAACAACAGGGCCAATAAATCATGCATCCATTAATCTGTCCAGTGCGGGACAGCCACCACTCACTGGCATACAGGACAAAATCTGGAAGGACGTGAACGCTGCCAATAACCCAGTTCAAATAACACCCCAGGAGCGGAAAATATTGTTGTACCCTGTATACACCTCACAGGGTAAGTGGGACATCCTCAACCGTGGTAACATTCTAACACTCTGCGCAAACATCCCAGGGCTGGAAGGGATAAAAACTACAGATATCGAGTCTATTTCATTCCTTCCGCCGAGGAGAAAAATGAAACTACGGAGCTAATTTTCACCAGCTCAAACATGGTAGAGGGCCTGAAGAGTCAACATATGCTATTGGAAAGTTGGGGCATAAAAATAAAGCCCCACCGCGTACAAAAATACCCATTAATCTTAAAAACTCACTACCCGCTCCTCGGCTCGGAAAACCAGGAACAGCCTACGGGGGGGAACACACGTTTGAATGCTTTCCCTGATCACGCCCCTCATGCGGCGTCAATTCTTCAGGGGTCCAAAGGCAGCACGAGCACAGGCTTAACCAACGGAATTCGGATTAAGATAACAACAAACCTGAATCAAGGCAAACGCTTGTGCGTAGCAAGGGGGTGCGCGAGTAAAGACTGGTCCTGGCTGCCGTTAGCATTAAACCCCAGCTCCTAACACGCAATGTCTTGGAGAAACGGGCCGCTCTTCTCAGCTCATGACTAATGGGCAAATGAAACACACAAACCAATCTGTGACCATCAAGTCCTTGAAAATCATGACCTGGAATGTCGCAGGACTCAAAACACTGTTAGAAAATCATGTTGCTGTGACATTCCTGAAAGAGGCAGATATTATCTGCATACAAGAATCATGGGCGACTAATCCTCTCTCACTAAGAGGATATGCAGAACACGGCAAACCTGCAATAAAGACCAACATATTCGGAAGACCATCAGGGGGGCTGTGTGTCTATATCAAGCACTCGCTGGAATTAGAATTCAAGGAAATAAATAACCTGCCCAACATGCTCCAGGTGGGCATCCTGAAAGGCCCCCTTTCGATCAACGGAACCTCTTCTATCTTGGTGATCAATATCTACCACAACCCGCATTGGTCTACAGTTGATTTTTCTACGTTAATAAATCATCTAGAGGCCCTGTTATTACAATTCCCGGCATTGGATTGCATCATTCTCGGTGACCTCAATATCCACAATGTAGGAGGCATACCTCCACTAAGTCACCAATCCGGGGCCACCAAGGCACTGAACGCCCTATTAAAATCCTACAAACTGGCAACAGCACATTCTGTCCATCTAAAGAACAGGCCAGGGGCCTTTGTCGCTCCCACGTAGAACAACCAGACCACGATTGACTATATCATCTTAAGTGACAAACTGCAACCTTTGATGTCGGACTACTCTGTTCACCAGCGCAGCGACCGAGACCACGCCGCCTTAATTATCACACTGAACTTGACAGCCAACACACGCCATAGGCTACAATACATTGGGGCTGCAAACAGCGAGGAACTGATAAAGCTAACTAGAAGAATTAAATGGGGGCAGGCAGCAACCATCACGTTCAATGATTGGACAAACTCGTGGGCAGGCTGGCCACCGAGTAACCACACAAACGGCGCCATATTAACATGGGACTGAATCACCAGGACCTTAGCGGTGATACTTCGAGGGGACACAGCAAGGGTAACCCGTTGGTACCCACCATCCACACTCGGATTCAATTGGGCGATTAAAGAAAGCGCCAAAAATCTGAACAAAAAACGAAAAGCGCACCGGAAAAATGGCACAGCTTCAGACAAAAAACTGCTTCAAGAGGCCGCAAGAAGCCATTCGAAGAAGGTGTGGGCTGCAAAACGTGAATATCGCGAAACACAATGGCTGAAAATCTTTGACCTGTTGATCCCTGGGAAATCGCAAGAATTTTGGAGCTATTTAAGCAATCTCGGACGAGGTCCAAATCACAGAGAAAACTCCCTCGAGGCCTCCACCTGGGTCGCCCACGTAAAAACCCTATACAATGAAGACCAAGCCGCCCTTCATTCTAAGAATGCACCTACAGCAAGAGAAGAGCCAGATCCCATCACCCACATGAAGGCCCCGCCTGGAAAACTATTAGTGTCCAAATTTCTTTTTAAAATCAGGCATAACGGCGCACCTGGCCCCAACTGCCTCCCAGGACTATTGTTCAAAGCGAACATAGAATTTTGGGCCAAAAATCTGACCCACCTATATGCCGAATGCTGGCTCCTGGGGGATGTTCCAGACTCCTGGAGAGGCTTGCTCTTACACCCAATCCACAAGAAAGGGCCTAAATCAGACCCGTCTAACTATCGAATGATTGCCCTCCTGGACATCGAGGGCAAAGCCTATGCCAGTGCCATCTTGACAGACCTTGCAGACTGGGCAAGTGAAGAAGGTCTTCTGCCTCTCTGCCAAACCGGATTCAGACCCGGGTCTTCAACCGTGGATAACATCACTGCTCTCTCTTACCTGGCCCACCAAGCTCGGTTGCGCAAGAGTCTCCCTTTATTACCCTGCTTCATCAACTACTCTGCAGCGTTTGATGGGGTAGACCGCGCTATCCTATGGAGAAAGCTGGCCCAATGGAACATTAACCCGACCCCGTTAAGAGCAATCCAGTCGTTGTATCAAAAAACGTGGGTCCGAAATAAACTTTCAAGCGACTTTGCATCTGAGAAGATTGACACGGATCGAGATCTAAAACAGGGGTGCGTTCTAGCACCACCGTTGTTTAATCTATACACAGCAGACATAGAGATATCCTTGTCCGGGTCAGCCCTAGCCACTCCAAGGATCGGTGGAACTAAAATCCAGTTCATGCAATACGCTGACGACCTGGTACTCCTGGATCACACTAAGACAGGCTTGCAAAAGGCGTTGACCGCCTTGGCAACTTACAATGACAAGAACCGGCTGGTAGCTAACCCTTCCGAGTCAAAGATAGTAATCTTTGGTCGTTACACAAACAAAAAAGTAGCCAAATGGAGGCTTGGCCACCTGTCTTTGGAAAGCACACAGCAATACACCTATTTGGGTGTTTGCTATCATGAGTCGGGGCTTTCTGGCGCTCATTTAAAGAAAATCCAAAGCAAAGGGAAAACCATCACCTATGCGCTATGCAAATTACAAGCCACCTTACATAGCCCATCGACAACGGCCATCCAAAGAGTACTTAAGGCAAAACTAATGCCGGCCCTCAATTATGCCCAACAAGCGTTCCCGGGCAAACTCAACAAGGAACTGGAAAAAATCAACTGCAGAGAGTATAAGAAATTATTCTTACTACCGAAGTGCACCAGAAACACCCTTGTCCCCCTAGAATTTTCGCTCAACCAACAAAAACTGGAAGAGATGGCTGTTCTGAGCAAATATTACTATCTCATAATAGCGGCACAAGACAAGACACTGAAGGCAGTTCTGAAATATATTTTCACGGAACCCGGGAACCCTTGGTCAACCACCCTTACCACGGCGAAGGAACTCCTCAACCTCGCCACCGATCACTGGAATCCCGAGCTAGTTAATTATACGGCATTTAAAAACACCATAAAAAAACAAGTACGTATCCGTTCCCGGGAACTGGATTTGGAGTCATTGGCAAAACGAGATTTCCATGACTCCCTATGCCTGCCGCACACAGTGCATAATTCCAGACACCATCCCACGCAGGCCGTGGGCCGCTCGGCCCTTCACAAGATTTTAGCTTACAGATTACACCCCTTGCCCTTTAAAGAACTACACGCACTCGAATGGACAGGACTGGGAGTCCCGGAATGCAGGCTCTGCAATTACAAACGCGAGTCGCTGGCTCATCTATTACTTTGCTGCCCGGCCCTGAGCGCAGCACGTAGCCTTTATCTCAGGCCAATCCTACGACAAATGGGGTCACGTTCTGCAAAGGAGGCGGTCTATCAACTATATACATTGACCATAGTAAAGCAAATGGCCTCCTTTGGAAAGTTTATCCAACAGACACGGTCCAAGCTGATGGCCACCCAGGGCACAAACGATTAGAGACTTTGCAGATGCACGCGGGGCTGCCTTTTCATAGACACCATTCTCTTGAGCTTACCAGCGTCTAGGGATCCACTATATAGACTTACCAGCCGACTTCACTTGCTGTTTTAATCTTTTTGTAATTTTGTACTCTGTTTTTAATGTAATGGTTTTGAGTAACCAAACAATAAAAATCAATCAATCAATCACTCTTTTTCAGGTGGCACTCTACTGGTGTTCAGGTAAATGTTATCACTCACATTGCAAGGCAGCCCATGGATTAAGGGCCAGATGTACGAAGCATTTTACTGCTCGCAAAAGCCCCTTCAGGTCGTTTGCGACTGGTAAAATTAATTTTGGCATATACCAACCCTATTTTGCGAGTCAGTAAGATATTACCGACTTTCAAAAAAGAGTTTGTGAGTCGCTATCAGGAAGGGTTGTGTTAAGGGTGTTTCTTACTAATAGCAAATAACACTGGTATGTAGGAATGTTTTGCGACCGGGAATACGGTTGCAAAACATTCTCTGTTACCACCAACTTTTAAATTGGTGGTAACCCATTCGCAAACCAGAAGGGTTCTCCAAGGGACCCTTTCCCCTTTGTGAATGTGAGGACCACTGCCTACTCTCAAATATTGAAAAAGTAGATTTATATTTTTATTTTGGGAATGCATCCCATGTTTCCTTAAGGAAAACAGACGACCTTACAAAAAAAATGGTTTATTTAATAAACAATAAAAGACATGGTGGTCTGCTATCACATAGGCAACCATCCCTGTGAGTGCAGGCCATTCCCAATGGGTCGCAAAGTGAGACCTGCCTCATAAATATCAGGGAGGTAGGTATATTTGCAACCCACTGAATAGCAAAATGTGTCTAAGACACATTTGCACATGGGTGTTTCTGATTTTCAATTTGCAAATCTCAAGCTGATCTTTTTGTACATCTGGCCCAAAGTGAGCTGACACTTTGCCCCATCTGTATGCTGTGGTAGGTGGAAGCAAAATATGTGTGAGATGTGAACAGATCAGTGGAAGAGAAGGGCTGACTGAATGCCACTACATGTATGTATTAATGAGACAGCTAAAGCTTTTTATATAAAACTTCCTTCATTAGTTCTGCCTTTAATAAGCTTTAAAGAACAGGTGGTATAGTATCACTCAATGTAATTGTTGTGATCTAATCAATATTAGAAGGATGGATCACTGTGTTGATCTTCCTGAAATTTGAACGGGTGACCGTCAGGTCACCACATATGTAAGGAGTGAGCATTTACCACAGTGTGACACCATGCCAGATCTGTGATAGCATTCATAGGGTTCTTCTTTTTAAGAACCGAATGTTTCACCCCACAAGAATATCTAGCTCCCGCCTACAGCACAGTGTACCCTATACCCTATGCAATATATCTGTGCACAAGTGCATTCTTCAACTACTGTGTCCTGTGCATCCTTCTCCCAGTGTCTGAACAATTTAGTTTTTTTACAGATGTATAACTCTACTTGGCTCTCATCACCCCATCCACACACTGTGCGACACAAACACCTGGCGGTGCCATGCCATGTGTAAGACCTGCATCTAACAATGTTGAGAACCCTGAGAATCTGGGTGCCCTACCTCGTGTACAAAAGGGGGTGGTGATGGACGGAGCATCTGAACCAATCAAACACTCACACCCAGTCAAAAGATCTGGGTTTAATCCATCACCATTCTTTAGCCCACTCTGCCACCCCAGTTCAGACATGGCCATATGCAAATCAGTCTGACCCAGTGCCTCATGGGAGCAGTCCAGCCCGAACTGCCAAGCCATGCCTTCCCTGGACCGGAAACAAGCTTCCGAGGACCGGTTTCTGGCATTACAGCCGTCTTCAGCCCGCGCTTGCTTGAATCCAGTGGCAAAGTGAGCAAGGGACTCACGTCTGAGCATACCCTGCCACACTTATGGCGGCCAAAGCGGTACCTTGTGTAACATAAATAATTGAAATAAATCGTGTTTTTCAATATTCAATGCTAACAGAGAAAGTAACAAGTACTTTACTGTTTTGGAGTCTGTCCGTATCAATATGATAACAGTAATAATCATGTTTCTTTCAAAACATTTTGGTTAAAAAACAAGGGGCCATTCGGACTTCAATAGCTAGTTGGTAAAAAGACGCAAACTCCTCAAGGGATGTGGAAGAAGATGAAAAAGAAAAAAACAAATTGGGGTGTCATCTGCATAGAAATGAGAAACCAATATATTCCAGCTTTGTAAATGGGCTTCCTTGTAAATCATAAAATATGCAGTTTCTTTATTAAAGGCCTTACGATATAAAATGGGCTAATTTTCATATGTAAAGAAAATTATGAAATGCTATGCTGAGTTCGAGAACCTTGTTTAATGGGATCAGCCTCATTAGAAATGCTGTGATGGGCTGAAGTCTTTAAGAGGATGGGTGGTGCTCTTCTGTGTCCTAACAAGTGGTATGAGCTTGCTTCCCACACCATTGGTTCTGTCTTCTCTGGAGGGGTGTTGCAAAGTCATCCTGTGCCCTGGGCACCCCCCAATATTTTGCTGAATGGTACTGGTGGTAACTGACTCTGACTGATCCTGGGCTCTGCCTAACCAGGGCCAGGGCCAGCGCTATGCTGAAAGCGACACATTTATAATACAGTGAAAACACCTACATACACTGGGGTACAATAAGGGTTGGGGTACCTCTGTGATTGGCATGCCCTACCCTATCAGACCATATTAAATATTAGGGTAGGGGGAATAAAACTACTTAGAAGTCCCTAGTCCACAATAGGGCATGGCAGTTTGGAGGCCAGCAGCTTTTCTGCAATTGTATGTGTGCACTGCTGAAGCTTGAGGCAAGTTTTAAAAGTAGCCCTGGGTGGCAGGACTGCTTTTAAAAAGTAAATTGTGCTCACACTCAACTTTGGGGTTTGGGGCACTTAAAAATGGATAACCTGCAATATTTTGGCATATTAGGCACCCCCAGGGTCTCTTCTAGGTGTCCCAGGGGTGGGAGGTTAGATATTTATAAGGTAGACCCTTATAAAAATAAGTTTAATATGCCCTGGGTTAGGTGAAATTTCACATTTCACTCCCCACATTGTGATAAAGTGCTTCCCAAATTCGACTTTGATGCTAGGAGCCCTGTGGAGGGAGGATCAGCAATATTTCTACAGATTCAGAACCCCTAAAGTCTCCCCTAGTTGTCCCAGGGGGTGGGAGTCCAGTAGATATATGCAAAGTACCTATAACATATGTTTTCGTACGTCCTGGTGCTGGAAAAATGGCCCAAGTAATTGTTCCCATTGTAAATCCCCCGCGACATAGGTTAACATGGTAGGAAGTTATTAACTAATAACTCTTGATAGGAGAGGGCTAGGAGTACCATTAAAAGACTTCCCCAAATGGTATTAATAAACTCAAGAATATGATATGGTTCAATTTCTTCTAAAGGGTGCATACAAGAAGTTATAAGTCTTTTTTGTTTGTAAGTTCAGATTCAGCCTTCCAGTAGTCTGACCTGATTGGTCAGAGTTAAGTGGATTAGTCAGGCTGCCTTGAAGAGGTGATAGAGAACCCCTGGGGTTAACCAGCACTGCTGGGAGGGCAGTGTGCTGCTACACTGGAATGCCAAAGCAGGGGGAGGAGTCGTAAACCATGGTCTTCAAAGAGAAGAGGAGGCCATAGTGTCATTTACAACTCTTAACTTCTTACCTCAGCCAGAGCTAGGCTTATGGAAGAAATGCACAGATGCAAGGGGGAGTGTTTATGGAAAGTAAGCCACCCTAGGGGTGTGTTTAGCCAGCTCTTACCTCACTGCTGGAAAATCAGCCATTATGAATTTGGGGGATTTAGTGCACTCTGGGACAAAATAATGCCATACTCTGCAGGATGTGGTCATATTCTTGGGGAGTTGCCTTTCTCCCATTGGTCAGCAGTAACCTCCTGCTTGACCCAGAGAACTTGGAATAAGTATCTGAGGGGGGCAGAGCCTCTCAGATCTGCTGCTCGAAACCTAAGGAAGCACGATGTTGCCATGATGAGAAATTGGGGTGCAAAGTTCTTAGACCTGTCCTCTGAAGACTGCACTAGCTGAAACTACAGCCCTGTGGATTACCTTGCTGCAAAATAACTAAACAGTGGACTACCTGCTAGCTACAGGTTAACAGAGCTCACCTGGACCATCACCACCAAGGATACTCAACCTGGAGAACACTAGTGGATTTGTAAGGGTTTTGTCCAAGTGGATTGTGGGACCTGAAGTCCTCAACTTTTAAGGAACATCTTGGAGGTTCCAGACCCTCGGAGTGGCTTGGGACACTTTGGGACCCCTTGAGGAACTTCAGGAAGATGTTCAAAAAGTTTGGAGAACTTTGAAAAAAAGCCAGCCAAGCCGCCTGCCTTCAACCGTGAGCTGGCCAAGCCATCCAGGTTTGTCCCGCTAAAAGCTCTGTAGGTCCCACTTCCTGAGTTTGACCGGGAGTAGGAGAAATCCAAGGCCGGCGTAACCCTCACCGAATCCGGCCTAATAAAGATCATCGAGGGACCCCGCAAGACAAGGCTCCGTAAAATGTTCTACGTCCGAACGAAGAAAAGGTGACCGGGAGCAACAGCGAACGACAAGCCGCCTGCCTTCAACCGCGTGTCGGCCTGGATCCTGGGTTTGCCCCGCTAAAATGCTCCAGAGGTCGGACTTCCATAAGTTTGACCGGGAGCTCATCACAAAGCTATCCAGCGAATCCTCACCGAATATGGACTGGCTGAGAGCTCCAGAAAAGTTTCTAAGTCCGAAGGTAAAAACTATGACCAGGACCTTCCGCGAGTGGTAGCCACTCAGGGCTCTATCGCGGTAAGCTTAAAGCTTTGACTTTGAGCCAGTCTATCGCGACCAGATATCCCAATAAGGTGCTCTATGTTTCTAGGTGCTATATAATGCTAAATCTTTGAAAATTCATATCTCCGGTTCCCTACATTGGATTTTTTGTCATTTTGGTGTCATTTTAAAGATAAAAATATTTCCTATTTTCATAAATTGGTGTTGGATTTTTATTACGTGTTGTGTCTTAATTATTTACTGAATTGGTGTTTTTAAATGCTTTACATACCTGTCTTTGAAGTTAAGCCTGCCTCCTCGCATCGAAACTACCATGGGTTGAGCATAGGAATACTTTTCTTAGACCTATGCTGTCATGTGTTAGTGGCCTTATTGCCAGTGGCAGACCTACATTTGCCCCTACCAATAATCCACTTTCCAATAAGGGGACAGAACCATAGATAGCTAATATTGCTGAATTTGTATAATGTGCTACGTGCTGCAGAAAAGTGTTCTCCGGGTCGTTTGGGGATATGGATTTACTTGTTACATAATTTATTATAGCACATATCCAATCACGGATATAGATTTGACTGTATGTAATAACATTGGCAACAGCCAGATTAAGGGGTCAATTAGGATGTCGGAGGACGGGACCGTCCGCCACAGAGGCGGAGGTCCCGTGCCTCGAATTAGGATGCACCCGCCACAGTGGCGGGTGCATCCCCCATCTTTAACATTGCAATGCTAAAAATGCATGTTGTGCGTTTCAAAGCACAACATGACAGGCACCACGCGGTGCCTGCCATGTTGTATTTTGAAACGCAGGGGGGTACCATAGGTACCCCCCATGTACACCCCCCACACCCCATTCACCCTGGGGGCCCGCAACGGGGCCCCAAAGCAAAGACCGTATGCCTGTTCGTGGCGGCATTGCCGCCACGGAAAGGCATTGCCCACAGCACATCCTAATATGGCTGGCGGTGTCTGAAAGACACCGCCACCATATTAGCCCTTTTCCGACCACGGCGGAAAAGCGGCGGACGCGGTCCCCCCGCCATTGTAATATGGGGGGGGGGAAATAAGTGGCAGACGGGCACGGATGGCGGATGGATCGCCACTGCCTGCATGGCGGTGGCGATCCGTCCACCATCCTAATCGGCCCCTTAGTCTGGTAGCAGGGATTTAACAGATGATCTTTCGATTAGAATTTGAATGAACATTCCAAGATGGTGGATATGACAGCAAAAGGAAGTTGGCCCTTTTGTGAAGGAGAGGAGTATTCAAAAGATAGAAAACGAGACGAGGGAGCATCGAAACCAACATACATTATGAGGTCCACTTGGGACAGACTGAGAAGTGAAAGAGGATAGTTAGTGGGAACCAAGTAATGATAACGTTTAAAGACAAGCCATAGAAATTATAATTTACATTGAAGCAATAAAGGTAAACAATGAAGTCGAGGTATGTAAGAAGAGGTAGTTGAATGAGGAGGAAGAGAAAAAAGAAGCTGCACACAGGCATTCTGGAGGATTTGAAAAGGACTGTTAAGTATTTGGGCAAACCCACACACAGAGAAGAACAATAATTCAAACAGACGACCAGCAATTATTGAAGTAGTGTTAGAGAAGAGAATGGAATAAGAGATTTGATTTGCTGAATGTTTAGGGAGAAATCAGCAACATTTTACAACACTGGTAATCTGAGGAGTAATCCCAAAGCTGAGTTGAACAGGAAGCCCAGGTTATGTGCAGGGAAAGAATAATGGAATGAGACAGAAAAAAGTGAACCACAGATGGAATGAGACAGGCTGAGTGAGTCGCAAAAAAAAGAACTGCAGTCTTTGTAGGATTTCATTTTAAAAAACAAGTGGCCATCTAGGACACAAACTCCTGGAGGGCTGTGGAAAAAAATGAAAAAGAAAAAAACGAACTGGGGTGTCATCTGTTCATGAAATGAGACACCCACTGTATGGTATTCTTAAGTGTACCTCCCTGAGCTGAAGGCTGCAAGGAGAGAAAGGGGACAGAAAAGGTTTAACACAACTCTGAGCAGAAGGTCTGTAAGAGAGATGACAATACCAGGCTTTTATGTTGTCCAGAGTGGGCTACTGGAACGTCATATGTTTTGGCTGGATGACATGGCTTTTGCTTACAGCTTTGTTTGCAGTGATTGAAGAATGCTGCGGCAAAAGGGCTTATGTGTCGCCATCCCTACCCCTGTGCTCTCTGCAATACTTCCCTTTTGAGATAAAATCTATTTTAAAACAGTGTGCACTGTCAGGCTGTCAATTGACAATGAACCCTATATGTGCAGTATACATTTCAAGGCTACTATCAAGCAAAACCACTGTTCTCTCTGAATAACCGTAAAATGAGAATACCAAGGTGCAAAAAAGCCTTGGTGCCACATTATAAGTTCGATCTTAATAGCGATTTGGGTGGAAACAGATGTTTTCCAGGAACAAATCCTACAGTTGAAACCCTAGAGAAATTATCCCGGGATATGTAGTGGAATTACAGAATAACATGCAGAACATTCAGGAGGTATAATAGAGCCTTAGTCTTCCCTGGCCCCTGTGACCAGGGCACAGCAATAGTTGCAATCAAGTATGGGAAAATTGAGAAAGATTTTTTTAATTCTAATTTAAGACGCAAACGAACTGATCATTAGGATTGAGGTTTATTTAATACCAAACATACTAAATGTAATGTATACAGCAGGACTTACTAAAAAATAAAATATAAAACATAATACAATCTGGCTCTGTTAAAGCAATTGCTTAGGTTTGCACTAACAAATTTCCCATACCTACATAAAGAACTCAAAACAATTCTGCAGAGATAGATAAGGAACATCACCCCTGCAAATAAATACTCCTTTCAGTAAAATATGAACCACAGTCATTTATTATTGTACCATTTAGCTTCAACCTACACTGGAATGACCCTGACGACCCTGAGGTCAATAGCCTCAAAGTTTTCTTGACTGACCTTAACCTATCCCAAATTTGTAACAGGCCCACTCATGAAAAAGGATCAATCCTAGTTCTAGTAATCTCCAAAGCGGACTCCACCCATCTGGTATCGATCCTCCCATGTGACTGGTCAGGCCATCACATCATCACTTTCTATATCATTGAATCAGTTAAACTACTCCATGTCCAACCCAAGACAACGAAAATCTGGATGAGAAACCTAAAAACCTCAATCCTATCTCACTGACAACCGCAAGCCCTAGCCTAACGCCCCCACCTGACAGTGTACAGGATGTACACGTTCTGACTAACCCCTACTTCCAATCTATGAATGTGTTATGGATGTATGACGTTATAACGCATGCATTTACAACGCATGCCATCACAACGCAACTTTTACATCGCAGGTGCCATTACAACGCATGGCATTACAACGCAGGTATTTACAACGCAGGGGCTATTACAACGCATGCCATTACAACGTAAGTATAGGTAAGTATATAATTTAAATTACAAATGTAAATAATTCTAATTTAATTAATTTAATTTAATTTAATTTAATTTAATTTAATTTAATTTAATTTAATTTAATTTAATTTAATTTAATTTAATTTACTTTAATTAATTTAATTTAATTTAAATTTAATTTTACTTTATTTTTACCTTGTACCCTTTTACCCAAAAACCCAAAACTGACTCTGAACCCTAAAAATACCCCTTTACCCAAAAACCCAAAACTGACCCTGAACCCTAAAAATACCCCTTTACCCAAAAACCCATAACTGACCCTAAACCCTTAAAATACCCCTTTACCCAAAAACCCAAAACTGACCCTGAACCCTAAAAATACCCCTTTACCCAAAAACCCAAAACTGACCCTGAACCCTAAAAATGCCCCTTTACCCAAAAACCCAAAACTGACCCTGAACCCTAAAAATGCCCCTTTACCCAAAAACTGAAAACTGACCCTGAACCCTAAAAATACCCCTTTACCCAAAAACCCAAAACTGACCCTGAACCCTAAAAATGCCCCTTTACCCAAAAACTGAAAACTGACCCTGAACCCTAAAAATACCCCTTTACCCAAAAACTGAAAACTGACCCTGAACCCTAAAAATACCCCTTTACCCAAAAACTGAAAACTGACCCTGAACCCTAAAAATACCCCTTTACCCAAAAACTGAAAACTGACCCTGAACCCTAAAAATACCCCTTTACCCAAAAACTGAAAACTGACCCTGAACCCTAAAAATACCCCTTTACCCAAAAACTGAAAACTGACCCTGAACCCTAAAAATACCCCTTTACCCAATAACTAAAAACAGACCCTGAACCCTAAAAATACCCCTTTGCCCAAAAACCCAAATCTCACCCTGAACCCTAAAAATGCCCCTTTACCCTAAAACCCAAAACTGACCCTTAACCCAAAAAATACCCCATTTAAAAAACAAACATATAACATTTTAAATATAATTATATACTTACCAGTACTTACGTTGTAATGGTATGCGTTGTAATAGCACCTGCGTTGTAAATACCTG
Source organism: Lissotriton helveticus (assembly GCF_964261635.1). NCBI lineage: Eukaryota > Metazoa > Chordata > Amphibia > Caudata > Salamandridae > Lissotriton > Lissotriton helveticus. The sequence goes on along the minus strand of NC_136062.1, from coordinate 200,791,534 downwards.
CGTTGTAATGGTTTTTGCGTTGTAAAAGTTTCGTTGTAATGGTAGTGCGTTGTAAAAGTTGCGATGTAATGGTTGTTTCCCATGTGTTATTAGACAATTTAGCTCCACTACAATTAAAAAGTATCTCCAATAAAAACTCGAACCCATGGTATGACGGTAAGCTAAATGAAGACAGAAGTGTGCTAAGAACAATTGAACGGCAATGGAGAGCAGCACTGTCTGCTACTCACCTCAAACTACTCAGAAGTACGAAAAACACCTATTACAGAAAAATCAGACGTTCAAAAACCGACTTCTTTAGCAACCAATTGGACCAAGCCAAGAACTGCCCCAAAAGACTCTTTGAAATTATCAAAGCGCAATCTAAGGGTGTCTTCCACTCACCTCAGGTTAATCCAGAATCTCTCCCCAATTGCGAGTCATTCGCGACCCATTTCATAACAAAATCTGAAAACATAAAGATAGAGCTACAGAATGACCTATCAGCCCTCACTAACCCTCACTTGATCGCCTCAAGGTCTCCCATCAGAAATCCATTTAGTTGCTTTGCAAAGCTCGACCTCAAAAGCAACGCAAACTGGTCCTCATTCAACCTCTACAGCGAGGAATCTATTCTAAAAATACTAAATGCCTTAAATCCCTCCACTCACTTCTCTGACCCACTCCCAGCATCCCTCCTAAAAGACTTCATACCAACATTAGTGCCTCTACGTATCAGGATCATAAATACCTCTCTGCTACAAGGAACCATCCCAGACATCCTTAAAGCTGGTCAGGTTTCACCCATATTAAAGAAACCATTGGCTGACCGAGCAGACATAAATAACTATCGCCCTATGTCTAACATCCCTACACTGGCCAAACTATTAGAAAAATGTGTTCAGACGCAACTTACCTGCCACATCGATCACTTCGACCTGCTCGACAAATTTAAATCTGGCTTTCTATCAGGGCACAGCATCGAATCTGCGATGACCCACATAATTGATGACGCTTTAAAAACACTGGACCAAAACAAAGCCTATCTACTAATCCTGCTGGACCTATCCTCCGCCTTCGACACTCTCAAACACGACAATCTAATAGACCTCCTGAAAGTTAGAATGGGACTATCGGGAACGGTTCTCAACTGGTTCACTTCCTTCCTTTAAAATAGAGCACAAAGATTCAAGACCAATCAATCTTTATCCAAACCCACTCCAGTCACTCTAGGAGTAGCCCAAGGATCTTCACTCTCCCCTACACTCTTCAACTTGTTTATGGAACCACTTACAGAGCTTCTCCACTCATCAAAGGTCCAATACCACATGCATGCAGACGACACACAACTCTACATTAAGGTACACTCACTTGAGGACATCAGGGCTCCCAGCTCAACGCTCCAGAAAACGCAGACCTGGTTGGCAAAAAAACACTTGAAACTAAACACCTTAAAGACAGAATTCCTCCTAATAGCGCCTCCCAGCCATACAACCACCATAATGGATTGGATGGAGCACTTAATAGCGCTTGATGGCCAACCGCTCTTGATCGAGTCTGCCAACTCGCTAGGCATAACTCTGGATAACAAGCTAAATATGCAGAAGCACAGGAGTGCAGCAACAAAAGGAGCACACTTTCAAATGAACACTTTAAGAAGACTGAAGCACTTTATACCAGTAAATGACTTTAAACAGGCAGTCCAAACTCTAGTAATCCCTAGAGTGGAATGTGGGAGTGTCGCTCTCTGCGGCCTTCCCAAATCAAATACAGCCCCACTAAGAGCATCAATCACCACAGCCGCCAGACTAGTCGCTGGCTCCAAAAGAAACTGTCACATCTCCCTGGATCTACATGCCCTTAACTGGCTACCATTTGAAGCTAGAATCCATTTGAAAATGGCCTGTATGACACACAAGGCTTTGCATCAAAAAACTCCTCGATACCTTGTAGAGAAATTAATACCATCTTGTGGGAACAGAACCAACAGGAGTTCTTATAACCTTTTACTGAAACCACAACGATTCACCAAGAAGAAAACTTATGACCGCTCCTTCTCAGGAATTGGTCCCTAGGATATGGAATGCCTTATCCCCAAAAACAAGACAGAACCCTCACTCGGCATCATTTAAAAATGAAGTGAAATCTATTCTCCTGGCTAAATTCACTTGATTAATAGATGCAGGCTTGTAAATATGTGTTTTTTGTTGGAACAGCTACCATTGTTTAACTATTATAACCAAGAATTTTTTGTATGTATATTTCGATTTCCTCTATCTCCTTTATTTGTTGTACAGCGCTCTGATACGCGCAAGGGTCTTGTCTGCACTATATAAAACCTTCAAATAAAATAAGAGTGGATTAAGCAAAATAAACACTTATATATTGCCTTTCTATGTTAGTCAGTAAGGAGTATACACCTCAAATTTCATTTGCTTTTAATAGACACAAAAGTTACCCCCACAGAATACTCTGAAAAGAGCAAAACAGATTTAAGGGCAGTTGGTTTCCGCAATGGTCTATTGTGTGCCTAGGGCGAAACCAGTCCTGGGTTGCTTGTGTTACGGTTCAGAAAGGACCAGACAAGACAGTTCAGGATGGACTGTTTCCAATGGGGCAAGGTCAAGACTGATTTGCTTATGGATGGGTGCATATTGTGGAGGCATGGTGTGTAAAATAATGATGGAGTGGGTTGGGGCTCCACCTGAGTACCAGTAGATGAGATTAATTCAAGCATTCCATCTATCACTTTTTTGCATACTTTAGTGTGTTGCAGTAAGAGGGATGCGTATGTCTAGACACAGCCCCTGTGCAAACTGCTCATGGGAACCAAGCTATAACTTGCTGATGAGCTCTAACTAGGGCAAAACTGGTCCTGTGTTGCTTGTGTTCTGGTTCAGAAAGGACCTAGCAATGGCAGCTTGGACTTGACTGTTCCTGCTGGACCAGGTAAAGAGTGATTTGCTTACGGCTAAGTACAAACTGTGGTGGCCTAGTGTGAAAAATAACGAAGAACTGGGATGCGGTCCCAAGTGATTACCAATAGCCGAGATTAATTCGAGCATTCCATCATCACTTTTTTGTATACTTTAGTTTTTCACAAATCTTCCAGACCACTCCTCTCATCCAGACTCTTACTTGCACTTGTCCCCCGCATACAGAGAACCACATCTGGCGGTCGAGCCTTCTCTACATCCTGCTTACAGCATGGAATCTGCCTTTCCGAGTATTCCCATTAGGCCCTAGGTTTGGCTAGACTCACACCTGCTCAGAACCAGAATACCCTTCCAGGTAATAGTGTGCCCTACAAATCTGAATGATATAATATTAAATGACATCACTGATGACATCTCATACGACTGACAAGGGGGATAAAGGTAACGGGGCTGTGTGCAGTGAATGTTGGCCAGTCTCTTTGGGGCTGAATGTCGTGTTAGTCAGGCCATCTGGGGCGCCTGTAGAACTAAAGACTGAGTACAGTAGGGGGGGTGTGATATGGCATGGCTATGGCATCTGCAAAATCTTCCATGGTTTGGGGGTATTGTGAATACATGGCTTCAAAGATGGAGTTAATGTTCATCTTGTTAAATTATCTGCTTCTAGTTTGGTCACTCTTGCTCTGGATGTGGAATACCAACAGGAAATGGTCAGACGAGTCTCCTTCTATACGTTGGTGATACTTGATTCCATTTATTAAGGTGAAGATTAAGTCTGAAGTTTATTGCTATTGAAGTGGAAGGAAATGAGTTGAGGGAAATTGTAAAGTTTTAGGATGTTGTCAGCTTTTCTGAACATTTTTGAATTCACAGTTCCCCAATCTATATTAATGTGTGTCAAGTAGATGTTGTGGATGGTGAGTATCTGATTGGTCAAGACATATTCTGAAAGATACTCAGGAAGGTTTGGTGTGAATTTAGGGGGTCTGTAGATTATATGGAGGTAAATGATTAGGTATGGATGTACGTTGTTACAACGCGGGTTGTAACAACGCATACCTTTAGCACGCGCCGCTACAACGCAAGTCGTTACCACGACTTGCGTTGGAGGGCGCGGATTTAGGGTTTTTATAATTTTATATTCCAACACTAGTCCCCGTGGATACTAGGGAAGGTGTTGAAATATAAATGTATTAAATTCCTTATCCCACAGCGCCCTCCAGCGCAAGTCGTGGTAACGACTTGCGTTGTAACGGCCGCGTGGTAAAGGTACCGCGTTGTCAAAACTTCGTGGTAAACGTTGTTTACCATTAGGTATAGTTTAATGGGTAGGACACTTTTCATGTCCTCAAATGACGAATACACAGCTGAGTTTAGTAAGCAACAGCTAAACAAGTCCCTAAGGTTTGGGGCTACGCCATCTCCTTGTTACCCTTTCCTCTCTGGTCTGATACTTTTGCAGCCAGGTGAAACTAGTCAAGCCATAATGTTACATAGCATCTTATTACAGCAGATAGCGCAGGTACGAGCAGTTACATTTAATGGGGAGGAAATTTGTTTTCATTGAGTGAGGTTGTGGCTTCTGAATTTCTGTTTGCCCTATGCTTCGAGTAGGTAATTTATCAAATCACATTACATATTCTTATAGTTTTATAGTGGTCAGACATCACTGTGACACAAACTACTACATTGCTGTATCACAGAAAAAAACATACAGTTTGACAAATGCAAATCCTTGCAATAATTAATCAGTTCATAGACTGTAATATTTAAATTGGAATTCTAAAGGGAAATTATAAATGTAATTTCTAATACTCATGGCCATATGAATTCATTTTGCTGAGAGATCGCAGCTGGTGCTGCAGACCTTGTTAAAGGATTCATCGCGGACCATTCTTGTGGGAGCCCTAATCAACCTGTTTGAAACGTGTGTGTGTGTGCGCGCACGCGCGTGTGTGTGTGAGTAATGTATGAAACCCATATGAGCTCTTGCAGTAAAGAATCTTGGAGGGTGGTTTAACTATGTTATGGCTACTAAATTGCTTCTAAAATTACAAACGCCACTTCGGCCTAATTTTGCAATTAGGCTGTTTGTGCAGGGACAGCTACCTCAGAAAGGGAGAGACCCTGAAACAACAAGGCTAGCATAATGAAGCTGCCAGATTGTCTAAAGTTGAAGATATCGTATCACATCACTCTGCCCCTCCCCCCATAACCTCCACAGGTTTCTTTGGGAGCAAACTATTATGCATCGTCAGCGCCTTGGCCTGAAACACTGATGGACATTATCCCTCACTTAGGGATGTGGTGGTGTGTGAGCAAACTTGCAGGTCCTCTGCCTTATTTTGAGGTGAGGGAACTACCACTTTTCTGGTGGCACTGCAGAACCTTATAAGGATTTTTTTCACCGCTAAAGGACTAACAGAGTCACAGCGTTAAGCCGGCAGTCAACACTGAGTTATTGTGCCAGAGACCTCAATACAATGCATTGTGGACCTGGGCAGAAAAAAGTAAACAATAACCCTGATGTGCCGGGATAAACCTCCCCACAAATTAGGGAAATGTATTTATTTAGCTATTTATTTATTTACTTACTTATTTATCTTTTTATGTTTGTACTGCTGAGACACCCAAGATTTGGGAGTTTCTGCAAAAAAATTGCATGCCAAGCATGCCCCACAACATGGCAGCCCATCTGGCATATATTTTTGTTGAAAGTGATCCAGTGGCATCACCAAGAGAACTTTTGGCATTAATGATCACCTTCAAGCTGACAAGGATCTTTTACTATAGCGCATGGTCCCTGTCATGTTGGGGAGGCTACCAGCACTTTGACACTCGGGCCAACCGCTTGTATCTAGATGACTGCCTTTATTTCCAAACTGTACACCCACTCACAAGCTGAGAACAAGCAAAGTAAAACCAAGTGTACAGGCCAGATTGATTCACAAGTTTCAAGAAGGGAGTTTTGCATGAGGCAAGCGGCCTGCCCTACAGTTGAGATGCACCGACAAGCTGGAGGAGTTTAGATAACAGACCTACAGTTTCAGGATGCCTGGACATGAACAACAAGATAAGCCCGAAATGATAAAGACTTGCATGGAGGGACACTCAATCAGAGAGGTTGCCAGAAGTCATTGAGATCTGCATTCCACTTTTGCTGGACCAAACATCTGAAGCAAGAAGAAAGAGCAGGAGTATCACAATAAGTTGATATTTTTCCACTTCGCAATCCTGCCTCATTAGAGGTGGGGTGGATTGCCTAGCTTCCTCTGACCGTAGAACAATAGCAGGCTTTGTTGTCAGATACTGTTAGTTGGTGGCCTATCCATGAGAGGGTCAATGATGATTGAATGTCAGAGGGCACACCATATTTGGTCATATACTGAACTGAGTGAAACACATTAAGACGAGCGGGGATCCACAGTTTAGTATTTGGCAGTCGCTAGCTCTTTAAACTATATACGTAGGGACCATATATCATAGAGAATGATTCCAATTGTTCTTAGTTCAGTGTGACTTACTGTAGCCAACAGAATATACCCTAATAGTCCACAATTAAAAGTGGAACCCTAAAGCTCTTCTTGTGCTCAACAATGGTCAATAGACTCCACAAAGGCTATTGACCTAAGCCTTCTTAGGCTTAGGTCAATAGCCTAAGCCTAAGATAACTAAGGCTTCTGCTTTCTTTTCATGCCACACTTCCTGTTGCGTGTCCTACCCTGGCTGTAGTTGGATTTAGAGAGGGAAGAATCTTGGAAGTAGTGCAGGCTGATCAGAAGATCCACTTCTTCAGTGTCTCAAGGATATCCTCAACCCCCTTTTAATTCAGATGTTTCTTGAGGGATAGTGGGTAAATAGCTATCGTGAAATCGATTTAGGGTCTGAAAGATATAGGAAAACACCAACATTTCTCAACACGTACAAGACAGAGCAATCTTGATATTGTGTTTTTGAAAATAAAATACTTTTCACTGAATTATATCGGTCTAATGGATTTATAACCTCAGAGGTGAGGTACTAATGTATAATCTGTGTATCTGAATGAATTATCATTTAATTAGTGAGCCTTTCCAGTTGTCCATGCAAGGTTACCAGTTAGTTGCTAATCTGTTTACAACAAGAAAATATGATAGCCAAAAAGCTAACTGTAGATTTGCTAGATTTAAATCTTATAGTTAAAGGACCCAAACTAATTATAACCTAACAGAACAAACTAGGCATTTGATGGATAGGAATTGGGGTAAATTATCTTCAGTTTTTTAAGAATGTTATCTTATGACAATAATGATATAACTTTTGTGTTAAAGAAAGCCAATGAAAATCAGGTGAAATTGTAATTGCATTTTTATGGCACTTCCTATCCCTGATGGGGCTGCAAAGTGATTTTCGGCAATTAGCATGCTACTCTAGAACCCAAAGTGGATTAGTGATTGATTAGTATAGGGAAATCAAAATTGTTGGTTCAAGTGGTGGACATGCGAGTCTGTTAGTTGGAATGAACAGGATAAAGGAGGGATAGAGGAAGAAAGGGTTATTCTGGCAATCGTAGTAGTATAATATGGTTTGGAGTGAGTCAATGGAAGGATAGAGGAGGGAATAGTTTAGAAGGTGTTAGTCTAGTGATCATAGCAGTAAAATGAGGTTTGGGATGTGAGAACAAGGGTGAACATTTCAGGTCTACTACTGAACTAAGTGTTATCATGCACTGCATTTACCATGATGCCTTGGGTCAAATTGAGTGCTGGTATGTCAGGTAGTGGGCTCCCACCCTCCTGTTTGAAAAAGACTACCTTCAAATACTGAGCTGATAAGCATGTGTTGATGCGCCTTCCCTTAGTGAGTGATACAAACACTAGTGAAGACTTTGAGAAGTATTTACAACACCCCCAAAATGACTTGTTGCGCTCTACTGATGAAGGTATGAATCTAGAAAAACGTGACTAGACTGCACAAACAAGGGTGAAAAATGAAAGACTGCTACTGAAGTAAGTGTATTCATGCACAGCATTTACTATGATGCATTGGGTAAAAGTGAGTGCTGGGTTGTGAGGCGGTGAGCTCCCATCCTCCTTCTGTTTGAAAAGGCTCCCTTAAACTAGTAAGCTGATGAGTTTGCGTTGATGCATGTGCACCTAGAGAGTGGTACAGAGACCTGAGAAGAGTTTAGGCAGCATTCCCAGCCCCCTCAAAATGGCCAGTTGCTCTCAGCTGATGAAGGAATGAATCCAGAAACACGGGTCTAGAGTTATACAGCACAAGCTGCACCAACAAGGGTAAGAAACGAAAGACTACTACTGAAGTAAGTGCTATCCTGCACTGCATTTACCTTCATGCATTGGGTCAAAGAGATCTGAAAAGGCTTTGGGTAGCACTTCTAGCACCCCCAAAATGACTAGCTGCTCTCTACTGGTGAAGGAATGAATCCAGAAATTCATGTATAAAATTACACAGCACAGGTGCACCAACAAGGATGAAAAAGTAAAGTCTACTACTGAAGTAAGTGTTATCATGCACTGAATTTACCTTCATGTATTGGGTCAAATTGAGTGTTTGGATGTGAGGCATTGTGTTCCCACCCTCCTTCGGGTTTGGTACGAGCCGAAGGAGGGATTGAGGAGGAAAGAGTCTAGTGAGGGTTGTTTGAGAGATCATAGTGTTACAATGAAATTTTGGATGAGTCAGAGAGTGGAGGTAAAGGATATAATAATAAAATTATCGGACAAGACATAGGATAGCGACATGGAGAGAGTTGAAGGATTTTTTACATTATTTTGTTTATTTTTTTCATTTATTTATTCTACTTATTTATTTTTTCTACAGTAGGAGCAGAGTAACAAAGATAAAGCGATAGAAAGTTTTATTATATAAAGTTCCATATGTACATATATGGATAAATAGTTAAAAACTCTGAAGCTTTGAAGTATTGCTGTTCATAAAGCTAATTTCTCATAGACCCATAAGCATATATCCAATAACTTACATGTAAACTATGAGGTGACCTATATACATGATAGGCATGATAGGCATAAAATATATATATATATATATACTTTAACCATAAGTAATATATACATTTGTTAAACAAACCAATAAGAATATCCATATATTTTTAAACCATAATTAGTATATATATTTGTACAAATAAATGAACATAAATGAACATATCTAACCACATACATATAATCAAATTAGACAGGCTTCCATATGAGGTTCCGTGAAAATCGTTACGGTGTTTTGGGCATTGCCGAATATGGACGAGTTTGGTATCTATGAACCGTAAATGGCGAGTTCGGTAAGTGTACGCGTTTTCACTACACTACCTGGCATGGGTCGCCTCATTTACGTGTTTCTACATCTGAACCCTTGGGTTCCATTTCGGATACGGCATCCATTTTGTTTCTTGCCCTCACGTAGTCAGTGAACAGGCAACTGTCCGTATCGTGACCTGTTAGTTCCCAAGCCATACGGAAGACGCATATTCCTTTCATGCGTCTTTATGACCGGAGGAATGACACTGCAGAGGCAAATGACTCAGCTTGAGGGTAATCTTGTCGTACCGGCCTATTGTTTCAGCCATGCACGTGCTGAGATCAAGCTCTTTGATCCTATGATCATGTTTCCAATATTACCCCCACACTCTTTTCTTTAGGTGTGCCTGACTTCCTGGCAGCTGTTCTTGTCTCTTTACTCTTGCTCATTTACAACTCAAGTGGAATGTACCTAATGATGGGAAGATGTGCTTTTACAGTTGGAACTGGTGATGTTAATGTAATTATGTTCCGGGGTTCTGAATACATGAAAGCGATCCTTTTGAATTTTAGTGTGGGAACTGAGCTGTAACCTTTTGCTTACATATTGTGCAATGACAAGATCTTGTATAAAAGAGAGCGAACCACAAACACAATTTGAAGCAGACTCTTGGAACCTACACTCTGTTGTACTTCCCATGACTTTTGCATCCCTGCAGTAATAAACGCTGATCTTTGACGCCGAAGGAAGTCTCCCGGGTCTCTGTCTTTAGTGCGCCAGAACAGGTATCCCACAAAGGTTTTAGGTGTTGTTCCCTGGCACCGCTGGGCCTTAAATAGTCCCAGTCCTTCAGTTGGCGCCCAACGTGGTGCGACATCGGCGGTACCGGTCCAAAGCCTGACGTGTGAAATCTCCGAGGAAAAGGTGCACCCCGCTTCATCGATCCTGTTGTCGAAATAAGTGGTCGGAAGATTTTTCCCGCGAAGATTCCCGCCTCCTGACGGCTGTGACGGACCGATGCCCTGACTGTCGACCTGTTTTCGACGCCTGGCGTAGACCTTTCGTACAGCGAGACGATAGACGGGCCTTCCTGGTGACGCCATTGAAGCTCTCAGTTAAGTATTTGTGGGTCGCTCCCAGTTCTTAGTTGTTGTTTCAGCTTGTTGAAGCTTTGTTGTTTGCATGGTTCCATTGCATTTGTGGTTCTTAGTTGTTGGTCCTTAGTTTTTATTTGACAATTGCAATTGCCAAAAACCGAGGGTTTTGTGTTCCACGAAGGATTAGTGCTTCGGTAACCCTTGAAGTTTGATACTAGGTTAGTGTGCACGATGCCTAGCCATAGTGGATTTCTTGGTCTCTTTAAACGTTGCAACAAGGATTCCCGGTTGGAGGACTCGTGTCCGATACCTCCAGTTGGAACTCCGATATATGAGCTCTATAGTCGACATGGTGTGGGTCCTATTATTTATAATAAATATTGGGTCCGTTACACGAAAAAAGATGGTGTCCTTAGTTGGCCACCGCATGGAAGTTTTGAACTTACGATTTTAGATAATCTTGAAGCTAAATTATTCAAAAGGAAAGCTAGACCAGCTATGTTTGATTCTTTTCGGTTGTCGCGTAAAGAGGCCAAGCAGAAAGAAATCAAACAGCTTAAAAAGGATCGAAGAGAAGGTTTCGTTCCGATAATGCAAGTTGTACAACAATGTCAGCGAGATGAAGAAGAAAAAGAAATAGAAGTTTCCACTAGACTACATCATATGAGGATAGACAAATGTTATCCGGTTTTTTCAACTAGTCAGGATAAGAAAGAAGAGGATTCGAAGGAGGATCCCCTGTTAGCGTATTTGATGAAATCGCCACCTCCTTATGCACAGGGTGCTACGGCCCCTGTAGTTCCTCCTATAGTTCCGCCTGTTGTTCCTCCGGTTGTCCCTCCTGTTGTTCCGGCGGCTGCGGGTCAGCCCGTTGTTGGTCCCACGTTTGTCGCACCACCTGTCTCTATTCCTACTGCTCCTTTGACTGTACCCTCTCTGCCTCTTGTCCCTGCCACCCCGACTACCTTGCCTGCTTCTGCTGTGTCTGCCTTCACTTCAAACGTTTTGGCTCCTGCTCCCCTTTCTCCTTCTGTTCGTAATCGTATCCCTAACACTGTTGCTACCCTTTATCCACCGCTTTCTGGTCAGTTATTTCCATCCGATACTTCTGAAACTCCCCAAAGACGGAGTCAGATCCCTAGTGGGAGGGAAAAAGAGACGCTAGTGACAATGGCACATAGGTGGATAAGACATCCTGCCAACTACCCTCCACGCATGGTTTTCGAGACGTTTTCTCAGTTTAATGAGCCTACACAGAGATTCGTGTTCAAAGAAATGTGTAACTTTTTGAGGGAAGAATGGTATAATAACAATTTAGATAACGTACCGCCCGATATGATTGAACTTCAGAGTCAATTTTCGAGCGGTATGATTGTAGGTGGAGATGTACGACGTGCCTTAGAGCGACTGTTAGCCCATAGGTCGACAGTGCATTCTCGAGTGGCGTTTGATGACGACTCTGAGAATTGGAAAGCGGCTCCTGGTCAGTACCCTATGAGAGAGGTTCCGCCAGTATGGATGCCAGGTGATCCTGGTGCTGCCCCCCCGATCCCTCCGCATTTCCAAAGAGTTTGGATACACCTCCCATGGAAGCGATCAGAAGTCTTACAAGTCAAACAGTCCTTACCTGATCCACGCAAGAATCCGGCGGGTTACTACAAGGAGTTCTCTCAATTAGTAGATGCTACTATTATGAACCTTGCCGACATCGACATGCTGTTCGGAAATGTTGTACCACAGCCCGTTTGGGCGAAAATTCGTCAGGAAAATCATGCGAATGAGTTAGGCGGCGATTGGGCTGCAATAATAGCGGCTGATGGCCGACAAATTGGTGGGGCTAAGCCAGAGCAGGTAATTTCGGATCTGCCCCAGAGAATAATTACGTTCATGAAAACGCTTATGCCGGCGATGAGGGTAAACTGGGATAAATTAGCAGCTTGTAAGCAGAAGAAGGACGAGAGTGTCTCCGATTTCTTTACTAGATTCGAAGAGGCATTTGTCGATCATAGTGGTCAGGATATGGGCACTGAGGGAGGCCAACGGTTGTTTGTTGACAAATTCGTGTTGAATTTGTTGCCAGAACTATGCAACAAATTGAAAAATTCAGAAAGTGCATGGGCTGTTTCAACCACGGCACAGATATTAGCAACGGCTCAATATTATGAGAATAGGGAAAAAGAAGAAAGTGATCGTGTAGATAAGAAAACGAAGGAGCTGAAAACGAAGGTTTTGTTGCAGCAAGCGTATCCTCCTCGTTCAAATCACACTGATTTACAACAGCAAAATAGACCACAATCACAATCCTCCAGAATACAGTCACGTCCTGACTCCTCTGACTTTAGATCTATGCTTGGGTATAACCAATGTGCATATTGTAGAAGAGAGGGACATATAAAATACGACTGTCCCGCTTTGCGTGACCGTCTGAATGGTGTGTCATCACGAGGAGGCCGTGGTGGTCCTCAGCAGGCATCTCGAGGTAGAGGCCGCGGTACCATTCACAATCAGAACGATCGCCCTCAGAATTCATCAGATACGAATAATTGTTTTGACCAGCGAAATGCGGGGTCAGTTAGATCTACACAATATCATGTGGACGATTACTACGTTGAACATGAGACTGTTGCAAACGATCATTACTAGGACAGCCACCGACAAAGAGAGGGAGTAGTATCAGTTCCGGTTGATCAGAGCGGGCCTTACGTCGCAGTTGCTACATCTGGCGTAGTCGAGCCTTTTCTGTTAGACACTGGTGCAACGAAAAGTTCCATCATGCATTCGAAACTCCCTGGCGCACCTTTGTCTGGCTTAACAAATGTTTCCGTTGGATTCTCTGGCGCCCCGGTTAGAAATCCTGTCTCCAGCCCTTTGCCCCTCACTATCGATCCTCGTGAGTTGGAGGCTCCATTGATTCTATCTACTGGTTGTGGTGAGAATCTTTTGGGCTTGGATTTGTTAAAACGGTTATATGCGACATTGTACTGCTCCCCTGAAGGAGTGGAGCTTACATTAGGTCGAAGAGTAATCTCTCCTATGTACTTGTCGATCGATAAACTCCCACCGGAATTGAGCTCCCTTCCTGCGTCTCTATGGGCCACAGGTCCCAATGACGTGGGTCTCTTGGACATCCCACCCTATATGATCAAGCTGAAACCAAATGTGCGACTGCCACGTATACCACAGTATCGTATCTCCATTGAGGGAGAACGGGCGCTATTAGCGATTGTACACGACCTGATCAAAAAGGATGTAGTTGAAGAAACTCGAGGAAATGTGTGTAATAGTCCTGTACTACCAATTTTAAAACGCACTGATCCATCTAAACCTCCTGTGTACCGTTTCATAATCGATTTGAGAGAGGTGAATAAAATCGTGATTCCACAATTTCCCGTGGTCCCTGATATCACCACTTTGCTAACCCTGATTCCAGCTTCTGCCTCCTGGTTCACGGTGATCGACCTAAAGAATGCTTTCTTTAGTATCCCGATTGCTGAGGAAAGCAGAGACCTATTCGGATTCTCATTAGGTGGTCGCAGTTTTAGACTGAAACGTGCACCACAGGGCTATTGTGAGAGTCCGTCTATCTACAGTCAAGCCCTCAAAAGTCAACTTGATTCATTTGTGTTACCGGCAGGCGCAGCCTTGATTCAGTACGTTGACGACCTGTTGGTAGCTGCTGATACCGAAGATATTTGTAGAACTACTACAGTATCGTTGTTGCGGCATTTATGTGACTTACATCACAAGGTGTCACCTTCCAAGCTGCAATATTGTTGCCAAGAAGTAACCTACTTAGGTCACTTATTGTCAAAAGAAGGGAGAAGGTTGACCCCAGAGAGAATTGCAGCGATTTCTCGAATGACTGTGCCTAAAACTCAGAGAGATGTACGTGCCTTTCTAGGTATTACGTCATACTGCAGACAATGGATCCCAAATTTTTCACTCTTGGCGAAACCATTGTTAGCTCTCACCTGCAAGGATGTTCCGACTCCTTTGCCATGGACTGAAGAGTGTCAAAAAGGTTTTTCTGAATTACGTGATGCGTTGTGTTCGGCTCCTGTGTTAGGTACTCCTGATTACAGTAAGCCGTTTACACTGTACGTTCACGAGAGGGATGGTTGTGCATTGAGTGTTCTGGCGCAACAATTTGGTGACAAACAGCGTCCCTGCGCATATTTTTCTTCGACCTTAGACCCAGTAGCTAGAGCTTTGCCGAGTTGTTTAAGAGCAACAGCGGCAGCTGCGGCGTCCATTCGACAGTCCGCAGGTCTGGTCATGGATAATATGCTTACGGTGATGGTTCCGCATGCAGTTGACACTCTCTTAAACCGAACGAAAACTCAACATTTGACGAGCGCAAGGTTGTCTGGGTATGAGCTGACGTTACTGGCTAGTCATATACGGATAAAAAGGTGTAATGTGTTGAATCCAGCAACATTATTGCCGATCAACACAGAGTCAAGTGATGTAGCATCACATGACTGTTATCTAAGAACTGAGGAAGAAACGAAGGGTCGTATCGACCTAAAAGATACTCCATTGGTAGATCCCGATGGTACTTTGTATGTTGACGGTTCCTGTTTTAAGTTACCGAATGGTGATGTGACGACTGCGTATGCTGTAGTGACGTTGAGTACGATTGTGGAAACTGCGAGATTGAGTCAGAACTCAGCCCAGGCAGCTGAGTTGGTCGCCTTGACAAGAGCGTGTGTGTTGTCCAGAGGAAAGCGGGTGAATGTGTTTACAGACAGCCAGTATGCTTTTGGTGTGGCATACAGTTTTGGGCGATTGTGGAAAGAAAGAGGATTCTTAACGTCGCATGGCACGAAGATTCAGCATGGACAGCTTGTGAATGACCTTTTAGGTGCACTCACATTGCCTAAGCAGGTGGCCATAATTAAATGTAGTGCGCATCGAAAAGTGACGGATGATGTTGGTCGTGGTAATGCGTTTGCAGACGAAACTGCTAAAGAGACAGCTAGAAATCTGACAAATCGAATGTACGTTGCGAATTCAGTAAGATGGCCAGCAGAAACTAGCATGTGTGAGGACACAGTGGAGAGTGTGAAGGAAATACAGAATGAGGCCACTGAAATGGAAAAGACTAAGTGGAAAGAAAGCACGGGAAAGTTAGACGAGAATGGATGTTGGGTTGACTTATCAGAGAAACAGAGATGGATGTTACCGGATGCATACGTGCTTGCTGTTGTTACAATGGCCCATGGCACAGCACATATTAGCTCGAAGGGCATATGCAAGTTGTTGTCTCCTGTATGGAAGAATGATGGGATTACTAAATGTGCAGAGAGAGTGGTTAAGAATTGCATGGTATGTTTGATGCATAATCCCGGCAAGGGCACCCCCACTCCACCTGGTCATTTTGCCCCTCCTACATGCCCTTTCGAAGTTATCCAATTGGACTTCATCCATATGGAGAGATGCAACAATTTGAAGTATGTGTTGGTTGTAGTATGTGCGTTCTCCAGATGGATTGAAGCTTACCCTCTTAAGGATAATACTGCTCTATCCACAGCTAAAATTCTGCTCAAAGAGTATTTCCCCAGGTACGGCATGCCTCGGATTGTATGGTCGGACAACGGAAGTGAGTTTGTGGGAAGTGTGATGAGGAGTGTGTGTCGTGGTTTGGGTATAGTACAGAAATTCCATAGTGCTAATCATCCTCAGTCAGCGGGTTTGGTGGAAGGATACAATGGCACCCTGAAACTAAAACTTGCTAAAGTTCAGGCAACAACTGGTTTATCATGGCCCGACGCTCTGCCTCTAGCTCTCTTATCGACCAGGGCTACTGTACACTCTCGAGTAGGGCTCAGCCCATATGAGATTGTGTTCGGCCGTCCTGCGAACATTTGGGGGGTTCCAAGGCCTAAAGAATTGAACAGACTTGAATATCCAATGTTAATCGACTATCTATATGATCTGACTGCTAAATTGAGTTTGATTCATCAACAGGTCTTTGAGGCTCTGCCGTCACAAACAGAGGGTCCTGGTCATCGGCTGCAACCAGGGGACTGGGTCCTCACCCGTATCTTCGGACGAAAACGAAACCTTGATCCGAGGTTTGTGAGACCCTTCCAGGTGCTACTGGCAACAAGGACGGCGGTTCGGCTGGAGGGACGGAAGCATTGGGTACATGCCACCCACACCAAGAAAGTCCCGTTTCCTTTGCCGGCGGATACTTGGATAAAGAAGGGCTTTTCCTCGTCCGAGACCGACGCTCCACTACGCTTTGTCCCATTCAGCGAAGCTCAGCCCATATCTGACACCCTTGTTGACTCCCCTCAAACAATTTCCCTTCCTTCAACACTGGGAAATACAAGTACTGAACAATTGCCTGGACCATCGAACACTTGTTCGCCATCCAATCCACTGTTTGAAGATCAGACTCAACCCGGGAGAAGTCGATACTTTCTTCGACCGCGCGTTAAGGACAAATAAAAGAGTTCTGTTTTTATTCCCTTTTTGAAATTTACAGTACCCCTTACCGTTGTCATGAACACTGTGGACATTATATAGTGTATATACCTTTTCTTTTCATGCAGCAAAGAGACTATTATTGACTTTGATTCTAATTCATTTAACCTATCATCTGGGTTGACCGTAGGGCCGTGCGGGTACTTCCTCCTGTTTAGCAGCTATCGACACTAGGTCGGTTTCTTTTGTCGATTTCTGGGAACTCCTGGGAATTGGCAATCGCTACTCAGAACGAAGTGCGTCAAGAACGTCACGGACGGTTTCGTTTAGAGGATGGACTTCTCGAAGCTGTCGGAAAAAGAGAGAATGTTGGCGCAAGGATCAGAAGTGTTTCGTACAAAGTGTTTTCTATTTCAGATCTTTATGTTGTTCCTAACCGTTTCAATGCTACTGGTGGGTGGAGTATATTTTGGGATTCAATTATTATTACCTTCCATTTCACCTACTCCTCCTTTCTACAACCTGAATTTCGCTTCCACCGTTTCTCCACATTCTTTTCACTTACTGCCCCAACATGAGCAAGTCAGACGTGCGGAATTTAGAAACAATTCCTTTGTGCAACTTTTGCATCAGCATCAGTTGGTGGTAAATACTACAAATTGTTGGGTGTGTGGGCTAATGCCGCATACCATGGACAGGGGTATTCCATATTTGGTTCTCCCGTACAGCCCCCAAGGGTCAGTTCGGGGCATTCCAAATCATGTTCCGTAGTGCACTAGATTCCTACCCCCATCGAGAGCCACGCTCAGCAAGCTTTGGTCCTGGCCCGTATCATAAGTCTCTGGCGACAGCGATTGCTGACCTAGATAGAGACATTTTTGATGCTACGCTCATCCCAAAGGAGGAAGTGCAGGCCTACAAGTACCTTAGTGAGGCTGAGTATAGTATATCAGTGGGTGATAGACAGCTTAAAAGCTCACCTCCAATATGGATTGTACCTCACCTAGGCCACTTTTGTCTGCAAGGTCGTGGCCGAAATCCAAGAGCCCAGCTTGGGAAGAGTGCTTGTGTGGATACTTACGTTCTACCGATGCTTTCTTCCCCTGTCCTTCTGACTGCCAAGGGTACCTATTTTGTATGTTATGACCGAGCATATACGTGGTTACCACACGACTTCTCAGGTACCTGCTATATTGCAAATCTCTTGCCCCCGACTTTCACTGTTGCCGCCGACTATCACAAAACCAGAGTTGTGAGAGGTGTCATTAGTAAAGAGGATACTTCCGGTCAAGAAGCAGGAGACTTCTTCAAGGGTTTCCTACCGTTTTGGGGCCCTATGGTCAATAGCAGGAATCTGAGACAGTTAACTCGTGTAGTAGAGTCAACTGCTAACATAACTGCAAGTGCCCTTGGTAATCTGACAGCGGAGCTTCAAGAGGACAGGCTCATGACGTTACAGAACCGTATGGATCTAGACGTCGTTCTAGCGGATAGAGGTGGTGTGTGTAAGGTCATCCATTCGAGCTGCTGCATATTCATACCTGATAACGCTCCAACGGTTTATCAAGCCATCTCCCAGTTGCACAAAATCTCGGAGTCCATACACGTGGACGAGGGAGATTGGACGCTTCTAGGATGGTTTTGGGGTCTAATGTCAACTTGGGGTTGGAAGATTCTGATGATTATAGGGGTTGTCATGACATTTCTGTTCACGTGTTGTCTTTGTGTACAGTGTGGTCCTGCCTTATGTGGCCTTTGTGCTACAACGTGTATAAGAAGGCCATCTGTTTCCAGAGAGGCATTGATGGATAGAATAATGTTCCAGCAACACCTGAATGATCTGATGAATATCGAGATCAACTCTGATTTCGACTAGTGCTTGCCTACATGAGGGCAAAAGGAGCGTCTGAGGTTCCGTGAAAATCGTTACGGTGTTTTGGGCATTCCTGAATATGGACGAGTTTGGTATCGATGAACCGTAAATGGCGAGTTCGGTAAGTGTACGCGTTTTCACTACACTACCTGGCATGGGTCGCCTCATTTACGTGTTTCTACATCTGAACCCTTGGGTTCCATTTCGGATACGGCATCCATTTTGTTTCTTGCCCTCACGTAGTCAGTGAACAGGCAACTGTCCGCATCGTGACCTGTTAGTTCCCAAGCCATACGGAAGACGCACATTCCTTTCATGCGTCTTTATGACCGGAGGAATGACACTGCAGAGGCAAATGACTCAGCTTGAGGGTAATCTTGTCGTACCGGCCTATTGTTTCAGCCATGCACGTGCTGAGATCAAGCTCTTTGATCCTATGATCATGTTTCCAATATTACCCCCACACTCTTTTCTTTAGGTGTGCCTGACTTCCTGGCAGCTGTTCTTGTCTCTTTACTCTTGCTCATTTACAACTCAAGTGGAATGTACC
This sequence comes from Lissotriton helveticus, assembly GCF_964261635.1. Taxonomy (NCBI): domain Eukaryota; kingdom Metazoa; phylum Chordata; class Amphibia; order Caudata; family Salamandridae; genus Lissotriton; species Lissotriton helveticus. The sequence goes on along the minus strand of NC_136062.1, from coordinate 200,772,415 downwards.
TAATGATGGGAAGATGTGCTTTTACAGTTGGAACTGGTGATGTTAATGTAATTATGTTCCGGGGTTCTGAATACATGAAAGCGATCCTTTTGAATTTTAGTGTGGGAACTGAGCTGTAACCTTTTGCTTACATATTGTGCAATGACAAGATCTTGTATAAAAGAGAGCGAACCACAAACACAATTTGAAGCAGACTCTTGGAACCTACACTCTGTTGTACTTCCCATGACTTTTGCATCCCTGCAGTAATAAACGCTGATCTTTGACGCCCGAAGGAAGTCTCCCGTGTCTCTGTCTTTAGTGCGCCAGAACAGGTATCCCACGAAGGTTTTAGGTGTTGTTCCCTGGCACCGCTGGGCCTTAAATAGTCCCAGTCCTTCACATACACATGCATATGATGTAAATTCTTGTTTTGAGTAGGGTGCACATGCAGGAAAGAGCCAACTCTAGGGTCAACTGTTTTCTTGTTCGATGGTTGCCAGAAACTATTCGCTCCTTGGTAAGGTTAGGGAAGCTTACGGTGGCACTGTGAGCTAGCTGGTCTATAGGCTGACATATCCTTTTGGGGTGTCCAGAATCAGTCTAGACATCAATCCCTTAGTTTATGTTACCTACAAACGTGCAGATCCTTTGTATTTTGAGGAACTACACAACAAAGGGCAGTCTGCTTTAGTTATGCGCATGGTGTAGTGGTGTCTTTTTGTGAGTCTGTGGCTGTTTTGTAGGCTGTGTTATAGTGCCATAATGTGAGATTATACTTGGCAGGTTGTGAAGGGAGAACAGGGAATAAGTTATACCTCATTGCTACAACTGGATTTGGATACAAAGTTAGTGACAGAGTACCTAGTCATCTCAGTTGTGGTGCACTAGCATTTGAGACTCTTGGACAGTTTTCCCCCTCCTTTCCCTGGGACAGGCGGAAAATACCTCATGCTTTGAATTCATTAAGTACATACTTTTTTATTTTTTTTTATTTTAGTTCCACACTTCCAAAACATGGTAGACATTTAGCAATACATACTTTCCTTATATGGTTTTTACACAGTAATCATATATTATTTAACCCGCCTATCACACTGGGTCATATCATGAAACTTCCCCATCAAAAAAAAAGAAAAAAAATTAGCCGTAAAAGACATAACTGTAGGTCTTTTTAACATTAATTAAACAATACTGTTGCTGGTATAGTGCAGTACTGCATTACTACTACAGTTATTATTCCATATACATCAATCTTTGTATTACAAAAACAAAATAAATCATCATTAATTATTCAAATGAGTCAAAAATTGTTCCCAGATCATAAGACCCAATTTGCGTTTTTTTGCCCCCTTCAATGAATATAGACTAAATTCCAAACTTGCAATTCTATATAACTTGGCCCTCCACACCTCCAATCTTGGAGGTTCCTGGCAAAGCCAGTCACCAGCTATACATAAACGAGCTACAGCCATTGCTACAAACAAAAAATATCTAAACTTGTATAAGCTGCCCCCCTTGGAAACCTCTTGACCCATCCCTAGCAACATCAATGCAATGGTTATCCGAACAGGTGTTTCTAGCATTAAGTACATACTTTTGATAGCTGTACAGAATAAATGCATATATTACCTTACAATTTTTGCCTATAAGTGGGTGTGGTCAAGTGATAAAATTTACCTAAGAAGAAGGGATGACCATGTCTGTCTTGCACCCACCTCTGTGCAGTCTGTTCAGCCAGACATCTGAAATCAGAGCCACTGCTGTTCTGCGGCACTGCTTGGCTGGTGTATATTCTGGTACTTGAACTTTGTGCCACATTTTCTTTGCCAACAGAGGTTTTGCTGCCTACACTGCAGCACTTAATTAAACAGCGCTGCAGTTGAAGGTGCCTGTAAAGGGAAACAGACACAAGGGGGGGCAACCTCCTTAAGAAAATGGCAATCATCACTGGGCTAACAGCGGCATTGAGAGTTTGCCTGTGCTTGCCCCGCATGTAAATTGTCCACAAATTGTCTGTTGCTGGGTATGGGTGCCACTGCAGGTCGGCTAGATGGGCACACAGTTTTTAGGTCGTGCCTGAGTCAGTGTGCATGCGCTGCTCTGGCGATATGCTGTAGTGAAGTATAGAAGAGAAGCCCCGCCCAATCTCCGCCCATATTGGTCATTGGCTTGTGCCGTTGTCCTCTGCGAATGCAGAGTTCTGATTGGTTAATAGGCTTGTTAGTCGCTCCTTAGTAAGGCCTTGTCTTCATTTGTAACCTCCCATGTCTACTGGCCCCTTTACTTCACGTGTTACACGTTACGTGTTATTTAGTCTGGAAGCACTATTTTCTTTAATGAGTTTCTTTAACTGTAGGCACAACATACGTTGAGTCAGCTGGTTTTGAAACTGTGCGCCTTTTAAGCCCATCTGTTTGGAGGTAGATTATATACACACACATCACGGACACATTTTTTCAGAAGAGTTGCCTTTATGCATTTTTAGTGAGTTGCCGAAAAGTGTACTGCACAGTTTTAGTTCGTGGGCAGGTTTTCTCCTCTATCCGTCGCTCTTTCAGCTGCTCACTTTGACCCACGCAGTTGCTGCCAGTGTGCGCATTAAAAATTATAATGTTTGTCAGGAATGCCATAGAAATGTAGCCGCCCCCGCGCTGTGTTGGGGACTGGCCATGGTGCTGCGGATTAGAGTGGACGTGCTAATCAATGGGCCGTTTGAGGGGACATCCCATGCCTTTGTGGCTTTGCCTAATCCATTTATCTCTTCCCAGGAGATGACAGATGCCTGGATTGTGTGCTTCCTGTTGTTCTGCTCTGTGTTGCCTTGGGCCCCTCTTTCTGCCATTTGTTCACCCGCAAGGGGGGTAAGATATCCCGGGAAAACTAGATGCTCTTCGGGTTTGGGGCACAATGTCACGCTGTGCTGTTTCTCCTGGAGTCGTTTATGTCCCATTATGAAACATGCCAAGCGCAGGCTGCAGGCTCCGCAGCTTGCAGTGCATCATTTTGTGTGGGTGGGGGAAGGGTTGACCTCACTACGCTGTTTACCACGGTTAATGAAGATCAGATGGGAGAACACACAGAGCAGCTCTCTGAGCCCAATCTGAGCACACGTACTAACGGACGTAAACAATTAGTCTGAGACATCCATTTTAAGGCAGCACTATACTAAACCGCCTTTTCTTCAGGGCCCAGTGTTATTACACTGCTTCTCTCAGCGTGCTTTGCCTTCACGTTTGAGAAAGGCTCCTCCGGGACATGTAAACGCATACCTGGATCTATATAATGCGAATGCAACTCAAGGTGGTGCAGTGAAATGTTTCAACAACTCCACGGGGAAGAACGCATTGCGTTCTTGGCTTAATGCCATGAATGGCTGAAGGTGTCACACATTGCACAGGGTCACTTGAATTCTGCATAGAAGATACAGTGATGATGTTACTAGGATTTTCCAACGCATTCTGCGGAAACCGCTTCAAATGGGTTGTGCGAATTTACCAGCCAACTTGGGACATCACCAGAAGCACTCGCAAAAGTACTGTTTTTTTAAAATAAACAACATTGCATGGAATCCTAACTTTACTACTCCTAAATGCCTATTGTGAATACCGAATGTCCTAAAGCTAGGATTTTGTCTCAGATTACTTTTGTGAATCTGGCCCTATTTTCTTTAGCGAGTTTCTCTTACTGCAGGCACAACATGCTTTGGTGCCTTCTATACAACACCCCCCTCCCTCCCATTGTCCGTGCCTTCTTTGTCGTCCTCTGCGCCGTCTTTACCCCTTACCCTTCCACCCGCACTAGCTCCCATTGTCCATGCCTTCTTGAACACCAACTCACCCACCCACCTTCCCTCCCTCCTGTTGTCCATGATGCCTCCCATTTTCAGTGCACTAGGTCTTTCATTTATGCGAGTTTGAGCTATTGGCATTGTAAATGGCTATGCCTTTTATTTATGTTTTGGTTTTTAAAACATAAATCAAACGCATTGTCATTTACAATGACAATAGCTGAAACTCGCGTAAATGCGAGACCTATTGCATTGCAAATGCTTGTTGAGGTATGGCAGGAGAAGGGAGCAGTGAATGCCAATTCCTTAGTGTCCTATTCCTTTCTAACACCACTGGCACTAGGCAGATTGGGAGCAGGCATGGCATAGAAGAGCAGCCTGGAGCTTTGAATGCTGCAATGGTTAGTGGGGATTGCAGAACATCTAGAAGAGAATCATTGGCAACAAGATGTAAATACAGGCCTCAATTTAGGCTTAAAGGAGTCACAAAGGAACAGAGAGGAAATATGGGGAACACAGCTATGTATTTATCAGGTACAGGGGCACCATGAACCCCCTGCTGTAGCAGCTACAGCAGGGACATGGTTCTTTATGGTCCTCTTTTATCTACCAATTGGTAGACAAAAGCCTATAATTAGTGCTAAAAATAAAACAAGAAAAGTAGATAGAAAATCGAAGAAAGGATGGGCGAACGGATGCATGAGTGGGTGAAAGAATGATGGATGAGTGGGTATTTGAAATGAAGGATGGATGCTAGGATGGATGGATGGCTGGGTGAAAGGATTAGTGGGTGATAAGATTGGTGGGTAAAAGGACGGATGGATAAGTGGGTGAAAGGATTGGAGGATAGGTGGTTGAAGGGATAGGTGGATGAGTGGGTGAGGGGATGGGTAGATAGGTGGGTGCAAGGGTGCTAGAGTAAATGAAATCTATCATGTATAGAAGGGTATGTGAAAGGATGACAAAGTAAAGTGAAATCAGAGAGGATGGATGGACGTGGGTGGGTGAAAGCAGGGTAGAGTAAATGGAAATCTGAGAGAATGTATGTTGAGTTGATAGATTGATAGAAAGGATAGCACAGCAAATGGAAATCTGAGAGGGTGGACAGGTGAAAGGATGGCAGAGTATTTGGAAATCTGAGTGGATGGATGAAACGCATGGTAAATGGAAGTCTGAGAGGATGGGTAGATGGCAAAGTAAGCAGAAATATAAGGATGGATGGATGAATGGATAGACCAAAGGATGCATTGGTGGTTGAAAGGCATAATTGATTGATGGCTAAGTAAAATGATGGGTTTAGGGGAGGATGGATGCATGCATGCATTGATGATGGGTATGTAAATTGAGGAATGGAATGGCCAATGGATGAAATGGTAAAAGCTTAAATGGTGGAAGAATGACTGGATGACAGAATGTAAAGGTGGAATGGTGGATATGAGTTGATGAATGGAAGAGAGAATGGATGAATGGATAGATACTCGGAGAGAAGAAACACAGGAGCTCTTCTATGGAGGTTCAGGTTCACTTGCTTCGTTTGCTTGTTGGTATCAGAGCTTTGTTTCAAAGTGGGGGTATTTTCCTTTTCTGGGTACTCCCTTGATCTGGTGAGCATCATAAGATGGGCAAGAAAAACTGTATATAGTTAAAGTGCAGCTCAGACAAACTCTTGTTTGATTGGCTTGCTGCTTTCGGAACAAATCACACAAAAAGGGAACATCCCACAAGACTCTGGGCCATTATGAGGGGATCTGACACAAAAAAATGCTGTGTTCCTCTACACAGTTGAGAGTTGTTGGAAAGGGACAGGTTCCTCTCTTTTCTAAAATATGTAACCAGCTCTGTAGTCTTTAGTGGCCAGGAGACCAAGAGAATCGCTCTCTAACTCCAAGTTAGTATTTGCTACATGTTTGTATACATTATGCCTGTATATGTAGAACAAACTTACTCAGTACCCATTGACAACATATGCTGCATGCATAGCGCATAACGGAAGGTCATACCCGATGAGAATGCCCAATATATGGTGCATGATCACAGGTTGTGACCTTTCAGACCCAGTGCACCTGTTGACCATGCCTTCTTGAAGCTCTGCATATTGCATTGCTGCAAGCCATGTTTTCTATTACTCGCACTCTATGTGACTCAGTGGTGATGTCACAGTATATACGCTTTCCACACTCAGTGCTCATGTTCTTTACAACGTCCCAGGTTTTTTCAGCTTGCTGCTGCTGTCAGTTTCTCACCTATGCAAAAACAACAGTTGATGGACAGAATGCAGCACAATGTCATTCATTCACCCCAGTACAGAGATCTGGGCCTAAATCCATCGTTTTTTTACACTCCACACCACCCCAGTTCAGACATGGCCATATGCAAATCAGCATTGACCCTGTGCCTCAAGGGAACAGTCCAGCCCAAACTGCCAAGCCATGTCTTCCCTGGACCGGAATCAAGCATCCTAGGACCGGTTTCTGGCTATCAGCCGTCATCAGTATCTCACCCGGCATAACATCCCCACACTTTCTTGTGTTTATCCTTAGGCAGTTCCACCTCTTCTCCCCTACCTTGTTTGACCCTCTGTTGGGGGTATCTTGTTAAATCTCATTACTTTTTTACCCCCTTGTGTTGCGTGGGGTTTCTTGACACAGCAAATCCACAAGTCAGAAAGAATACTTGCAAGCAGGAAATTATGGTATGAAGTTTATTGAAACAACTCACATAATACATAAAGAGCCCACATGAGCGAGACACACACCTCCAGTAAGTAGCCCGCAACCTTGCAAATATAACAAGCCCACATTTGAACTAAAACATGCATCTGCATGCATATGCCATTCAAATAAACACATTCTAAACCATTACAAAGATGACAGCTCTCGAGCACCAACACAGACACAGAGTGGCAGGCAACAACATGGCTTAAAGGTACAGTACAACACCTTCCCCCTTCCAAAAACAAAACAAATAAAAAAAGCAAAACACTTTAAAAAAAGACTTAAAAAGATATTGTGTGAAATAACTATATACAATACATTGCTAATTCACATTAAATCACTATACCTCACAGGCATGCCTGCATTGTGATGCACTCTTTGCTGCAAAACAGGACATGTGGCAGAAGTATTAAGATCTGTCTCAGATACAGAAGGACAGGAGCTCTCTCCTCCGGAGGGATACTCTGTGGTAGATCTACATATTGATTCCAAGAAGTTATCATCTAGAAAATCAGGTTTTTTTCTGCCTCTTCCTTGGTCACCTTCACCAAATCTCTTTTGCTTCACCCACCTTTCCCTTGTACGAACACAGAACCTTTGGACACTTTCTCAATACACGCTCGAGCTGACCACTTAGACTGCCACTTTTTTAACCTTGTGGGGATCCTCACCAAAACCCAATCACCAACATTCAACTCACACACTCGAGCACTATGCTTAAAATCAAACATCTGCTTGGCATGCAAGTGTTTGGCAGCAACTCTGTCTAAGACAACCTCAGACGAAATGTTTTAAGTGCTCTTACCCAATCGGGACATGTTGTGCACCAGGGTAATCTTTTACTCATTAAAAGACAAGGAGAAACTCCTGTAGTGCTATGGAGAGTAAATAAATATGCCCATGCATTCTTCTTTCGAAATTCGTTCACTTCATGCCCCATCAACAGAGCAGTCTGGACAGCTTCCTTTAGAAAGCGATTCATGCGCTCAAGTAATCCGTTGGCTGAGGGTGAAGAAAAAGCGACAGAACAATGTTTAATTTATTGTTCCCCTAAAAATGAATGCATCCTCCTAGAAACGAAATGGGTACCATTGTCATAAATAAACTCTTCTGGGGCACCTTCAAGTAATAACACACTTTTAAGGAAACGGATGACTGATTCCGTATCCGGATGTGGAGTAAAATCAAAGTCCACCCATTTGCTGAAATAGCCTACCAAAACCATTAGAAGCAGGAAGTAGTTCAAAAGGCCCCGAAAAATCTATAGCTATCTCACACCAAGTTTCCTCAGGAAAAGGTACTGCGATAAGGGGCATCTCATGCTTTTTCCAATTCTTATCCAACACCAAACAAGCAGAGCAACCATCAACACATTTCTCCACCTGGGTCACTAGAGACGTCCACAAATAAAATTGTTTCAGGTCTTTACAAGTGCTTGACACTCCTAAATGTCCCTCATGAGCCTCAATTAAGAGCAAAGTTCTAAGCGATGACGGAGGTACACACCGATCTGATCTCACAAGAATTCCATTAACCATAGCTAACTCACCTGAACAGAAGGGCAAAGAGAAGCTTCAACACACCTCTTCTTGGGCCACCCATTTCCAATGAAAGTACTAACTTTTTCTAAAGGGGGGTCCATAACTGCAGCCTGTAAGTACTACTCATTAGTTATGGCTCTTAAATCTTTTTATGTTATTATTTTTTTTATATATTTTTTATTACATTTTATATAACTGGTGTACAACATGCCACCATTATTCCACCGCTGCTGAAATGCAGTACTGAAGGTACACTGTTGTGAATACACAAACAATCCCCAACAAAGCGAGACAGTACTTCAACATTTCTAGACATGCTGTGGTGACCACATACTTCAGTAACACACTGGAAGTACCTGTTCAATTGTCCATAACTGTACAGAACTGAATATAGTTTAGTGATGATTACAAGCGAACGAAATGTACAACGACCCCCCCCAGAACAGTTATTTCTGTAATCATAGTTGCAATCTTAAGAGCAAATGCCATTTTCCAGAAGTGGTGACCTCACTCCTCCATGCCATCCATCTCACCTGTTTCCTTTCCCACTAGGTATTGCTGGTATAGTCCCCAAAATCCCTCAGGGCGACACTGCTGGGGAGGAGTTTGTTGTATGTGTCAGATTGTGTGTTACAGTATAGCATGTCCGAGTTCCAATCATTAATGAGGGAATGGGTCCCTTTGCCCACCGCATTGCGACCCTACGTTTTGCCAACAACAACATAGCTACAGTTTCCTGCAATCGGGCTGAATGTCCCTATATTATCCCAGTAGCGCAACCAACTGGCTAGGCGTCAGGGGTTGGACAGTAACCTCACTCAGTGTCGAGAACACTTTCTTCCAAAATATCAAATTCTTGGGGAAGGACCATGCTAAGTGCAGTAACCCAGCATCTGGCTCCGTACATCTGTTGCACTTGACTGTGTCCCTAGACCCATATCGTGCAATCCTACGAGGAGTATAGTTCACCCTATTAATACATTTGAAATAGATCAAACGATGCCTGCCACTCAGGGATACCCGCTTCGTAGCCTTGCAGCAGTACGTCCAGCACCTGTTGACAATTACCATGTCCAGGTCACTTTGTCATTCCCTTCTAGCTCTGTGCAGCTGCAGTTTCCTCAGTTCCTGGGCAATGGAGTACAGTACTGTAATGAATTTCGCGGACGAGTTTGCTTTTATAACATAAGAGAGTGCAGGGAACTCCATGGGTTCCTGCATATCCTCTCCCAGTTGCTGCCACCAAGCGTGTCGGAGCCTAAGGTATTGACATTTCTCCAATGGTGAGAGTCCCTGTGCACCCTCAGTGCAGCCCTCCCAGCTGTGTAGTGCCCAATTTCAGTAGAAGTCCCCTAATGTGTGTATACCTATGTGCTTCATCACCCAGTGGACAGCCAGTTCCGTGCACGTCGGGAGCCATGTGCACCAGTCCAAATGCATGAGCAGGGAGTACATGAGCGCTCATGACTGCGAGTCCAATTGTTTGCCCCATGCATGTACTGTGGAAGTTAGAGAATCCCCGACCCCGTGTCTACGGACTGGGGGAGAAAAGAGGAACTGTGGGAGAGTGAGGGGGTCTGCAGCATTTAGTACCAGAAACAAATGTGGCAAGTCATGGGACCCATGCATCTAGCTACCTGCATGCGAGTCCTGGGCGACCATGTAATAAAGTTCTAGGTCAGGTGCCCCTAGTCCGCCTGCCATGTAGAGTCAACATATCCCACCGGACCCTTTGCTGTTTCCTGGTTGCTAGTCTGATCATCAGTTTGCGTGGGGTCCCGAATACGGAACATGGCAAAAATACTGGGATGTTCAGGAAAAAGATAAGGAACCGAGGTAGGACCACCATCTTCCTTAAGGAGATGCACCCCATCAGGGAAAGGGGTCATCCAATCCACCTGTTGATATCATCTTCTATTTTGGAAATAGCCCTCCCAAAGTTCTGTGCTATCACGACTGTTGGTCAGTGTGAATCTGAATGCCAAGGTAGCGAATTGGATCTGAAGTCCATTGTATTGGATAGTCCACTGTAACTGTGGCTGTTGCTGGTGTTAGTGGAAACACCAAGGACTTAGTCCAATTGATTTGAAGTCCAGACAGGCTCCGGAATTGATTATTTTCTGGGTCACGTACATACAGCAGGGTATCTCCGCATAGGCAGAGATTATTAAGCAATATCCCGGGAACCCCAGCCCTCTGTGCGCATAGTATTCTCGCAGCACACAGGTGAGTGGTTCAGCGACCAAAGCATAGAGTAGTGGGGACAGAGGGCATCCCTGGCGGGTTCCTCTAGAAATGACAATAGGGACCGTGACCTCCTTTGGCTCCTGAATTACAGACAACCTCATCAACAAAGGCAACAACACACTCTTGTTCACATACATCCTCATGTTGTTCCTCCTGAACAGGTAGCCTTTACAAACAATCGTCACGTATATTTTTTCCAAAGGGAATATATTTTAGAATAAAATTATGCTCCTGCAACTTTGATAATAACCTCACTAAACGTGAAGGTGCTCTACCTGCACCATTTCCATTTAAAAGATTAAGCAAAGGTTTGTGCTCTGTGCACATAGTAAAATGTGCACTCCACAAAACAGTTTTGAACTGTTCTACCGCCTTTGAACATGATAACGCTTCACGTTCAATAGTGCTGTACCGAGATTCAACCAAGGAAAGTGAATGAGAAGCAAATGCCACTGTGCGTTCCCTGCCTTAAACCACTTGGCCAAGCACAGCACCCAATCCCACTTGACTGGCATCCACAGTCACCACAAACTCCGTACCAGCATGAACTGGTGCAAGAGTAGGAGCAGAAACAATAAGCTTTTCAACAGCATCAAAGGCAGTCTTCACATCATTATTCCATATTTACTTGACACCTTTCTTAAGGAGTTCCCTCGGAAGGTGCACAGCATAGGCATAACCCTTCACAAATCGAGAATAATACTCACTCAGACCAAGAAAAGATCTTGGGGTTTGAGCATCTTGAATAGTCTTGATGAGCGAAAATATTGGCAAAATACCATTAGGACTGATGGGATGACCCAAGTAATCACATTTCTGAGCATTATATTTGCATTTATCAGTCCTTAATGGGATATCATATTCACAAAATGTACTTACAACTTCATCAAGAATATAATCATGTTCAGCCAGTGTCTTTGCGAAAATCAGAGCATCATCCTGGAAGTAATGAACTCCTCTAATGCCCTACAGGATGGTGTCGATCAACCTTTGAAAGACTCTGGCTTCTGATGCCAGCCCAAAAGGTAGCCTTGCAAATTGAAACACCCCAAAAGGCGTAACAAACTTTGTGTGCATTTATTTGAGAATCAGCATCTAGAGTTATTTGATGATACGCTGACTGCAAATCCAGCAAAGAAAAATAAGAGGCTTCACCAATTTTGGCTACAATCTTTGCCTGCGTATCCTTAATAGAATTGAAAATTCTTGTCACGTATGTTCGCAAATTTTGAATTCTATGCCAGGAGTGGAGGCTCCGATTATGCTTGTTTAAAGCTGTGCCACCACAACAGATGCAATATCAACAATTGGTTTATAATAAAAAGTTTTGTACATAGAATCAGTCGACCAATCTGCTGACTTCATAATGTCAATTAAACTCACCCCATAGAAAAAGCTTTGGAAGCCATAGCCCCACGCGCTGAATGTGCAACAAATTTGGTAACGTCAATACCAGCTTCATTCATGAGCCATCTTGCCAACGTAGCTGGGGTCACAGAACGAAAAGGCTTTTGCATAGCAATCAACAATTAACCATGCAGATCTTGTTGAAATGGAGCAGTACTTTCCTCATAATCCTTAATACATTGTACTACACAAAGTTTCGTATTATTGGGAAAAGATGGGTAAGTAACCAAAGTCGTATTACACTTAGTGCCCCTGAAGATAACAAAAGTAACAACTTCAGGTGAAAAACTACGACCTGCAAGATCCAGAGCACGAACATTGGAAACGTGTTTGCATGAAACCAGGCATAATAACATAGTCAGTTTTGCTGAAAGTTGTTTGCGGGATAAAGAAACATTGGATGGCCAAGCCTCCAAGAATCGCAAAACAATGGAAACATCCCATAAACCAACATACTTCGGACAAGGCAGTTTTACCAGCCTGATACCACTGAGTAACTTAGAAATCAAAGGATGCTCACCAGCAGGCTTGCCATCGATAGTTACATGGCCTGTAGAAATGGCAGAACGAAAATTATTAACCATCCTATAAGCGATACCTGATGAAGCAATAGATGCCAGAAAATTCACAATCAAAGAGACATCCGCTGAAGCAGGATCCACCTCCTGTTGATCGCACCAACCACACCATCGTGTCCAAGCTGCCGCATAACGTTTGTGTGTGTTGGGAGACCAAGCCTTGCTGATAAATCTGGTAGCATCTCCCGAAAGGCCTGGGATTTTCTACCGAAACACGCCATGCAACTAGAAGGAGATCACCTTACTCTATCAGTGGATGCAGGTTATTGAGAGGGTCCAGCAACAGATTCCACCGCTGGGGAAGAAGGAGCGGCACTGCACAACTCATCTCCAGAAGAACTGGGAACCAAGCCTAAACCCTCCACAGAGGAGTGATCAGAATCAGTTCTGACTGATAATGCTTCGTGCGAGCCAAGACCCTGGGGATCATTACAAATTGGGGAAAGGCATAACACAGGTGAGACGGCCAGACCTGCAGAAATGCATCCGTGGCCAGGGCTTCCGGATCCGTATGCCAACTGAAAAACAGGGGAAGCTGAGTGTTGAGGCGAGAGGCAAACAGATCGATCTGGCACTGACCCCAGAACCGGGAAAGTGATCGGAATACTCAAGGATGAAGCCTCCAATCGCTGAAATCTCGGAGGTGATGAGAATTCCAGTCTGCAATCAGATTGTTTCGACCTGAAAGATACTCTGCAATAACTGTGATCTTCCTCTGAAGACAAAAGTGCCAAAAATGCTTGGCGTTTTCTGCCAGAATCTTGGGCCTTGTCCCCCCTAATTTGTTGACATACCAAACCGCTGACACATTGTCCATGCGGAGGAGTATGCAACAGTTCGACATGCACGGAGACAGACAACGAATCGCAAAAGACCCTGCCAGAAGCTCCAGACAATTTATATGGAGGGACAATTCCTCCTAAGACCACCGGCCTCCAGTCGACATTTGACCGCAACGGGCTCCCCATCCCCACCGACTGGTGTTGGATTCTATCACCGCTTCCAGGGACGCTCCGAACAGGGCTCGCCCATTCCAAGACTCCATGTGTTCCAACCACCATAACATCTCCCACCTCGCTTCTTCTGAAGGAGGAACCTGATCTGAATACCAGAGGCCTTTCTGGAGATGGCGGATTTTGAGACGCTGAAGCGCCCGGTAATGGAGAGGACCCAGGAAGATGGCTTGTATCGAGGAAGATAACAGACCGACAATCCGAGCTACAGACCTCAACGACACAGTCTGTTTGCATGAAACCAATCTCAACTCCCTCTTGATAGATCTGATCTTCTGATTGGGCAAGAAGAGTTGGCAAGAGAGGGAATTGATGAGGAAACCCAGTAATTCTATTGACTGAGAGGGAAAAAAAACAGACTTCAGAGGATTCACCAGAAACCAGAGTGACTGTAAAAGATCTATTGACCACTCCAAATGAGTCATCAACAGTCGAGGGTAGTGAGCCATGAGGAGAATGTCGTCCAGATATATTCTCAGACGAACACCCCGGGCTCGCAGAGATTCCACTACAGGCCTCAGAAGTTTTGTGAAGCACCAAGGTACCGACAAGAGGCCGAAAGGGAGAACTTTGTACTCAAACCAAATCCCCTGCCATTGGAATTGCAGGAACCGCCGATGAGGACCGTAAATGGGAATCAACAAGTATGCATCCTTCGGATCAAGACGGACCATCCAGTCACCTTCCTGAAGAAGATCCCTCAGAAGATGAATGCCCTCCATCTTGAAGTGGCGGTGCACTACCCATCCATCGAAATCCTTGAGTTTGAGAACCAACCTGGAACCGCCCCCTTTTTTCTTGACATTGCTGGAGAAACCCTGAGGGTGACGAGAAGTCCGGATTATGGCCCCTTTTTCCAGAAGAGAAACGACTTCTACGGAAATTACCTCTTGATCCTGAAGGGAAAAAACCAGGGGCGAAGAAGGATGGGGCTGATTCGGACAACTGTAGAACTCTACCTTGTTGACAGTCTCCAACACCCATGCATCGCTCAAGATCAGATGCCAATTTGGAAGAAACAATTGAATCCTGCCCCTCAACACGACCTCTGAGGCTGGGATCAAGCTCACCTGAATTCGAGGAATCGTGATGTCCTCCCTGGTATCCACCGTAGCGTCCTTTTTTAAATTGACCTCTTCCCTTGCGGGAGGGATTGAAAAAAGACATATTATTGATATATCCGGAATCCTTACCTCCTGCAGGCTGAGACTGATATCCACGCTGGGTATTCTGGTTAAACCCACGGCCGAACAATCGTCCCCTATATCATCCGGCCCTTCCAAAAACCGGGAGAAAAGCCCGCCGAAGAGAGGATTGCGCCTTGTCAAGACCACTAAGGAAAGGCTGACCAAATAACAAGCCCTGAGCCAAAGGGCCAGACTCAGAAGCGGCCAACTCAGCTAATTTGGGGTCCAATTTCAATAGATTAGAGCGACGACGCTCACAGAACATAGCACAATTGGCATTCCCTAATTGGCAAATGGCCCTCTGGGACCACCCAATCAATTCATCCGGATCAATGACAGAGGAACACTCTTTGGCCCAAAAGCCTAAGTCCAAAATCTTTGTGAGAGGACCCAGTAAATCAAATAGTTTGTCCTGACACGTGCGCCATGCCCTGTCAATACACTTTTTGGGATCCTTAGCATATTTTTTAAGATACGACACCAAGGTTGGATCCACCTCAGGAGTTTCCGCTAATTTATCTGCTAAATCAGGGCGCGGACATTCCGACCGAAGACGGGTCTGCACGTCTTTCTCAAAGGGCGCCTGTATATACTCCGCCACTTCAGGAGACGGAAGCCAAGAAGAGGAGTTAGGGTGCACAATGTCAGCAGGATCAAACGTAAGAAGTTGGGGATTTGATGGCGCATCAACAAAATGCTCATTACGACCTTTCTTAGAAGGAGGAGGAGCAATGTTATGATCTGATGACGAGGTAGAAGATGTGTCACCATCGTCTGTCTGGTGAGCCTGAGAGGCCAGAGCCTCCTTGGAAGACTGACCATATGAATGCTCAGTAGAAAGTGCTTTGGCCAGCTTAACAAAGTCATTTTTATGAAGATTTTTTGGAGACTTGGAAGAAGAAGAACGCCCTGAAGACGAAGGCAGCCAGCCCTGTTGCAAGGCATAATTGGACAGGTGGCGCTTCAAGGGCTCAATAGGGCTAACCATTCGCCTTATTTACGGAATGCTGAACGCCTTGGTCAAGAGCCTCAACCAAATCCTGCTCCATGGAGCCAGAAGCACCTTCATCATAGTAATTGTTAGACCTGGCATCTTTGGCGTGGTTTCCCCTATCTTTTTGCCTCTACCTCCTGTATTTTTGATGCTGTGCTGGATTTCGTTTTTGCCGGTTTAGATGCTTTGGACACTCTGCCACTGCTGATCAGTGCCAGAGTGTAAGTGCTCCCTGTGTAAATTGTTATTCAGACTGAATATACATGTTTGGCATATTTGTATCACCATGAAGTCCCTAGTAAGGTGCACTGGGTGTGCCAGGGCTGGTGATGACAAATGCTACTAGTGGGCCTGCAGCACTGATTGTGCCATCCACAGGAGTAGCCCTAAAATGGTGTCTCAGGCCTGACACTGCAGTGCCTGTGTGCAGTTTAGAACTGCCATGTCCTCCTGGTCAGTATCCCCATTGACCAGGCCTAACCCTTCCCTTTTTGTGCACATCAGTCACCCCTATGGAAGGCCCAAGGTACCCCCCTGGGCAGGGTGCAGTGTATGGAAAAGGTAGAGCTTGTACTAGTGCAGGTGACATGCTCTGGTAGTGAATGGCAGCCATTTTCGTTTTTCACTACTGTAAGGCTATCTTGCTCCATAGGTTAACATGGGGGATGCTGGCTACAGTGGTTAACAGCATTTCTTCCCATAGAATCAAGATAGGACATAAGTATCTAGTATCCCTGAACTCAGAATTTAATAATACATCTTTTAGGAAAGGTTGTTTTTAAATCCTGTGTTTGAGAACAGCACTTTTAGAAAGTTGCTGTTCTCTTGTCTGACCCTTCTGTGTGCCTGGGCCTGTTTGTGTATTGACTGTCTGGTTTGAGAGTGACAGGGGCTGGGGGATTCCCCAGGAGGCTGGATGAGTCAGCACTAGGCTGAATAACTGCCTTTGCAACTGGAGTGGTGGGAGGAGTTAGCACCTGGGCTGAATAGGGCTGTGCCTGCCTTCCACAATGCTGGCTCCACCCCCCTGCTGGGCGGCTGAGGACCCTGCCCATCACTCTGAAAGGAAAGATGCAGCCAGCAAAACAAAGTACTCAGGAACCGCCCAGAACTGGTTCAGACCGGGCTCAGGGCCCACATGCACCAAGAGAACAAAGGGGCAGATTTATAATGACTGGCGCATCCCCAGGGATGCGCCAGTCATCCTGCGCCGCTGCTCCGCCACCCATGGTGCGCCGCATTTACAATGCGGCGCACCATGGGGCAAAAACGGCACAGATGCGTGACGCATCTGTGCCGTAAAGGTGGCGCATTGCTGGAGCTGCGTCGCAAGCGCGACGCAGCTCCAGCAAGGCTCGGGGGTGCACCATCTCCACAATGCTGCGTCAAGACCTACGCCTGCTTCAAGCAGGCGCAGGGTTTTGACGCAGCATTGTCCTGAAAGTGACTGAGTGAAATCTTATAGATTTCACTCAGCCACTTTTAGGAGGCGTTCCTGCGCAGGAACGCCCCCCCTGCGCAGGAACGCCTCCTTATGGCACAGGGCTTCACAACGTGATGCATCTCCTAGATGCATCACGTTGTAAATAGGGCGCATTGTTTGCGCCGCCGTTGCGTCAAATAAAGTGACGCACCGGCGGCGCAAGGCCTTCATAAATCTGCCCCAATGACTTTAGGGGTATAAGTACAGGACCGCTGACAACAGAAAATTAGATCATCCTGGAAATCTAGAAGGAACCTCTGCCAAGGAGAAAGCAGAAACTGAAGAAGGACGACTGTCCTGCTGTTGCTCTGCTGGACTGACCTGTTGCTTTGCTGCCAAGGAGAGGGGAAGGACTTTGCTGCTGAGCTGTGTCCCCTGTCTTGAAGGAATCTCCAAGGGCCTGAGAAGTGCTGGCTCCCTGTTTTGAAGTCCCTGGAACAAAAGGACTTCACCCCCAGCTTCCCTGAACTCTGCTGAGAGAGTTCTGTCCTTCCTAGAGTGCTTGATCCAGTTGTGGGGCCTCTGGAAGTTGTACCTGAGCTGGGAAGCTTGAAACTAAGCTTGAGTGACTTTTGAACTTGAAAAGTGTCGCATCGCTCGCTTGTGGAGCGCATCCCCGACAGTGCGAGAAGTTTCCCGCCGCTACGGAGGTCGAGATCGTCGCAGCGCCTGACGCCGCTGCCAGAGACGTCGCATCCTTCGTTTGCGGGACGCACCAGACCGGTGCGGGAGAATCGAACATCGCTGCGAGTATCGTCGCAGAGCCTGTCGTCGCTGGGTGAGAACGCCGCACCGCTTGCTTGCGGACCGCATCACGTCGCTGCGAGCATCGTCGCAGAACCATCGCATCGAGGAGCTGCGAGAGAGAGGATCACCGCTGGACCGCGCATCGTCGCCCCGGAGATCATCGCAGCCCCTTCGAGATCGTCGCATCGTGCCTTTGCGAGAACAGACTTCCTACGGAACCTACGCACCGGAATCCATACAAGTGGCCTTCCTCCCCATACAGAAGGGATTCGTCGCAACACGCCCGCTGCTGCAGCGGGGCTGTCGCATCGCCTCCCCAGGGTCTCAGGAGCAACGCATCGCTAGTTTTCCACCGCACAAGCTTCTGCTTTTGGAACTTTGTTGCAACTAAAAGGTACTGTGAGTAAACGTGACACAACTGTGAACTTTTCACGCATCAGTAGAGAATTCTATCGCAACGTAGAGAATTCTATCGCAACCTAAGAATTTTAACGCAACCTTAAGAACTCTTTTGAAACCATATTCTTGAACCGTGTATGTTGGATTTTTGTCGTTTTGGTCTTGTGTAGTTTAGATTAAATACCTTTATTTTTTCTAAACTGTTGTGGAGTCAGTTTGTGGTGTTTTCACTGTGTTACTGTGAGTGTTGGTACAAATACTTTATGCATTGCCTCTGGTTAGCCTAGACTGCTGGTGCCAAGCTACCTAGAGGGTGAGCAGGGGTTATCTCAGAGGGTTATCTCCTTGCCCTGACTAGAAGCAAGGGTCCCTATTTGGACAGTGGTACCTACCTCTGCCAAGTAGAGACCCCCAGTTCTAACATTGGTGGTCAGGCGGTGGGATTTGAACTTGTATTTGTACTTGACCCACAGTAATTGGTGTACATCACTAGTGAGGGCAGACCACTACGCCACCGCATACTACTGGTTTTTTGGTTTTGATTTTTTACTCTATTTTTGAGTAACTCTTCAAAGCATCATGTCTGCGAAAGGAA
This sequence comes from Lissotriton helveticus, assembly GCF_964261635.1. NCBI lineage: Eukaryota > Metazoa > Chordata > Amphibia > Caudata > Salamandridae > Lissotriton > Lissotriton helveticus. The sequence continues at coordinate 200,753,741 of NC_136062.1, read as the reverse complement.
AGGCACTCAGTGAGGGGGCAGAAGTAGAGATGGAGTTTGCCATTGGAGATTTGTATTCATACAAAGTTGAGCAACTTAGGAAATTCTGCCTTGAGTTTGAGTGCCCCATAAAGAGCGCCTATAGAAAGGAGGAGCTGCAAAGAATCTTGAAGGCCCATTGGGAGGCACAAGAGGGAGATGATGATGTGGATGTAGAAAACAGTTTTCAAGTCACAGATTTGCTAGTGGGCAAAGTAGGTGCAGGAGCTGGCAGCAACCATTCCAGCAGGGGCCTCTCCCCAGAAGAGTTACAAGAAAATCAAAGAGTAAGAGAATATGAGTTGGAAGTTCTGAAAATGAAAATGAAGCAATTGGAAATGGATAAAGAGAGAGAAAAGGCGGCGGAAGAGAGCAAAACCGTGCCCTGGAGGAAAAGAAATTGCTTTTGGCTCATGAGTTGAGCATGAGAGAACTGGATCTTAAAGCCAAGGAGGTGGATGCCAGTTCTAATGGTGGCAGCGCGCAGCCAGTGCAGGGGGGTAAAGTATACATTCCCAAGGACCTGGTGCAGAATTACCATAGGAGTGAGGATATTTATGCCTGGTTCACTTCGTAGGAGATTGCATTGAGGATGAATGGTGTGCCTGAGCAGCATTGGGGGGCGGGCCTGTGGAAACATTTTGAGGCTTCTGGGAGGATTGCTCTAGAGCCCTTAGAATTAGCAGGTGCCATGACCTACCCCAATATGAAGGAGGCCTTATGTCTCAGGTATGGCCTTACTCCAGAGCAGTACAGACTGCAGTTTAGGAACTCCAAGAAGAGAGAGTCTGAGACTTGGATGGAGTGTGTGAATTTGTACTCGCGTGCACTGGAAGGTTGGATGAAGGGCAGTAAAGTAACTGATTTTAAGGGGTTGTTGCATTTAATCAGTTGGGAGCACTTGAGTAGTCTTTGTGTTCCAGAGCTGCGCCAGCATCTTTTAGACAGCAAGCTGACAGACCCCATTGAGCTTGCTAAGGAGGCGGACCGCTGGACCAGTACCAGGGTCCACAGAGGAATTGTGGGTACCACAGCCAAAGGTGGGCAGGGTCCCCAGCAGAAGAGTGGGGGGGACAAGGGTAATCAAAAGGAGTTCTCAGAAGGGCCCCAAAATAGTTCCCAGGGAAAGGAATCCCAACCCCCCAAAGCTAAACAGCCATGGCCCTCTAAGGGCAGGCGGGACAATAGAGATAGAAGGAATAACCAGGGCCCCCCTACCTGCTATCACTCCAATGATGTGGGCCACATTGCTCCAAAATGTCCCAAGAAGAAGCAAGCACCCACTGGTGCCCCCGCCCCAGCGTTAGCTAGTGTAGCTTTGGGAGGGGATTTGGTTTCTAGTGACTGGGGGGAGCTAGCAGTTATGACCCTTGTCTCTCTAGGAGACCAAGAGGTGGTCCGGGAAACCTTACTGCCCTCTAACACTAAGAAATATGGGCAGAAGGTGACCATCAATGGGAGGGAGATTGAGGCTCTGAGAGACACAGGAGCCAGCGTGACATCTGTGAGGTGTCAGTGGGTGTCTGAAGAGCAAATAATCCCAGGTGCGCTCCGCCCTGTAGTGGCAGCTGACAGCTCAGTGCGCCTCTGCAAGCTGGCGCGTGTTCCCTTTGCATGGGGGGGAGTCTCTGGTCTCTTGGATGTAGTTGTCAGTGATGCCTTGCCTGTAGACTGTCTGTTAGGTAACGACCTGGAGAGTTCTCCATGGAAGGATGTGGAGCACAGAACTCATTTGGAAATGTTGGGTCTGCCTGCGTAGATCTTCGTGACCACGCGTGCTATGGCAGCCAGTAAGGGGGATTCAGCAGAACTGGAGCCTGAAACAGTGGCCCAGAGACCTGCCAGGAGAGGAAGAGGCAGAGGGCACGGTCCAGGAAGAAGCAGAACCTGAGGGGGATGCCCTAGAACCTACAGGGGAACAGGTGGCCGAACTGGGAGACTTACCTGAGCTGACCCATTGGCAGCAGGAAGGTGGTCCCTCCAGGGAGGAGTTCTGCAAGGCGCAGAAGGAATGCCCTTCCCTCATTGGTCTGCGGCAACAGGCTGTAGATCAGGCAGCAGGTGGAGCAGCCAGAGATCACTTTATCTACTGGGAGGATGACTTGTTATATAGCGAGCCTAAGTTTGCTGAGCCCGGTGCAGCCCGTGTGCTGGTGGTACCCGAGCGCTTCAGAAACTTCCGAATGGGTCTGGCTCATGACGTGCCTCTTGCAGGACATCTGGGGCAAGACAAGACCCTAAACCGGCTTGTCACCCACTTCCACTGGCCCCAGATGAGAAAGCACGTTGGTTCCTTTTGCAGATCTTGCCAAACCTGTCAAGCCAGTGGCAAGACTGGAACAAAGTTGAAGGCACCCCTTCAACCCTTCCCAGTAGTGAGCACCCCTTTCGAGCGGGTGGGCATAGACATTGTAGGGCCCCTGGACCCCAAGACAGCCTTAGGCAACAGGTTCATGCTGGTCTTGGTGGACCATGCCACCCGGTACCCGGAAGCAGTCCCTCTCAGGACAATCACAGCACCCGTGGTGGGCCGTGCATTGATGGGGATCTTTTCCCGTGTGGGGTTCCCCGGAGAGGTTGTCTCCGACCGGGGTACCAACTTCATCTCTAAGTACATGAAGTCTCTGTGGGAGGAGTGTGGGGTAACTTATAAGTTCAATGACTAAACGTGATGCTAGTGGGTCACTTTTAAGTTCACCACTCCTTACCACCCTCAAGGAAATGGGTTGGTTGAAAGGTTCAACCGGACCCTGAAAGGTATGATTATGAGCCTAGCGGAGCCCATGAGACGGAAGTGGGACGTCTTGTTACCATGCCTGTTGTTTGCCTGCAGGGAGGTGCCACAGAAGTCCTTAGGGTTCAGTCCCTTTGAACTCCTGTATGGCCACCCTGTCAGAGGACCTCTCTCACTGGTGAAGGAGGGTTGGGAAAAGTCCCGTGGGAAAACCCCCCAGGATGTGTTCAGCTATGTGCTGGCCATCCGCAACCAGACACAACGCTTCAGGAAGCTCGCTCAGGCAAACCTGGAAGCAAGCCAGGAAGAAATGAAAAGGTGGTATGACCAGAATACCACTGTGGTCGAATTTCAACCTGGGCAGAAAGTGTGGGTGATGGCACCAGTGGAGCCTTGTGCGCTCCAAGACAAGTGGACTGGGCCATATGAGGTGGTAGAAAGGAAAAGTGAGGTAACCTACCTGGTTAACCTGAGGACTCCCAGGCAGCCCCTGAGAGTCTTGCATGTGAACCGCCTCAAGCCCCACTTTGAGAGGTCTGAAGTGACTATGCTCATGGCTACAGATGGCTACAGATGCAGGAATGGAAGAGGATAGTGATCCTCTCCCTGACCTCCTGGCAGTTAAGGAGCAAGATGGGTCAGTGGATGGTGTGGTCCTCTCGCCCACCCTGACCCCAGAGCAGCAGAGTGACTGTCGCCAAGTGTTGGGTCAGTTCTCCTCCCTGTTCTCCCTGACCCCAGGTGTCACCAACTGGTGCGTCCATGATGTGGACACTGGAGACAGTCTGCCTGTGAAACACAAATTTTACAGGGTAGCTGACAAGGTCAGGGCCAGCATCAAGGAAGAGGTTTCCAAGATGTTGGCGCTAGGGGTGATTGAGCCCTCCAGCAGCCCCTGGGCTAGCCCAGTGGTCTTGGTGCCCAAGAAAGCTGCTACGCCCGGTGGCCCTCCAGAACTCCGGTTTTGCGTGGACTACCGTGGGCTCAATGCGGTCACGAAGACTGACGCACACCCCATCCCCAGAGCTGATGAGCTCGTGGATCGGTTGGGAGCTGCCCAGTACCTCAGTACATTCGATTTGACTTCTGGGTATTGGCAGATTGCCTTAACTGATGGGGCCAAAGAGAGGTCAGCATTTTCAACGCCAGAGGGGCACTTCCAGTTCCGAGTCATGCCCTTTGGGTTGAAGAATGCCCCTGCCACGTTTCAGAGACTGGTTAACCAGGTACTGTCGGGGCTGGAGGAATTCAGCGCCGCATACCTGGATGACATTGCTGTGTTCAGCTCCACGTGGGAGGAACACTTGCAACACCTCTGTGAAGTGTTGAAGGCTCTGCAAAAGGCAGGCCTCACTATCAAGGCCAGCAAGTGCCAGATAGGGCAGGGATCTGTGGTGTATTTGGGACACCAAGTGGGGAGCGGCCAGGTGGCGCCCCTACAGGCAAAGATTGATAGCATTCTGGCTTGGGAGCCCCCCAAGACCCAGACAGAGGTGACAGCCTTTTTAGGACTCACCGGGTATTACAGACGTTTTGTCAAGGGATATGGCACCATTTCGCCCCCTTGACAGAACTCACTTCCAAGAAGTTGCCCAAAAGAGTTGACTGGACTGACGCCTGCCAAACTGCTTTTGAAACCCTGAAAACTGCTATGTGCACAGCACCGGTGCTCAAGGCACCTGACTTTTCAAGTGAGTTCATAGTTCAGACAGACGCTTCAGAGCATGGTGTGGGAGCAGTACTCTCACAAATCACTGAGGAGGGAGGAGACCAGCCGGTAGCCTTCATTAGCAGGAGACTACTCCCCAGGGAACGGAGGTGGAGTGCGATTGAGAGAGAGGCATTTGCTGTGGTCTGGGCTCTGAAGAAGTTGAGGCCCTACCTGTTTGGGACTCACTTCCGTGTTCAGACCGCCCACAGGCCCCTCAGATGGTTAATGCAGATGAGGGGTGAGAACCCAAAACTGTTGAGGTGGTCCATCTCCCTACAGGTAATGGACTTTACGGTGGAACACCGCCCCGGCACAGAACACGCCAATGCTGATGGTCTGTCTAGGTTTTTCCGCCTTAGTGAAATGAACTCCCAAGAGGGTGGGCAGTTCTCCCCACTTTCAGCTGGAGGGGACACATGTTAGACCTGGCATCTTTGGCATGGTTTCCCCTATCTTTTTGCCTCTACCTCCTGTATTTTTGATGCTGTGCTGGATTTCGTTTTTGCCGGTTTAGATGCTTTGGACACTCTGCCACTGCTGATCAGTGCCAGAGTGTAAGTGCTCCCTGTGTAAATTGTTATTCTGATTGAATATACATGTTTGGCATATTTGTATCACCATGAAGTCCCTAGTAAAGTGCACTGGGTGTGCCAGGGCTGGTGATGACAAATGCTACTAGTGGGCCTGCAGCACTGATTGTGCCACCCACAGGAGTAGCCCTAAAATGGTGTCTCAGGCCTGACACTGCAGTGCCTGTGTGCAGTTTAGAACTGCCATGTCCTCCTGGTCAGTGTCCCCACTGACCAGGCCTAACCCTTCCCTTTTTGTGCACATCAGTCACCCCTATGGAAGGCCCAAGGTACCCCCCTGGGCAGGGTGCAGTGTATGGAAAAGGTAGAGCATGTACTAGTGCAGGTGACATGCTCTGGTAGTGAATGGCATCCATTTTCGTTTTTCACTACTGTAAGGCTATCTTGCTCCATAGGTTAACATGGGGGATGCTGGCTACAGTGGTTAACAGCATTTCTTCCCATAGGAACAAGGTAGGACATAAGTATCTAGTATCCCTGAACTCAGAATTTAATAACACATCTTTTAGGAAAGGTTGTTTTTAAATCCTGTGTTTGAGAACAGCACTTTTAGAAAGTTGCTGTTCTCTTGTCTGACCCTTCTGTGTGCCTGGGCCTGTTTGTGTATTGACTGTCTGGTTTGAGAGTAGCAGGGGCTGGGGGATTCCCCAGGAGGCTGGATGAGTCAGCACTAGGCTGAATGACTGCCTTTGCAACTGGAGTGGTGGGAGGAGTTGGCACCTGGGCTGAATAGGGCTGTGCCTGCCTTTCACAATGCTGGCTCCACACCCCTGCTGGGCGGCTGAGGACCCTGCCCCTCACTCTGAAAGGAAAGATGCAGCCAGTAAAACAAAGTACTCAGGAACCGCCCAGAGCTGGTTCAGACCGGGCTCAGGGCCCACATGCACCAAGAGAACAAAGACTTTAGGGGTATAAGTACAGGACCCCTGACAACAGAAAATTAGATCATCCTGGAATTCAAGAAGGAACCTCTGCCAAGGAGAAAGCTGAAACTGAAGAAGGAAGACTGTCCTGCTGTTGCTCTGCTGGACTGACCTGTTGCTTTGCTGCCAAGGAGAGGGGAAGGACTTTGCTGCTGAGCTGTGTCCCCTGTCTTGAAGGAATCTCCAAGGGCCTGAGAAGAGCTGGCTCCCTGTTTTGAAGTCCCAGGAACAAAAGGACTTCACCCCCAGCTTCCCTGAACTCTGCTGAGAGAGTTCTGTCCTTCCTAGAGTGCTTGATCCAGTTGTGGGGCCTCTGGAAGTTGTACCTGAGCTGGGAAGCTTGAAACTAAGCTTGAGTGACTTTTGAACTTGAAAAGTGTCGCATCGCTCGCTTGTGGAGCGCATCCCCGACAGTGCGAGAAGTTTCCCACCGCTACGGAGGTCGAGATCGTCGCAGCGCCTGACGCCGCTGCCAGAGACGTTGCATCCTTCGTTTGCGGGACGCACCAGACCGGTGCGGGAGAATCGAACATCGCTGCGAGTATCGTCGCAGAGCCTGTCGTCGCTGGGTGAGAACGCCGCACCGCTTGCTTGCGGACTGCATCACGTCGCTGCGAGCATTGTCGCAGAACCATCGCATCGAGGAGCTGCGAAAGAGAGGATCACCGCTGGACCGCGCATCGTCGCCCCGGAGATCATCGCAGCCCCTTAGAGATCGTCGCATCGTGCCTTTGCGAGAACAGACTTCCTACGGAACCTACGCACCGGAATCCATACAAGTGGCCTTCCTCCCCATACAGACCGGATTCGTCGCAACACGCCCGCTGCTGCAGCGGGGCTGTCGCATCGCCTCCCCAGGGTCTCAGGAGCAACGCATCGCTTGTTTTCCACCGCACCAGCTTCTGCTTTTGGAACTTTGTTGCAACTAAAAGGTACTGTGAGTAAACGTGACGCAACTGTGAACTTTTTACGCATCAGTAGAGAATTCTATCGCAACATAGAGAATTCTATTGCAACCTAAGAATTTTAACGCAACCTTAAGAACTCTTTTGAAACCATATTCTTGAACCGTGTATGTTGGATTTTTGTCGTTTTGGTCTTGTGTAGTTTAGATTAAATACCTTTATTTTTTCTAAACTGTTGTGGAGTCAGTTTGTGGTGTTTTCACTGTGTTACTGTGAGTGTTGGTACAAATACTTTACGCATTGCCTCTGGTTAGCCTAGACTGCTCGTGCCAAGCTACCTAGAGGGTGAGCAGGGGTTATCTCAGAGGGTTATCTCCTTGCCCTGACTAGAAGCAAGGGTCCCTATTTGGACAGTGGTACCTACCTCTGCCAACTAGAGACCCCCAGTTCTAATAGTAATACTCATCTTTCTCATAATATTCCGTCATAATTACACCAAGTGTAACAATAATGCCCACAAGAGGAAGGAATAAGAGAAATGCCCAAGCAAATATAAGGGGGAGTGGCAAAACCCCTAAATCAAGCCAATTAACCAGGTTGTAACCTGGCATTCAAGTCAATAAAAAGTGGAGGAAGGGCTCGCTAAATAGGCCACTCTAGGCAAGACATATGGTGAATTATACTTCCCAAATGAATATATTGCAACTTGGGCGTAAACGGGGCGTGAAATGCTGGCTGTGGGCAAAGAGCTGTGAAATGTGCTGCTCCGGCGCTGAATCACCGTGCTTGACAGGAGAATAACAACCAGAATGGCTGCCGCACATGTGCGGTAACAGGCGCGGGCGCAAAGCGCCCGAACCGGGGAGGTGAGCACTAGCTCCCGCAACGCAAAGGAACCAAGGAATGGAATCCCAAAGCAGGAAGTGCGACGAGCGCAAAAGGGACACAATAACGAGCACAATAAGGAGCTGCAAGTACGGGCTGCAAGAAGCACGGCAACGGCAAAGCGCGAACAGAGCGCAGGCACAGAAACAGGCAGTAAATCAAAGTAAGCACAAGGCAATAACACGAGTAAAAGTAAGTCAGTAAAAAATGCAGTAAGAAGGCAAAAGCACTTAAATGGCTGCAGAGCAGCAAAGAAAGAGGATATGGTATTCTCTAGTGGACATTTTATAGTGGTTACTCTACGGTTGTCAAGTGATACCCAGAGTGTTCATGGGTATTGTAGTATTGTTTTTCTTTACAGTTTTCTGATCGGCTGCTGAGCATTTCCTAGTAAAGAAATGAGAAAGCATAATCGGAGCCTCCGGTCCTGACATAGAATCAAAGATGTGCCTGTCAGTGTGTAACATGTGGAATATATGATCACCGGAAAGAAGCTAATGAGACTCCACACTATGCCTCGACAGGTTCAAAAGGCAATGCCATGCATCGGTGAGGAGTGAAGAGTGGATCGGAAGAACACACCTCTTTTGAAATGGGAGCATTGAATTCGCTTCACCAAGGGACACTCAGAGAAGTGAGCGCCCAATCCTCTTCGCTGCAGAAGCTCTGACACAGGAAGAGGAACAGGTCCGACACTGCCCAGCCGCATCGTATTGCCACGTCTCTGCAGACACGCCTCCACAAGAAACACGGCTGCACAGCGTTTAGAGAATCGTTAAACTTGCTGCAGGACCAGCCAACTAGTAACGCCAAGCGGTGAACTCCTCTGAGGTAAAACTCCAAATCGTCACCAAGATGTTGCATGGGGTTTCTTGACACAGCAAATCCACAAGTCAGCAAGAATACTTGCAAACATGAACTATTAATACAAAGTTTATTGAAATAACATACATAATACATAAGGTGCCTACATGAGCGTGGCGCGCTCCTCCAGTAAGGAGCCGCAACTGGCGCAACTGTCAGCGCAACCGTACAAATATAACAAGCCCATATTTTAAATAAAACATGCATCTGCTCACATATGCCATTCAAATAAACACCTTCTAAACCATTACAAAGGTGACCACTCTCGAGCACAAACACAGACAAAAAGGTAAATGAGAGCAGCAGGCAACAACAAGGCCTAAAAGGCACAGTACAACACATTCCTCCTTCCAAAACCCCAAAAACCAAAAGAATAAAAAAAAAAGAATAAAAGAGATAATACGTGTATGAGAGAGCACAAATCTGAAAAATGTATAAGTACACCATATTTACAAGCACGTAGTATTAGCTTAGTGTGGAATATACAAGAGTGTCAACTTATATTGTGAAAATATATGAGTGTTTGTTTTAAATAGAATAGATGCATATATAAGTGTGAAAAACTAATGTAAAGGTTGTAGAAATGTTAAAATGATGTTGGAGTCACACGTTAGATGACTAAGTGAAAACGAAATGTAATTCTGCAAACCATGAAAATGTGTAGGCCACATGGCATTTCACAGGAAACGAAAGATGCTGCTACACTTTTAGTGACGTGGATTCTAATGTCATTTGAGTGCAAATATATTATTAGGCATAGTATCGAAGTATATGTTTTACATAGATGTGTTATATTTTTAGTATATGTGTGTTAGTTAAATATCGTTTAAACAAAGAAATTAAATGTGCATATTGCAGAGGCCCGTTTCATGTAATTTTAGTAGGCCTGAATAGATAAAGTTGCTTCTTTGATCTGCAAGAGCTCGTTAAGGAGAAGTCGCACAGAGCACGAACGATAGGTCTGTTCAAGATGTTTTATGACTCTTAGATATGGTAGAGACTGGAATTTGGGGCCTACCGAGAGAGTGTCTGTTTGCAGGTGCAAGGGGAACTTAAATCAGAAATAATGAATAGGCCCTTGTTCAGAAGTGCCAGGCACAGGCCTGTAGGAGTCTTCAGGAATTTTAGGGGGTACCGCTTGGACGGAGAGAAGCCTGGGAAGCAAGGTCAACTTTAAAGAAGAGTCCAGAGGAGCACCACGACGGAATTTGCCGCTCAAAACTGCACCACGTGAGAGGCGTATCAAGGGGCGTTCCTATTGGAAATGTGATTTTGTATTAGGGAAAGCACCCCGGGTTGGAGTTAGGGCAGATGATCTGAGAAGCCTTAGAGAGCGGATGGGTAGGCAGATAGAGAACTGAAAGAAACCAACTTGGTTCAGAGACTAGGAGAAGTGTGTGATCTTCTTTGGAAGTCACCACTGCTGACACCTTTTTAGGTAAAGATCTTGTTAAGTAGGGATGTCACTTAGTCTAGTGTAGGGACAGACTAACTTGTATTTTTCTTTTCTGTAAATGACTCTCAGGTTGCAACTCACAGCGATTCTTGCAACACTCATGGTCTTTGAGATATTTTTGATAATTTCCTTTTGCCGATTGAGAATATTCAGAGAGTACCTTTTTGTACTAATACCTGTATACCTTTTGAATCTTATTCTGAGATGTTTGTATCTCCAGATACTTTTGACTTTGAATTAAAACTTTTTAACCTTTCCCAGTGGTAAGTGGTTCTTTAGAGTGGTTTAAGTTCCTAATTGACTAACCTAGTAGTAGATTGTCTTTTACTCAATGACAGGTACCAACGATTCAGTCGACATGATTAGGGATCTGGTAAGGTAACTAGAGACCAGAAACCCCGCGTTAACAGTTGGTAGCAGTGTAGGATGGTTATCTTCTTGAGGAGGGTAATCTAGACTAGGTTAGCTTACCCCAAGGCCCCTAGAGCTAGACATCGAGAGATGAGCAGCGGAAGAATCGCGTGCCGAAGAGGGTGCTGACGGTGCGAGAAAAGCAGCAGTATCGGAGGAGAGTGAGTATAACAAGGGTCATGCGTGAACAGATTGCGGTGTTTTGTGTTGTATTTGTATTGTAATGTCTTGCGGAGTTGAATGCCTGTAGCGTGATTGTGAGAAGGTTGTGAGCGCGCACAACCTGGTAAAATCTTAAGTTCGGGGTAGAGCTTAAGTGGTTCGGGTGTATCGAACATCCAGAGTAATTGTTGACCAGAGTAAGGAGGTCATGAGGTACCATTGACCGCCACAGAACCGAGATAGGGGGAGTGTAAGAGTGAGTGTGTGAGTAACGGACGCTGGTCGAAAGTTACTGTGTGTAAGTAACCTATCAGAGAAGGCGATTGTCTGGACGTAAACGGAAAGACATTTCGCCAGTTAAGGTGACAATTACAGATTGACTGTGGGCGTACAGTCAAAGAAAAGTGATTACTTGGACGGAAGTAATCATTTTTTTTCGAAGTATGAATGGGACGCATGCATAAACGCGGAGACGAGCTGAAAAAGGAGGGGAACTGCTGCGAAGGGGGACGAGTGACGTCGGCAAGAGCCGCGCTGAGATAGGGTGGATAGTGAAGAGCCGCGACGCGATAGGACGGTTGGTGTGACGTCGGCAAGAGCCGCGACGGGATTGGGCGGCTGGTGCGACGTCAGTGAGAAGTCGTGCTCTGATAGGCCAGTTAGCGAAGAACAGTGCTGAGATTGGTGGATTGTCATCAGGAAGTAAACAAACCGGAGAAAACAGAAACTAGTAGATTGAAAATGAAGTGTTTTAAATGTTTGAAGGATATTTTTAAAAGAAAAAGGAGAGAGTCTTTTTACGGGCAAGAGGCACCGCCAGAGGGTACACCAGCTCATTATATGGCAGCGAATGTTGGGCTACACACTATATTATGGATTGGGGATTGGAACAAGCTTACGGAAGGGAATGAGGAAATGTCGTTCCCAAAGTATGGGACGTTTAAGTTAGAGGTGTTACATCGGCTAAAAGCAACCATGTCCGCATTGAAACCCCCGCCTAGACCGACCCAGTTTGAGGCCCTTAACGCATGGATTAGGGCGGCGCACGACAGGAATCTGAATAGGCGTCAAGAAAGGCTGACGCGATCAGTAAGAGCAGTGCGAGATTCCAAATGGGATGAGGACGCCAAGAGATGGAGGGTACAGGCTATTGAGGTGGATAAGTTGTACACAGTGAGAGAGGTGGCAGGTGAAAAGACACTCATGGAAGAAGATGAGGAGAGCGACTCGGAGGACAACTTGATAAATAGATTACTGATGGATAGACCGCCTCCGAGAGTTGGGGAGATTGAAAGTAGAGGACTCGCAAGGGAAGATGGGGCTGCCATAGAGGGGTATGTACCACTTCCTATATCGGAATGGACACCTATCAAAGGTGGGGAGACACCTCAACATAGTACAGCACAGAGTGTAGTCGGAAGGTTTGTGGTACAGAAAACGCCAACCGCAGAGAGGGCTGAACCTTGTAGATTGCCAGATGCTCTCCAAGTACCCGTTACCATAGGACCCATAGTATCGATTTACAACCCAGAGAATGGGAGAGAGGAAGAACAGATACGGTTAGACAGAGAAAGGGTTGAGATGGAAAGGAGGAATAACACGACAAATGCCTGGAAGCAATTGCCAGGACCGGTAACGTGGAACACCCCATTCGAACCAACAATGAGCCCCGCAACAGAGCAGGGGGGTCAAAGAGGACCGATGGACCTAAGGGGACCACGTCCGAAATCCTTTAAAGAGTTAAGAGTTGACTTGAGAGAATGGGATGGGTCCGCAGAAACGCAGAGCAATAGGTCAAGAGCAGAAGCTGAGTGGGGAAATCGAGGCAATGGGACAGTATCTCACTGCGGGGCTAGCGAAAGTAGTCAGGGACGTGAGGGTCAAAGCCAGGAGAACAGAGGACTAATACGTCCTAATGATGGGAGGGACCAGCAGGAGCGAGATGGTAGAAGCATGGAGTGTGAAGAGATGTCTCGGCTCTTTGAAAAGGGTGGAGACCAAATGGTACTAGCATACAGAGATAGGTTTAGGTGCACTCATCACGCGCCAGGGGAGAATGTGCAACACTGGAATAGGGGGAACAATGAAAGATCTTGCCATACATCGGGTGATCAGAGGTCACAGACCAATTGTGAAGAAAGGGGGAGTAATGGAATGTCTTACCATGAACCCAGAGAATCCAGGCATGAAGGGGAAGGTGGGACTATGAGGCACAATGGAGTGTTTCATCATCCACCCAGAGAGGACGGAACAGCATGGGACCTGGAGGGGTGGGAGCATGGGAGGACTCCACGTAACTCACCTGAGCCCAGACGTAGGACTCGGAGCTGGGATGGGAAAGATGGAAATGGAACCCCTAGAGATGGTATACTGAAAGCTACAATAAGGACAAAAAGACTTCATGTCACCAGTTTAAAATCTGATTTGGATGAGATCATAGATGGTACGTTGGCCTTAGAAAGGATCGACTTGTATGAACAAGATGAGTTGCTGTTCATAGCGAAAGATGTTACTCGAAAGGCGAGAGCGACTCATGAAAAACTGTCTGAACTGGCAGACAGGTACATGGTAGATTTGTCCAGAACAAAGACCCTACAGAGTAACCATAGGTTACAATACTCAGATCAAGACTTAGATGAGAAAAGAACTACAGGGTTAAAGACACACATAAGGGAACTAATAGCAGGAATAAGAGCATGGAGGGATCTGGACAAATGGGAGGAGAGATGGTCCAAAAGGGGAACTGTTAGGCGGTGTGCGAATGGGACGTCTCCTGAGGGAAGGTTGATGCAGATGGAGGCATTCCCTTTGAGAGAAATATCAAATGGGAATTATGTACATGTGCCCTGGAGTAGAGGAGATTTAGCTGCATTTACCAACTCATTTCCGAAGTTAAGGGACAATCCAGTAGAGTGGTATAAGCAGGTAGAAAGGTTTGTAAAGATCTCGAAAGTATTGTGGATTGATTTGAACACTTTGTTTGACATTGTGGTCCCATCTGAATTGTGGACATCATGCAAGACTAGTGTTGAATGGCCAACTACTGAACCAGTGAGGGATGCTCAGACAAATGGACCGTCTGAAATTGTCATGCAAAAGTATGAAAGGGTAATAGCTTGGCTGAAAGATAAGGTACCACCCCAGGACATAGATTGGGTAAAAATAGACCGAACAAGACAAGAACCAAAGGAGACAGTTCATGAGTTCTATGAAAGGTTGTTGAAAACATTCAAACAATACAGTGGACTCGATGTAATGGATCCCAAAGATATAGGACAGTTTGTGTCAAAGTTTGTTTTGGGGTTGAGACCTGATATTTGTTTGATGATTCAGCAACATTTAATTTGTTGGCAAAACAAACCACTAGATGAAATTTTAAGGTATGCCAGATACTGTAGCGATGAGATAGATTCCAAGACAAAGAAAATGAAGGAGAAGCTGATGGTGGTACAGATGCAGTCAGCCGGAAAAGGCGGACAGCAGAAACAGGGGACAATGGGACGGAAGTCAAATGGTCAGAACAAGAATAGTGAAGAAAGTCAGAGACCTAGAATAGATTTTGCCACTTTAAAGAAAACGACAAAGTGCCACCAGTGTCACCAGGTGGGACATTGGAGACGCGAGTGTCCCTTTAACCCTGAAAGTGGTGAACTAGAATTAGAACAGGAAGTTCAGGAGGTTCCAGTTCAAAGGGCGACAGTCCCAGGAAGCAAGGTGGTCAAAGGGGGGACTTCGGCTCCACGAGCTCAGTTTCCACAGCCACTAAAGTTCGCGACAGGGGGAAAAGCCTATAAACAAATGCCTCTTTTTATTGAAGAAGAAAAATGTTATTACATTGACCCAATGACCGGTCAACGTGTGAACAGAGAAGAGGACTGTACCCTCGGGGCAGTTCTAGAAGTAGATCAGAGAGGGCCATTTGTTGAGGCAGAGGTAGCAGGGTGCCCGATGACATTCTTGGTGGATACTGGAGCTACTCGATCAACTCTGAGATCAGCAGTGGTTCCTGACCTACCAATGTCGGGGGAAACAATTCAGGTGGTTGGAGTCGCAAATAGAAGAATGACTAGTCCTTTGACAGAACCAGTGTCAGTGAAAATAGGGAATTACACAAATGAACATCAGTTTGTGGTATGTGATTCTAGTCCTGTATGTCTGTTAGGGAGGGATTTGTTGTGCAAATTGAATTGCACCATATACTGCACCCCTCAGGGTGTGGAGGTACAGACCGCAGATGATGATGCTACCTTTAAGATTGCCAATGAGAGAACATGTATAGAACTGTATCCTACTCTGACCGTGGAAGACCTTCCTTGTGACCTAAGAGATGCTGTCTCAGCTGAAGTATGGGATTTTACTGGGGAAGAGATAGGACTGATCAAAGGGATGGAACCAGTGAAGATCATGATAAAACCAAACGCTGAATTTCCAAGAACGCTTCAGTATAAACTGTCCCAGGAAACGATTGCAGGAATAAAACCTGTGATTGATTCAATGATTCAGCAGGGAATACTGAAAGAAATCGTGGGTAGTCCATGTAACTCCCCGATTATGGGTTTGCAGAAACCTAGTGGGAAGTTCAGTATAGTTCAGGACCTTCGAAAGATTAACAACATTGTGGTTTCATGTTGTCCAGTGGTACCGAATCCATCAGTGATACTGTTTCAAATACCATTCCAAGCTGAGTGGTTTACAGTGATAGACCTTTGTCAAGCCTTCTTTTCCATCCCATTAGATGAGGACAGTCAGTATCTTTTCGCATTTAAAATGGAAGATCGCGCCTTAACATGGTGTCGAATCCCACAAGGGTTCACAGATAGCCCTTCGATCTTCAGTCAGCTGTTGAAGAAGAACCTTGAAAGTCTGGTATTGCCACAGAACTCGGTTCTGGTCCAGTACATAGACGACCTACTTGTTGCGTCAGAAACAGAGGAAGCTTGTAAGGAAGACACCATTGCTTTACTGAATCATTTAGCTGAGAATGGACATAAGGTATCTCCGAACAAATTACAGTACTGTCTGACAGAAGTACAGTATCTGGGTCACCGAATAGAGAAGGGGAAGCGCAAGGTGTCTCCAGACAGGATAGAGGCCATCATGAAAATGAATGCGCCAACGACACAGAGAGAAGTTAGGATGTTCTTAGGAATGGTTGGTTACTGCCGGCAGTGGATAGCTAACTTTTCACTGAGAGCAAAACCTTTACAGAAACTGACGC
Source organism: Lissotriton helveticus (assembly GCF_964261635.1). NCBI lineage: Eukaryota > Metazoa > Chordata > Amphibia > Caudata > Salamandridae > Lissotriton > Lissotriton helveticus. The sequence continues at coordinate 200,737,864 of NC_136062.1, read as the reverse complement.
ACAAGGAGGTGAGTGATCCGGTACCATGGGACAACGAGTGCCTAATGGCGTTCCTACAACTGAGAGAGGATTTGTGTCGTGCTCCGGCTTTGGGAATGCCAGATTATGAGAAGACTTTCTCATTATACTGCTGTGAAAGAGAAGGATGTGCGTTATCAGTGTTGGTGCAAGTACACGGAAATGCCCGTAGACCAGTTGCATATTTTTCGGCTACATTAGATCCGGTAGCCGCAGCGTTGCCCGGATGTCTCAAATCCGTTGCTGCAACAGGTGTCAGCATTGAGAGGTGTGAGAACATAGTAATGGGACATCAATTAGTGGTGTATGTACCGCATTCGGTAGAATTGTTAATGACAAGGACCAAGACGCAGCACTTGACCAATAGTAGGCTCACGCGCTATGAGCAAGTTATTCTTGCTGCAGAGAACGTGACCCTTAAGAGGTGCTCGGTCTTGAATCCTGCTACATTGATGCCACTTCCTAATGATATAGAAGGCGAAGAATGTGAAGATCACGATTGCCTAGATGTGACTGAACTATGCACGAAGCCCAGACCAGATATTGTGGATGAGCCATTGATCGACCCTGATGAAATTTACTTTGTTGATGGCTCATGCTTAAGAGACGATACTGGTCGGTTGAGAGCAGCTTATGCTGTTTGCACCATTACTGGAGTTGTGGAAGCCGCTTGCCTGGAAGGAGTACACTCCGCTCAGGTAGCAGAAATCATTGCATTGACACGTGCCTGTATAGCAGGTAGCAAAAAGAGAGTCACCATCTATACCGATAGCCAATATGGTTTCGGTGTAGTTCATGATTTCGGGCAATTGTGGTCTCAGAGGGGTTACATGACCTACTCTGGTTCGCCAATCAGAAATGGGGAATTTGTACGACTGCTGTTAGAAGCATTGCAAGGTTCAGCTGAAATTGCAGTGGTCAAGTGTATAGCTCACACTAAAAATACAGATTTTGTGTCACAAGGAAACAGATATGCAGATGAAGTTGCCCGCTATTGTGCGGAGCAAGGGTATACTTTCACGGAGGTGGAAGTAGGCGGGGCAAAGGAAAAAACAGAAGTCAATATGATGTTAGAGACCGTAGATACATGGGAAGATCTGAAACAAATGCAAGAAAATGCACCTGAGTCAGAGAAAAGGTCCTGGGAAGCAGCAGGTTGTGTGAGAAGTGAAATGGATTTTTGGGTTTCAGCAGATGGAAGAGCAGTGTTACCAGAGGAATTAGTGAGTCCAATGGCACGACAAATACATGGTCCAACACACTTAGGAAGGGATGCCATGCTGAGAGTATTTAGGCAAACTTGGTATTGCCCAAAGTTCAGGATTGCAGCAGAAGCAGTCTGTAGGAGATGTGTCACATGTCAGCAACTGAATGTAGGGAAAAGAACACCAGTTACCATGAGTCACATTGGGAGGTCTGGGGGGCCTTTCAACAGAATGCAATTAGATTTCATTGAAATGCCTAGAGTCAACCGCCTTAGGTATGTGTTGGTGGTCGTATGCATATTTTCCAGGTGGGTCGAGGCATACCCTACACGTAGGTGCGATACACTCACCGTAGCAAAACTGTTACTTAGAGAATTGATCCCGCGCTACGGGGTGCCAGGCTCTCTGGAATCTGATCGAGGAACACATTTTAACAGTGAAATTGTGAAGATGCTCTGTGCCGCATTGAACATTGATCAGAAGTTGCACTGTAGCTATCGACCCGAGGCTTCAGGAATTGTGGAGCAGATAAATGGGACACTAAAGTGTCGAATTGCCAAAGTGTGTTCTTCAACTTCCTTGAGTTGGCCAGATGCTTTGCCTTTAGTGTTGATGAGCATGCGCAGCACACCCGACCGGAGGACAGGTCTCTCTCCACACGAGGTGCTGATGGGGAGGGCAATGAGGCTTCCTTCTGTACCAACTGCGACACTATTAAACATTACAGATGACCTGATCCTGGATTACTGCAAAGGACTGTCTGACGCCATTCATTCTGTGTCCTTCCAGGTGCAGGCTGCTGAGGTCCCATCTTCAAGAGAGTTGTGTCATGACCTGTGCCCAGGAGAGTGGGTGCTGGTGAAGAAACACGTCCGGAAAAACTGCCTAGACGTGCGCTGGAGAGGACCTTTTCAGGTCATACTGACCACGAATACGGCTGTCAAGTGTGGAGGCCTGCCGAATTGGATACACGCTTCCCACACCCGAAGAGTTCCAGCACCCCTGGAAGAAACAGCTCCTCTCACGGATGAGAATCCAGCTGAAGATGGTGAACCATTAGAGGGGATCAGTCAAGCCGTGGGGGTAGCGAAACTGAAGCTGCAACAGAAGGAGAGAGCAGTTGTGAATGTGATTTGGAAACAGATCAGGAACAGAGTGATCAGGAACCGAGCAGGAGGGAAAGCAATAGGAGGACAAGAAGTGGGGCAGCTACTTGGCCTGAAAGAAGAAGGAGGCCGAGCCTGAAGCTAGCTCGAGAAGAAACTCTTGCTCCTATATCCGAAGATTCGGATCTGGAAGAAGGTGTATCGGACCAAGAGCAGGAGGGTCTAAGGAGATCAAGGAGAGTACGAGTGCCTAGCAGAAGATACTCTACACCTGAGTGGACCTACCTCGCTGCAGATGTCCGAGGGACGCAGAGCTGGGAGGGTGAGGGAAGTGACCCTGACCAGAACTGACCCAATCATCACAGTGGAAGTAAGATTCCTGTTGCCAGGATTGGAGGTCGAAAGACTGCTGACACTCAACATCGTCTATCCTCCTCTCCTGAGCGTAATAAGAAAATTGATATTTGAGACTGTTGAGTTTCCGTGTTGCTGTTCAAGGTGTCCAATACTGGAGGGAGTCCTTCTCCGTATAGAAATATTTGAGCAAGTGGTGGAACTTCTGGGAACACGCATAGTTTCAGATTGCTAAAAAGACTTTGATAAAGAACATTTGTTAATACAGATCAAAAGGATAACCTAGTGCCAAATGTAAGAAGACAGAAACTATGGACTTCCATTTTAGTGGATGGAGAAGGGCTAGAGTTGTCTATTGCTACAGAACTTAATGACTGTTCTTGCGGGAGAGAATTGTCAGCTTCCAAGTGTGGTTCAAAGAAAGACATTGTGGCTCAAATGAAGGGAGTCTTTGTGCAAAGCAAAAAGGACATTGAGAAGAAGTAAGGGACTTTGCTGAGAACGACAAACAGAGCTACACTGTTTGAGATCATGGAGACTGGCAACCCGAACCGCAGGGCAAAATGCATAGTAGGCACACTTTTAGTGGTAGTGATTTCTCTTATAGTTTTAGTAGTTACTATATCATATATAGTGGGACATGAGAACGAAACAAAGACAAGATCAGAAACAAAGAAAGCATCAACACAAAAGCCTACCACTGTTGCTGTGGTAAAAGGAGAAAACACTGAGAAAGAAAAGGCTTTGCTAGATGCTGAGATCAAAAGATTACATGTTGACGAATCACAGGGGAACTTTAGGTCAAATGCTTATGCCAAGTTGCTCTACGAATACATTGATGTCATGGAGGCGAAGAATTGCTACGTTTGTATGCAATTACCAGCTTCTGTGGAGGAGGGTATCAGATACCATCATCTTCCATTGACGTATGGAATCACATGTAGTTTGTTGTTGAGCATATTCTATGGACGAGATGGGTTTGAGTATTATTTCTCAAATTTTGACTCGACATTGCCAGAGGTCCCAAATTATAAGCATCTGAATAAGTGGGACTATTACAAGTGCGAAGACAGGTTACAGAAATTTTTCATTCCATGGAAAACGTTAGATACCTCACATGCCCGAAGAAATAATCTGACTTGTCAAGTGTCAGAAATTGAGAAAAAGTTTATAGGGCAGGTGGATACTAGATATAGGAGGCAAAAGATTCTAAAAGCTTCAGGACAATGGGAAACAGACTGGACCAAGGAAGAAAGGATACATCAAAGAAAGGGTAGCCTTGGTCCAATTGCTTTAGACAAGGAGAAACGGGGGAAACTGTGCATTCACAGAAGTTACTCCTATTATGAGAATATGTTTGTAGGTCAAGTCAGTTGTGAACATGCTTTCCAATTGGAGTACTACTCCAAAGACTTTTTGAAGGAGATGCAAGCAATTCCAAATGTATATTTTGTATGTGGAAGAAATGCATATGTGAAGTTACCAGATAATTGGTACGGATCATGCTATTTAGCAATTGTCTTCCCCAAAATATACTATGTTGAGAATTTAGAAACGACAAAGAGAGGAATACCAACAAGAGGGAGAAGAGATCTAGGTGCTGAAGAGGTAGTTGGGGATGTATTCGGTGCTGCATTCCCTCTCTTGGGATTGATACTGAATGACATAAAAATTAGAAGATTGGCTACAGTCGTAGATAGGTTATCTGCCAGTACTGCTAGATCCTTAATGCTGGTGGAGGGAGAGATGCAATCGATAAGAGCAATGGTTCTTCAGAACCGACTTGCTTTAGATGTTCTGTTAGCCAAGGAGGGCGGAGTCTGTAAGGCTTTGAAGGTCCAGGAATGTTGCACTTACATTCCAGACAATTCAAAACCTTAGAGAAGTACATACGAAATATTACTGCGATTCATCATGAGATTGAGGATCTGACAAAGATAAATGTATGGGAAAAAGTAGGTCAAGGAATGGGTAAAGTTGGAGGCTGGTTTTCCAATTTAGGAAAGGGTATCATTTGGTACATATTGAAACCCATCATCATAATTGTGATTTGTGTAATCACTTTGTGGGGATTGGTGCGACTGTACCAATGGTATAGAGCAAGCAGGATGCAGAGATCCATGAGGGAACAGGAGAAAAGACTGACCGCGATGCAGGATACACAATATAAGAGTCTGAAGGCTCTAGAGACAATGAAACGAGGGGGTATTGCAACAACTTCAGTCTGAAAGATCCTACATTTTAGAGATGGTGTTTTGATGGTGATGACTCCTGAAAGTCATCAAAGGGGGGACTGAGAGAGCACAAATCTGAAAAATGTATAAGTACACCATATTTACAAGCACGTAGTATTAGCTTAGTGTGGAATATACAAGAGTGTCAACTTATATAGTGAAAATATATGAGTGTTTGTTTTAATCAGAATAGATGCATATATAAGTGTGAAAAACTAATGTAGAGGTTGTAGAAATGTTAAAATGATGTTGGAGTCACACGTTAGATGACTAAGTGAAAACGAAATGTAATTCTGCAAACCATGAAAATGTGTAGGCCACATGGCATTTCACAGGAAACGAAAGATGCTGCTACACTTTTAGTGACGTGGATTCTAATGTCATTTGAGTGCAAATATATTATTAGGCATAGTATTGAAGTATATGTTTTACATAGATGTGTTATATTTTTAGTATATGTGTGTTAGTTAAATATCGTTTAAACAAAGAAATTAAATGTGCATATTGCAGAGGCCCGTTTCATGTAATTTTAGTAGGCCTGAATAGATAAAGTTGCTTCTTTGATCTGCAAGAGCTCGTTAAGGAGAAGTCGCACAGAGCACGAACGATAGGTCTGTTCAAGATGTTTTATGACTCTTAGATATGGTAGAGACTGGAATTTGGGGCCTACCGAGAGAGTGTCTGTTTGCAGGTGCAAGGGGAACTTAAATCAGAAATAATGAATAGGCCCTTGTTCAGAAGTGCCAGGCACAGGCCTGTAGGAGTCTTCAGGAATTTTAGGGGGTACCGCTTGGACGGAGAGAAGCCTGGGAAGCAAGGTCAACTTTAATGAAGAGTCCAGAGGAGCACCAGGACGGAATTTGCCGCTCAAAACTGCACCACGTGAGAGGCGTCTCAAGGGGCGTTCCTATTGGAAATGTGATTTTGTATTAGGGAAAGCACCCCGGGTTGGAGTTAGGGCAGATGATCTGAGAAGCCTTAGAGAGCGGATGGGTAGGCAGATAGAGAACTGAAAGAAACCAACTTGGTTCAGAGACTAGGAGAAGTGTGTGATCTTCTTTGGAAGTCACCATGTATCTGCTTGCATATGCCATTCAAATAAACGCATTCTAAACGATTCAAAAAATGACCGTTCTCGAGCACCAACACAGACACAGAGGTGCACGAAAGCGGAAGGCAACAAGACTTAAAGGTGCAGTACAGCCCCTTGCTGCAAGACCATCTTTCTTGTCTGCCATCTTCTTCTCAGCGTCCTAAATCAGTACTCCTGCTCAGAGCCCAACTCATCTCAGCCATCCTGCGAGAGGGGAATAGTAATCTCATATCGCTGTTGCTTTTTCTGTTACTTTTTCACCCCGTTAGGTTTTGCCTGTTAGGTTTATGGTGTGTTGTTTCTATGTTCTCTATTTCCTCACAGAACAATGGTTCTGTGACGGTCCTAAGCCGATGTCCTTTGTTTCTTTTTCTCTTTCCCATTTTCCCCTGGTTCCCAATGGAGATGTTCTCTTTTTATTATCTTCATCTAAACTGTTGATTGAGTGGTCTTATCTGTGGGTGCCTTCAGGGTGATTTGTTCCTGCGACAAAACTTGTCACCTCTTGAATAATTTGTACCAAACACTGGAAAATCAGTCCTTCATCTTGCAGAATGAAATGCAAATAGATTTAACAGAGGAAAGAAAGGTTATAAGAAGGGAGTGGTCAAATGTAGTACAGGTTGACGAGTGACTGGGCCATATGTATCATACTACCGTTTTGCGAATTCCAAATAGCGAATTTTAAGGAATCGCTATATGGAATTCGCAAAACGGTATGTATGTACAAAATCGCTATTAAATAGCGATTCTTTACCATTCCTAATTTGCGTTTAGCAAATTGCTAATCGCAAATTACCCATTCATTTCTATGGGCCAGGAGGCCCATAGGAATGAAGGTGCAATTTGCGATTAGCAATTAGCTAATCGCAAATTAGGAATTTCTTCAAGGGTGCAGGGGTGTCTCAAGAACACCCTGCTGCACCCCTGAAAAAGACATTTGGGGGCATATGGCGCATGTATGGGCGTCATATGGCACCTTTTGTTTTTTGGAAAAAAGCTTTTTGAAAAGAATTTGCAAATTACCACCAACTAGAAGTTGGTGGTAATTTGCGAATCCTTAATGGCATTTTTTGAATATTTTTTGTTTGATACATTGCATTTAAGGAATCGCAAAATTTGTGATTCCTTAAGTGCAGTCGCAAAATAAGGAATTGCAAATTTTGCTATTCCTTATTTTGCATCAAACATGTTTGATACATACCATTTGTCAAATTAGCATTCGCAAAGGCCGAAATTCTGCGAATTTCGGCCTTTGCGAATGCTAATTAGCTTGATACATATGGCCCTTGGTGAATGTTTACACCAGTGAGAGCTCAGTTTGATTTTATCACACCGAAGAATCACTGGGTGTAATAATCTTCGAAAGTCCTAATTTTTCCCAGGTAAATATCAGCAGGCAGACCTGCCAATATTTACAGAGGGACATTGCGGTTTTGGTGCAGAAAGTACCAACATCGGAATGGTATTCCTCATCTTGAAAGCTTACACTTGGTGAGACCTATTGCATCACAGCCATAACCATCCTCAGAGCATTGTTATTTATCGGGTGTAATAAATATTGCACCAGCTGTGTAACTGAGTCCAAGTATATTTTTTATTTAAGATGGAAACACCCAAACACACTTTTAGCTTTGATAAAAAAAAACTACAAATATGGCAAAAACAAAAGGTAGCCATGTGCCAGTTCTGTGCATTTCTGTTGAAGTTCACGAACCTCGGATAAAAACATGGAAACAAGAAGCATTGCGATTGACTTAATTTCAACAGCCGTCTTGTGAATCACAGAACGTAACTGGCTGTAACTCCCCTGAAACATTTTCAGAAAGCATCCATCTTTCTTCACTCCCATTTAATCAGGGGTTAGTTGACACTCCTGGCCTAGCCTTAGGGGTAGGGACCCTGGGGCAGTTGTCAGCTGTGGGCAATGACACAAGGAGCAGCCCACAGCTGCTCCAGCAACGCAACCTGTCCACAATTGCATGTGGGTGCTAGTCCCAGTCTGACCCTGCAGTGGAAAATACTGTACTCAAAATGTAATTAAGATGGGGGTGAATAGCGGCTAAAACACAAATCTCCAAAGACAAGAAATACATTACATTAGGTAATGACCTAAAGTCTTTTGCTCTCTTTATCATACAAAGTCTTATACACTGAGCGACATACTCAGTCTGTTACTGTCATAAGTTTGGCTCATATGGCTGTGCACAGCAGGCAATGGGTGCAGGGTGTCTTTGACACAGTCCACAGGCCCGTAGTTCCTGTGTTCATAGCCTGTAACTGTGCAAACCAGACATTCGGCGTAGTCTTGCACCCATTTCAGCTGCCTCAAAAGCCTGCTGCACGTGGTGTTCTGCCTACCATATCAGACACCCAGGGAGCTGCACTATATGTCCATTCAAAGGATGTGTACACACACAATGCCATGTTTACAGCCCTGCAAAAGAAAACTTGTGTTAGGCTACCAGGATGTCATTGATGTGATGTGATATGTGATGTCATAAACAACATATGCAATGTCATTTGCTCATCATGCTTCGGGAAGTGCAGTGGGAGAATTATGAAGGGGCAGGCCAGAAAGACTGCGACTACCTGCTATGGCTTGCGTAGAAGTGCTGCCCCTTCTTCCCTCTCAAGCAAAAAAAGTTTTTGTCCAATCACTTATACTGTCTAGAATTAACTTTGCTAATGCCCTATATTTGGGCGCTCCTATGGCAGCAGTAGCAAAGCTCCTAACGGTACAAAACTGTGCAGCCAGACTTTTAATGGGAGTTTTCAATCGTCAGTCAGCAAAACCTGCACTTCACTCCCTCCTTTGGCTCCCAGTGCAGGAGAGAACCCGTTTTAAGGCCCTTTGTGTGGTCCACAGAGCTCTGCAAGGGACTGGGCCCCCAATAAACTCATCATTGATCTGCCCATATAAAGCCAAAAGGAAAATGCGATCTGACGAGCTCCAGCTAGTGGAGGTCCCAAGGATTAAGAAGGCCAGAAGTGGAGGCGGGTTGTTTTCACATAATGTGGCTAAACTTTGATAGAGCGACATGTTATTTTGGAAATTGTAGGGCTGCACCATAATCACTTGTAGTCAGCACCCACATATTTAGAGGAGTATGTTAATGTGTGACTTAAAATTGTAGTATTAGGCCAGGGATCAGTGCAATATGTATCTGTGTGCTTATATCATTTAAAGATTAATGTAGTGCCATGTTCAGGCATGTGTCTTAAATAACGTAGAAATTATTGCTTCATGTTTAAATTGTTGCATTAGAATTGAACGTGCCATATTAAAGTTGCACGTATAGGTTGCCCATTTAAGAAATATGTGAAGTTAACATGAGAAGGAATAATGTTTAGAAGTGTACTGAAATATTGCTTTAGCATATGTTGTTGTATTAGAAATGCATTTAAAAGCGTAAAGGCCTGAGACATGAGATTGCCAGCAGAGGCCTAACAGTAATTTTCTTAGCATAACCAGAGATGCAACTTTGAATGCTATCCCTGGGGAAAAGTCTCCTTTTCACAGTTGAATTCGAAATGTAACTCAGAGCGTGTGTAAGATTGTTTCTCATGCATTTCTTTTGCAGGTGCAAGGCCACATAGCTTGTTAGGTAGAATAATCCATTGTTTTAGGAGTTAGGTTGATAGGAGTAGGAACTAAGGGAGTCTACAGGAATGTGAAGATGCAACATTTGGCAGAGAATGTGCCTGGGATCCAAGGACACAGCAACGGTTTTTGGAAGGAGACTAATCTGTGCTGGAAAAGCACAAGGGGCTGCACCTGCCTGAAGGAGGTGTGCCATGGGCATTCCTACTGTTTTGGGTTTTGTATTAGGGAAAGTGCCCAAAGGGAGGAGAGTTAGTTGCAGCTGTAGTGAGGGTCGCAGTCGGAGTTAGGGTTAGGGTCGGTTGGAGTCGGACTGAGTCCTGTCTATGGCAGTCCAATTGGAAATGCAGTTAGACAGGGGCCTCGGTGAGAACTAGGCAGGAGAAATTAAGGAGCATCTTAGAACAAGCTCGGTAGCTTGGGCTACTTACCTGCAAGAAGTGAGTGTGCTTCTTAGGGAGCCTTCACAGCTGATACCTTTTTCTCTTGCCTGGGAGGTATGTTAAGTAGGGATGTCACCTTAAAGTTAGTGTAGGGACAGAGTAATCTTTCTTTCCCTTGGAGCTTATGCAGTCGAGTTTTCCAGTGGGAACTGTTATTGCTTGCCTAATGCTTCTGGAATTAACATTGCTCTTTATTTTGAGTCCTCTGAGACTCCTGCGTAGGATTATGTTTGTATTAGTGCCAGTTTATTTCTTGAACCTCTTGCTGAGGTGCTTGAATGTTCAGTTATTTTTGGCTTTGTAATAAATCTTTAAACTTCATTTCATAGTCAGTGATCCTTTAGATTAAGATGTATTTGGTCTTTGGAAAATTGTTAAAAGTATGAAATTAGAGAACTTCCTTTACACTTCTATGCAGATTAAAGAGGTTTGTCGACCAGGGATTCCAAGGATTGGTAAGAAACATCGGTATGTGAATCCCAGCGTCATCAGTTTGGAACTCTCTGCCTTTGTACTTGTGAAAGGAATCCAACCACCTGGCTTTTCGTAAACAATTAAAGACCATTCTCTTTCCTTAGATTCTGCTACCTGTCTCTAGTTTTGTTCAGCACTGGAATGCTTCCAGGTAGCCATGCGCTATACAAATGCTTATTTCATTTCATTTCATTCATTTCATAGGTTACCATATCTAGCACAAGTTAGCCTTTTTTAGCTCGGCATCATAATGTCTTTTGAACTACTGTTATTTTAGGGGGATATCTCTGTTTGTATATCACGTTATTGCCTCTTCTGAGTACTGGCCCATACGTTTCCTTTACATGTTTTCAGTGATTTCTTTAGGTTTTCGATGCTCTACCTTATTCACCCACACCCTGTGGCTCTTCCCCCTCCCCCAAAAGCCTTCTGTATACAGCCTGGGGGTAACGCAGATAAGGTAAGGGGCACATCGCATGGCATTTTGCCATGCCCTGCACCCAGTACAGTTATAACTAGAGCACCCAGCAGAGCAGTCCCCTTCATATGGCTAGGCCTTCATCCACATCTTATGGCCTTTGAGAGCATATGTTCAGATTCAGCAGGCAGCGGACATAGGGTGTAGCGTACAGTTACATCCTGTGTTCCATCCCCTTACCCCGCCAAATATTGCAAAACGGTGTGTTTTCCATTGAAACTTTCTGTTAGACTTGGCACTTTTGGCAGGTTTATACCAAAAATATTTGCTTTTTGTCTCCTATATTTCTGATCCTGTTTTTGTTGTCTACAGGACTTTGGGCACTTTACATCTGCTGATCAGTGCTAAAGTGCATATGCTCTCTGTGAAAATTGTGATTATGATTGGTTATCCATGATTGGCATATTTTATTCACTGTTAAGTCCATAGATAAATGCACGGTGTGCGTCCAGGGCCTGTAAATCATCTGCTACTAGTGGGCCTGCAGCACTGGTTGTGCCAACCACACAAGTAGCCTTATACATTTGTCTCAGTCCTGCCACTGCAGTGTCTGCATGTGCAGTTTTAAACTTGCATGTCACCCTTGCAAGGGCACCCACTTGCCAGTCCCTAACCTTCCCTTTTCTTACATGTAAGACCCCCCTAAGGTAGGCCCAAGGTACCCCCATGGGCAGGGTGAGGTGTGTGTGAAAGGTAGGACTTGTACTGCTGTGTGTTACATATCCTGATAGTGAAATACTAGGCATTTCGTTTTTCACTATTGAAAAGATGTCTGTCCCATAGGCTAACACATGCACTGCCTTGTAACATCCTACAAGTGTAACTTTCCATTGGGGCAAGATGGAGAAATGGAGTTTAGGCTCTCTGAACTCAGAATTTAATAACACACCTTTTAATGAAGGTGTTTATTAAATTACATGTTTGAAAATTGCACTTTTAGAAAGTGGACATTTTGTTGTTTACCATTCTGTGTGCCTCGGCCTGTTTGTGTATTCACCGTCTGGTATTTGAGTGACAGGAGCTGGGGATGTGCATTCACTCTAGACAGTCACAAGGGGTGTTGAGGTGTATCCTGCATTTCCTGGTTGACTCATAGCCAGGCTGAATAGACCTGTCTGCATTTAGAGTGGTGGAAGGAGTTGTCACTCGCACCTGAATGGGCTATGGCTGCTTTCAACAAATCTGTCACCACCTCCTGTAGTGAACCTGGCTTGAGCCAGGCAGAACTGGTTGATATGTGCCCCATGGACTTTTTTGTGCTAACTTCAAAAGAAAATGTGGTACAAATATTGGTGCTCTGACCCCAGAATGTTAGATTACTTCTGGAGACAAGAGGACCCTGCCAAGAAGAAGAGCTGTAGCGCTGTGTGAGGAGCAGTGCCCTTTTATGTGTGAGGGGTGGGTTGACCTGCAGTTGCTGCTTATAACTGTGGACAGAGGAAACGTACTGACCCTTTTTGCCCTGCTGTGGTTTCCTGCTTGAGAAGATCTCCAAGGGCTTGATGCAGAGCTTGCTTCCTGTTGGACGTCTCAGGAAAATCAACTACTTACAAATATCCTTTCTGGATCAAAAAGGTACCTGCCTGGAAGAAGGGCCTATTTGAGGAGCGCTGACCCTTAATGTGTGAGGTATGGGTTGGCCTGCAGTTGCTGCTTCTGTCTAGTGCAGGAGAAAGAATGGGCTGTTCTTTACCTTAAAACAAAAAGGAAGTGTGTGGGGAGGACTTTTTGTTTCCCTAATCTTTCCAGGGGTCAGTCAGCGTGGGAGAGGCGCTGTGTTTTTGCATGCTTCACTGTCGCGAATAGAAATTCCCTCAACACTGCCCCCACCCCAGGCAGGGAGCCGCAACGTGCCGCAGTCCTTAATGAAACTGTTCTTTCTTGACATCTACGCTCAACCTCCCCCCAGGGAGATCAGCAGGTAACCACCGGTAGCCTTTCAGAAGGAAATCCAAGGCTGGAGTCCCCACATTGGCTGGCAATGCCGACATCACTGTGGGTGGAGCCCAGCCATTGTGGAAGTCCATCATGAAGAGAACGAGCCGATGGAGACTTTTCTCCGTGTCCCACCACCAAAGGGAGGCTTCGTTCAGCGCTGCAGCTCTGAAGGAGACTGCATGGCTCAAGACTGTTTGGTAGAGGTGTTTGAGGGATCAAGGCTGACATATCTCCTTTGTCCCGTGTTGGCCTCAAGGTTTTTTCGGACCCTAGCAGTACTAGTGAGGTTGTACAGAACTCATCAACGTTGGGAGCAGACCTTTGAATTCTAGCTGTACGTGAGGGACCTAGCGAGGTCGCCCGCCGACTTGGAAGTTGTGTGCCCCTGCACCTCTTTCTCTTCTTGCACACACCTGCTGGGCATCTTTGGATGTTGATGACCTTACGGGTATTTGGTTGACCACTGCGCACCAGACAGAAATGAACCCTCGATGTAGGTCCCAGGGCGGCATTCCTTTCTGCATCAATTATCGTAGTGTACGTTATAGGTATGCAGGCGTCCCTGTCCCATGGCATTGATTACTGCATAGCATGTAAAGGAAGCACAAGTGCACTATAAATATGTGCTGAATACTAGAATATGGTGATGCTTGGGGTTATGCCTTCAACTTAACGGCTGCATTGCATACCCTGATGTAATAATGCATAGTGTGGTGATGTTTTGCATTGTCAGGCCTGCGCAATAATGATGTTTTCATGACGTGTGTAACCTATTAATATTTACTTTATTGCACTAACTGTGATGTTATGACACCTGCCTAGTTAGCAAAGTGATTTATGATTTATGTGATTGTGGTCTATTTGTTATATACAATATATGATATATATATATATATATATTTTTTAATTCTTTTTATTAAGCAAAAAGAAAAAAAAACAACAGCATCAGGTGAGCAACGTATAACATCGTTGCAGGGTTTGATTTGTCATTCGTACAGCATCATAAATTACAAGATACATAAATTTCGGGATCACGTGGATTCCTGTATGTCAACTTCCATTTGCCTTTTCGGGGGCGTACATAAATCGCCGCAGTGACTATTCCAGGCCCCCCAGATCTTCTCCCACTTCTTCGGACAACCCCTAGCCACATACACAGCCCTCTCTCTGAACATACACCAGTCTATATCCTGGGCCCATTTGGAAGGCTGCAGTGATTGGCTGGCTCCCCACAATTGAGCAATGTTACGCTTCACCACCATACATGCCAGCGTCACCCACTGTTTCTGATATCCATTCAAGTCCGAGGGTTCCCATACATTCAATATACATCTCCGGGCTACCGGTCGCATCTCCTCCCCCAGCACTTCTGTAATCACATTGTGTATTTTCATCCAATAATTTTGTATCTGATCACAATGCCATAGGATGTGCATGACAGTGCCCAGTTCTCCACAACCCCTCCTACAGTCTCTGCTCATCACTCTCCCCATGTGCACAAGTCTAGGCCCCGTGATATATGATCTATGTAGGATCTTAAGCTGTATGAGCCTAAGCCTCATCTGGACCGCAACTACTTTGGGGGAGGAGATAGCCTCTACCCAGTCTTCATCCTCCAATTCTAATCCGTCCGCTCCCCACGCTGTACTAATGCTCCAGAGTGGGTCTTCCATGTTATTTACAAGCTTCCTATAGATTAGGGAAATGTTTTTTTCTGGGAGGTGACCGTCAAGCACCCGGTCTCCAAGGGAGGAAGCCTCCGGAAACGCTGTGTCTCTAGGTATGTGGGCGCGAAGGGCGTGCCCAATCTGCCAATACCGAAAGTATTCATTGTCATGCAGGCTGTATTGTTTTTGGAGAGATTCGAAAGTCTGCACACAACCCCTCCCCGACACATCTTAAATCTGACTAATTCCGATAAGGTCCCACCTGTCGAACCCTTTAGATTTCCACAGGCTCCCGAGCCTCTCTGAGCTAAAAAGGGGGGTGGCCATTGTCAGTTTCCCTTCTCACCCCAAACTTCAGGTAGCCGCGTGCCAAACATATACTGCATGCGCCGTCGGGCCCGCCAACCCGAATCTTCCAGGCCTGGCATACAAAGCTTTAACAATATCACCACCTGGTGCCTGCCGACGGTCCATAGCATAGCCTGGATCCCCTGGGGGGCCATAAATTATATAATTCACCGCCGCAAAATGAGAGGCCCAGTAGTATTTCCTCAAGTCCGGGAGACCAATGCCCCTATCTATATGATATATTTTTATATAATATTGTGTGGAGTCTCTTTTGTGGTGTATTTGTTGTGTCACTGGTGTTTGTTGCGCAAACGCTTCCCATATTGCCTCTGGGA
This sequence comes from Lissotriton helveticus, assembly GCF_964261635.1. Classification (NCBI taxonomy): domain Eukaryota; kingdom Metazoa; phylum Chordata; class Amphibia; order Caudata; family Salamandridae; genus Lissotriton; species Lissotriton helveticus. The sequence goes on along the minus strand of NC_136062.1, from coordinate 200,722,567 downwards.
TAAGACTGTCTGCTCTGCCAAACAACCAAGGTGGTGAGCAGGGCTTATCTCTGGTGAATAACTCCCTTACCATGACTAGAGTGGTGGGTTCTGTCTGGAATAGGTGCACACCCTAGCCAACCAGAAACCCCATTTCTAACACTTCCTTAGAGGAATCATAAATGGTGCGAAGGCAAAAACCCCTGCCAGAGGCCCATGTCTAGCCAGTTTGATGGTACAAGACATATGGCGTCACTAAAAGCCACTCTCTATGGCTAGGGCTGTGTCTTGTGGATACTAAAGTCAGTTAATGGGTTCAGGCAGATGTGGAGCAGGGTATTGTAAATCCTAAGAGTAGGAGGCACTGTTTGACCAGGCCATTTTAGCAAGGTTATCCCCATACCTTTTGCCTTCTTCATCCTAATTTTTCTAGCCTGTTTTTGTTGGTTTTGGGACTTGGGCACTTTACCACTGCTAACCAGTGCTAAAGTGCATATGCTCTCTCTCTAAATTGTATTGGTAATTGGTTTATCAACAATTGGCATATTTAATTTACTAGTAAGTCCCTAGAATAGTGCAACAGAGGTACCCAGGGATTGTAAATCAAATGCTACTAGTGGGCCTGCAGTCCTGATTGTGACACCCACACAAGTAGCCCTGCAAACATGTCTCAGGCCTGTTACTGCAGTGTCTGTGTATGTAATTTTAAAATGCCAGGTCGACCTGTCAAGTGCACCTAGGTTGGACATGTGCTGTTGCGTTTTTTCATGTCCTCATAGTAAAATACTGCTAATTTCGTTTTCACTATTGAAAGGATTATCTTTCCCACAAAGTAACCGGGAGATTGCCTTGAAATATCTTTTCAGTGTAATTTCCCATTGAGAGCTGATAGATATTTGAAGTTTGGAGTCTCTGAACTCACAATTTAAAAGTACATCTTTTGGTGAAGTGGGTTTTTATATTGTGACATAAAGCTGTCTTCAGCCCCCTGTAGTGTGTCTGGAGCCAGGTCAGGGAAATGCAGGGTCTTATGCACTACAAAGATTTTACTTTGAAGTTTGCTTACTTCAGAGGCAGAATGAGCTATAATTATTGGTCCTCTGACACTCTCAAATCAGAACTCTTCTGGATTACAGGACATTCTGGCAGGAAGAAGAGCTGGATGCTGTAGGAGGGACTGACATTGCCTGTTACTTTGTTGTGCTGGCCTGCTGCTTGTTGCTTCTGTCTTGGGAGTGAAAGTTTTGGACTTTGCTTTTTTATTTCCTGCACCCTGTTTCCTGTTAAAAAGTCTCAGAGTCATTAAATACCTCACCTACCAATGCCCTGACTTGCAAAGTGGTGCCATAACCATTCACTGGGCCCTTGGAAGTGGAATCTAGTGAACTGAAGCAGAAAATACACGCATCGACTTCCAGCATGTGTTTTTATGGACACATCACTACAAACTGCGACTTATCTAAGCTGCCAGGACCAGAGCATCGTTCCTGATCGGCACATCAACCACGGATTTCACAGCAGGACCCAGCTTTCTGTCACAGCACATCAGAAGTACTCCAGTAGCATGAGTTTTGAGCACCACATCACCGAAGGCCGTGATACACTGCTCCAACGCAGCGCCTGCTTCATCGCTGTGGAATCAATGCAGTGTGTCTGGATTTTTTACACATCGTCCCAAGGCACCGATTTCTTCATCGACGTTGCCCAGCAGTAAGGAACTAAGATCGCATGACTTGAGAGCAACACATCATCTCCCCTTCCAGTACTTCCAGTAAGGATCTGACACATCATCTCCTTTGACAATAAGGAATCAACGCATCACCTGTCTTGGCAGTAAGGTACCAACACATCACCTCCCCTGGGAGTAAGGAACCGAGGCATCGCTTTGGTCTTTTGGCGCATCACCTACCCTGTGCCTGTTTCGTCTTAGAATTTTTATGCTTTCAAGTTAATTTGTTCTAAAAGTGACACATTCCTAGAATTCTATGGACTAAACTGATTTAGGCTTTGAAAAGTGATATCTTTACTTGTGTGTGTTGGATTTTTTTGTCGTTATGGTCTTGTTTTATTTGGATAAATATTAGCTTATTTTCCAAAATGGTGTGGAATCATTTTGTAGTGTTTTCACTGTGTTACTGTGTGTGTGTGTGTACGGACAAATGCTTTACACATTGTTTCTGAGATAAGCCAGAGTGCTCGTCTCAAGCTACCACGAAGGTGAGCAGGGGTTAACTTAGCAGTGTGACTGCCTTACCCTACTAGAGTGACTGTCCCTAAAACCACTGCCAACTAGAGACCCCATTTCTAACAGGCACATAACCTGTTTTCTTTAGCAATGTGATGCCATTCTATTAAATATTCTAATCAATTCATGGGTAGGCCTGTGATTGTTCTCCACAAAGAGATTTCTTAATGAACTTGTGCTTCAAAAAAGAGGCTTGATTTACCATTCTCAAAGAAAGTATTTTTCTATTTTGTATTTTACTGCTGCTTCTTAAGCACTACATTGCCAGAGTAACAATGATATATTGACCAGAGTAACATGCAGAAGAACTGAGTAGTCATAAGGTATTGCTTCATCTCACAACCAAAACCATATGTCCTTTATTGGCCAATTTATTCTACACCTTCATTGCGCTTTGCATGACTCACAGTCATCATATCTCTGCCCCTCCATTACGGCTGGCTTCAGTACTGGTGTTTCTAGCATTGTCAACCAGAAAAATGCCCTAAGTGATATTTTAGATGTGAGAAGAGATACTGCAAACTGAACTGTAGTCATGTGTTGCTGTTGTATTTTGTTAAAAAAATAAAAAGGGGGAGGTGTATCTGGCATCTTAAATGTGTAAAGTTTTTTCTAGCAACACAGACCACCAGTGATAGGGCCAGCAGCACCAGTGCGCCAGCAGCAGCTGAAGAGGGAGACTCTGCTGCGGCAGGGACGAGTGATGGTAAGTCACATTCCTTGGTAATTAACAATTAGTTGTATACCCACTGTATTTGTTATGTGAGGCAGATCCCACCGATCATTCACCCATGACCTCCCTGCCTATGGCACTTGAAGAGTCATGACCCATGCACCATGACCCTACCCAACTGCAGAATTGTTCAATCTGGCACTGCAGTATTGGCTGTGCAATGTACGGCTGCTTCTGTTAATAAAGCATTTATAAATCTTTCAATGGATTTCAAAATGAAACAAAAACAAGATGTCATTCTCTTGCCTCCAGTGCCCACTCAGTCACTCACCTCTAAGTACCACACTTGTTGATTCATTCCTAAGTTCTTCTGTTCCAGCCCTCTATAAACATTGGAAATAATACATTTATAATATGCAACAAATGTTACGGGACAAGGAGTTCATATGTCTGCCATAATGGAATTACGCCTGTTCAAATTGGACATACATCAACTTTCAGTTTCAACGACAGAGTAAGCTTAAGCTACATCATCCGTGAACCAACCCCTTCCCCTCCACACTATTCTATAGCAAAGGCTCTACCGTATCTACCTGGCCTTTTCCCTCTACCTTACGCTGCTGCAGCAGACTAAGGGAAAGATTTGTACAGGTTGGCGGAGGGAGTTACGTAACAGATATCCTATCCGCCATATTACAAATCATAATACGGCAGTCTGTTACGTTTATGTTGGAATAAACCCCTACATCAAACTTGTGTCCAAATCAGCCCCCAAGTCAAGCTTCCTTCCCTTACTGCCAAGCAAATGTATTTAATTTCAATCATTTGTGTTTGAGGGTGAGGCCAGGAAGTAAAGTGAGATTAAGTAAGGGTCTGTGATTTCATGTTTTGTGGATGGGATACTCTGCGATGAACGTGTCCAATAAAATCTATGTTTCCCATTCCTTTCTCTGTACTGCAAATGCATCGTTTTTCCCACCGTCTACTTACAGTAGACAGGATATCTATTATCTGCATGTTATACATGATGTATGTGACATATCAACTGCCTCTTTGGAATCAGGGTAGAATTGAAAGGCATTTGGAGAAGGGCAGGGCCATTGGAATCAAATATAGTTGTTTGTCCATTGCAGCTGCAGTGAGTAGAAAACTTGTACCTGGTGTGCTAGCTAGCACCCTACCAGTCATTTAGCACAAGAATAGAATGCGTGTGCTCTTTAGTGAGAGTGAATAATGCCTTACTCATGAAACCAATTTATTCATTTTCTTTTTTCCAGACAAAGCATCTGAGTGATTTACATTTTTTAGGAAAACCTTAACAAGAAATAAAAAATCACACTGTTTTTAAATCTTATGCTGCCTCCTTTCAGCCAGTCAGTACTTTCATGTGAGTCATGCGTTGTTAAAATCATGTCCCTGTAATTGACTTTACTAATCACCTCAAAAATTACAAATGGCTTTAAGGGGCCAGCAAATGCACTAATACTCTGCCACTATATAATTAAACAAAGCAAGTGTTTGTACAGTTTTTACAGTATTTCTTGATATAGCTACTCCTGCTAGTCCACCACCGACCCAGCAGGAGATTGTGGCCCAGCTCCAGCGGCATAGACAGGTGGGCCACTAGGGAGCACTACCAGCGGCTGATGGACAGGGAGGGCCAGGCACATGCCCCTGCTCCTGGGCCCAGTTTCACAGGCCAACTGCCTGCACCTCCTGTCTCCAGGCCACGCCAACATTGCAAGCAGCTTAGAGCTGCCTGTTCCCGTTACTGTGCCTTCTGCGTTCCAGACCGGCTCCAACATCATCATGTGCTGTGTGAGCTGGCTCACTTGGACCATCGAATGACATGCCTCAAGGTCCATATCGAATATCTTGCAACTCTCTAAGAGAATGCCCTCTTCTAATGCTTTTTTAATTTTTTATGTTGGTGGGCGGGAGTTGTTATGAGTGGAGAGAGTGGGAGTTTGGGTGGGGCACTTTTGGAGAATTTAGAAATGATTTATATTTATTTTGAATTGTGGCGGGTTTGTGAACCCCCCTAGGCGCGCACTATACACTTGGTGTGTCTTCACCTTCACCGATTTCAAAGGAAAATTTCAATCACATTGAACCAAAAAGTCATTTACTATAATTCATTTGTTGTACATACTTTTCGTAATACTCGTTATTTCATCATAACTCCATGTACAATGCAAATTTAATGCACATTAAATCACACATTTACATATACATGATTTACAATTCTTCATTCTTTCAAGCTTTACAATTCTCTTATTCTGCCCTATGCATTTCGGTACACTAAGTACCTTCGTCAGGGGCCAGTCTCTGTGAGAAGATTGATGGACTTGCAAAGGTTTTTTTGACCCTGTGTGTTTGGGATGAGACAGAACGCGAATAAGTACGTTTCAGATCTTTGAGGCCGGTAAGAGCAAAATAATCAGAGCATCTATAAATAAACAGAGGATTACTATCGAATTGAACACGTTTCAGCTCATCCCAAACACACAGGGTCATAAAAACGTTCGCAAGTCCATCAATCTTCTCACAGAGACTGGCCCCTGACGAAGGTACTTAGTGTACCGAAATGCATAGGGCAGAATAAGAGAATTGTAAAGCTTGAAAGAATGAAGAATTGTAAATCATGTATATGTAAATGTGTGATTTAATGTGCATTCAATTTGCATTGTACATGGAGTTATGATGAAATAACCAGTATTACGAAACGTATGTACAACAAATTAATCATAGTAAATGAATTTTTGGTTCAATATGATTGAAATTTTCCTTTGAAATCGGTGAAGGTAAAGACACACCAAGTGTATAGTGCGCGCCTAGGGGGGTTCACAAACCCGTCACAATTCATATTAAACACAAGGATTGACTACCCTTATTAGACGCAGCACCACCACTAAAAGTGATAAACAAGTAGAGAGTAGTGCTCCTCACGTACCCACAAAACTTATATTTATTTTGGGCATTTGTTGTGGATGGTGAAAGAATGTGGGAGCGGGGTGAGCCTGTTGTGGGTGAAGAGGGTGGGTTGTATTATATATTTGTTAATAAGAGGGAAATCGTTTATAATACACTTTATGTCTGAAGTTTTTTGTGTGTTTTACTTCAACTTTGCACTGATGCCTTTTTGGAAACCAGTTAGGATGGTATGCTGCCATTCCCATAATTGCCTACAGAAACATAGATAAACAATTAGGTTATCTCATCTGCAGTACCAGTAAGTTACGTTCTGACTAAAGTAGTTCACTTCACTCCATAGTTCTCTTTCCATAATAGATGAAGTGATGGATGGTGGCTGCTCCCACTGTCAATCTTTCAACTTGGTAGTGGTAGTGCCCTAACAGTGAAAGGTATCACAGTGAGGTCCAACGTCCACCTAGATGAGCTCCAACTGCAAGATTAATCAAAAGGATCACAGGCAACTAACTTGAAAGCAAACAGAGAGTTAGTAGGTTATACATATGCATTTATATTACAGCTTTAGAAAGACAAAAGACAGACTACTACCACCATGACACATCAAAGAAAAGAATCCAACCTATTATAACAAAAACATGCAAAAGTAAATTATTTTCAGCAATGCTGAGCATGGAATTTGAAAATCAAAGTTATGTACTCCTCAAGTGCGGAAAATGTACTCAAAGTCTGTACTCTGTAGTCAACATGGTTCAACGTTTCATTTACACATTACAAAGGTCGGAATTGCTGATGTTGAGGAATGATGTTCTTCGTGGTTGGGTAAGTGAGGCTGGTGTAGGCTATTGCTCAGGTAATAGAAGATCCTGCAGTGAGTTGGTGTCGCATTCAACCACATCCACCCCACCAAGTGTGTGATCTATTTTAGTGTATATTTGTCAGGATTTATCAGTAGTGCAAAACATGTACTGCCACTAGCCTTGTGCTTCAGCCAGCAGGGACTAAGGCTTGGAGAGGAGCCCCCCACTCCCCTGGGTGCAACCCCCCACAGGGTAATATAACACCACTATGTAAGGAAGCACTCTGGGGAAAAGGGAAGTGGATAAAATAATAAACTCGTCTGTTGGGATGGATCTTCTTGTCCTTAAGTCTGGTCTAGGCTGAGTACATCATCAGAAGACACCCCCACATGTACATGCTTGCTGCATATAAAAGAAGAAAGAGATGTATGAGAGACAATATGGGGGGTATCAATCATACACATGCAACCAATTGTGCAACTATCAAAACACTTACAATCCTCTATGCTGCAGTAATCAGAGTATGGCCCATGTCCATCAATCCTTGGTCGAGAACACTGAAAACAGGTAGGTAGAATGTTTTTTCAGAAAAATCCACATGATATGCAGAGAGCCAGTAAGGGGCACCCAAACGCTGTATTTCAAGCACAGCATGAATACTGCTGGCACAATGAGGAAACCCAAAGTAAAAACACACCCGACCACTGTTTTTTCTAGCATAGCGCGAGCGTGACCGGCACACCTGCAATCTCAAGTATAAACACGCTCGCCCGCTGTTTTCAAGCACTGTGCGAGCGTTACAGACACAGTGCAATTCCGAAGTGTAAACGCCCCCCCCCGCTGTTTTCAAGCACAGTGTGGGCGCATTAAGAGGTATTGTTTAAGAGCGCAAAATAAATAAATAAAAAAATGTTGCCGTTGCGGGAGGATCGCTCCATCGCTTCTCTCCCATCTATTCAACAATACCTGGGGTTCCTGGCACAAGGTAGCAACCCCGAACACTGGCTTCCTGCCGACCTTTGGTAATCCAACAGGACAAGTCCCTCAAGGAAACACAGGGCGTTCGTCCAAGAAACTCCCTTCGGATTCAGCTCCATAAACAACAAGAAATCCAGCGTGGAACATACTTCCTCCTTCTGGACCGCGGAAATCAGGCGAGATCGTCAACCACCTCCTTCCGGAAGAGGAGGTGCTTTATAGGGGCTCATACATCAGGGAAGTCCGCACCTTCTTTCCTTGAAGCGCCCAAAAGGCTTCTGGGAGATGTAGCATGTTGGGCTCCTGAACCTTGCAGACCGGGTCACATGCAAACTGGGGAGGTACACACTATGCGTGAAAGCATTACCTGCCTTTCTTCCCTGTCTGCTCAACGTGATCACGATAATATTAAGACACACCTTCAAACAAATCACACAGCACAGGGGAAGATGGTTAGGGGTTTGATGAATGGGGGGGAAAGGGGATTTGGGGAAAGGTGTGACAAAGACAAACACAACACAAGAAAAATATTCAAGAGGGCAATGAGAAGCACATCATTATCATCAATCTGTTGTGGAAGGAAATGAAAGAATGAGTATGACAAAGTGAAGCTAAAGGCATTTGCAAACAGTCATTCCATCCAGAGACACAAGTTAACAGATATCTAAATGTTCTGTCTTCTAAGTTTGAGACCATCAAATAATGGAGGAGTGAATTGTACCCACCCTGTTCTAAAAATATGATTGTTTAAGGAAAAATTATACTGTATCACCAAATTGGGTGGCGTATCTTCTTTCTCCTCTGGAATGTCCGTCATCTTGAGTGCCTGTCTGGACCGGTCTGGTAGGTAAGCAGGAATGCTGAGCTCATCTTTTTCCTTTCGTTCGTGCAGGAGACAAGAAGGCCTGAGGGTTGTAAAACAATAACTGTACTGTAAAGTCAAGGAGATGGAAAGAAGGAAGGTAAGCTTCATGAGGAGTGTACCAAGAAGTATCAGAGGAAGAGCAAAAACAACATGACTCAAAGTATCACTTTTGCAACCAGTGCAACACAGACTCTCAGCAGCATTTTCCAAATCAACACATCTCTCTCCATTTCACATAGCTGAGTACTAGGCCTCAGAGTCATGGTTTCCCTTTGAAGTCAATAGCTTCCTTCTTCTAGCTGTTGATGAGGTAGTCCCGCCTGAGTCCATCCTCGTCCTGACTCTGAGTAACTCTGTTCCAGTCCTGACCCGAGCAAGATAGGCGTGTAGTGTACTCAGCCGCGGTTGGTAGAGGGAGTACCTGCAGGGTGGGGACGTGGGGAGGGAGAGGGGCAGGGTGGGGGTAGTAATCTATGGATTACGGAGCTTTACACTTAAGTAAATATATAAATAAATAAAATGAATTTCATTGCATGCACTGCATCCCCAAATGTGGAAAAATACAAACTGGGGGGCACTACCAACCAGAATATAAGATCCTTAATTATTGCCCGGCGATGTCGCCTCTTGAACCCACAAAGAAGTTAAACTATTGAAGAGGCAGGCGCTGGAGACTGGAAGGCAGGAAACAAGGTTTTTATTCGCTCCGGAGGAGAACACAACGAAAACGGACAGAAGGTATCGTTCTGAGGTGCTCTAACTGCATCCCTGAGGCCTGGCCTCTTATACACTAGTTTATCTCTTTATTACATGTCACACATTCTCGTTGTTACTTTGATGTACGGAAAGACATCCTCAGAATCCCCCCCTTCCCAGCCCGTTCCCATGCAAGGCTACAGTGGAAGTCCCCGCCCCGTTCACAACAGGTGATGATCATCGCGCAGCTGGGGATTCCGCCGATTCACGGAGTGTGCGGGTTTCGATCGGATCTCGTGGGATGGGGGGGGCTTTGATCATCTCGGGGGTCCTTTGAGGAGGGAAGCTTTCTATTGTATGGGGAGGGGCAAGAGATTGGTATCGGCAGAGCTAGGTGTCGGCCTGGGAACGGGGAAGACAAACGGGCACACGAGGAAAAGGGGTTTGCATCAAAAGGGCCGGAGGTCATGACGGGGAAGCAGGGAGGTGTCGCGCTGGGAACAGGATGAGGGCCTGGGGCAGAGCAGCGCCGAAGAGGGGTTTATGACTCAAGGCAGGTGCAAGCAGGGGGGTTGCCAGCGAAGTTAGGAGAGAGAGAGAGAGACGCGCTGGCTCTCGGCGAGAGCAGGGAAGCCATGGTGTCCAAAATGGCGGCTGTTTTACGCGCACAAAAGGTCTAAGGAGAGCAAGAGGGCGCCGATAATGTTGACGGTTTTCAGCCTAACTTTTAACAGTCCTCCCTTTTCAACATATCTAGCCAACTTGCTTACTCAATGTCAATTTTCATCAAATTCCTAACTTCGGTATCATACAATGCCCTCATATGTTCGCTTCCAATGTCCACAGTTTTGGGAAAAATACAACTCGCACATAAAGAACACATAGGTGGCAAACATTGAATTCCTAAGCATAGGCCACATATTACAACTACGGGAATCAGGATAATGGTGAGCAGTCTCCAGCCCCAGCTTTTGACGGTGTCCCAGAACCAACCACCAAGCGACCATTCTTCTTGCTCTTGGTGAACTTCCGAAGAGAGTCTGTGAAGATGTTCGATGGCTTTGTACACTGAGGGTGAGTTGTCCGGTATGTATGTACAACAGCTGGCCCCAATAATGCGGCATGCTCCTCCACGGTCCGCCAGAACCACATCTAGAACGAGGCGGTTCTGAAGAGCCACCAAACGGGCCGCTTGGAGCTCGGCAGTGTTGTTGGCAAAGATGCCCGCTGTGATGTTCATGGTTGTCTCGACTGCCTGAGTCAAATGTCGGATGGCACGGCTGTTGGCCATCGGGCCCCAGAGGGGGACGAGTCCTTTCATAGCATCGAGGAACTGTGCTCCTGTTGAGTCGGCTTGCTCAACGTCTTTGGCTCGTTTTTGTCTGTGGTGATTCGCTGGGGCCACATAAGTTGGAGGAAGGACGAAGGAGATGTAGCAAGTGCCCCCCCAGCCTTTGGGGAGCCAGGTGTAGGCCTTCGTGCCACAGATGAAATACATGTTTGGGGATGACACAAAGGAAGGTGGATCCGTGGAGTCCAAAGTTCTGGTAAAGCGGCAAGCGCTGTGACCCACCAGCTGTGTCCCAAGTCCTTCTACACACATGTGGCCTGTGACGTTGATGACCGTCAGGGCCACAGTCAGAGTGGCAGCCGTTCGTTTCCGCAGATAGGAGAAGGTGGGTCTGGTTGGATTGTTGAACACCTGCATTTCGATTCGTTCTTTGGCCGGAATGTCCATTTGGATTGAGTCGCTGGGGGTCAGCGGGCAGAAGTGTGTCTTTGTCTTGTTTCGCCCGGCCCCATGAGAAGAATGTGCTGCAGCTCTGCTGGAGGTGGCATTTCCCGTATAGCTCTCTTGCAGGAGGATCAGCCAGGCAAGGCAGGAGCCGTGGACGGAGAAGGGTGAAGGGATGAATGGTATTGAATGTCCAGTGGCATGGGGTAGCAACCCACAGATCCAGCAGTTGGTGGCGTTGGTGGCAAGATTGTGCTGGTGAAGTAGCTGCACGAAAGAGTTGTTCCAAAACTCCTTTCGCCTCTCTCTTAGTTGAGGAGAGAGCGAAATTAGATAATGCTCCTTCATGGTGGTAGGCTGAGCAGTGGTTAGGAATGTTTCGTGAGCAGGTGCGTGTTCTTCCATAATCCAGAGCGTAGTCATGAGGAGAAAACAGAGGAGGATTACGATGAAGAGTGCAATTGTCTTTGAGCTATGGAGTCTGTCTGTTCTCGGATTTCTGTAGTGGGTATTTCCTGTTGTCTCAGTCGGCTTCTTGTTTGGCGCTTCCATCATCTTCTTATCTGGCGCTTCCATCATCTTCGTCTTCAAGGTGCTCGGTAGTGGGCAGGACCACAGACTTAGTTTTAGCTTCTCTCCAGGTAACCCTTGGTAGTTTGGGTCACCGTTCTGAGATTCTTTAACCTAGTCCGTGGCCTACTTAGCCGAAGCTCCCTCCTTTCGACGCAGGAAATACCCTTCTCGAGATGGCACAGTGGGGTCAGGATGTTTTGAAAGTTCAAGTGTCTCTGTATCAGGGTAGCAGTTCAACGATGGTCGGTCCTGGTTCAGGAGCTCTTCTTGGGTGTTGACGGTGTCTGTCGTGGCCAGGGCTGGAGAGACCTTTTTGCAGTGATGAGCGTGCAGCCAGTGTTTCTTCCCCTCCACTCGAAGTGCGGTCCGAGTGGTGATCAGCACTTGCCAGGGGCCCGTCCACCGGGGTTCCAAACTCTTTGATCGCTGAAAGTTTCGGATCAGCACGAAGTCCCCCGGCTGGATGGCGTGACCCGGACCCCTGGAAGCATCGGGGATGGCCTGCTGCACCTGCTGATGAAGGACAGACAAAGTTTCAGTCAATTTGTACAGATAATCAGACATTAGGACATCCGGAACGTCATGAATGGACGTTGGTTTCGGGGCAGACCAGACGCTCATGGGTCGACCGAAGACAACTTCATAAGGGGTTAAGTGATGTCGGGTGGGGGTAGAGCGCATCGATAGCAATGCCAATGGGAGGGCGTCTGGCCATTTCAGGCCCGTCGTAGCCACTATTTTGGCCAGTTTAAGCTTTAGTGTGGCGTTGTGTCGTTCGACAAGCCCAGCAGATTGAGGGTGGAAGACTGCGTGGAATTTCTGTTTGATACCCAGCCCATTTAGGATGAGCTGGATAACGTTGGCTACAAAGTGGGGGCCATTATCACTCCATAAAACACGACAGAGGCCATAACGGGGGAAAAACTCCTTTAACAGGACCTTTGCAGTGGCCATAGCGGTGTTGTCACGGGTTGGATATGCTTCCACCCATTTGCTAAATGCGCACACCACGACAAGTACATATTTCAGGCCTTGGCATCTGTCTAGCTGGATGTAGTCCATCTGCAGGACTTCAAATGGGTGGTTTGGGATCCCAAATCCCCCCCGGGGTACTACAGTTCCCTTCCCGGGGTTGTGTTGCAGGCATATTAAGCATTGTTGGACCAGGCGTTTGGCGGAATCTGGGATCTTGTCATTGTGCCAAACCCTGGAGACAAGTTCGATCATGGGGGCTGATCCTATGTGGGCAGGGGAGTGTGCCATGGTTAATATGGGAATCAAGTATGAATCAGGTAGCAACCATCTGTTCGTGTCTTTTGTCCGCCAGCAGCCTTCATCGTCTTTCAATCCCACCCGTGCCCATTCAGTCAATTCGTGTTGTGTGCTAGCCGTTTGTATGTCTCTAATTGTGTCCTTGGCGTCAGTCCAGTTTTCTGCTTGTGACCTGGTCACGTACATACGTGTTGTCGTTCTATTTTCAGCTGTCGTTCGGGCGGTGATGTCGGCTAGTGCATTTCGCTGTCCAATAATGTCTGTCACCTTCTTGTGTGCCTGGCATTTGATAACGGCAAGTTTGTTGGGGAGGAGGACAGCTTCGATTAAGGCGGAGACTAAATCCCCGTGCAAAATGGGTGTGCCGTGTGAGGTCAAGTATCCTCTCTCCCTCCAGAGGAGCCCAAAATGGTGAACCACCCCGAAGGCATACTGGCTGTCGGTGTAAATGTTCGCCGTGGTTCCTGTTGCCAGGATGCAGGCTCTCGTCAAAGCAATCAGTTCCGCTGCCTGGGCAGATCGCTGGGTGATGCGGGCTGTTTCTACTACAGTTCGAGCCGTGGTGACTGCATAGGCAGCGGAAGTGGTACCATCGGAGAGTTTGATGCAAGAACCGTCCACCCACAACTCCCCGTCGGGGTCAGGGAAAGCTGTGTCTCTGAGATCGACCCTACTCCTGGTCTGTTCGTCCGTAAGAGTCACGCAGTCATGTACGGGGTGCACATTGGGGTCGTTCTCTGGCAAGGGTAACAGAGTTGCTGGGTTCAGTGTGGTGCATCTTTTCAGGGTGATATGGGGGGCAAGCAAGGTTAGTTCGTATCCAGTCAGTCGTGCACTCGTCAGATGTTGCGTCTTGGTTTGGTTCAGGAGGGTGTCGACTGCATGGGGTACCAGTACCGTGAGGGAATTCGAGAGTACAATCCCCTCACTCTGTCGGATAGAGACTGCAGCAGCAGCTACAGCTCGAAGGCAGGCAGGCAAGGCTCTGGCGACAGGGTCAAGAGTGGCAGAGAAGTAAGCGCACGGTCGTTGCTTAGGACCGATGGCCTGGGTCAGGACAGATAAAGCGCACCCCTCCCTTTCGTGAGTGTAAAGGGAGAAGGGCTTTCTGTAATCAGGGGTACCCAGGACAGGGGCTGAGCAAAGGGCATCTCGTAGTTCTGTGAAGGAGGTTTGACACTCAGGAGTCCAAGGGAGTGGGAAAGGGACGTCTTTGTTTAGGAGAGAGAGCAGTGGTTTTACAACGAGGCTGAAGTTTGGCAACCATTGTCGGCAGAAGGAGGTGAGGCCTAATAGGGAGCGAACCTGCTTCTGGGTTTTAGGGACAGGGGTGTCTAGAATGGTCTGGATTCGATCAGGGGTGAGTTTCCTTCCATCTTTGGACAGAAGGTGGCCTAGGTAAGTGACCTGGGGTAGGCAGAATTGCAACTTCTTCTTGGAGACCTTGTGGCCATTTTCCGCAAGGAAGTGCAAGAGTTGAATGGTGGCGGTAACCGCTAGAGGGGTGGTGTCGGCTGCCAAAAGGATGTCATCGACATATTGTACCAACACCACCCCGTCGGGTAACCGGACTTGGTCTAGTTGCCTTTTGAGGGCCTGGCTGTAGATGCTAGGGCTCTCCGTGTAGCCTTGAGGGGCTCGGCAAAACCTATATGAGCGGGATTTTAGGGTAAAGCCGAAGAGATATCGGCTGTCTGGGTGGATGGGGATGGAGAAGAATGCGTTCTTGAGGTCGATGACGGAAAAGGTGGTGGCAGTGGATGGAATCAAGGTCAGGATGGTGGTGATGTCTGAGACCACAGGGTACTGGGGTACCACCACTTTGTTGATCTCTCGGAGGTCGATGATGAAACGGTATGCTTTCTCATCTCCCTCTCCCTGCTTCTTGATAATGGGCAAGATAGGGCTGTTGCAAACGTTGCTAACCACTTCCTCTACCACTCCTGCGTCTATCAGTGACTGGATAATCATTACCAATGCCTTCTCGCCCTCTGGCGATATCCGATATTGTGGGAGTTTTGGGAGTGTTGCGTCTGGTCGGACAGTAATGCGCACTGGGTCAATTAACATACGCCCTACGTCCGAATCCGCTTTGGCCCACAGATACGGAGGTAGAGTGTCAAGCAGGGACGCGTCGACGTCGGTGATGGAAAACATGTGTCGGGGGGAACAATGTTTAAGCAGAACGGGGTTGTCGTAAAGAAACACTCGAACTCCATCTTGAGAACACCTAATCGTCGCTCGGAAGTGTTTCACTAAGTCAAGTCCCATAATGGCGTCAGGGCTATTAGAGGAAAGCAAGAACGTGGTGTCAGTGGTGTTGTTTTCTACGTCAAAGAGAATCGGGGCAGACAAAGGGTTGGTGGAGGGCGTTCCATCGAAACCGGTCGATGTTATGAGTGAGCCAGACAAGGGTGCCCTTGGAATCAGTCGTTTAGATAACGCACTACGTGTTGCGCCAGTGTCTACCAGAAATGGAGACTTGGTACCCAGGACCTTAGCAGTGACATAAGGGCCCTGCTGGTCAACATAGAGCTCGACTGGATCCCTCCCTCGCCCTTGGCTGTCCTATGCAAAGGTGTGAGTGTCGTCATAGTCAGATTGTTGATATTGGTTCTGTCTGGGTCGATCGAACGTATTCGGTCTGCTTGATCTGTCATTAGTCGCGTCATTTGGGGGCCCTCGTTGTGGTCCCTTAGGTCTCGGTCCGTTTGCTACATCCCTGGGGTCTCTGTTCCTGGTCATTTCCAGGAGAACTGGGCACTGGGATTTCCAATGGCCAGTCCCTTTGCAGAAAGCGCACTGGTCATCTCTAAGGTCTGTGCGTCCACTGTAGGGAGTCAGAGTGCGGTCCTGGGGAAATGCAGTCTTAGGGACGTTTGTCTGGTAGTTTCCCCGGTATTGGTCTCGTCCTATAGTCACCCCTTGCAGTTTGGCAATCATCACTCTCTCTTTTAAGTCTTTCTTCTTTTTCTCTGTCGCCCTATCGTTTTCATTTTTCTGATGCTCATAATATTGGGCCATTTGGAGAATCGCTGTAGGTTTGGAGGCTGCCCAACTACTCTCGCTGGCCTGTAGTTTCTGGGAGATGTCCAATGATAGGCCCTTAACATAATTCTGGACAAACAGATGGTGTCCGGTTGCAGTGGTCATGTCCTGGCCGCTGTAATCGGAGAACACCGTTTCAAACCGGGAGAAGTATTCCGATACATCCTCCTGGGGTTTTTGGCGACAGGCTGTTACTATCGACCAGTCCACTTTCTTTTCTGGGATTAGGGTTTTTAATTTCTCTACAATTTTATCTGGGAGGTCTAGAATGGATTTCAACGGCTTTTGTCCTGGTCCCCGTTGTTTGTCCAAGTCATCGAGTTGTGACCAGGTATGTCCGAACAGCTCAAGGTGGTCGACTTTCCGGATTTGCTTCCACACATCAGCTGGTAGACATAACCCGAAGAACAAGTCGATGTCAGCCAGGGTCATGATAGTTGAACCCAGGGCTGTACCCAATTCAGTATAGAAGGCAGTGGGGTTTTTACGTAGGTCGGGTAGAGATTTCCGGAATGTCAGTATCTCTTGCCGGTCCCATGGCTGGTAGACCCAGTTGTATACTACCCTTCCCTTTGCATCTTGGTTGTTTGCATCATCGTGAGTCCCTGTACCTCGAGGGGGAACCCAGTAAGGGGCAGCCTCACGTATCGGCATCATGGTGTTAGATTGCTCGGTTGGTGGTTCGGTCACTACGGGGGCCGCGGATTTAGCTCCCGGCTTTCGTTCAGTGAGGTGGCGGAAAACCTCAAGCGTACGCGTAAGGAGGTCCGACACATCACACTCGCCCTCATCCCCGATATCGACCTTCCGGTACAGAGTCCTTAGGCTCTCGGGACCTTTGTCTCGATATCGGTCCTCGTATGCATTCAAGACATGATAACACAGTCGTACGGTAAAATGTCGTCTGTGACTCCCTGTATACGAGCTGAACATATCTGTGATGTACTCTTCATCATCCTTCCTTTCTACCAGTGTCCTTGCTATTTTGTCGATCCCCGCTCGCTCATCTTTGTCTAGCCTGTTTGTTCTTGCAAGGCCAGCCCCTCGAGTCTCATGCTCGTTTAACGTTGTTGTTGATGCGGGTTTTAATACAAGGGGTTCGGCTGGCACAGAGGCCATTGGGGCCGACGCTGTGGCGGTACCTTCGTTTGTACCTGGGGGTGGCGCGTGCTGCGCCAAGGGTTGAGAAGGGGCATATGGAGGGGGCATGTAGATGATAGGGGGACCTAACAGCAGGTCCTCATTGGCTTGTCGTTTCGAGGGTAAATCAGGGTAGAGCATGGAGGGGGTTCTAACCGGACACTGGCTTGGCGTTTCCCTTTCTAGTTTCTGTTTAGCTTTCTCTCTTTCCTCTATCTCCTTTTTTAGTTTCTGAGCAGCTAGGTGGGCTGCTTTTTGCAGCTCTTTTTCCAACCTACTCTCAGTTTTCTTTTTACGCTGTTCAGTTTCTTTTCGCCACATGCCGAAGCTATCAAGCATAGTAGGTGTTGTCTTGTTTTTACCTAGGGCAGTTTCTAGCGTTTTTATTTTATCATCATCGAAGGATCCTATCAGGGGCCATTGACTTTCTTGACCCTGTTTTGTATATTTATGCCATAGTTTACTATAGGCAATAGCGGTCAATCCATGCTTCATGAACATGTCCTTATTAGGGGTGCCTTCCAGTGGGGCTGGATGGTCCATCTCTAATAAGCGGTCCGGGCTAAACAGGCTACTACTCAGTGGGGAGAAGACAGACATGCCGGCTCGTAACGAGGGACTAAAAAGTCAGCACTGCCTATCTTATCACTAGGTGCAAAGACTAGACAGAATATTTCTATTCTACGTTGTTTGCAGGCAGTGAATACCTCATGGATCACAATAACCAAAGACCAATAAATAACAATGGGGAGAATGAGTAGGTCCGCAAAGATCTGCGTTACCTACCTTTTTCACTATCTGCAAAAAGGGTGGTCTCTTCCCTGTTTGCAGACAGGGAATCTCCAGGAAACAATAATTTTGCGAACAACAGTTCAGTTTCAAGCAATTATAGGGTGGGGGAGAAAAAAATAAGCACGGCTGCTACCCTACCTATCCTCCACTGCTTGCAAAGAGAGAGCCTGTTGTTTCTCCGTTTGCAGACAGTGAATCTCCAAATAAACAAAAAGAGCAATACTAGTATTTAACAAACAAGCAATCAAGCAATTTTTTCGCAATTTGTCGTGGTAACACGACCTTACCCGGACCGCATGGACAGTTTCCTGACTTCCGAATCCAGCGCCCGATCGTCCTCTCTTCTTCGTTATCCTCGCGGCACTCCTGATGGTTCCCAGTCAGGACCGTAGATCACTCGAGAGAGGTCTGTTCGGAACCAGTGAAGTTCGGATGATCGGCTGTCAGACGAGGGTCTATCGGACAGACGCGTTCCCGATCGTTGCAGTCGTTCACTTTGTCGTCAGGACCTCTCCCACTGGATCCATGGGTCGCTGATGGGCCCCACGTTGGGCGCCAATTGTGGAAAAATACAAACTGGGGGGCACTACCAACCAGAATATAAGATCCTTAATTATTGCCCGGCGATGTCGCCTCTTGAACCCACAAAGAAGTTAAACTATTGAAGAGGCAGGCGCTGGAGACTGGAAGGCAGGAAACAAGGTTTTTATTCGCTCCGGAGGAGAACACAACGAAAACGGACAGAAGGTATCGTTCTGAGGTGCTCTAACTGCATCCCTGAGGCCTGGCCTCTTATACACTAGTTTATCTCTTTATTACATGTCACACATTCTCGTTGTTACTTTGATGTACGGAAAGACATCCTCAGAATCCCCCCCTTCCCAGCCCGTTCCCATGCAAGGCTACAGTGGAAGTCCCCGCCCCGTTCACAACAGGTGATGATCATCGCGCAGCTGGGGATTCCGCCGATTCACGGAGTGTGCGGGTTTCGATCGGATCTCGTGGGATGGGGGGGGCTTTGATCATCTCGGGGGTCCTTTGAGGAGGGAAGCTTTCTATTGTATGGGGAGGGGCAAGAGATTGGTATCGGCAGAGCTAGGTGTCGGCCTGGGAACGGGGAAGACAAACGGGCACACGAGGAAAAGGGGTTTGCATCAAAAGGGCCGGAGGTCATGACGGGGAAGCAGGGAGGTGTCGCGCTGGGAACAGGATGAGGGCCTGGGGCAGAGCAGCGCCGAAGAGGGGTTTATGACTCAAGGCAGGTGCAAGCAGGGGGGTTGCCAGCGAAGTTAGGAGAGAGAGAGAGAGACGCGCTGGCTCTCGGCGAGAGCAGGGAAGCCATGGTGTCCAAAATGGCGGCTGTTTTACGCACACAAAAGGTCTAAGGAGAGCAAGAGGGCGCCGATAATGTTGACGGTTTTCAGCCTAACTTTTAACACAAATGGGATGCAGTGCGCGCAACGAAATTTGTTTTATTTATTTATATGTTTACTTACCTGTAAAGCTCTGTATTCCATATATTACTACCCCCCACCCTGCCCCTCCCAACCTTCACTGCCCTGCAGTTACTCCCACTACCGACCGCAGCTGAGTGTACTGCTGTTGAAGAACAAGTAGAGAAACAGAATTGCAGTATTTTGTATAGGTTTGTGTTTGTTAGCTAAAGTGACTGGTCTGATCTCTGAAGAACCAGAAAAAAGGAGTGGCGGCTGCAAGTAAATCTCGCTAAGTGTGAAAGGGCCAATCACCTTCAGGAAAAATGATCACCCATCAGGCTCCCAACATTTAAAATAATTGAAATCAATTTTTTTAATTAAATTATTTGAACACCCTTCCTTACCGTCTGCTTTCACATGAATCATCAATCATCACTCACAATCATTCAATAATATCTCTCTCATTGGTGCAACATGTTCCAATCCAAGCACAGTGGTAGGTACACAATTGTATCTCCTCTTTGATGCAAGCAACACATTGGAATTTGGCAGTCTTGTGAATCAAATTATCTTCTGGGGCAGCCCTTCTAGGTGAATGAAATGAATAGGAGTGGACCGTACAGGTACATTTTTACTAAGTAAGTTTGTAAAGGCTAATCATTTCAGGAAAAATGATCACCCATCAGGCACCAAACATTGCAATTCATCAGAATCAAGTTTACTATTAATTGAACACCTTTCCTCACTGTCTGCCACTACAAAAATCATCAATTATCACTCACTCATTGTTTCAATAGTTGGAGTTACTTCTTCCAATCCAAGCACAGGCATGTTATGTAGTAGGTAGTCAATTGTATCTTTGGTACAGGTAACCCATTAGAATTTTTGATATTGGCACTTTTGTAAATCAATGATCTTCTGGGGCAGCCTGGATAAATGATGCAAAATGGATAGGTTTGCGAGGAAGGCAGGCATTGTCTCCAATGTCATGAAGGAATTGTGGACGCATCTTCACGGCACACTGGTCCAACTGCACTTCAGCCATATGTACATGTACATGTATTTATATAGCGCAAATCACCGACACGGTATCTAAGCGCTTGCTTAGGGAACCCATCCTGGTATTCCCCTGTGAGATACCCCGGCAGGGTACCCACAAGGTGAAAGCCAGGCATCCCGCCGCGAGGGGCCGTAGTGGAGATTAAGCAAGCTATTGCCCAGAGTCCCAGAGTGTGACCCCGTGAGTCGAGTCGGCACCGGAGCGAGAATTGTCGAGTCCGTGGAATTTTTGAGCCGGAGACCCGCCGAGGCGGGGAATCGAACCCTGGTCCACGGCTGATCTCAGCTTCCGGGTCTGCCGCCTCTAACCACTGAGCCACGCTTCTCCACCTATATTTGACTTAAAATGGTGGGGCAGCATAAATCTCACACAAACATAATGTTCCACAAGCTCCTTTTTTATTTTTGGCAAGAAAGAAGTTAAACGAGAAATAATTTAAAGGTTTTATGGTGGCACTGACATATTCAGTCCGGGAAGTAGAGTTCGTCCTCAAACTGATGCGAATCACCCAAAGGATGGTCAGCTAATACACTTGATTCTGACCAATCTTCCTCCTTCTCTTTTTGTGTTGTCTCAGGAATGGTGTAATTGTGTAGCATGGAATCTTGGTTCATTTTGATCACGGTTGATCTCTCCACATTTTGAGGTGTGAGACTAGTCCTTTCACTGTAACATCTGTGTCAGCTGCACTGAACACATGCTCTGCAGACACACTGGCTACATATTACGCCAGATATTTTATTGCCAGCCTGGTGAGCTCTGAGCATTTACGGATCTTCTCAGACCAAGAAATCAATGGGTTTTGATCCACATAGACCTCTATTGCACCATCCAGATACTCATGGAACATCCTGTAAATGGTCATTGGTGCTGCCACTGGCTTGACCTCTTTTGCCATCGTGTCTGCACTGGACTAAAGACCTGCAATTTGATACTAATCAATTGCAGAGGTTGGGTCTGATCCTTCTGTTGCTGTCACTGCCAGTGTTCTTGTTGCTGGTGTTGGCTGCTGTGAGACAAGTCTGCCCTATCTGGAAACTGAAAGCGATACCCCAGAACTGTGAAGTTGGACACTAAGTTCCAGCTGTTCTTCTACCAGGTCTCCAGATTGCTCAACAAACCAACTCTTGGATTTTGAACCATCTCCTTCAGAAAAAGGAACGAAAGTGGGCAGAATTTTTTAGTAATGTGGAGCAAGTAGTGTGGCACAGATATTCTTTTTGGACGAGATGAAATCATATTGCAGCCCTGTATTACAGGAAAGGCGAAGGATTAAGCTCTCAACCAAGGCATTTGCTTCTGTGTTTTTGTTCACACATGCAAGTGAGAACCTCTCAGGTAACATTCTTTAGCTGGTCATGTAGCAGATGCAACAACAGGATAGGTTGACCTATCGTACTGTTCTCCTTGCTAACTTCAGTGTGAAAACCTCAAAGGGGAGTAGCATCTGAGTCAGGCATTTGACTAGGCCCCATTTGTCTGCATCCATGGCTATAGCTTTTCCAATTGCATCCCCTCCTCTTTGAATGACATAGTCGTTGATCTGTTTGCACCGCTCAAACAGACGTTGCAACATGTAATAGGTTGAGTACCAGTGTGTTGGCATCTCCTGTATCAGGGCTTGAAATGGTATTCTATGAGCATGCTAAATTTCCAACTGCTTCCAGGTTGTAAAAGAATGAGCAAAATGAGTGCGGATTCTTCTGAAGTTGGTCAGCATGTTGCTGATTATGTCTTCTTTTTTGAGAAAGTCTTCCACCACCAGGTTGATGCAATGCGCCAAACACAGGACACTGAAATATCCACCGTCTTCCATCGTCTTGACTTTGTTACTGCCGTTGTCTGTGGCAACAGTTTTGAAACCTCTAGCTTGCAGTCATTCAGGCACCTTGCTGTTAAATTTGTTCAAGATGTTTGCAGGTTTATGTGATTTATCCATGTTGAACATGTCTACTGTTGCATGCCACCGAACGCCCTTAAATATTTCTCCAGGGTCAAGACCTGTAGACAACATTTACTTTTTCCCCCACAAAAGAAATCCAGTGTGCATTGATTCATATGTAATCTGTCACCTGACAACTGGTCCACATATCTGTTGTCAGATGGATAGTGAGACCAACGCTTTGCTGTCCAACCAATTGCAGGACATCATGACGCAGCGCGGGAACAGCAACTCTGGCTAAATAGATCCGACTCGGAATCTTCCATTTTGGGCAAATGGCCTCAACAAATTTTAAGAATCCCACTCCTTCCTCAAAAGAAAAAAGGAGGACATCCAGCGCTAACATTGTTGCCAGTTTCCCATTGTAAAACGTGCCACTGGATGGTTGCGGTCATAGGGCCCTCCTGCCTAAACATGCCCTTAATAGTAGCCTATATTTTCTTCTTTTCTGGGGCCACTGATGTAGGTGACGTTTGAGAAGTAGGTGGTGGTAGACTCAGTGTGATTCATAGTGGGACAGTCACTGTATGCCATGGTGTCTCCACCTGACTCTGCGTCTTCTTGTGCCATTGTGAATTCGCTGAGGTGGGTGATTCTATTGACACACTGCTGGGGACAGGGCTTCTTTACATGAGGATGTCACCCTCTTCTCTCTCATCATCACCTTCCACTGTGATTGTACTTGTAGATGTAGTTCCCTGGCTCTCCTTTACAACCATGACCATGCTCAGCAATTGTTTTAAGATGCTCCTTCTACCACATTGCGTGATGTTTTTTCAAATGGGTCGGTTGGCCTCCAGTACCGTAATGTGAAACAGACTTACCTAGGCAAATGGCGCATCTTGCAATATGCTCCCCTTTGTGCTAACAGTGTAAAAGTCCATAACTGGTGAGAAGATCTGTCATCAATTGCCTCTTTGCGGTGCATACTTCTACTGAGGTAGGGGTTGGTGCAGGTGTCAGCTGGGGCCTTGCAAATATGGGAGCTGGCAGTGCTACCTGTGCCACATTCCTCGGAGCAGGTTGAATAATGTCAGACTCCTCCGTATCACCCTGCACAATGACTAGCTTGTCCTTATCCTCCTCATCATTTACTTCCATAATTCTAAGGCTTTCTGTACTTTTCTTTTCACTTGCCTCTCCTGGCTTCTCCCGGACTCTGCCGGGGTCCACTTCATGTCCCTATCATCATCATCAGAAGTGGTGCTTGGAGAAGATGGTCCAGTAGTACCCTTCCTTTTCTTTGTTGGATACCTGGGAGTCATTTAATATAAAAGAGGCAGGTTATTGCACGGCAGGAATCTCAACCTCCTCTTTTGCTCAAACTCAAGGAAATTGTACTAGTGCTGGCTGTGGCTGCTGTCCACTGTGTTCTGTTTCCTGAACCAATTGGGTACTACTTTGTGATAGGGACCAATTCAAATTTACATCACTGCTCATCAGCATTGCCATGATTGCAGTGGCTTACCTCCCTGACAGATATGGTCTTGGGCTTAGGTTGGGGTGGTGCTGTTGATGCGGGAGTGCTGGTCCCAGGTTCCTCCTCGGAGGCTGGTCCAGCATGCACAAATCTACTGAAAAAGTTTGTGGTAGACACACCACTGATGGAAGCTGCTTCTTTTCACTGACCACTTTCTTGGGCCTACTTTCTTTGGGCCATTTCAAAGCTCTGACAGTGGCACTAAGCTGCACAAGAGGAAGAGATTGGAGGATTGACGTCCCTGTACAAGGCATGTGTTTGGCAGTACTCCGGGTGATGTCAAGTCTTCTCTTGTGCACCTAAATGCAAAACAAGCACGAAAAACATTTAGTGAAACGTAGCATTGTTGCAGTTTGAATTATTACAGGCAAAGGCAATATTAGTGTGGTTGGTTACTTAGATAATAATAAATCAGCCATTATAAAGTCAAATCACACCACCATACCATAACATTTTATTTCAATTCAGGATAACACAACATACAGATGTAGCTCTTTCCTTTATGTCCATATTTCTAAAGGAGACATCTGTGGGACTCAGGGAACAAGAACCTTTAGAAAAATGAAGGTTTGTGTGCACCTATGGCAGACATTGTGGTCCAGGGGGAAATAAAATAATCATTAACAAAATGAATAATGCTGATGTGTCCGCAGTGCACCGCAGTCAGGGTGTCCACGAGGACATGGAATTATACCTAAAGAAGACTGAATGTGTGCCATTGGTTGCTAGATGAATGGATGAACCGACTCAGGCAAAATTGGAAAAAAAATGTTTAAACTAAAACTAAGAAAAATATAAAAATGTAAATTAAGATAAAAAAATTAGAATAACAAAAATATTAATTAAAATTTTAAAAAACTATCTGTAATTGCCGATGTTTGTATGGGAGGATGAGAAGAAAACATTGTGAGGTAAGGAGGTGCAAAATAAACAAGCATTTGCAATGCAATAGGCCTAGCATTTGCAAGATTTAGAGCTAGTGGTGGTGTAAATGATAATGTCTTTTACCCATGTGTTTTTGTTTGGAGTGCTGTGGATGTATGTGGTGTGGAGTCCAATTATGTGGGTTGGATCTCGAATTGTTGTAGAATTGTGTGGGGTGGTATTGTTTGGTTAATGTGTGCAGTAGTGAAATTAATTTGTGGTACCAACGTGTCCCCTGTGGGTACACGTTCACATGTCACTGCAGTCTTAGAGTTTGTCACAATGTGGCTCAATTTTAATTTGTGCTGTCAGAGGCCAAGCACTAGGGAAATGAAGGGCTGCGTTGACAAAAAAATAGAATGTCAATAGTTGCAGCATGAGATGATTATTATAATAAAAGACCTTATTTTAAATGTGTTATTTGTCTATGTTGTTTTCATTCTATCATTCGCAATAATTGGTGTAAGTATGTATGACAAATCAGCCCTTTTCTTACCCAGAAGCATGTAAGGAGGAGACTTTTATGAATCGATTTAGTTTTTGTGCCAAAAACGTGCACGCTTTGCGTTGTCTTCAATGGCTACGCGTGTACCTGTGGCGATTCCCTTGCGGGACCGAGCTTTGAAACCATTTGTTTGTAATTAACAGATGGTTTCAAAGCTCGCTCCGGCAAGGGAAAGGTCTCGGGAAGTTTACATCAGTAGGTCACGCCGTTTGCGCGCTGATTGGTCGCTGCGTTCTTAAATCCCACCCGCAGAGGAGGCGATCTTTCTCCTGAGTCAGTGCCCTTGTTATGTCTGTGTGCCATATTCGTTGGGAGTGCTCATGTGAAACACTGCTAACCGTGCTCTGGCAGTGCTCAGGCGGGGAAATAAAAAATGTTTACGGGTACTGGTAATACAATTATTCACTGTGATAAACGTACCAGGGGACTTAAGTTCCCCGTTTTGCGCATAATTTAAGCATATTGCCTCCTTTAGGTCTGTTACTAGAGGGCATTTTCTGTACACATATCTCCAAGTAACAAGGATACAGTCTAATATTTTTGAATGTGTGGTTGCTGTATGATGACCTAGGTTGGGGGTGAAGATCAGAAATATAATCTTGGGTCAATGATGGTAATTCACAGGTAACAAAAGCATGCAAATCAGGTGGATTTAATGTCTCCATTAAAATAGGCCCTACCAGGTACCGTAATCCAACATGTTGTAGAAGGATTTCTCTATAACTGTCTGACCATATTTCACTCCATATTTTTTATGGGTCCCGGATTCCACATAATAATGTCAATTTCCTTCGCCTCCTGATACCAGAGTGACCACCTGCCACTTACACAACTGTACATGATTCTGGAAATGATGACCATTGTTGACATTGAATATCACGTCTCTGCTCATGAGAGGGATACAATATTGGCACTTTTACACCTGTGATTGTCTTTTAGGTCTCGCCTACGCAGCGCATGCGCTGAATAGGAGGAGACCTTTATGAATCGATTTAGTTTTTCTGCCAAAAACGGGCACGCTTTGCGTTGCCTTCAATGGCAATGCGTGTACCTTTGGCGATTCCCTTGTGGGAGCGAGCTTTGAAACCATCTGTTTGTAATTAACAGATGGTTTCAAAGCTCGCTCCGGTAAGGGAAAGGTCTTGGAAGTTTACATCAGTAGATCACGCCGTTTGCGCACTGATTGGCTCCCGCGTTACTGAATCCCGCCCTCAGAGGAGGCGATCTTTCTCCTCAGTCGGTGCCCTTGTTATGTCTGTGTGCCATATTCATTGGGAGTGCTCATGTGAAACACTGCTAACTGTGCTCTGGCAGTGCTCTGGCGGGGAGATGAAAAATGTATACGGGTGCTGGTAATACAATTATTCACTGTGATAAACGTACCAGTGCTCGACGCGCCAACGGCTGCTGTTGTCTTCGCTGACGACTTCTGACGGCCCGTTTGCCATCTGTCTCCTCCAATGTGTTGTAATGCTGGGACTGCGGTTCTCTCCTCTCTTCCGCCACAAATGAAATTACACCTAAAACAAACAGGCAGCAGATGTTGTATTAATCGGCAATTTGGTTTTAAAAGAGGGGCCGCCAGCCAGCCTCGTGTAGGACACCTGCAGGGGTTCGAGGCGAACAAGCTCGCGCCACGGCTGAAGGCCTCCAATTAAAATGGATCACGCCTGGCAATTGCCGGGGCGGTGGTCTGCTACGAGGGGGGGTGGGGTACAGCTCCCTGGGGCCCCGGTTCATTTTCCCCATGCTCCTATCAGAGACTCTGGGTTTCGGCACCATGCTAGAGTCTGGTTTCTATCTTTTGCGGTTTCTGTAGCCAAGTTGTTGATGTTGTTGGTGGCCCCCCTCTCATTGGTTGGTATGGCGAGGAGGTCGGGAATTGTAGTTTCGCGTCTCAGAATAGGGTTATTACCGGGAATTCAGCCTAATAGTATCGACCTTCTCATGCACTCTCTGGGGTATGCCATCGCTACCGGCGGCTCCATGGTGCAAGGGATAGTGCAACGGATTAGAGGTTGCGAGCATTTAGAGACGTGGACGTGTTCCGGCAGAGTCGCTGGTCTTATGCTGGCAAACTGAGCGGAAGGAATTCAGGCATGACCCTGTCGTTTAAGTGCTGCGCTGGGATAAAGGGATGTCCGCCACATTTACGGACGGGTGCGTGAGACAGAAGGGCGTTCCAAATGTTTAGAATAGGCAAACTCTCGGGAATGTTGCGCAGAATCGGGCGGAACTGAGCGGGAGGGGGGACGAATGTCTGGCTTCCCGGGGTGAGGTCAGCTGTTGCTAATCGACGCAAAAGTTTTGGTGGCCTGGTTTCGGGTCGGGCAAGTGTTTGGCTGCATCGGGAACAGTGCTGGTTCTGGTGCGGGACAGGATGGATGGGATTTACGATGGTTTGAGGGGTGACACCGAATCCCCCTCCTCTGCTTTGTGTGTAGTTGTGACATGGCTCTTTAAGTTTCCCAGGATGTGCGTCCGGCGACTTAAGGTCGGGTGCGTGGACGGGACAGCCCAGATGTGTTGGGGGTGCACCTGTCACCATCTTGGTTTTTTTCGGAGTGGTTAGGCCGTTTCCTCTCGCACCCAGCTGTGCCACGGAGTGGTTTTATTACATGAATGGGTCTACCTTTGTGGTGCTACTCTGTTATCGGTTAGCAGGATTGCATAACGGTGCTAGGGTGTCTCGAATACGTGGCGCGGCCCCCCGTTGTGGTCAGTATGCGAAAGCCCCACCCGCCCACACGTGGGCCGGTCTGTGTCCCTGTCGAACCAACAATTTTAGTGGTGCTCCGAGACCACTGCATCTATGGGTTTTCCCACACCATGGTATGGCCTGGCACCACCACGGTCCGACCTCCCTTCTCACACCCTTCCTGCCGACTGCGAATGTTTTCCACCGAGATTGAGGCGTAAGGGCCTGAGCTGACTTCAGGGGTAAGGCCGCTTGAGCAGGCGAGGAGGCGTGATGATGGTTGACCGAGTGTGCGTTAGGAACGGATGTGGCATTGCGATAGGTGGGCGCTGCACCCGTATGTGGGCGCGGTGGTAATGGTGGCACACTGCAGTGATGGCAGAAGGGGCTGCAAGGGATTAGACATGCCTGTATGCACCAAAGAGGTGTTGGGAGTGACCACCTTAAGTCTAGGTTTAAGAAGAATTTTGGGACTATTTTCTGTCTTTTTCCGTTGTGGCCTAATATAATTGGTGGGGACATGTGCAACATTGTTCGAGAGCGGTTGAGTGAATAATTATGGTACATTGCGAGAATGTACCGGTGAGTAGGGGGCAAGCTTGTACTGTTCGACCTTGGACTGCTTCTGTTTCGATCATCTCTGTAAGGCTGTCTGCCTATAAGCGTGAGGCGCTAGGCGCTGGCCCCTTGCTATATTTGTTATTATTACCAGGAGAAGGGTACTTAGAGTTGGTTTCGATTACCCAACGCCGCATCGGGTGTGACGAATTTGACTCGCACATAGGCAGAGGCCGTGCCCATGAGTTTTGTGAGCATCGACAATGCCTGTCCTTGCGGGGTGTGGGGCGCCTGCTGCTCGTTCTGCACGAATGTTTCACGGTGGGGTCCTTGCCCGGAGCAGATGAAAGAATTAGGGGACCGTTACCGATGATTAGCAATGCTAGGCCGGCCTTGGATATACACAACAGCTGTTGATGGCGGCCCGCAGAGACAGACCTCAATACTTGGAGATGCGAATCGTTTTGCATGTACTTTTGGTAATACAGTTGCGCTTGTATATAGTTGCATCCCCCATGGTTTCTAGAAGAGAGGTATTATAGTTGGTGAAGCATCAATTCAAACCGAGAATGTGATGCCTGCACACATGTGTACAGGATCATTTAGCACATGATTAGAAAAGCAATGTGAGCCGATGTTGAGCACCAAGTTTAGGGGAGAGGACTTCCGACTTTGGTGCTGTAGACCAGGATTCGAGCCTTGGGGTCGTGTCCACATCCTGAAATTCTGGGCAAATCACTTCATCTCCCCATGCCTGAAGAATGTGTAATGTAAATACAGTGCTCATGTATGCGCTACAACTCCCGCGGGTCGAGTTTGCGTAATATAAAAATGCTTCCACCGCGGCTCTCCACTATGAGGAAAGTGCAAATGGGAGTTTTAACGGAATCTCATGAGTGAGTAATACACTCTCTTGGGGACTCAATGCCGGTCAGAGCAGGAAATGCCCCTACGAACATGATAAGCACAGAATGCGGCAGGCACAAATTAAGCCATACTGCGGGTCCGATTCACTGTTTGCAGGGCTGTAAGGGGATGCTGGGGCATAGGGGACACCACGGGCTTGTCCCAGCCTCCATCCACCTCTCAGGTGTATCTGTTGTGGTGCCGAATGCGCTATGGCCGCCACAGCTTGGGGTGGGATGAAAAAACGGGAGGGTCTCTCAAAGGGGAGATGGCCAATACAATTAAGGGTGTGGCCTAAAAAAAAACACAAAAAATTGGTGCTTAGCATAGTGTGCCACCTGTGTGAATTTTACTTTTTCGGTCATTGCACATTGATACATGATACAACAAGTAATAGCATACCCACAACAAGTCAGGACTATTGGCTTTGTCAATGGTTGCTAGTTGCATAGGATACATAGGTAGCAAATAGGGCCTGTATATAATATTGGAAAAGCTTCCATTTAGAGCCCTTGTGACACCAGGCAGTGTTGCTGCTCCCGAGTTTCGCAAAGTGAAGGGAGGCCCAGCGAGAATATGACTCTAGAGGTTCCCCTTCCCCCAACAAAGCTCACCTGGCTTGAACTTCTCCACCAGTGTGAGGAGAGCAGTGTGAGCATGCGCACATGTGTGCCTGCTAGCTCTGCCACCTGGGAAATATCAGGCTGCGGTGAGTGCAGGCACCAAGCAGACCCTGAAGGAGACCTGTTTTTAAGCCCCCCTTTAAAGCAACTGCCTGTTCTCAAGACTCGGTGCGACCCGGCCCTCTTAAGCCCTGCTTCCAGCCATGGCAATATACTGGCAGTAAGAAATACAAGCATTGCTTCGGAGCTCCCCTCTGGGGGTGTTTTAGGCACCGGGTGGCACCGTTCAACTGTTTGTTTCACACTCCGTTCATGGTGTGCTGGAAGTTTGGCAGGTGGAGCCTACAATGATCCAAGTGTGGTAACCGCAGCCTCAAAGAAAACTAAATAAAAAATAAACCAAAAAATACGCCAAAACTGATGTGTGAATTCAACACTAAAATTTTTAACTCGTAAGGTAGAGACACTAATCCAAACCTGAGATGTTGCCAGCAAATAGCGATTTATTCATTTAGTTTGAGAAAGTTTAGTTTCAAACAAATATTTACATTTTATACAAAACTACACCATTATATCATACAACACTCGATCAACTCGTCATCCATATCACAATCACACGAAATCAGACATCCATAAGTGCACCAAATTAAGAAATTGTCACAAGAAAAAAGAACGTGGTAATAGAAAGAAAGAGACAAAAGGCTGCTCAAACAATATACATCTGTAATATACCATCTATCTATCCGAGTGTTGTATGATATAATGGTGTAGTTTTGTATAAAATGTAAATATTTGTTTGAAACTAAACTTTCTCAAACTAAATGAATAAATCGCTATTTGCTGGCAACATCTCAGGTTTGGATTAGTGTCTCTACCTTACGAGTTAAAAATGTTAGTGTTGAATTCACACATCAGTTTTGGCGTATTTTTTGGTTTATTTTGTACAAGTGCTCAGCCTAACTGATTAAGAGCCAACTCTTCGTTGTTCATATATATATCAAAGAAAACTAAGGCATGCATGATCGGGTAGGCCCCGAAGTGTGGCTGCACCATTACAGGATACTAACAATAAAGCACTAATGCATATAAGAAGAAGAATGGCACACAGTTTTAATACAGAAACAAGATGGTACGGGGTGATGGCACAATGCATATGAATGCCCAAATGGGGTGGCGCTGGGTAGCATTTCGGTCCTTGGGACCCGCTGCATTAACATTTAACTTTGCGATGGCACAGTAAAGGCAAGGGTAACTCTAGGGCCATGGTCACGTTGGCTGAAGAGTGCAGGACGCTTAGGGCTCGCAATGAGTCACTGAGCAAATACCACTTACTCGGTAGGTTGGAGCACTGCATGCATTGTCCTCTCCCTATGGTAGGGATAGAATAGCATTAGTCCCCCATAGTGAATGCAGATTCAGGGATAGTGCCCAGCTGACTAGGGCACCCACTGTAGGGGTCCGTGCTGGGTCTCATGGCCCATGTTCATACCCCGGCAGCTCCACCAAGCATTTAATCCTGCCAGGGACGATAAAGGAGGACAGTTGAGCTAGTTATCAATAACTCCCTGAGAATCAGGTTACCTTCCGGGTTGAAGTAGTGCAGAAATACACGTGTTAAGTTGGCAGAGTCAAGGTCAATCTCATTTGGCCAAACTTACCTCCTCCGGTGGCAACGACAGGGAACACATAGAGTGTAGCACCTGTCAGACACACCACTGGGGATAACAGCTTAAATGCTAGGGACCACAATACATCCATACCTGGTTGTGTATCCAGGTTAAGGGGCGGCAGAGTGACACTCTGGTGTGGGATGTGGTCAGCCAGCTGGCAGGCCATCTAGACGAAGGTTTCTAGCTCGGCCAGTCGAAGTAAGGGTTCAAGTGCCAGAAGACTAGATTGGATACAATCTCACAGGTCTGACCAAAAGAGGCTTGTGTTCGACCTCCTGGCCACAGGTTCAGAGCCGGGGAGGTCCAATTAGCATTTCATCCTTCAGAAGTCTATATAACAAGCACCAGTGAGTGGTAACAACAACCGTGTTAGTCAGCGCCAAGATTCCATGGGGTGAAGGTATTCACAATCAGTCAGAAAAGGAAATTTGAAAGATTTTGTTCCACCATCCCGGGAGCTTTATGGAAGGGTGCAGTTTTTCAGCGGTCTAGGGAGATGTGGTGGGGCACAATTGAGGATATTAACAGTACAGTTGGCACTTCTGTTCAGAAGAGGGCAGGGATAGTTTCTCATGTTTTTCTCCCTGTCCTTATCCCCATATACTTTGGCTAACCTTTTGGCCCGCTGAGATAGCGTTGCAAAGTTGATATGGAATACATACGCTGGGTGAGGGACGCCAGCATGGCAACAAGGCAGCTTCGTGCAGATGACGAAGGGGGGTGCCAGGCAATTAGGACATGTCGGTTCAACCTTGTCTGGTTTAGGCGAGGTGGGCACCAAGCAGCCTGGTAGGGCACAAGATAGCGTAAATTCACTTCATGTCCACATGTCTTGACTGGTGCAGCACCTCGTCATGTGGCTGTACCCTCATACTGGGCATCATCCAGGTAGGGGGCACAATAGGGCTTAGTCACCACAAAAGGATATGCACAAGCTGGCATGGGGTGTTCAGGGCCGCATCACACAGAACTGAGGGTGTTGTATTGGGTACACTCACTGCCTGTGCATTTTGCTTTGGCCAGTTTGTTTCACCTCCGCATAGGGAAGAGATGTGGGGGACCTAATTGCTCACAGCATGGCACACTAAGGTGGGCGCTAACCGGGTTGTTACCCATTAAATGTTTAATAATATGCTGTGGGGCACCTGCAGGAGTGTGGGATGCTCCCTGATTGCCTTGGAATTGAGGGTTAGTAGCACTCACCTCCCCCATGGCCACGAGGCTTTCAGCTGTATGGCCACAGGTTCTAGGAGGTCTAGGGGGAATTGCCGCGCAATGCTTGTACAGTGTCACATACCATTAAGGGCATGTTGCTACTAAATTTGACCCAAAGTGTTGTAGTCTTACTAGGTTGGGACAATAATTGAAGGCACAAATAGGCCACAGAGCAGGATCCCTTAGCGTAGTATATGCCGGCTGCATCACCTACACCAAGGAAGCAAGCATGCCTGTCAAGTGTTGGGCTAGATCCATACTCGGCAGGATGAGGGATGTGGAAGTGATTGCCCCCCTTAGCAGCTGACTATTGCACAGGAGGATGGTGGGTGATTCAGGGGACACAGGGGGTGTCGGCAATGCTAAGACTGGGTAGGAAGTTTCTCATCACCATCCAGAAGGGTGTCATGTGGCAAGAACCAGTAAATAGGTTAACCCATGGGTGCCCTTGGCCTTGCGGTTTAGATCTGTTCAAAGGGTGAGATAAGTTAGGTACCTAATGCTTACAACATAGCACAGTAAGGCAGGTGGCCTTGTATGGTGATCCAGCAAATGGGTCACATATACTGTCTATGTAGTGACAAAGGGCCCCGGGGGCACGCGCGCTTCAATATAACACAGTGCTACAACCAGAAAAGTGGCAAGTGGCAACAACCAGTAAATAGGTAAGGGGTACCTCTATGGCCTTACAGCTGTGGGAAGCCTACCTCAAGTTTGAGGTACACCCAGGTAGGATTGGGGGCTTTTCAAGGTCCTCATGACCACTATGGCACGCCAAGCGGACTGTCCAAGGTCACCCTGTGCTGCCGTACCAAGAAATGGAGAAGCAAGGTATCAAGCACGAAAGATTATGTAAGCGAGCTTGTGGCTTGTCCAGTGTGCTACAAGAATTTAAATTCATCAGGGCAGGTTATATTCCACCCCCGGGGCTACTCAGTGTGTACAGGTGAAGCGCCCGACCCCCTATTCGGGAATAGGCCAGGGACGGGGTAAGCAGGACTTAGTCAGTCCTTAGAGATAGGCACCATATGGCCGGCAGTGGGCACGGCATAATTCAGACATACTGTGGGTCGGTAGGCCCAGGGGGATCCACCACAGAAGAAGCTGATTTGGCGATCGTGGGCTGCTGCCCCCTTAGATGTGGGGCACAGGTGTTCAAGACACACCGTGCAGCCAGGTGCGACCAGCAAATTCAGGGGGCCATATGAACCATACGGCCTGAAGCTGCCCCGCCCGAGTGGCACGGGGCAGAGTCATGTAAAGCGACGGAACTCTCCAATGGGAGAATTAGCTCTTGGCACAAGTTCACTTGCCTGAAAGGCCTCCGTCAGCGACACTGGCGGTCTAACGTCAAAGGTGACTGGGATATAGATTGGGTCTCCTGCCCATTTTTGGCAGGGGGCCTGGATATGAGAAGTTGCAGGTGAGAACGGAGCTGTTTTGGTGGGGGGCCCTGTCAGCGACGGTGGCCGCCGCCAGAGCTGTGGCGGAGTTACAGGGCGATCTGGAAGCAATTGGGAACAGAAGAATACCTCTGCACGGCACATAGGGGTGCCAGAGCCCAGGAGCCTCAGAAGAGGTTCCTGTAAACCGTGTCGGCGCCCCGTTTGTCCTTCGGACAGTTGTAGGGCTGAACAACCGGGGGCTTGCCTTGCTCCGCTCCGCCCTGAAAGGGGCGTGAGTAATAAGTGTCACGTGATCTGGGAGGAGGATCACCAGAAGGGGCAGCACAGATGGGGTTCGCCCCAGTGCTGCTTGGCTCATCAGGCGGGCAGGTGGCGAGTATGCTGCCTGCCCTTGGATCGCCCGTAAAATAACCCACCATATTACATAACGTTGTATGTAATAAACCTGCAGCAGCTTTTCCCAGTAACAAATTTGTGTGGTGTGTATTTATTTGCATGCATGCTAGGTGCTTGGGGGTGGGGAGTGTCGCCATGACAGTACTATGCCCAGGATCACAGGATGTTTGAGCCTCAGTCAGAGTCAAACCCGGTTCCCCAGCATCAAAGTCGGCCGCTCAGAATGAGGGACAGATATTGACCTTTGGCCAAATTAGGAATTGCATTCCTAGTAATTCTGTTTCTAAACATACGCTTGAGGCTTCCTTGAACTACAGTATGCTGCGTGTCTCTATCGATGCCCTTTGCCATGAACTACCACTTCTACAGAACCACTAACCCTTTTCACGTGTAGACCTGGAAATACAGATGTACACTCTGGTGGTATGGAATGTTCATCCGTGAACATAGGCAGTTCGCCATGTCTGTGTCTTATTAATTGTATGATACCGTATACAATGGGATGCTGTCTGATTAAAAGTACATTCAATACTAAAAATACGAACGGCTGAAAGAGCCGTAATGAAGAGATGCAGCCTTGTATGTTCATTGTTGAACCTTTAGTAGTAAGCCGAACTATCACGTAGTACGAACACCTATAAAAAAACAACTCACAAAATCCAGCTATTTTGATTTTTTCTTTTGTTCGGGAAATATAAGTACTGAAGATAAAGTTATTTTTTGAGGAGATGCATACTTTGTACATTTGAAGCACTGAGTAAGATTCTTCTTAATCGTTTCCACAAAATACCGAGATGGGGGTGGGATGATGTGCTCTACTGAGTATGTTTGAACAAGGGGACCTGTACAATTCTGTGCCGTACATGGTCAAACCCGCCGGTTGCAGCTCAGACCTCTTCGTGTAATAGACGTCTATAGTGCGCACCGAATCCATGCACAGAGCTCGGGCCGATCTCAGGTTTGTTCTCCTGTTCTTTTATTCTGCAAACACATCTCCTTTAATTAAAATGACATTTCTTGAACTCTTCTACTCGACATTGCACTGTGTTGTACAACTAAGAGTAGGACAAAAAGAGAGCGTACGTTTACCCGCTCAGAACCGCTCAGTTTTGAGGTATATTTTTTCTCTCAGCAAGGTATCTTTCTTGGGTGTAACTTTACATTAACACAAGATTGATTTATTTCACGGAAAAGCGGGTCTTGTTCTTGGCTCAGTCTGCTTACGTAAACAGAGCTCTAGATGCCTTTAAGCATCTTATTTGTTAAAATATCCATTTACCATTACCATTTCCAAGCTTTATTTCGATCATTGTAGACCATAAAAGCAAAAAATAACAATGCAAACCAGTGAATTTGGACAATAAGAACCTCAGTGAACATTACAGAATATAGCCATGTACAATCAATTAGACAAATTTCATAGCAGTTGAAAAAAGCATAAAAATTTAAGAAGCAGTTAAAACAGTGATTTCATGAGTTGATAAGGTCGAAAGCAGTAGGAAATAGGAAGGGAACATTTAGTGTATACACGAGGAGTATAAAAACTTACGGCGCCTGAGCCACATAGAGTTAAGGAAATGGGACACAGCAAATACAATCGGCAAATACAATCGGGGGGATGAAATATCCAGTTTTAGGTTTTGTACACCAGAAGGATCCGTATCGATGTCAGCCTCGCAGTTACTTCACTCTAATCAAGAAGCCAAGATGCATAATAAAGCACACGTGCAAGAAAACAAAATGGAAACCCCTGAAAGCAGCCTTCAGCAGAAGTTATGAAATAAATACTATTTCCTGTCATCTGGAATAAAGAGGGGTAAAAAATGAACTGAAGGCACGATGAAAATGAATAATATTTTCAATATTCCGGCAACCAGAGCTGTTGATAAACTGGGGCCCCCATATTTCTCTTTTAAAATCAATCAATCCCTCCTCCTAGAGCTGTACCCACTATTTACATGGTATATAATGGAAAATTGCTTACATGTTTAGTATATTTTTTTGGTCTGCTGGTTAGCAATAGTTTAATAACACATCTGGAAAGCATAAAACGGTAGACTTAATACAATGAGAGCCCTTTCAATGTTTTTTTAAAGACGGCCATTCATTTATGATTGACAAGGTGAATTCAGCATCTTGGGT
Source organism: Lissotriton helveticus (assembly GCF_964261635.1). Lineage (NCBI taxonomy): Eukaryota > Metazoa > Chordata > Amphibia > Caudata > Salamandridae > Lissotriton > Lissotriton helveticus. The sequence goes on along the minus strand of NC_136062.1, from coordinate 200,685,879 downwards.
GAAGATATATGTTGAAACCATTAGTTAACCAGACCCGCCTGTCTGTGATGATTTTCTAAAGCCCTCCTTGACATAGAACATAAATTGTATTATAAAAAATCAATTAATTTAGTTTACTCACATACCAAAATAAAAACACTTGGTTGTAGCTTCTTCTTGTTACTGCTTCGTCTCTTAAGTTTTTCAACTTTGAAAACTAGCACTTTTTGTAATGTTTTCTGCAAACGAGTCCATGTAAAGGCCAAATTAGGTTTCTACCATTTTTTTAATGTTTCATTTCACAAGTTGAACGCTTTCAAATAGGCAAGCGAGATTCTTTGTCCACATTGTATTGATCCTTCGCCAATAAGGGGAGACTTGGAATCAGCTGAATGAGATTGGGGCCTCCTTGCTTAGTCCAGTGGAAGGCCCTCAGAATTGCACAAACACAAATTTCTGCCATTTTAAACCCCTTGAACAACCTCTTAAAACCACGACTGCCAACGCGTAAGGCCAACACTATACAATACCAGTCTGAACCTCACTGATAACAAGTAATTTGGAACAGTACAAGACTTTAGGTTTCATCGTGCCTTCTGGGCTCACCTTCTAAAATGTAAGTGTCAAGAACAAGGTACAATAAGCATTAGCATAGCCAATAGGTCCCGCCTTTGGGACCTTATACGTTTCTAACCATGCAACAGTTAATGTTGTTGCACCAAGGATATTGTGCTGCATAACTAAATACTTATAAGGTCCCAAAAGCGAGACCTATTTGCTATGCCAATGCTTGTTTACATTGTTTGGCACTCAGAAGCAAACCAATGCTGTTCTGCACTACAAAATACCCCTAAAGTAAACAACGGCCATTCCTTTCAGCACTATATTCGACGGATGCTTGGAAATGCACATGCATAAATAGAAGAATTTCATTTGTGAACAGGTATTTTCAGTCCTTTTTTCCCTTTAAGGATAGCTGAGCAGACAAGCAATGTGTTGAAAGTAAGAGAGGCATTCAGCACATGCCATGTTTCTGTATATCAGAAAACTGTTCAGATTAACTGATAAGAGATTACATGGCGATGACCGGGCCCTGAAATAATTTGTGGAGCAAATACAATATTTGTGATGCAGCAGTGTTTGTTGATACGCCAAGTGGTGAATGGCAAAAGACAGATAGACGAACTCCTGCCTTAAATGAGGTTTTAGGAAAAACATATTTTCAGTCGAGTAATACAAAGTTGAAATGATACAACCATTGGGCTCACATATGTTCGGTATGATAGTAATTGGAATCACAGGTAAATGGTAAATGGTTCACACAATTCGAAAAAAAAAGATTTTATGCATGTAAGAGCGCTATTTAAATTCAGGCTACTGTTAAGGATGTAGCATCATTAATGGACTGTATCATTACAGCAAGTTGGTTACAGTTTAGTATACGCAGTGTCTAGACGCTGCTGTTTCTACAACAGAGGACTGCTGTGTACCAGGAGGAACTGCCGTTTTGGACTGCTGGATCTGTGCCAAGTGTCCCTGTGTGCCTGCCTGACTGTGCCCTTTCCTATGCTCCAGGGATGGGTGGGCTGGCGAACAAAATAAAACACTCATCATCACAATATTGAGACACAATATTTAATTGTTAATGACACCATGCAGTGCAACCGAAATTAGCAGCAGTGCTACAGGCAGATACTTATTTTTTTATTAGCTGAATCTAAGTTAAAAGGTAAGATTATGGATGAATGATGCTTTGGCCCACAGCTGGGCAATGCCATCTGGAGCAGTGTTGGTGTCTCTTCCGGTGCAACAAAGGAGACTCGGAAAAAAGTGACGTTTTTGTGTTTTTTTAATGCATGGGACCGTCTTGTTTATGACTCGCATGGGGCTGGGTCATCTTATCCAGAGCAGTACTATTCTCTTCTGGTGTGCAGGAGAGACAAGCACTTTAACACCTGTCCGAGCCATAGAAAACAATGTAATAACAAGCATTTACAATGCAACGGTTTCGCCTTTGGAAAAGTTAGAGCTATTAGCAATGTAAATGACAATGGCATTTATTTATCTGTTTTCAAAACCAACACATAAATACAAATTTTGTCATTTACAATGCCAATAGCTCAAACTTTTCCAAAGGCGAAACCTTTGCATTGTAAATGCTTGTTTACTATGGCAGGCCTAACTGTCCTATGTAGAAAACAAGAGTACACATTAAAATCCCAAAACTGTATTTCGGGAATGAAACAAACTGAAAAAATAAGTAACAACTATTTTAAGAGTTAATAAAAATCCGATTCAATGGTGAAGTCGGATTTTTTAATAAATATTAAGGGAGTAACTTTAAAAAGTTACCTTTTCACTAGCCGATGTGCCTGGTGGCTAAAATTGCATTTACTCTCATTCTTCTGCATGCCAGTAATTAACATTTGAATAGGTGTGAACTGCTTTCTAAGGAAAAACAATAGGCTGACCTGACTGAGCAGAGAGGACTCCTCTGAACCTCACTGAATATGCAGGATGGGGGCTTTGAGCATCCTTGTTGACATTACAGTTTCAAATCATGCTGGAGTGTCAAATAATGCTCTCCTGGGTTTAGTGATTCAGAACACACCTGAAAGGCTGAGAAGAGGATGTCAAGATAGTTCTTGTGTGTACACTGTTTGGTTGCTGAAGCACCTGCCTTGCACACCAGACTTCTGTCTCTGGGTTTTACATATAACACTGAGGCAAACTTGAAATGAAGGGGAACAGGATGACAAAACAATGTATGTGTAGCCACTGTCTGGTTCCTGAAAATTTCTACTTTTGTTCTACCAGTCTTCTATATGGGTTTATGTAGGTAGAGTGGCAGCCCCAAATTGGATTGGATTGTTATATGTGGGAGGAGACTAGTATTACCATAGCACAGTCCCAAAACACAGTGCACCCTCTGCCAACCTTCGGACCCCAAATTTAGTGGACAGTAACTTTCGCCATCTTGAAAATGCCCAAAGTGGGTAGGGTTGGTATTAGAAACATTTACCCCATTGATTAGGTTGCACCTAGGAGTCATTTCCAATCACCGTCTCATGCCAGACAAATGTGGCATCTCCAGGCACCCATTTCTGAACGCTCCTAGACATGAGGAAGATCAGAAGAGGACTGAACCTGGTGTCTGCAACTTAAGAAGAGCCCTAAAGGACAAGACCGGCTCTCTCTTTCACTCAGGACAAAGACGTGGACTCTAAGGGTCATAAGCCTGACTTCCTGTTCAAGTTACTGGGAAACAACAATCTGCAACTGCACAGCTGATCAGAGGCTGCTGAACCTACACTGGACGTTACTCGCTGTCGGACACCCTGCGAGTCTCTAAGTGCATTCCCTGAGGTCCAGGGAAGTTTAAGACTTTACTCCTGTAGTATATTGGGAAGTCAAAAGGTAAAATCTTTGACCAGGCTGAACCTGGTTGGTGTATCTGACCTGTACTCCATCGATGTCTGCGTTAAATTGTGCCTAAATTCTGTTCCATAGCAACCAGTAACTGTCATTGGCATTTTATGTCTCTTGGCGCTATTCCTACTTTAAAAAAATTTAATTAATGTCTCAGGTTCCTCCTATTGGATTTTTGACATTTTATTGTCATTGTTACTATTATATGTTGCTCTATTTCGCTGATTCGGTTGGGATTTTTATTGTTTTCTGTTTCAACTTCATTGGTACTGCATAAATATTTTACATATTGCCCCAGGTTTAGCCTGTTGGGCCTGTGCGGTAGTAAAGCAGGGAGCTGAGCTCACGTTAATTTAGTGACTTTGAGGTTCCCCCTGGCAAACGTTATGATTATCCCTTGATGTTGGTAGCCACACATCCCACCTCATGCAGCTCAACGAATGTTACCCTTATAACCTAGATAGAAGAAGAGAGGATGATTCTTGAAAGCCATCCTTAACCAAGCCCCACCACCTTTCCTGCCTTCCTTCCCCATCCTGTGACTATACTTTCTGCTTTCAGCCAATTCAGACGAGCAGACCTGTGCTGCCAAGCCACTCGAGAGCCCTATCAGTCTGGCCTGGAATGCCTTTATGACATAACAACAGTGGGTAACAACTTTTGTTATCAACTGGTTCTACGGGGCATGACAGTGGGTGACCAGATTTAGAATCTGGTGCAAACAATATCCATGGCAATATAGCCTACCACAGTGACAGCAGCACCATCCAGAACACCGTCCTGCTCCGAATAGGAATATTGGAGGGGCCACTGCCCTTCAGCACTCAACCACACAGTTCAAGCCCTTGACCTCTATTTATAGGTCTGACTGTCTCATCTTGTCCCACCACTAAATCGATTTCAGCATTTTCTCAATCCGATAATCCGACTTAAGCACCCTTTCTTTACAGATAACATTTTTCCAATGTTGTTCCCCTTCTTTTACTACGCACAGGGCTCCTGAAGCCACTAAATTAAGTCTACATGGTCCTGTCCGATGCTTTCCCTTTGCATGTTTGGCTCACAGCCTTCTTCATCTTGCCTGCCTAACAGGACCGGCATCCTCCCTTGGACACCTGTCTAGATCACCTTGGGTCTAAATCTTATCTTTTTCACCCTTACATTTCAAACGCCTGGTATGCCTGAATGTGTGCACTATCCCCAGATAACCCCGTACCGCGTTATCCCTTTGCTGAGACCTGCCTCCCCACCACACCTTCTTACCACAGAAAGCACTTGAAGCTGTCGGGGCCCACTAGAGAGTTAGTCTCCGAGGTTAGTCTCTGTCTTGCTTCTCTTAGGTGGAGCACGGTGTACAGTGACGCGTCACCCTCTTCCTGTCATGGAGATAAACAGAAGACAGTGGCCGGTGTCGTACAATAATTAGTACTCCTTGAAATCAGCGTAACCCCTGCTCCACGACTGCCTTCCAGACTCCTCCCTCCTCTTGCACTATTGGCTCTTCGTTCATAGTCCCGCCTCCTCGTGTAGAACAGCTTCTCGGCCCTCCCCTCTTCTCTGCACAAATAGACCCGAGAAGCTGCACGCCGATCTGATTTGTCGGCAGCAAGATCTTTATGCAAGAGCACCCGTCACTTAACAGAAAGAAGTCATTAATATCAATGTCCAGTATCCCAAGTCACCTTGCTTGAGGTATCCTGTGAAACCACCAATGAAGTCGCTAAGCTACAAAAATCGGCATAGCACCCTCTTTGAAGACTGGACTCCTTACGAAAACTGGACGTCCTATTTTTAAAGAGTGGAGAGTTTGGGGAATAGTACATTTATGGCATGCTTATTACCGATTGACTAAGATTTGCCAAAGAGTACGTCGGTTTCCTAAAGGTGAACGGGGCGGGGCAGTTACCGATCTGTTGCAAAAAACCTCCCCCCTCCCCCTGCCCAGGGCTCGGATGCTGCTGGCAGCAGCCTCTCTCCTCCTTCCTGGACTCGTGACGGTGCCTTCAGCCCTTGTGCTCCTTTCTACGCTCCAACATTAGCGACGCACGAGGGAGGGCAGAAAACTAACACGGCTTCCGAAACAAGTCAGGTCCCGGGCCGCGCTGTGATTGGCTGACGTCACGGGGGTGTCCCGGGCCGGCAGCCAATCACAGCGCGGCCCGGGAATGACGTCACGGGGGTGTCCCGGGCCGGCAGCCAATCGCAGCGCGGCCCGGGACAAAGGGGCGGGGCTTAAAAAAAGCACCAGAAACGCCCCCGAATCGCGTTTTCGAGAGAAAGCGCGATTGACAGCCTCTGCCTCCCAATGGCTAGCCTCCATTTATGGAGCTAGCCAATGATAGGCAGAGGCGGGTCATCACCCCAGATAGAACTCAAGAGGTTTTGCTAGCACATGCGTACTTCGTACGCATGGCTAAGGCAAAACCTAAAAATAAACATGCCCTGCAGCAGAAGTGGTAAAGCCCAAGCAGTGTGTCACAAATACATACAGCTTGGGTCAACCACAGTGAATTTTAGTGGCAGGATTCCCTGCAACCGAGTGCACACATGCCACAGGTGCTATTTATTCTCAGACTACTTTCCCGAAACTCCAAGCACCCCACTTCTGGTCTTAGAAGGCACTTACTGATGCTGCTATAGCCATGCTGTTAGGTTCTGACACTTGCCCCCTTTCAACAGAATGTTGGCGGTCATCTTTACTGGGCATTCGAGCACTGTCACGTGACCACCACAAGGTAATGGTAGCAAAGTTTAATTGCAGCCATCCATTATATGTGTAAATCTGGCGGCCATTTTGAAAAGGCAAACATAACATATATTTGCACAGCACTTGAGCTTGGATGATATAATTTTTCAAATCTTATGAAATGGTAGGTGTTTAGTAAGTACTATATTGCACAATATTATACACATTTGCTTGTTCAAATAGAAACTACATAGGGGCAAATTCCAACTGAGAAATGTTAATAACCAACGCAAGAATGCCTTCATGTTTTTTCTAGCTTTGGTTATTAACATTTCTCAGTTGAAATTTGCCTGTGTGTAGTTTCTAATGGAACATGTTTGCATAACAAGCAAATATATATAATATTGTGCTGTCCCCAGAGGGTGAGGTTGTGGCTCAGCGGTCAGAGCTGCAGACTTTGGAGCTGGGGACCAGTGTTGGAGCCTTGGCTCTACATTCTATGATTTGTAGCCAATCACTTAATCTACTAATTTAAATTTAAATAACCCAGCGATCTCGGAGGGGCGGTCAAGCTATATTGGGGGTAGGGAGAGACAAAGAAAAATGAAACAAATATTTGAAAAACACAATCTCGGAGGGGCGGTCAAGCAGTGTTGGAGGTAGGGAGAGACAAAGTAAAAGGAAATAAGAGCGACAGAAGCAGACAGCAAATTAAGTAGCGTTGGGCTGAAAGAATCAATAAAAAAAGAGTTCTCTCAAACAGGAGATAAAGAAAGCAAGTTTATCTATACTGTACTTTACCGGTGCTCCTCAGCGTTGAAAGGAAGTGAGTTGTCAGCTGCAGGAATGAGACAGGAGGCTGCCAAGAAGAGTTATGCTGTAATGCACCAACGGTAAGCAGAAGGTGGGAATAGAGTGGTTTTATTGATAAAAGCAGGTATTGCAGACAGCACGTACGCGCTGACAGGCTCGACCTACAAATGCAAAAAATGCTTGTAATATATAAGCACTGTTCATCAAAATCATATTCTTAATATATACTAGAATGATCCTCAAACATATTATTAAACTGATATTACATCCATCCATGGAAGCCTATGGAAAAGGCAGACAGGGTGGATGCACAAAATGGCTGCCAGACACTTGGTCAAACAACAACAGCAAGCAGGAGGCATGGGAAACAAAGAATAAGTGCAAGCTTATGGCAAAGGCACACAGGCTGGATGCACAAAGTGTCTGCCAGCCAGTACCACATTGTCAAACAACAACAGCGAGCAAGGACACATGGGGAACAAAGAAAGCATGCAAGCCTATGGCAAAGGCACACCGGGTGGATGCACAAAATGGCTGTCAGCTGCATGGTCACAACACGACAGCAAGCAAGAAGGCATGGGGGTGTCAAGAACACACTAACTGCATACACAAAATGGCTGCCAGCCACATGGTCAAACACCAGCAGCAAGCAAAGAGGCATGGGGAACAGAGAAAATGTTCAAGACTATGGTAAAGGTACACTGGCTGGATGCACAAAATAGCTGCCAGCCACATGGTCAATCAACAGCAGCATGCGAGGCACACAGGGTGGATGCACAAAATAGTTGCTAGGCACATGGGTAAACAACAGCAAGGAGGAGGCATGGGGAACAAAAAACACATGCAAGCCTATGGAAAAGGCACACTGTCTGGATGCACAAAATGGCTCTCAGCCAGTGCCGCATGGTCAAACAACAAATGTGAGCCAGGGGGCATGGGGAACAAAGATCACATGCAAGCCTATGGCAAAGGAACACTGGCTGGATGCACAAAATGGCTGCCAGACAGTGCCACATGGTCAAACAATAACAGTGAGCAAAGAGGCATGGTATATTTGCAGCAGAAAAAGAGAGTGATCCTTCCAGCTCCAAATCCACATGAAAAGTGACAGAAGAGGAGCAAAGTACTGGGAGGAGCATGCTAGGCCTGAAGAGAAAGTTGGAGTCTCTGGGGCACTTCCTTCCTGTCAGAAAGAAAAAGTTAAATAAAAAAGCCAATCCAATTTTTAAAAATGTGTACATTTATGTATGTCTCGAGCACAAAAGTTAATCTAGTGCCTCCATCACAGCGGAAGTTGTGCAAGTGGGCGCAAAGTCTCATACACGCTCACTTGTTGACTAAGAAAATCATGGTACTAGCGACCGCTAAGCGGGAGTTTTTGATTCTGTTCACACTCTTGAGATTTGTGTTTGCGGTCGCTAGTACCATGATTTTCTTAGTCAACAAGTATGTACACATTTTTAAAAATTGGATTGGCTTTTTTATTTAGTTAACCTTCAGCTCAACTTTGGTAGCTATGGCACAGAGCAGCAAGACTTAGCAAAGGAACAATGTGTTAAGTATTTATCAGGACCAAACAACAGAATAAGAAAGTCATCAACAAAGAATGAGACACAAAAACAATTTATAAATAGATCATATTTTGTATGAATTTCTAGAGACCATAATCATTAAAATCCACTGGAGGGTTCCTATGATATAGATTTTAGAACGTGTTATCACTTTTGAATGCAACAGCAAACAAGCATTGGCAAATGTTTAAAAACTTTTGAAAAGTTTGGAAAGGTTAGTGCCAAGTTCCGGCCCAAATTGTGTGGCCAAATCACCATCCCCTTTTGTACCGCTTTTGGCCGCCATAAGTGTGGCAGGGTATGCTCAGACGTGAGTCCCTTGTTCACTTTGCCACTGGATTCAAGCAAGCCGGGCTGAAGACGGCTGGAATGCCAGAAACCGGTCCTCTGAAGCTTGTTTCCCGTCCAGGGAAGACATGGCTTGGCAGTTCGGGCTGGACTGTTCCCATGAGGCACAGGGTCAGGCTGATTTGCATATAGCCATGTCAGAACTGGGGTGGCAGAGTGGGCTAAAGAACGGTGATGGATTATACCCAGATCTTTTGACTGAGTGTGAGTGCTTGATTGATTCGGATGCTCCGTCCATCACCACCCCCTTTTGTACCGCTTTTGGCCGCCATAAGTGTGGCAGGGTATGCTCAGACGTGAGTCCCTTGCTCACTTTGCCACTGGATTCAAGCAAGCCGGGCTGAAGACGGCTGGAATGCCAGAAACCGGTCCTCGGAAGCTTGTTTCCGGTCCAGGGAAGACATGGCTTGGCAGTTCGGGCTGGTCTGTTCCCATGAGGCACAGGGTCAGGCTGATTTGCATATAGCCATGTCAGAACTGGGGTGGCAGAGTGGGCTAAAGAACGGTGATGGATTATACCCAGATCTTTTGACTGGGTGTGAGTGTTTGATTGATTCGGATGCTCCGTCCATCACCACCCCCTTTTGAACCGCTTTTGGCCGCCATAAGTGTGGCAGGGTATGCTCAGACGTGAGTCCCTTGCTCACTTTGCCACTGGATTCAAGCAAGCCGGGCTGAAGACAGCTGGAATGCCAGAAACCGGTCCTCGGAAGCTTGTTTCCGGTCCAGGGAAGACATGGCTTGGCAGTTCGGGCTGGACTGTTCCCATGAGGCACAGGGTCAGGCTGATTTGCATATAGCCATGTCAGAACTGGGGTGGCAGAGTGGGCTAAAGAACGGTGATGGATTATACCCAGATCTTTTGACTGGGTATGAGTGTTTTATTGATTCGGATGCTCCGTCCATCACCACCCCCTTTTGTACCGCAAATTCAGCAGAGGCAGGTCCAGGGGACCAGAAAGGATACTTTGGAGAGCTACCTAGCCACTAGCGCATTTCTGAGGCAAGTTCCAAATTTTACAGGACAACAGCTATAGAAGTCAAAGTAGTGGTCCTGATGCTGAGGGATGCAGGCTTAAAGATGCTCAAGAATCCTCCTGAAGGCAGGGCAGACCAAGGGGGTGCATTCCAGTGAAGTCCTCAGTTCACAGGTGGGGGCTGCTCTGTTCATGGATCTTGGGGTCCTATGAAGTCCTCTGTGAAGGGTTCCAAGGACTGCCGATGCAGTCCTTGCACTTTTGCAACACAGCAGTCAAGCTGCAAATCTATGGTGAAGGCTGATGTTCGCCTTCCGTGATGAATCTGGTCACAAACAACACTCACGAGTTCAGCAGACACAGGTTCACCCTTTGGCTATTTCCAAATTGTTCTTTGGGGTGCCTAGTGTACAGTAGCAGAGATTAGACTTGGGCTCTTTCAACTTTAATGTCTCTAGTGCTAGTCTGTGAGGTCAAACAACTGACCATTGGAGTCACTGCTTCAGACTGGGGTAGAGAATCAACTTTTCCCCAAGCCAGGCAAGACGAACAGGGCTCAAACTCTGCTAGGCCAAAGAGCAGCAGGTGCAGTGGCTCTAGCATCACAGCCTTTCTTTGTGCACTTCCAAAGGGTGCAAAGTGGTCTACTTATCATCCTTCTTCCAAGTCCAGCTAGTACTAATCTCTTGGGTGCCAGGGGTGCCCATTATATCCCAGAAAGTACCATGATGGGACAACACAATCACTAGCCAATGGGCTAGTAGGTCTCCTCCTATCTGGTAATACAGATTTGGTAATGTGTGGCATCTAGCTATCCCAGAGTGCATCCTGCATGCCAAAAACAGCATGGCTGAAGACTTCCTTAAGTGTAAGGTCCTTGATAGCTGACTCTCGGGGATGTGGCTACCACAGACTGCATGCCCACACAAAACTGGGTCTGAAACTGGTATCCCCTTCCTTGGCCCGGGCTCTACATTGTCTAGGGGAAACAAAAGGCTTTCTGCATAGAGGTGTTGTTGCAGCAGCCCTTCAAAGACAGCATCACCTTTGATGCCTGACTTTCAGGCTAACACCCTTTGCAGCCCACCTTGTGGGTAGTGGGTCACAACTATACCACAGCAACAGCCTTTGTTCCTGGCCTGTGAGTCATTCACATGTCTCCCAGGTGAGCAGAACCCTGTCTCAATCCCAGTGCCTCTACAAAGTCACTGGACCAGCTGGGTCAAAGAGTGGCAACTTTTGCAAAAGTGGCCAGCATTAAATTTGACATAAATGTCAACTGCATGATGAAGTAACAACAAATATCTCCTTTATTCTGATACCTTACATGACATGGTTATGTAGTCTCTGTCTGGAGTTAGATGCATTGGAATGCTAACTGTTAAGCCTGCAGTTACCTTATAGGGCTACTACTTAACTGTCCTCAGCAAACAACAGCAGTGTAAGGTTTTGCTATAAAGACATATCCAAACATATAAGTCTATCTTAACAATATACAGCTCTTTGCCTTAGGACTTAATAGGCCGGCCTTAGCGAATACTTACTTTTATAAATATATAAGGGACTTTTGCACTTTGACACTAGTGGTAGTGGCAAAGTTGTGTGTCAGTGCATGCACAGCCTCTTCATTCTGCAATGGCAGCTGAAAGTCGTATTTTCACTTCGGCAAACACACAGTGGCACAACCAGTGCTGCAGCTCTTGTGTCGACAGCCAGCCTTACATGCCCTGGATTTCTGGGCACCCTATACTAGGGACTGATAAGTAAGTCAGCACATGTCAATTGGGGACACCCAATGTAATATACCAATTTGAAATGGAATGAACACTGTCACTGAGGCCTCAGTGCACTTTCAAACTCGAAACCAGCAGATAGTAGTCCAAAATGGGGCAAACCTTTGAGGGAAACCGGCAAAAAGCCTGTTTTCTCACACTTTAGATATTATATGGCTGGTTTAAGTGCTTTACAGTGGATGCTTCACTGTGTAGTTGTTCTAAATGTAAGCAGTGGATAGGGACTGACTAGCTTTTGCAAGTGGTGTTATTTCAATACATGGTTCGTAACTGATGTGTGAAATTGAGGACTCCAAGACGAACATAGTTTCTTGCACATAAGAAACTCCAGCTAGTCTCCAACAGGTCTCCGAGATAACTGCCTGTCACAGCCTCCACTTTAACAATAAACATTCTACTCAGTACTTGTGATCATCGCAGCAGCCGCATACATATTCCTATCGAGCATGTTTGGGGCACAGAGCAGGAAATAACATGCGATTTTTGATATATGGGCGTCGGCCATGTTTAATACTATGAGAATATGGGACACCAACTTGAGAGCACTCACTGAATACGGACACACGTACAAACACTGATAAGGCAAATATGTACAGCAAGGGAAGACAACGAGGGTTGATTGAGTGGTTTGTTGCCATTCTAACGTACATATAATCACAGATATTTCCCTACAAATTATATCTGAACACTATAACAATGTGAAGGGCCAAAGAATATAGAGAGAGCTTTTGCCTATTTGGTCTACTAAAGGAATTTTGTCTTAATATAAAGAATTGTCATTTTTTTGTTTCTTACCTGTTTCTTTGCACACAGACAGCACCAGCATTTAGAGAATGTACAACTGACATCCTCTTTCTTTGTATGTTTGTCTTGCTTCCTCCCTTATAATTACAGGTACTACCAGACCTTACCAACATTAGGTTAATATACCTGATCTCATAGAGACCCTGACAATTACAGGGACATATCCAAAGAGACATACATGGCCTTCAACACTATTTTTTCTAACTCTAGGTCCTGAAGAAAGCCCATTTGACCCGCCAGGGCAAATGCGAGGGCTGAACCATGTCGACCTTTTTATGGACATACTAGGTGCGGGAGATTCCTAATAGGTCTCACTACCCACTGACTAATTTTTTAATGCCTCAAATCCAGATTAATTAAAATTGTCATTCTGGCTTAAAGAGTTTTTTAACCTTTTTTCCTTCATTTGATTCACTACACCAGAACCCCTCTATCACTTACCACTACTGTACTAACCGAAGATATACCTCCAGGTGGAGGAAGCATAAGAACTAACCCTATGATGATGCTGTCACGTTTTTAAGAGTTAGGCGGAGAATCAAGATATACCGCCACCCCTACCTCTGTACGTGGGTTTTTTTATCGGTAAACTTCACGAAATACAAGAAAACCCTGGTTACTCAGGACAAGTGATCTATTCCCTACTTGATTTTTTGTTATATGAATAAGAAAGCTGAATGTATTACACTCCCTTCTTTCTCCCCCCCCATGATTTTTTGTGTATTTTTTTTCTAGACAGAACAAACTCAAACATGAATTCATGAATGACAAGGAGTTTATATATGGTCTGTCCGCACTAGGAAATTAATACCCCATAGAAACTGTTGAAACGTTCTTATTGCCCAGTAAACCTCAAAGGCTTACCTTCCTATGGTCGAGTACTGCACCTCTGCTCCCCTTAACGACCTCAAAGCAAAGGCTATGATGACCTTGTCCCCTCTGTGCTTCTGCTTCAAAACAGCACAAAGCTCCTTTCACTAGCATCCCCAGGACAAAGCACTTTAAAAATGGAGCAGATGACGGGGCAACTTTTAGATCTTCAATGTCGTTGTGACACTCTTCCATCCAAGCAAACTGAACACGCTTTCTGAGAAGACTTTTCATGGCTCCAGTATGACTTGCAAAATTGTGTGCCCAAATTTATGGTGATGAGTCCAGTCTTGGGTCTAATGCCCTCACCAGAAATAACACATCCCAAATACGTTATCTGAGATTGCCCAAACTTCAACTTGCTAATCTTGAGTGTTATTCCCTTTTGTAAAAAAATGTGAAGCATTTCTTTGACTCTGTTCACAATATTATGCAGATTTTCACTGAAAATCAGTACGTCATCCTGAAAGAATTCCACCCTCACCGTTCCCTTCAACAAACTGGTCTTCAGCCTCTGAAATACAGATGTTAACGAACAGAGCCCGAATGGCATTCTGTTGAAGAAGAACATCCTGAAAGGTGTAATGAAGGCAGTTAAGTTTTAAGAATCCTCACTCAACTGGACCTTGTGATAGGCAGACATCAAGTCAAGCGTAGTAAACTATTTGGCGTTGCCCATGAGTGCCAGCATCTCTATTATGATTCAATTACATTCTTGTTGAGATGTCAGAGATAAACACAAACACAAATCTCCCCAGAGGCCTTAGAAGCTGCTGCAACTAGTGCCACCTATTGTGAAGCCTCCACTGTCTCACTGTGCTTTACTTCTTAGGCATATTTAGTTCAGATTCTACCGCTCCAACCAGGTTCCAGAAGATATTCCTAACCTTACACACAAGTGGCGTGCCCCCCTCCTTGATCCTAATATGATGGACATGTCCTCTTACACATCCAACCCTTTCTGAAAATACTTTCGTAAAATCTTGTTCAAACTGCTCAGCCATAGTATCTACTTTTCTGACCTGTACTTTGGGATTCAAATTTGGATCCCAAAAAATACCCAAGAGTTTCTGGTTTGGCCAACTTAAGATAGTATCACCCTTGACAGGGACATACACCTTCTTCGAAGCACGATTCTTGTGGAACAAAAAATCGGCTTTAAAGTAACCAATGAAATCTATTGGTTTTCCCCTGTGACTGTACAGTGTGACATCGGCTGCACTAAGTGTAACCCTTCCTTTGAAATAACTGTCATAATCCTTATCAGATATTAAGAATAATCTAGCACCCAAGTCCATCATCATGACTACATCCACTCCATTCAACTTAACCACATCAGATGGATGTGTACAATTTTCACTTGATAAACTATTGACATCAACATCATATACTTGCAGGACAATGTCTTCCTCATCAGCACATACCTCATTCCCCTTATCCTTCTGGGAGGAAGACTTAAAGCACTTGGCAAGTGCCCCCTCCTTCCACACAAACTACATACCACACAAACAGTGGGACAATCCTTGGAATTTGCTAAGTGATTAGAATTTCCACACCTGTAACAATTAACTTTTTGCTTGGAGCAATTTTGTCATCTTCTCCTTAGTGTGGTAATTGCGTGTATTGCAGTCGCCTCATTTTTAGCCTCACTTTTGGCCTCATTTTTAGATTTCGTCAGTCATGTATACATTGCATGATATGTTCTACCCGTTTAGTAACTTTGGGGTCACTTTTAACCAATATGTCTTCTCTAACCGTATCACTCTTACACTCTAACATGAATTGGTCATAGATTCTTTCTTCTGTGTTCTCCCCAAAGTTGCGCTAGGCAGACACATCCGGAACACAGTCACAAAGACTTTAACTGACTCATCATTTTTTTTCCTTGTGTCAAAATAGAATCTTTGCAATATTATGGAAACTTTGAGCAAGTAATGTATATCTAATTTCTTATGTGCTGTCTCAGACTCATTCAACGTATCACCATCCCCATTCCAAATTCTGTCAGGTAAATTCTCATATATATCATGGCTTTCTACCCCTAAGCAATGTATCAACTCGAAGTTTTCCTCTATGAAGAAAAACTGGAACCACATAGTTACAGGTAGTTAATTAATGCTGTTTTCCCCACTTTGACCATTGCAATGGCGGTTCCCCAGGAGAGGACAGAAAGAATGTGAGTGATGAAATATGTTGCATGTTTCATTCCTTGGTCATTAAGCAAAAGTGCTTAATCAAATTCAATCTTGGTTCATTGAAGTTCTTCTTTTGTTTTTGTAGAAGTGGGTAAATTCAAGGCATAGACAACAGAAGTGCTGATTAGACAGAAGACGGCTTGTTAAAACAGCAAGCTTATTCTGGAAACGTCAAGAAGATCATGGTAAATCAGGCCTGGTTCTAGCGGGTGGGCCAGGTGGGCCAGGCCCACCCAAACATTAGCCTGGCCCACCCAAACATGAACCTTGGCCCTTGCAGCTGAAACAGCTAACGGGCGCACACACACAGCCGCACCTGAGCACTTTACAGGCCTTCAAAATACTTTTTACGTGTTAATGAGGCTTTGTTGTTTTTCACCCCTTCTTAGAGCCCCTGCAGCTCCACTCTGCATATTGCTGGAAGAATCAGCCACCCTCCCCCCTCCGAAATTTGGCTCTAGTCGCACCTCTGTAGCAGAGATCCTCTGCTGCTCAAAATGTGGGAGGCAGTTATTTTCCCGCATTTGGTGAGGAAATTTTCTTCAAGGTGGGAAGTGGCGTATTTTCAGACGATGCTTAAGATCTTGAGGATTTTCATTTAATTAAGAACCGTGGTTTGTGTCTACTTTGCTGTACCAAATGCTCAGCTCTTAATGATGTTTAAACATACTTGATTAATTTAATTACAACCAATCACTCGGTGAAAAGTGGAATAGTCTGTAATCTGAGTGTGGAAACCAAAACTGAATGTGTTCTCCTTGTGTAATGTACCTGGTGCTCAGGCAAATCACTCCAATAATATGGCAACATTAAACATGAAATGTGGCAGACAGCGCCTTATAAATCAGATCACTCAAGATTCCAGGCACCGGTCCTTTGGATCGAGTTGCACCAGCAGCGCTATGTGTTTATGCCACATTTGAGAGCTCTGGAACAGAAACTGAGGGCACTGCACGTTTCTCATAGTGCCTGCAGTCAGTAAAAAAGTATTCAGAATACATGGCTATCCATCCTTGGCCTTTCAACAGCGAGCACAACGTGGTCACATACTCCTTTTGTAATTGTGATTCGATTGAAATGGGTGTAATGGGACCCTTTTGATGGGGCTACACAGTCTTCAAAATAATATGGCTCAAGTAGAGTAAAAGAAAATGCAGTGCTCGCTTGCTACTTAAGTCATCCCTAATTTTATGCCTCACCACTTTCAAATGTCACTAGCTGCCACTGGCAGCGACATTAAAAAGGCCAACAGGAAATGGCCACTGAAATTTAAAACATTCCTCTGAACGTTATTTTTCTTCTTCTAGGAGTTGCATGATTGGGCATTGGCTCTTTCTCACAGACCCCCCAATCACGCATCTCCTTTTAGAAAGGTGAGCTGGGCCCCCGCCCACTTGTGCAGGTAGAGTAGAGTCATGGTGAAGGGTATAAATCCTTTCTTTGACACAAATGCAAGACAATAGTAAAAATGTCCAGATAATTCTGGTGATTAATGATCCCGCTGGAGAGCAATCCTTTGTCAGTTGGTAGTTTTGAAATGCAGATAAACTGTAGTTTATGTGGATAGCTCAGTAGGTTACTGCCTTGGTTACAGAAGTCCTTTTGTTACTTACAGTTCAGAAGTTGCAATCCTAACAGGACAGTGACCTATGAACTGTCATCAAAGAGCCGCATACAACCCTGAAAGGTATAATTAGAACTTCTTCTTATGTGTAGTTAATATTTCTCCAGTCTTCATTATTCTAATGCTGCTATAAAGAGTTAGGACAGACATACATTTTAATCAGTAAAGCCCCCCGCCCCCGCCCCCACACGACCACTGGGGTATGCTTTAAATCCTGTGTTTGTGCTTCTCCAGACCAAACTCTCTTAAAACATACTGCCCACCAGTATGGATGACATGTGGTTCCTACTCCTGGTAATCCCGCTTATATGACATTCCCCAAAGTCTGATTTACATACTTGTATGATTGATTGTCTCTGCATAATGTAGGCATGATGTAAAGTACTGAGATACACAACACTATGAGTAGTGCTATACAACTAATGAAGTGCATATGAGAGAGGCGCTACGGAGATATATGGGGCACTGGTGGAGGGTGGTAGTGAGGGAGTCTGAGGAGGAGGTCATGAGGGGGAGAGGTTACATAGAGATGTGGGGCACTGTTGGAAGGAGACAGTAATGACATTTGAGGAGGAAGGCATGGGGGGGAGGGGCTATGGGGAGATGAAGGGCACTGTTGGAGGGTGGTAGTAAAGGTATCTATGGGGAAATAGGTCAGAGGTGGGGCACCAATAAAGACTTTTGCACCAGCACTAAAGCCGGCCCTATCATGGCCTATCTATTTTTGTTTATTTAATTAGCAGTCGGGTCATTAGTGCCTCTGTGGAATATATTTTAAGGTGTGTGCTCATTTCTTTTTACTGTTATAGTATTTAAGTTTGAGGGTAATTTTCCTAATGATTTTTACCGGGTATAGGGAAAACGGAGCCGGATGGTGGCTGCTATGAGGCTGGGGCCCAAGGTCAGCTGTGAGCTAAGGTGCACGGGAGATGGATGGTAGAAAATGGATAATCAGGCCGTGAAGGGAGTGTGCTGCAGAGTCCCGGAACTCTGCAGGTCGTAATGAAGATTCTCTCTGAAGCCTGGCAATGAGGGAGGCTGAGTAGTGTTACTTGCCTTATACTTCCACCTCAGAAACCTCCTCTTCCCATCAAAGGGACCTTACATGCGATACATTTCAAAAAATAAAAATAAAACATTTGTTTCATTTTCTAAGAGCAGGCAGTGGTCCGTGGGACCTCTGCCTGCTCTTTGAAAATATTTTTGCATCCATTCACAAAGAGGAAGGGATCCCCTGGTGACTCCTTCCTCTTTCCGAGTGGCTTACCACCTACTTGAAGAAGGTGGTAAACTGCAAGTGTTTAGCAATTGGGGTTGCAAAACAATGATACATACAAATGCGGCTCGCTATTACGAAGGGATGCTCTTGAAATGCCCCTTCCTAATGCAGTCTTGCACAATACCAACACCCTTTTTTGCATTTGCAAACGGGCCAATTGCCCGTTTGCGACTGCAAAAAAGGTTGTACATATGGCCCTTAGTAAACTAAAAGGCAAGTCTGTTGTTATGTATGCCTTACTTGTGGCTTAGATTCTTAGTGCAGATGAAGCACTATTATATTAGACTAAATCAAACAGAAAATGTGTTTTTAAATAAACTTCATGTTGGGCGATAGGGCCCTGTGTGGTGTTGGTGCTCACTCTTAGAGGTATTATTCTAATTCCTAAGTAGTTGCTATGGTGCTCAAGGGAGGAGGAAATCACCCACACTCCCTATATGCGACCTCTAGGGATCTACCTTACAAGTGACAACAAGCCTGAGCACTCATACAACAAATAATGTATGATTGCTTGGGCTTGTTCTCACAGAAAATGTGTTTTGTACAGTGCACATCTAGAACACATGTAGTTTAAGGTGCCCTCTTATGTGATGATGAATACAGGAGGCTCAGGGAAATAAAAGCTTGGCTAGGATCACACAATATGGTCAAGCATGGAAGCTAGGATTTATCCCAGGATTTCTAGTTTCACATTGTGCAATTCAGCAACTAGATGGATGTCTCATTCTCCTGTATTGCATTACAGATTGATGCATTAACTTTCATAATTTGACTATTTTAGCACATGAGAAAGAGTAGCTCACGGAAACCTATGTACGGATGAGTTTATAAGGGAGTTTTCAAAGAATAATAGTAGGTTATTCTATGAATGGACTGCTAGTTTTGCAATGGTCGGTGTGAAAACTGCTGGCAGTTTTCATAAAATACTCATTTCTCTTTTTCAAATGCGTTGCTGTTTTTCAAGAATTTGTATCTTTGAAAGTACATCGCAAAAGAATGACAAGAAAGTAAAATGTATCAAGTTAAATTTGTGCAGAGAAATAAGTTTGGGACAAATTGCAACAAGTAAATAGCCAGCGTTTCTAGTACAATGATGTAAAGGCTTTTGTGTAGTAATAGGGACTTCCTTAATCTTGAACTATTATAATATGCTTGGTATTCAAGTACTTGTATTGAAGCCTGACCTATTGGAATTCGAGGTGTTGCAGTTTGGTCCAGACATTGCTCTTACTTTCAAATAACTCTCCACATGCTCTGTATACACACAGAATCAAACTGTGGTATCATGGTGACTGTTTGCAATTAGATATGATGTAATCTAGGGCTTGTAGGCCACCTTCGGAAGCAACAAATTGGGCTTGTAGTGCAGGGGCGGCCCCTACACTAGGGCGGAGGAACATTGCCCCACTGCTCTCTCGCAGTGCGAGAAGCAGGCGCATAAAATGGTAATAACTTTTAGTTTGGTTGCGGGTGGGCGGGGCTGCTTTGTGAGCAGGGCAGGGGAGGAGGGGTGTGCTCACTCCTGAGCGCGTAGACTATTTGGTTGGCGCTCTGGGGTGGCCCAAACCAGTCATGCACACTCTGTCCTTCTTCATGCTGATTAATTAAAATTAATATTATTAAATTAAATCCCAGCGCAACACCCCTCAACCCCCCACACCTCCCCCATTATGCCAGCCGTGACTGCTGCAGTGGCCCCCACCAAAAGCACCCTTGGCCTACCCAAATAAAAATTCCTGGAGCCGGGCCTGTGGTAAATGATTAAAAATTGTAGTGCACATCCAAAATGTGCCTGTGCATGTGTAGAGCAACAATGATGAAATGCAAATGTTGCAGCGTGGTAGTGGTGAAGCTCAGGGCTCGAGTCGGGGTACCACAAGAGTGTACGGCGTCCCCCCACTTATTTTACCATGAGCTCGTTTGCTGGAGCAAATGGAGCCACACATTGACTCTTTGGCCTCTCTGGGGCGAGATCGGAGCGCATTCAGAACGCTGCTCACACTGCTCACATCTAAGGGGTGAGTGAGGGGAGGCAATGAGTCTGATGGTGAAAACCACCTTTCGTGATGTCACTTCCTGTCGTGACGTCAGCGTCCTCCCACTTATTTTTTTGTGCCCTGGTGAAACTTGAGAAAACTACGTACTCATGGTAGGCACGTCGCGAGGGTTCTGGTTTCGTGATGCAATACGTGGCACAAGCAACTGTGAGCAGATCAGCTGTGCCGTGAGTTGAAAGAAAACAACTCGGCTCGGCAGGGCTCATGCTAGAAGGATTTTTAAGTACAAACACAGTCAAAATAAAAGGATCACAGTCTAAATCATGAAGAACATTTTCAACTATTTTCCAAATCCTCCAGTCCTGCAATGACGAGGCACACTAAACAATAAAAGCACCACTGCTTCTTTAAAAGTTTTCCTTAACAGTAAAAACACTCGGCACTGCAGGCGTAACACTAGCTTTCAAATTGCCGGGAAGCCGTTGTACGATGTCAAAAGTGTCGAAGCAGAGCTGTGCGTGGGCTTCGGAAAGACCAGGCTTATTATAATCGCTCAGAAAATACTGGGGGCCTCATTTATGAAAAGTGACGCATCGCTGCGTGAAAACAGCGATACGTCACTTTTCACTGCGCTCTCCCTGCGACATGATTGATGCGTCATATTTATAATATGACGCATCATGTCGCAAGGAGTTACAGATACGTCAGTATTTCTGACGTATCTGTAGGCGCAAAAGTGACGCATTGCTGGAGTGTGTCACAAAAGTGACGCAACTCCAGCAATGCTTCCTTTCACATGGGGAAAGCCCCATGTAAAAGGGCTTGCGTTAGTCTTACGCCTGCTGTGAGGCAGGCGCAAGATTTTGACGCAACAGCATCCTAAAAGTGACGCAGTGAAATCTCATAGATTTCACTGCGTCACTATTACGAGGCTTTTTGCGGGTGAACGCCCCCTCTGCATACATTATACCTGACGCAGGTATAATGTAGCGCAGGGGTTTACAAAGTGACGCATCTGCTTAGATGCGTCACTTTGTAAATAGTGCGCATCAGGAGGCATGTTTTACGCCGCCGATGCGTCACAAAAAGTGACGCATCGGAAGCGCAAAACTCACGCAAGGCCTCATAAATGAGGCCCTGGATGTTTCACTCTGCGAGAGCAATGTCAAAACTGTTGAAGCAGAACTGCGTGGGGCTGGTATGCACCTGTTACAACGCATTCGTTACTCCGCACTACCATTACAACGCGACTTTTATAACGCATACCATTACAACGCATTGCGCTGGGGGGGCGCTATAGGATAGGGAATGGTATAATTTACTATCCAACACCTTCCCTAGGGTCCACGGGGACTGGAGTTAGAATAGTAAATTATACTTACCACTATCCAGCACCCCAAAGCGCTATGCGTTGTAATGGTATGCGTTGTAATGGTCGCGTTGTAATGGTAGGTAGTTGTAACGGTATGCGGAGTAACGTCATACATCCCGTGGGGCTCCATAGAGACAAGACTAGAGCAATTGCTCAGCAAACATTAGATGTTTCATTGTGGTCACAGTTAGCAGGATTAATATCAGTAAATGAATGGTAAATGAAGTGAAGATAAACGAGAATTACATGCAGAACATTGCTACAATTTAAGTGAAGTATACGGCAGCTCAAATCAAATGTTGAAAGGTTTTGCAGGTTGAAATAAGTCCAGTATGAACTTGCTTGAGAGCATAAGTTCTGGGAGCTCAGTGCAGACTGATTTTGTAGAAGTAAAAAGTTGAACTAAGCGTTTCAGAGTTCATTGCTGGGTTACTCACAAAACAGAAAGTAGATGTGAAGAAGTTTCTCCTGGGTCACGTTGAGTGCTGAGCCAGTCCTCGGCAATGTGAAGTTGAGGAATCCAAGTAGACCAGTTTGGGTACGCCCTCTTTGCATGTCATTAGCGATAAATATCGCTGACATGCAAAGCAGGCCCCAAACCGGTTGCTATCACCTGGAAGCTGTCGCTGACTGCTGTTAGTGACAGCTTGGTAATTGGACGATAAAAAAATTGCTGCTTTATCTGCAAAAAGTGCCCCTAAAGCGGCGATAATGCCCGTGCTAATATGCCCCATAGTTTATTGGACAGAAGAAACTCCAGCCACAGTCTCGGACAGGAATCCCAGATATCTCCCTTTCACAGTCTCCACTTCAACATCAAACATTCTACTCAGAACTCTCTAAAGGAGATGAGTTTGTCATAGAAACTGCAGTGTCCCATTGAAACACACAACACACAACACAGTCAAAACATACCTTAGATACATATTTACAAATTACCACACGGTTTAGTTAGTATGTCAGCATTGATTGGTTTGTTTAGACAATCATTAGGGTTGTGTAGAAATGGTAATTTTGTTTTAAGATAGAATCTACGCATGAGTATGGGGTATAGAACTGCTGAGGTTCCAGGTATATGTACTAGGTAATGGAACCTTGATGTAGCATACTAGTGGATTATTCCTGTACGCTGGCTGCTGAATCCTTGTAAGGATATAACTTAATAAATTATCATTTTGGATCACTCGTATCGTTTGGAGTACTCATATTGTGTGGAGGAGTTACTACACAATTTTGGTGATGAGCGGGAATACAGCGATATTCAATATTTCATTGCAACACCTGTCACCTCTGATGGAAGCTGAAGCCTTAAGAAAAAATAAAAATACAAAGAATCTACGGACTTTTGAGCAACAGCTTCCGGCTACTTCTGCTGTGCACCCTATAACGTGAGCATAATTTAGTCACTTAGCAAGTTAGTGGCTTACACCGTTACTTATCAGGCACAAAAACCTGCAACAGCAAGATCGGCAACGCGAAAACAGCATGTGAAATTTGCAAGTTACACCGACACATGCAGCTCCAGTAAGCCCTGAGTTCCTTTCCGGGAGATGGTGCACAATGCTGTACGGGTCCTCTGTGTGCCCCTTACTACGTCACAGGGCACACTGTACATGCTGCCATCTTATAAGCATGGTGCTTCAGGAAAGGCAATGTCTGCAGGTGTGCACTGAAAAGCACACCATGTAGGTCATTTTGCATGCATTTAAAATCCTAATTACATACCTGTTTAAGGGTAAATTTCAATTTGTACATTTTGCAAATGTATTTATTGCCTATATTACACGAAACATTTCTTCTAGTGAAGCTGCTACAGCTTCTATAAATGCTAATGCACATACATTACATTTGAGATCACCTAAATAATTTTTAGATGGTCCAGGCAAACCAACAGCCCAGTGGAATGAGTGGAAAGTGTACTTTTTGAATTAGATTGCTAACTTGGAGGATGTTAGTACGTCATTTACTGCTGAGAGGAAGAAAATAATTTGGATGTACTGCTTAGAGCCAGAAGGATTACGGATTTACAGTCAGTTCCAGAAGCTTGTAAGATCTGGTGGTGTTCAGATGAGTTCAAGACTGCAATCTTGGATTTGGATGAGCATTTCGCCCCTGCTGTGTGCACTGCTGTTACAAGACATGCTTTTTTTCAAAGAAAACAAGAAAAACATGTAAGTATTAAGGATTATGTGGCAGCTCTCAAACATCTGCCAATTAAGAGCAAATATGGCAATCTGCACAAAGTATTGGTGCGCGATCAAATTGTCATGTATACAAAGAATAATGCTATTCAAGACAGGTTATGAGTAGAAGGAGAAGCTAATCTCAAAGATATTAATGCATTGGTTAAAAATAGCTGCACCAAAACCATGTTATCGCATGACAAGGGAGTTACTGATTCAGTAGAAAAGATTTCGGAGAGCAAGCAGAAATATAAGTGGTACAGTGAAGTACACAAGGACCAGAGGAAGGATAAAAAAAGGAGACAATGTTGAATATGGTAAAAATACTTATATTGCTTGTTTTAGGTGTGGCAGCATATCACATTCAGCAAGATTTGAGAGATGTCTGGCCAAGGCAGTGAAATGTTTAGAGTGTGGCATCATAGTGCATTTTGCAAGGGGTTTCAAAAGGAAACAAAAAAGGAAAGGCTTGACAGCCAACAGAGTTGTGTGTGTGAGAGACAGTGATGAGGGAGATTCATCAAAAGTTAGTGATGAGAATGTGGAATGGAAGGGTGATAATCGCAGTAAAATTGTTTGAATATTTCAGGAGAAGGATCTGGTAAACCTCTACATTGGGTTACATTTGGTAGAGTTATATTACAAATAGGCATTGACTGAGACTCATTGTACACTATCATTGCCGAAGTAGTATGGAAAAAACACTTTGTTGAGAAAATTGGAGGTCGATTGGAACCACCTGATATTTCGCCTGAGAGTTACACAGGAGAAAGAATAAACTTATTGGGATTCAGACTATTGGAAGTTAGATTTAAAGACAGGCACACTTCTTGCAAACTGTATGTTGCTAAAGAAGGCCCTTCAGTACCAGACTGGATCCTAACAGGAAGGAACAAGTGTTAGTGGCATGTGGGAGATAAGGAGGGAGCCACACCAAAGGTACACAAAGCACGCAACATTCCATTCACAGTGAGGGATGAGGTAAAAAAAGAATTAGAAAAACTGCATGAGTTAAACATCTTTGAGCCAGAGGAGTCATCTGAGTGGGTTTCCTCATTGGCAGTCGCACAGAAACCTAATGGCAAGGTCTGTTTATGTGTGGACTTAAGGTGGTTGAATGACATTTTATAATTGATCAATATCCATTGCCTAGAATTGATAAAAAGATAACATTGACCAGGCAAACTCAGTGGTTTTCTACAGTAGATCTGTCAGCAGCATATCACCAGGTGGTTCTAGAACCTGAAAGCAGACACCTTACCACATTTTGGACACCCTTTGGTTTTTTGACAGTTCAAGCATATGCCGTTTGGACTGGCATCTGCCACAGCGGTATTTCAAAGATTGATGGCCCAATTATTTGGACATTTATCTGAAGTAGTTTTCTTTCAAGATGACGTCTTGGTGTTGGGAACAAACAGAAACCATCATGATGCAGTGTTAAGAAAAGTACTTGGAATTCTTAGGATGAAGGCTTGTCTGCTGAAAGTTCTAAATGCAAATTTGCTGAGAAGAAAGTCACATATTTGGGCCATGAGAGTAGTTTTATGGAATAAAACCGAAAACTAAATTGGTTGAGCCATTACCAATGCCCCCACTCCCTAAAAGTAAGGATGAATTGCAGTCTTATCTTGGCCTGACCAAATATATGTGAAATTTGTGGTACATTTTTCTCACAGAACGCACCAGGTGATATTGTTTATGAAGTACCAAGTCCAATTTGGGTGGAATAATGCTTTCCAGAATTCATTTGAAGAAATCACACGAGCTATTGTGAATGCTAACATGGTTTTGATACTTCAGCAGAAACTATTTTTTCTTCAGAAGTCAATGGTGCAGGTCTGGGTGAGGTACTAGATCAAAGATCTGTACAAGGCAAATAAGTAATATTATGTTATGTTAGGAATGTTTGTAAAGCACTCGCTTGTCCGAAAGGGTGCCATGGTGCTAGCTGAGTAGAGGAGTAGAGTAAGTCAGAAAGCAGTTAACAGGAGAAAAAAGCCAGGTTTTGAGCGCCTTTCTGAATGCTAAAAGATTCGGAAGGGTTTTAATGTGTAACAAAGGGCATTCATTGCTTTTAAAGTTACCAGCACGAAGCTTCTACCTCCCCAGTTGGTTTATCTAAATCTGGGATCTATCAGCAGTTTGGCAAATGCTGAATGTAGACAATGACTTGGTGCTGTCCAGATTAAACACTTCCTTAGAAAGTCGGGGCCTAGTCCCTGCCAGCCCTTGAAAACCAAACTCAGGGCTTAAAACGTGACCCTATGCTTCAGTGGGAGCCAGTGAAGTTTGAAAATAAGTTTTGAAACAGACTGATGTTTTGGGATTTTGAACAGCAACCGGGCGGCTGCATTCTGTAAGGTTTGCAGCTTGTTAAGAACCTGCTGGTGAGAGTTAAGGTAGAGGCTGTTGCAGTAATTAATGCTTGAGATAACAAGTCAAAATACTACTGTTTTCTTGAGGTAACCTGGCAGAAAGGCGAGAATTTTCCTGATCATTTTCAAGACGAAGAAGGCTGTGGATGAGATAGCATTAGCTTGGTCAGTGTATGAGAGTTTGTTGTATACGAGAACTTCAATATTCTTAACACAGCTAACTGGAGAAGGAAGGGGTTCTTTCTCAGAGGGCCACCAGTCAGGAGTCCAGAAAGGTGACTGGGAGCCAAACAACAATACTACAGTTCTTGCGGAGTTCAATTTGATATAGTTTGACAACATCCAGTATCCTACGGCTTTCATGCAATTGCTGAAAAGCGACACCACACCCCTGTCATCCGTTGCCAGAGACACAGCAATTTATGAGTCATCTGCATAGGATGTCAGCGGGAAACCAAACTATCTGATGAGTTGAGCAAGGGGTGTGACATAGATGTTGAAAAACAAAGGGCTAATAGAAGACCCATGAGGAATGCCGCATCAAAGAGAGAAAGGTGAAGCAGAGAATCTGCCGATTCTGACCGATTGCTCTCGGCCTGAAAGAAATTAGTTCAGTAGGTCCCAAGCTGATCCAGTCACACTGATTCCACTCAATCTCTCCATCAGAATCCCATGATTCACCGAATTAAAGGCTGTAGATAGATCAAGCAGTATCAGTGTAGCTCAGCCTCCCTGGTTGAGGGATACCCTGATCTCCTCTGTTCCCTTAATAAGAGCGGTCTCTGTGATGTGACCAGCATGAAAACTGAATTGTGTGGTGTCTAAAAGACTGTTGTAGTTGACTCACTCTTCCAACACCTTTTCCAGAATGAAATGGGCCAATAACTGTTTGGCTCATCTGGATCTAGGGAGGGATTTTTATGACAGCTCCACTGCTTTCTTCCAAGCCGGTTGAAAGAAACCTGAGTCGCACACAAGCTGGAAGATCTCAGTCAGCTTAGTACCAATAGTTTCGACTGCTAAGCTAGCCACTGAGGGGGGTCACGGGTCATCTGGTGATTCGGATCTAGCGGCCTTTAATAGCCTGCAGATATAAAGCTTGAGACTGGTGGTAAAAAGGAACTGAATTATAGCCCAGCTTAATATGTAATAGCTAAGATCTGTCCCTGGGAGAGGCAGGTGTATGAGAAGAGAAGGTATTGAAGACGTTCTCTGCCTTGAGATGAAAGGCACTGGTCACTGGGTTGCAGAAAGATTGGCTGCAATCTTTGAGTAGGGGTGTGGAGGCAGAGGTAACTATTTTAACCGTAGAAAATAATTTCTACAAGGAATTTACTGCAAGCTTTAGCTTGCTGGTGAAATATGCAGATTTTGCCTTTTGGATAAAGGCCTTATACCTAGAAAGACAGATCCTATCTTTATCCATTTCCCTATTGCAATAGTTTTCACGCCAGCTTCTCTCTTACCTCCTGCAGGCCTTTTTCAGAGTCCTTACGTCCTCTGAGACCCAAGGGTCAGAGGTGCGATGCCTCTTGATTGAGAACTTTTTAACAGGTGCTAAAGCTGTAAACGCAGTCTCTAATCAGTGACTGTAGTTATCAACTGCCATGTCACCATCATCTAGTAGGCTTGGAGAGGTTTCCGTCAGCAATTGTGTGAGCTCATTTGCTTGAAGCATGTGCCAAGCACAAGAAAGGGTCCAGGAAGGACTATCTGACCAACCAGGCTATAGGAGATTTTAAAGAAGACAAAGCTGTGGTCAGTCCAGGAGAGGGAAGGATAAATGTAATACTTAACGAGGAGTTGTTGGAAAAAATACCATTGAGGGTGTGCCCTGTCTTATGCGTGGGGCATTCCACCCGCTGAGACAGACCTAGTGTGGACCTAGTTTGTAGTAAAGTGTACAATCTCCAAGCACTGTAAGGTCCTTCTGTACAATTTCATCCTCAAGAAGATAGCTAAAATCCTGTGCAAATGGCATACGTGGACCGAGAGGTCAATATAATATTATGCCCTTGAACGACAGATTCAGCCTATAAATAGGCACTAAATAATGCCGACTCACAGAGTGGTGACGCAATGGGGGTCCAGCTCACCAGTAACTTCAACATATATATAATGGTGATACTGCCTCCCCGTTTGCCTACCCGGTCTGATCTAGAGGAGAGGTAGCCAGGGGGTGTGAGTTCAAGAAAATCTGGGATAGACGCTGAGTCCACCTAGGTTTCAGTGATGAAGATTAGCCCTGGCTCTAGGTGTCAAAAAGTAAGGAGAATTCCGACCTGTGTTTGATGAGGGACCTAGTGCTAATGAGCAAGCAGGAAACATCAGAGCTGTTGTGGGGTATGCTAGCAGTGTTTGTCATAGCTCCCAGAGCGCTCCCAAGCCTGCCTGTCCAACCAGGACAGCGAGCTCTGTCGGATGAGGGCCAGAATAGCGGGCTAATAGTAGCGCATACAGAGGACTCACCTGTATGCCTAATGGCCAACAAAGTCTCACATGAGTAAGTCCGAAGCGAAGTGGCTCTGGCCTGGCAGGGAGGCTGGTGCTGTGCGCGGTCCGTGCGCTGACGGTCGCAGATGGGCTTGCCTTAGGCGTACCCACTGCATGGATATGCTATCCTCCATTGTAAATAGTCCTCCATAAGCACGGGCGGGGCCGGAGGTGTGGCATACTCGTGCTTCGGGGCTGCATCTAAACAGTGTGACAAACAAAATAAGCAACCCCAGATACTGTCCCAGGCTACCCTGAAATCAGCGACTAAATAGCAAAGTAACATCACACTAAATAAAAGATGAGAAGGTTAAAACCATAGCCATAGTAAAAACGGGCATGAGAGCGATTCAAGATGGCCCCAAAACAGTGAGACTAGGGGCCAGGCAACTCCCAGAAACACGGGGAGGGCCGCCTACAAGGAAATCAAAAGCTAAGTGAAAGCAGCAATGTGAGTAAACTCAAACAGCGGCACTCAGCTGCTCGGATGCGCTATGCATCTGTGTAAATAGGCCTCCATAGGCAGCGGCGGTGCCGGAAGCATGACTTACTCGCACTTCAGCCCGGGATTAAAACAGTGGGAGAAACTGAACAAGCAAACTGGAGTCCAGGAACCCCCGGTTACTGTCCCAGGCTACCCTGAAATCAGCATCCTACTGGCAAAGTAACATTAAGCTAAATAAAAGGTGGAAAAGTTAGAACGATAAATATAGTACACAGGGGCACGAGCCCAATTCAAGATGGCCCCCACACAGTGAGACCGAGAGCCAAGCAACTCCCAAAAATGGCGGGATAGTCAGCCTACTAGGAAATCAGAAGCTAAGTGAAAGCAGCAATGTTAGTCAACTCCAACAGCAGCACTCAGCTGCGCAAACGCGCTCTGCGCCTGTGTAAAAAGGCCTCCATAGGAAGAGGGCCGGTCACAGGCGTGGCTCACTCGCACTTTGGCACGGGATTAAAACAGTGGGAGAATGATTGCATTTGCATCCAGTTCTCTGTGGCCGACGGAAGAAAAGTACTCGGTGATAGAGGAGACGCTAGCGTGAGTTTGGGCAATGGAACATTTTCGGAAGTACTTTTGGGGTAAGAAACTCACTTTATGTTCTAACCACAAACCATTGACCAAGCTGTTGACAACTGAGGATTCGTCCAGAGCATCAGCACGGACTGCTCATTTATCCATGAGGCTACAGAATGTTGTGTTCGAAGAGCTGTATGTGCCAGGCATTAAGATTTAACTGCTGATTTTCTCAGCAGGTTGTCATAACCTCTCAAAAAGATTGACCAAGATCCATGAGATAAATTTTCTGTTGTAGGCATTTTTGATAAGGAAGGAAACCGTTGTGTGCAAAAAGAGGAATGGTGGGACGCATATAACAAGGATGAGACACTCATAAAAGTGAAATAAAATAATGAATAGATGGGGTATTGCAAGCAGAAATGGGTGGGAAGGAGAATAGAAAGCTTTTTGGGAAGTACGGGATGATTTCAGTATTGATAAGGATTTTATATACAGAGGGACGCCGAGCAGGTCTACCTGCCAGGAGCTCTGCACGCATCAAAACAACTACGCGGCTCTCCTTCTCCCCTCGCCTGACCATGAGGCTTAACACAGCCTTTAAAAACATACACAACTGAATTATTGAAAGTTTCGTATGTATATGGTTTATATCATCTAAATGCTCATTGTTAGGCATTACTTACACACTTAGGAGTGGTATTCATGGGGCTGGACCCTGTGACGTCCTGAGGAAGAGCTGAGGGATACAGCCCGAAACATGTTGGCACTCTGCTAGGTCTCCGTTTTCATAATTACACCGGTTTTTACCTAGTGAACCACCCCACTTTTAATATATCTACTAGGAGCAAGAATAAAAGTAATTACGCCCACTAGTAAGGTATTTTTAAACTCACACCACTCCACACACCTCTTTCATTGCACCACACATAGTCCTCACTTACCAGTGCTCCTACGTAGTTCGAAAGTCGTAGCACGCCTCAACCCGCAGCGGCTTTGGAGGGCCCCAATGATGAATCATGTCACCATGAGGAAACTCCGGTGAGTCAGGGGACTCAAGAAAAAGGATATCCTCCCCCTTTTTCAAGGTTACATCTACTATTGATAGTGATCTATCTCTACAGCTAGGTTTTCTATCCGATATTTCAGGTTTTGTTGATACACGTTCTAGTTAAGGAGGGCAAACCTAGCTACCAACCCTCTTACTCCCCCACCCTTTTTTTAGGTCAAGGACCATCACACTGCGTAGCAGTGGGCAGAGCCGAAGATTTAATGATTCTTAGAGGGGGCTTGGAACCCGCCCCTCTTCTCCATTGGCTGGCCTAGGAAATGCTGGCCAGCCATTGGAGGAGAGGGGCGTCACTCGGTCCAAGCCCCGTCTTTTTCGGATGCGGGGGCGTTTTTTTAAGCTTCTTTCTTGTTTTCTTTCTCTCCTCTTCCCATTGGCTGGAATTTTACCTTCCAGCCAATGGGAAGAAGAGAGAACGAAAACACGACCCCCAATCCCGAAAATGGCGGTGGTTTCTCCGAGGCATTTCTGCTTTGCCTCGGAGAAACGTGGTCGTGGTGTGGAGCGCTCCTCTCTTGGTGACACCCTGTAGATTGTTTAAATTCTTTGAGTGTTTTTAATTAGCACGTGCATACCAGCCTCGCAAAAGTACCTTGGTGCATAAGCTATTCATACTGTTGGGCGATGGCAAGTAACCTGGCATACCGCCGTCGCCCCTTCATCCCCATACACCCCTCCCCCGCGCAGAGGGAAGCTGCTGAAGCGGGGCTGGTTATGCCCGTCTGCCCACGTCTCCTCTGTGCGTCTCGCCCCCTCCCTCCCCCCCTCCTCGCTCTCCTCCCTCCGTCTCGCGCCACCGCCAGGCGACTGCCCTGGCCGGGAAAGGGCTTCCCCGCTGCTCCATGCACTAGGAACTGTTGAGGGAAAAAAGTAATTTGTGGCTTTTGTTTAAATTCTTTGAGTGTTTTTAATTAGCACGTGCATACCAATGTTTTCGGGGCCACATGTGTGCTGTTGTGTTCAGTTCTAGGTGGAGTATTGGGTCTAGCTCTGTCAAGCCGCGGGTAGACTATTGTGCCCAGCCCCTGTTGAACATCTGGAATGCAGTGTCTGGTTAGGTGGTGCACACATGGACAGTGTTTTGCCCATTTTGGAGCACATTGTCGTTTTCTCGGTCCTCGTCTTTAGGATTGCTCCCTGATGTGGAGGCCACCGAAAGTATTAGGCCCAGTTATGGAGTGCACATCTGTAGTTGTATCCACTCCCAAGGCACACGTCGAGTTGTGAGAGATGTGTCCAGCTCGAAGATGCACATCTCGAGTGGTGTGTCCAGCTTGAAGATGTACATCTGGAGTGTTGTGTCCAGCTTGAAGATGCACATTTGGAGTGATGTCTCCAGCTCTAAAGTGTATATTTGGAGTATTGTGTCCAGTTTAGATATTATTCTGAAGTAATATGCAGCCACAAGCTGCGCATCTGGGGGTACTGGATCCACTTTCAAGATCTACATCAGGAGTCAAGTGCGCGGTTCCGAAGTTCACATCTGGAGTATCGTGTGAGGTGAGTTCTAAGCTCAGTGGGCAACCTCCAAGCAGACGGGGCAGAAAGCAGAGAATGTACCGACGTCCGATCAGGACAGACACAAGGGTAAAACTGGAAACCTGGTAGGAAAGTGGCCTCCGGGGCGGCCCAGTGACCCTTGGAGCTCAGCGAAGAGCGTGTTCGAGCAGCGCAGCCATTAGAAGCTCTGGGTTCAAGCGTTTGATAACAGCCACAATTTACAACTAGCTATGTAGGCTGTCCAAGAGTGAGCTAATTGGTAGCGGGTGGGGGCAATATGGTGGCGATTACAGGCAATGGGAGGGGCACAAACAGACACAAGCAGAGGCTTTGAAGTTCAAATTAGGAGGGGGAGGGGTGCGACCCAGCAGACTAAGAGAAGGATGAAACAGGAGGACACTGGAGAGTTAATGTCATTCATAATATCAGCAGGCGTGGTAGCCTCTTAGGGGCCTTAACACCCCACCGCCTCCCCCCAATGCTGCTAGAGGACATTCTTTTCCACTGGAGGAACTGAATTCCGAACTATGAGCTTCTTCGAGTCTCGGCTCCACCCTCTGTTTGTTTGATCCTGTGCACGTCGTGTTTTCTCTCTGTGGCTTGCTTCAACGGACCTCGCCTGCACATAGTCTTACTACTTATTTGAATGTGTTTCCATTTAATGAATAGATTGATCTCGCCTTTGTACCTCTTTCACACAAGAGGACAGACAACACACTGGTCAAATAACATGTGTTACTGGTTCCCCCAGGTATGTATGCGTGACACGAAAACAACAAAATGCGAACTGAACATTTCACTCCAGCGCGTGCTTTACTGTCACACTCAATTATTGCAGTCCGTAAAATGCCTGTCACCGGCCTGTTTGAGTTCTATTTCCTGCGTGCACGTCCACGTGCGTCGCAGGATTGCGGAACATGTCTGCACGCATGCCCTCTAGACACAAAGGTGGCTCTTTACCGCGGTCCGCTCACTGTCTCCCTGGTGTACAACTTTAAGAAAATGCCCGTCTCTGCGCCTGGACAGCTCTGTTCCAGACTGTGGCTAATCTGCTTTACTCCTTCTAAAGGCGCGGGGCAGAGTGCCCCAGATGTGAGCTCCAGGCATGACCACACAAGTCCATATTTGGCTCGAGGAGTGGTTGTGGTATTCTAGCCCTGCTCCCTACAAGGGGCACCACCCTCCAGATGTGTAGTTGCAGCCTATATGTGCCCCAGATTGCAGTGAGCAGAGTCCAGGAAGTGGTAAGGAGACAGGCTAGTGCTGTCTCTTCCCAAGACAAAAAGTTGTTTAAAAAACGATTTTCACTTTCTGTGTTTACTGTCTATGCCTGTGGTTGTTACAGTTACAAATTGTAGTTTTAGCCTGCCTGTAATTGCATATTTTATCACCTGTGTTGTGTTTTAAATTTGTGGTTTTCCCTGCCCATGATTGCCTCCATTTAGTGTGTTGAATTGTGGGATTTGCAGTCCAACCTCTGTAGTTTGTCCCTCTCATTCCTTGGTGACAACTCTGTTTTCCCTCCAAATTTCTCCTTTGCTCTGTGCTTAGACCTGTGTGCTAAAACAGTGCACCCCCAGCCACCATTTTGTGTTCACTAGCCAGTGAGGCCAGCCCCCCTGCCTCCTCCCGCCCCCCCCCCCCCAACAGGGATTTTCTACATCAGAGGGTGCTTCTGTGAGCTGTTTAAACTGCATTTACTGGGGCCTGTGCACTTTGTTGTTTGGCCAGCAGGGGGAGTAAAGCTTTATTCAAAAGTATTGTTTAGATTTCGAGTTAGCGAAGCCTTTACCTGCAGAAGTCCAAAGTTGTGGATTGAGCCTGTCTGTCTTCTAGGAGATTCTGAACACCAAAAGCAGCTTCCAATTCCCTGACCAGCAAACCTTGTCTGAGGTCACTGGGACCTTATATGGTCTGCTAGTGGTTGGCACATGTGTACACTGATTGGTGGTTGTATCTGGTGTTTCTATTGGGCTAGGGTTAATGTCCTCATTGGTTGGGTATTTGAGGGTTCTGATTGGTTTCTCGGTCTGTGATTCAATCATTGTAGGGTTGGGACTAGGGCTCTGTGTGTGTGTGAGGGGCTCTGTGTGTGTGTGTGTGTGTGGCTCTGTGTGTGTGGCTCTGTGTGTGTGTGTGGCTCTGTGTGTGTGTGTGGCTCTGTGTGTGTGGCTCTGTGTGGATAGCTTCTTTTGTAGGTAGCTCTGTGTAGGTGGCTCTATGTGAATAACTCTGTGTGGGTGGCTTTGTATGTGTGTGGCTCTGTGTGTGTGTGTGTGGCTCTGTGTGGATAGCTTTTTTTGTAGGTTGCTCTATGTGTGGGTGAATGTCTGTGTGAGAGTGGCTCTGTGTAGGTGGCTCTATGTGAATGACTCTGTGTGTATGGCTCTGTGTGGGTGTAAATGCAATAGGTCATGCATTTGCGAGCGATTAAGCTATTGGCATTGTAAACGACAATGCCATTTATTTAACGATTATGCTATTGGCAATGTAAATGACAATGCCATTTATTTATGATTTTAAAAAAAATGTCAATGGCAATGCCAATAGCTCTACCTTTAATAATGCCGAGACCATTGCATTGTAAATGCTTGTTGCATTTTGGGAAGGAGAATAGAAAGCTTTTTGGGAAGTACGGGATGATTTCAGTATTGATAAGGATTTCATATACAGAGGGGAAGAAATTGTCCCCCCCCCCCAACAGTGTTAGGGATAAATCGATTGCCATTGGACATGAGGAACATTCAGGCATCACAAGAACTAAATGAAATATTAAAATTATGTATTGGTGGCCAAAAGTGAACATAGAAATGGAAAGTTTTTTTAGGACCTAAATGGATTGCGAGAATGCAGGCAAATCATGCAAGACACTTAACCCCCCTTTGTCATTGGTAGGTTGTCCAAAACTATATTAGCGTTAGATGTTATGTGTCCTGTCATATGGAGAGATGGTAGGTGCATGTATATTATTATTTTGGTGGATTTGTGCACAAGGTGAATAGAATTGGCAGTAGTGGACAAAGTGAACACTGTCATTAAGTTCCTGGAGGAAGTGTTTCTTAGAGAAGGCTTTCCTGCATCTGTATTAACAGATAATGGTGTGCAGCTTAGGTCCGAAGAGATGAAATCCTTTGTGAAGTTTATAGGGATTGAACAAAAATGTACTTCACTCTAGCATCCCTGGGGTAATGGTGTTGTGGAGAGAGTGGATAGAGTGGTGGAAGGCATTATCCAATAGGCAAGGAAAGGAAAAAAAGATTGAAAGTCTGAGCTCAAAAGAATGGCATGAACATACAGGATGACACCACATGAGACCGTTGGACACTGGATACAAGCTAGCATGGCTGATGAAGGGCGACATACCCCGAAACCAGTCCCAGGATGCTTGTTTCCGGTCCCGCAAGGACCTGGCTTGGCTGTTTGGTCTGGACAGTTCCAATAAGGCACTGACTGGGTCAAGACTTATTTGCATATGGCTGGGTCCAAACAGGGGTGGCATAGTGGGCAAACGAACGATGGATTTACCCAGATCTCTTGACTTGGGGAGAATGTTTGAATCATTCAGCATTCCGTCCTTCATTTCTTGCAGTTACTCTTTAGATTTGTCACAGTTCACTGCTACCACTCAGCAGCTATGGCCCCGTTATAACACTTGGTTCAGGAGCGGTTGCTGAAAAATAAAATGGTAATAAATAAACTTTCTTCCCATTTTATTTTCCAGCTCTGGGGCTTTTCTGGGGGGCTTTTTGTTAGCGGTGCAACGCTACTCCGCTCTAATGGAGGAGCCGCTCCTGGCAGCATATGCCTTTAGTGCTCCTCGAAAAATGTCCAGAACAGGAAGGGTACTGCTGAACATTTGTCCTCTGACACCAATATCTGCACTTCCAGTTAACACTTGTTCGCTGGCTGTTACCTGCACATGCCCAGAATGTGTGTCCCTTATGTATTATTCACATTTGACATCCGCGCCTGTCCTTTGCACTACCACAATGAACAGAAAAGAATTAGCTTTTTTGTCTACCTGCTCAGGCACTAAACGTTTGCATTCAGCTGTTTTCATGTGTCATTGTGCGCGTATTGTCTGCACTTGGGAAACTATCTATTATCCTGTGTGGTGCTTGCTGGAGATGGTCTTTGTGAGGTGGTCACTTGGGTGTTTTATCTACATATGCAGTAAATCGGTTTCCTTTTTGTGTTAACTACAGATATGTTAGACACATTTAGTTTGTGTGTGCTATCGGTTAAGCACCTTTGCTTTGTGTGTGTTAGCATATATTATACACACCCTTGTGTATGTTATCCGCAGATCTGGTGTTAATACAATGGCATGTGCTAATTAGACAGGACTTGTAACCTGACCGCGATTCACAGAATGTTATGCCAGCACACTCCACATACACATGCCAAGTCTAAGAGCTGAGCTGCGTTGTCGACGCATGTTCAACACTATGTAACATCCACCCAGATCTGCCAGGTCGGTCATCAACCGACCCCCGCCCTTCACTCACACAGCCAGAAGAAATCGTAAATCAGAGCTGCAGTGCTCACCTTGTGTTGCGAGCGGGGGACCCAGAAACGAGCCTGCTTCAGAGAAGCCGTGTGCACAGGTGATGGAGGGGACCTGTCTGTCTTTTATGCTCATAATTACGCCAGCGATAGCAGGAATTTGTCAAAATGTCACAAGCAAGAACTTGAGAGAGGCCTGGAACTGGCAGGAGCGGTGCCGCCACCCCCTCCCAGCGCACTATAGAATCTGCGAGAAGCACTGCCATGCAGGCGCCTCGGCATCCCTTCACAGTCCGCTCACGTAACCAAGAGAGGCGGATTGTGTCGTTTCCTGCAGCGGAAGTCAGGGATGAGGAGATCTCCAGGTGACGCCCCCGCCGGCCAGGGCCCAGGAGTGAAAGGCATCTCGCGCGTGACAGGCGCGTTTTACCGATGAGGAGACTGTTTCCACGCGCTGCGGAAGCAATCCATGCACCCCCAAAATGGGGCACGGTCAGAGCAAGGTAGTTGAGGGCGTGGGGTGCAGGCGACTTTGGAGGTCTGATCCTCCCCCCGATTTAGCCTATCCACCCCCCCCCCCCCTCCTCCCCAGGGCTTTTCGGGGCAGTGTCGAAGAGTTAGAAAAAGAGGGGAAGAAGAAAAGGAAGTGAAGGGAGAGAAGAAATGAAAGATGAGGAGGCAGGATGAAAATGCTAAAGATGTAGCATGAGATGGATGAAGAAGAGATGATGGAGAAGAGGTGATGAAAGACTGTAGAGGTAAAGGAAATAATTGGTAAAATAGAGAGAGACTGAGAGCTGAAGAGGAGGGAGACGAAGGAAATGACGGAGAGCACAGGAATGCGGCGTCACGGGTGTCCTGGTCTATGAGTACCTAGGGAGAATGGGTACCACCCCACATGAACAATACTAGCGAGCTCCCTCAGTCTAGTGCTTAGTTTAGAGGTTGTTGGTATTCCGGGAGGGTTTGCACAGTGTAGAGTACAATCCACCGGAGGAATTTCCTCATTCAAAGAGATAGGATGGTGTAGTGTCCTGCCAGGACACAGCCTAGTTGTTTGAGATGTAACCCTACACTAAACACCCACCCACCACAGACGTCACTGGGTCAGGTGACGCTGCCAATAAAAGAGCCAGAGCGCACGTGCTCGAGGCCAGATCTGCTATCCCTAACTGGTGTCCTGTGTCATGCTTTACTCCACCATGTGGGCCTAGGGCCCCAACACTACACTGGCGACGAGGCCGGTAGTGAAGCCCATGCGTGCCACTGCCCAAATTCGACGATAAGGGGGAGAGAGCTGCCCGCCTAGAGGGCACCCCCTGCAACACGGCGCAGCGCGCCGAGAAGCCGGTGGGCATGTCGGAGCCCCACAGCCTGCAGCGACCGTGAGGCCCACCGCACCAGCCTTCAAGGACGAGCCGACCGGAGCCCACCCGCGTCGGCCGCCACCAACAAGCACCTCCAGGGAAGAGCGGACCGCCCAGTGCCCACCTGAGACGGCCGCGAGGCAGAGACCCCCACCGGAGAGGTGCACCGGCCGGACGGAGCCCACCTGCCACGACCGCAGCCCAGGACCAGGCCCGCCGGCCGAAGGTGAGCCCAGGGGCGACGTGACTCATGAACTGTGCCCAAATATAAGCAGGACCAGCGGAGCCCACCCGCGGCCTGCCCGAGTCGTCCCCTGCCCCCGCCGCGTGTGTGACTGAAGCGGCGAGCGACGGCGAGGGGGAAAGTGCAGCCGGACCCGCGAATAACATTACCAACGAGGGGGAGGGAGCGGAGTAGCTAACCGCCTCCCGACCCCCCTCGCAACGTGATCCGGGCCAGCGGAGCCCACCCGCGGCCCGCCGGTAGCGTCCCCCCAAAGGAAGACTCAGCAGCGCCTGCGGAGCTCACCCGCGGCCTGCCGGCGGCACCCCCGCGAGGAAAAACACTGCAGAGCCAACGGAGCCCACCCGCAGCCTGCGAGAAGCATGGCGGGTCTCCGCCGCGCAGCATGTGCTAGTTGAAGCTGCTGCGGCGGGAGACCGGGGAAAGTGACACCTGCCGCACCGGACAATCACCACCCGCGACCTACCTCAAGCTCCAAACCTTTTCCCCCCCCTGCGAGGTCTGCCGTGACTGCCGCAGGCGGGGAGGGAAAAGCAGAAGAAGGCAGAGCCTGGGTGCACACACACCCCCCTTCCGGCAGCGTGTGGACCAAGAAGCTGCTGCGGAGAGGGGGGAGAGCGACCGGAGGGCTCCCCAGCCGAGGAGCGGAGTGCCTGTGAGCGGCCAGCGCCGCCGATGTTAAAGTTGGTAACACAAAACAAACAAAAAAAACGTCAAAGTGCATGCACCCCCTGCACATATTCACGGAACTCACCATCATGCCTGCACCATCCCGCTCCCAAACAAAAAGTAAACTATAACTGGGAAGGGACTCACCTGGAAGGCATGAGGCCAGGTGACCAGCAGCAGCTCCAGCCCCTGGCGTCCAGTCCCTGGGGCCGGTTCACAGCAGCAGCTCCAGCTCCCTGTGCACTGAAAGTGAGGGACAGACAGTAGAGTGCACAACACAGGCAAGACAAGAGCCACAAGGCAGGCTGCTGCTGAATGGGACTCACCGCCATCTAGTGGCCGGAGGGGAACATTGCACCTGCCATTCCAGAAAGGGAGGAAACAAGCATTGCACAAACCCACGATGGGTCAACAGCAGCAAGGTGCATCAGACTGAGTAACGCCCCAACCAAAGCATCCAATCTCACGCAGCAAGTAAGTGCGCAACAGCGCGGAAGACACACACACACACCAGCAAGGAGTCGGCAGATGCCACTTCCAGCGCGACGTGGGAAGAGGCACGAATGCCTCAGCAAGAACTCAAGCACTGAAAAAACATCCAGGGGAATGACTGTTGCGATCAACGGACGGAGAGAGCAACGCCGCCTTGTGGCCACAGGCACTCACGGCAGCCTCAACTACTCCCACCAACGGTCCAAAGCAGCAAGTACCCGACAACAGCCAAAGCAGCAAGTACCCAACGACTCGCAACAAGCGTCAAAGAACTCCACGCACCAGACAGCACCAGCGCAAGCCCGCAATGAGAAACTGAGCAAACCGTGTGCAGCAACACTGCCACGCTCAAATGACTCCACGTCAATACGTAACCTCCTGAGGACAAAAGGGAGACAGCACAGAACCGTACCACAAAGCACAAGAACGCGACAGGCGTCCAAGAATTCCACACCCGCACGACAGGACTGCGCAGCACTGCGCCGGAACGTGCCAGGAATCAAGAGCGCCAAAGTGACGCTGCACAGCGACAAGCCAACGCCACGGGACAGAGCACAAAAGTCCCCAACAGAGACAGCGATGTCTCGCAGCAACTGGAGCGCCATCGTCAGCACGCATGGCAGCATGCACCAGAGTTGCACCAGGAGCGGTGACGCAACCCTCCTCCGCGCAGACAAAGCGCGCCAACGCCAAAACACCGTGACGGTGAATAGCGACCACAAAGAAAACAACACAGCATGACAACTCATGCCCAAGATGAAAACCGACCACCCAGTCTGGTCACCAAGGAAAGGAAAGCAACAACAGAGAAGATACGACGACAGGTCTAGTCACCAAGCCAAGTGAAGACAGTGTCCTACCACATGGACAAGACCACGGGGACGACATGTAGAGGGCCCGCTACATGGAGAATCCTGGTTAGCATAAGAAAGCAAGAAAGAAGACCTGACCGCGTCGAGGAAGAGAACGTAGAGGAAGAATGGAGAATCACAACATCACTCCACAGAGGAAGAGAGAGAACCACAGCACACAGGAACATCGGTGCTGTCCAAGGAGCATTGCAACAGTCAGCACACAGGAACATCGGTGCTGTTTCCAAGGAACATCGCAACATCCGTGTGGATCCCAGTAATCCCTACAACCTGCATTCGA
Source organism: Lissotriton helveticus (assembly GCF_964261635.1). Taxonomy (NCBI): domain Eukaryota; kingdom Metazoa; phylum Chordata; class Amphibia; order Caudata; family Salamandridae; genus Lissotriton; species Lissotriton helveticus. Next base: position 200,645,071 of record NC_136062.1, on the reverse strand, counting down.
GGAGACCAACCACTGAAGAACTGCATGGGTGCCCCGTGAACCTGAAGCTTGCCGAAGCAGAACATGCCCAAGCACTAGACAATCACCCTTGTGGACTACACAAGACTCGACTGTGGCCATGTCCGAAGTTCCGCAGCGACCCGCACAGCCCACGCGATCAAGTGGCAGTCCAGGGGACAAGGGCCTCGGCCGCATGTCCTGTGAGAGAGGAATCCGGATGGGAGAGGTGCAGCAGCGGCAGCTCCACCACAGGCAACAGGAAGCATGAAGGCCCCAGGTAAACACCTGGCACCGAGAAACGGTCTGGTGAAGACACTGAACCCATGTCCTAACGGCAAGACCATCCTGGCAGATGACACCAACACCCCCGAGGACATCATGAGAGACTTGGCGGTGAGTCCGTTGGCAGTTCGGCAGCGACGCCTTTGCGCGGCTCGTGCGAAGCCCGCACGGCCCACCGGTCCCATCGTGTCCGGCAAGAGGGTCCTCCCAGCGTCTCTAGTGAGAGAAGAGTCCAAGCAGGAGAGGCCAGTCTTCGAGGCCCCAGTGAGAGAGGAGTCTTGCAAGAAAGGCAAGTCGGAAGTTACGTGGCCGGACGGAGATGTGAAGGCATCAAGATCAGCAAATCCAAAGAAAGACCTCTCGTGCCATAGTCGTCTCCTACAACCAACAAGCGTTGTCATCCACGAGACTAGGAACACCTGCAAGACCCCTCAAGGGTCACACCCATTCTGCTCCAGATACTCCAAGTAATGAACACTGTATATAAGCGTCAACACAGCAAGACAAGGATGATCTGAAGTACACCGCCGAGGTGAAGCTCATCTGACTGACTTTGTAGTCCCGGAACGTTCAACATTCTCCCAGCTGATCGCCTGAAGAAGATCTGTTGGGGCTATCAAATGTTATTGTTCTGTTTTCTTGCAGGTTGGACATTCGCTTTTCCTTTCATTAAAGTTTGGGAGGAATGTAGTGTCCTGCCAGGACACAGCCTAGTTGTTTGAGATGTAACCCTACACTAAACACCCACCCACCACAGACGTCACTGGGTCAGGTGACGCTGCCAATAAAAGAGCCAGAGCGCACGTGCTCGAGGCCAGATCTGCTATCCCTAACTGGTGTCCTGTGTCATGCTTTACTCCACCATGTGGGCCTAGGGCCCCAACACTACAGATGGTAAAGGACATTCCAAGTGTATTTTCCTTTGGGGTTAATGTTGTCTCCAGACACAGGAGGATGTTCGGTTACTGTCTGCAGCAAGGCAATAAATGGGACACAACAGCATATAACTTTATGTGTAGTACAGGACACAAAGCGGCTCAAGGGGAAAAGGGTACTGGGTGAGGGAATGCTTTCAAGACAGATGAATAAATAAATCTCTAAAGAGTGATAACAAATTAGAGGAGGAATAAGGGCATGAAAGATATAAACAAGAATTGAAAAAGAACCCAAAGGGGAGACACACGGGAATGAGAGAAAGGGGTATTTGGAGACTGAGAGAAAGATAGGAAAAGACAGGGACAATGAGAGGGGTGCAGCGAAGGAAATATGTAAAATTAGACACCAAGGAGAGGAAAAGAAGCAGATAATGAGAGCTAGAAAGTGGAAGAATTAGAAAGAGACAAGAATTATATAGAGAAAGAGGCAAAAGGTGACAGAATGAGAGAATTGTACTCAGCGCATCAAAGGGGTATGACGACAGATAGACAGAGGGGGGATAGAAAAAGGAAAGTTGGTATTACAGATGGATAGACAAAACTGCAGAGAGTTAGAAAATCAGACAGATAGTTTCACTGGGAGATAATAGAGGTGAAATGATGTAATCTAGAAACAGGTACGGAAGAGATGTGATGTATATGTGTTTCTGTTGGTGAAGGGGATTGGGTAGAATATCTAGGAGATAAGAAAAGATTGAATTTGGAGGGAATTCCTGCGACTTTTCCGTATTCAAATCATATCTCCATCATCAATATATAAGACATTAAGGGCCAGATGTAGGTCGGTCGGTAACGGCCGAAAATCGGTATTTTCGGCCGTTACCGACCGGTATTTCAGAAATGGTATGTAGGGCCCTTAATTTTACAGAATCGGTAAATTTACCGATCGGTAAATTTACCGATTCTGTAAAATACCGAATCGGTATTTTTACCGATTCGGTAAATTTGAGATGTAGGTGGGACTCTTCTGAGTCCCACAAGCCTTACAAAATCGGTATTTTACCATCAAATCCAATTTGATGGTAAAATACCGATTCCGGTGTGCATGCACATGTGTGCATGCACACCTCTGCCATATGACAGGCAGACCTGCCCTTGGGGCATGTATGCCTGCCACATGGCACCCGAGCCTGTTTTGGGGGGGCCAGAGGGTGTCAAAGTAACACCCCCTGCACCCTTGAGAAATTCGGTATTTACCGATTCTGTAATTACAGAATCGGTATTGCCCATTGATTCCTATGGGCTTAGGAATCAATAGGAAATACCGATTCGGTATTTCCAGATTCGGTAAATACCGAATCTTAAAGATTCGGTATTTACACATCTGGAAATACCTACATCTCCCCCCTTCATATGTACCACTTCTTAAATACCGAATCGGTAAAATTCGGTATTTAAGAAGTGGTAAATAAGAATTACCTACATCGGGCCCTAAGTGACGAACTGTATACACTCCTAGAAGACATCACTTGCAGAGAGGTAACAGGGGATGAGCAGGGGCCTGACAATAAGCAGGGACATCAGAAACATGAGTGTACAACTGTTCCAGGGGAAAGGAGGTTAGCTGAGCCTCGGGATCTAAACGGAGCAACACCCTTGATCTCCTGCTCACCCCATTGTCTTCTGTGAGAACTGGGAGACAGCCTCAGGTCCTTTGGGTGAGCAGAGCGCCTGCTCATTTGAACTGAAGGTAAATATGGAAAACAGAGCATATCAGGTGAATATGGTTTAGTAACCTGAGAGGGAGCTGGAGATTCTGTGTGAGAGTGAACAAGACTTACTGGGCCTGAGGATGAACAGGGTAATCAGGTGAGCTGAATTCCATAGGCATCTGAGAGTGAACAGGAGCGCTTCGGTGACCTCGGTGTAAGCAGGACCATTAGGGATCTGTGGCTGGAAATGAGCTTAAGGGTCCTGTTAGTGTGTGAGGAGCTTCAACACTGACTAATGATGAGCAAGTGACCCAAGGCCTTAGGATGTATAGGGCCCCTTGTTCCTTGAGGTTGAGCAGAAGCCTCCATACATGTGAATGGGCCTCTGACTCGTTGCCTATGGCAGAAAGGGAATTCCGAGATCTGAGGAGGAACACAGAATAATGGGTCAAAGGTTGACTAACAAATTCAGGGACTAGAGGTGGAGAAATGAAGATAAGTTGAGGAGACCTGTGAGAGAGTTGCGAGGGAATAATGGTGTGTCTAGTCTTTGCAGTGTTAAAGGCCATACAGCCATAGAAAGCTCAATTTATCACAGATAACTCCCACAATTACTTCCCTGATACTACCTACGCAACATATCATAAAAGATCAGTATCCACAAATGCGAGTCACTTTTTCTTTGGGTGCCAGGGCCTAATCGTAGTCCCAATCCAACCCTAGTAATGTAGCAGGCTTGGGTACCAAAACATATGCGCCCCCCATGGTGCTCTTTGGAGGGAGTTGGAGGGAGTTGCATCACGGGGGTTCAGGGGGGTTTAGCCTACTCCCCAGGTAGGTTCAGGGGCAATGGGGAGAGGTCAGAGTTGCCCTTCAAGGGCAGATAAACCAAGCAGAGTAGTGGCAATGTTGGAGGGTGAGGGGCGAGCCAATGACTTTGAGTTAGAGAGCTCACCTCCGTAGGCTGAGTTAATGAAGGTATCTGGGTCCCTGGTGGAAGGAGATGTCGGAGTGCAGAACTCCCATGAGGGGAAAGGGTGTTGTACAGTGTGGCAGTCCGCAGGAGGTGCAAGATAGTAGAGCAAGATCAGCCCATGCACAGGAAGTATGTAAGGAAGTCATGGCATCGGCACTGGGCTGAGCGTTACAAGGGATGATGAAAGAATGACTGCAGAGCCTCTTGACAGGCTAGTAGAGAGGGCATTTTCAGCACTCAAAGGAGCACTACTGGTGATCAGGGATTACACCAAAACTATAAAAATTCAATGTAGGAAACCACGGAAATGAATTTTTAAAGGTTAACTAAAACATTTTTTTTAACAACCTCAAGCCAACAGTGGAAACTTTTCAATGCCAGCACCTAACCTAAAAAATGACTCTAGAGAATAACTATTACCCCTTCTATCTACACAGGGGTTTGTGTGCACACCGAAAAGCACCCACTGTTACAGTGCCCGTTCCCTCAAGAACTCAACAAATTAAACTCCAAAGCACACGTGCACCACAAAACATTGTTCAAATAAGAGTGAATGTATAGTACAGATCCAATAAGTAAAGAAGAAAGATGTTCCTCAGTTTGATTACTTTATTTTCTAGTTCCAAAATGTGTAAAGCGCCAACTGCGGCTATCTGGTTGCACTGGACTGGGACAAATTCAAAGTTTCAGGCTGACCACTATGGAGTGAGGATTGGATACAAGTAGTAGATGGACCCGGTAAAGTTTTTATCTTCTTACATACTTTTTGGATTCTTTTTCTCTAAATGTAGAGCCATTTGGTCTTCGGATCCGGTTTTCGAGTCAATGACGATGGCCAGCTTGACACAGGGTAACAAGGTACAATTTGAACAAGGTACAATTTGTTCATGAAGGACCACATATTGATGAATAGTCCCTCAGAGAAGTTACACAAATATCTAGTTGACTCTTATTAGACTTGGTACCATTGGCGTGCATCTCCCTTCCATTTTTTGCTGTTGCCTCCTGTGTTTTTGCTATGTTTTTGCTGGTCTAGATGCTTTGGGCACTTTGCCACTGCTATTCAGTGCCAAAGTGCAAGTGCTCCCTTTTGTAAATTATTGTAATGGATTAGTGACTCCATGATTGGCTATTAGATTTACTTGTCAGACCCTAGTACAGTGCACCATGTGTGCCCAGGGCCTGTAAATCAAATGCGGCTGGTGGGCTTGCAGCACTGGTTGTGCCACCCACAGAAGCAGCTTGTAAAATATGGCTCAGGCCTGCCATTGCAGAGCCTGTGTGCAGCCTGAAACTGCCATGTCGACTTGCCAAGTGCATACACTTGCCAGTCCCTAAACCTTCCCTTTTCTACATGTTAGTCGCCCCTAATGTAGGCCCAAGGTACCCCCATGGGCAGGGTGCTTTTTATGTAAAAGGTAGGACATGCCGTAATGTGTGTGGCATGTCCTGATAGTGAATTACAGCCAATTTCGTTTTTCACTATTGCAAGGCTACCTGTTCCCATAGGCCAGAATGGGCAGTTTGATTATAACGTCTTATAATCCTAATTGACTCAAGGAACTAGTTAGAAATTCGGGTTTAGTATGCCTGAACTCAGAATGTTAAAATACATCTATTAGTGAAGGTGTTCACTGACCTGAACCCTCAACGAATAGAGAGTAGGGGGAGGAGATTTACTTCCTACTACCTAGGCCAGGTCTGCCTCCAACAATGCTGTCTCCACCTCCTGTCAAGAAACTGCACAGAACTGATTTGCTGGGCAAATATTGGGGCCCAGACCCAAGAACTTTAGATCACTTCAGGGAATCAAGACACCTTTGCCAAGAAGAAGAAGCAAGGAAGCTGAAGGAGGAGACTGCCCCTGTGCTGTTTTGCTATTTCTGGGGTTGGCCTGCAGTGGTTACTTTATTGCCAAGGAAAGGGGAAATGGATTTTTGTGAACTTTCCATAATCTTGAGGAAGAATCTCCGAGGGCTTGAAGTGTGCTTGCCTACTGCCTGAAGTCTTGGGGGTTATTTTAGGAGTGTAGCCCCTTACCCTAACTAGAAGCAAGGGTGCCTATTTGGACAAAGATGCAAATCACTGCCAACTAGAGACCCCCCAGTTCTAATATTGGTGGTCAGCTGTGAGGATTTGGACTTGCATTTGTGATTCATATACAGTGATTGGTGTACACTACTAGTGAGTGCAAACCATAATCCGCAAGATACTTTTTGGTAGAATTTTCTTTGGAACTTCTTTTTGCTTTTTGAGAGCTGCCAACTGTTTTTCACCATGATCAAAGCAGTATCCATTGCATCTGTTGACATTGATTTGGAAGAAGATAGGATTGACACATACCTCAAAGCTGCTTGTAGGAAATGTAACGTCTCTATGAAAGGCCTCACCATGAAAGAGGAATACCAAAAGGCACTGAAGGCCTGGGTAGAATCTAGGAATGCCACTGAGCATCCTGAAGAGCCTAGGGAGGAAGTAGAGAATGTAGGCGGCTAGAGGGGCCAGTGGGCCTGGATGGGAGGAGAGTGCCTTCCAGAGCAGGCAGCAGTGTTTCTTCAAAGAACCTGTACCCAAGAAAGTTAGAGGACAGGAAGAGAGATAGAATGCATAAGATGAAGCTAGCCAAGCTCAAAATAGGTGGTCAGATGGAGTTGGAGAATAAGAAGTTGGCCTTGGAGGCAAAAATAATGCATTTGGAGCATGAGAGAATGTTGAGGGAATTAGAATTGAAAGCTAAGAGTTTAGAAATGTCTTCCTATGGTGGCAGCGCACCGTCTGTGCCTGTCGAAACAAGAGTATTTATTCCCAAGGATTTCATTAAGGAGTATCATAAGAATGAAGATATTGGGCAAAGGTTCAAAGCCTAGGAGGTAGCTCTGACCTCCTACCGGGTCTCTGAGAAGGATTGGGGAGCGGGGTTGTGGGGGCGGTACCCCAGTGGTGGGCGGGATACCTTACTGGAATTGCCTTCTGAGGATCAGAATTCTTATGTGCAAATGAAGGAGGCCTTAATGGCCAGGTATGGGCTGACCCCTGAGCCTTATAGACAAAGGTTTAGGAGTTGTAAGAAACTGGAGTCTAGCACTTCGGTAGAATATGTGACTTTTTTTGCAGAGCATTGGATGGTTGGGTGAAGGGTAACAAAGTGAATGATTATCAGGGGCTCTATGATTTGTTTTCATGGGAGCACTTGTCTAGTAATTGTCTTCCAGAGCTACACCAGCACCTTATTGATAGCAAGTTGACTAACCCTAGGAAGCTTGCTGAGGAGGTGGACCGCTGGGTGAGCACCCGGGTCCGCAAAGGTCATGTGGGAGACTTTGTCAAAGGTGGGAAGGGTCCCCAGCTGAAGAGTGGGGGGGGACAAAGGGTAAACAGAGGGAGTTCCAGAGAGGGCCCCAAAGTAATCCCCAAGGGAAGAGTTCCCAGCCTCCCCCTGAGAAGAAGCCCAGGCCCGACAAGTAAACCTGTTCATAAGGGACCCCTAAAATGTTTTAAGTGTGGGGAGTTGGGTCACCAGTTCTATGATCCCCAGTGTCCCGAGAGAGATAAGACAGCACCCACTGTTGCACCACTCCAGCAGATGGCTAGTGTAGCCCTAGGGGAGGAGATGGGTGCCCAAGGTGGGTGGGGTTCCACAGAGATGTCCCTAGTCTCTTTAGGAGACTGTGATAACACTAAAAAGTACAGGCAGTGGGTGACCATTAATGGCCATAGAGTGGAGGCTCTTAGAGACACCGGAGCCAGTGTGACAGCTGTCAGTTTTCGGCTGGTGTCAGAAGAGCAGGTGGTCCCCAATGCATTTTACCCGGTTGTTGTCGCAGACAACACAGAGAGCCACTGCAAGGTGGCTCTGGATCCCCTTGAGGTGGTGGGGGATCTCAGGTACACTTCAAGTAGCTGTGAGGCCAGCCATGCCTGTTGACTGTCTGTTGGGTAACAATTTGGAGAGCTCCTCTTGGGCTAAGGTGGAGCGAAGTGATCATTTCGAGATGTTTGGTGTGCCTGAGTGGGCGTGTGTGACCACACAGTCCAAGGCAGCCAGTTAGGGTGTTCAAGAGGACCTGGAGCCTGAAAGAGTGGCCTGGGTACCTGCCTTAAAGAGAAGAGGCAGGGGGCATGGGAAACAAGGCCCGACCGTTCCCACGGTCCTGGAGGAGGCAGATCTTGAGGGGGATGCCTTGGGACCTACAGGGGAAAAGGTGGCTGAACTGAGGGACCTGCTTGAGCTGACCCATTGGCAGCAGGAAGGAGGACCCTCCAGGGTAGAGCTCTGTGAGAAGCAGAACAAGTGCCCTTCTCTTGTGGGTTTGTGGCAACAGGCTGCAAATCGGGCAGCAGGTGATCCATCTGGATCACATTGGATCTACTGGGAGAATGGTCTCCTGTATAGCGAGCCTAAGGTTGCTGAGCCTGGGTCAGCCCATGCGCTGGTGGTACCCCAGCGCTTCAGAGCCTTCATAGTGGGTTTGACTCATGATGTACCTTTAGCAGGACATTTGGGGCAGGACAAGACCTTTAAAAGACTTGTCACCCACATTTATTGGCCCCAAATGCGCAAGAGTTCAGACACTCATTGCAGGACCTGTCAGACTTGCCAGGCAAGTGGTAAGAGTGGGAGGAAGCACAAGGCTCCTCTCCAGACTTTCCCTGTGCTCAGCACCCCCTTTGAAAGGGTGAGCATTGACATTGTAGGGCCTCTGGATCCCAAGACAACCATGGGCAACAGGTTCATCCTGATCTTGGTCGACCATGCCGCCCGGTACCCAGAAGCCATCCCTCTCCGGTCGGTGACGGGGTTGTGCGTTGATCGGGATTTTCTCCCATGTGGGGTTCCACAGAGAGGTTGTGTTAGACCATGGTACAAACTTCATTCCCAAGTATATGAAGTCCCTGTGGTAGAAGTGTGGTGTAACTTATAAGTTCACCACTCCTTACCACCCCAAAGGTAATGGGCTGGTTGAGAGATTCAACCTGACCCTCAAAGGCATGATTATGGGTCTTGAAGAACCTATGAGGCGTAACTGGGACGTCCTCTTGCCATGCCTTCTCTTTGCTTACAGAGAGGTGCCACAGAAGTCCTTCGGGTTCAGCCCTTTTCAACTGATGTATGGACACCCTGGCAGAGGGACTCTGAGTTTGGTAAAGGAAGGCTGGGAGAAAGCTCCCAGGAAACCTCCCCAGGATGTATGTAGCTACATGCTGGCCTTCAGAAACCAAACCCGGCTTTTCAGGCAACTCGCTCAGGCGAATCTGGAAGCCAGCCAGGAAGAGATGAAACGGTGGTACGATCAGAATGCCACTCTGATTGAGCTTCAACCTGGTCAGAAAGTTTGGGTCATGCCCCTGTGGAACCCTGTGTGCGCCAGGATAAGTGGATTGGACCATTTGAGGTGGTGGAGCGCAAAAGTGATGTTACCTACTTGGTGGACTTGCGGTCTCCAATGAACTCTTTGAGGGTCCTACATGTCAACTGACTGAAGCCCCACATAGAGAAGTCCAAAGTGGGCTTGCTCCTAGCGACAGATTATGGAATGGAGGAGGAGTCTGAGCCTCTTCCTGACCTCCTGTCTGCAACAGAGCACGATGGGTCAGTGGATGGTGTAAACCTCTCTTCCACCCTGGCCCTTGAGCAGAAGAATGACTGTCGCTAGTTGTTGGGACAGTTTTCTGATCTGTTCTCCCTGATTCCCAGTGTCACTGATTGCTGTGTCCATGGTGTAGACACTGGGGACAGTCCTCCTGTTAAGCACAAACTTACAGAGTGACTGACAGGGTGAGAGCTTGCATCAAGCAGGAGGTCTCCAATATGCTTGCATTAGGGGTTATTGAGTCCTCTAACAGTCCTTGGGCCAGCCCAGTGGTCTTGGTCCCAAAGGCTGCTGCACCGGGTGCCACACCAGAACTCTGGTTCTGTGTGGACTACTGATGGCTCAATTCAGTCACCAGAACTGACGCACACACCATCCACAGAGCTGATGAGCTCATTGATCGGTTAGGGGCTGCCCGGTACCTCAGCACGTTTGATCTAACGTCTGGGAACTGGCAGATCGCCTTAACTGATGGAGCTAAAGAGATGTCAGCATTTTCCACACCAGATGGGTACTACCAATTCCGAGTTCTGCCCTTTGGGGTGAAGAATGCACCTGCCACCTTTCAGAGGTTGGTCAACCAGGTGTTGGCTGGACTGGAAGATTTCAGTGCCACCTACCTGGATCACATTGCAATGTTCAGCACCAGTTGTGAAGAACATCTGCTCTACCTCTGGGAAGTGTTGATGGTGCTGCGCAGAGCAGGCCTCACGATTAAGGTGAGTAAGTGCCAGATTGGGCAGGGTTCTGTGGTGTACTTGGGACACCAGGTTGGGAGCGACCAGGTGGCGCCGCTACAACCCAAGATTGAGACTATCCTGGCTTGGGAACCCCCCAAGACCCAGACAGAAGTGAGAGCCTTTTTAGGACTCATTGGGTACTACAGGAGGTTTGTCAAGGGGTATGGCAGCATTGTTGCACCCTTGACAGAGCTGACTTCCAGGAAGCGGCCCAAGAAAGTGAACTGGACTGACACCTGTCAAAAAGCTTTTGATGCCCAGAAGTCTACCATGTGCACGGTGCCCATGCTTCTGTCGCTCAACTTCTCTAAAGAGTTCCTTGTACAGACAGACGCTTCAGAGCATGGTGTGGGGGCTGTTTTTTCACAAATAAAGGAGGAGGGCCTAGACCAACCTGTAGCCTTTATCAGTAGGAGGTTACTTCCACGGGAACAGAGGTGGAGTGCAATTGAGCGTGAGGCATTTGCTGTGGTCTGGGCACTGAAGAAGTTGAGACCATATTTGTTTGGGACTCACTTCCAGGTTCAGACAGACCACAGGCCCCTCAGATGGTTGATGCAGGTGAGGGGTGAGAATCCAAAGCTGTTGAGGTGGTCCATTTCCCTACAGGGGATGGACTTCACAGTTGAACACCGCCCCTGGTACAGAACACGCCAATGCTGATGGTCTGTCCAGATTTTTCCACCTTAGTGAAGAGAACTCCCAAGGGGTGGGTAGTTCCCCCCACATTTCAGCTGGAGGGGACAAGTGTTAGACCTAGCACCATTGGCTTTGGTCTCCCTTCCATTTTTTTTCTGTTTCCTCTTGTGTTTTTGCTATGTTTTTGTTGGTCTAGATGCTTTGGGCACTTTGCTACTGCTATTCAGTGCCATAGTGCAAGTGCTCCCCTTTGTAAATTGTTGTAATGGATTAGTGACTCCATGATTGGCTATTTGCTTTGCTTGTCAGTGCACCATGTGTGCCCAGGGCCTGTAAATCAAATGCAGCTGGTGGGCTTGCAGCACTGGTTGTGCCACCCACAGAAGCAGCTTGTAAAATATGGCTCAGGCCTGCCATTGCAGAGCCTGTGTGCAGTCTGGGACTGCCATGTCGGCTAAGCAAGTGCACACACTTGCCAGTCCCTAAACATTCCCTTTTCTACATGTTAGTCACCCCTAAGGTAGTCTAAAATTACCCCCATGGGCAGGGTGCATTGTATGTAAAAGGTAGGACATGCCCTGATGTGTGTGGCATGTCCTGATAGTGAATTATAGCAAATTTCGTTTTTCACTATTGCAAGGCTACATGTTCCCATAGGCCAGAATGGGCAGTTTGATTATAACAGCTTATAATCGTAAATGACTCAGAGAACTAGGTAGAAATTCGAGTTTAGTATGCCTGAACTCAGAATGTTAAAATACATCTTTTAGCGAAGGTGGTTTTTACATTCTGTGTTTGAAAATACCACTTTTAGAAAGTAGGTATTTTCTTGCCTAACCATCCAGCATGCCTCTGCTGGGTTTGTGTATTCCATGTCTGGTTTGTGAGTGGCATAGGGCCAGAGAGGGTCTTGGTTCCAGCAGCCTGATGGGTCAGGGCTGGGCTGAATAGGACCTGCATTGAATAGAGAGTGGGGGGCGGGGATTTTATATAACTGACCTGAGTCCTCATAGAATAGAGAGTAGGGGGAGGAGATTTCCTTTCAGCTACCTAGGCCAAGTCTCCCTCCAACAATACTGTCTCCACCTCCTGCCAGAAACTGCACAGAACTGGACAAAGGATATACTGGTATAAATATTGGTGCCCAGACCCAAGAACTTAAGATCACTTCTGGGAATCAAGACAAACCTTTGCCAAGGAGAAGAACAAAGGAAGCTGACGGAGGAGACTGCCCCTGTGCTAATTTGCTATTTCTGGGGTTGGCCTGCAATGGTTACTTTATTGCCAAGGAAAGGGGAAAAGGAATTTGGTGAACTTTTCATAATGTTGAGGAAGAATCTCCAAGTGTGCTTGCCTACTGACTGAAGTCTCAGCGATACACGACTTCATCACCAGCTCCCCTGCATTCCCTTGCTGGGAATTCTACCTGCAGAGAGGTGCCTACTGTTGCTTGGGCCCTCTGAGAAGACTGCGTGTCGCTGGGAGCTGGAAGCGCGACGCAGAGAGGAAAAGCGTGTCACCACCGCAGCAGTTGCCGTCGCATCGCTGAAGAAGCGTGCCACCGCCACAGCTGTTTGCCGTCGCATCACCAACTAAGAGTGTTGCATCATCGGAGAAGCGTGTCGCCGCCGCGGAGGTTGCTGTCTCATCACCAGAGAAGCGTGCCGCAGGGCCTGTCACGGCTCAGAAGTTACAGAGTTCGCCGCACTGCCGTCGGCTGTGCACACATCGCATCCAACGGTGTCGCATTGCATCAAAGACGCCATATTTTTGCATCGCACTGAATCGTAGCTTCGCATCGAGGCGCCATCTTGTCAAAACAACGCATCAACTCCCGACACAGTAAGGAAGCGAGCCTCAACTCCCCTGCGCAGCAGTAAGGAACCGACACATCCACTCCCCTGAGTGTAAGGAACCGCGCATCAACTTCACTGCAATGCTTTTGTATGTTTTGCGTGACGCATCTAAGGTACTATGGGCCAGATGTAGGTAAATCTATTTTACCGACACTTAAATACCGAATTTTACCGATTCGGTATTTAAGAGTCGGTAAAATAGATGTACCGAGATGTAGGTAAATCCAGATGTGGATTTACCGATTCTTTAAAAGTCGGTATTTACCGATTCGGTAAATACCGACCTGTAATGCTCCATTCATTCCTATGGGCTTTGAAGCCCATAGGAATGAATGGGGCATTACAGGTCGGTATTTACCGATCGGTAAATACAGATTTTTGGCAAGGGTGCAGGGGGTGTCACTTTGACACCCTCTAGCACCCCCAAAAAAGGTTCGGGGGCCATATGGCAGGCATACCTGCCCTAAGGGCAGGTCTGCCTGTCATATGGCACAGGTGTGCATGCACACATTTGCATGCTCACCTGAATCGGTATTTCACCATCAAATTGAATTTGATGGTAAAATACCGATTTCTTAGGCCTTGTGGGACTCATCAGAGTCCCACCTACATATCGATTTTACAGAATCTGTAATTTTACCGTTCTGTAAATTTACCGACCGGTATATTTACAGATTCTGTAAAATTACAGATCGGTAAATTACAGAACGGTAAAATTACCGATTCTGCCCCCTACATCTCAAATTCCTTTTACCGGTCGGTAACGGCCGAATTCGGCCGTTACCGACCGGTAAAACCCTACCTACATCTGGCCCCATGAGAGCAAAGTGTTGCATTTACCATCTACATTGAACTACCATTTTAAAGTCTATTTTTTATTACAGTATTGTGGGTTTTTGTCATTTGATCTTGTGTTAAGTCTAATAAAGATGACTTATTTTTCTAAACTGGTGTGGTGTTCATTTGTAGGGTTTTCACTCTAGTACTGTATGTGTTCACAAATGCTTTACACACAGCCTCTTAGATAAGCCTGTTTGCTCGTGCCAAGCTACCAGGGGGTGAGCAGGGGTTATTTTAGGAGTGTAGCCCTTTACCCTGAGTAGAAGCAAGGGTCCCTATTTGGGCAAAGGTGCAAACCATTGCCAATTAGAGACTGCCAGTTCTAACAAAATGGGAGATGCAGTCTGCTCAAAGAAGCCCCTCGCTGCTGGGCAGTCCCAGGGGACTGATAGTGTAGATGTGGGGGTGGAAATTGGCCCAGAGATGGGGAACCTTGCTTTCCATGGATAGGGAAGTTGCATTGCAGCAGCGGCAGGCTTTCCTCCCAGCATGGAGAAGTACAGGCAGAGGCTTAAAATCAATGGGACTGATGTTGAGGCTCGGAGGGATACAGGAGCCGGTGTTACCGGGATGATGGACAAACTGGTTAAGACAGAGCAGATCCTACCTGGTATATTCCACCAGGTCACCTTCGCAGACAGCAGATCCAAGCTTCATCTCATGGCAATAGTGAGCTTGGAATGGGGAGGCGTAACCTGCTCTAAGAAGGTAGCTGTATCGCCTGCGCTCCCAGTAGAGTGTCTCCTAGGAAAAATGATCTTGAAACTCCTGTATGGTCAGGGGTGGAAAGGAAGGTACATGCGCAGATGGTGGTCGTCCCTGAGTGGATATTTGCTGTGCTTAGGACACAGACTGAACATTATGGCTGCTGGACACTTGGCCCCAAAGCAAAGGGCCAAGCTTCCAGAAACAAGCGTGGAGGCATAGGGTCTGGTGAGCCAGCCCAAACAGCTCAGGAGGTCCAGACGGAATCCAAACACTGAGGGGGAGGATTTGGCCTCTGAGGGAGGGATTCCAGCCATGCAAGTTCTGTCAGACGTGCCAGAATTGCAAGGAGCTGGAGGACCCACTAGAGAGGAACTGTGCCTGGGGCAAATAGTCTGTCCCACTCTTGAGGGCCAGAGACAGACTGCCTCCAGGCAAGAGAAGGGGGTGTCAGTGGATCCCACACAGTCTACTGGGAGAATGAAGTCCTCTATACTGAGGCCAGAGACCGAAAACCTGGGCCGAACAGGAGAGTGGTGGTCCCCCAGAGTTTAGAGAGTTCCTCCTCACCTTGGGCCATGACATCCCCTTGGCACAACCTTTGCTACAGACCAAGATCTTGAAAAGGCTGGTCAACCATTTCTATGAGCCCAACATGTCTGCCAAAGTGTAGAAGTTCTGCAGCACCTGTGCCATCTGTCAAACCAGTAGCAAGAGAGGGGGCAAGCCAAAGGCTCCCTTGAAAGTGGCTGGGACTCCCTTTGAGAGGGTGGGAATTGATATTGTTGGTCCCATAGGCCCAGCTACTGCCTCAGAGGACAGATATATCTTGGTGGTGATGGACTATGCCACCATATATCCATAGACAATACACCTCATAATGGTCACTGTTAACACAGTTGCCAGAGCCCTACTTGGTATCTTCCCCCGAGTGGGCTTTCCAAAGAAGGTGGTCTCAGCCCAGGGGACTAACTATATTTCCACCTACAAGAAGGCCATGTGGGATGACTGTGGTCTTACCCACCAGTTCACCACCCCATATCATCCATAGACCAATGGTCTGGTGGAAATGTTCACTAAGACTATGAAGGGCATGATCATGGCTTAACTGATAAGATGAGAAGGAGATGAGATGTTCTCCTCCTGTGCCTGCTGTTTGCTTACAAAGATCTGCCACAAAAAGTGTCGATTTTATTCCCTCTGAGTTACTGTTTGGGCACCGTGTGAGAGCGCCATTGTGTTTGGTGAGAGAAGTCTCTCAAGGAACACAAACAGAATATGCTGGAATATGTGCCAGGCCTGTGTTCCTGCATGGCAGAGTATATGAGTAGAGCAGGCCAGCCAAGAGCTCAAGAACCTCTGGTCATAGGTTACTATGGCTGAGTACCATTCAGGACAGTTGGTTTGGGTGTTGGAGCCTTTGTCTCCCAGGGCCCTCCAGGACAAATGGACGGGGCCCTATTCTATGCTGGAGAAAAAAGTAAGGTCACCTACCTGGTAGACATTGGCACCTCCAGGAGTCCCCACATGGCACTCCATGTTAACAGACAAACCCCACCAATACAGGACAGACATTACCATGTTGATGGTCACACATGAAGGAAGGGCGGTTGAGAGTAAGCCTCTGTCAGACCTCCCTCTCCACCAATTTGCAGGATAGGTCAGTGGAGGGAGTCGTACTCTCTTCCAAGTTAACATACAAGCAACACAAACACTGCAGACAAGTGTTGGGGCAGTTTGCTGGGCTGTTCTCCTACACCCCTGTGATTGCCACTTGGTGTGTCCATGATGTTGACACTCGTGACAGCCTACCTGGCAAAAACAAGCTGTATGGGTGGTTTGACCAGGTCAGAGCCAGCATTAAGGTTGAGGTAGCCAAGATGCTGGAGTTTAGGGATAATTAAGCCCTCTGCCAGTCCATTGGTACTAATGCCTAAACCTAATCCCCAAGGGGACAAGAAAGATATAACGTTTTGTGTGGACTACAGAGGTTTGAATGCAGTCACCAAGACTGACTCTCACTACATACCTAGAGCTGATGAGCTAGTTGACAGTTTGGGGGCTACTACAATACCTGAGTACATTAGATCTGACCTTACTTGCAGATTACCCTAAATTCAGGAGCAAGGGAGAGATCAGTATTTTCTTCTCCACAAGGCCACTTTCAGCCCAAAGGGATGCCCTTTGGCTTGAAGAATGCCTCTGCCACCTTCCAAAGGTTGGTGACCAGAGTCCTGTCTGTCTGGGTAGACACCTTCAGTGCAGTTTATCTTGATGCAATAGCTATATTCATTTCCATCTGGGAGGAGCAACTGATCCACCTGAAGGAAATGTTTCAGGCCCTGCAACAGGTGGACCTGGCTGGCAAATGCGAGATAGGGCAGAGTTCAGTGATGTACTTGGTCCACCTTGTTAGTGAAGGCCATGTACAACCTCTCCAGCCCAAGATCCATACATACTGGATTGGGGGGCTCCTAAAACCCGAACACAGGTCAGGGCTTTCTGTGATGTCCATTATTATTATACACAATTTCCCTGATCTACTTTCATCTAAATAACATTATCTTGCAATTTTAGACTACTTCCTGAATATAATATCCAGTACTTTGTATAGTCTAGTTTTATAGCATAATTCTGTTCAGTATTATTTATGTTATGATTGAGATCCTCTCCTCTTCATTCTGCACATATTTTCCCACCTTGTAATGACATAGACTTGTTTATTCTAGTGCATACGTGAACATTCTAAGTATACTATTGTATTGTTTAACATTTTAGTATAGCTTCATTTGCAGTGTTCACACCTCCACCCTTCTTAAAAGAACTAGGAGGACGAGTGATTGCTTGGAAGAGGTGGATACAATTATTTGAAACTTACCTGATAGCCACAGGAGGAGATAGATTCTCCTCAGTACGTAAACAGCATATACTCTTAGATAATTTAGAGGTTCATGTGAGGAAAGTCTTTTGATGTATTACCTGATTTAAAAACTGAAGAGCAAGTGGGGGGATACACAAGGAGATTTACAATTAGACGCATACCAAAATACTCTAAAAAAATTAGGGGAACAGTTTGGGTAGGAAATCAATGTTGTATTTGAAAGGCATAAGTTATTTTCTAGTTCACAAGAAAAGAGTGAAAAAAAGATTCATTACATTGCTGCCTCGAGGGGAGTATCTGCCACATGGGATTTTGGGTTATTAAATTACTCACCCATAAGAGATCAGCTTGTGAGGTGCACGAATGATAACAAAGTTCAAGAAAAACATTTTGCAGGAAAGCCAGGCTTTACTCAAGCTATAAGCAAAGCTAAAAGTATAGAACATACTGCTTTCTGTATGATAGAAATTAAAAAATCTTTACATACAAATGTGGCAACTAACAGTAGTATAAACAAGATTACAGCGAAAGTTGACAATTGTAAAGTGGGCACAACTGAGGTGTATGAACATAAAAATTGAGATATTATAGATGTGGAAAAGCTAACCACTTGGCAAGTACCCTAATGTGTCCAGCAAAGAGAGTGACCTGCAGGAAGTGCAACAAAAGAGGACTCTTCGCGAAAGTCTGTAAAGACATGGGAAATAAAATCACTCATCTTGTTAGTGATGAAGATATAGAACAGAAGAAACTTGAATTCCAGGTTTCGAATATGAAAATAAATCCTTATACGATATATCCTACATGTGATGCAAATTTGGATGGAGGCTCTTTCAAAGTTTTTGCATACTCCTGTTCTCTGTACACTTTGATAAACGAGGCATTTAAAGAAAACATCCTAAACAAAGACTATACCTTTTTATCCTCTGACATATGCCCAGGTGGATATAACAAGAACCCTATTCCTTTAACTGGGATGTTAGTTATGCACATAACTTTCAAGGATAGAACCACAGTGGGAAAAGTGAGCATCATTAAGCAAGGCTCCAACCTCTTAGGTTGGCAGCACCAGGAGGACCTGGGGAACAAACTGGATCCTAATGCAGAAGAACAAGTTTATTTAGTTGTCAGGTACATCACAGGTATGGAGATGTGTGAGAAATTATCTAAGGTTTTTACAAATTATTTAGGATTACTTAAAGACTTTCTCTACAAAATTAAGCTTAAACATAATGTGATGCCTTTGATACACAAAGCGAGCCCCATACCATTGCTAATGAGAGAGCCCCTCAAGAAAGAATTGGGCAAACTTGAATTCTCAAGGGTAAATGAGGAAATAAATGTGCAGAATGTTTAGCTCCTATTGTTATCACCTCTAAGGAAGGAGGCAATATATCAGTCTATGTGTTGGTTTTAGAGATCTCAATGTGAACATATGGATAGACAGACGACCACTACCTAACATCAATGAAATGCAGAGTTTCATTCAAGGTGCTTTTTACTTCAGTGTGCTAGACCTCTCATCTGCCTATCATCAAGCAATTCTTCATCCAGATTCTAAGGCCCTAACATATTTTATTACTCCCTTCGGAGCTTACCAGTTCTGCAGGATGTCATTCAGCCTGGCATCAGCTGCTGTAGTTTTTCAACGAGTAATGCAACACATACTACAGGGGACCCTTTGCTACCAAGATATTTTGATTTACCGTGATTCTAAAGAAGAACATAACAATGTACTTGAAAAAGGTAAAGTTAAATAATGCAAGGTTTACTATACAGATGGAAAAGTGTAAAATAGGTATCGAGTTAGTGGAGTGCCTTGGGCACACCAACTCAGAAGATGGCATTAAGCCTAAGAACAGCTTGGTTGACTCTGTCAAATTAGTACTTGCACCCACTAGCAAAAGGGAACTTAAATCTTTTTCTTGCCTAGTGGTGTATATGGCCAAATACTAAAAAATCTTCACTAAACTAGTCTACTCCATGAGAGCCTTCCTCAAGAAGTGGAGTGTTCAATGCCAATCTGATTTCAGCCTAGTGAAGGAAGCCATCACCAGCGCCCTTCAATTGAGGATGTTTGACTTGAAAGCTAAAACTATATTAAATACAGTTGTTAGTATGAAGGGTATGGGTGCATCCCTCTCCAAATAATAGATGGAAATGATAAAATCATAGCCTTTGCCTCAGGGACCCTTCGGGATGCTGAGTTAAATTACTCCACAATAGAAAAGGAAGCTTTGGCATGTTATTGGGTAATTTACCACTTTACGTTTTCTTTGTGGGAAATACCATTTATCCCGAGAATGGACCATGAACCCCTCATTCCCATGTTTTCCACTAGATGCAATGAAAAAGCCACTCCCCATATATCTAAATGGGTATTGGGATTACAAGTATACAACTTCAATATTGTGTATGTCTCAGGGTCGAGAAACCAAGTAGTGGTCTGTCTTTCTCATTTACCCATAACATCTGAGGATCAACAAGTTAAACCCCAGAGGAAGCTATCTTGTCCATAGAAGTCCCAGCCATTGATAAGGATGAATGGGAAATGTTAAAAGGATGATGAATTCTTAGCTGCTGTTAAAGAGAAAATAAAAAAGGGGTGGCCAAATAAATGTTATGAAATACCAGACAACCTCCAACCATATTGGAATGTGAAAGATGAGTTGTCACTAGCATGTAATAAGGTTTTAAGATCCAACAAAATTGTACCTGCTACTAGCATGCATGATCGTATCATTGAAATTGCCCATGAGGGTCAATTTGGGTGGAGCATGACCAAGAGTAAAATCAGAAACTACTGTTGGTTTCCACACATGGAAAGAATCAAGGACTGCTTAGCTTGCTGTTCCAGTGACAAGACCAAGGTCACACATACAAAGTTACCCTTCTCATACTAGATGTACCCATTAAACCATGGGACAAACTAGGTCTGGACATAACAGGACCCATATATTTGCTCAATCTACACAACAAATGCACGTTTGTATTGGTAGATTACCATTCACGTTGGGTCACAACTAGAGCGGTGAACAACATCAATACTTCCATATTGATAGAGCTTAACTGATACATTCTCTAAGGAGGGCATTCCTGTTACTATCATTACCGACAATGTGCATAATTTACTTCTTGAGAAATTAATCAATTTTAAAAAAACATGTCTAGCAAACACTGAGCCAAGCAATTCGCTGTGTAGGTGCGAAGAAGACTGAGATTGAAACAATGTTGCCATTTGGTGGGAGGAGATTTGATTCCTGGAGAGGTCAGGTCAGGAAAGTGTCCTGAGGAGATAAACTGAACTTCAAAGGTAGCAGCACAGTTGTCACAGGACACAGGCCAGCCCCCACTTCCTTGATCCCCAGCCAGATGGGAACCCCCCCTAATTAGATTAGGAGAGGGGCAGGAAGGGGAGTGTAGGGAAAAGTTAGCCACAATTGTGTGTTGAGTTAGCCAGACCTGCACTCCAAAGGGGAGATTTTCTCAATTTAGATTTTTGCAGAAATGTGCATTCTGAAACACAAATATGCCACACTTCCCAGGATGTTGTCATAGCAGAGAGTAGAAACTTGAACTCCATTGGTTGGGGTCCCCGCCCCCCAGCAACCCAGAATGGAGAATAAAAATGGGGGACATGCTGGAGCCCCTCAAATCCCTGCCTGAAACATCTGGAAAATAAGGGGTGCCCTGCTGGACCCTTGGCCGCACCACAGAGGACTGTACTTGCTTCTGTCTAAAGGCTCCACACAAGAAAGGCTGTGCCTGTCTTAAAGGATAAGAAGTGGACTCCCTGAGCAGCAACAGGTAGAAAAGTGCTGGAAGATGTCACCTGCAACATGCAATGAAAAGACAACTCCAGCTGACCATCTTCACCTGGATTTTCCAGGACTGACCAGGTACATTGTGGGAATTGGAGTCCCAGACACCAAGAGATAAACCAGAGCCTCTGAACCCTTGGATTTTACTGTGGACCCCTTTCCTAAATCAAGGAACCTTCAAATAAGAACTTCTGAAAGTTTGGGAACTTTTGACCAAGTTTTGTGAAAAAGCTCCACAGTCTCATCGCCCATCCACCCCCCCCAAAGCCCTCCCTCACCCCCTTACCTCCTCCCCCTTCGACGCCCAACTTGCACCCTCCTTTGTCCCCTCCTTCACCCCACTTTTCCACATGCACACCACCCCTTACTGACCTTCTACCTCACTCTCCTATCGGTCCTCTTAAAGCTGGTTCTCCTACACCTACCTCCGATATACCCTCCACCCCTATTAACAACCATATTAAATCGAATTCTCCCCCCACCACCTACTACTAATATATCTCCTACCTATATTAATGTTCGACCACATCACTATACTCCCCTCCCCCTTCCAGGCTTTCCCCTCCCCCACGCTTTCCCCCATGATATCCCCCAGCTTGATATCCTGTACCCTACCAATCTCTTTAATTTATCAGATACACTTTACACCTCAATCCCATCCCAATCACTCCTTAAAGTCGAACGTCTACTTTCGTCCCTGGTCTTAGAACTCTCCTCACTCAGAAATGATATCTCTCTCCTCCTTAAAACTCACCCATCTGACTCAGACCACACCTCAATGGTGTCCGAATGCGCTGTCCCGTCGTAAGATGACACTCTTCGCAAAGCGCCCGCAAATAGACCTCCTATTGTATCGACCCTCACCGACACCCCTCTCCTCCCCTGTAAACTCACTGCCCGAGCTGAGCATAATGATTACCCCTTAAACACCCCACCCAGCAACTCTAACACCTCTTCTCCGGCTCATTGTGATACTCGCAACTTTACCTCGGGAACTAACTCTTTTATTAACTCACCTGACTCCCCTTCTCCATCCTCGCCTACCATCCCCTGCTCATCCACAATACCTGTTCTCCTAAACACGATCAGTCTCCCCCCTCAACCGACATCTCCTAGACCCCCCCAACTACTTAGACCTATCACCCCCTGTCCCCCCACCCCTCCTCCGGTCCCCTCTCCCCTTCGCTGCATGTTGATAAACTGTAGATCCGCCTCCTGCCACGCAACTGAGATTTCAGAAACCATTCTCAGTGAAAACATTGACATCGCTTTCCTTACTGAAACCTGGCTCACCGCCCACTCTACCCCTATCCTCGACCTGCTTATTCCTCCAGGCTTCTCTATTATCAGAAAAGACAGAATCAAACAACCAGGAGGAGGCCTTGCCCTTATCTTTAAGGAGATACTAGACATATCACCCGTCCTACTCCAAGACCCTTCGTCCTTTGAATACCTTTGCGCCGACCTCTCTTTTCCTGGCTTTCCCACCACTCGGCTTCACACCATCTACCACCCCCCAGGAAATTGCCTCCCCTTCACATAAGAGATGACTGACCTTATTATCCAAGCTTCAATCTCTCACCCCAAAAATCTCTTCCTGGGTGACTACAACATCCACTGGAACAAAAAAGATGACCCTGCGGTCTCCCTTTTCACTGAAACCCTAGACATCACTGACCTGACCCAACTTTGCCTAGCCCCCACTCACATCAAAGGCGCCACCCTGGATGCTATCCTGACGAACAAGGATTTGGCCTCTTTGTCGAAGATAACACCTGTTGATTGGTCTGATCACCACCTCATCCTCTTCACCCTGAACAGCCCCTCCACACCCCCGGCCCTTACCAGCACCCTTCCCATGAAATCCACTCGTAACCTTCACCTCATCCCACCCGACGTACTGGAATCCTCAATTAAAACTCATCTACTTCCCCCCCTCTCTTAGCACGAATGATCTCACTGATCATTATAACAATTCCATTCTTGATGCCCTTGACTTAATTGCCCCCATTAAACTCAAAAAACAAAAAAACATTCCTCCCAAATCCTGGTTCAACGCTGACCTTAATAACGAAAGACGGACCCTCAGACAATCTGAACGCGCCTGGAGAAATCATCCCTCCTCTGAAAACCTGACCCTACTGCGATCCAACAGAGCACATTACAAAAAACATATCTTTAATGAAATAGCCACCTTCCTCCGGTCTCAACTTGATCAGGCCAAAAACCGCCCAGAGAACTGTTTAACATTGTTAAAAAACAAACTTCCTCTGGCCCTCCTAAACTTGCAGCTTCTGTAGATAGATGCGAAGAAATTGCCAGCTTCTTTTCGAACAAAGTCAACTCAATTGAACTATCCTTCTCTTCCCCTCCTCTCTCCCTCCAACCTCCCGCCATCCAATCCATTGTACCAAATATTCCCAATTCACCTCCTTCTTACTCCCTCCCTCTTTTCACCTATCACCCTCCCCCGTCCAAATCCCCCTCCTCAGCACTCCCAATTCATTTATTTCCTCCTTCCTCCTGCACCCCGAGTCCACCCAACCCCTCCCCTCTCTCACCCTGCCGGACACATCCTCTACCTTTTCCCTACCTAAAAATAATGCTTCATGGAGTGTATTTAATCCAACCTCTGAAACCACTATCATCAACATCATCTCCAAACTCAAACCATCCTCTCATTCCAAAGACCCCCTCCCCGCCCACTTAGTTCAAGATCTCAAACACACCATTGCCCCAATCTGGACCGCTATCATCAACTCCTCACTTTCTTGCGGCTGCGTTCCTGCCTCCCTTCAACTAGGTCAAATCTCACCTATTCTAAAAAAAAACACTGCCGACCCTAATGATCTGAACAATCTACGCCCCATCTCCAACCTTCCCTTCCTCTCTAAAGCCCTTGAAAAATGTGTTCTGTCTCAGCTAAACAACCATATCTCCTCCTTCAACCTACTTAACATCTTCCAATCTGGGTTTAGAAAGGGATGCAGCACAGAAACAGCCATGCTCAATATTACTGATGACATTCACCGCTCTCCTGACAAGGGCGAATCCTCACTGCTAATCCTCCTTGATCTCTCGGCTGCCTTCGATACGGTACACCACCCCACCCTGCTGAACACCCTAAATGTTCGCTTTGGTTTGAAAGGCATTGTACTCCAATGGTTCACCTCCTTCCTCCAAAACAGATCTCAACAAATTAAACTCAGCCACTGCCTGTCTAAACCTCAACCTGTCACTCTCTGGGTCCCCCAAGGGTCTATCCTCTCTCCAACCCTTTTCAACCTCTTTATGGAACCCCTCACTCTCATTCTCAAAAAAGCCAAAATCAGTTACCACCTATATGCCGATGATACCCAACTATACTACAAGATTAAAACCCACAATGACATCCTTCACCTCAATGACACTCTATTGAAAGTCCAAGCCTGGTTCCACGTTAATCATCTTAAACTCAATCCTAAAAAAAACGAAATCATCTTTTTCACCCCTAAACTCAACTCCCTACCCATTCAACTCTGGAATAAAGACAACACAGTCCTTAATTGCTGACTCTCCACCTCCAATACGGTCAAATCCCTGGGTATCAGCATTGATCAGAACCTTACTCTCATCCCCCACATCAAAAATACAACAAGAAGTGCGCTCTCCACCCTTCACCACCTCAAAAAAGTTAAACCTTTCATTCCAGCTGATGATTTCAAAATCTTCGTACAATCTCTTGTCCTATCCAGGATTGACTATGGTAACGCCACCCTGGCCGGCACCCCCAAAGTCCACCTGGCACCAATTAAATCTGTCCTCAACATAGCCGCCAGACTTATCTCTGACTGTCGAAAATTCAACCACATTTCCCCTGTCCTCAAAAACCTGAACTGGCTCCCAATCGAAGGTTGGTCCACCTACAAGATTGCTTGCATTACACACAAAGCTCTCCACCAAGACACCCCCTCTTACCTGTCTAGCAAACTACAAAAAGCAGGGAGCACAAGATCCCTGAGAAGTACTAACTCCCTTGTCCTTATCCCTCCCAAACTTAATTAAGAAAAAGACCCAATCTCGTGTATTCTCTGGTAATGCCCCCACTATCTGGAATGCACTACCTAAAGACCTTCGCTGCAACCCCTCCTACCCTCTCTTCAAAAGGAGACTCAAAGCTCTTCTCCTCAATAAATACTGGGGCACTTAATTTTTATCGATCCTGAACTTGCTCATCACCCTTCTATCACTCTCTCTCTATCACCCTACTTTCTCCCCACTCCATCTAACCCTTCTCCCGCCGCACCCACTTCCTTAGCACTACTTCCAAATCCCCCTGCACTGCCTCTACCAGCTCTACTAATGCCTGTCGCTAACTTACCGCCTTGTACTTTTTATTTTCGTTTATTTTCCTAATTTCTCCTGCTCTGTTCTTATTCTCACTATGTAAAGCGCTCTGATACTCTCGGGTCCAGCAGCGCTATATAAAACTTTTTAAATAAATAAATAAATAAAGGAAGACCGGAGATTGTAAAGCCAGGGACATCAAACCACAACTCAGCCTCTCCACTCGGCTTGCTCCGCTGATAGCTCCGGAACTCCTTGCAATTGACGACGAAGCTAAAGACCTTTAGAGCTCACAGAGGTATTGCAGAGTTTCAGGTCGTTGTCATCAACTCAAATTCTGAATCCTAAGACGTGATTGCCAAATGTCTGGAAAAAAAGCTCCAAAAAAGTGAATAAGTTAGTAGAAGGTAAAAACTTGACCAGGCCAACAGCTCCTCATATCCAACCTGCTCTCCATCGCAGTTGGCCTGAAACGTTGACTTTGTCCCGATTAATCGCGACCCGATTGTGAGGTTGGTGCTTTACACTTTTTGGCACAAGAAAGCATATTTTTTTATTTAACCTTTAACAATTGATATCTCTGGTTCCCTACATTGGATTTTTGTTGTTTTGGTGTCATTTGAAAGATAGAAGTATTTTATATTGTTATAAATTGGTGTTAGAGTGTTAGTTTGTTGTGTCTTTTACTTATTTTCTATCATGGTTATATTAAATGCTTTACACACCTGTCTCATAAGTTAAGCCTGACTGCTCGTCTACCAAGCTACCAACGGTTGAGCAAGGATTAAGTAAATGAGACTTGACTGGACCTTATTTGTGACTGTGGTATTATTAATAGCTGCATCTAATAATAAACAGCCTCCGACAGTGGTGCAAGCTGAAATGACTTCCTGACAAGGGCCCTGGCACTTATTTGTTTCAAATTAAGCACTGGGTGTGGGAAACCCCAAGTGGATAGAGTGGAGAGCTTAGCAGGCACATATACAGCAGTAAAGGCAAAGTAACCTGAGTCCAAGAGGAACATACACCATTAGAATTTAACTCTTACAGTTTTGGTTGCAATTTTATGACAAGAAGAGAGCTGCTGAATTGTTGTTGCAGGGTTTTCAGTTGGGTTACGAGGGCTCTAGGTGCAGGATATCGGCAGAAAGTTTACACTCAGCAAAGGTGCATATGGAAATAGTCCAGGTTACGCTACTGCAAGGATGGAGGGCCCCTTTGATGTATGCCTATTGGAAAAGTTGCTTATTTTGCCTTTAGCTGTGGTTCCCAAGAGGTAGAAGGAATAATTCGGATTGATACAACATTTGCCCTGGGCAGAATGAGGTCTATCGGTGATTACATATTGAAAGACTTCAGCTCTATGATCTACTCTGCGGTGATATGCCTGCTGATTTGGTATGTAAGGTGGGATTAGGGGCATACATGGCAAACAGTCACATAGAGGCTGCATTCAGACTACTACCAGTGCCTCCAGAGGACTTTGATCTATTGGGCAGGCAGTTTGTGGAGGAGTGGTCTATAGATACAGCTCTACCAATGGGTTGATCAGTGACGTGTGCTGTTTGAGAAATGTAGTTCATCCCTGCAGTGGGTTTTCATTTTTGTGACTGGAGAGGAGGCTGTAACACACTGCTTAGATGATTTCATTATGGGGTGTTGGCTGCCCCTGCTGACTGTTAGTAAATGCTGGTACGTGTTCAGGATTTGCACCAAATCCTAATTAATATGCAGCTCAGACTTACAAAGATAGATGGAAAATTTGATGCCCTTACCTACCGCATGGATAGGATGTCGGAGCGCATCGATGAACATTCAGAGCACCTAGATATGGTTCAGATGCGGGTATCAGAAGCTGAGGATGAGTTGGTTGTGGTGGTGGGGACACAGAATCAGCTGTAGAAGACGATATCAGTATTGCAGGCAAGGCGGGAGACTTGGAGGCTCGCTCAAGGCAGTATAATCTTCGCATCACCGGACTGGCTGAGATTCCGAATGTGGGCAATATGGAGGCCTTCGTTCGAGAAGCTCATTGTGGCACTCCTGGGGTGTTAAACATTTTTGGATATATTTGTTGTGGAGCACACTCATCGTTCGCTGGCCCCACGTCCTGCGCCTGGAGCTAGACCCCTCCTGATTATAGCAAGATTGTTTAATTATCAAGATGGTGAAGCAGCATTGCTCTGCTCCAGACAATTACAAACTCTACGATATGAAGGTGCAGAACTTTCTATATTCTCAGATCTAACGCCACAGGTCCAGGAGGCACAGAGACAGTTTCTACCAGCTAAGAGGAAGTTACAAGAACTGAAAACTGACTACCCTATGCACTACCCTGCCTACTGTCGAAAGGAAAACAAAGATTGTTGGTGATCCTAAAAGTTTGCAGCAATTTCTCAAGCAACATGATCCCCTAGGGCTGATGATGAAGAATCGGGAACAGCTTCTTATTTGGATGAGCCTGGTTAATGCATACTTATCTTTTCTTTTTCCTCCTTTGCATGCCAGAAAGCTTATGGTTTCATTTATTTTTTATTAATATGGTTGGTACAGTTTTTCTTCTGCAGAGATATTTACATTTACAGATATTGAATGGATGGTATGTTATCACATGTACGATGTATGGATCATCTGCAAGATCTTGGGGTTGGGTGGTAAACTTCTAACTGTTTACAACACAATTGGTGTAACGCCTATTGTATACGCATCCCCTCAGTGACTGTGTTACGGGGGCGATTGGCGGGCATTATCTACCTACATGTGTGCGCTACATTGTTTTCCTAAGGGTTTGTTGATTTGGGGAATAGGTGGAATAGGGGTGGGATACACTTTGCTGTGTAATAAGTTGAGGAGCAAGGCGTGGGATGGAGGTAGTGTTGGGAGGACATAGCGTGGGGAAGGGGCGGGGTTGGCAGCACTCAAGTATTTGCACTGCAAAGAGGAGAATAGAAAATGATGTGTTTAGTTGGGTTACGACCACTGGCTGCTTATTGGTTTAATTGGGGGTGATTAGCAAGATGGAAGTTACCACTGCCTCAACTGGACATACAACCAAATTGGACTTCCTAACTTGGAATGCTAGAGGATTGAAAGATTGTCGTAAGATTCGTAAGGGGTGTTGTATCTGCAGCGACATCAGATTGATGTGGCTATCCTGCAGGAGAATCTGCACAGGATTGCTTGCTCTGCTGCGTATGCGTGGTAATGCTGTGTTGTGGGGTTCATCACTCATGCACAGGTGGTCCTAATTTGGAAACGCTGTGGTTCAGGGATTGCGTTGCAGGAAGTGTGTGTGGACCCTGGTGTTCGTTTTGTAGTGGCACGTTGTCGCAGAGACCTTATTGATGAGGTCCTGGTTTAGATTTATGTGCCCAACTATGATGATCCACAGTTTTATTATTCACTGCATGCTGAGATAGCAGCATATGGCAACACACCACACATCTAGGGTGGTGATTTTAACTGTGTTCAGACTCCTAAACTGGATAGCTCTCTGGGGCCCCCACAGCGGACTTTTGTGATGGCCCTTACCATAGCATTGGTGCCTGAGAGTAGTGGCCTTGTAGACATATTGCACTATCACTCACCACAGGGTAGGGAATATACTCATTACTTTACTGTCCATGATATACATACAAGTGTAGACTATTAGCTTTTTATACATAGTTTGTTATCCAGGGTGAATCAATGCGATCATCTACCTCGCACATATTCAGATCATGCTCCAATATGACTAGTTTTAGGCTTAGAGTGCCCATGCATGCGAGTGTTCTGCTGGCGCTTCCCAGAATACTATTTACTTGATACAGCGTTTCGTGAAGAACTGGCAGAACCAATACATGAATATTTCTGCACCAACTTGGTCTCAGTTACAAAATTTGCCACTATTCGGGAGGTCTTCAAAGTTTATATTCAAGGGGTCACTATCTCTAAGCATGCAGGAGTGCTCCGTTCTGCTCGAGGCCATCTGCAGAGGTTAGAAACTGAATTGGCAGACCTAGAACGTGTTTATGAGGAAACCGCAGAGCAGGAGATATTGGGGCATATCAAGTCTAAGCTAGAAGAATACAATGACTTGGCACACAATGAGGTAATACATTTGTGAAAATACACTACAGCCAGAATTTAAGGGGCAGTAGATTGGCCGAGTGCTACTTTGGCAATTCTAGTCAGACCTCGCCATGATGATAGCGAAGTGCTGTCTGCACTGGATGAGCAGAGGGTGCTTGTGCAATGGGTCACGCAAGTGGCAGAGGGTTTCAAAACTATTGTACCGACTTATACACGTCAAGTTTTACTTATAATGAACAGGTCACTGATGATTATCGTACGCATGTTGCTATGAAGTGGCTATCGGACTCTCATAGGGAGAGACTTATGGCTCCACTTCGCCCCATGGAGATCATCGCGGTTTTAAAAGATATGGCTAGTGGTAAGGCACCTGGTTCAGATGTTTTGACGGTGCTTTCTGTAAGACATATCAGGATAAGCTTATTCCCCATTTGATCAATCTAGTGGAGGAGATGGTACACAACCGTTCCATTCCCCAAACTATCCATGTAGCGTTATTTGTTACTTTGCTTAAACCAAGCAAGCCTGCTGATCAATGCTCGCCCTACCGACCGTTATCACTTCTAAATATAGACACAAAACTATTTGCAAAAGGCTTAGCCAATGTATAATAGGCTCAGAGCAGCCTGGTCTATATATTATTTATAACCTTTGGACTCTCTTCTGAGTAGTTTCATGTTTTGATCCCGAATTTGTGCAGAGGCCATTTTTTGGGACTCAGAGAAAGCTTTCGATTCTGTTAAATGTGTATTTATGTTATCTGTCCTACGTCGTGTGGGAGTGGGCAATAATCTTCTTGAGACTGGTTCAGGTATTAAACAAAGACCCAGATGTGTGCGTGTAAGTTACCTGTCTAGTATCTGACCCAATCCTCATTATAAGGGCCATGCCTCCATTTGCTATATCTGTGCGCTTATGCTGAAGACGCGCAATTGTTTGTTACCGACCCGTAACGGAATTTATCTCTGGTACTTAAGGAAGTGGTACATTTTGGTGATCATTCCCCTGCAAATAAACTAGGATAAGTCGCTCATTTATCCACTTTCTGAGGCCACACTTCCCATATCATCAGATTTCCCACTTAAGTGGACTATTGAGTCGATGCCATTACTTGGGTATTCAAATACATACTGACTCAGAGGTGGTGATACGAGAAAACTGTAGGAAAGCTGCACAGCACCTCGCTGATGCAGTAGATCTTTGAATTCGCCTTCCACTTTCACTTATTTGTCGCATATCCATTATGAAGATGGTCATGCCTCCTCATTTTCTGTTCCTCTTTACGAACATTCCGATGCTGTTACAGGATGCAATGATCTAATTCCTGTAATCTGTAATACTGCATTTGGTACGGGCGGGTAAACAGCCTCATTTCATGTGCAGTGGGATACACTCACTCTGCCCTAGTCGGCCGCTGGCCTTAGAGCACCTGATTTTGAAGCATACTATAGAGCGGCACAAACCATGTTTGCTTATTATTATTTTTTTTAAATCTTTTTATTTAAAGAACCAGCTCCATAACATTGCACATCAGTTAGCATCGGGAATTCATTGACAATCATTGATAAGATCAACCACATTTATATTAAGATGATCAAGCCCACCCATCAAGACCATCGCTCCCACCAAACATAGACCCAGCCCCAAAACGACCCAAGTCTGACCCTTCAATGCATACACGTAAGGATTAAACACCCCCCCCCCATTCCATTTACCCTACACCCCACCTGGAACACCAAGCAACCTCCTTCAGTACAACCATAACCCAGGGGATCTAGTACAGGACGGGCGTCACAGGACCACAATGTTGGGGGTACAAATCTAACCGCAAGAGATGTCACCCTGTGCCCTTCTCATGACGGTTCTTCAGTCGACTGGGAGTCCAACCATTCCCCTCTGTAACGCCTCCAAGCCGCCCATATGTGTTCCTATTTCTTAGGGCAACCTCGACTTTTGTAAATTACCTTCTCTGCCCGCTGGCACCAATCCAGATCCCGTTCCCACTCCTTCGTAAGTAGTAGATCACTGCCCCACAACCTTGCAATGTTCCTTTTAGCTACCATACTCGGCAAGGCTAACCATACCTTCTCCCACTTCGGCCAGGTGATATCACTGGTAACCCCTAAAACATGCCATCTGGCCTCCAGCGGAACATCTGCTTCCACCACCTCTGACATAATGCCTGTCAATCTAGACCAATATGCCCTGATCTTCGCACAATCCCACAATATGTGGAAGAAGGTCCCTTCCTCCCCGCACCCCCGTAAACAAAAGCGGGAATCTACAAAGCCTATCAGGTACTGTGTCGTTCGTGGAGTGTGCGATCTATGCAGGATGCAAAGCTGGACCAATCGAAACCTAGCGCGAATCACCACCTTCCGGGGGCACTGCAAGGCCTCCCCCCAATCATCATCCTCCAACAGTCCCAGATCTGCCTCCCACTTTTCCCGCAGGGGCCCCAACATGTCCGGGATGTTATTGATAAGTTTTCTATATGTGAGTGAGATCGCTTTGTCAATCATGGGATCTAATAGCAATCTATCGAAACAACAGGAAGGTTTTTAAACAGTTGAAGTTGGGTGCTCTGCCAGTTTATACGCATTTACTTGTGCTCATAAAGATGTCTACGGTGCTTCACGGCGAGTGGACAAACCTAAACCACTCTCTAGAGTAGAACAAACTACTTCTAAATACTTTGTGGATTGCCGAAGCACTCACATGTGAGTAATCAATGTCCAGTTACAATTTAACAAAATAACAAACACCAAGTATGACAGAAGTGACAAGATATCCAGAAGATGAGTAAATCTTGGAGTCTTTAATGGAGATTACAGCCAGCCGACACGTGTTTCATCGCCTTCGCGATTCATCAGGGCTGAAACAAACAAATGAGTAGCGTCTAGCATAATCTGTGAGCAAAAAACATTTATATACAGGGCCATAATATCTGGCCGTTGTGTTGCATGCACTACAGCTTCCTCCTGCAGTGGACATATAGTGAGTGCATCATTTCACAAGTATTGACTCACTCGTGCTACCACAACACATCCGTGTCGAAATTCCGGTGTATGCTACCGACTATACATAATGACGTGCCTATATGTGATAGTGATGGTATTTGGACATGTGCGGCGACGAGATCACCATTGTATCTCTAAAAACAAGCAATGACACTTGCTCTATATTGATGGCTAAAGTGTCCTAATCGTGAACGGCTCTTGCATCATCCATGCTGGTTCTTTAGTGAAAGTCGTGAGAGACAAGTGTCATTACTAAAAACATACCTAGAAGGCCGTACCGATGTCAGAAGGTCTATGTATATCCAAGAAAAGAAAGAAAAAACCGAAAAATCTCATCACTATCTGCGATTCCGGTAATATTCAGGCAAAAGGTCACCAAATGAGACTGTAAGCCACTAATTGCACGCCGGCTTACCACTCAGCTGGTGATAATTCCGACCCAGCCGGGCCCGTGACTAATATTGCTGGCGGTGGTTCGTCCAGCAGCGATCAATATTTCTGTATCTATAATCAAGTGAAATAATTTATATTTTATTCATAGTAGGGAAAATTAACAATTGTTGTAACTCAGATGTCAACTGCATTCTCACTGGAGTCCTGGTATTAGTTATTCGAAAATTGATCTCTTATTACTTAATTCAAAACATTTGATCCTACGCGCTATCACCGTCTAGCGTAGTACGCAAAATTCACCTATTGTTAACCCACTTACATGTGTGGAGATTAATATATACGATAATGTGCTTGGAGGTGACCCGATATAGTTATTCCGGTCTGCGGTTGTCGATATCGAATGATATTACTGTTAAAGGAATAACAATAACAGATATGTTAACATCTCACACAGGTTATCAAAACGTTATTCCTCGTTATACCAGTGTAGATACAACATTTACCTCTTTCTTTTACTTCACGGATACCTGTTGCGGTTCCTAAATTGTGGTGTGTTTCATGCTAGAGGGGAACGAGTAATGAGATTCTTAGTATCAAAATTACACCACGTATCTATAGATCCGAAGATCCTCGCGCCCCTGACTCACCCGTGTTAGGCGTCCTCTGCGGGTGTGGCGGGTTCACCTCCTTCGCGCTCAGTTCCTGTTTGGACACGTGATTGAGTGCGAAGCGACGTATATGGGTACTTCCATATGACGTAGTTCAAAGACTAGAGCGCGTTTGGTGCTAGTTCATGCCGACCATGTTGCACGGTCTCTTGTATGCCTGATTATTCGTGTAGATTTATAATGACGTTATTAATTGCGATCTCTACTAAGTAGAAAGGAAGCGAAAAAACCCTGAAAGAACCCTGAAATAAACATCAATCGTGATGAGGGGATCGCAATGAAAAAAACGAAAAATATGACCATCACGTATATAAACAAGAGTGTGAATAGACGCTCACATATGAGAATGCGTATGTTCTCTGGAAAATTCGGAGTTCCCATATTTCTTGACTAATGTCAGTATATACCGTGACATAAGTCTCACAATGATTAGTGCTGGTGGAGTGCACACCGTGAATGATTCAAACTAATCAAATCCGTGAGAAACCCAGTCATACTGTGACTTATTTAATTTCTAACATGTTGGCTGTTTGACATTTATTCTTTCCCTAAGTTATAACTTAGAGATCTCATAACATTATTTAATTGTACAGGAGAAAAACATCCCAGCATTTGGAGAGATTGAGGTATCGACGAAATCTTACAGGTCTACAATAAGTAACAGTGTTTTTATATCTTAGACATAAATCAGATTATGCAGTTCAATCAGTATCTATTATTAATCCCCCAGAAAAAATTGCATCTCCTGGTCGTAATTTAATCCTGACTGTACCGATTGCAAACGCATAATCCAAGTTGCCTCAGTGCGTCTTAATTTCAATTCTCGGTTACCACCTCTTATTGCCACTGGTATGGTTTCAATTCCAAAAAATTGTACATTTTTGTTCTGTTGATCTTTTTGGCACGAGGCTACATGCAAAGCCACTGGATATTTAGGGTCACAGTTTACAATCGCTCTTATATGTTCCATCATTCTTTCCTTCAATGGCCTGATTGTGCTACCTACGTAGTGCTTGCCACATTCACATTTAATAATGTAGATAACAAATTTCGTAGTACAATTAATGTTGCTCTTGATGGTATAACAAACGTCATCAGGGCCTGTGAAATTCGTAGTTCCATGTTTGGCCCATTTGCACATACTGCAGAACCCGCATTTGTGAAAACCCAGACCTCGTTGTGTCAACCAATTAGTACTTCTCATATCACGGGGTACTGTGGGACTCAATTTGTTTCTTAGTGTGTGACCTCTTCTAAATGAGATCTGTGGCCTCTCTGTGATATACTTAGTCAGTGTTTTTTCGGATTTCAATAGGCTCCAATGTTTAGTTAAACTTTTCCTTAAGTCCTGATGGAGTGAGTTGAAATCCGTGACCATTCTTATGTGTTCTTTATTGTCTGAGTTAGGCTTTTGTTTAGTGGTGAGAGTGTCTATTCTCCTCACTCTTTTAATCCTTTTTTCAGCTTTCCTAATGGAGTTATAGGCATAGCCCCTTGTAAGGAATCTATCTTTCATGCTTTCAATGCATCTCCTGAATTCACAGTCCTCACTACAGTTCCTTCTTGCCCGAATAAATTCGCCAAATGGTATGGCGTTAATCTGGTGTGAGGGGTGTGAGCTTGAAGCATGCAAGATTGCATTGCACGCTGTCGACTTTCTGAACAATCTACTGTGCAGACAGTTGGAAGAGATATAGAACTCGATATCTAAGAACTCTATATTCGTTTTGCTCCACTTCATGGTGAAGTTGATCTTCCATGTGTTGTCATTCAAGTATTTGAAGAAATTATGTAGAAGCTCCTCTGAGCCTGCCCAAATGAGGATGCAGTCGTCAATATATCGACCCCAAAATATTATGGAGTCGATATATTGAGCACCCTTTGCGCCCCAAATCAGGTCTGCTTCCAGTGCCCCCATGAATAGATTTGCAAACGAGGGTGATATTTTAGAGCCCATGGCTACACCTTGTTTCTGTCGGTACCAGTTTTTGTCACACATAAAGAAGTTATTCTTAAGGACCAATTCTATCATTACCGATAGCATCTCGGTATGCTTCCATAGTGTGGCTGATCTGTTATATAGGATTTTATTAATGGCCTCTATACCCAGCTGTGTGTCAATGCTGGTGTAAAGGGACACCACGTCCAGTGTTACCAAGAGAAAATCATCTTGCCATTCCATGTCTGCTAGTGTACTAAGAATGTGTTTGGAATCCTGTATGTAGGACGGCAAGTTTTTAACCAGCGGACCCAAATACAGATCCACGTATTCGGCTAGCCTCTCTGTTGGGCCCCCTATGCCCGAAACAATGGGTCTCCCTGGTGGAAATGGGAGTTCCTTGTGAACTTTAGGCAAAGTGTACAGCCATGGATAGGTGGGTCTAAAGACTTTTAAATATAAGTATTCCTCCTCGTTTAATAAACCTGATTGCTTCCACTTTAACAAATGTGAGTTAATTTCTATTGTTAAGGGACCAATGGGGTTATATGTGAGGCGTTCATAGCATACTTCATCCTGTAATTGTTGATTAATTTCTGATTGGTAGTCTATGCGATCCATAATCACTACGTTACCTCCTTTGTCTGCCTCTCGTATGATGATAGTATTATCGCTCATAAGTGTATTGAGTGCTATTCTTTGTCCCTTACTGAGGTTGTCCTTATATTTGAACATTCTGTCCTTGTGTAGATGGTTCAGTTTGTCGAGATCCTCTACCACCCGCTTATGAAAATTGTCTATGGCATTGCCACCGGGTAGTGTAGGGATCCATTTGGATTTGGACTTTAGTCCACTAACAATGCTAAAGTCGGATTCTATATCCAACTCCTCAAGCAGTCTGTCCATCTCTAGAGGAGAATCCTCCATGTCAGTCAATGATAAGAGAAGATGAGTTGCATGCACATCATTTATTGTTAAGGATTCAGTGGTGCTAGTAACAGGTGGATTGACAGCCCCTCTACCCTTTTTCTCCAAACCATAGAAATGCTTTTTCAGTTTAAGGTTCCTTATAAATTTAAACAGATCAATTTTCAATTTGCAAATATCCCCCGTTGCAAACGGGTTAAAACTAAGACCTTTACTTAAAAGGGAAACCATATCTGGAGTAAGGTTTATTTTAGAGAGGTTGATGACCTGCACATCTCTCGTGTTTGCACCATCTAATTCCTGTTGGCCCCTGATCTCAGCTTCTTTCTGTAGTCCTCTGTGTTTCCGTCCCCTGCCCCTCCTGGTTTTGGATCGGATTGGTTTCTTGCTATAGGGTATCTGTTGCCCTTCCTGATCCGTAAAACCTCTTGAAAAAAAGGTGGCTGTCTTGGTTGTCTGATTCCCCTCCTGTGGTACTGATGGAATTAAGTGAGGAGTTACTGGAGGAGACAGAGGAGGGTTCCGGACCCTGAGATTTCTTGTACATGTTTTTTGAGCTGTTTGGGATCAGGGAATCATATTTTTTATCAAAAGTGAAAATTCGACCACAGGTGTAATCCAACTCATCCCTTCTTAGTTGCCTGGCTTTCCTATTCTTGATTTCTGATTGGTGTTTCAATATGATTTCATCTAGGATGGTGTAATTTTTAACAGTGCTCTCTGGTCTATTCAGATCCTTGATTTCTTGTTCAATGACAGCTATTTCTGCTTGTAGTTTGGCCCCCTTGCGTTCAGCACTAACAATTAATATTTCCATAAGGGTAGTAGAATTGATAGAGAGAGATTCTTCCCATTTGATCATGAGATCGGCATCTAGGTCATCGTAGGTGGGAAAGATTTGGCCTCTAAGACCTCTGGGAACGCGTTTTAATCTCAAATATTGTTTGAGGGTCGCGCCATCCCACCATTTTGAGTTCTCCATTTTCTTAAGGCGTTCTAATTTAACAAATTTGTCTCTGAGTCCCTCTGTACGAGGGGGATTGGTGCTGGTGGAAGCGCTTTGGGTTGACATCCCTTTCGCTAAATTTTCAAAAAGCTCTTCTGCCATTTTGGTTCTATCCATATTGGTATAATATGGTGTGATCTAGCAATGTAATACTAGAATAACCTCACGAATAATATAGTTGCTTGGCGGCTACCCTCAACTGGAGGCTAATTGAAACAACAGGAAGGTTTTTAAACAGTTGAAGTTGGGTGCTCTGCCAGTTTATACGCATTTACTTGTGCTCATAAAGATGTCTACGGTGCTTCACGGCGAGTGGACAAACCTAAACCACTCTCTAGAGTAGAACAAACTACTTCTAAATACTTTGTGGATTGCCGAAGCACTCACATGTGAGTAATCAATGTCCAGTTACAATTTAACAAAATAACAAACACCAAGTATGACAGAAGTGACAAGATATCCAGAAGATGAGTAAATCTTGGAGTCTTTAATGGAGATTACAGCCAGCTGACACGTGTTTCATCGCCTTCGCGATTCATCAGGGCTGAAACAAACAAATGAGTAGCGTCTAGCATAATCTGTGAGCAAAAAACATTTATATACAGGGCCATAATATCTGGCCGTTGTGTTGCATGCACTACAGCTTCCTCCTGCAGTGGACATATAGTGAGTGCATCATTTCACAAGTATTGACTCACTCGTGCTACCACAACACATCCGTGTCGAAATTCCGGTGTATGCTACCGACTATACATAATGACGTGCCTATATGTGATAGTGATGGTATTTGGACATGTGCGGCGACGAGATCACCATTGTATCTCTAAAAACAAGCAATGACACTTGCTCTATATTGATGGCTAAAGTGTCCTAATCGTGAACGGCTCTTGCATCATCCATGCTGGTTCTTTAGTGAAAGTCGTGAGAGACAAGTGTCATTACTAAAAACATACCTAGAAGGCCGTACCGATGTCAGAAGGTCTATGTATATCCAAGAAAAGAAAGAAAAAACCGAAAAATCTCATCACTATCTGCGATTCCGGTAATATTCAGGCAAAAGGTCACCAAATGAGACTGTAAGCCACTAATTGCACGCCGGCTTACCACTCAGCTGGTGATAATTCCGACCCAGCCGGGCCCGTGACTAATATTGCTGGCGGTGGTTCGTCCAGCAGCGATCAATATTTCTGTATCTATAATCAAGTGAAATAATTTATATTTTATTCATAGTAGGGAAAATTAACAATTGTTGTAACTCAGATGTCAACTGCATTCTCACTGGAGTCCTGGTATTAGTTATTCGAAAATTGATCTCTTATTACTTAATTCAAAACATTTGATCCTACGCGCTATCACCGTCTAGCGTAGTACGCAAAATTCACCTATTGTTAACCCACTTACATGTGTGGAGATTAATATATACGATAATGTGCTTGGAGGTGACCCGATATAGTTATTCCGGTCTGCGGTTGTCGATATCGAATGATATTACTGTTAAAGGAATAACAATAACAGATATGTTAACATCTCACACAGGTTATCAAAACGTTATTCCTCGTTATACCAGTGTAGATACAACATTTACCTCTTTCTTTTACTTCACGGATACCTGTTGCGGTTCCTAAATTGTGGTGTGTTTCATGCTAGAGGGGAACGAGTAATGAGATTCTTAGTATCAAAATTACACCACGTATCTATAGATCCGAAGATCCTCGCGCCCCTGACTCACCCGTGTTAGGCGTCCTCTGCGGGTGTGGCGGGTTCACCTCCTTCGCGCTCAGTTCCTGTTTGGACACGTGATTGAGTGCGAAGCGACGTATATGGGTACTTCCATATGACGTAGTTCAAAGACTAGAGCGCGTTTGGTGCTAGTTCATGCCGACCATGTTGCACGGTCTCTTGTATGCCTGATTATTCGTGTAGATTTATAATGACGTTATTAATTGCGATCTCTACTAAGTAGAAAGGAAGCGAAAAAACCCTGAAAGAACCCTGAAATAAACATCAATCGTGATGAGGGGATCACAATGAAAAAAACGAAAAATATGACCATCACGTATATAAACAAGAGTGTGAATAGACGCTCACATATGAGAATGCGTATGTTCTCTGGAAAATTCGGAGTTCCCATATTTCTTGACTAATGTCAGTATATACCGTGACATAAGTCTCACAATGATTAGTGCTGGTGGAGTGCACACCGTGAATGATTCAAACTAATCAAATCCGTGAGAAACCCAGTCATACTGTGACTTATTTAATTTCTAACATGTTGGCTGTTTGACATTTATTCTTTCCCTAAGTTATAACTTAGAGATCTCATAACATTATTTAATTGTACAGGAGAAAAACATCCCAGCATTTGGAGAGATTGAGGTATCGACGAAATCTTACAGGTCTACAATAAGTAACAGTGTTTTTATATCTTAGACATAAATCAGATTATGCAGTTCAATCAGTATCTATTATTAATCCCCCAGAAAAAATTGCATCTCCTGGTCGTAATTTAATCCTGACTGTACCGATTGCAAACGCATAATCCAAGTTGCCTCAGTGCGTCTTAATTTCAATTCTCGGTTACCACCTCTTATTGCCACTGGTATGGTTTCAATTCCAAAAAATTGTACATTTTTGTTCTGTTGATCTTTTTGGCACGAGGCTACATGCAAAGCCACTGGATATTTAGGGTCACAGTTTACAATCGCTCTTATATGTTCCATCATTCTTTCCTTCAATGGCCTGATTGTGCTACCTACGTAGTGCTTGCCACATTCACATTCAATAATGTAGATAACAAATTTCGTAGTACAATTAATGTTGCTCTTGATGGTATAACAAACGTCATCAGGGCCTGTGAAATTCGTAGTTCCATGTTTGGCCCATTTGCACATACTGCAGAACCCGCATTTGTGAAAACCCAGACCTCGTTGTGTCAACCAATTAGTACTTCTCATATCACGGGGTACTGTGGGACTCAATTTGTTTCTTAGTGTGTGACCTCTTCTAAATGAGATCTGTGGCCTCTCTGTGATATACTTAGTCAGTGTTTTTTCGGATTTCAATAGGCTCCAATGTTTAGTTAAACTTTTCCTTAAGTCCTGATGGAGTGAGTTGAAATCCGTGACCAT
This sequence comes from Lissotriton helveticus, assembly GCF_964261635.1. Taxonomy (NCBI): domain Eukaryota; kingdom Metazoa; phylum Chordata; class Amphibia; order Caudata; family Salamandridae; genus Lissotriton; species Lissotriton helveticus. The sequence continues at coordinate 200,604,675 of NC_136062.1, read as the reverse complement.
TCTTATGTGTTCTTTATTGTCTGAGTTAGGCTTTTGTTTAGTGGTGAGAGTGTCTATTCTCCTCACTCTTTTAATCCTTTTTTCAGCTTTCCTAATGGAGTTATAGGCATAGCCCCTTGTAAGGAATCTATCTTTCATGCTTTCAATGCATCTCCTGAATTCACAGTCCTCACTACAGTTCCTTCTTGCCCGAATAAATTCGCCAAATGGTATGGCGTTAATCTGGTGTGAGGGGTGTGAGCTTGAAGCATGCAAGATTGCATTGCACGCTGTCGACTTTCTGAACAATCTACTGTGCAGACAGTTGGAAGAGATATAGAACTCGATATCTAAGAACTCTATATTCGTTTTGCTCCACTTCATGGTGAAGTTGATCTTCCATGTGTTGTCATTCAAGTATTTGAAGAAATTATGTAGAAGCTCCTCTGAGCCTGCCCAAATGAGGACCCCAAAATATTATGGAGTCGATATATTGAGCACCCTTTGCGTCAGGATTAAATTACGACCAGGAGATGCAATTTTTTCTGGGGGATTAATAATAGATACTGATTGAACTGCATAATCTGATTTATGTCTAAGATATAAAAACACTGTTACTTATTGTAGACCTGTAAGATTTCGTCGATACCTCAATCTCTCCAAATGCTGGGATGTTTTTCTCCTGTACAATTAAATAATGTTATGAGATCTCTAAGTTATAACTTAGGGAAAGAATAAATGTCAAACAGCCAACATGTTAGAAATTAAATAAGTCACAGTATGACTGGGTTTCTCACGGATTTGATTAGTTTGAATCATTCACGGTGTGCACTCCACCAGCACTAATCATTGTGAGACTTATGTCACGGTATATACTGACATTAGTCAAGAAATATGGGAACTCCGAATTTTCCAGAGAACATACGCATTCTCATATGTGAGCGTCTATTCACACTCTTGTTTATATACGTGATGGTCATATTTTTCGTTTTTTTCATTGCGATCCCCTCATCACGATTGATGTTTATTTCAGGGTTCTTTCAGGGTTTTTTCGCTTCCTTTCTACTTAGTAGAGATCGCAATTAATAACGTCATTATAAATCTACACGAATAATCAGGCATACAAGAGACCGTGCAACATGGTCGGCATGAACTATCACCAAACGCGCTCTAGTCTTTGAACTACGTCATATGGAAGTACCCATATACGTCGCTTCGCACTCAATCACGTGTCCAAACAGGAACTGAGCGCGAAGGAGGTGAACCCGCCACACCCGCAGAGGACGCCTAACACGGGTGAGTCAGGGGCGCGAGGATCTTCGGATCTATAGATACGTGGTGTAATTTTGATACTAAGAATCTCATTACTCGTTCCCCTCTAGCATGAAACACACCACAATTTAGGAACCGCAACAGGTATCCGTGAAGTAAAAGAAAGAGGTAAATGTTGTATCTACACTGGTATAACGAGGAATAACGTTTTGATAACCTGTGTGAGATGTTAACATATCTGTTATTGTTATTCCTTTAACAGTAATATCATTCGATATCGACAACCGCAGACCGGAATAACTATATCGGGTCACCTCCAAGCACATTATCGTATATATTAATCTCCACACATGTAAGTGGGTTAACAATAGGTGAATTTTGCGTACTACGCTAGACGGTGATAGCGCGTAGGATCAAATGTTTTGAATTAAGTAATAAGAGATCAATTTTCGAATAACTAATAACAGGACTCCAGTGAGAATGCAGTTGACATCTGAGTTACAACAATTGTTAATTTTCCCTACTATGAATAAAATATAAATTATTTCACTTGATTATAGATACAGAAATATTGATCGCTGCTGGACGAACCACCGCCAGCAATATTAGTCACGGGCCCGGCTGGGTCGGAATTATCACCAGCTGAGTGGTAAGCCGGCGTGCAATTAGTGGCTTACAGTCTCATTTGGTGACCTTTTGCCTGAATATTACCGGAATCGCAGATAGTGATGAGATTTTTCGGTTTTTTCTTTCTTTTCTTGGATATACATAGACCTTCTGACATCGGTACGGCCTTCTAGGTATGTTTTTAGTAATGACACTTGTCTCTCACGACTTTCACTAAAGAACCAGCATGGATGATGCAAGAGCCGTTCACGATTAGGACACTTTAGCCATCAATATAGAGCAAGTGTCATTGCTTGTTTTTAGAGATACAATGGTGATCTCGTCGCCGCACATGTCCAAATACCATCACTATCACATATAGGCACGTCATTATGTATAGTCGGTAGCATACACCGGAATTTCGACACGGATGTGTTGTGGTAGCACGAGTGAGTCAATACTTGTGAAATGATGCACTCACTATATGTCCACTGCAGGAGGAAGCTGTAGTGCATGCAACACAACGGCCAGATATTATGGCCCTGTATATAAATGTTTTTTGCTCACAGATTATGCTAGACGCTACTCATTTGTTTGTTTCAGCCCTGATGAATCGCGAAGGCGATGAAACACGTGTCGGCTGGCTGTAATCTCCATTAAAGACTCCAAGATTTACTCATCTTCTGGATATCTTGTCACTTCTGTCATACTTGGTGTTTGTTATTTTGTTAAATTGTAACTGGACATTGATTACTCACATGTGAGTGCTTCGGCAATCCACAAAGTAATAGCAATCTATCCTCCAGCGGAGCATATTCAGGCAGCTTCTCCCCTGGGGTCAGGTGCCTGTGCTGGGCAAACTTGAGCTGGTGGTAGTGGAGGAATTCCCCGCCCTCCATCTGATATTCAGCCTGCAAATCTGTGAATTTCACCATCTCTCCCCGTTTCCAAATGTCCCCCAGCACATCAATACCTATCAGGCTCCAACGGCGCAGATCCTGCTATGTTGCCACTGCCGGCAGGAATGACCCGGCCCACAAAGGAGGCTGTTCCATGAGCTTTGCCTTCCAGCCGAGCATTTTTGTCACTCGTTTCCATACTGCGACCACCGCTGCCGTTTGGGGAGGGAGAGACCGGCCTCTCCTACCTCTAGTATACAGGGCTTCTAGGTAAGTGCCGCTGCCGAAGGCTAGTCTATCTACCCTGTAGGCTGGTTCCTCCAAGGGGGCGAACACCCATCCATTCACTTTGACTAATTGCGTCGCCCAATAATATAGACGGATGTCCGGAACCACCAGCCCTCCCTCATACGGGCCCCTCTGCAGTTTCTTAAGAGCTATTCTAGGACACCCGCCACTCCGCAGCAAGGAGCGTTGTTCAGACTCAATCATCCTAAAAATCTGGTCCGGAACAAGGAAGGGTGCACACTGCAAGGCGTAGAGCAGGCGGGGGAGGGCCATCATTTTAAATAGAACGGCGCGCCCCATCAAGGAGAGTGGTAAAGACCTCCAATGCTCCACATCTCCGCGCAGCCCATCTAGTTGCGTCGATACATTCAGACGCAGAAACTCCGAATCAGAATGTGTCATCCAAATTCCTAAGTATTTAAAGACTTCCTTCCAGGTTATGTCTCTGCAATCTGCCGACAGCTGTGGTTGCGGCCCCGCTAGAACATGTCCGAGCGACTTTCCCCAATGTATACGATATCCAGAGTACGAGCCAAACTCTCCTATGATTTTCATCAGTCTCTGAATAGAGGCGGCCGGCCTCTGAACATACAAGAGGATATCGTCAGCATATAATGAAATACGCTCCTCCCATCCCCCTCCCAGATCAATACCCCACACCAACGGATCTGTCTGGATCCAGTACGCCAGAGGTTCCAGCGCTAGTGCGAACAATGTGGGTGAGAGTGGACAACCCTGACGCGTGCCCCGGCCGAGGTGGAACTTTCTTGACAGCACTTCATTCACCCGGACTCTTGCAAGTGGAGCAGTATAATAGCTGCACCCATGCTCGGAAGTGTTCTCCAAAGCCCATTTTTCCCAGAACTGCATAGAGGTACTGCCATTCTATACTATCAAATGCCATATGGGCATCAAGATACAGCAGGGCCGCCAGCACCCCGGGTCTCGCAGACACCTCCTGCAGGACCCCAAATAGGCGTCGTAAATTGAGACAAGTGCTTCTGTGGGGCATAAAGCCCGACTGGTCTGGGTGGATCAATGACTGCATAACTGCCCCCAGTCTCGTGGCCAGAATTTTAGCAAGTACTTTAGTCTCAAAATTAAGTAAGGAGATGGGCCTATAGGAACTGCACAGCTCCTGTGGTTTGCCAGCTTTATGTATTACAACGATCGTTGCCGATCGTAAATCTTTGGGAAGTACCCCTACCTGTTTATCTTTGTTAAACATATTTAGCATGTGGGGAGCTAGTCGGCTCGATACACACCCGAATGCTTCTGCCGGAAACCCATTCCCCGCCTGCATGTCTCCCATGGCGTTTTCCACTTCCTGAACCGTTATTGGCGCGTCTAGGGTGTCTCTTTCTGCTTGATCCAAGGTAGGTAGATGCAGGGGAGCCAGAAAGTCTCGGCATTCCTGCTCGTGCCTAACAGTGTGCGACTTATGACCTGCCTCATAGTATTGTGCGAATTCCGCCGCTATTTCCTTGCCCGTGGCTTGCACCGATCCATCTGACCGTTGAATCCCCAGGACCCAGTTACGGTCCCGATCGTGTCTCTCCAGCCAGGCTTTCATTTTGTTGACCTTGTCCCTCAAGTCGTATACTCGTCTCGGGATTGCCAGGGCATGGGAGCGCGCCAGGTCAGTAAGCACATCCCTAATCTCTTTTTCTAGGAGCCGCTGCCTATGCCGCCTATCTTGATCCCGCTCCGGGGACCCATCTGTTGCACTCTCTAGGGCCTGAAGGTCCCGTTCTAATGTATCCATTTGTGCGATTTTCTCTTTACGGCGTTCCCCCACCTCCGCCTGCACAAAGTCTCTAGCCACCGTCTTGTACGCTTCCCACACTATGCCATGTGAGCTGACAGACCCTACATTTTCAACAAAGTACTGGTCAACCCGCTCCCTGAAGACCTCCTGGAACTCCTGATCTTTAAATAAAAAGGTGTCCAGGCGGGGGGGGGGGGGGGGGGGGGGTTAGTCCAGTCCCGGTCCGGGCCGCGGAGCTGCACTTCTACTGGGGAGTGGTCAGATATCCCCCTCGCTCTATGACACCCCCCCTGGAACAGATCTATGCTCCCAACCTGCGTGAATATATGATCAATCCTGGAGCCTGAACCGTGAGCCGCCGATATATGTGTGTATTGCCGAGTCATGGGGTTATATGCCCTCCAAATATCCACCAGGCCCATGGCTCGTACAAAGTCCCGGAAGTGACAAGTCCCTCCCCTGGCAGGGTGAGTCTGTGACCTATCCAAATCCCTCTCCAGTACTGCATTCATGTCGCCCCCTAGGATCAGGATCCCCGGCGACATATCCAGCAGCAGCTTCCCGATATCAGGGAGGGTGGTGCTGTGTAGCTTAGGCAGGATATATAGTGAGCAGAGAGTAAGAGACCTACCCTCCCACTGAGCTGTGAGTGCCGCGTAACGCCCTAAGGGGTCCAACCATTGTCTTCCGATCACCAGAGGTAAGGTGTTCCTGATGAGGATTCCCACTCCCCTGGAGCCTGTGGTAAAGCCAACATGCCCCCGCATCGTATAGCCAAATCTATTTAGGGCCTTGGAGTGGTTTCCAAGTAGGTGTGTTTCCTGGAGTAGGACGATGTCTGGTGCGTGTCTATGCAAATACTGGAGTACCATGGTACGCTTAATCTTGTTCTGGAGGCCGTTAACGTTCCATGATAATATGCTAATGTGTCTGTCGTGTGGTATATGCATTTTGGAGAACTATCACTAAAATCTGAGGAGGCGAGTGTCTTCCCTCCCCTCCCCCCACTTCCCGCCCGCCCACCAATAGTGCCTTCGGAGCCAAACCAAATACATCATAAGCAAAGCAAAACAAGATGAACGCCCCCCGTATCTTCTTCTCCCAACCCCCAGAACCTTCCTCCCTCCCTGCTACCCTGCTACGCCCGCCAACATGGTCAGGCATCCCCCAACAAGCAGACCACCTCCTGTCGATGGCTACGCAGCACCAGTGGCATCGGGGAGACCACCACTCCCTTCAAACGAAAACCAAGGGGGGGTGAGTGTTGCTACCCAGTCCCGTAACGTGAGGAACACCTCCGGCCCCACCTCGTATTCTGTAAATTGCCTCAGCCTGCCCAGTTGGACCCTGAATAATGCAAATGTGAAAGTCACTTCAGACATCCAAAGTCAATATACATCACGTGTATTTCTTACGGCGTCTGCCCTGCATACCAGTCTGGCCTCGTCACACCATATCCGGCGAGGCCGACATGCTCCGAGCCGATTCCTGCTGGAGGGCAAAGTATACCTCCGCTGCTGACGTCCACTCCCCGGAGAACCAGCCGAAGACGTCGGAGATTGAGGCGCTGAGTTCCACCAGCTGCCCCTTACCCCTGAGCCTGCTGTGTCCATCCGCTCCTCCAGCCAGGAATGCACGTCCTCCGGGGAGGTGAAGAACAAGGATTTCCCGTCGATTCAGATCTTGAGTTTTGCTGGAAAAAACATCATATATTTGATGCGCTTTTCTCGAAGTACTTTTTTGACTCCGTCAAAGGATCGACGCTCCTGTTGCACCTTCATCGTGAAGTCGGGGAAGAACCTGATGATGGCATTTTCCAGCCGCAGATCCCCATGTTGGCGGGCCGCCTGTAGAATTGCGTCCCGATCTCTATAGTTGAGGATCCGTGCAATTATTGTCCGCGGTGGGGCCCCCGGATGCCGTGGGGGGATCGGTGCCCTATGAGCTCGCTCGATAGCGAAGAACTTCGAGAGACGCTTGGGCTGCAGGTGCTTGAGGATGAGCTCCTCCAGAAACAGGTCGACGCTCGGCCCCTCCATCTTCTCCGGCACTCCCACCACGCGTATGTTGTTTCGGCGGGCCCTCCTTTCCTGGTCCTCCAGCCGGGGCCGCTAGCACCATCTGCTGATGCGAGAATCGTTAAACCTGCTGTTGCAATTGTTTAGTAGTATTTTGGAGTTCAGCAATGTCCGCAGCATTTTGGGTGGCTTTCTCAGACATTTTGTTTAAGTCCGCCCTCAGCAGAGTCATTTCAATGGACACCTTGTCTATCTTTGACTCCAGCGTGGTTCCCATCCTTTGCATGGCCTGCATGATCGATTTTAATGACGGTTCTTGTGGGACCCCCATGGCACCGACCTGTGCATCGCCTCCGCCACTCACAGTGGCGGTATAATTGTCCATAGTGTTAGTCTGGGTTGTCGTGGATTTCTTGGGTCTCATGACTGCGCTCATTAACACCGGGTCCACCCGAGGGCAAGGGGATGGGGACGCCCTCCAGGCCGCAACATTGCCCCGCCGTCTCAGCCCCAACCGGGGATGCTACGGTTCCCAGACATTCTCACTTGGTTCTCCCAGCCGGGACCAAGGTCTGTCTACTGGGCCTCACCACCTTCTTCCCCCGGCGGCTGCTCCTCCGCCTACGCTCCACGTGGGCACTCCTCACTGGACCCAGGCGCTCAGAATTCGCTGTTCACAGATCATTGGGCGTGAGGCGCCACTTCCATGCCTCCCTGGCCGAGTAATGAGTCCGAGACGGTCGCCTCCTGTCGATGGCCACGCAGCACCAGTTGCATCGGGGAGACCACCACTCCCTCCAGGCACCTTCTTGCCCACTAAGCCGGTCTGCGCCACTTGCCCAGCGCTCTCATCTGCCGCTGGGTAGCAACCTCGCACTGGGTCTTCTCAACGCCCTAAATCACAGTCTAAGTCAAGCGCCACTCGAAACCACCACACCACCGGGAGCTAGGAGGTCTATGTAGGGGGTCCCATCTCCCTCCACTCTCGAAGGGCAACTACGCCATGCCTGAGTCCTTCCCAGGTGTCAGCCCGGGGCCTCTGGATCCCAGAACGTGCTGGCCCCTCCTGCGTCGTCACCCCCAGCTCCTCCGGGTCCTCCGCTTCCCGCTCCAGCCCCGGGGGTGGGGGGGAATCCTACTCTAGCGCCGACCGCGCTGCCCTGGGCGCCTGAAGTTCCCCACTGGGCCTGCCGCTCACCTGGCGTCTCTCGCTGGCACCGCTCCCTCGCAGCCGGCCTCAGAATCACTTGAGGCCGGCGCCTGTATTTTCCCTCCTCTGTAATACAGGCCGCTGAAAGACCCAAACTGCAGCCGGTCGCCGTGGGACTTCTGCGCCGCCTGGAAGGTCCGGAGAGCAGCCCCCTGGCACCGAAGCCCGCGCCGCGATGATATCCGGCCTCTGGGACAGTGAGGCTAAAGGATTAGGGAAGGATTTTGAGGGCCTTAGGTAATTCCTCACCGGAGCCGTGTTAGAGTGCGGCCATCTTAGGTGACGCCCGGCCACGCCCCCCCATGTTTGCTTATTATTGGCTGCACGGCCCATCGAATTGACCACATCTCTGGTTGGCGATTGACAAGGCTGCTCCCATTTCGCTACCTCTTTTTTTAAATTGACACGCCAGTGTGCCGGTTTTTCCTAATAGACCCAGTAGGCACTACGAGGTCTCTTTTGAAGAAATCGGCTGATATGCAAAATGTGACCTTGTTTTATTCTCCAAGGCTACTTTTGGAATGGTGTGGTTGGTTTCCACTGATCAGGTAGCATGCAGTGATAGATGTGCTGCGTGAACTTGGTATACAGCACATGGCTGACTTGTCGAGTATAAGATGCTACGTGATTAGGAGCAGGTCAAGATGCAGCTAGAGGAGCCTAATTTGCTTGAACATTTTTTATTACTTCCGGGCGCGTCTTGCGCTGCAGACCCTGCTTGACAGAGATTTGGCTAAACCACCAGAGGTACCTGCTCTTACATATCTGTTACAATCATCAACGCCCCAAACCTCACCGTGAGTGGCAAGAAGATTTGGGCATGGATATCACAAAAAGCTATGGACTTACTGCCGTTCAGTGGTACCTACCATTTCGCTGAATGGCTGCCATCGGCTGGTACATTTTCAATATCTTAGCAGGGTATATTACCCTCTGACTAGATTGTTTAGATATGGCTCAAGGGATGACTATTGCTGCCCTCGTTGTGGCGCGGAAGACTCTGGCTTTGCACACAAAGCGTGGTACTGCCCAGGTGTAAACCACTTTTGGCAGACAGTGTTTGAAAACTTGGGAGTAATCACAGGTGAAGTATTGACCAGCACTCCTCTTTTGGCACTCCCAGGTTATGACCTGGATGTACCGCGTATTTGCGGGCTGCTCGTGGCAAGGGTTCTCTTGCTGGCTCGGCTTAGATTTGCAATGCATTGGATAAAGGGGCCTCTGCCAACAGATACAGATCAGCACACTAATATGGCACACTGATACGGCATACTGCAATACGCCATCTGATGCGTACCATGATTTCAAGCCGCTCTGTAATCTCCAGAGAGATGTATGGGGTCCATACCAGGAGTACTTTATTCACAGGAATTATGATGCTGTGGATGCGGAGGGACTGGTGGATGCTGTGCGAGTGTTCTTGGAATGCTGGGCATACTAAGGTACCCTGTTAAGTGTAGGATGGCCTGGATGGTGACAAGCTGTGTATTGGTAGTGGTGATGGTCGATTCATGGATATTTTGTGTCATATGCTTTGCCAGGTCTTCCTGTTACTAGCAGGCCATCTCTGGAATCTTAGTCCAATTCATTTTGTTAACTATGGTGATCAGTATTTCATATATTTATATTTCGGTATGTTTCTTGGCATCAGGTCAATCCACTTTGTATCTTAGCTATGGACAATATGCAATGACAATATTAACATGCTTATTATATATATTCAGTCTGTGCTGTAAGTGTCCTATTGTCAATGCCGCATTGTTAAGTAGTATAAAATAAAAATAAAGTTTTTTTAAAGCCTTTCAATTGGGAACAGGTAGGAATGTCGAGTTTGGTATCTAAGGGATTGTAATCAAAAACTCTCTTTAATGATAAAGTCGGATTTTAAGTAACAATTTAGAAAATGCCACTCCTAGAAAGTTGTCATTTTCTTGTACCAACTATTTGTTGCCTGCATCCTGGGTCACATGATTAGGCATTGCTGGCAGTTGGTGTTTGTGAAATGATCCCAGACAGCGAGACAAAGGGGAGAAAGATGTTGTCAGGATGGGCCATCTTTGACTTGATGAGGGGAAGGAGCTGTTACCTACCACACTTGCACATCACAAAGCAACTGCCTGAGTACACTCACTAGTGCACAAAATACACTCGTCATATGTGATACCAGGCAAGCTTGGACAAGAGCAGAGAAGCAGGAAATTACAGATACCTCTGGGGTGGAAAACTCTGGAACCTTCTACAACAAATGGGTACTAGGTATAAATATTTGACCCTCTGACCCAACTCTTTAGTACATCTCTGAACCTGTGATAGACTCAAAGGACTGAAATGAAATGAAAATAGATTTATATAGCGCTACTAAGCCCAAAGGGCATCAAGGCGCCTAACCAAAGAACTAGCTGGAGCAAGAATGCACTATTACAGGTAGGCCTTGATGAAAAACCAAGTTTTGAGCGCTTTTTTAAAAAGAGACAGGGAGGGTTGGGCTTTAATCTCCAATGGGAGTGAGTTCCACAACCTAGGGGCCACAATAGAGAATGCTCTACTGCCCCAGCGGACCTTCCTAATCCTAGGGACCACCAGCAGATTCATTTCCGATGATCTGAGGGTTCTACTGGGCACATGGCGGGTTAACAGGGAGCCCAGAGTGCTTACAGAGTCAGACGCAAGAGCTCTAAAAGCCAGGCACAGGATCTTAAAAGAAATCCTCTGTTGTATGGGAAGCCAGTGCAGGCTCTTTCTGGCCATTGAAGCGGAGGATGCGTTAGGTAAGGCTAGGACGAAGCGCGCGGCAGCGTTCTGAACAACCTGAAGGCGCTGAGTGAGTCCCTTGTTGGCATCTGCATAGAGAGCATTGCAGTAATCCAACCTGGAACCCACTAATGCGACCACTCTCTGCTTGCGTGCTTGGGGAGAGAGATAGTGCAGGATTTTTTTAAGGATCTTGATAACTCCCCAGCAAGTGGCCACTGTTCGATTGACCTATAATGTCATGGACAGAGATGTGTCAAATATAACGCCGAGGTTTCTGGCCGATTGGGAGGAAGAAGGACACGTTCCCAAAGATGAAGGCCACCACTCACTGGACCAGATATTTTGGTCTTTACCAAAGACCAGGATCTCAGTTTTATCGCCGTTCAACTTTAGGGAGTTTTGAATCATCCACTCCGAGACTGTCTGCATACAAGTCCTAAAGTTGGCGGCGGAAGTGGTAACAGAGTGGGCCAGGGACACCATAATTTGCGTGTCATCGGAGTATGACACAACCTCCATCCCCTGCGATTTTACTAGCCTGGCAAGGGGAGCCACATAGATGTTGAATAGGGTCGGACTCAATGCCGACCCTTGTGGCACCCCATACTGCAAGGATTTAGCAAGACTGCTGTTCTGCTCTACAAGAAGGACTACTACTCTGTCTCCCTATTGCATGAGTGAAAGAACTGGACCTGCATCCTGATCCCAGGACCACTATAGTGAACCCAAGGGCTAGTTGGCTGGCTCCATCGTCAGAGCCACGGGAAAAGAAAAGGCTACAACCACCTTGAACCCCAGCACCAGGACTCTGTCTACTGCAAGTCCTTCACCCCTAGTGGTGCTACCCCAATACTGGATACTTGGAAGTAGGCCTGAAGGTGCTCCTATGGTCCTGCGGTCAGAACCAATTCAGAGTGAAGCAGCTTCTTGCAGTTCTGTTTCAGAACCAATGCAGCGTGATGCTTCCCCAATGACGAAACTCACATTGCAGCCCACATCCTCTTTACAACTGTCGGTGGATGATGCATTTGTGACGCCAGACTTCGTATCAGAAGCCCATCATCGACAGCATCCTTGACAACAATGATACAGGACTCTCCATCACAGCCCCACAGCTACGTCAGAACTGCTGCTGCGCAACTCATCCTTGACATAGGATCTCGCACTGCTCCGCAAACCCAGATTTAAGGTAGAAAAGAAAGCACAGTCCTGGGCACACGTAATAAGGTTATAACAATAGTTGAAATGTCTCGTATTGTATGAATATCTGTGGTCGACACAAGTATAATATGCAAATGTATTTAATAATGCAACAAAGAAAAACAACCAGCCAACACGTGTTTCTTCACATAAGGGAAGTAACCCGTGACTTCTTCAAAGCTGGGGAAGATACAAAACATAGGGTAAAATAATAGAAAATCATAGAATGAGTTGTTGCAAAAACCAAGATAAACACAACAATAGGGAAATGTGTATCGGGATCACCAATGGCACGTGGAAACCCAAGGAAGAAAAGTGGACATACAAATGTAAATGTGACTTAGTATGGAGACAGGCCCCGTGGGGTAAAAATTGTGACTGCACAAAGGAGCGAGCAAAAGAACCATTGTGGAATGATAATGAGAAACAATACTATCAAGTGGTAAATATTGGTGTTTGGTTGACATCAAAAGGTGGTAACATGAAATGCAACGTAAAAAAATATACTTAAGCAAAATTACTTGATAATTCTTAACTCCTTCCTTCTGATCGGTGTTAATCAGGCGTGATGCTAGTTTACCCAATCTCCCTGCCAAAATGCTCATAAAGATCTTGTAGTCAGCATTCAGCAGGGAGATTGGGCAATAAGAGTCAGGCAACAAGGGATCCTTCCCAGGCTTCAATATCAACACATTCGTAGCCTCCTTCCATGAGCTACGGATCTTCCCTAAGGGACTGTATACCATATTAAATAGAGTGTGAAGTGCAGGCAAAAGATCATCCAGCAACACTTTATAGAATTCATTTGGAAGGGCATCCAGGCCCGCTGCATTCTTAGTTTTTTCCCTCTTTATTTGCTCCCTAATCTCCTCCATGAAAATAGGTGAATCTAAGAGATCCCTAGTCGAATCCGTCAGGGCGGGGATGTTTTTATCAATCAACCACAATCTTATTACATCTTGTGAGGGATCAATATCCTCCTTATAAAGATTCGTAAAACGAGACAGAAGACAGTCTGCATAACTGTGGGCTTACTATATTTGGTTCCCGCATTATCAATATGAGTTGACTAATGGTGTTTTTTGCCCTGTCTATCCGTGCCTTCCATGCTAATATTGCACCTGCTCTCTCCCCATATTCAAAATTTTCCATGTTATAAGCCTTCCACTGGGCCAGAGGGAGGAACATGGCGGCCGCAGCGTGAACGGCCGCGGACGCACCTCTTCAGGGTTCTGATGGCAGTAGCGGGAGTTTGAGCCTCAGATGTCCCCGCATCAGCATCCCGTCACTTTTTTTTGGCTATGAGAGTTTGTTTTTTTTCAGAACAAAATTTTATTATGTTGTTGAAGGATTACAATAAGGGCACTGCTCTCCGGAGACCAGAGGAGCAGTGAACAGGTAAGTACAGGCAGTTCAATCAACATTTTGATAGAAATGGACATCCCTAAACATCCCCCCCCGACTCCCTCCCCTTTCCCCCCCGCCCGGATCCCACCCCCACCCCCGCACAGTGTCTACGTGGTCCAGAGGTAAAAGCATATCAAAACACAGTTAGTGTGTACCCCTTGTCACCCAGGGTCAACAAGCAATTGTCCTGCATCAGCATCTTGTTGCGCTGGCGGTTCCAGCCATAGTCCTCCATAGTCTGCCCATCTCTTCCATATTTTAAAATGTTTTCAGGGGCAGCCTCTGGCCTCGAAAACCGGGCGCTCCAGTCCCATACAAAAATCCATACCCCTCTCCCACACCCCTACCAGGGGGGGCCTGGGGTCTTTCCAGGCTCGAGCCACATCTCTATTGGCCAACCTGAGGCCCAGGAGCAGCAGATGACGCTTATAGACATTCCCTCCCACCTGTTCCATAACATGAAGAAGGCCTAGTTGCGGCGAGCGGGGGAGGTCCCAGCCCAACACTTCAGACAAGCAATTCCACACACCGGTCCAGAACCTCGTTAGTTTATCACACGACCACACCGTATGTATGAACGTGCCCACCGCACGACCACGCCGCAGGCAATCAGGGGAGGCAATCAGGCCAGCTCTCCACAACCGGTCCCTAGTATAGTAGGCTCTATGTAAGTACTTAAATTGAATAAAGCACTGGCGCACTGCAATAGCCGCTCCCCTTGGGGCCTCTAGAGCCTCCCTCCAGTCCTCCTCTCCTAATTCCCCTATGTCTTCGGCTATGAGAGTTTTTAGCGTGATTTGATTCAATCTTTTACCTGTGTGTGCTTTCTGTAGCCACTCCAAGGTAACTCTTCGGTGTTTAGTGTTGGTATGCGGGAGGTGCCTCGGGTGAACTCGGCAGTGAACTCAGCAGTCGAAGTGCTGTTTTTTTCAACGCCTGCGAGCTACGCCAGAGCCGGCGGTTGTCTCGGGTTTTCTCCCAGCGCGCCGAGGTCGGGTTGGAGGTGGTCGATTGCTGCCAGCGAGTGGAGAAGTGGGCTCTTTTTCCGGTAACATTGCGGTACGCAAGGTAGAACGCATGGACTGGAGGGCTCATATCTTTTGGAGCAGGTAGGAGGGGGGAAAGCTGATTGTTGACGTGGTGCCTCCGGGGGTGACCGCCGAGAATTTGAGTCGGCTGAAGGTGGATTACCCTCGGGCAGCTCCAGGGGGGCTATTAAGCTCTTGTATTCAGACCTATATTGTAATGCTGTGTCGACCACGGAAGTAGAGGATACTTACAGAAAGGGCTCACCTGATTGTATGGAGAAGGGGGTTGAATTGCAACCGGGATCATCTCCCCCTCAACTGACAAGGTATTCACTGCGAGCAAGGGCGGCTCATTTTGCCTATAACAAATTGATTATTCATTCTAGCCTACCACAGCGAGTATCTCCTCCAGTTGCCGAGGTAAGATCTTCGGCAAAACAGCTCAAACAAGTGGGGGGAGCAGACCAAATAACAACCCCCGCTAAGCCCAAGGTCCAGAGAGGTAAGGCGAAAGTACGGGATAAGAAAATTGCTTTTACTAAGTCTAAAATCACCCCGATGTTGAAAACTTTCTATCAGGTCATGTCTCTCTCTACCACAAAAGCTCTGTCCTCGTCCCCCTCGTCCCCTTCATCTCCTGTAGTGGAAAGACAGTCTGGAAAGTATCGCAGAATCAAGCTTCCATTCTATTGTGGCCCCGATAGTTTCCATGAAACCCGTGGTTACTCCTACGCCCGTAAAAGTGAAAAGCTCAGGGACCAGCCAGGTCAAGCAAAATTGTCTACCAGAGAGTGCCAATACATTGAACTCGGATGAGCCGGCGGTTTCTACAGACCCCATTATGACATCAGAGGCTAAGTCCGCGGTTCATCCAGCTATAGCTCTTTTGAATAGATATTTGGTTCTAGATCAAAGGAGGGGGTCAGATACAGAATTAGTAGCAGCCTCCGTTCCCATTCCTGCTCATGTTCTTGTTTCCGTCCTTCATCATAAAGAAGAGTTGGGAAATGGCCAAGAGCAAAGTGATGGCAAAGGCAGGGATGCGCAAGAGACCCATGTGACCCATGAGAAGGGCAAAGAGCGGCATAAGGAGCCGAAGGAAGACAGTTTGTGTAGTAAACCCCTTCCTTCCTTGTCTTTGAATGTTCAGAAGTCTTTGACATCGAGTTCTTATTTTCACTTTGAGCCTTGCTCCCACTCTCTTGCAGACGTTCTCCTTGCCCTGAAATATGAAATGGCAAGCAGATTCACTGTTTTCAGAGGCGAATCAAGCAGAGTTGGCAAACAGGTTTTTAGTCTCTAAGGAGAATCAGGCTGCCATTAAATCTTCATGTGAGATCCTTGCTGAGAAGCTTGAAGAGGTTACTGCAAGGACAGAGGCAATTGAGGAAGAGATACCAAAGATGAAGAGTGCAATAGAGTCCTCTTCACTCCAGCTGGAGAAGTTAGCTATTCAAAATAAAGAACTTAAAGATGATTTGGAAAGACTAGAGAATCACTTGCGGAAAAATAATCTGAAACTCCTGAATATTCCAGAAGCGATCGAGGGAGAGGATATAAAGGGGTTTGTAATCTCATTTCTGAAAGGTACGGTCTCTGGGAGTCTTTCCGGTATTGACTTAAAGCATGAAATCCAAAGGGTACATAGAGACCCCTTTAAAAGGAACCCGGGAAGGCAGAAACCACGGAAGATACTGGTGAACTTTTTTTCATATTCAGTTAATGAACAGTTTCTATCTGCAGCCTTAAAAGCAGGGGTTATATATTCCCCTTTCACCGATTTGTCTCTGTTTACTTTTTCCATCAGGTTAGAGGTTTCACACATAACGGCTGAAAGGCAGTGGGAGCTGGGCAAAAGACTGGCAGAACTAAATAGTTTAGGGGAGAAGGCCCAATTAAGGTTCCCAGCTACTCTGCGAGTCATGTGGAATAACCATATGCATATGATCCAGTCCACAAACGAAGCAGATACACTCATAGCCAAGATCCAGTTTGAGAAACAGGGGGGGGGGGGGTAGGGGATACCGGCTATTATGAGAGCTTGTTTCCCCACCGCAAAGATTTATCAGTTCTTATGTATGTTCTCAGAGCCTGGAGGGGGGTTGGGTCCGAATAGGCGTTGACCTATTGGAAGGTAGGGTTCCTCAGAGTATTAGAGGGTTGGGGGTACGGGGGTTCGGGGCGGAAGGGGGGGGTTTGGGGGTGGAGGACAGAGGGAGGCACAGGGTGGTGGCAAAATAGGTAAAAAATCCTCCTCATCTCACAAATTAAATGGTTTTCTTATGATTAGAATATTTAGAGAGCAACTCCAAATCCTAAATAAGAGCCACTTAAGTTGTGCAAGGATAAAATGAAGGGGGGGTCTGAATATTCAATTTATCTCCTGGAACCTGAACGGCCTGAGATGTCCAAGGAGACGAAGATTAATCTTTAAATACTTAGAGTAGTCTCCTGCGCATGTGTTTGTTGCAAGAAACTCACCTGAATGGGACAGAGTCTGAATCTGTTTTTTCAAAAACACATTGGATTCAATGTTTTTGCTACTCCCAGTAAGTATTAAATATCCGTGGAGTCGCTATTCTGGTAAAAAAGGGAATCATCTGTACAGTAAGATCATCCCAGACAGATCAAACAGGCAGATGGATAATTGCGCTGCTACATTTTGATGGGGAGAAATTGATTTGCTCTTCCTACTACTCAATACAGATGACTCATCCTTTCTAGTCAAACTGCAGGACAGGTTAATTATGGTAAACCCCCCACTTATTATAGGTGGGGATTTTAATGCTCGGCTTGACCCAGTGAAGGACAGATCTAATGTGAGTCACGTGAAATGAACCCCGAGATCTCGCAGGGTTGTGAGAAATCTACTATCTAACATTAACCTAGTTGATCTATGGAGAGCAAAGATGGGGGTGTGTGTGGTGGTGAGCCTCAGCAAGGCCTACCAGTGTTGGGGTTTCTACCTTCTCTGCAGAGAGTCCTCAGACCAATAGGAAGAAGTTGGCACAGAAACTGGAATAGAAAATACAGAGTTTATTAAACCTCATGAGGTGGAACTACATTCACACAACACCCTTCGGTAGTGTATGAGGTAGCACACTGAATGGAAGGAGCTTGGTCCTTTTATAACCACACAGGGGCTCAAATGAAGGCGGTAGAAGTACAGAATGCTAGTTGTAGGTACATATTAGGTCATACAGAAAGTGTACAGGCAGGGAGGAGCTATCAGTTAGCTAATTCTGGTGGACACATCCTGACAGTTGCAAGTTGAGGACAGCTGTAAGCTCAACTGAGCTTGTGCAAAGCAGAAGAGGCTAAATATATCTCATCTCTAGGCAGATTTCAAGAGCAGTTAACAGGGAGGTAAGACTGAGCACATGGCGTGCACATGGCAAACAAAATGGCTGCCAGAAATACAAAATGGATTCCACACAACGGACAAGATAGTCTCTAAATACAAGATGTCTTCTGCTAATGCTTAACCTAATCGCTGCTAAATTACAACAGACAACCCTTTCAGCATTAGCTGAAGATATTTGTTTATCTGGGGTAATCTAGATATGCATCCTGTACATTAATGTTCATCATCTCAGTAATTTCATTCTTTAACATTTGCTGTGCTTTTATATCTGCAATATTTCTTTCGGCAGGTGTACAAGCAGTGATGCACATGGACCAGAGCATAGGACCACATTGTATACAAGTACAGCATGTAAATAATATCACCAATAGTATACATAGAATAGTCAGTAGCTTCCAGCCCCAAGTAGCAAAGAGTGTCCATATCCAGTTTGAAAATGTCCATTTACCAGTCTCTGTGAATTTCTGCAGCAATCTTATGCAGTTTTGTGATTGCATCATATACTGATGGTTAGTGATCAGGTATGAAAGCATAGCAACTGCTACCGATGATGCGACATGCACCACCTCGATCAGCCAAAATCACGTCAAGCACCATCCTATTTTGGAGTGCTACAATTCTTGCAATTTGTAGTTCCTCTGTAATGTTCCCAAGTGCCATAGCTGTTTGATTTGTGACAGCTTCCACAACACAAGTTAATCACCTTATTTTTCTACTATTCAATGCAGCACCCACAAAAAAGAACAAACCCAAATTGAAATCGACATATTGTTGCAAAGTGGTGTCTGTCTGGTCAACTTCATCTGTACTTATTGTTCGTTTATATCTATTCTTGGAAATGTCATTATACAACTTTAAATTCAGGTGATATGATGGAGGGGCCAAGAACATAGGTGGTAACAAAAATGATATGTAACATACCCTGGACCACCCAGCAGGTAATCTATAGTATCCTTTATTACCACACACGAAGTATGTATTGTGCGACGATGTAAAACTACTGCTATTAGCACCTTCAATAGTTAATCTAGAAATACATTTCTTTACCACGGGCCAAGACGGGTGTCACTACACTAATGTAGGGCTGATCCCCCCCCCTTGCCACATCGGCTCTCCGTTTCACTGACCCAGGGCGGTAGCTCAACCAGTCTCGTTCAACACTGCAGATTCTTTCCTCGGTCTCAAATGGTAACGCGATGCTCCAGGAATCGCGTTGTCCGGGAAGCCTTCCGCAGATTCATCAGGTGAGATAGCTTGACCTCTCTCCGTCTCCAGAATCTCTCGATGGTTGGTCAGCACAGCAGGTTCCACCAAGGCAGGTGACACACGCTTACAGTGCGTGCTGTGGACCCAGTTCTTCTTGTTCGTCACTTGAACTGCTGTCCTTGTCGCAATGAGCACCTGCTCCGGACCTCGCCACCTCGGTTCCAAGCTGTTGGATCTATCGAAGACCTTGACCATCACATAGTCGCCAGGACGGAGTTCGTGGGCCTCACCTGTAGATCTGTCAGGAAGCACTTCTCGAACCTGTTGATGAATAGAAACCAAACTGTCGGTTAACTGTGCCAAATAATCATTCAACAGAACACAAGGAACATCATGTATGGGGCGTGGCTTAGGAACTCCCCAAATATTCATTGGTCTCCCAAAGACCACTTCGAACGGGGTGAGACCAGATCGTGAGTGTGGCACCGAACGTATGGATAACAATGCCAAGGGTAATGCATCTGGCCACTTCAAGGACGTAGAAGCTAGTATTTTTGCCAACTTCAATTTTAAAGTAGCATTGTATCTTTCCAATAATCCTGCTGATTACGGGTGGAAGACTGTATGGAACTTCTGTTTGATCCCTAATCCTTTCAGGACATACTCAACAACTTGCCCAATAAAATGAGGTCCGTTGTCACTCCACCAAAGCTTACAAACACCATATCTAGGGAAATACTCCTTCAGAAGCACCTTTGCTGTAGGGAGGGCAGTATTATCCTTCGTAGGGTATGCCTCTATCCATTTACTAAAAGCACATACCACCACTAGGACATATTTTAGATTATTACAGTGTTCAAGTTGGATGTAATCCATCTGCGAGACTTCAAAAGGTGCGGTTGGTGTAGCAAACCCTCCTGTAGGAGTACGTGCCCCTTTTCTAGGATTATACTACCAACAAATCAAACAGGACTGTATCACTCTTTTAGCTGTGCTGGCAATTTTAGGATGCTCCCAAACCTGCGTAAGTAATTTAGTTATGGGAGGAAGATCCTTCTCCTACTTAGCGGCCAAGACCTGGAATTCTCTCCCCACCCACCTCCGCCTTACACAGAACCATCTCTCCTTCAGAAAGCAACTAAAAACTTGGTTATTCGATAGGTAAAGCACCCCCCCTCCCTCAAGCGCCTTGAGACCCTCTGGGTGAGTAGTGCGCTATACAAATTTCTGAACTTGAACTTCAAGAGCTCCAAAATGTGCCAGCCCATGTGCCATTTGAACCATAGGTTGTAAATAGGCTGTAGGCAATTTCCATTTATTCATTTCTTTTTTACGCCAACAACCCTCATCGTCTAACATTCATTCTTTAGACCATTTCTCAAGCTCTTCCAGAGAGGCAGATCTCTGTATATCCAATACTTCCTCTCTAGCGTCATGCCAATGCTCAGCTTGTGATTTCACTACATACATAGATGTAGTGCTTCGTTGCATCGCAGTTTCACGAGCTACCCGATCTGCAAAGGCATTGCCTTGTCCTATTTTGTCAATGATTTTCTTGTGTGCGCTACACTTCATATTAGCAACTTTCTTTGGGTGAGTAAGTGCAGTAAAGAGGTTATGTACTAAGTCTCCGTGCATTATCTGCATCCGGTGGGATGTTAGAAAGCCTCTTTCTTTCCAGAGTAGGCCAAAATCATGAACCACTCCAAAAGCATAGCAGCTATCCGTGTAAATGTTCACACACAAGTCAGTACTAAGCTCACACGCTCATGTAAAAGCTATTAGTTCAGCTGCTTGAGCCGACTTCTGTGGTATGCGAGCTGTTTCCACTACTGTCTCAAGTGTCGTAATTGCATATGCGGCTGAGGTCGTGCCATCTGGTAACTTCAAACAGGACCCATCAACCCACAGTTCCCCATATACATCTGGAAGGGGCATATCTTGCAAATCAATGCGACCCTTTGTCTGTCCCTCAGTAAGGAATATATAATCATGAGGTTCCTTTGAATGGGACTGAGTCGCAGGATATGGCAACAAAGTTGCTGGGTTCAGTGTCGCGCACCTCTTCAAGGTAATATGAGATGCTAACAGTGTCAATTCGTATCCTGTCAAGCGAGCACTAGTTAAGTGCTGTGTCTTAGTCTGATTCAAAAGGGCATCTACTGCATGGGGTACTAGCACCAACAGTTTGTGTGACAAAACTATCCTTCGCTCTGACATATGGACACTGCTGTCGCTGCAACTGAACGGAAACATCCAGGCAACGCACGAGCAACAGGATCAAGAACTGCAGAAAAATATGCACAGGGACGCTGCTTATCACCGAGTGTCTGTACTAAAACTGACAATGCACATCCATCTTTCTCGTGTACATAGAGTGTAAAGGCCTTCGTGTAATCTGGTGTGCCTAACACTGGTGCAGAGCAAAGAGCTTGTCTTAACTGGCGAAAAGCATTTTGACATTCATCTGTACATGGAAGGGGGATCGGAGTGTTCTTAGTCAAAAGTGCTAGCAGGGGTTTAACAATGTATGAAAAACCCAATATCCATTGCCTACAAAACGAAGTAAAACCAATAAATGCACGGACATCTTTCTGTGTGGAAGGTACTGGGGTGTCTGAAATTGCTTGAATGCGATCTGTTGTCAGTGCACGGCCCTCCTTAGACAGAACGTGTCCTAAATAGGTGACCTTCGATCTACAATATTGCAATTTCTTTCGATACACTTTATGATGGTGCGTAGCCAGAAAAGAAAGCAAAGACAAGGTACATTTTTCACACTGCTCAGGTGTATCAGCTGCCAACAAGATGTCATCGACATATTGTATGAGAGCCACTCCTTCAGACAAAGTAAAGGAATCGAGTTGTCGTTTTAAGGCTTGATTATAAATACTCGGGCTCTCAGGGTACCCTTGAGGAACCCTACAAAATCTGCAAGATTTATTATTCAAAGTGAAACCGAACAAATATCGGCTATCAGGATGAATAGGAATCGAGAAGAAAGCATTCTTCAAGTCAATTACAGAGAATGTAGTTGCTGTTGGAGGGACCAAGGTAAGCAATGTCGTTATGTCAGATACTACAGGGTACTGCGGTACTACCATCTTGTTGACTTCTCTCAAATCGATGATAAATCTTTAAATCATAGTGTCAGTATCTTTTTTCAAAATGGGAAGAATCGGACTATTGCAAACATTGCAAGGAACTTCTTCCACAACTCCCACCTTAATCAAATCCTGTACAATACGTGTGAGTGCTTCTTCTCCTTCTCGAGAAATTTTATACTGAGGCAGTCTTGGCAATAAAGTCCACATTTGTAAAGCGCACAATCACCCGTAAGGGTCTCTAGGCGCTGGGGGGCCGTCGGGAAGATTAAGCGAGCTATTGCCCAGAGTCACATGGTGCTGGGCTAACCTGCCGCCGGAGCCGGGGATCGAACCGTGGTCCCCAGATTCCAGCGTCAGTCGCCCTGGCCGCGGCGCCACACCTCTCCCACAAGGAAGCGAAGGGAATGTAATGAAGCACCCTCCTTGACACTAATATGCACTGGTGGAATAACCATTTGTCCTACATCGGTGTCTGAAGTAGCCCACAAGGTACTAGGGAGTGAAGCTAGTGCAATGTCCTCCTTAACAATACAAGATTTCTCAATCACAGGGTAGTTGTCATTCAAAATAACCCGTACTCCTTCCGGAGAACATCGTATCGTAGCTCTAAAATATTTAAGCATATCAAGACCCACAATATTGTCTGGTGTGTTTGGAGAAAGCAAAAACGGACATGGAGCAGTAAACTTATCAACATGGAATGCGAGTGGTTGTGACAATGGGATAAGGGAAGGTGTTCCATCGAAACCTATTGATGTAATGGTTAAGCCAGACAGGGGAGCCCTTGGAACCAAGTGTTTAGACAAGGCGCTACGAGTAGCTCCTGTATCAACCAGAAACTGATCAGTAGAACCCAAAACATGTGCTGTAACATAGGGACCCCTCTGATCTACTGGAACTTCAACTGATTCCTTACCCCACCCTAGGCAATCCTAGGCCTAAGCAGAATCTTGCAAATCAGACGGCACATAATCGGATATTTGATATTGGTTTCTTCTATCAAAAGCATTAGACCCATCCTGCCCACGTGTATAAGCATCAAACCTAGCACGATCATTCATGCTTCCTCTAGGCCCTGAATATCCTGAGCGATTTCTCATTTGTCCCCGACCACGTGGACACTGCTGAGCACGCAGTACTGGACAGTCAGAAAGCCAATGTACAAATTTCTTGTAGTACACACACTGATCAACAGACAAATTCGTACGAGTATAAGAAGGAAAAGACACACCATAAGATCCACGTCCGCCTCTATCATTACTTCTAGAAGGTAGGCCATAAGCTTGACCTAACATAACCTTTGTTTTCAACTCTTTAGACTTTTTATCCTCATTATTTTTAGCTTCTAATTCTTGTCGCTCATAATACTGAGCCATAGTTAGAAGAGAAACCGGAGAAGAGGTAGTCCATGAACTCTCACTGGTCTTTAGGCGACTAGCTATTCCTGGCAAAAGGTTTGCGACATATTTATCGACAAACAGATGCCTACCCGTGTCATCTGTCAATGACTGGCCACTAAACTCGTGGAATGCCTCTTCAAACCGATTCATATGCCTTTTGCTTACACAACGCTAATACAGTCCAATCTATCTTTTTAGGGAGAATAATCGTTTTTAACTTAACTAATATAGCCGCCGGAAGATCTAAAATTAACTGACACGGTTCCTGTGCAGGTTCTCTGTCTTCATCTAACTGCTCTAATTCTCCGGACTTCACCTCGGCGGATACAAGGCAGAAACTGCGGGAGCTCAACATACCCTACGCAATGCTATACCCGGCAAGACTCAAAATCACTGTCGAAGGCAAAACTCGGATTTTCAATGACACAGCGGAGGCGCAGAAATTCCTGAAACAGAAGGAGAAACTGAGAGCGAGGAGAAAATCACCATGAAGCTAACAAGGGAAAAAACCCGCAATGTCTGATGTGGAATAGCTTGGGCCTCAGACTGCATACGAACTGTGGTGGGGCTATAAACATGGGCGAGACTCCGGCAACCGGACACTGGTGATCTACGCATAAGACTGCAGCAGACGGCGTCTCCAGATAAGTGGACGTTGCTAAATATCTTATGAGACATGATTGTTGCCTGTAAACATGGTAGGGCCGATGCTAGACATATAAAAATGTTAAATATTTGTTCCCAAACGGCCTCGCATATGGGGCAGGAATTAATGGGTGTGGGTGAGTTGCTACTACGTTGCGGTGGGCTCAGACTCATGTAACCTTGGTTACAGGAAACGGGTAGGCGGCTCTGACCCGCACGCGAGATCCGCACAGTTTATTGTACTATGTTTTTTCTTTGTTCTCTTTCATTCAATTGGTTGTGGGGTAAGATGATTACTGTTGTGAGGGCTGTCTCCACTAGGTTTGGGGTGGTGGAGTGGGTGGGGGTGCTTTGGGGTAAATGGAAAATTCTGACCGACACATTGAAAGCTGATACACTTGAGACTGACATGATCCGACAGCACACATGCAAGGGGTTGATAGTTGACAGTGATGCACACGATGGGAGGTCCCTTTAAGGATTGTAGACCACTGAATTTCCTTTCATGGAACTTAAGGGGCTTACCCAACCCACAGAAAATACGCAAGGTGATGTAGCTTGCCTTCAGGAGACGCATCTCACTGACCTCAGGGAACAACATATAGGGACCAGGTGGGCTTCCTTCTGGCTAGCATCCTCTTATTTGTCGTACGCCGGAGATGTTCCAATATGGGTAAAGCGCACTGTACCCTTCACTCACCTTAAATCGATGCGGGACGATCAGGGGCGCTACGTGATACGTCAAGGTAATTACGGGGGCTCCGTATTAACTATAGTGAATGTCTATGGCCCGAACACGGATGAACCCTCTTTCTATGCTAAAATCTGGGCGACACTGAGGGAACTGCAACCAGGCACCATTATCTGGGGAGGAGACTTCAATACCTGTTTAGACCCCACACTAAATAGGTCAACTGGACTGGACAGCTATGGGAAACGCTCGGCCATGGTCCTGCGGGAAGGGATGTCTGACTGGAATTTGAGGGATGTATGGAGACAGAGGAACCCAGATAAATTGGAGGGCACATGCTTTTCATCCACGCACCTCACATGGTCCAGAATCGACTACTGGTTGGTAACACAAGACGTCAGCACTTGGGCTACAGAGGTATCACATATGCCTAAGATATTATCTGATCATGCACCGGTCATACTCAAACTAGAAATCCCGACGCACACGCCACGGCAATTTACATGGAGACTTAGACAAACGGCACTACAGGACCAGGTATTTATAGAGGGACTGAGGCAGGCCATATTGAGTTTTTTTTAACATAATACTGGTTCTGTTCAGAGTACAAGAACCCTCTGGGAGGCATTTAAGGTTACTATACGCGGACACTGCATTGGCACCCATGCGGGTATATTGCGGGACATACAGCGACAATTGGAGAAAATTGAGAGTGACATTATGGCATTAGAACGCAGGTACGAGGAGAATCCATCTGACTCTGCTAGCTGAGATAAGGCAACACATTGACAAATATGACAAATTCGCTGCTGATGAAGTCAAATATCTTTCACGTAGATATGTAGCGCGGAGCTATGGCGAGGGAGGCATGCCTGGCAGGGCGCTATCATACAAAATTAGGCCTGCACAATCCACAACGTATATTACCAAACTGAAAAACGCTCTGGATGCCCCAGTGTATGATACACCGGCCATACTAAATTGCTTCACTGAATACTATACGCAATTGTACACGACCCGGACAACGCCCTCAAATCCGGACATATGGCAATACCTAGATGATATAGGGATTGCATGGCTATCCGACACTCATAGACAATTTTTCTGTCTCCCAATCTCCAAGGATGAAATAATAGAGGCTTTTAACTCCCTACCAAATAATAAGGCTCCTGGCCTAGATGGACTCCCAGGTGAGTTCTACAAGGGATATCGGGATCTCCTAGTGCCTCACTTTGCCGAAATGTTTGAAGAAGCGTATGAAGAGGGCACACTACCGACCACCCTCACCGAAGCATTACTGGTAGCGCTCCCCAAGCCGGGCAAAGACCCCAGAGTTGCAACTCCTATAGGCCCTTATCCTTAATAAATATAGATGCAAAGATCCTAGCAAAAATAATAGCGAACAGGATACAACCACTTCTCTGCAATTTAGAACTGCCTGACCAAGCAGGCTTTATACCGACGCGGTCCAGCACCCAAAATTTGCATACGATATTCTCCCTCTATCATCAACTGGTCCCGGAGGTGCCAGCGGCAGCGGACCTACTGGACGCCGCTAAGGCGTTTGATTCCGTGGAATGGAGTTTCATGTTTGTAACCCTGCGCAAAATGGGGCTCCCTGAACCTTTTCTGCAGTGGATTTCCCTATTATACACGACACCCAAGGATCGAATACACATAAACGGCTTAACTTCTGACCTTATATTAATCACAAGAGGCACACGGCAGGGGTGCCCTTTATCGCCCATGCTCTTTGCCCTGATATTTGAACCACTAGGCTGTAAAATCCGGCAAAAGCATTTCACTACGGCTCTGCAATTTAGCCTCCACCAATTGGTATTTCACTGTACACAGATGACATGGTCCTTTATACCACGCATCCGGACAAGAACTTGAACCCGCTCATAAGAGAATATGTTCAATACGAACAATATGCCGGCCTCAGCATCTATTGGGACAAGTCAGTGGTGATCCCACTCACCACAGTTACAAAGGAGCCAGAATTAGATTAGCCCTTAAAGTGGTGCACTAACCCGGTCAAGTATTTGGGGAGTTGTCAGGGAAAACTATGGAAAGGCAATGACTAGACTAGAAGAGCAAGTGGAAAGATGGATAAAAGTGCCCCTTTCACTGGCGGACAGAATAGCCCTTCAGAAAATGATTATATTACCTAGGTTCCTGTATTTATTCTGGAACGTCCCAATTTGGCTGACAACAGCTTTTTTTGATAAATTGCGATCTGTACTCCAGAGGCTGACATGGGCCGGAAACCAAGTCAGAGTAAGCTGGAAAGTCCTTACCCAACCGTATTACCTCGGTGGCTTTGAGGCACCTGATCTTCAGCTGTATTATCTTTGTGCACAGGCCCAACACGCACACTATTGGACAAGGCCCCACGCATACATACCACATGTGGTGGTGGAGCGCAACAGCATTTCCCCCATGGCGCTGACGGCGTTATTGGCCGACCCCATTCGCTATACACCAAACGACACGATACACACAGCTAAGAACACTTTGAGAGCATGGCATGCACTGGTGCGCAGAGCAAATAAGTTGGTTGGTAAATGCGTGGGCTCTACCAACGATCAAACATCCTAACCTCACGGTGACACAAGAACCCAAAATGCAGAAGCTTTTAGAGGAAATGGGTTTCCAGACTATGGGCCAAGCATTCCCTCATAACACTTTCCTCAGGTGGTCAGATCCTGCCCTATGCGCACATCAGAACTCGATGAAAAATTTTGTATATCTGCGCTTTCGTATGGCTTTGAGGGCACTATACAACACGTTCCCTGCCGAACCTGAGCAACTGGCGACGCTGCAGGTGCTGTTAACGGCCCCAACTCGCGTGAACTTAGTAACACGACTATACACCACAGCCCAGAGAGAACATGCTACTGGGTCCACGGCAGCGAAAAGCAGATGGGAGAGGTTGTTGGGAATACCAATTGATGAGCAGGATTGGCAGTATAGCTGTACTCAGCTCACACTTCTTACGTCTAACTGTAACCTACGCATAATACACTTCAAGTTTTTACATCAAGTCTATTACACGCCCGTAAAACTACACAAATTGGGACTCAAGGACACTGCCTCTTGCTATCGGTGCCGCGCGGCAGGTGCAGATTTCTTACATGTGGCGTGGTCTTGCCCTGTCGTGCTGTCACTGATGCGTTAACTACAATGCTTGCGGAACCTATTCCGAATACACCCCTGACGTGCCTATTGGGAATTAAAAAACTTAAACACGCTAGACGGAGAAAGTTTCTGGCAGTTGCGCTACTCCTTGCAAAACGATGAGTAGCGATCAGGTGGGGTAGTAAGAGGCCACCCAGACTAAAAGACTGGATCACAGACATGACCTATTGCAAGACGACACTGGAGGCCTATGCTGAGGAGATACCGATGGCATCCAGGCCCAGTGATTTCTGGGAGCCACTGCTGCTCTATTTGCAGGGCACTTCAGACTAAATGCTATGAATGACTACCATCCTTTTCACACACAGTTGTGGGGCATTTACTGTAAAATGCAAGTTGAGAAATGGGTGAGTGGTGGGCCTGTGTGAACTTTTTGGGATGCAGAAAGGTACGACTACGTGGTTATATTTGATGTTACACGACCTATTATGAGATGTGGATCACTGTTTTTTGTGTACCCTACACTGCAAAGCTTAAGTGTCCGCTATGTCTTGTAACAATTGTTATATGATGACGCAAGATGTGTAATTGTTGGTCAGGAAGAAAAATTTAAAAAAACTGCTCTAATTCTTTCCATAATGCTCAAAATGTCGCACGGTCGTCAATTTTACGCACAGTTCTCCACATGTCAGGCGGTAATATTAGTCCAAAAAACAAATCAATATCAGGCAAAGTCATAGTACAAGAACTAATTGCACCCTGAACTTCTTCATAAAAGGCTGCTGGATTTTTTTCGCGGATCAGGCAATGCATTTTTAAGGGCCAAAACATCTGCTCTATTCCAAGGAGTGTGAACCCAATTATAAATAAAACAACCTTTTGCATCTACAGAAGTCTTATCATCATTTGTACCCGTTCCTTTAGGAGGAACATTTAGAGGCGCGGCTTCCCGCATGGGTTTCACATTAATTACAACATTCTTATCTGTTTCAAGAGTAGAAGTTCGTGCCATGCTGATCTTAGATTTTGGTGCAGATGCGTCTACTGCATTTTTTTCCTCTCGCAAACGGGCTGCTTCAATACGCACTTTAACCAAGCATCTGATTGTATCAGCCACCTGGGAGAAGACAAAAAGACTGTCACGTAATTGTTTTCAATCAGCTGCTACATCACCGGGCTCCATTTCTACCGAATGTTTCCTAAATTGTTCAATAACCTCTGCAGCAAATATCTCAGTAAAATATATCTGCTCCCTTTCCTGCCAACCTTTTATACTATCTAAAAGTTCAGAAGCAGTGGCAGTACTACGAACAGCTTTACGAGCAGCAGATCTAATCTGAGATGCACGTTCAGCAGAAAACATTGAGCGAGTTTCTTGCGCTTTGTCCTGGTCTGTAGAAGAGTCCTCATATGACTCATAAGGAGCAGAAGGAAGAGTATGGGGGGAGGAGCCGGGAGCCGAGCGGACGTGGATCGTCTCGGCTCCCGGTCCACGAGCTGCTCTAACCCGGCTCTAGGCTGCTACAGCCCTTCTTTTTGATCGCTCATTTTCCCCACCTGAAGCATAGCGAGTGGGGCATTTGCGGAGCAACAGTGATCGCTCCTGATTTGGCGGACAAGTTCGATCTCCCTGAGGCGAAGAGAGGGAGGCGGGACTCAAAATGGCGGACGGCACCTCTCCGTGGACTCCACCGACTGCGGCCGCCGCTGGGAGGTCGGATTGCGACCTGCGCTCCCCCGGCCTGCCGAGACTTTCGCCGATTCTCGCAGCAGCTGAAGGGACATAATATTATCCAGCTTCACTTTGGCGGCGACCCCCACCGAGGGAATCCTCCTAGCGCCTGCCTGACTCCAAGATGGCGGCCGGCAGCGACCTTCAGATGGGGATCGCCGCTTCCACTGGCTCGCCCTAACCTCTATCCGGCATCTTGTTAATCCTGTGGCCCTCTCTCTGATTTTCTGGCCTGCCTCCCGACCTGCTGCCGGTTTGGGGCCACTGCCATTACCGGAATGCCCTGCGGTCCTGCAGCACAGGCCAGATCTCCGAATCATTCACTCACCCCTCCCCCCCGCATGGCACCAGTGTTGTGAATGTGCCGTACAAGGCTGCATTGCTCCCGGAGTCCACACTGCTTGCCCCCCTGCTGGACCGCCGCCGATTCCCACACATCTTCCAGGGCCGTTGAATCCACTCACAACCCACCGGCTGCCGTGCCAGCGCCACACGGCCAACGCGCGACCGCACCAACAGCGTCAACTCGGCCTTCACCACCTTGCGCACCCTCACCCCCACCGAGCCGGCCGACCGCAAGCTCTCCAAGATGGTGACACGCCTGCGGCTGGCCTCCAGCTTCATCTTCCACCTGGGCTCCCACCTTCTCTCCTGGACTTCTTTACTTTTTGTTCTGTCCTGGCCGCCATTTTGCTGCTGATTTCGGACAGTTTTCTCTGGACTCTGACCCTCCATCCATTCCCTCGTCCTTTAACCCTTTTCCCCATCGTTGATCCTCAAATGTTTCTTCCCTTTTCTGCTTTGCCTTCTCTCCATACCCTTGCATCCCTCCCACCCTCCCTTTGTGCTGTGACTGCATCCACACTTATGGAACTCTGCTTTTTTGTATATAGAAATAACTCTAATCACTAGTATATGCAGTAGACCTTTGTACCATCTACCAATCCTATGTGACTTTTAGAGTATATCCAGCCATATCCCTTCCCTATGTATATAGAGATAACTCTAATCACTAGTATATGCAGTAGACCTTTGTACTCTCTACCATTCCTATGTGACCCGTAGAGTATATCCAGTCATATCCCTTCCCTATGTATATAGAGTTAACTCTAACGACTAGTCTCCTATGTGACTGTTAGAGTATATCCATGTGTATCCCTTCCCTATGTATATAGAGATAACTCTAACGACTAATCTCTTATGTGACTTTTAGAGTATATCCATGTGTATCCCTTCCCTGTGTATATAGAGATAACTCTAACGACTAGTCTCCTATGTGACTTAGAGTATATCCATGTGTATCCCTTCCCTATGTATATAGAGATAACTCTAATCACTAGTATATGTAGTAGACCTTTGTACTATCCACCATTCCTATGTGACTCTTAGAGTATATCCAGTCATATCCCCTCCCTATGTATATAGAGATAACTCTAATCACTAGAATATGCAGTAGTCCGCTATGCTCTCTACCATTCCTATGTGACTCTTAGAGTATATCCAGTCATATCCCTTCGCTATGTATATAGAGATAACTCTAATCACTAGTATATGCAGTAGTCCGCTGTGCTCTCTACCATTCCAATGTGACTCTTAGAGTATATCCATGTGTATCCCTTCCCTATGTAGATAGAGATAACTCTAATCACTAGTATATGCAGCAGACCTTTGTACTATCTACCATTCCTATGGGACTCTTAGAGTATATCCATTTGTATCTCCTCCTTGTGTGGCTTTACCTCTTGTACATTTGCAATTTTTTCTGTTTGTATCCTTTATGTAACGCATGTAATCCTAAGTCCTTATGTTTTCAACTGGTTCTTATGTAAAGCGCTCTGACACCTTCGGGTAAAGTTTGCGCTATATAAAATCGCACAAATAAAATAAAATAAATAAATAAAATACGGAAGTGGACAACGATCTAATAAGAGAGAGACATCTTGGGGTTTATTAAGAATAGGATAAAGAGGTCTACGAACAGCGTATTGGCCATTTACCTGTAAATGACGCTCCCTATCTTCCCTCTCTTTAATTTCTTTAATTTCCCTATTTTTCATTTCCAATGCTTTCGCATGGATACTCTTTTGCTGTTCTTTTTCAATCAAGGCTTACTCACGCTTCATTCGTTTACGCACTTCTTTCTCCCACATTTGCACACAATCAAACATATCTTGCCTAGCCTTTCGCTTAAACATCCGTTGTTCCACATACTGAATCTTTCGCAAATCAAATGACCCATGCATAGGCCAACGCAACTCAGGATCTTTACTAGTATATTTATTCCATAAAGTGCTGTACATTATGGAAGAAATACCATACTTAACATACATGTCCCTATTAGGCGTCCCCTCCGGGAGGGGTGGTTGTGCTTTGTCGAGTCTCAAATTGGTACCACTACAAAGGCAACAAATCTTACGAAGTGTGCTGGAAAAATGCATGCCAAAAATAGTGCAGAATATGCAGTATTATGATCAAAGTAGCGCTTAAAGTACTGTTCGTACGTTGCGCCGTTCAAACAAATTAAAGTAGAGAGAAAAATCTCCTCATTACCTGCCTATATCTATTGCAACACATATATATTGCCAAACAAAGGTCAATATTAGCCAATCGTACAAACAAAGCCGCAGTAAGTGTTACTAAACTACCTTACCAATCAAAGGCGTCAAAACCAACAGCAAGTGCCGCAGAACGGCTCTTACCAATCAAATGGTGTCCAGGTTCCAACTGCCAAGTTCTCAAATCGACCAAATGGTCACTGCACGGCGAATCAACAGAAGAGATCTCAGTCGAGGACCGGCGCCACCTGGATGGTCAGATCAGAAAGAAAGGAAAAACGCCGTGGGTGCCAAGACTCGGGTCTCCTCAGGCAGTGATCGGGTCCAAAGCGAGATTCCAATCCTTTGTCGCGACCAGTCCTTGGGGCATCCGAGTCGCCGATGAGCCCCACGTTGGAAGCGCCAATTTGTGGTGGTAAGCCTCAGCAAGGCCTACCAGTGCTAGGGGTTCTCCCTTCTCTGCACAGAGTCCTCAGACCAATAGGAAGAAGTTGGCACAGAAACTGGAATAGAAAATACAGAGTTTATTAAATCTCATGAGGTGGAACTACATTCACACAACACCCTTCGGTAGTGTATGAGGTAGCACACTGAATGGAAGGAGCTTGGTCCTTTTATACCCACACAGGGGCTCAAATGAAGGCGGTACAAGTACAGAATGCTGGTTGTAGGTACATATCAGGTCATACAGAAAATGTATAGGTAACAAGTGGGAGGAGCTATCAGTTAGCTAATTCTGGTGGACACATCCTGACAGTTACAATTTGAGGACTACTGTAAGCTCAACTGAGCATGTGCAAAGCAGAAGAGGCTAAATATATCTTGTCTCTAGGCAGATTTCAAGAGCAGTTAACAGGGAGGTAGGACAGAGCACATGGCGAGCACATGGCAAACAAAATGGCTGCCAGAAATACAAAATGGATTCCACCCAACGGACAAGATAGTCTTTAAATACAAGATGTCTTCTGCTAATGCTTAACCTAATCGCTGCTAAATTACAACATGTGGATGGGTTTACCTTTCATTGTAAGAAAGATCATTATTCCTCAAGAATTGATTATGTTTTGGTAAATAGAGAGAATATAGATAATGTTATCAGTATATCTGTATCTCCAAGCATCTATCTGACCATGCACCTCTAGTTTTTTTACTCCCCTACAAGTCAGATGTACTTTGAATAGGACAATGCTATTGGACTCCGGAATTATTCAGGCAATAAAAAAGTCCTCTCTGGAGTTTTTCTTTTTTAATCTAGGTTCTACTTCAGAAGAGGTTATCTGGGATGCCTATAAGGCAAATTTAAGACGGTTCTTACGTAGTCTAATAAGTTCAAGGAATAGGGATAATATTTTAAAACTACAGACTCTGGAGGGCAAAATTTCTTCATTTGAAGAAGAAAGGAGTCACATTGCCCAGGAGTGTTCAAGAGAACTGGTGCAGATGGAGGAAAAACTTGAGGAGGCAAGACGTGATCTACTGTCCTATTTGGATCAGAAATACAAGGCCCAGTGGCAGGTTTATAACGTGGAACATTTTTATTTAAAACTTTGAATTGTATATCTCCAGTTCTACTGAATGATTTATTATTGTTGTGCTCTCAAATTATTTCCTACAATTTAAGCTTATTTTTCTAAATTTGTGTGGGATTTTTCTTAAGCTCTGTATTCACTTTATTACTATTTGAAGTGCTGCATTAATGCTTTACACATTGCCTCTAAGTTAAGCCTGACTGCTTTTGTACCAAGCTAGCAGAGAGATAAACACAGCTTAATTTGGGTTTTGCTTGTGTTTCACTCTGACAGAGATTGCGGTAGCTGTTTGAGTAGGATTTTTCCGTAGTAACTCAATTTCCAATTTTGGTGTTCTGCGAAGAGATTAGGACTTGTATTTGCACAGAACCATACAGTGATTTTGTATTACACTAAAAATCCAAGATAAATAATTTGATAACAATTCAAATCTTTAAATTCCCATTGATTGACTCTTTTGTTTTTTACAAATTCACCCTCATTCTACTTGATTGTTCTGCCTGAAGTCACACCAGTAAGGATGGAGTTTGAGCTTGACAACATGGATGCCTACACTGTTACTGAGCTCAAAGAGTTTTGCAAGAAGAGGGTACTTCCAGTAGCAGTATTTGCAGTGGTATGGACACTAAAGAAGTTGAAACCATACCTGTTTGGGGCTCACTTCCTGGTTCAGACAGACCTAAGACCCCCTCAGACGGCAATGCAGATGAGGGGGTGATCCATTTTCTTACTGGCAATGGACTTTATGGTAAAACATCACCCTTGAACTCACCACACCAATACTGATGGTCTCTCCAGGTTCTTCGAACTTAGTGTCAAGAACTCCCATGAGAGGAGATAGTTCTCTCTGCTTTTAGCTGTGGGCGGGACATCTAGGAGCTGACATCCTTAGCGTGGTTTCCCCCTACTTTTAGCCTCCATGCTCCTGTTTTTGCTTACATCGTTTGTGATAACCTCAGGACTCTGCACACTTTACCACTGCTAACCAGTGATAAAGTGCTTATGCTCTCTCTTTTAAACATGGTGAAATTGGCTTTCCACCCATTAACTTGTAAGCCCCTAGTAAAGTGTTACTACATGTGTCCAGGGCCTGTAAATTAATTGCTACTAGTGGACCTGCAGCACATATTGAGCGACCCACTTAAGTAAACCTTTAAACATGTCTCAGGTCTGCCATTGCAGCCTAGGGGTGCAGTCTGAAACTGTCATTTTGACCTGGTAAGATCAACCTCTTCAAATGTCAAGCGTGACCCTTAATTGAGTGACGTGCCCTAGTCACAGAAAAGTCCCAAATCTTGGGTTAACAAATTCAAAAAGTTCCAAAGAAAACGGTTCAAATTAGGTGAATATTCAAAATGCGTTTATTCGCATTATAACGTTTGTGGAATTAATTCACAACAGCATTCAAAATAATCCAGTCTTTGAATTAGTACTTCATTTTCCAAATCAATATTTTGTTGTCCAATGCATTTCGGCTAGGGTAGCCTTCATCGGGGACCGGATTCTACAAATTAAATGATCACAATCAGTGTACATCAGGGACCAATTCTCAAGTGCATTCTCAAATACATTCTCAAATGAATCTCAAATTATCAGGTAAAGTTGCATTTATCAATTGAATGCATGAAATGTACATGTAGCCAAAACGAAAAAAACGAAAAAACAATGATTTTAACCCTCCACCACAGTGAACTTTCGAAATGCGTGCGCCCTCTTCTCATTGAACCCGAAAGGATTTTAATACTCACTTCGTGAAGCAATGTGTGATCTCTTAGTTAGAATCCCCGCTCACGGGCAAACACGGTATACTCAACCGGCATGTCGGAAACAGTTAGTACACCCTAGAGCACGCCACAACTGGTCTAATAAGCACAAAATAGTGTGCAAGCGAAACAAACCATTTTGAAGATCAACCTCTTCCCAGACCCAAACATCCATTTTTAATAAATATATTCACCCTTAGGGTAAGCCCTAAACAGACGAGAGAGAAGGAGTCAGTCTATTTAAAACATTGGACATGTACAATTATGTTTTACATGTCCTGGAAGTGAAAAACTCCTGAATTCGGTTTAACGTTCAACTGGTACCCGGTAGGAATGTTGAGTGAGTTTGGTGTCTAAGGGATTGTAATTTAAAACACAAGGTATATATATACTGGACCACCAGAACCAACTCTTCAGTACACATGTGGATCTCTGGAAGTCTCAAAAGAATGGCTGTGCTCCACTTCAAGAAGGACTGCTACTCTGCTGGCCTATTACCTGAATGAAAGAACTGGACCAGCATCTTGAACCCAGTATCACCAGAATTGCTCCAACTGCTAGTTGGCTGGCCTCCTGACCAGAGCCTCAAGTACAGGAAATGCTTTAACCACCACGAACCCAGCACCTGGATTCTGTCTGCTGTGAGTCCTACCCTCCAAGTGGTGCCAACCCTTTCTAAATCCTTGTAGAGGACTTGTGGGTTCTATGCTTGTCTAGCAGCGGTCCTGTGGCAGTACTGACTCAGCTCCTCGCAGCTCTGCCTTGGAACCTCTGCAGCAGGGTCCATCTCCAACACCGACCCTCACATTGCAGCGTGCAGCCTCTTCGGAACTGCCACTGCGCAATGCTTCACCGATGCAGGCCTTTGCTTCGCACACCGCTTACATACGCCATCCTCAATGATGGCGCAGTACTCCGCATCGCAGGCCCACTTCTTCTTCAGAACCGCTGATGCACGATGCACCCAGGAAGCCGGAATTCACATTGCAAGCCCATCGTCGACAGCATCCTTGGCGACAGTGCTGGACTTTGCATCGCAGCCGTGCAGCTTCCTCGGACCGCCGCTGCGCACCACATCCTCGATGCAGGAGCTCGCACCACTCCGCAAACCAGTATGTAATGTATTTTGTTGAGCAGGCCTATCTGGGTCCCTGTATCTGGCCCATGCTCCATCACTGTTGGTCTAAACATGTGATATTCTTCCAGTCCAGCGCAACTAGATTACCACAGTTGGTGCTTTGTGCTTCTAGGTACTATTTTATTTTTAAGAACATATTTTATTGATTCAACAGCCAAATACTGTCTCGTCCGAGCGAGGTTGTGGGTAGAACCGGGAATATACTGCACTATATCTATAATATCGACATCCATTTTGTCAAAACCATACAAGAAATATGTAAAGTGGA
This sequence comes from Lissotriton helveticus, assembly GCF_964261635.1. NCBI lineage: Eukaryota > Metazoa > Chordata > Amphibia > Caudata > Salamandridae > Lissotriton > Lissotriton helveticus. Next base: position 200,567,707 of record NC_136062.1, on the reverse strand, counting down.
ATACAACTTCAGCATTCCGAAATGCAACCGTATGTGCTGCGTCTGCTCTACAATCTCTCAAATTTGTACCCCCCACCACTGCGCCCTAAATCTTAATGGATCACATAATAGTACAATTGTCTGCCTCCTTATTGTCCCATTATTCTTGTATCTGTTCTCATCGAGGTGATGGACTCAATGTGAAGGCCTCGATAGTCCGCCCATCTCTTCCACATTTTAGGGTGTTTTTGCAGACATCCCCTAGCTTTGAATATAGGCATCTACATACCCATGCAGTAATTCTAGGTACTAGTTTGATATAAAACTTTTAAATTGCATATCTCTGCTTCTACTGATTGGATTTATGTTTTTTGGTCTAAAATCCTGTATTACATTTGTATCTATCTTCCTAAATTGGTGTGAGAGTTTTCTTGTATTTTGTTTCATTTTATTACTGTATGAAGTGCTGCATAAATCATTTATACATTTCCTCTAAATTAAACCTGACTGCCTTTGTTTCAAGTTACCAGAAGGTTGAGCACAGGTTAATTTGGGGATTGCTTGTGTTTCACTCCACTTTGACAAAGATTTCGGTTGCTACTTGAGTAGGGTTACACCCCCTCAACCAGTAGCTCAATTTCAAAACGCCAACTCACAGGGTCATAATGCTTTATAAAAACTTTAACATAACATAGCTATATGTCACCAGAAGTAGCCTCAGCATGTACCGGAGACAGTGATGCAAGGAAGAGGAGGAATGGATGGAAATCAATGAGGATGAACAACAAATCTGCCAGCCAGAAGAGAGTATTCACCAGGTGAGGAGCCTCATAATGGATTCTGAAGCACGGTAGGAAACCTTGAAGGCGAGCCGGCAAAGTCAAAAGTCACCTGGAGCAAAGCAGACAATACCCATTTTAAGACACCTGCCCAGCTTGGCTACGTTACCTACTACCAAGCGCATGTTTGTGAGTGCACAGATCCCGGTGGATGTGAATGTACAGGACCCCTCTCTCTTAAAGCTAACTTTAGAGACATGGGATGGGATGCTGTCTCCCTTTACTAGTGTTCAGCTCAGAGGTGACCTTTTAGTCTGAGCAAAAGCTTTTGTCATCACCTTACTGGTGAATCCCCTCTCCCACCGTCCAGCAACGCTCTTCCATTGTATCCTCTTATAGTATGGCCTTGGGGTGCTTTCAACCCTCTACGTAACATCCCCTTTAGTTCTGAGAATGGCCCACGAGGGATTTATGAGTGAACTAACATTTTAATACTTGATCATATGTGAATGTGACAAATTCCATGCTAGTTAAACACACCAACAGGAAGACTAAACATGACCTACACAAAATATGAACCTTTCTGGGGTTTTGTTATGTTGGTCCACTGACCCTGTCTACTCTCTGACTCATCCTAAACCTCTCTGGCTACTATGGACTCGCAAACATCCTTCCAGCTCTTCCGTGCTCCTATCCAATTCATCCAACTAACAGGCACACATGTCCTCCACTCCCAATAACATCTCACATCTTCCTTTCACTAATTCACCTAATTTAATCTACCCCTAATCAACTACTCGAGTAAATGTGTAAGATTACAAACTTACCACAACTACTCCTTCAAGGGAAGAGGAAGCACTTATTTCTAATCTGCTACCTATTTACATCTAATCTTGGGTTCAAGAGTGTCACGCCACTCACCACAAAGCGCCATGAATTGCGTGATCGAAGAATCCGCCTGGGAAAAATATCTGAAGGAATTGTAGGGGACAGGCAGTTTATCAGAGAAAGGGGAACTGCAGCACTGGCGGGGACAAGTGGAAGATCTAAAGTTAGAATTCACAGTAGTGAAGGTGAAAAACATGACAAAGACGCTACAACTAACCAGGGCTGCAGGACCTGACAACCTGCCTCCTATTATAATAAAGACTCAGATGCAGTGGTGGGCTGAATTCCTATCAAGTATGTTCAAATCCATTTTGGACTCCGGAAAAATTTCCAAAAAATTGGAAGGAATCCATAATCAGACCAGTGCATAAGAAGGGAGACATGAATTCCCCAAAAAACTAAAGACTGATAAACCTACTGGATATAGGGGAGAAAGTATTCTGTAAAATACTATTAGCCAGATTAAAAGACTGGGTGGAAAAAGAGTCAATGGTGCCAGTCGAACAGGGCGGCTTTAAAGAGGGACACTTCACAATTGACCACTGTTTTGCTCTATGGGCTGTGGCACCGCAGTCAATGGAGCATGTAGGGAACCTTTTCTGCTGCTTTGTGGACTTCTGGGCCGCCTTCGACCTAGTGGACCGGCAATGTTTAATGGGAGACCCTGGGAAAATATAACATCCCCAAAGACCTGCTGTGCATTATCCAAGAGTTGCATAGAGAGGAATTGGGTGCAGGTAATTAAGGACATGGCCCGGTCTTTGACACTAAAGATAGCTATTGAAAACGGACTGGGACAAGGCTGTGTGCTGGCACCTTTACTATTTGCCATATACGTAGCAGATCTACCTGCAGCTATAGAGGTGGAGAGAAGTGCCAGTACAAAAATGAATAGCATACACCTGTTGTGCTTACTGTATGCAGACGACCTTGTGATTTTCGACCAGACCGAGATAGGGCTTCAAAGAAAGCTTAATTCTTTTAAGGGTTATTGTGTCTCAAAGCATTTAACAGTAAATCTAGATAAAACTAAACTTTTATGCTTTGGGAAAAGAGCCCCCAGGAGCAGATGGTTCCTAGGGACATTGAATCTTGTAATAGTTACGGAAGATAGGTACCTAGGGGTCTGGTTAGATAGTTCTCTAAAGTGGCATACACACATAAAAGCCCTAAAAGCTAAAGCCCTTTCATCAGTATATGGCCTGAAAAAAATGTAACCGGGACTATGGGAGATGTCACACAGACTGCTAATAAAGGCATACAGTGCGATGATAACCCCCCCTCCTCCCCCCATGTATTGTACAGTGCAGAAGTGCTTTACTTATGTGGCAAACAGGGGTGGGAACTTGAAGAAGGGAAGTGCCTAAAAATACTACTATCCTTACCAGGATCAGCAATGATTTAAGCCATTAGAGCTGAGTTAGGTATAAAATCATGGTGCTTGCAAGTCTCAAATGTCACTATTAAGATTCTGGAAGAGTCAGGACCCAGGGAATGTACAAAAGGTTTCACAATGATGTAGGAACGAAATTCAGCTTAGTGGCCTAAAATGGGCCAGAGAGTCAAGAAAGCAATTGTACAAGGTGTGTGAGAATTTGAGAGTGAGAATTTGCCCACACTCACTCCAGGTAGAAACAAATAAAAGCACACTAAGGACCCAAGGGCAGGTAGCAGCCAGGATGGTTGATGCAGAGTATTTGAGCAAGAAAAAATCAGTACAATTTATGAGTATGACTTGGCAGAATGAGAACTGGTACCTGTACCTTGACATGCTGCCTAATTACTGGCTCAGGTGCGAAATCCTAAGATTAGGAATTGGAATAAACCCAGGGAGAATGAATGATAAAATATGGTTAGCAATGACGCAGCCCAATGGCAATTGCAGATGTACGCTTGGGAATACATGTGATATCCCGCATATATTGATTGACTGTAGAACTGTCTTAGCCCAGCGGAAACTTTGGCTGCGGCCTATGTTTTTAAAGTATGGTATCCAATCACGGGCCCAAGATATAGAGCTCCTTACTGGTATGCCTAATCTGGATATAGCTATTGCTATTGGCAGATATTGAAGGCATGAAAAGCTGTTTTATGGAAAATGATACTGGGAATTAAGTTATGAACTGAACCTGCCCTATAGTAAAACTAAAGTATGGATATTAATTTCGGGGGTTTATCCATAGGCAGGAAGCATTTTTATAATTGATGTTGTTTTAGAAATATACTGAAATATGTATACTATGGATAACTTTTTATGAAATCTAAATGTATGCGATACTGAGGCGCTTTTATGAAAATAAGGCATCGACTGTTTGGAAACACTGTAGTTTTTTTATGATTTTTACACTATTTTATGATAATATTTTGAGATTATTTTATGCTGTTTAAAGACCATTGGTGTAAATAAACGTTGCCTTTACTTGACTTGACTTAACTTGTTATGTTGGTACCCTGACCCTGTCCACTCTCTGGGGCATATTAGCAAGAACCTCGTTAAAATTATCGCTGTTTTAGCGGCAGGAAACTGCGGCTAAAACGGCGATAATGGGCTTGCTAATATGGGTTATAGAATTCCAATAGAAGCCCAGGTTAGATGTCCAGCACATCTAACCTGGGCTTCAATTGGAAATCTATAACGCATATTAGCAAGTCTATTATCGCCATTTTAGCGGCAGTTTCCTGCTGCTAAAACAGCGATAATTTTAACAAGGTTCTTGCTATTATGCCCCCTTGACTCATCCTAAACCTCTCTGGCTACTATGGTCTCGCAAACATCCTTCCAGTTCTTCCGTGCTCCTATCCAATTCATCCAATTAACGGGCACACATGTCCTCCACTCCCAATAACATCTCATGTCTTCCCTTCACTAATTCACCGAATTTAATCTACCCCTAATCAAACTACTCGAGTAAATGCGTAAGATCACAAACTTACCACAACTACTCCTTTAAGGGAAGAGGAAGCACATATTTCGAATTTACTACCTATTTATATCTAATCTTGGTTTCAAGAGTGCCACGCTACTCACCACAAAGCGCTTCAATGCCTCACCAGTGGCAGTAAGCGCTACAGAAATACAGTTTACGATTACACTTTCAAAGAGGGCTGGGCCATGCTCTATTCAATGTATGTTGACTATGCATCGACCCAGCATGTTGAAAGACAGTTCAACTGAGCAATGGCTAAATGTGGCGAAAGCAAAGCGTCTCTCTGTATGTATGTATATTATAACTCCTGATATTCAATAAATAAAAAGCCTGGATCCAGAAGAAAAGGTTGTGCAGATTGGAACACGGGTGGAGGGCGGTTCAGGGCACCTCATTGCCTCCTATTCCAATGAGCAGACGTCAGATAGAGGGGTAACCCCAGATAATGTCATTACCACGGAATGAGGCACCTGCTTCGGTCAATAGGCTGTTTCCTTTGGGAGAAAAGTCTTTCCACGTGACATCGTAGTTTGATGTGACTCCAGTGTTCAGCCGGGTGTGAGGGCGGTGTTGAGCTCTCCTGCTCAGAAGAGGGACTCCCCTGCTGATTCCAGGCGGCTGATTACAACAAAGGTAAAAAAAAACGTCAGTATGAACTCTGGTATTGAACATCCCAGCAGGAATCTGTGACTAACTCTTTTTAATTCCGTCTCCCAAAGGTATGTTTTTTTTATAGCGAGGTAAGGTGACCTCATCCTCCTCCGCTCTCTGGTAGAACGCCTCTATGCGGAGTATCACTTTTATCCTGCACTGCGGGAAGTCTGTGGCCCTGCTGCGTGCTAAAGTCCACGCTGCACTGCACAGAACGCCGCCATCTCGCCCTCGTGAACCAAAGCTTTGAGTGCAGCGCAACACACGTTGAAAAATCGGCAGTCCTCGAATGTTCCTTCCCGCCAAACCTGCCCACCGAGAACGCACGCGATTTCATAAAAAAGGGGCAGAATTTATCAGGGTCGGCGAGGACACCTAATCGTACAAAACATTCACAATGAAAAAAATTACCCAGAATTCGGGTAGAGTTTCCAACATTCGGTTCCTCCAGCTCTAAATTTATTTTGTCTTTGCTGGTAATCCCAGAAGAATTCCAACATTTAGCATTCCGTAAGGGAACAATCCCACGGGCTTGAGTTAGAGATGAGAGCCATGAAAAATCCTCTAATTTTTGAAGGACGCTACAAACGGAGGAAAATGCGACAGTAAATTCCCATCACAATAATTAGGGATAGTACGGTGATGCCATTGGTGGATTCTCTCCCTAACATTTCCAATTCAGTGAGTAAAGCGGGAAGGGCCATTGCTGGTCTGTCTAGGGTCGCCAATACATAGTAGGCATAGAGGCTGATTTTGTGTTGTTCGCCGTCAAATGTTGTGCCAGTAATTACAGGGTTATTGCGGACCCTCTGGGCCAAGGGCTCCATGTAAAGAGCAAACAGCAGGGGCGAAAGAGGGCACCCCTGCCGCGTGCCCCTTTTGATGGCAAAGGGTGTGGACATGTGGCCATTCCCTCTTACCGAAGCTGAGGATAGGTGATAGCAGTTTAGTATCCATGTGCGGAATCTTTCAGCCACCCCAAAGCGTGTCAGTACTTATTCTAAAAAACTCCTGTGGACCCTATCGAACGCCTTCTTGGCATCGACCGTCAGGAGCATGAACTCGTCTTCTCGGGAGGCTTTATCTATGATGTGTAAGACCCTTTTTGTGCTGTCGCTGTTTGGCGTTGAGGAATAAAGGCAGTTTTGTCTGGATCTATGATAGCTGGCATGTGAGGGCCTAACCTAGCCACTAGAATGCCGGTAGTTTGAGATCCACGTTCAAGAGCAAAATTGGTGGGTAGGAGTTGCACCGCTGCCGGACTTTACCGGGTTTGGGAAGAACTGTCAAGAGGGTGGTCAGCATCAAAGCAGGCATAGCGCCCTGGGCCGAGAAGGAGTTAAATAATCGAGTAAGAATCTGAGGCAATAAGGGGAAAATCATTTTATAGAAAAGGGGTGAGAACCCATCGGCGCTCGGGGATTTAATCTGTTTCAGTCGTGAAATAGTGGTAATGACCTCCTCCACTCTAATGTCTTGTTCCAGGTCCCCAGACTGCTCAGGGGTGAGCAGTGTGATTTGAGCTTCTTCGAGATAGGAGGAACCAACCGCCAGGTCTAGCTGCTGATCGGTATAGAGGTCAGCAGAAAATTCTCAGAAGGACTGAGCAATCAGGGCATCCTCCGTTATATCGGTCCCATTTGTGTCTTGAAGTGAGAGGACCCCGTGTTTTCCTATATAATGCGCAGTTTGTGGGCAAGCAAACTGCCACATTTGTCCCCCCATGTAGTAACTGGGACGTAGGCGGAGTGCCGCGTATTCTGCTTTATCTAGATCAATCTTCGCTAGCTATGTGCTTGTCAATTCCCACAAGATTTTTGGCGCCCCAGTGCATTGGTGAATGCGATTGAGTTCCTTCACTCACTTTGTCTGGGAGTTTCTTTTTTCTGTGCAGATTTTGTGATCCGTGGCTGAGATAGCGATGATTTCCCCACAGATGACCGCTTTTAAGGCCTTCCAGAGTGTTGCCATGGATATCTTGGGGAGTCATTCAGCTCCGAATAAATGGAGATGGCCTGCCCCATCTGCTGCACTATTTTGGGATGTGAGATAAGGGTGTCCCGTAACTGCCACAAACTTGTGGGACGAGTGGGTGAAGAATTGAGTGACAGTGAGACTGTGGAGTGGTCTGAGAGAGCTGCCGGGAGTATCCCAACATCGGAAGTGAGGCCAAAGATATCCTTTGTACCCAGAAAGAGATCCAGCCTCTCATATGTTCTGTGCGTGTGGTAGAGGTAGAAATATTCTTGAGATTGTGCGTGTAATTCTCTCCAGTTATCGTGAAGGCCCATATACCTGAGCTCCCGGTGTCCTTCCTTAGAGAGTGTTCCTGTCTGCCCATATTTGGATGTGAACCTGTCAAGGACATTGTATAGTACTAAACTGAAATCTCCGCCACTAGAATGGATCGATCATAGGAGGAGAAGACTTCTGTGAGTGCAGCTTGTGTGAATGTGTCTTGCCCCTCGTATGGGGCACAGATAGATGCAACTACTAGGGACCAATGTCTGAGGACAACATGGAATGCGAGCAGGCGGTCTTTCACCTCAGCTGCTTTAGTTTCATTATTTTCTCGGAAGGTGTGTGAGAATAAGAGTGCTACTCCTGTTTAGTGTATGTGGAGGTGAGGTTCCGTGAATTCTGAACCTGGGCCATAAAGGTCGTGGTTCTGTTACGATTTTGGTAACAGCGAACCGTAAACAGTGAGCTCAGCAAGTATGAGTGTTTTTGTCATGTTACACCGATGGATTCACTGTGTATGTGAAGATTTCGTTCTGAACCCTTGGGTTCCATTTTGTGCATGGCAGCTATTTTGTGGTTGCCCTCACATAGGCCGATGACTTTAGCTGACTCCTGTTTGACCTGAAATGAACTGACCCTGCTGCCTGAAGCTGACCTTGCCAAACCAGTTCTTGCCCTTTAGCTGATCAAGATAGGGATCAAAGAGCAGGACATTGCTGAGTTTATGGTACATGCACACACCTTCTATCTCGCTTCTCATCTGTTTCTGTTCCTTCTTTATGGCCTATTTACGATGGGGATGTGCCCGTTTTTATTATGGGTCCGATCGACCTGTCTGATGAAAATGTTAAGTTTAACCGATGATTGATTTTGGGCTGGACAAACTGAAAAATGGGCTTGTCATCATGATCCTGCTTTTGTCGTGGAAACATGTGAGTGGTCAAACTGTAAGGAAGGAATGTTGGATTTTTTGCATGCTTGCAAAAGCTAGGACTGCCCCTTACTTGTATGCTGAAGTTTGTAACCCTGAGAGCATATAAAAGGCCTCTGTTCTCTGTAGACTGCCTCATTCAGTTGCCTAGGCAGCTGGGTGACGTAGCCTCACTTAATTAAGTTTAATAAAGATGTCTTTTCCTATTACAGCTTCTTTGCCAAGTTCTTTGTTATATTATGTAAATGTAAATGTAAATTGATACTTGTATAGCGCACTACTCACCCGCAAGGGTCTCAAGGCGCTTGTACGAATACCGCTGTGGAACCCATCCTGGCTTTCCCTGTGAGGCGTCCACTCCTGGGTACCCCCAAGGTGGAGGCCAGGCATCCTTAGCGTTGTAGGGGCCATTGTGGAGATTAAGCAAGCTATTGCCCAGAGTTGCAGAGTGGGACTCCATGATTGGAATAGGCACCGAGGCGAGAATTATCAGGTCCATGGAATTTTTTAGCCCAAGACCCGCCGAGGCAGGGAATTGAACCCTGGTCCCAGGCTAGACCTCTGCATCAGGGTCTGCCGCTCTAACCATTGAGCCACACTTCTCCACTATTAGTTAGTAGTCCCTGAGAATGAAAATTTTCCTTTCTTCAAATGGTGCAGCCAACGCGGGGCTCATCAGAGAAGTGGCTTTCTGTGGGAGTGATCTTGTCAGGAGACTGAAATCTACTGAGGAGGACAGAACAGGATTCTACTAAGAAGGTACTCTGTGCACAGGGATTCCGGAGATTCTTTGATTCTGCAGCCCAGTATATTTCTGATCTTCCTGATTTTGATCCTCCACATGATGTCACTCCTGACTGAGAACCTTTTTGGTGTGAGTATTCTAAAAAGACCGTTAGGTCATATAGAACTTGACAGTTAGAATTTGGATAACCTTTTAATTAGTAAAAGTAAGAGTTAAGTATAAGTGGGTCGCTCCCAGTCCTTTGTTCTTTGGTTCCTTAGTCTGGTTCTTAGTTTGATTTGCCCTTAGTTTTTATTTGAAGATTGCAATTTTCAAAAACCGAGGGTCTTGTATATTTACGAGTATATCGATAGAGATAGCCCCTTGAAGTTTGAAGCTAGATTAGTGAGCTATAAGATGCCTGATCTTAGCAAATTTGGAGCTTTGTGTTGGCCAACTTTGTATACGTTTGGATTAGCCGGTTTCCCCTAAAGGGAATATCTAAATAGGTTTAGATTTAAAAACATATTTCTTCCTTGGTGATTTTGTATCCCCAGGGAATTAAAATATGACATAATACAAAACAAGGATCCTTTGTTCTGCGCAGTTTTGTGAATGAAGATATGCAGAACGATTTTTTTGGTGTTCTGCTAGCCAAAGCTAGTGAATTTAGTGTATTTTCGCTTCTTGGACATACATCAGTCTGTTGGGCTGTTTTTGCAGTCTTTTGAAACACAATTGAGAAGCGTTTCTTGTAAATATGACTTACAACTAGTATTTGCAAATGGTTTGGTTTAAGTACAGTATGTGGCTCAGGAGAAGTGTGGCTCACTGGTTAGAGGAGGCAGACCTGGAAGCAGAGGTCCACCCGGGACCAGGGTTCAATTCCCGGCTCGGCGGGGTCTTGAGTCCTAAAATGTCCATGGACTCGACAATTCTCGCTCCGGTGCCCACTAGATTCACGGGTTCACACTCTGGGCAATAACTTGCTTAATATCCAACGGCCCCTCGCGGCGGGATGCCTGGCTTTCACCTTGCGGATACCCTGCCGGGGTTATCTCACAGGGGAATACCAGGACGGGTTCCCTAATCAAGCGCTTAGAAACCGCTTGGTGATTTGCGCTATATAAATTCCTGTACATTTACATGTGGGCTGTCCTTTGTTTCTGTCCTAAGTATTGATATGTGGGTTAAATGTGTGTTTAAATGTCTATGTGGTTTTCTCATTAGTGCAACTTTTGTAAGTGAATAGCGATGGCGTTATTCATGAAATGCATGGCGCGCAAAATGTCTAAATGTTTAAAATAATAAAATTAAAAATTCACATACGCTAGGAATAAAAGAAGCCTCAAAAACGAAAATGGTGTGTTTTGTAGGAAAACAAGCTTATAGTATTTTTTGCTTACAAATATTGCATCAGATATTAACAGGCAAACACTCTTCAGCTGAAGTAAAGTCTTGCTGAACTCAGAAGTATATTATAGAACATGCATTTATGTGTTTTCGTTTGAAAAAGACTGCCATTTGTGCTCATGTTACAATGCTGAGAGACAAGCTAAATAAACAGGAGTATTTACTTAGACACGGGTGAATACTTGCATTTCAGAATCAAAAGGTTACAAAACGAAGGTTAAGGCATTCCAATTAAGGTTTTTTTTCTCTTTAAGCATTTTTGTAAGCATATTCTGGGGTCCGTTGCTAAATAAAATTGTCCTTTTTAAAAAAAAAAAGATAAAAAGTGGCGCAAACATTTTGTCATGTTTCAAGTTAGGCGTCTGTGCTTAGGCTTGTAAATGAATGCGTCTAAAATGATAGGCAAGGGATGCAGCTCGCTTTATATGTGGAATTGTAAAAAAAAATTGGGTTTATTAAAAATAATTATTAAATTATGAAAAATAATTATTAAAAATAAGTGCTACAAAATTCGTTTTTTACTATTCATGAATCTTAATGCTCATACTATGACATCCTAGCATTAAAATTTAATCTAAGTTGTGCTATACCGCATAATGAGAACATTAGCATATGAAATTTCACTCATTTTTCTAAGGATTTACATGAGATATGACTAATGTCTAATCTCTGTAATGTGTAAAAAACATTCTGAGGATGATTAATATGTAAAACAATTATAGGATATTTATTTTTAAGTGCCCCTAATATTAAAGTCGAATTTGGGTAAAATAGACCATTTAAAACAGCATTCTTGCCATTTACAATAGCTTTAAAGTGCTTTAGGCTTCAGTAAATGCATACATTTAGGTATAATACAAATTTGCAGGTTGTCCCCATTTGGGTTTACTTTTAAATGGCCAGTGAGATCCAATTAAAGGTGCTGAAATGAGTACCATTGCAACAAGCATTTGTTCTAAAAACTGGTATGTGTGTTATTAGGTTCTGTGAATCATTCACAATAAATGCAGTAGTCTTTGTCAGCCTCAGAATGAGCAGAAACTGTGGGCTAGGAGAACAGGCTGCTCAAGTTGCGCTAAGATGCTATCTTTAGTTTTCCTGTAAACAATGGAGGAGGCTGTCATGTTGACATTTGTGACCTTTTAAATTCGAGCCTTGTCTCTGTGAAATGCAGAATGACCTTGCTAAACAGGCCTCTGAAAGGTGGGATTTCTGGTTTCTCCATAAGAACATCAATAAAATTAAAGAACTTAGGGGCATATTACCAACCAATAGAGATAATTTTTGTCTCTAACTTATTTAGAGACAAAAATTATCGCCGCAAATCGGCGATTTTTATCGCAGATAAACTTTGCTATTAGCAAGGTTTATCGCAAATGCGATAAAAAACGGCCGCAATGCATGAATATCGCTGAAAAGTCAGCGATATTTATGCATTATCGAGCAAATGCTCTTAGCCATGTTATCCACCTCCCATTGGATAACATGGCTAAGAACTGCTCCTGGGCAAGTGTTAGCTTTTGGAGATATTCGCGCTTAGCGCGAATATCTCCAAAAGTTGGTAATAGGAGATAGCGATATTAGCGACTGTTTTCAGTCGCTAACATCTTGGCACGCCCACTTTGCATGTCATTAGTGATAAATATCACTGACATGCAAAGCGGGGCCCAAGATGGTCACTATCTCCTATTAGCTGTCGCTAACTGGTGTTAGCGACAGCTTGGTAATAGGGAGATAATTTATCTCCGCTATCTTGGCTTTTAAAGCCAAAAAAGCGGAGATAAAGCCCCTTGATAATATGCCCCTTAATTCCAAAGGGAAATATAAAAAAGGTTTCTTTAAAAGTCCCAACATCATGACATTTGTATTTCTGCTCTAAAAAATAATGTCTGCTAGTCGCTTTTATTTGACAGAAAACAAAGTGTTGCATTAAGTCTTAGACAAAAAAATAAGATGCAGCGTTTTACTAACATTTTGAAGCCTACATGAATAAGTAAGAACGATTTGCCAAAGCTAACATGGAGTGTCAGTGAAACAATTGTACTTTTGGAAAGTTAAAAGGGCTTCATGTTGCAAGGTGACTGACAAGATGGTAACAGTTAAGTAATGGAAATTTATTTTTGTGTTTGTTAATGTGTATCATCTTTTGTCTTCTGCTTAGAAGTTATAATTAATGTCTGTTTATTATGAGAAATGTCTCTCTTTTGTGTGCTGTGTATTTTTTCTTTTTGCTTCTGCTCACAGATCATTCATGTATTGCTCTGGGGGATTTTAAGCCTAACAAGACACGTGCGTTTGGTTGGTTGAAATGAGATGGGTTTTTTTGCGCAACTCCTTTGGAAATAAATGTCCATGCGTTTTTCATGTTTGTGTATTTGGTTCTATCTTGCTGGTTCTGGGTGTCTGAAAGTTGTATTTGACAGCAGATATCCACTAATTGGTGATCTACTGTCAAAAAGGAGGGTAAGGATTTTAGGCATGTCCGTTTCGTGCGTTTTTTGCATGTTTTATGTTTTATGTTGCTGCTTATGATACTATTACAAGTTTACCTGTGTTGTCAAGGGATATACATGACGATGTGTATCCTGCAAATATTACACTAAATTTCACAGAAAGACAGACAACACTTCATCATTGTATGTCAAATTTGGCTTTAATGGTATTTGAAGGAAAATAACAAGATATACAGGAAACAAGGTTTCACCTACAGTCACATTACTGCCCCCTTTCCTGTAAGGAAAAGGCAGCCCTAAAATTATGTATCCTGATTGGACGTAAGGATAAATTATAGATTTGTGACTCTTGTACATGGTGACCTAATTTCTATATTACATTAGTCAGTTTTATTCTGCTTCCTAAGTAGCATATGGCTTTGTACCGTAAAGGAAACCAGGTTTCATTTTTCCCTGAAGAAGGAACTGGAACATTAGATGAGATTACCGTATATGGTGTAGCGGCCAGCGGTAGAGTTACATTTGTATACTATTGTGTTTTTTTTTTGTGTATCACCCATACTCTTGGTATTGTGTCACATGCCTAACTATCACCCAAGCGCATCGTGCCTAGTCATTGGGGATTTTAGCTGTGTCCTAGTCCCATTTCTCTTTTCCGTATTCCTTTCACCAGTCAGCTTTTATTATTATTAGTGTATTGTTCAGGTTCACACTTTCAGATTGCAGTAATGTACCATGGACCCCCATCTTATGTATAATTCCCTTTAGCATAACTAGACTGTTTTCCCCGATAATATGCATTATGCGATTTTTCTTTTGAGATGTTCTAGATGAGGAATTTAGGAACACCTATATGTAATCATTGAGATAAAATGTGTTTGCTCCATTAGACGATGCCACTATGTGTGAGGACATCCATTCAGATAGAATTCCCATGTCGCTATGTACCCTTAGATGATGGAGGATATGCTCTCACACGGAATCCTAATTGAAAAGCCTAGAGGCACTGTTTTGCCTACTGCCTTTATATTTGTATTGCTTTTTGAGAATGGCAGTGTATTCTAGACCAAAATTGTCCCATGGCGTATGGCCACTCCTTTGAAGATTGCAGGCCACCCGTTTTCAGTCCTTTTGTTATACAATGAACTGTTTAAAGCATCGCACTTGCTTCATCAGAAGGCGTTCAACATCAGAAAAGAAGGAGGAGCTGGTTTTGCCTCAGAACCAGAATTTCAGTGCAAAAGAGCGCCTGTCAAGTGCTGGTTAAGCTCTGACAGAGTGCAGTCCCTTGAGCCCCTTGGCCTGAGTTTTGGCCACGCACCGAGCGCCTGTCATGTGCTGGTTAACCTCTGACAGTGTGCAGTCCCTTGAGCCCCTTGGCCTGAGTTTTGGCCACGCACCCCCCTTTTTTTCCTTTGCTCCAACGGAAGTGCAGTGCACCGGAGGATCCAAGATTGGCAAAAGGCACTACATTCTGGTGCCCATGAAAGAGCAGCCTGAGTGTCCTCTGACACTGAATGATGAGTGTTGGAGCCTGAGAATGGTCCTGGGTCTGCACGAGATGATCTGTGCCCATGACCAATGAAGAGCACAATATCTGTAGTGTCTGCCACAGAGGAGAGATACTGGTGCACTGCATTGAGACATAGAGACTTTTGAATGAGCTATGAGTGTTTGCCAGGAGGGCACTCCAACGGATCATGAAAGGCCTGGATGAAGAGGCCCATGCAACAACAAAAGAAGATTTGATGGACAATAGAAGCCTGCCAGAGAGGCTTTTTGAACGGACTCTGGGCATAGTTGGTTTCACAAGTGGTTTCCGTGCAATTGCATATAATAGGTGTTAGGAGACGAGTTTTTGATGGTTTTGCTGGCATTGTTTTAAAGTACTATTCTGTTTAGTAAAAGCAGAATAAAGTCCATTCTCTGTGGAAGAGTATCCCCTTTTCACCTCAGAGCATTAATGAGGGTCACCACTGTTTTACTTGAACATACAATAAATTACTGAAATGCATAGGAAGCCCTAAAAATGTTACTAGATTATTTTAGGATTTGCTTTTTTTTTGCTTAAGGTTGTGAAAAATTATAATTTCGTTTGTAATAGTGGTCACTACTTTCTCCTGTTGTCTATATGTTCTTAATAACGTGTTTTCTAGTGTTTTTTTAAACATGATGTTGTCTTTTATGGGTGGGATTGTTTTTTCCTACTCAATTGACATCTGTACCCACCTCCCAACCTATGTCTCTTCCTACTACTACTTCTTTGCATTCTTTCCATATTTTACCTGAACATGGACTAGTTAGGAGGTCACAGTTTACTGATAATTCCTTTTGTATAGTTTCTACATCAACACCAGTTAGTAGTGAACATCACTAATTGTTGGGTGTGGTCTAATGCCACATACTACAGATAGAGGTATTCCCTATTTGGTCCTGCCATATATGGCCTTTGTGCTACTACGTGTGTAAGGAGACCTGTCCCGAGAGAGTTGCTAAGTAATAGGATTATGCACAAGCAACATCTTGATGATCTGATGAATATAGACCTGGATTTAGATTGACGTGAGTTTAGGTTATTGCCTGTGTAAGGGCAAAAGGACGGTTTGAGGTTCCCTGAATTCTGAACCTGGGCCATAAAGGTCGTGTTTCTGTTACGATTTTTGTAACAGCGAACCGTAAACAGTGAGCTCAGCAAGTATGAGTGTTTTTGTCATGTTACACCGATGGATTCACTGAGTATGTGAAGATTTCGTTCTGAACCCTTGGGTTCCATTTTGTGCATGGCAGCCATTTTGTGGTTGCCCTCACAAAGGCCGATGACTTTAGCTGACTCCTGTTTGACTTGAAATGAACTGACCCTGCTGCCTGAAGCTGACCTTGCCAAACCAGTTCTTGCCCTTTAGCTGATCAAGATAGAGATCAAAGAGCAGGACATTGCTGAGTTTATGGTACATGCACACACCTTCTATCTCGCCTCTCATCTGTTTCTGTTCCTTCTTTATGGCCTATTTACGATGGGGATGTGCCCGTTTTTATTATGGGTTCGATCGACCTGTCTGATGAAAATGTTAAGTTTAACCAATGATTGATTTTGGGCTGGACAAACTGAAAAATGGGCTTGTCATCATGATCCTGCTTTTGTCGTGGAAACATGTGAGTGGTCAAACTGTAAGGAAGGAATGTTGGATTTTTTGCATGCTTGCAAAAGCTAGGACTGCCCCTTACTTGTATGCTGAAGTTTGTAACCCTGAGAGCATATAAAAGGCCTGTGTTCTCTGTACTCTGGAGACTGCCTCATTCAGTTGCCTAGGTAGCTGGGTGACGTAGCCTCACTTAATTATGTTTAATAAAGATGTATTTTCCTATTACAGCTTCTTTGCCAAGTTCTTTGTTATATTAGTAAGTATTCCCTGAGAATGAAGATTTTCATTTCTTCAGAGGAGAAGTATTGGTGTGGGAGGGAACAGGATCTAAGCCTTTGGTAGTCCTGCGGGAGGAGGTGAGTCTCTTGGAGCAAGTATACGTCTCCCCTGTGCTCTCCAAGTAGGACAAGACTGCCCTGCGTTTGATCGGGCTGTTTAGGGTGATGACCGTAAGCCGTCGAGTCATTCAAGGGACTCATTGAAGGCGAAACAATCTCAGTCATATGGGCAAATCGCCTTCAGTGCCCTCCATGGTAACCCTGGGTAACATCGGTCATGTGCATGTGAAGAACAGTGCAAATGTTGAGCGTGAGTGTGTCTCTGAAACAAACAAGCCCACCCCTAACTGTGTTACCCCAACAAAAGCAGAAAAACATTGTGACAAAAAGTGACAACTTACAAGTCCAAGAATGCAGTGTGGAGTCGTGTTATATCCAATCTTCACAGCCCACTGCCCCACTGGCCGCCCTCCAACACCGCTGAATATATGTGCACTTGCCCTTTTACGGTAAGAGATGTCTGTATATTGCCACCACCACTTCATGTAAACGATGCAGGAAATGGACAGGAGTCCCATGTCACCATGGACAGAAAGCTTTGTTCCCTCCTTCAGGTCACAAGAAACATTATTTACTTTTAAAATAGCATGGACAAGCTTTGGCTAGATACCAATTTCACATTCAGCAACGGTGTCACTCAGGACAGGTACACGCCCATTTAACATGCAGTGGACATACTCATGCCTACAGCTACTCATGGCTCAAGTTCCCAACTCCTACAGCAATTAAGAGTCCTTTGAGTTAGGCCAGTTCTTCTTCTATCCATCCATTCTTTCAATAAATCTCATGCTGGAGAAATCTCCTTACCCACTCCAAATGAGTATGATATAAAACCCTCTCGAAAAATAAGAGTAATCTGCAACCATATGACTACTATGCTATAATCAACCTTACAATGGATAGGTATGCCACATGGTCAAATTGATTTATTTATTTAATTATAAAGTACAAACCATCACCCACAATTGGCTATCTAGGCACTCAAAGAAGAGGAAGACAGACAACATTGCGCAAAGATGTAAGAGGGCCAAGACCTAATAATACTGAGAAGAAAACCAAGCATTGGCATAGCCAATAGGTCTCGCTTTTGGGACCTTATAAGTATTTAGTTATGCACCACAATATCCTTGGTGCAACAACATTAACTGTTGCATGGCTAAACCTTGTACCTTATAAGTGTTTAGCCATGCAACAGTTGATGTCGTTGTACCAAGGATTTTGTGCTGCATAACTAAATACTTATATGGTCCCAAAAGAGAGACCTATTGGCTATGCCAATGTTTGTTATGTTATGGACCAAACCTTGAGGGCGCCTGAGTCTTTAAGAGAATAAGCAATTGCAGAGTAATCTTGACAGACGTGCACACGTTACAAGCAGTAGTGGTACAACGCGAGCAGGGAAATAAAGACTCAGGGGCATATTACCAACAAATAGCGATATTTATCGCTAAATAGGCTTAGCGATGATTTTGCATCGCTGGAAGTTATCGCTGAGATAACGTGCTATTAGCAACATTTATCTCCAAAGCGATAAATTTGCCGGCGATAGCAGCGAAATGCGTGAATATCGCTGAGAATACAGCGATATTCACGCATTAGCGACTAAATGCTCTTAGTCATGTTATCCACCTCCCATTGGATAACATGTCTAAGAACTGGTCTGGGCAGGTGTTAGTATTTGGAGATATTCGCGCTTAGGGCGAATATTTTCACCGCTACGCCTGCCTTGCTAAGGATATAGACCTGTAACCTCAGTTTTCTGTGCGGAGACTAATGTGTTCAGTGCTATCAAATACATGATGTTAAAAACAAAGTACATTATTGGCTTCTTGAAAAACTAGAAAAGCAGAGCTCTATCAAGAGAATTTATTATGCCTAAGCGCAGATCGAACAATGCCCTCAGCGTTCTAGTAAAATAAATATTTTATCTAGTAAAAAATCTCACATACCTGCATCTGACAACTACTTGAATGTTTTTGCCTTTGTCAGCAAGGCATGATGGGAGTTATTTTAAAAACCCATTTCATTGGCCACAATAAACAAATAGCAGTAGACATAGAAAGAGGGAAAACAAAGCATGACTGTTCAGGCTGCCTGGCACGGCTGATAGTTTAGGAAGCGACCATCATGGAAAAGGTTAATGTCTGATTCCTCGAGCATGATCTTCAATAAAACATTGTATACTTTCCCTGGAATGAGTGGGAAAACGTCAGATATCAGTAACAATTTTTTCTCAACAACGTAGTACTATGAAATAGTGCATTTGTCCATCAAAAATACGTAATTATATTTATTAAAAAAAATTTGCTAGCATTTTTATATGGCGCAAACTCGACATGAAGGTTGCAGACCACTTTACATGTCAAGCAATTGTCGCGCGGCCGTGAAAGTAACACAGACGTGCAATAGTGAAAGGAAAATGAAGCTGATAGCCGTGTGGCTGTGAAAGTGACACGGCCACGGAGGAGAAAGAGGGAAAACAAAGCGTGACTGTTCAGGCTGCCTGGCACAGCTGATAGTTTAGGAAGCAACCATCATGGAAAAGGTTAATGTCCGATTCCTCGAGCGTGATCTTTAATAAAACTATATAAAAATACTTCTGCTTTGCTGCCGTCTGCGCTCAGCGTTAACAACAAATGAAGAACGCGCTACAGAATAGCACTACAAGTAAGTATCAGACTACAGGAGGTAACCTTTAAACCCCATGGAGACTAGGGAAGTAGTGTGTAACAGGCAAAAGTGTCTCAAGCAAGGGTGCTAATTGGCGAACAGTTATACACGATACAGTTAATTTAAATGGGAATGGATCCAGGGGAAAGGAAGCCAAGGAGACAACAAATCAATAAGAATGCAGTGTATTTCAGATATTTCTCATGTTAGACATATTGTAATTTATATGTACAATCACATGAAGAGGAAGCACTGTGTTACATTAAATGACATGTAACCAAAAAAATACAGTGTGTCAGTGCTCGTGAAATTCCGCTGACGATGCAGGTGACATGTGAGTGGGTATATACAGCGGTCGTGGTGGGCCCAAAACAAACAATACGTGAACTTTAAAAGGTCTTTACATAGTTTGAGATACCCCAACAATTAATGCTTTATGAATACAAGAATAAGGACATGGTATCCACAATAGAGAAGCGCCAGGGGTTCCGCTGTGGAAGTCGACTGCGTTTCTGGCCAGGAGGACAGTTAGGCCATCATCAGGACTTGGTTACAAAATTTACTGTGACAGTGTCATGGATCAGAAACCAGGCTGTATCCGGAGGGGCACGGAATGCCAACGGTAAGTATGGGAAGGGGGTACATGGCAGTTCCAGGATATCCACAGTAGATTTGAGTTCAGGACCTGGCGGAATCAATCTCAGGAATAGTCAGGCAGAGTGCCTCAAATCTACTGTGGGTATCCTGGAACAGCCTGGTTTCTGATCCAGATCCAGATCCTGTAACATAAAATATAGGATGCCTAAACTATATCAGGCATGAATCACATTAGCATAGACCACATGAATCACCTTAGCATAGATCACATGAATCACCTTAGCATAGACCACATGAATCACCTTAGCATAAACCACATTAGCATACCCACAGTGTGCCAACTGGCGTCTCTCAGTGGCTCCAGCGCCCTATGTCCAACAATGTCAGGGCTGGCAGCAAAAGCAGCAAAGCAAAGTGCGCAGATGCACAGCCTAAACCTGGCAGCTGCCCACTAGTTGTTGGGCAGCTGTGAAAATGAGCACAGGCACCAGTGTGCCCCCTGAGACTTCTCTGAGACTCTAAATGAAAATGCCCCCAAGGAAGAGAATGGGGCTGGCACTACGGTGCTTCCTGAACCCCCACTGGGGCTCCTAATAAACTATACCCCCACATTGCAACTGCCCCCTGCCAGGCGGGGCAGCGATAGCACCAACGCAGGCACTACTGAGGCCTCAGTACAATCACCAGGGGAGGGCACCGACAATATGCCCCAACACCACCCCCAACAAGTTAGAACTGAGGCCCTGCTGCAATTGTGGCAAAGAATGTGGAAATCCTGGTATTGAGTGTGCAATTCCTCTTTCTCACCTCAACTATGCTTAGATGGCGGGAGTTACCAAATGCCCCACGCCTAAGCTGGCCCCGGTAGCACACACCCGAAATGGTGTGCATGCGAGCCGGCCAACACAACTCCCAAACCAGCAGGACACGGCCCGCCTGCAGCGCTCCCCTCCGTAAGTCTGTTACACTTGGTCACAAGTCTGGCACTGTAGTCCTGTGCAGGATGACTCGTAGGGGAAGTGCTCTCTCCTCTCAGCTCTTTCCCGGCCTCGCAGATCTCCTCCGCCTCCTCAGCTGGTAGCACGGGGCTCTCCCTCGCTCTCGGGAGCCCCGTTGGGAGACGCTGGCTTCTTCCTCGTCGTATCGCCTCTGTATGCCACAGCGCGGAGTGGGCTCCCGACCGGCGCGTCTGTTCCGGGCCGCTCTCAGGCCCTGCCCGCAACCAAGACTGCACTGCTCAACTTCCAGGTCGCCGCGGGCAGCGAGACGGCCCTCTGTGCACTCGGGGTTTCCCAACATAAGGGCGGGGTGGGCTCCCGCTTCTGGCCAAAAAGAGGTAAAATCAGTAATTGCAGGGTGGGCACCAGTAATAATAAAAAATGAGCACCCAAATGCCGCTGAAACGCGGTGAAATAAAGGGCAGTGGGGGGGGGGTAGGGGGTGTTGGACTTGGCCCATTTTCCCAAAATGTTTAGCTTTTTCTCCCCCCAGTAGAGGATGTCTCCCCCATGGTCGAGAAATGTATAGGCCATGTGTAGTGTGAGATGTCATGTGAAATGTAATGCAATGGTGTGCGCACCTATAATTCCCCCATCCTAAGAATGTACCCTGGTAACATGCTGCGTCCAAAATGGATGCCATGGCTGTGTGTGGTACCACCTGACTGCAGTGGGTTAGCAGTCTAGATGTTCAGTTCCCAGACGTCCCAGCTTATGGAGGGAAAGCCTGGCACCCAGGGTGCTCTACTTCTCCCCCTGAACCAATTAGAACCAGTTCCCCAGATGCTTCTAGAAGCTTCTGGCACTGTCTGGTAGGTGAGGTGTGGGGCGTATAAGTAGGGCGGCTGTGCCACTGTATGCTCAGACAGAGCAGGGACATGAACGTGAGGGGACCTGCTGCCAGGGGGTACCACCACTTGGGCCTGTGTGCTGGACCCTGCACCCAACTGAAACCCCTCTGCTGTCTACAGGGCTAGTGAAAGCGCCACTGCAGGAGTAAAGGCTGCTGTACAGAAGGAGTGCCACACTACAGAGGAGTGCCCACTGACTGCTGACCTTGCCCAGTAGTACCTGCTGCTCTGCTACCTGGCCCCTGAAGAAGGAAGGAGCGCTACTACAAGTGCCAGGAGAAGAGGAATGTCTTTCCTCTGCAGCACTGAGCTGAGAAAGCGCTAAATTGGACTGGACTGCGCTCCCATGAGGTGAGGAGCTAGCACCTACCGCGCTGTGCTGCGAGAGCGTGACAATTCCAGTGACTGTGCCCTGCTGCCTGCCCTCTAGCACCTTGGGAGGGCTAATTGTCATTGCCCTAAAGAAGAGCGTTGTCTCTGTGTGCGCCAGAAGTAGAGGAGCACTGCCTTTGGCCCCTGAAGCCAGTGGGGCTGCCTACCGCCTGTTAAGCGCTATACTCAATGACCCCAAAGAAGGTGAGGAGCATGCTGCCAGGGAGAGCCGTGTGTTTGAAAAAAATAGCGGGAGCCTACCATGCGTTATTAATGCCATAGCGGGTGCCCACCCCGCGTTTTAATGCCCCTTTGGCGGGTGCCTACCCCGCTTCATGAATAATTTATAAGCGGGTGCCTACCCCGCGTCGGGCCGACAAGAGCGAAATCACCACTGCAACCCGGGCACCAAGAAAAACCCTGGCTGCTGTACTGCTCGCAGCAACCCGGAAGCCAGGCTGAAGTGCGCCTGGTTGGGGTCATGGCCCACCGGCCAGAGGAAGGAAGCAGAGTTGTGGCGGGGCTCCCGCGGTGCAGAGGGAGACCCGTGTGTGGAGTGGGACTGGAGAAGGAGCCCGCCCTGCTGGTCAGTGCCCCGCAAGTGGAACCGGCAGGAAGCAAGCCGAAGTGCTGCCTGTCGTTGGCGCGTACTGCCGCGAGTGAGGACGGCTGCCGTGAGGCCGCGGGTGTAGACAGGAGAGCCCCGCGGCCTGGCTAAGACGTCCGGAGCCTTGTAGGCTCTTTGCCCGAGTCCCGGGTCCCAGGAGGGGCCGGGTGAAGTCGAGTGAGCCGCTGCCATGGCCGTGACTCACACGTGCCTAGGAGATCCCCGGAGAGCCAGCGGCTGCCTGGAGGGTATGGAGGGGGCCCTCGAGGCACATTGTCGGTGCCTGCCCCCTCCGCATTGAAGCACTGGAGAACCCAAGGAGTGGGGACCGCCAGAGGAGCCCGGTGAATGGGGCTCAGCTTTTACCTCGTGGAGGGGGGCTGGATTCGAAGCACATTGCCGGAGCCCACCCCCTGGTGCCAGCATCCCGCTGTGAGCTGCTGCCCCCAAGCCTGCATAATCCCACCAGGGCAGGGATTTGGTTTGGGCATTGGTTCCTGGCCCCAGAGTAGGGGGGCTTCCACGGACCTAGCAGACCCAGGACTGACTCCCGTGGTGCCGAGGGAGCCCTGTGTGTGGAGTGGGCCCGGAGCAGGAGCCCACCCCGCCAGTCAGTGCCCCGCAAGTGGACTGGCAGGAATCAAGCCGAAGTGCTGCCGGTCGTTGGCGGCACTCCAGTGGTGGAAGGGGAGCCCCGCGTACTGCCGCGAGTGAGGACGGCTGCCGTGAAGCCGCGGGTGAAGACAGGAGACCCCCGCGACATGGCTAAGACGTTCGGAGCCTTGTAGGCTCTTTGCCTGAGTCCCGGATCCCAGGAGGGGCCCGGGAGAAGTCGAGAGAGCCGCTGCCACGGCCGGGACTCTCACGTGCTTAGGAGAGCCCCGCGACCTCCCAAGAGGAGCCCCGCAGAGCCAGCGTCTGCCTGGAGGGTACAGAGGGGGGCCTCGAGGCACATTGTCGGTGCCTGCCCCCCTCCGCATTGAAGCACTGGAGAACGCCAGGAGTGGGGACCGCCAGAGGAGCCCGGTGAGTGGGGCTCAGCTTTTACCTGGTGGAGGGTGACTGGAGTCGGGGCACATTGCCGGTGCCCGCCCCCTGGTGCCAGCATCCCGCTGTGAGCTGCTTCCCCCACGCCTGCATAATTCCACAAGAGCAGGGATTTGGTTTGGGCAATGTTTCCTGGCCCCTGAGCCCCAAAGTAGGGGGGCTCCCATGGCCTGTGTGGTTTAGGGGACCCCAGCGGACCCAGGACTGACTCTATTGCATTCAACTGCCCCGTAGGACAGTGAGAATTGGTCACGTAGGGGGCATTGTTCATCTGAGAAACCCAGGGGAGGGACCCCTTAGGCACTCTGGCACCGGGGAACTGACCTGGACTGACAGGAGAGATTGTTGTGACCATTCCCATGGGGGCACTGCTGAAGTTGGATGGGGGGGGCAGTGTTGTCAGTATCCTTACAGCCTATTTGAGTGCCTAATGCTAATGTTATGCTTTATTCCCTGTGCCCACCGGTCCTAGGCCTAATGTTTACCTTCCAGGATTACGGCCCGAGGATTTACGCATATATGGAGGCTGCATTTATACTGATGGTTTTGTGCAGGATAGGCCTCTCGTAGAGATGTCATGATGTCTGTAGAATGTCTCGAGGCATAATGTTTCCCCCACCTGCATATGGTTGTGCCTACAGTGAATGTCATGCCTAATGTGATTTATGCCTATTGGGACGGGGCCCTACACTAATGTACCTAATGTTTTTTTCCATAAGGTTGATGCCCCATGACATGCCCAAGGTGTTGCTCAGGCTTTATGCACCGGTGATTGATGCTACCTGATGCCTGTGCTAATGTGGTTATGCTAATGCCTTCCCTCATACTGATACTGATTGCTAATGTTATGCCCATTGTTAATGGAGTTTCTGCCTAATGTTGATGCCTCTTTGCATTCATGCGTAAGGGACTTCCGCCGGATCTTAGGTGACCTAAGCCTACTCTTATGCATTTGACCCCAGTGGCCACCTGATTACGCATCTTGTATTTCTAGGCACACTGTGCATGCCGAAGATACTGGTATACGTTTGCAGATGTTCCGGCCTGAAGTCCTATGTTGATGATAAGGTGTTTTTTTTCACTAGGACTAAAGATGATGGACTTACCTTTTCTTTCATTTATCCCTTGTCCCTTCGCAATGGTTCTGGGAGCAGCCCGATTGGCCCTGCCATGTTAATAATCCCCTTGTATATATTGCCCTGGCGACAGGTGGCGCAGTCTAGAGACTACTGTGGTTACTATTGCATGTTTGACCCAATACAAGAATTATTCTTTTCACCTAATCTGGTGTGGTCTCTTTTTGTGGTGTGCCTTGTGTGTCGCCTGTGTTTACTGCGTGGATGTTTTGCACATGTCCGCAGGAGTTTGGCCCGTCCGCTCTGAACCATGCTACCCCGTTTCTAACAGGGGGGAATCCCACACATTGCAGCTACACGCTGCAGGCCACCAGTGCTCCCTTAAATAAAAGTGAAGAGCACCCAGGGATAAAAAGACACAGCGCTCCCAGGGATAAAAGTCCAAAGCAAGCCCCTTAGGATGAAGGGGGGGCAAAGGGCTGGGCCCAGGTAGACCAGCTCACAGTGCCCTCCAGCAGGGAGGCAGTCCCCAGTGGCAGTTCCTCCTGGAGCCCAACAGCCGCAGCAGGCTCCCCTCAAGTCAGGAACAGCACAACACTTTCATGGTATCACAGCCCCTTCTTTTTCCTTTGTTTGAAAGCACAGGGCTGGGGGAACCAGATGCAACTGGTTTTGGAGCACTGAAGAACCGTATTAACCCACTTACGGGGTCTCGGCGGCAGGGGAACCGCCCAAGCCTTCCATACCCTTCATATGTAGTAAAAGGAGACACAGGAGCCTTCGTCTGCAGGAGGAACCCAGCTTTATTCAAATAGCCCGGTCTATGGAACAGAGTCCCAAGCTCTTCAGAAACAAGACAGAGGAGGCTGCTGCTTTACTCCGCAGATTACAAGCCTTTTATACTTTTTCATCTCAGTCTTTTGGCTGTTAGTTCATTGTTCAATCAGGGCAGTGTTTGCAGTTGATAACCAGATCCAGACGACATTTGTAGATGGTGACCTGGTCAAGGCTTGGTACACAAATCATTGTTCACTCGACTTGATCAAGGCTCAGTCTTTCAGGTCATTGTTTAATGACCTTGATCAAAGCACGGTCTTTCAGGTCATTGTTTAATCACCCTGATCAAGGCCCAGTAGTCAGACCATTGTCCAGATAACCTGATCACCGTGTCAAGGATGTTTACCAGGCTGCGAGCAGGAGATGGAAAACAAATCATTTACACAGGGTGTGAGTGTCTCATGGCTTTCTGTTGAACTGCAAGAACAGGGGGGTTGAGTGTGCGACAGTTCCTGGGCAGAAATGCAGGCTGCAAGATGGCTGTTGTCGTGTTAGTTAGATTTTCCCCAGGCATCAGCAGAAACAACCAGGTGGGTCGTGTGGAAGTGTTTGACACGAGATGGCAATGAAAAAGCAATGGAGCCTCGGTACAAATGATGCCGATCAGAAGAACACTTTTCCTCAGACCCTCCTTTTGCCATTGAGTAGCAAATACTTTGCGAAATGTCAATGTTCATAAGGCCATCGGTTTCTTGTTGGAGCATCATCACTATATTGGTGTTGTGGACACACATTGTACAGAGCACTGGCAGACACTGAAAGCACAGACAGCAGGAGACCTGTACAGTTACTCCCAAGGCAAGGCAGATGAGGATCCTCTTCCCCCACTGGGAAAGGAGGCCCAAGATCCAGCCTGTGAGGGACCAGTTGCCTTCATCCAGATGAATTTCGGAAGAAAGGCGATGCAGACGTTGGATGGCATCGTACACTATAGGTGCGTTGTCTGGGATGTACACGCAGCAGCTAGAGCCGATCAATTTACACACACCACCACGATCAGCAAGGATGACATCTAGGACCATTCTGTTCTGGAGCGTTATGAGGCGGTCCGCCTGCAGCTCTGCATGATGTTGGAGAGGGCACCAGCTGTTACTGTGATGGTGGCTTCAAGGACCCTGGTCTGTCCTCATACAGCCCGACTGTTGGCCATGGGGCCCCAGAAAGGAAGGAAACCTTTAAAGAAGTCCCCGGTTTCCTGGCCTGCTGTATCCTCGGCTAATATGACGCCCCTACGTGAGCGGCGCAGAGCGCCCTTCATTGACAGGTGATAACCTCCATGGATAGAATACGTTGGTGGAAGGAGGAAGGCCAAATAGCACATACCAGACCAGTTACGGGGGAGCCAAGTGTAGGCGGCAGTGCCACAGATGAAATAGGTGTTGGGGGATGCCACCAGCTTCGGAGGAGATGTGGGGTTTAAAGCTTTTGTGATATCACACGTACTGGTACCAACTTTCTTAGTCCCTGGGCCATGAATGCAGACATGGCCTTGCACATTTATGACATTCACAGTGTCTCGTTCATCAGGCAGTATCTTTCTTGTGCGGATTCTGGAAAATGTTTGTCGATTAGTTGAGTTGAATACTACCATCACACGAGTGTTCATCTGGTCATAGTAGCGTTGTGGATGAGCTGGTCGGGCAAAAAGGGGCATCGACTTGGCCAGACCTGTTCCGCCAGAAGTCATCCCGAAATGTTCCAAGGGCAGAATTGGCAGTGCCATTGACAGTGTAGGCCTCCTGTATCAACATCCACCATGCAAGACAAGATCCAGAGATGGAAAAGGGGTAGGGAAAGAATGGGACAGGGTGTATCATGGAATGCGGCTTCAGTCCACAAACCCAGCAGTTGGAAGTGTTCATGATCAGCTGGTGATGATGCAACATTTGGATGAAGGTGTTGTTGAAGAATTCTGCACGGCGGGGTAATTTGTGGGCTGGTAGCGTGAAATACTGGTGTTCTGCAGGAGTCGGGGTAGGATTTGGTGAGGTAACAGGATGGTAGATTAGCAACAGCCAACCAAGGATAGACAGGATGAGGGAGACAAACAGCGTCACCACGGTGGCCATGAAGCATTTACTATGTCGGAGACTGACATCTTGTTTCTGGATTCGGGTGTTTTGGACGGCTGCCGTGGTGCTAAGCCAGGGACCTCTAGTGGCTGTCTGTGATTGGTGGTTGCTTCACTGGGCGCAGGTGCCAAGGGCCCTATGGCGTACCTTAGTCTGACACACCAGCACTACTCTCAGCAGGGGAAGATCACAGCCCTACAGCCTATAGGCACTTGGCGAAGTCAAGGGCAAGCCTTCCCTTGGGAACGCAAGTTGTATTGGTCGGAAGTAGGGACAGTATGGTCGGGAAACAATTGTTCTTGGTGTTGAGCAGAGTTAAGGGAGGGTTCCACCCTTCTTTTCAGTATGCTGTCACTCTCTGCTTCCGTGGATGTAGAATGCAGTCTGGCATCGCTGAATGGGACAAACGTCGGGACTATTTCTGTTTCTGAGTCTCCTTGTCCTTCCCTCACCCACTGATCATAGGGGAGGGGCAGAGGCACATGCCTGCAGTGCGACAAATGCACCCAATTCTTTTGACCTTCTACTTTCACTGCGGTGTGGGTGGCCAGTAACACCTGACGGGTCTGTGTCCAGCGGGACTCGGGGCTCTTAGTCCATTGAACATTTTTCACCAAGACCCAATGACATGTCCTAGGCCCTCGCTTTTGTCAGGTATGGCCTCATGCACCTGGTGATAAAGAGCACGAAAGGTATTAGTCAGACTGTACAGATATTCAGTTAATACAGGGAATTCAACGTCAGACAGTTTCTTAGGCCGCAGGACACCCCATACATTGGCAGGCCTCCTGAACACAATTTCATGGGGGTATAGCCCTATTCTGGTGTAGGCCATTGTTCTTGTGAACAGTAGGGCTAAGGGCAGAGTATCAACCCAAGTGACACCTGTCTCGGCTACTATTTTGGCCATTTTAGTTTTTAGGATGCCATTGTACACCTCCACTAGACCTGCTGACTGGTGGTGGTTAGCCTCATGAAATGTTTGTTTTATACCCAATGCTGTACAGACATATTCCATAATTTGAGCCGTAAAGTTGGTCCTGTTGTCACTCCAGACCAAGCGGGGCAAACCGAATCGTGGGAGGTACTCTTTTAATAGCACTTTGGCGGTAGTGATAGCGGTGCAGTCTTTGACGGGGTAGGCCTCCACCTATCGGCTGAAGGTACAGACCACCACTAGGACATATTTCAAATTGTTACATCGGTCCATCTGGATGTAATCCATTTGGAGGACTTCAAAAGGGAAGGTAGGAGGAGAGAATCCTCCCTTAGGAGTAACTGTGCCTTTTCCTGGGTTATACATTAAGCAAATCATGCATGTTTTGACCAGCTTATCAGCATATGCTGGTATCTTAGAGTTGTACCATGTAGGTTCCAACAGTTTACATATCCCTTTTGCACTGATGTGAGCAGGACCATGGGCCATCGTAACTACCGGTAGCACGTGACTGTCAGGTAACATCCATTGTCTTTCCATAGTCGTATGGACCCAACAACCATCAATTCCCTCCTTTGCTAATTGCTCCTTCCACACCCTTAGTTCCTCAGGAGTAGTATGGGACTGAATATCAATCACACCCTGTACTGTGTTTTCAACCATGCCCTCGTCTGCCACCCACCTAGCGGGACCTCCTACATACATTCCTTCCCTTTTCCTAAGAGCTGTTTGTCTGGCCATCTGGTCAGCCAGGGCATTGCCTTTCCCAACATCATCTGTCACTTTCTCATGGCCCTTACATTTTATAATGGCCACCTTTCTGGGGAGTGTCAGGGAGTCTAACAATCGGTGAATTAGGGGGCCATGTTGAATCTTGGTCCCATGGGAAGTAAGGAAATTCCTTTCTTTCCATAACCTCCCGAAGTTGTGGTCCATACCGAAGCAATATTGGCTGTCAGTATAAATATTAACCGTCATCCCTTTGCTTAACTCACAAGCTCTAGTGAGGGCCACTAATTCTGCTGCTTGAGCAGAGCACTGCGGAATCTGAGCTGTTTCTACTACTCACACTAATGTCATGAGGGCGTAGGCGACTGAGGTGTTACTATCTGGCCCTCTGAGACATGATCCGTCCACATACAGAGTACCTTCTGGTTCTGCTATCGGGGTGTCCTGTAAGTCAACCCGTCCCTTTGTCTCCTCCTCTGTCCTTAATATGCAGTCATGTGGGTCTAAGCGGGCATTCTGAGTATCCAGTGGGAGTAATGTGGCAGGGTTTAGTACAGTGATTCTTTTGATGTTAATGTGGCTGGCAAAGAGTGTCAGTTCATATCCTGTGAGTCGTGCGCTAGTGAGGTACTGTGTCTTGGTGTTATTAAGTAGGGTATCTACAGAATGGAGGACCATCAGAGTCAGGGGGGAGTTCATGACAATCCCCACACTCTGACGGACCATGAGGGCGGCCACAGCGGTCGCCCATAGGCATCCTGGGAGAGCCCTTGCAACAGGATCTAAGGTGGCTGAAAAATAGGCACATGGCTGATGGTAACCTACAAACATCTGGGTCAAGACAGCGCATGCACAGCGGTCTGTCTCATGTACAAAAAGAAAAAATTGTTTGTTATAATCAGGAGTACCGAGGACTGGAGCAGTACACAGAGCCTTTTTTAAATCTTGGAAGGCCTGTGCATGCTCTCTAGTCCATGGAAAGGCACTGTCTGATATGTTTTTTAGTGGTGAGGGCAAGAAGATGTTTGACCATGGCCGAAAAATTGGAAATCCACTGTCTACAGTATGAGGTTAGACCTATGAAGGCTCGCACCTGCTTTTGTGTTCGTGGGGCCGTCATAGCATTGATAATGGCTACACGATAATCGGTGAGCTGCCTTCCATCCTTCGAGAGGAGATGAGTTAAATAGGTCACCTTCTCTTGACAAAACTGAAGCTTTTTCAAAGAGACTTTGTGATAATGGAGGGCAAGGTGGCGTAACAAACAGAGAGTAGCTTCTTTATATGCTGTGGCAGAATTTGCAGCAATGAGGAGGTCATCTACATATTGTAATAGTGTGGAATTATCAGAGAGTTCCAAGGAATCTAGTTGACTTTTTAGGGCTTGACTATAGATACTGGGGCTCTCGGTGAAACCTTGAGGGGCGCGGCAGAATCTAAAGCTCCGCCCACCAAGGGAGAAACCAAAAAAATGTCTGCTGTCAGCATGTAAAGGAATGCTGAAAAAAAGCATTCTTCAGGTCTATGACAGAAAAGTGCGTGGCGTCAGAAGGAACCATCGTTAAGAGGGCTGTAATGTCGGGGACAACAGGATATTGGGAGATTGTTATTTTGTTAAGGGCTCTCAGGTCAATCACAAATCTGTATATTTTAGGGGAGAGAGCATCTCCATTGGTCTTTTTAAGAACGGGAATAATGGGACTGTCACAGATATTGCCACGTGTCTCCTCCACTACGCCCTTGTCCATTAATTCAGATATTATTGTTAAAAGGGCCATTTCTCCTTCCGCGGGCAGTCGATACTGCCAAAGGCGGGGGAGAAGTACACCTGGCTGGATGCGTATCACATGAGGGGATATGTTGAGACACCCTACATCAGTGTCTTATGATGCCCAGAGGGAGGAAGGCAAAGACTGCAACTCTGGTGGGAGGGGACCTGATAGATACATTGAGGAAGCTGCGGTGGGGGAAATTGTTAGGGATACACCTTGGGGACTACATGATATGGTCGCATAAAAAGCTTTCAGTAAATCCATGCCTAACAAGTTTTCACTGCAACCTGTAGTAAGGACCAAGGGAGCGTCAACATGTGCAGGGCCAATATCAAGAGGAAGGGGTTCAGAGACAGGGCTGGTCACAGGTGTTCCTACAAAACCCACAGAGACATTCATATTGCCAGAAAGGGGTGCCTCCGGGACTGACCGACGTGCAATAGAAGACCTGGTGGCCCCAGTATCCAAAAGAAAATTCTGATTGTTCCCCACAACTGACATTTGAACACACGGGTCCCTTTGATCCACTGGAATGTGTACTCTGGTGATACCCCTTTCCTTGCTGTCCTATGCTTGGTAGGACCCTGTCTCATCAACTTCCTCATACTCATCATTGTAATAAGTGCGTGTTGCTTCGTACCTATCAAACCTATTAGCCGGGCGCTGCCGGATGGGAGCGTCATCCTGGGCCTGCGTTCTTTATCCTGTGGATGGGGCGGGCCATGGGCCCTAGTCCGCCTCCCCTCCCTGGGAGCGCGAGGCCTCGTCTTCCATGATCGGATGTTTTCAGCTAACACAGGACACTCATCTAACCAATGGACGTACCCCTTACAATAAGCACACTGATTTGTTTGGAGGGCTCCAGTATGTTGAGGGCTGGAGGGGGTAGACTGGCGAGCCCTTTGGAGGGGGTTGGGGTTGAGGTCTGAAATTCCCGCGAGCATCGGGACCTCGGGGAGGGTAAGCCTGCTGCAGAAGTGCCTTAGACTTAAGATCCATAACCTTCTTACTTTCCTTGTCTCTATCTTCATTCTCCCTATTCTCGTGATATTGTGCCATAGCCAAGATACCAGTCATAGTTTGGGCAGACCACGTACTTTCAACTTTCCTAAGCCTGGCGGAGATCTCAGGAAGCAAGTTGCTGACAAACTTATCGACAAATACTGGGCCAGAACCTGGGGTCTGGGGATCCAAACCACTATGTCGCATGTATCCTGTCTCAAAACGGGTAAAGAAGTCAGCCACATTCTCATCTTTTTTACATTGGGGCATATGCAGGAGGGCTATCTAGCATGGTATCAAGCAAGTAATCACCTTCTTCTCCCCCCTTCCATACGGCCCTTTCCTTTCTCCTCATGAGCTGGATAACATTTTTGTACCCATGCCCCATGCTCCCTATCGGCTATTTCTACTGATTTTGTCATTTGATTTTGTAAATTTTCATTGGCGTGGTCGGCCATTGACATACTTTCTAGTTTTTTTTTACTTGAGCCTTCTGCTTTCTAGCTCTCTGCTCTATCTCTTTCCTCCAGAATTGGACAGATTCAAACATAGACGGGCGCATTTTTGTTTTCATTAATTGTTCTTCTAGGTTGGCGAGAACTTGAGAATTAAAGGAGCCATAAAGTGGCCACTGTAATTCCACGTTACTTTGTTTAGTATATTTTACCCAGAATGAGGAAAACATTATGGCAGAAGGGCCATGTTTAACATACATCGTATGGCCAGGGGTCCCTTCTGGAGGAAGCTGACAAGCCGCCTCCAGCTGGGAGTCCTGCATACACATACAACAACATAATCTCTTGAACTTACTACTGACTAGTATGCTTGAAAACAGATAACAGACACCAGCGGGTTTTAAAACTCACCTCGCTTGCTTGGCTTTTGCAAAAGTCAATAACAGCAGAATCATACAGAACAGACACCAGCGGGTTTTAAAAACTCACCTCGCTCGCTTGGCTTTGGCCAAAGTCAATAACAGCTTGGCTTTTGCGAAAGTCAATAACAGAATTATACAGACTTGGTGGGTGATCAGTCCACTCTTACCTTACAGGGGTAATTCTCTTCTGCAGACGTAGGGCTGTGTCCTGCTCCAGAAATTATTTGCTAGGGGACTCCAGCAAGAACGCGGTCATGTCGCCCAGACCGGGTGGGGAGGAACAGCGAGCGAGTCGTTCGGCTTAACCGATTGCAAGAATCCCTCGGGTAGGGTACCTCTGTCGGAGTCTCTCGGTGCACCTTATCACATCCACGGGGCTGACCTTCGTGCTCGTGGAGTACCTGTTCAGGCGCCATTTGAAAAACCGTATTAACCCACTTACTGGGTCTCTGTGGCGGGAGAACCGCCCAAGCCTTCCATACCTCTTCATACGTAGTAAAAGTAGACACAGGAGTCTTCGTCTGCAGGAGGAACCCAGATTTATTCAAATAGCCCGGGCTATGGAACAGAGCCCCAAGCTCGTCAGAAACAAGACAGAGGAGGCTGCTGCTTTACTCCGCAGCTTACAAGCCTTTTATACTTTTTCATCTCAGTCTTTTGGCTGTTAGTTTATTGTTCAATCAGGGCAGTGTTTGCACTTGATAACCAGATCCAGACGACGTTTGTAGATGGTGACCTGGTCAAGGCTTGGTACACAAATCATTGTTCACTCGGCTTGATCAAGGCTCAGTCTTTCAGGTCATTGTTTAATCACCTAGATCAAAGCCCGGTCTTTCATGTCATTGTTTAATCACCCTGATCAAGGCCCAGCAGTCAGACCATTGTCCAGATAACCTGATCACGGTGTCAAGGATGTTTACCAGGCTGGGAGCAGGAAATGGAAAACAAATCATTTACACAGGGTGTGAGTGTCTCATTGCTTTCTGTTGAACTACAAGAACAGGGGGGGTTGGGTGTGCGACAGTTCGTGGGCAGAAATGCAGGCTGCAAGATGGCTGTTGTCGTGCTTAGTTAGATTTTCCTCAGGCATCAGCAAAAACAACCAGGTGGGTCATGTGAAAGTATTTGACACGAGATGGCAATGAAAAAGCAATGAAGTCTCGTTACAAATGATGTAGATCAGAAGAACACTTTTCCTCAGCACTCTGTTTACGAGGCTCCTCTTTCCTCATTGTTAGGTGGGGGGTCGTCATTAGAAACACCACAGGGGGGCTGAGCTAGCATTGTGGAGGGAAGGCACAGCCCTATTCAGGTCCCAGATGCAACT
Source organism: Lissotriton helveticus (assembly GCF_964261635.1). Taxonomy (NCBI): domain Eukaryota; kingdom Metazoa; phylum Chordata; class Amphibia; order Caudata; family Salamandridae; genus Lissotriton; species Lissotriton helveticus. Next base: position 200,533,469 of record NC_136062.1, on the reverse strand, counting down.
CCTCCCTCCATCTACTTGCATATCTCTCTATTCATCATTGGACTGACTCACCCTGTCTCCTGGAGCCACCCACAACCCTTGGTCCCTGTCACTCATAAGCCAGACATGCAATTCACATCAGGCAGGCAGATATATAGCACACGAAATGGCAGCTTCTAAAAGTGGCATTTCTACACTAGTCAACATAAATCTGCGCACACCATGGGGGGGGGGGGGTGAGATTTAAAATCCAACACCTTCCCTAGTGTCCACACTGACTGGAGTTGGAATAGTAAATTATACTATTCCAACATCCAGTGCCCCCCCTCCGCAAGTCGTTCTTCCGACTTGCGGAGTAATGATATGCGGAATCACAACGCGGCCATTGTAACAACTGCGTTGTGATTCCCTGCGGGGGAAAAGGCTGCAGAATAACGTCATAGATTCGAGTTCATACATACTAAACTTGCCCCTGCGCTCCTCTCATACCAGGAATTACCAGTGACACACATATCCCTCATGCATTCCTATGGGAGGACAGGCCAATCTCACCACACGCACTCAGAGAGCGCACGCACTTTACACTGGGCCACAGTGCTAAAGTGCCCAGAGGCCTAATACCACCACTGCCATGTCGGAGCTTAAGGCAAAAAGTTCAGGGCTGAACCTGCCAAAAATGACTAAGTCCAACAGTTATGTTATGTTAATTGATGGTAATTTGTGTAGTGCACTAATCACCCACGGCAGTATCCTGGCACTTGGACAGGTGTATGGTCCCCAATGTGTCAGGTCTTCAGCGTCTTGCAGAACTCAAGAAGTGAAGAGGAGGCTCTGATGTGTTGAGGGAGGTTGTTCCATGTCTTGGGTGTGATGTAGGAGCATGAGCAACAGTTTTGCTTTTGTGGATGTGGGCAGTGTGTGCCAATGAGAGTAAGGCAAAGCTTAGGTGTCTGGTACGTTGATAAATATGTATGCAGCTGTTTAGATATTCTGATCCTGTGCTGTGTAGGGCTTTGTATGTGTGCGTGAGAAGTTTGAACTGGCTGTGCTTGTGAATGGGGAGCGAGTGAAGCTTTCTGAGGTGCGGTGTTATATGGGTGTAGCATGAGAGATCGAGTATGAGTCTTGTGGTGGTGTTCTGGATGGTCTGGAGTCCGTGTGGGAGTTTTTGGGAGATTCCTGCGTTTCCTTGTTACATATCTCCATAGACCAGAACAGATATGAGTTAAAGGTGGTCATGCAAAATTCTAAATCTGATTCTGGATCTACTAGGAGGCCTGAGAAGTCAAGGGATGTCTATTGGGCACTCCTGGATAGCTATAAAGCAGGCCTAGTATGGCCAGAATGGAGTCACAAGGACTACCTAGTGTTGGCAGCTGTGCTTGTGAGAAGGACATGAGCAATATGTCAAAATGGAGGGAAGTTGTAGTCCGAGAGGGGGTTTCAGTCTTGGAGAAAATCATATCTACTGACCAGGCTTCTGGGTTCAGTTGCGAGTGCACAAAGCTTCTGTACCTGGTTGTGCAAAAGAATCCACTTTTAAAGGACCCCGGAGAGAAGAGATCTCTTTAAATACTTTGTGATCCGGCATCCACTCCTGACAAAGGTGGAGAGCTTCCCACATCTGGAGGAACCTGTAGTGCAGGGGCCCCAGATATAGTGCCAATATGGATAAAGAGATAAAGCCTACAAGTCTGGTGTTCTGCTTCAGGGACAGTGTGGGGCAGGCTAAGTCCATGTATGAGAAAAGCTTGTCTCCAGGAATTTAAGAAGGCAGGATTGTGTGTCTACCACAACACCCAGAAAATCCATCGTTTGGGATTGGGATGAGGCCAAGTTCTCAAAGTTCACCATGAATCCCACGGAGTGGAACATATTGATGATGAGGTACTGGTGAAGATGGTGGGTCTCCAGGAATTGAGCAAACACAAGGAGAAGATGTACAGAGCGCTGAAACTTTTCAGACACTCACCCCCAGTCACAGATCTGTGTTGAATCCATCATCGTACTTTAGCTCACTTTGCCACCCCAGTTTCAGACACAGCTATATGCAAATCAGTCCTGACCCTATGCCTCATGGGAACAGTCCAGCCCGAACTGCCAAGCCATGTCTTCCCTGGACCAGAAACAAGCGTCCTGGGACTGGTTTTGGGCTAATAGCCCTCATCAGCCAAGCGAGCTAGAATCACAGCATTTGCTGCAAGCTCAACCATCCTGCGGGAGAAGGATCAAAGGTGGATCCAAAGGACCAGACCTGCAGCCCTGAAAATATCAACCAGGAAGGGAGCCCTTCAAGTTCCTGGCTAAGCAAGCACCATATGCACCAAACCTGAAAACATCAAAAACCATCAACTTCAACCAAACCACCCAAATGAAGTTGGGGGTGCTCACTATGTGGTGGGACTTCCTGAAGGAGATGAGGAGCTGGGAAGCTGATGAGAGCCTTATTGGGCTTGTACACCTCTCATTCTACTCAAGCCTGTTGGCACAGCTGAGTGTGGTCAGGGAAGTAGAGGGTACAGAACAGAAGAGCAATCCTCTTTTGTCCTTACAAAAAAGAAGACTACTTCATCAAAGGCAAATGATCTTTGTGTAAGGACAGAGCCCTGATGTTGGACACTCGTTTGACGGAGATCAACCAGAGTAGAATTATCTGTGACAAAGAATTCCAATATATGAACATTGAGAACCCAAAACTAGCTAGTTTTTACGGTATCCCAAAAGTTCACAAAAATGTGGACAATCCACCCTTAAGACCGATTGTCACTACAATTGGATCTGTCACAGAACCTATTTCCAAATACTTGGATGCAATACTATGTCCACACATCCATAAAATTCCAGGTTATGTTAAAGATACGTGTTATGTTATGTTATGTTATGTTATTGGTTTTTATTGTGCGCACAGCTACTCCAGCTAAGGAGCGTCCTGGCGCATTTGACAAGGAAGTGCCTAAAAAACATAACACAACTAAAAAGAGAACCAGGGAAGAACACTCTAAAATACATAACACAGGCTAGGGGTTAGAGACTAAAACAGGAATGTTTTCAAGGCTTTCCTAAAAGCCATAAGATCCTCTAACAGGCGCAATTCCACCGGGAGAGAGTTCCAGGCTGATGCCGCCTTTACACCAAAGGAGCGGCCGCCCATGTGTCACATCATCAACACTCTTGAAGGTATCCCCTTCAATGTACACAGACAATGGCTAGTTACACTGGATGTTGAGAGTTTATACTCCAACATTCCAGGTAATGGTGCCATTTTAGAAGTTCAATGGTTTTTGAATCTATATGAAATTGAATGTGATCATGACTTCATTATTGAATGTTTAACGATCATACTTGAAGAAAATGTATTAGAGTTCCGTGGCGATTTATTCCAACAAACTAAGGGAGTCAGCATGGGCGCCTCCTGTGCGCCCACCATAGCCAACATATACGTCGCATATTTTGAACAACAATACATATTCAATGAGGTGGCCCCATTTTTTGAGTCTGTTTTTTGTTGGTCAAGGTATATTGATGACATTATTTTCATTTGGGATGACAATGAGGACATTCTCCATGAGTTTGTCTCATGGTTGAATCTATGTGATAAAAACTTAAAATTCATGCCCCAAATTAGTAATGTGCAAGTGGATTTCTTGGACATAACCATAAAACATGATGGGAGACAGTTATTTGTAGACTTATATACTAAGCCTACGGCCCGTAACACATTGTTACATTTTAATAGTTTTCATCCAACCAATCAAAAAAGCAGCATCCCCTTCGGACAGTTTCTTCGTCTGTGAAGAAACTGTACCAAACTGGAAGATTATGACTTGAGAGCTAAAGAAATGAAAGAGAAGTTTATGCAAAGAGGCTACCCACACCGGCTGGTTCGGGAGGCCTATAAACGGGCAAGATTCTATGACCGGCAACACATCCTATCAGGCTCCATCAAAACGAGAAAAGACGATCTAGTATTTATCACACGTCATTCGATCTTAAATGAACAGATTAGACAAATTATCTGTTCATGTTGGCATTTACTAAATGTGAATAACAGTAAAGACGAACACATTAAGAAACCAATGTTCGCATATAGAAAAAACAGAAATCTAAAAGATTTGATCGTCCGTTCTCGTATGCCTAACAAAATTAAGGAGCCCATTCAGCGTAGTATCTCAGATTTGACACCTTTGGTAGGTAATTTCAAATGTGCCCTTTGGCCATTCAAGCTAAAGAACTTCAATATCAAGGACAAAAAATTGTAAGCAGATGTATTAGTAACTGTAAAACAAAGAACATCATCTACTTACTAATCTGCCCATGCAAGAAAGGGTATGTGGGAGAGACCTCCCGTTCCTTGAATGCCAGACTAACAGAACATAGGTCTGCAATACGTACCTCAAAAATTAATTCTCCAATGGTATCACATTTCCTAGAACATAACCACTCAACCGAAGATATAAAGTGGTTTATATTGGAGAAAATGGTTCCTAAGGATGCAATTAATATCGACAAACTTAGGAAGAAGCGTGAAGTGTTCTATATTTTTCTGTTAGACACAGTCCAAAACGTCTAAAATCAAGAAATACCGTGGGAAAATGCAATCATCTAATTTCTTCTAGTTTAGTGTTAAACATCTCAATCAATATAAATCCTTACCAGATCAGAACTGCTATGCCTTTTAGATGCTTTATATCTGTGGATGTCCAACATGTAATGTATATATTCAACATGTACAGTAATATACTTGATCATGAATACAACTGTAAACAATCAGTCTAGAATATATATATATATATGTGTCATAATATTTACATCTTTATTGGAAACTGATTTTATGGAATGCTTACTGTTCATGTAATCACATGTATAGGATGTACTTGTATATATAGGCCCTATGTACAGGATATACTGTGGCTTCAAGCTCCAAATATTTTATATCCCCTTAATCTATCTAAGGGTCATTTATCGGGTAGATGTATACTCTTTTTCATTCACCCTGAACCATAGAACTATACAGTGGGTAGTTAAATCTCCATATAGCATACCATCAGAGTTCTGACATATTGTGATCTAACTCAGACTCTTGTTTTTTATTAAAACTCGGTACGACATGACGATTGATACTTTACATTTCATCAACCTGTACGCTTATGCCTACATTCGGTTATTTTAAACCATTACGATAGCTCATACAATAATTCCAACAATCAATTCTACCCATATACCACCGTGCACATACGGCTCGCAGTCCCTTCTTGTGCTCGCGTATATATCTCGGCATTTGGGACTGTAGACGTTTTGATTCTTTTTGGAGCTGTACGGATGTGCTTTTGCACGCGGTTCGAGACCATATAGCCTCACGATTGGACCGACTAGCGGCCTTGCATTGGATATATGCCACATGTGAGTTAATTTCCCTCCCCACTTTTTGAATTCATTTCCGACCGTTTCATTGGTCATCACGTACTTCCAGCCAATAAAGAGTACTCTATCGCGTTGCTCGGTTCACACCGTTTTCCGCTGAGCCCATCCGGAGCCAGTAGCATCCAGACGGAAGGCTGCCTGCATCGTTTTTCAAACATTCAAGGTAAATTGCGCATTAGAGCGGTCCTTTCCTACACGGTCCCTTATCGTTCCTTCTCCTAAAATTAACTAGGTAACATATAACTAACTTATGACTCCTGGTCCATTTCAGGAAAATACCTTCGAAGGAAATTAAAGCGGCAGCCTTCTACAGCAATATGTAATTTTCGACGGCAATCACCAGACCGTTTCGATTTAATCATCAATGATTCAGGTAATAACCATGAATCCTATACATTCCATAGAATTCGGCTTGCTAGTTTGCAACACATTATTATATACTACATTTAGTCAATTTCCGTATGCATCCATTTTTAGGTAACGAAATTCGATCATTTCGAGTTGCCTCTTTTTACAAACCAGTAAGTGGTCCGCAATAATTGTTTCCATCCATGAATTGTTACTTAAGTATTAATAGTGTACCTTCATTCAGAAAGAGTGACAAGTATAATCAGTGCCTAGAGAGAAAGGGTTTCCATATCTATCCAAAAAATGAAAGATATTCGGGCAAAAACACAAACAACGTATAGAGAGGAGGATTAATTATGAGCTATGGTCATATTAGGCCTGAAGTTAACACCCTCTGTGCAATACATATACACCTTTTAGATTTCACTTTTAAACGTTTACAGGTACATGTTGGATTATCATCATGCAATAGTTATCGACCAACTGTTAAGATCTTTCTCTAGTCGAATCTAAAAATAGGCTTCCTCTCTTCCGCAGATAATATCTTCATGCATTTATACATAGCTCTGTTCTATCTACCGTGATATACCTATTGAGCTGAAACCACAGTATATCACTGCCTATCATCATCTTCATGGTAAGAGTAATTATTCTTACATATACCTATAAACGGTTGCAATTGCCTGTTAGATTAATGATATAATTGATTTGCCACATGGATTAGGACACTCATCATTAGCCCGGAGAAACTTAATATGATCTAGCAATTAATATTAGGACATTTTAGATTCTGATGTACATATATATATAGATAACAATAGATAACAATGTATTTTTCTATTAAATATGTATATAGTTGTATATATCTTTGAAAATAGTTTTTTTTTCTCTCACTCTATTTTTCTAATTATTCATTGTGTGAAGCTATGTATTATGATTTTGAAGGTTATAAGATTAGACGACTTTGTACTGTAATTTATCAGGTTACTAATGGTGCAAGTGTGTATATATATGTGTGACATTATTTTCTATTGAATACCTGTATTTATCATTTGGTTTGTAATAGACAAGCACTCGTATTGTATTACTTATATTGATGTCATGTGTTTTGTAGAGTAGTGGACGGCTACCTGATGAAGGCATGTATGCCGAAACACGCGTTATAGACATCTGCCGCATTGCCTGAGTCAACGTTTTTGTCTATCACATGGATTTGTATATGCTTATGATTGTTGATGAATTGATTTACATGTAATAATCAATTTGATTCTTAAATGCATAATTGAATCATTGTTTCATCTATTTAAGTATGAATTTTACATAATTCAAAAAAATAATTAAAATAAAATAAAAAGAATAAATAAATAAACTAATCGATAGAAGTGTTTTATGCCTATTATGTTTTGTAGGGTGTTTGTCATACATATGTCTATACCTTAGACATAGAAGGGTATTCTGTGGTGTAGAAATTGTTTAAATTGTTTTCTAGCTATAACTTTCTTTCACTAGATTAACCTGAGTAGGACAGTTATCTTGGCTGAAAGTTGCCCTAGAGACAAGTCTAGGTTAGGAGGCCAGGCAAAGGCCCACTTAGAGGAGTATTGAGGGCAAGGGGAACTGGAGTGGCGATTACCCCGCATGAGCCAGAAGACTAGGGCCTCCTGCCTAATGAGAGGGACACATAGGAGAATGTCCAGCAGAAGTTGCTGAGCAAAACATGTTAATGTTATGTTAATTTATGTTAATTTGTGTAGCACACTAATCACCCACGGGAGTATCCAGGCACTTGGGCAGGTGTATGGTCCCCAATGTGCCAGGTCTTCAGCTTCTTGCAGAACTCAAGAAGTGAAAAGTGTTGAGGGAGGTTGTTCCATGTCTTGGGTGTGAAGTAGGAGCATGAGCAACAGTTTTTCTTTTGTGCATGTGGGGAGTGTGTGCCAATGAGAGTGAGGCAGAGCTTAAGTGTCTGGTACGTTGCATGTGGGGAGTGTGTGCCAATGAGAGTGAGGCAGAGCTTAAGTGTCTGGTACGTTGATAAATGTGTATGCAACTGTTTATGTATTCTGGTCCTGTGTTGTGTAGGGTTTTGTATGTGTGTTTGAGAGGTTTGAACTGGCCGCTAATACCACCACAGCCCCTCCCTACCAGCATGACCAGCGCGACCGGCCCAATGCAACTCCCCATCCTGCTCCTGCCTCCCAGCTGTCCAGCCCTCCCCTACTTAATGGCGGCCATTGCAGGGACAGGCGAGCAAGACCACTGACTCATTGTCAGTGTAATTGCTCTCCCACCCTCGTGGCTCCACCATTAAGTGAGGCCTCCCCGGGCCCCTGCAATCTTGAGTTTTGGTGTTCGAGGCCCTCCTCCATCTGCAAGTTTGCCTATGCTTCATGCCTGGTGGTCCAGTAGACCCCTGTCTCCTTTTTCTTGCCCCGCTTCCCTTTCCATTTTCACTCATTTTCACCCTCATCTTCTTCTCTTTTCTACACTTTTCTGCTTGTCTGCTTTATTCCACTTTATTTACTCCTTCATTTCTCCTATCTCTGGTGGTCCAGTGGACCTCTGTCTCCTTTCTCTCGCTCAGCTTTCCTCTCTGTTTTTCACTTGATTTACCCTCATCTTATTCTTTTTTCTGCTCTTTTCTGCTTTTCTGCACTTTTCTGCTTGTCTGCTTTATTCTACTTCATGTACTCCCTGATTCCTCCTTTATTTCTCCTTTCCATTTCCCGCCTTTTTCCCTGCCACTATTGCCCCCGTGGCCCCTCTCCACCAGCATGACCAGCGTGACTAGCCCAATCCAGTTCCCCTCCCTGCTCCCATCTCCCAACTGTCCAGCCCTCCCCGACCCAACTGGCACGCCAAAGGTCCGCCAAAGGCAAGGCCGCCTGCACCCGTCCGCGACCCGACCATGACCAGCGCCAGAAACCCTGGACCTTCGCACCTCCAACGCTACGACTCAGCAGCACTCCACGTACTCAACCCTGGCCGCAACAACAACTGCAAGCTAGCATCACCAGCCGACACGCAAGGACCCTTCAACCGTCACCGATGTCGGCACACCTACAGCACCGCCAGGAACACGGACCCAGAACAACCCAACCGCAAGAACACACCCGAACCGAAAACCCTGCAATGCATCCTCCTCAACGTCATATCACTTCAAAAACATGCCTCCGAAATCTGGGACCTCCTTGACAGCACCACCCCGGACATAGCATTCCTAACTGAAACCTGGACCAAAACCACCTCTGGACCGGACATCGCCATTCCCCAAGCATACAAGATCTCCAGGAAAGACCGCCCTACCCCCCCGGGAGGAGGAATCGCCATCGTCCACAAATCCACCCTCCGCCTGAGCACACTCCCCGACGTGCCGATAAACCTGATGGAACACCTGCACTTCAAAATACAAGCCAGCCCTACCACCACCCTCCAGGGTACCCTCATCTACTGACCCCCTGGACCCGCAGACTTTTCACTGACTCCATCACGGACATTATCTCCCCGGATGCCATCGCATCCACCAACTACACCCTGCTTGGAGACCTCAACTTCCACCTCGAAAACCAATTAGACCTCAACACCGCATCCCTCCTAGACAACCTCCACAACATTGTACTACGTCAGATAGTGACCGAACCCACGCAGTCAGCGGGACACACCCTCGACCCTCTCTTCACAACAGGAAACTCCATCACCTACAGACACACCAACGAACTCCAGTGGACTGACCATTGATGCATCCATTTCACCTATAGAACAACCACCATCCTCAGACACCAGCATTGACTCCCACGAAGAAACTGGACTGACGACCAGCTCACCTCCTCACTTCGCAACTCCACCCCGACCACCGCGGAAGACAACGCCCCTAACACCGGTGCCCGAACTTTACACAAATGGATCACCAACAGCGCCAAAACCATAGCCCCCCTCAAGAAGAACAACAACGCACACACCAAGAAGGCCATATGGTTTAACCCCGAACTCCGAGAGTCAAGGCAAACCCGCCGCCGCCTCTAGAAGACCTGGAGTAACTCCAAATCCAGAGAAGCCCACAACAACATCAAAGCCGCCACCACCACCCACCACCCACCATCAGCTCATCTGAAACACAAGGAAAGCTGCAATTGAAGACAGAATCTCCACACACGCACACAACAGCAAAGAACTCTTCAACATCATCAAGGAGTTCGCCCAACCCACCAGCGAGTCAATGGACATCCCCCTCACAAGACCTCTGCAACAAACTCAGCACCTTTTTCCACAGCAAAATTCCGAAGCCTAGAAGCCAACAATTGACAGCTGGACAGCCCTCACCACCGAAGACACACTGAAGGCAATAAAGCCAATCCACTCCGGGGCCCCCGCAAACCCTTGCCCCACCACATCTTCTACAGAGCTGCCGACACCATCGCTCCCATGCTTCGCCACACCATAAACCGCTCCCTGGAGAATGCCTCCTTCCCCGACAAATCGAAACACACCGAGATCAACCCCCTCAGCGAACCCCACCGACCTAATAAACTACAGACCCATATCCCTGCTCCCGTTCCCAGCAAAAGTCATTGAGTAAGCCATCGACAGCCAACTCGCCACCTTCATCAAAGTCCACAACATCCTCGACCCGTCACAATCCGGCGTCAGAAAAAAACGCAGCACAGAAACCGCCCTCCTCTCCACAACAGACGACATCCGATTCCTACTCGACCTCTCGGCGACCTTCGACATGGTATCCCACCGCACCCTGATATGCAGACTCCACAACGCTGGTATCCGGAACAAGGCCCTCAACTGGATCTACTCCTTCCTCTCTGTCAGAACGGGTCAGAATTCCCCCTTCCTCTCAGACCCTACACCAACCACCTGCGGAGTTCCCCAGGGGTCCTCCCTCAACCCATCGATCTTCTGTGTCTACATGGCTCCCCTCGCCCCTATTGTCAGAACCTATGGACACAACAATGTCTCTTACGCGGACGTATGGACACAACAATGTCTCTTACGCGGACGGCACTCAGCTCATCCTCTCCCTTTCCAACAAAGCCAACACAGCCAAACACAACTTCCAAGAAGGCATGGAAGCTGTCCCCAAATGGATGAAAAGCTGCTGCCTACAACTCAACACCAACAAAAACAGAAGTACTCATCATGGGCCCACACCCGTTGCCTAGAATGACATCTGGTGGCCCACTGCATGCTTGTTTCAGGTCCAGGGAAGACATGGCTTGGCAGGTCGGGATGGACTGTTCCAATGAGGCACAGGGTCAGACTGATTTGCATATGGCCATGTCTGAACTGGGGAGGTGGAGTGAGCTAAAGAATGATGATGGATTAAACCCAGATCAGTTGACTGGGGGTGAGTATTTAATTTGCTCAAGCGCTCCGTCTATCATGCCCTTTGGTATCGCTTTGTTTGCCCCAAGTTGGCAGGGTATGCAGAGACGTGGGTCCCTTGCTCAGTTTGCCACTGGATTCAAGCTAGCCTGGCTGATGATGGCTGATTAGCCAGAAACCGGTCCCAGGATGCTTGTTTCCGGTCCAGGGAAGACATGGCTTGGGAGTTCCGGCTGGACTCTTCCCATGAGGCAAAGGGTCAGACTGATTTGCATATGGCCATGTCTGAACTGGGGAGGTGGAGTGAGCTAAAGAATGATGATGGATTAAACCTTGATCAGTTGACTGGGGGTGAGTGTTTGATTTGCTCAAGCGCTCCGTCTATCATCCCCTTTGGTATCGCTTTGTTCGCCCTAAGTTGGCAGGGTAGGCCCAGACGTGGGTCCCTTGCTCAGTTTGCCACTGGATTCAAGCTAGCCTGGCTGATGATGGCTGATTAGCCAGAAACTGGTCCCAGGATGCTTGTTTCTGGTCCAGGGAAGACATGGCTTGGCAGTTCGGGCGGGACTGTATCCATGAGGCACAGGGTCAGACTGATTTGCATATGGCCATGTCTGAACTGGGGAGGTGGAGTGAGCTAAAGAATGATGATGGATTAAACCCAGATCAGTTGACTGTAGGTGAGTGTTTGATTTGCTCAAGCGCTCTGTCTGTCATCCCCTTTGGTATCGCTTTGTTTGCCTTAAGTTGGCAGGGTATACCCAGACGTGGGTCCCTTGCTCAGTTTGCCACTGGATTCAAGCTAGCCTGGCTGATGATGGCTAATTAGCCAGAAACCGGTCCCAGGATGCTTGTTTCCGGTCCAGGTAAGACATGACTTGGCAGTTCGGGCTGGACTGTTCCCATGAGGCACAGGGTCAGACTGATTTGCATATGGTCATGTGTGAACTGGGGTGGTGGAGTGAGCTAAAGAATGATAATGGATTAAACCCAGATCAGCTGACTGGGGGTGAGTGTTTGATTTGCTCAATCGCTCCGTCTATCATGCCCTATAGTATCCCACCGCCCCCGGCAGCCCACCCCCCTCCACAGACCACGCACACAACCTTGGAATCATCATGGACTCCTAGCTCAAAATGGACTGAAAAATCAACTCCGTCACATCCTCCTACTTCCACATCCTCCGCCTCCTACGTAAGACCTTCAAATGGATCCCACTCGAGCACAGAAAAACCGTCACCCATGCTCTCGTCACCAGCAGACTCGACTACGGCAATGCACTCTACGCCGGAATAAACAAAAATCTCACCGCAAGCTACAAAATATCCAGAGCGCCGCAAGACTGTTCTTCAACTCACCACAACACTGCCAAATCTCTCAACACCTACGCACACTCCACTGGCTCCCCATCGAGGCAAGAATCGCCTTCAAGATCCTCACCCACGCACACAAAGCCCTCCACAACACGGGACCAGCATACCTCAACAGCCATATTAACTTCCACGCACCCTAAAGAACCCTACGATCAGCCCAGCTCTCCCACACCATGGTCCTCCGTGCCAGAAAGATCAGATCAGGAGGCTGCTCCTTCTCCTTCCTCGCGGCCAGTGCATGGAACGCTCTACTGCTCCACCTCAGGCAGACAACTTCACTCCCAACCTTAAGGAGAAACCTCAAGACTTGGCTCTTCGACAGTCCCCTCCTTGATGGACTACAACCTGCATGCCCCCTCCACTCCCAGCGCCTTGAGACCCTTACGGCGGAGTAGTCGCTCTTTAACAAACCCATGATTGATTGATTGATTGGGTCCTCAGGAAAGAGACGATGGTACTTAAAAGCTTGGTGGAGCACCAGTGGACATGGTAAAACTAAAGGCAAGACAACGGAACTGCCAATCGCATCTGTTCCACTGTTAGAATTGTATAGATTTGGACAGAAAAGCAGACACCCTTCAAGTTCAATGAGCCATCCAGTTGTCGGAAAGGAGTGTGTCCCAAAGGAGGTGAATGTCTTCCATCTTGAAATGGCAATGCCAATGAAAGAGTTTAGGGTTTTCAGGGTTATCACTGACTCTAGACTGCTTGGAAACAAGGAAGATGGAACTTACAAAACCTCACTGAGATCGAGCAGGGACAGTAGCTCTTTCCAATCATTTTGAGCTTCTTGATCTACCAGAGAGGCTGTTAGACTTGGCTCTTTTTCCAGGGTTATTGCAAATTTTTGCCTTCTTCCTGAATTTGTTTTACCTGATTTTGTTGGCTTTATGACTCTGGGCACTATACCACTGCTGATCAGTGCTAAAGTGCATGTGGTCTCTCCTTTGAACGTAGTATGATTGGTCTACACCTGTTTGGCATATTTAATGTACCTGTAAGTCCCTTGTACAGTGGTATCCCATGTAACCAGGGCGTGTAAATTAAATGTTACTAGTGGGCCTGTAGCGCTGTTTGTGCCACTCACAGAAGTAGCCCTTCAAACCAGTATCAGGTCTCTGCCACTGCAGGGCCTGCATGCACAGTTTACTACCATAGTGAGTTAACATTTAAACTACTTGCCAAGTCAGGAACTCCTCTTTTACTACATATAGGTCACACATAAGGTAGGCCCTAGGTAGCCCTATGGGCAGGGTGTTGTGTAGGTAAAAGGTAGAATATATGCTTTTGTTGTGTGGCATGTCCTGGTAGTGACAAACAGCTTATTTGGTTTCTCATTAGTTTGCATTGGGAATTGCATGATGTGTGTTTCAGTGGTCATTTCCGATCTGGAAGGAGTAGTGATGCCATGTTTGGTAAGTTTGGAATAGTGGCAATAAATCCTGCTTATTGGTGAAAGCAGATTTGTGGCTACTATTTTAGAAATGCCACTTTTAGAAAGTGGGCATTTCTGTGTGCTGATGGAGCTTTGTGCTTTGTTGCCTGACTCAAATCAACGTCTGGTTTAGACTGACAGGGGCCTGTTTTGTGCATACACTCTTGACAGTCAAAAAGGGAGCTGAGGTGTGCCCTTCGTCTACCGATGGGTCTTCCTGAGCTAGAGTAGTGGGAGGAGTTGTCACCTGCACCTGAATAGGGCTGCGCCTGCCTTTCACAAAGCTGTTTCCACCCCCCTGTAGTGTGTCTGGAGCAATGGCTTTGGATTGAATGGAGGTGTTGTGCACTTCTAAAATTTGTATTGAAGTTGCCTCCATATCAAAGACATTATGAGTATAAGTACAGGGGCTCAGACCCCATGATCTTAAGGCCCTTTGCAACTGGGAATGACTCTGCCAGGAGGACTGCTGAGCTGCAAAAGGATTCATCTAGACTGCTCTTCTGTTGTTGCCCTGCTGCCAGCCAGCTCCCTGACTCTGAACTACATAGGCACTGCTGGACTGCCACGAGGAAGCACTCTTAATTGCCCCTTGGGTGCTGCCCTCTCTGTCTACTGCTGCCTGCCTTGTTTTGCCCTACCAGTGTTCTCCCAGGGGCCCAGCGCATGGTGAATGATGGTTGCTGCCTCTGCCCCTTGCAACAATAGAGTGTATGTTGAGCGATTTTGTTTTCCATTCCCCTGTGGCTATAAGTCAGTGCTGAGTAAGCACTACTGATTTCCCCATATAGCGTTGGTGAGCGCTGCTCACGAGCGAAAGAAAACATGTGGAGAGTTGAACTTCCAAACGTCGGCTGAACTCGCAGGGACTCCCTGTGAGGATTGGCCAGGGAGAAATACATCAGTGACTATGGGCAGTTATCAGTGGTGACCGGCAAGCATGGATGGGCCCGCATTCACTATGCTAGTGTCCCAGTACCCGCCTTGCGAAATCCCTGTGCGAGCTACAGTACTTCTGAATGCCGGATACTTTCTGCCCCAGAGAAGTGCAAAACAGTCTGAAACCTCCCCCAAACTTCCAGGCCGGAGGCCCCCTGTGTTCTCCCCAGGCCCCCTAGCTGCGGCGGTCCAGATTAAAGTGTCAGAGTGGCTACAGCTGCGCCATGTGTTTGGGAGCCACTACCCTCTGAAACTTCACTTGAGAGAGACTTAGTGAGTTCTCCCCCGCTTCTGTGCCTTGTCCGCCACCCCCCATGTCAGCTCCTATGTTGGGGCATTTGTTTGGCAGTAATAGCAATGCCGAGAGGCCTGAACGGAGGCCCAGCATCATTGAGAAACAAAGTTGCTAAATTACGAATTCACTGTGGTAGGTGTGCAGATGTCCCTGTCGCCTTTGTTTTGTGCACAGTACCATATACCATGTATTTAGAGTGCAGGTTGCTGCTACTTCTACGTTTAGGGCATGGCTTTGTGATTTCTGCGATACGTGGGACCTATGGTGATATAGATATGGTTATGCTTTGGGTAATTCTTCTGTGTTATGCATTACTTAACTGCTTCATATTTATGCCCTGATGTGTGATATATGTTGTTTTCCTCACATTTACAGGGCATACATACCAGAAGCCATGATTTATGTATGATATAACTGCATTTCAGGCCCTGATGTGTTCTAATGTGTGTCTTTTTTGCCTTGCATTGTCAGGATAACTAGCATTATTTCAGGATTCGCCTTGTGTTTTCAGGATGATGTTTTTATGACATGTGCAACATATAAGTATTTACTTTATTGCTCTAACTGTGATGTTATGACAATTGCCTAGTTGGCTAAAGTGATTATTGGTTTATGCAAGTCTGGTCTATGTTTATATACAATATATTAGATATTTTTATATAATATTTTGTGGCGTCTCTTTTGTATTGTATTACTTATGTCACTGCTGTGTATGTGTGATGTGCAAGTGCTTTCCACGTTGCCTCTGGGGAGAGCCTGACTGTTCTGCCAAGCTACCAAGGAGTTGAGCAGGAGTTATCTTGAGTTTGTAACTCCTTTACCCTGACTAGAGTGGTGGGTTCTGCTTGGCTTAGGTGCATACGAAACCCAACCAGAAACCCCATTTCTAACAGAGGTCTCCTCTGGAAGAAAGTAGTGTGAAGTGTGCAGTTTAGAGAACACAAAGATTGCTGTAATTTTTTCCCATTTTAATTGAAAAGAAGTAATGCATCGTCCCACTGAAAGGTAAGGAAGTGAAAGTGGAGGGAAATAAAAGGAAGTTCTTACTTAAAGAGAAACTAGTTGATACTTGGGAAGGTTGGAAGGGACCTCTTCCACAGTCTCCACTGCAATATCCTCCTTGTCTGTCTGAGGACATCCCTTCAAAGAATACAGGGCTTTGGCCACCACAACAGCAGGGGAAGAAGCAGCAGAAGACTTGGCTTTGATGGCCAATGTGTTGTCCTGACGTGTCCCCGGACGATCTAAAAAACAGCCTCTGAAAGAAAACCCTCTTTACAGTAGACTGGGCCCAGTCTAAAACAGAAAATATATTGATATGATATTGATATCCCTGAGAAAAGGTTTCCTGAGGAGTATACCTCCTGTTTGTTGGTGCCCACATTAGCTATTTTGTGGTTTAGTTGCATGAGAAAAGATTCGATATGCTTGGCGGAAAGTGTAGCATTGGCATCGCCCATAAAGCAGACACAAAGTACCTAGCAGTCAGACTCGAAAAGAGGAAGGTTAATTGATTCAAATGACGAAACACCACTTTCAAGCAGTCCAGAACTCTAAAGACCCGGTTACATGATCCTGTCAGCCTTTTAAGGATCTCAAACCAAACAGTGAAGGACTGGAGACCAGTTGGGTCTCTTTTTCTGGGGCGGGGCATGCTTTAACCCAAAACGTGGGTCTGGGGCATTAAGCCTCGAGCATAAACCTGGAAGGTTTCTCTAAGCGTTTAGGGAGCCAATATCTAGTAAACTGAGGAAAATTGAATTTTGCCTTGTCATGTGTGCCTACGTGTTCCCCATCCTATGATATATGTGCATGATCGATATGCATATATCCCCCTATGATCGATTAAAGACGCAATTATAGTTGTGTCCAACGTTAGTATGCCAGTTTCCAGTTCTCGTGAAAGCAACGAGTATTAGGCCTATGTTGCCCACGTTTTACATTATGCACGTTAATTCATTGAATTGTCCCCGTTTCTAGGCCTCAAAAGGGCCCGGACACCAGATTCAAGCTCCAGTCTCCTGAACCCACTCCGAGGAGCGATGCAGCCCCCACCTGCATCCCTGACCCTTCACTTACTTCCTGCCGCGCAGCGCGGTGCCCGGCCTGGCTCTGCCTGCCTGTCTGCCAAGAATATGTTATGCATCTAGTTATCAGTTCAGCTCTCCGTCTTCACATTCCTAAGCTACTGAACCACATAAACAGCTTCAGCTATGGTCTAGTCTTTCTGTCTCCATGCAAGTGAATTACTGTATTAATATTCATAGAAGATTCATAGCACACGCAATACACGAAGAATATATGCATGCACCAGCCTTAGTGTCAAGTAGCCTTTGCCCTGATAACTTTTAGATTCTATCAGCATGTACTCCAAAACAACAGATACCAGATATGCTATAGGCACATGTCGTCCTGACATCGCAGACTTTCGTCTCCTCTTCTAGTGCAGAAGTCATAGCCCCCAGTTCTCCCCGGTAACACGTCATGGCCCGTTTGCGCGCACCACTAGGTTAAAGGTTCCAGCTGCTCAGGTAGCCCCCTCTATGTATCCACCCACTTTATGACACTTCTGTGACGTTTTCATCACATGTCTACGTGCACGCCCTGTGCACGCCTTCTTTTCACGCCCATGTGTTCTTATCGTACGCTTGTCACTAGTTACGCCTACTGTATGTAATGTAATTGTGATGTTTTACTATATATACCTTGTACTGTTGATGAAACGTTGCAGCTGCCTTCCTTGCCATTCTATTTCAGGCTGTCCCGATCCTGTCCCTTCCCTTATGCCTGAATAAAGCCCGTTTGACTCAGATACATCGGATCTTGCCTCTTATTTATTGAGCTATCTGTTTTATTAATGTATTCAAAAATAGTACCGGTAATTAATTATTTATTTACCACATAATGGTGCCCGAACAGGTACGAGCCCCTTCCCCACGCGCCGGCGATGTAACGCAGGCCCCCTGACCCTTCTACAGCCGTGACGGAACTCTACCGTGCACGTGCAGATATTTCTGCTTCAAGTCTCCCTCAGGCCCACGGAGGAGACGGAAACTGCGGTCCGGCATCCAGACGAGGCGGTGTGGAATGCGGTTCGTCCCGACCAGAGCCCAAGCCGAGAGAGCAAGGTCCGAGGTATCCGGAGGCCCACCTGTAACCGAAGACAGAGGTCCAAAGCGCATGCGTAGTAACCAGACGTCGTAGCAGTCCAGTCCAGTCCGAGGCCTTCAGTTTCTGCTTCCCGGTGAGTACCGTTGCGGGGGAAGTATCTAGACAGGTTCATTAGTTTGTTCCTGGTCCGATGGGTTTGGGTACACAGATCCAGTCCGACGTGTCCATCTAGGTGGATACGGTATGACGTGTCTCTTTATGAGACCGGTATGTTCTGTACTGTTTTAGCAGTGCATCCAGTAATTCTAGTAAGTCCGTTCTCGAGAAATTCAAGTGTTATGTTTTCAGCGTATCAGGTAGAATTCTGTTCGAACTGTTATTAATGTATTTCTATGTCGTGGTATGAGTGATTTGTTTGCCATTTCATTACTGTGATTATTGTGTATTGTGTTCGCAAGTATAATTCAGCCATGCCTCTGTTCTCGAAATTACGTCAGATCAGAACCAGAAAGGGGTTACTCGAAGAATCAGTTCCTGTCCCTCCTAGGGACAGTCCTGGACATTTTATGTATCACAAGCATGGTTTAAATGCCATATTATATCTAGACTTATGGGTGGATTACACCAAACATCTTGAAGAGAAATATAGATGGCCTGTATCAGGTACATGGGATGCCGAGTGCATCATGCGAGTAGAAGAAGCATTATGGAAAAAGAAAGCCAGACAGTCCCAGAAAGATGCCATCGAGTTATGGCGCAAAGAATCTCATAAAAGAACCGAAAAAGAATTAAGAAAAGCAGAGTTAAGTAGGGAATCCGCAGAAAAAGCCCAAGAAAGGGAATTAATTGAAGAAGGTGAACGAGTTAGAGCAGAACAGTCAGACAGACAGAGAAATGCCCTTATTAAAGGCATGTATCCTCTTCTTGCCGAGGGCTTGCCGAAGGCAACCCCGGAAGCACCCTGTAATCTACCGCCACCATTGGTCCCGATTAAGCTACGTCATAAACCGACCGCAGCTGAAATTTTTCTTTCGTCCTATTTGGACGACACCGTCCCGGAATATGTAAATCGTATTCCGCCTGCTCACGCTCAGCATCCTGTAAATAATGTAATTCCTGTTCCTCCAGCCACTGGTCCCGGGGACTCTATTAATGTGCCAGTGCCCCCGGACCAGCCCACATTAGGTGTACCCGTTTTGCCAGCCACTCTACCAGCACGTACAGTATTAACTGACGATTCCAGTTCAGGAGGTGCGGGGGGAGGTGCTCCTATCACCCCGCCTCAAGTAAGACGACTGACGCCGCGAGACGCAGCGTTACAGCGTACGCCAAAGGTGGCTACATACGCAGACCTCAAGAGACTTCTTACCGACTGTATATATGATCCAGTCCCAGGCGAAGATCACATGGTATTATATTCAGTACGTTTAAGACGGGTTGCCAACTTTTTGGTCACCCTGCCCGACATGAAGGATCATCTAGACAGAATATATCGTTTTGTCCGTACAGGAGAGAATCCAGGAAGTATTCACGAAGCTATGGCACACAGAAAAGCCGAGATTCAACATATGATTTTACAGTTCTTGATTAACTGTTTAATAAGAGAACAAGATTATCCTGATAAAGATCAAGACGAGATGAAAGGCCTAACTAGGTGGAGTGACAATATAGCCGAGGGAAAACACAAGACACTAGGTAGTATAGAAAGTATGTACAAGAAAATTCGTAAGGAAATTATAAGTATACACCAGAAGGAGGAAGCAAAAAGAGCAACCGAGAAAGAGAATGACTCTTCCAGTGAAGAGGTAGACAGCGAGAATCCCTCCAGAATAGCGTATGTAGGTAGAACTAGACTTTCCGACCGACATTCATGTCTAGATTACAAGAAAGTTTTTCCTCCTCCAGTACCAGAACAGTGTTCTCTTGAACAAGTATTCCAGGCCACCGATCAAATTCTGAAATCACGAATAGGTTATAGCGAGCTTAGTACCATGCATGAACAAGAACTAGCCCGATCAGCAGTACGATGGACTAGTGATTCCACCACGTTTCCAGATGAAATAGTGGCCCAAATGTTTCTGAAACTGCCCCCAGCCGAGCAGCGTCTGGTGGGTACGTATATGATCCAACACCTCATTACATTGTATGAGGGTCAGCATTCTGATCCAGGTCCTTTACATGATGTGCTGAACGAGTTACTCCAATACAGATGGAAAGGTCTAGGTACCGATTTAATTAGTGTCATACTAGAACAGCGCCACAAATACAGAACGTTCTTGAATCCACATTTTGTTCCTGTCCCACCTCCAGTAAGAAAATCATTCTACATAGACAGACAGAATCCGTTACGAGAAGTACATCCAGTTAAGGGAGAGGGGGGTGGTCTAGAACGAGTATTTGTTTACACCCCTATCACGAAAATAGAACTTCTGGAAATGAAAAAGTTAATACCTTGTCACGATAAAGATCCAGCAGGGTTCCACCGTGAATTAAAGGACATGCTCCGTATGGGAGAATACACGTATCCTGATATCATTAAAATGTTAAAGGTCCTGTTGCCTGCGGGCATATATGAAAAACATAAAGAAAAAGAATGGGAGGTGGGAGAGAAAAAGATAGATTGGACCGCATTAGAGACTGAAGATAATACACGAGTTCCAGGTACCGGTCTTGGGGAAAAAGCTAAAGCATTGCCCGAGTTATTGATACAAGTCTTGCCAAGATTACTAGCCACGAAAAAGGAAGACTGGGATGCCATCTCAGCCTGTAAACAGAAACAAGATGAAGACACTAGTGATTTTTATTCTAGATTTGAGAAATGTTTCATTATTAATAGTGGTCTGAAAACAAGTAGTGAATCGTATCCACATCTTTTTGTTACCAAGCTAGTCGAGAATTCAAGTCCACAAGTTAAAAATCGAGTACTGAAAGTCGAAAGTACCTGGCAAGCTAATACTCCGTCACAAATGCTCCAGATGCTCCAGTATCACCAGAACAGAATTAGGGAAGAGCAGGAACATGAAAGGAGACGTATGAAAGACACGAAAATGAAAGTACTAGTTGCACAGTCTGTTCCGCAAGACAGTCAGAAGAGGGGTACGAATCAAGCTAGTCATCCTGCAGCTCGCCTTTAAAGGGACATGCAATTACTGTAAACAGCCAGGTCATTATATAAACGAATGTGCAGTTCTGAAACACAACATAGCTACTGGTAAGACAAAAGAGAGACCACGTCCTCCTAGACAAGAACAAGTTTCACAGACTTCCCAGCCACCGCAGAATGCACAACAGACAGTTACAGTACCGCAGCCTATAGCTGCCACACAGCACGTTACACAGCAGATGTACCAGTACGCACAGTCAGAGTATCCAGATTATCAGCCGTATTCATGAAACAGCCTAGAGAGGGAGGTTGGCTTGCCTCTCATCGAGATTCCTGTAGATCAAGAGGGTCCCTATGTGCATAGTCAAGTATTAGGGAAAGACAGAAAGTTTCTGATTGATACAGGGGCAAGTAGGACTACCATCAGTCATGACGAGGTTCCAGGGGCTCCGCTCTCAGGCTCTAGAAATGTTTCCCTTGGATTTTCAGGAGAGCCTATTGTTAATGAAATATCGAAACCAGTTACTCTAGAAGTTGGTCCATTGTCCCGAACTACAGACTTGTTACTAACGAAATCCTGTCCAGAGAACTTACTTGGTATAAAGACTCCGAAAGAATTAGGAGCAGTTATATGCTGCTCCCCAGAAGGGGTGCGACTGTTTCTGCGAGATTTTAAAGGTCATTATGTATTACGTGATTTTGATCCACGATTATTGAATGTACCACAGCATTTATGGGCGCAAGGTCCAACTGATGTAGGCTGTATGCACATCACACCCCATCGTGTTACTCTGAAGAAAGGTGTTGTATTACCACGAATCCGACAGTACAAATTGCCACCTGAGGCTGTAGCAGCCTTATCCAAAATTATTGACGAGCTTATTGCTCAAGGAGTAGTTGTAGAAACTGACTCCAATGTATGTAATTCTCCTATCATTCCGATTCTGAAACGTACTGATCCAAATGCACCTCCAGTTTATCGATTAGTGATTGACCTTCGAGAACTTAATAAATGTATCATACCCCAGTACCCAGTGGTTCCAGATATTTCTTCCCTATTAACTGCTATTGATTCAGAAGCTACGTTCTTCACTGTTATTGATCTCAAGAACGCATTCTTTAGTGTCCCCATTCATCCAGACATCCAATTCCTTTTCGGATTCTGTTTAAATGGAAGGAGCTATAAATTCACACGAGCTCCTCAAGGTTTCACAGAAAGTCCTAGTATTTACAGTCAAGCGCTTAAAAGACAACTAGACAATATTCACATGCCAACTGACACTGCCCTGCTCCAGTATGTCGATGATCTATTGATCACAGCCCGTTCTGAACGTGACTGCGAGCGTGCGTCACTTACAGTCTTGTATTTCCTGGCCGAGATGGGGCACAAGGTGTCCCCGTCTAAATTGCAATTCTGTGTCCAGCAAGTGGTCTACCTAGGACACTTACTGTCCAAGAGGGGTAGGCAGTTGACACCTGACCGTATCCAGTTAATAGCACATCTTCCACAGCCCAAGACTCAGAAGGAGGTACGAGCTTTTATCGGCCTCACTTCTTATTGCAGACAATGGATTCCTCAGTATGCATTTCTAGTTAAGCCACTGATACAGTTAACGACACAGGAGGCAGCCGTATCGACTGTCCTCCCTTGGACCCAGGAACACACACTTGTTTTCAATGAGTTAAAAAAAGTTTTATGCCAAGCACCTGTTCTAGCAACACCGAACTACAGTAAGCCTTTTACACTTTTTGTCACTGAACGTGATGGTACTGCATTATCTGTTCTCACACAAGATCAAGCAGGACAATACAAGCCCTGTGCTTATTTCTCTAGCACATTAGATCCAGTGGCCCAGGCGCTGCCTGCGTGCCTCAAGTCAGTTGCAGCCACAGCTCTAGCTATCAGACAAAGTGATTCCATAGTGTTAGGACATTCCCTGACAGTACAAGTTCCACACTCCGTGGAAGTTCTTTTAAACCGAACACAGACTCAGCACTTGACAATTGCACGTTTAACAGGTTATGAACTGACACTGTTTCAGCCACATATAGAAATCAGACGCTGCAACATTTTAAATCCAGCCACACTGTTACCGTCAGTTACCCCAAATCCTGCCACACATGACTGTGTGGAAGTTGTTAACACCATGACAAAACCAAGACAAGACTTGACAGACATTGCATTACCTAATCCCGACCTGACACTTTATGTGGATGGTTCATGTATGAGAACAAGTACAGGAGAACTAGTAGCCGCGTATGCAGTGACTACTGAAACTGAAGTTATAGAAACACATCGTATTGACACCCTGTCTGCTCAAGCAGCAGAGCTTGTCGCTCTGACCCAAGCCTGCATACGAGCGAAGAACCTGAAAGTAAACATATACACAGATTTACGTTATGCATTCGGAGTCGTACACGACTTTGGAGTGCTCTGGCAAGAAAGAGGTTTTATGACTTCTCATGGAACCAAGATTCAGCATGGCCCCCTCATTCAAGCTCTGTTAGATGCAATACATTTACCGACAGCTATCGCTATCGTGAAGTGCAAAGCACATACGAAAGTCACTGACATCATTTCCCAGGGTAACGACCTGGCAGATCGAACAGCCAAGCTTACAGCTCAGACTCCAGACATTCCAGTTAACATGACACAGACAGACATTCCAGATCAGACTACTTGTATGACAGTTAAGGACCCTACACAAGACGTACTAGATATACAGTTACATGCTACCCCAGATGAAATCAAGAAATGGTCCGAACAAGGAGGGGTCCAGACAGATCAAGGATGGTTGACGAAGGGAAAAGCCACATGGTTTCTCCCCGACTCTATGGTTCAAGTCATTATTAACACCGCACATAGTCCAGCACACTTAGGAGAAAAGGCCATGTTAGACAGTATTCAGAACCTTTGGTTTAACAAGCATTTACGAGCAGCAGCCAAGCAGAAAGTGCGTACCTGCATGATCTGTTGTCAGTTCAATCCAGGTAAAGGTGTCCCGGTGGAACAAGGTGGATTCCATCCTCCTGACCACCCTTTTGAAGTCCTCCAGATGGATTATATTCAGATGGAGCGATGTCGAGGTTTCAAGTATGTCCTCGTAGTTGTATGCGCTTTGTCCAGGTGGACAGAAGCATATCCAGTCCCAGATTACACAGCTGCGACCACTGCCAGGCAGTTGGTTCGTGAGTTTTTCCCCCGCTATGGATTGCCTAGGGTCGTGTATTCAGATAACGGCCAGCCATTCTCATCCGAACTCATGAAACAAGTATCCCTTCTGTTAGGGTACCAGTGGAAGTTCCATTGTGTACGACATCCTGAAGCAGCCGGTCTCGTAGAGAGACATAATCAGACTCTGAAAATCCGCATTGCCAAAGTATGCGCAGAGAAAGGCGTAGATTGGATAGTAGCACTGCCAGTCGCCCTTTTCTATATGAGAATGGTCGCTCACTCCCGTTCAGGTCTGTCCCCTTTCGAGGTAGTGTTCGGTCGTCCCCCAAACATGTGGGGTACACCTAGACCACGTACAATTACAGATGTTGACAGTAATATGCTGACAGATTACCTGGCCTCCTTGATGTCTGCACTACACTCTTGTCGTTCACAGGTTGCCGCTGCTTTTCCAGACAACACCGAAGTGAAACCGCATGAGGTCATACCAGGCGACCTCGTTTTGATTCGTAATTTTGATCGTTCAAGTCCGCTGGAGCCCCGCTGGACGGAGCCCCGACTTGTCCTACTAACAACAAGGACCGCCGTGAAGATCGAAGGCAGGAAGGGGTGGTTGCACTCCAGTCATGTAAAGAGATTCCATGGACTCAAACCAAAGACTGTTTTCAAGGACTGCCCCGTTCTCAAGGACTGCCCAGACACTGAATCTAAACTTCCCCTGTTAGAGAAAACTCCGCAGCAGGAGTATAAAGATAAGCTTCGGTCTAGTAAGTCAACCAGTTTAATTGTCTAAGTCCCTCTCGGGTGAAACGGTTAGACAGGTTCCTGACATGTATGAGATAGACCCACACAGTGAGAGAGTTAGTCAAAACTCTAAGAGAATACGTTATCAAAAGAATCTTCGAAGTAGATGTATTGTTACTTTATTTTTTATGCTATTTCTGAGTCTTATGGTTACCTGCATAAGTTATGCCTTACATTTATGTTTTCCTATTAATTCACATGTACATATGTTTTCTAATGTTACAGTAGAGCACACTTTTAGTGACCTGCCTCCTCACGAGTTATCCTATCGTCTTGCCATGCGCAATAATACGTTTATCCGAATGTTACACTATTCACACCAGACCAGCAATGCCACTAATTGTTGGGTGTGTGGTCGACTACCCCCTTTCCAGACACCGAAGGGAGTTCTGCCACTCTTTCCCTATCCATTTTCACATAATGGTTCGTGTGGAGCATGGTCCACGTTAACGTCATCCTCAAATGATATGTTTCTCCTGAATCAGACATGTTTCCCAGACAAGGAAGGTCCTTCCCATAGAACAGGGTTAGATCTAGAAAATGAAGTATATGATCTAGGTAATTATTCCTCGAGTTTCATGGTTTTGAATGTTCAGTCCGAGACTACTCCAGATTTGCCTGCTATTTCAGTTCTACCCGTTAAAGGTGAAATATGTGTCAGAAAGAATGGTTCCGCACATGTAGGTCATAGTGATTGTACTACTGTGGTCGAGTATAGTGACAGTGGGAAATCTATTTTCAAAGCCTCACGTCATTCTTATTTTGTATGTGGCCAGACCGCATATGTTCGTCTGCCCCTCGATTGGGATGGAACATGTTACATTGCCTTCCTACTGCCACCCGTTTTTCTAGCCCCATCCGATTATCACAGAAACACACATCTAGTACACGTTAGACATAGAAGGGAGACTGAGTCCCCAATTGTCGATCAAACTGAAACTACCTTAGAACAGTATCAAGACTTCAATAAAGGTTTCTTTTTCTTCATAGGTCCTGTTCAGAATAGTAAGTTAATACGTAGGCTAACCAGAACCCTTGAAGCAGTAGTGAATGAGACTACTTCCGCTCTAGGTAACTTAACTGAAGAGCAATCTGCTATGAGATTTGTCGTGCTCCAAAATCGTCTCGTCCTTGACGTCATACTGGCCGATAGGGGAGGAGCTTGTAGAGTCATCGGATCTAGTTGCTGCATTTTCATTCCTAATAACGCACCGTCTGTTTATTCAGCTATAACCAGACTTCATAAAATAGCCCATCAGTTACACCAGAATCCAGGCACCTGGACATGGTCCGGTTGGCTCTGGAGTATCATATCTGCCTGGGGATGGAAAGTATTGTCATTCCTGGGTATAGCAGTAATGATCATATTCAGTTGCTGCCTCTGTTTACAATGTGGCCCTGCGATTTGCGGCTTGTGTGCTACCTCTTGTATTCATAGTCCTAAGTCCCGTTCCAAGACAATTCGAGACGAGCAAATGATGCTATATGAACAGATAGATGGTATCATGAATATTGATGTTTCCTGATGGAAACGTAGGGCACAAGGAGGGAATGAGGAAAATTGAATTTTGCCTTGTCATGTGTGCCTACGTGTTCCCCATCCTATGATATATGTGCATGATCGATATGCATATATCCCCCTATGATCGATTAAAGACGCAATTATAGTTGTGTCCAACGTTAGTATGCCAGTTTCCAGTTCTCGTGAAAGCAACGAGTATTAGGCCTATGTTGCCCACGTTTTACATTATGCACGTTAATTCATTGAATTGTCCCCGTTTCTAGGCCTCAAAAGGGCCCGGACACCAGATTCAAGCTCCAGTCTCCTGAACCCACTCCGAGGAGCGATGCAGCCCCCACCTGCATCCCTGACCCTTCACTTACTTCCTGCCGCGCAGCGCGGTGCCCGGCCTGGCTCTGCCTGCCTGTCTGCCAAGAATATGTTATGCCTTTAGTTATCAGTTCAGCTCTCCGTCTTCACATTCCTAAGCTACTGAACCACATAAACAGCTTCAGCTATGGTCTAGTCTTTCTGTCTCCATGCAAGTGAATTACTGTATTAATATTCATAGAAGATTCATAGCACACGCAATACACGAAGAATATATGCATGCACCAGCCTTAGTGTCAAGTAGCCTTTGCCCTGATAACTTTTAGATTCTATCAACATGTACTCCAAAACACCAGATACCAGATATGCTATAGGTACATGTCGTCCTGACATCGCAGACTTTCGTCTCCTCTTCTAGTGCAGAAGTCATAGCCCCCAGTTCTCCCCGGTAACACGTCATGGCCCGTTTGCGCGCACCACTAGGTTAAAGGTTCCAGCTGCTCAGGTAGCCCCCTCTATGTATCCACCCACTTTATGACACTTCTGTGACGTTTTCATCACATGTCTACGTGCACGCCCTGTGCACGCCTTCTTTTCACGCCCATGTGTTCTTATCGTACGCTTGTCACTAGTTACGCCTACTGTATGTAATGTAATTGTGATGTTTTACTATATATACCTTGTACTGTTGATGAAACGTTGCAGCTGCCTTCCTTGCCATTCTATTTCAGGCTGTCCCGATCCTGTCCCTTCCCTTATGCCTGAATAAAGCCCGTTCGACTCAGATACATCGGATCTTGCCTCTTATTTAATGAGCTATCTGTTTTATTAATGTATTCAAAAATAGTACCGGTAATTAATTATTTATTTACCACAAAACCATACCACGTGCTTAATAGTAAACCACCCACAGGACTTCGAATGGTGAAATTCCCCAGGATGAACTATGGACTCGCCATTAAGTTCTAGAAACCTATTTAGAGTGGGTGTATGACATTACAACGCATGGTTTTACCACGCATGCCTTTACATCGCAGTTTTTACAACGCATGCTGTTACAACGCATAGCGTTAAGGGGTGCTGGATAGTGAATAGTTTAATTTAGTATTCCAACTCCAGTCCCCGTGGATAGTAGGGAAGGTGTTGGATAGTAAATTAAATCTATTCCCTATCCTAGAGCGCCCCACAGCGCTATGCGTTGTAATAACATGCGTTGTAATAGTTGCGTTGTAAAGGCACTGCGTGGTAAAAGTTGGATTGTAAAGGATGTTCCCCATTTAGAGTGAGTGAACTCAGAGAGGGATCAGTGTCCCCATGGTGGATGTTAACTATGAGTCGTCAGACAACGGAGGGAAGGAGGGGTCAGGGCAACAGCGACAAAGGAATGAGGAAGGTTAAGTGATGGCGAGATATAGGTAGGGAATGGAGGGAAGGACGGAGAGGGCAAGCCAACACGGACAATGGACAGAGGGAAGGAAGGTAGGCACAAGCCAACGGTATACAACCGTTTCAACGCAACTTTTACAACGAACATCTTTTACAACGCAACTTTTACAACGCAGGATCCATTACAACAAATGTCTTTACAACGCATGTTTTTACATCGCAGGTACCTTTACAAAGCATGCCATTACAACGTAAGTATTGGTAAGTATATAATTATAGTAAAAAATGTATTTAATTATTTTTATAAAAATAAATAAATATTAATTAATTATTATATCTAAAAATAAAATATTATTTATTAAAAAAAATAATTTATGTAATTCTATTATTAATTAATATTTTTACCCCTACACTATCCAGCACTTACCCTACTATTTCACCCCCCTGGAGTTAGAATAGTAATTTTTACCCCTACACTATCCAGCACTTACCCTACTATTTCACCCCCCTGGAGTTAGAATAGTAATTTTTACCCCTACACTATCCAGCACTTACCCTACTATTTCACCCCCCTGGAGTTAGAATAGTAATTTTTACCCCTACACTATCCAGCACTTACCCTAATATTACACCCCCCCTGGAGTTAGAATAGTAATTTGTTACCCCTACACTATCCAGTACTTACCCTACTATTACACCCCCCTGGCGTTAGAATAGTAATTTTTACCCCTACACTATCCAGCACTTACCCTACTATTTCACCCCCCTGGAGTTAGAATAGTAATTTTTACCCCTACACTATCCAGCACTTACCCTACTATTTCACCCCCCTGGAGTTAGAATAGTAATTTTTACCCCTACACTATCCAGCACTTACCCTACTATTTCACCCCCCTGGCGTTAGAATAGTAATTTTTACACCTACACTATCCAGCACTTACCCTACTATTTCACCCCCCTGGAGTTAGAATAGTAATTTTTACCCCTACACTATCCAGCACTTACCCTACTATTTCACCCCCCTGGAGTTAGAATAGTAATTTTTACCCCTACACTATCCAGCACTTACCCTACTATTACACCCCCCTGGAGTTAGAATAGTAATTTTTACCCCTACACTATCCAGCACTTACCCTACTATTACACCCCCCTGGAGTTAGAATAGTAATTTTTACCCATACACTATCCAGCACTTACCCTACTATTTCACCCCCCTGGAGTTAGAATAGTAATTTTTACCCCTACACTATCCAGCACTTACCCTACTATTACACCCCCTGGAGTTAGAATAGTAATTTTTACCCCTACACTATCCAGCACTTACCCTACTATTTCACCCCCCTGGAGTTAGAATAGTAATTTTTACCCCTACACTATCCAACACTTACCCTACTATTACACCCCCCTGGAGTTAGAATAGTAATTTTTACCCCTACATTATCCAGCACTTACCCTACTATTACACCCCCCTGGAGTTAGAATAGTAATTTTTACCCCTACACTATCCAGCACTTACCCTACTATTTCACCCCCCTGGAGTTAGAATAGTAATTTTTACCCCTACACTATCCAGCACTTACCCTACTATTACACCCCCCTGGAGTTAGAATAGTAATTTTTACCCTTACACTATCCAGCACTTACCCTACTATTACACCCCCCTGGAGTTAGAATAGTAATTTTTACCCCTACACTATCCAGCACTTACCCTACTATTACACCCATTATTTTAAAACACATAAATTATTTAATATATATATATATATATTTATAAAAAAAATTAAGTAAAAGTAAAATTAAATTAAATTAAAATATATTAATTTAAATTAATTACATTTCAAAAAAATTATATACTTACCAATACTTACGTTGTAATGGTATGCGTTGTAAAGGTACCTGCGATGTAAAAAAATGCGTTGTAAAGACATTCGTTGTAATGGATCCTGCGTTGTAAAAATTGCGTTGTAAAGGTAGGCGTTGTAAAAGTATGCGTCGTAACGTCATACATCCCAAGCCAACACAAATAACCGAGGGAGGGAAGGAGGGTGGTAATACACCAACATGGACAACGAATGAAGGAAGGGAGGGTGAGGGCAAGCCACAGACAGTAGAGGGAGGAAAGAAAGGATGGCGGGGTAAACCACCATGGACAACAAAAAGAAGGAGGGAGTGTGAGTGGGAGCAGGGCAAGCCAATATCCACATGGACGGAGGATAGGAGAGTGTTGGCAAGCCGACACCAATAACCAATGGAGGGTTAACAAGAGTAAACCTCCTGTTTGTTGGTGCTATTTTGGGGTTTATTTTATTTATTTATTTTATTTTATTTTTAGTGTTTTCTATAGCGCGAACATGACCCTGCACAGGGTATCAGAGCGCTTTACAATAGCATATAAACAACATTCTTAACTTTACATGTTACTAGCCATAGGTGATTACGTATTAGCAAATCCGTAAGAGCTAACATAACCAAAAAGTTCACATATATATTTCTATAAAGTCTTTGGAACTTAAATGAGATAAAAACTAGAATAACATTTCAACCTAGTACAGTGAGTTGCTTGTGTGGAAATTCTACCAGCCAGGCCGAATGAAATAAAAGAAGTACAGTTATAAGGATTTAAGGGAGAAATTTCCTCATATAAAACGATTTTGCTTCCTTTTTAAATTTTGCGATGGTTGGAATTCTTCTCAACTCCGGGGGGAGGGCGTTCCAAATTCTCGGTGCCGCCCCTGAGAATGCTCGGTCATAAGTTCTTTTCTTATGGAAGCGCGCCGGTTTCAGTAGTAGATCAGCATTGCTCCTGGAGGAACGGGACCCTCCCGACAACGTGAGTTTCTTGGCGAGGTAGACTGGATATTTGTTGTGAATTGCTTTGTGTGTGACACATGCCAGCTTGAACTGGATTCGTGCTTCGAAAGGAAGCCAGTTGAGAGCTTTCAAGTGGGGGGAGATATGGTCAAATTTTTTGGATCCCGCTATGAGTCTTGTGGCTGCATTAAGGCATGCTTTCAATGGGGCTGTTGAGATCTTAGGGAGCCCGGCTAAGGTTGTGCAACCGTATTCAATCCTTGAGATGACCAATGCCTGAACTGCTGTTTTGAGGTCTGCTTTGTTTAAGAAAGGCTTTAGTTTTCTTAAGTAGCTTAAGTGGAACCTGGCGTTTTTTGCCATTGTGTTGATATGTACAGACATATTAAGGTTTTTGTCCAGAATGATACCCAGAGATTTAGTTGACTCCACAATCTTCGGAGTGCACTTTAGAGCTGTGATGAGGTTGGACCATTCAGCAATCAATGTTTTGCTTTTTTTAGGAGTAATCAGGAGGAATTCCGTTTTTTGAGGATTAAGTTTTAGGTGGTTCTTGGTTAGCCATAGAAGTGTTCTTGCTAGAGCAATGTTCATTGTCTTTAAATCATCAGTCGACGCAACCTTTATGTACAGCTGAGTGTCATCAGCATACATATGGTAAGCAATGTTAGCATTTTGAAGTATTTCCGTAAGAGGTTCTACGTATAGATTGAAAAGTGATGGAGATAGCGTTGAGCCTTGAGGAACTCCTATAGTATTGTCAGTTGCATTTGAAAGGGTTTGATTGACCATTATTTTTTGTGATCTATTCTCCAGAAAGGAGCTGAACCAGGATAGCACTGTCCCCTCGAATCCCATCCTGTTTTTAAGTCGATCGAGGATATAGGCATGGTTCACCGTGTCGAAAGCTGACGACAGGTCCAATAAGATTAGGAGGCATGTTTTATTCTGGTCCAGAGCCAGTAAAGCGTCATCTACTATGTGCAGAATCGCAGTTTCTGTACTGTGATTTGGACGGAAACCGGATTGGCAGTCATTTAGAAGCTTGAATTTAGAGATGTGTAGGCTCAATTGATGTTGGACACATTTTTCCAGAATTTTGGCCAACATGGGAATATTGGTTACCGGTCTAAAGTTGTTCGCATCTTAAGGGTTCTCAGTCGGTTTTTTTAGGAGTGGGATGACTTGTCCTGTTTTTAAGCAGGCTGGTATTTGACCTTGAGACAACGAGGCATTAATGATCTTGGACCAGGCCGGGATTAGCAGGTGATTTATGGAGGACCAGCATTTCGCCGGAAGGGGATCATTGTAATGATTGTTAGGTTTCGAGGTCGCCATGATTTTTGAAATGTCTAATTCGCTGACCTGTGTAAAATCTGACCATCTCGCACTGTTTTTGGGTTCGGCTGATTCTGATTTCGGGTTTAGTCTCATGAGGAAAGATTTCATATGCTCGTCAGAGAGTGCAGCATTGGCATCGCCTAGAAAGCACACATCACCTCGCAGTCAGACTCGAAAAGAGGAAGGTTAATTGATTCAAGTGACAAAACACCACTTTCGAGCATGTTCAGAACCCTATCTAAAGACCCAGTTACATAATTCTGGCAGAGTTTTAAGGCATGGCTGATGACCTTACTAGGGTCTCAACCCAAACAGTGAAGGACTGGAGACCGGTTGGGTTTATTTCCTGGGGTGTGGAATGCTTTATCAAAAACCGCGGGTATACGGCATTGAACCTTGAGCATAAACCTGGAAAGTTTCTGTTACAATTAAGGATGTAGTCTTGTAGGGTTATAAAAGTTTTAGGTTTATCAGTTTCAGATCAGGTTACAGGTAAAGTCCCACCATGAGCAGCATCAAGGTGCAACACAAATGCTCCTGTAACACGCCCTAACTACTCAGGAGGGACAACTGTAAAAACATGAATTGATATCTTTAAATATTTACATACCCTCTACTGCACTCACACAATCCCCCGTACCCAACAAAGGATCAAGTGTAGGTACTCATAACACAGCCTCATATAAGTACCAGGAACCTCTTATACTGGCAGGACCATCGATATCTAGTCACTTCTCCAGCATAATTTTACAGGAGTAAATATACACAAACTAAACATAACAGACTGCATACAGGCAACAAAAACAAGTCCCTCCTAATCGCTCTACATATACAGAAATATTCTAGCACACGCCTTTAGCGTACATGACAATTGCACATAACATCCAGTAATGCATTTTGGCAACTCCAAATCGTCGTCAACCAGGTGAGCCACAACTTACCCGAAAATCAACCTCAAATCTTTGATATAGGAAGTAGCAATACCTTACAGTCAGTACATCAGAGATATAACAGATTGTCCAGTGCTCACTACATCCAAACTTCACTTCCTTATGAGGAGCAGAAATGCTGAGAATTGCTCACAGATACCTTCAGGTCACAGTTCTACTCATGGCCATCTCACCTCATTGCTCAGCTAAGCACACCACAGTGCCAAGTCACTTAATTCGGCTCCAGTCGTAACTTGAATGTCCCGTCGGGCTGCTTGCCTACGCTTCAAATTCCGAAAATGTACAGGTACATGCTGTGTTACTCAAAGCCGATGAAGAACCTGCAGCATCGCAACAAAACAGATGACTTACCCAGCTGTCAAGGGTGTGCGCAATGCTGTGGTAACCCTTGACCCATCACGTCATAATGAAGAGACGGCTGGAAACGCTCCTAGAAAGTTAGAGGCAGATTTACAACTTCTGGCGCATCTCTGCTAATCAGCAGGGATGCGCCAGAAGAGTTGCGACGCATCTGCCTACCCATGCGTCACTACTGATGCACCATGGCGCACGGATGGGCAGATGCGTGTCGCATCCCCCGGCGGAAAAGCGGTGCATTGCTGGAGTCGCAAGCCCGATGCAGCTCTAGCAAGGCTCGGGGTGCCCCTATGCCTAACATGCTGCGTCAATCCTTACGCCTTCGAGCAGGCGCAGGGTTTTGTTGCAGGATGGCCGTAAAAGTGATTGAGTGAAATCTTGTAGATTTCACTCAGCCACTTTTGCGAGGTGTTCCTGCGCTGGAACGCCTCCCCCTCCCCCCACCCCCACCCACCTGTGCTGGAACGCCCACATGTGGCTCAGGGCTTTACAACATTACGCATCTCCCTAGATACGTCACGTTGTAAATACCACGCAGCATGGCGCCGGCTTTGCGCTGCCGCTGCGTCACAAAAGTGATGCAACGGCGGCGCAAATGTGTCGTAAGGGGCTTGTAAATCTGCCCCTTAGTGTTTCAGCCTTACCATAACATGCTTCCAAGCTCCTGTACCTAACAACACTAAGAAACTGCTAGAGGATGGTAGGGCTGGTAGCACGCTTGAAATCCATGAATACAGCGCAGGGCAGCCACGCGGCCTATTCAAATGCCACAGCATACCATGCATTGCAACAGCAAGGGGCACCACGTGCTTCAACAAGGCATAGGAACACGGCATCATGTTAAAGATTTACCATGACAGCGCATCAACCGGCCCCAAAAGTAAAATAATGCTGTCTCACCAGACATTATGAAATTCACGGTGCAACGCTTCTCTATACACCCGTTCGCCACACTCCATAAGGTATTTAATCCACAGTGACATCCTAATAAAGGCTCCATTCTGTCATTAAAAGTTAATTTCAGTAGCTTTCCCATGTGTCACAATTCCAGCACTGAGTGCAGGTACAGGCTCCACGCAGGTCAATTGCTCATTGCCTCACCAGTTCACTCTTTACCAGTGTTTCTCGTCAAATTGGACAACCCTCCAAGTCTGCTGCACACTTTATGCTGGGCTTTTGAAATGCCATTGTCTGCAAGCAGGCTGTCAGATGTAAAACGACATTGGTGGGGCTGCCAGGATGCAAACTCTTTTTCTTTTGGATCCTCTAGTTTCTTCTAGGTTTCTTTAATTTCTTCTTACATTCTTGTTCCTCACTCGTAGTTTCTTTTCCACTCATCGCCAGTGTTACAATAAGGATGTACTCTTATAGGTTATAAAAGTTATAGGTTTATTAGGCTCAGATCAGATTACAGGTACACAGGTAAAGCCCCACCAGGAGCAGCATCCTGTTGCTCAGCCCTTCTTAGTCCAACTGTCCACTTATCCAAGCACAAACACTCTTAACATTCCCACCATTTAATGGCCTCTCTCACTGGCTGAGCAGCAGGACTTGGAACTCTGGGGAGGATCCATAGTAACCAAGACCAAGGGGCATATGTACAAGAACTTAACGCCGCTGTAGCGTCAATTATTTTACGTTATGGCAGCATTTTTTTTATCCCGGTATGTACAAGTTGCCTCTAACTGCAGTTAACAGCACTTTTCCAGTATACACGTTAATTTTTCGGATCGCCGCTTACATTAGCAGGGCATAAAGAAAATGAGATGCAAGGTGGATGTTCCCGTGCAATAACTGCGGCTAACCCCACTGTGCAATATTTATAAAGAAATTCCCATACGGCAATAACCCCTAAAATTCCTGTTAAGGCAGCTTTTTAAGATCAGAAAATAGCTGGTCTTAAAATTAGCGCTAACACTTGTAGCCTCATTTCAGAGGTTTTGGTGCTGAACAGCGCTACAAGGAATGTTGCTTCACTGCCCTGCGACAAGACAAAAGGGCAGGAATGCAAAGTATCAATAAGATAGGGCACATTCCTGATCCTCATTCAGAAAAACAAAGCAGCGTTGCAACACTTTTCACTGCGCTCTCCTTGCGACACCATGGATGCGCCGTATTCAATGTACGGCGCTCCATGTCACAATCAAAGACAGATACGTCTGGAATACTGACGTATCTGGCAGCGCTAAAGTCACGCATTGCTACAGTAGTGTTGCAAGCATGATGCAACTCCAGTAATGCTAGGGGCCAGCCTATCCCTATGGCACTGCATCACCTACACACCTGCCATGAGGCAGGCGTAAGGTTTTGATGCAAGTGGTGTCCTTAAATTGTCGCAGCGAAATCTGAGAGATTTCACTGCGCCAATCCTACAGCGTTTTGATACGTGGGAACGCTCACCCTTCATACATCATACCAGACGCAGGTATAATGTGGCAGATGACTTCACAAGGTCACGCATATGTCTAGATGGGTCACTTTGTAAATACGACTCAACGTGGTTCAAGATTCACGCTGCAAGTACATCAAGAAAATGACGCAATGGCGGCGTTAAACTGCCTGAAGGGGGTCAGCATTAAGCCCCTTTTCTTTATCTCCTTTGATGGCGCACAAAGGCTGCCATGCACCAATGCAGGCACCCTTGTACCATAGTGCACGGTGACTGTCTTGCAGAGTACATTGATGTTGTGGCTCCATCTCTACAAAGATGTCTGCCGGTGCATCTGGACTAGTGGAGGGTGGGAGTGAACCAGTTGGCCTTCTTGGAGTGTTATTTGCCTGGTCGTTCCTTGAGGGGTGCCAGGGTTTCGACGCATTGAAGATCAATAAGTGGAGGTAGAGCGCTGTGGTGTTGATGTCTGTAACTATTGGCGGAGTGGTGGTGCTGAGGGAGTTGACAAGAAGTTCTTCGGTGGCCTTGATCCAACTGCGACGGTGAGGCGATGATGGCGGGGGTGAAGGTGGACGTGGTGAAGGCGTCATGTATACAATCATGGTCTTCCCAGGAGAGTTCTGTGGTGTGGCTGTGATTGAAGTTCCCGCTGGCAGACAAGACATGCTCAAACGTGTGTCCGGCTATGTGGGTTGGTGCAGTGACTAGCTGATTGAGTCCGATGTTGGCGAGGTTCCCCAGGAGGTGGGGGTGTGCTGGTCACTGTAATTGGTCATGTGGAACTTGAGGTCTCCAAGTACGATGTAGTTGGTGGATGGTAGAGCCTGGGGTGCGATGAGGTCTACAAAGGCATTGGTGAATGGGGATTCATGGCCTGGGGAGCCTGTAGACAAGGGGGCCACTGAGGGTGATGTTGAGGATGGTCCTGATCAGGCAGAGGAGATGTTCCATGGTCGCAGTTGGGTCATTTGAGTGCATGGCCAGTCGAAGTGTGATTTTGTAGACGATAGCAATGTCTCCTCCTGGATAGTCGGGGTGGTCCTTGCGGGTGAATTTGTAGCTGTCGGGGATGGCGATGTCTTGTTCGGAGCAGAGTTTGGTCCAGGTTTACGTGAAGAAGGCGATGTCTGAAGAGGTGGGATCAAGGAGGTCCCAGATTTCTGTGGCATAATTTTTGAAGGGACTGCATGTTGAGGATGATGCAGTTGAGCCGTTCTGG
Source organism: Lissotriton helveticus (assembly GCF_964261635.1). Classification (NCBI taxonomy): domain Eukaryota; kingdom Metazoa; phylum Chordata; class Amphibia; order Caudata; family Salamandridae; genus Lissotriton; species Lissotriton helveticus. The sequence goes on along the minus strand of NC_136062.1, from coordinate 200,495,865 downwards.
TGTGTTGTTGGTCAGCTGGGTGGCAAGAGGCGCTGATGTGGCAGGAGGTGCATTCACAATTTCAGCAGGCGCAGGGTGCAAGGGTATTCTTCAGTGATGCTACATAGCAGGAGGCGTGGCGTCCAGGGTTGATGGAAAATGGAAAAAATAAATAACCATCTAAAATGTAATTCAAGCAAAACGGAAATCCTGCCTATTGGAAAAACCATTGAGTTCTGCCCCAGGAAATGGTGGCCTGATGGCACCACTCCGCCTCCTGTCTCGGTGGAGTCGGCACGGAATCTGGGTATCTTCTATGATTCCTCACTTTCTTTTGACCTCCATGTAAGAAATAAGGCAGGCTGCTGCTTCAATATCATAAAATCCTTGAAGAAATGTTTTGATTTTCTCCCTATCGAAGTTAGAAAGTCTGTCGCAGTCTCTCTTATACTCTCTCGCCTGCTATTATTGTAACGGGCTGATGGCAGGGGTAAAGAAACAAACGCTAAAGAAGTTACAGAGCATCCAGCATGCAGCAGCGCGGCTGGTGCTCAAACTTCCTAGAAAATCTTCAGCGTCTGCAGCTCTCAGAACTCTGCATTGGCTGCCGATCCACAAAAGAATTCTTTTTAAGATTATACTGACCATTTTAAGATCTCTAAATGATATTGGACCAAGGTATCTAATAAATAGGTTTACCCGTTATAATCCCACCAGAGCTTTGAGGTCAGCAGGGCATAATCTTGCTAACATCTCGAAATTTCTTCGCAAAACGAAAGGAGGCAAAACACTATGGGCCAGATGTAGCTCGCCAAATACCGGTCGGTAACGGCCGATTTCGGCCGTTACCGACCGGTATTTGGTTTGTGACATGTAGGGGGCCTGAAATGTACCGATTTGGTAAATTTAACGATTCGGTAAAATGCTGAATCGGTAAATTTACCGAATCGGTAAATCTACATGTAGGTGACACTGAAAACAGTGCCACAGGCCCTTTAGAATTCGTTATTTACCATCAAATACTATTTGATGGTAAATAACGAATTCCTGTGTTCATGCACATCTGTGCATGTACACCTGTGCCATGTGACACACATACATGCCCTTACGTGCCAGACAAGCATGAATCAGGGGTGCAACAGGGTGTCAAAGTGACACCCTGTCCCCCTTGTCAATTCGGTAATTTTACCGAATCGGTATTTACCGATTCGGTAATTGCCATTGGTTCCTATGGGCCTCAAGGCCCATAGGAATCAATGGCAATTACCGAATCGGTAAATACCGATTTGGTAATTACCAAATATTGCTGAATCGTTCATTTATTCGGTAAATATACCTACATAGCATTTACCGAATGGTAAATACCGAGTCGGTAAGATTCGGTATTTACCAATCGGTAAATACTAATTACCTACATCGGGCCCATAGTGTTTTGGCCTCCATGGCCTGGAATTTGATGCCAAATGATCTTAGAATGCAACCTACGGAGGCCGCTTTCAGGAAAAGGCTTAAAACTTGGCTATACAATCTGACCGACACCTATGTACTGACCATCATCTAGTGCCTCCTCACAGTTCTTCACTACCTCTCCATAGCGCCAGGATGCTCCTTTCGGAGCGACAGTTTCCCGCTTTATAAATACCACATAACATTAACATTAACATTGAGGGTTAGGTGGGTGCTGGTGTTGTAGCAGTGGAGTGTCCAAGAGACAGGGTCCCTGGTGCTGGGCACAGTGCAGGGGCAGAGGGACACAGACAGGCTTACGTTTGGCTTTCCTTTGGTGCACCAATGGCACACCCGTTGAGCATGGCTGCACAGTATCACCATTAAGTAGTGCTGAAGGGGGGCTGGACAGCTGGGAGGTGGGAAACGTGGGAAAGGACATTGGAGGGGGCGGGGATGTGGGGGATGGCAGCGGCAATGAGGGAGAGGATGGGAAAAGGAACTGCAAATTAGATGGACAGGAGGGCAGTGAAGCTGCAGAGAAGTGACGCTCTACCACTGGACCACCAGAGATGAGGCGCAGGCAGGAGCCTGTGGGTGGAGGAGGAATTTGTATCCTGTCCTTCGGGACGGAGGAACCAGCAGCAGCAGATGTGGACAGCAGCAGCAGCAACCAGATGGTGAATCTGTGGGAAGAGGAAGTCCACTAAGGGTTAGTCCCCTGTGCACACAAAAGCAAACTAACAGGGGGCAAGGAAAGGCAGCACCACCCGGTTGCCTCTTCAGATCTAATGGTGGTGACCAGATTCCATGTCCCCCAGTTCCCTAGCGAGTAACGGCAGATCAAGCTGCATATCCAAGAACTAGGGCCCGACTCGCCCCCAGGCCTCCTCCACTACGCGTCCCACCTTCTCCTCACCTGGGCATTGACACCGGGGCTCAATGCGCTGCCCTCTCTCCAAATCTGTGACCCAGCCAGCAGGAGACTTAGTCAGGTGGGATTTCACAAGCCTGGGTACCGCAGTCACCGCCAAGTCCTCTGGAGAACCTCCCGATGTAGGTGATGCAACATAGCCCCTTAGGCATTAAGTTGCAGCACTCCCACCACACAAGTTAGGTGCAGCTCAGGGGCCTTACCCTCCACAGCTCCAGTCAGCGCAAAATCCTGCGGCCTGTGATGTGGACAGGCGCGGCCCACCATTGGTAATCTCCTCCCTGCCCCCGGTGTAGTGGTGCTGCTTTGTATGCAATGCAGACCTCCCTATGTCGGTGGGCAGGAGCGCATCTACCGTTCACATCTCCAAGATGCACCAGGTGGTCTTCTCACACAGCTCAGCAACATGTCTCCATGCGACCTGCCAGACTTCACCACCAGGTAAGGGCGATCGCAGACGCCTCAATGTCTACCGCCATGGCTCAGCAACTACACAGCACCTCTGTCTCCCACTCTGGGTCACAGATGCAGGCCCAGCGAGGCTTCTGGGCCCCGGGGACTGTCAAGGTTTTGGCTGCCATGGTGTAACAAGGAGGGTGCTATGAAAAGTGATGCATCACTGGTTTTTGCCATTTATGCGCCTCGTTTCATAACTGTAGCCCTCAATCTGCATTTCCTCTTCCCCTGGGACTCTGGTTGGTCATCCTGGCTGTTGGAATGGTTTGAGGGGTTGTTGATCTGTGCTGCACTTGGCCCTGGCTGCTCCATTCTGCATTCCATTGGTTTTATTTCCTATGTTTGATTGGAGGTGGAGTTATAGGCTATTTTTACCTCTACAGGCAAAATAAGTCAGGTTAGGCTGACTACTGTGAGTTTTCATGCCACTTACGGGCATTTCGTCACTTTTCTCTCGCTAACGTAAACATTTTTATCTCCTTCACGCTAGTGTTAGCAGCAGTTTTTACCACGTCTAACTGAAGGAAAGGAGGGTGAGGTCAAGCCAACACGGACAATGGAGGAGGAAAGGATGGTGGGGGTAAGCCAACATGGATAACAAACAGTAGGAGGGAGGGTGAGGGTGACAGGGCAAGCCACAAGAAACAAAGTTAGGAGAGTTGGGGCAAGCTAACACCAACAATTAACGGATGAAAGGAGGATGGGGCAAGCTAATATAGACAATGAACGGAGGGAGACCGGGTGGGAGCAAGACAGTATTATTATGCTACATAGGAAAAGATGCTATTACAAGCTGTGACATCACTGCGTTTTTTCTGGTTATGTAATTGAGGGCAGCTCTTGGGAGTACCAATTACAGATATATGTCATATAATGGTTCCTCGTGTCCTTGACTCACACACTTCACTTTATACACAATGCATACTAGAGGTCTGAATTTTCTGCTTTTGTGATTTCACTGTATTGGCCCTGTAAGTTCTGAGAATTCCAAAGGCTATTTCTGCTGCCTCACACTGTGCTTGATTCTATCTTCCTCTCAGACTCCCCCTCTCATTCACATGGTACCAGCAAGTTCTCTCGGATGGGATTGATAAAGCCTTTTGCAAAAGCTATGAATTATTCAGACTGGTGCTGCACGTAATGGCTCTGCCTGGTTGATTCACACCTCCTCTCCGGCTGGGCCTGTGTGAGAACTGGGGTGCATATGCATCAGGCACACAATCATGATGTGCCAGCGAATCTGCTGTAACCCTGTCAGGAGATTTGTCTTAGCAATAAGCAGGCGCCTGCTATTTTCAATTTCCGCGAAGACTGTATTACAGAAATTTTGTATACCCTGTTGACCTTGAGTAATTCATCGCCAGAGGAGGATTTTACCATCTGTGAAACATGGCTCGAAGGATGTGCTTTCTTTAGCCAGTCTGAGAGCATCGGAGGAGCATTCAACCCCCCTCGCAGGCTCTGGTAATCAGCCTGCTAAGGATTACATTGGCTCTTGTGGGCTTTGCTCTGTTCAAAGTTTTAGTCAAGGGACATTGAGAGAAGTCTGTGGCTCATCCTGGCTGCCCTGTGGAGACAAAAACCTATTGAGGCCCCAAGGAGGGTAAAGTGTTGGGTGATCAATGGAGGAGGAAACATTATGAGGGGGAGGAATATCTGCAACGAGGGTGATTCCATTAATCACCAATGGAGTCATTTAACTTTTTTGTTGTGAGTCAAAGGAGAATGAAGCTTCCAAATGAGGTTGAGTTTAGAGCAGCGGCGGCTCCTCCGGTAAGGCGGAGGAATGTCGCCCCACTGCTCTCCAAGCAGTTCAAAAATGAAAAATAAAATGTTTATAACGCAGCGTTGTTATCATTTTATTTTTCCTACTACTGAGGCTCGGTTCCTTATATGCTGGCGGGGCTGAGCTCTGGGACACCAGAACACTGCAGGGGGAGGAGTGGTGGGCACTCTGTAACAAGCAAAGTGTGCATGACGTGTTGGCCAGCCCAAGACTGCCGGCAAAACCATCACGCGCACTTTGCTTGGTCTCCATCCAGGCTGTATTACAGCCTGGGTGAAGAACATGCCCAGGCTCTTAGACCAATCACAACGATGTATTGCAGCATTATGATTGGCTAGGGGAGTCTGAAAGCCTGGGTGCTTCCTGCTGCCAGGCTCAAGGGTACCTTTCTGTACATAAACAATCATTAATGGCATTTTACTATTTCTATGTGTACTGCTGAATGCAGCACACATAGAAAAAGCAAAAACGAGGAGAAATCAACGTATTTCCCCTTCTTTTGCCATTCTAACGCCTGCTCTTCCATCGTATGAGTTTTTGGCGCAGTTCAGATTTACAACTCCTTTTAAATCTGGGACCATGTCAAAAGCAATGGGTGTTGCAGTGGGACACCCACAGCAACACCCATTTCAAGCTAAGTGATGCGTGTAAAGGGGCCTTATTTACAAGACATTGTTAAGCCACAAAAAATGGCCTAACGCCGCTTTATAAATGTGGAGAAGGGTATATCGTCACCAAAATGTTGCTAAAAATGACATCTGGCGGTGAAATCACCTTGTAAATATGCCCCTATCTATGCTAAAGAAATTTGTGCTGCATGATGTAGAAGACGGGCTTGCGAGTCTTACACCATGCAGTGAGTTTATTCATTAGAGTTAGCCAAACCGGTAATCAGTGCTTTGTTAGTTTGCACTATTGTTGTCACTGTGTCTCTGCACCTTATGCTTGCGTATTCTTGCATACCTGAGCTCAGGAGTAGCCCTCCTGTCTCATTATCATCATGCAATATACCTAATGGCTTCACCATATGTTACTTTAGTAAAGGATTGCCATTTGTTTATCGTTATAGTCACTCCTCTGGGATAAAGTTATCCCTCACATGTACATCAATATCTTACAGTAGAGGGAATTAACAATTCTGAGAAGGAAGTTAGATATCTTGAATCTGCCCTCAGGCATAGCATATGCAGGGCAAAAGCAGGGAAGTAGCAACTTTTGATTCAAACTTGTGAAATCCTTTCCTCTCCTGACTCATCTGTAGTGAGGAGGTAAGCAAATCTAAATGGGAAACACAACACCTCTTCTGAGTGTATTATATCACTCCCCTGTTCACTTCATTCCTATTTAAAGCGACTATTGGTAAATAATATTTTTGTGTTTCAAACATATGGCGTCAGATATACTAAGGGATTTTGTGGTCACAAACCTTGCCATTTGAGAAAATGACAGGGTTTGCGACAGCACAATCCCTTTTTCCAATGTGTTAATCCGATTTAGTGATTCGTAAAAATGTAGTTTCCCTACCCCACTGAATCGCAATTTGGAAGAAGCATGTTCTGGCCATTCTTCCAAATTGAGAGTCGGCAAGGTATGTATCAAAGGCTTGCGACCACAGTTACCAAGTTGGGAGGGCAACTGATTTGCAAAGGGGAAGGTAGTCCTCTTTGGAACTTTTCCCATTTGAGAATCAGAGTGGCAACTTCGAAGGGTGTAGGCAGTGATCCAGGGTACCACTGCAATTTCTCCCTGAAGTCCTTTTGCTTTTTTAAATCAACATCATTTCCTTTAATAAAATTGGATTGCTTTCATAAAACAGATTTCCCTTTTGAAATTTAATCACCGAGATGGTTGTTTGGCCTTATTTGCAGGCAACCATACTTGTGATTGTAGCCAATCACAGTGTATCACAAATTGTGACCTGTGTAAGATTTATTCCTTGGGCAAATCTTACAAATCAGAGTTCACTACTGTGGCAGGTCAACAAATCAATACATTAAATAACATGAATACAATTAGGCTCCCCAAGGAAGTCAGAGAGTGGTTAAGGTTTCAAACCATCAAAGTTCTTCTTGATTGAATGTAAATGACTCAAGAGCGCAATACCTTGCAGTTTGATCTGCTTAGTGATTTCTGGCAGTAACAAAAATCATGTTGTGTTTTGTGCTGCAAATTTATAACAGGTACTTTTCTAGGCAGATGCAACGCTTTTAGCAAAACCATGACATATTTCCCTTTACCTATGAAATAACCTGAGGAATTCAAGAAGCCACTCTTTGACTACTGCTCTCCAAAATCATGGAGCACATCAAAACCATATTGATCATCAGTAAAAATGGTTAACACCCGGGATTTTGGAAATGCAACATGGTTTAGTCAGAGCAATCAATTCAGCCACTTATGCAGAAGTTACATTTCTCAAATTGGAGGCTACCACCACACCTTCTAGGGGGTATATAGCATAAGTCACTCTCAGAATTCCTTGTCCAACAAGGTAAAATTAGGCTCTTGAAAGGAGACATGAGGAATGCCAGGTCTAGGATTGGTGCACAATACAGTAACATCTAGACAGTCATGGTTGACCCCATCATTATCTATCTCGTTCTCTGGAAGTAGCAAGAGCGTAGCAGGTTTCAAAACATTGCTCCTCTTCAAAGATTAATTTCCTACTGCCATAAAAAATCACATGTACATATTTAGTGAGTGTGCTGTTTATCGTATGATGTGTTCAAGTGATAGTCAGCAAGATCTCAACTGAATGTGGAACCATTACAATAAGTGAGTAACCCATATCAATGCCTTCATACTGTTGGATACTAACACCCACTGCAGGTACTGCTTTAAGCAACCCTGGAAGCTCTGTAGCCACTGGATCAAGTATGGCAGAGAAGTAAACCATTGGCTGTTTTGTGTACTTGTGGGTCTGTGTCAGAACAACAACACTCATCCTTCACACTTGTTACAGTACAATAAAAAGTTATTTTTGTAATCCAGCATTCCTAGTGTTTGTGGGCAGCAGAGTTTCTCTCTGAGCTCTAGGAAGGCACTTGTGCATTTGTTGTCCCAGGATAGTGCATCAGACAGATCATTGTGTGTAATCTCTGTAAAAACTTAGCCTCTAAGAAAAGGTTGGGAATCCACTGACAACAGTAGCACACCATTTCCAGGAACATCATGACTTCTTTCTGAGTTGCAGGAGTCTGATTGTAGAGATACATTGTAGCTTATTTCTCAATATGATGTTCAAGATCCAGACCCCCCTCTGACAGTACTGTCATTTTGTAGGAGACACCTTGGGTCCATTCTCTGTGAAGTGATTCAGTAATGCCGTTGTATCTTGCTTGCAAACTTGCATTATTGAAGCCACTAGCTGGTCTTCAATGTATTGGAAATGAACCAAGTTGCTTGGCAACTGTAGGGTCTCCAGATTTTTCTTTAGTATCTGATTAATCCCTTAAGTGTGGGCGGCTGCCAGTGGGCAATGCCAGCTTAACCTCCCCATTGTGTCTGTCAGCTATTGGCCACCACTGAAGAGGTGTATAAAGAGCCTCTGGTGCTTTGCACCAGAGGGATTCCTATTTTTAATTTTAGCTTGGGCCACTTGACTATAGGGAAAAAAAAATATAGGGATGGGGGGCTGCCTACCTGGGCATGACCATGACCCACGCCAAAAAGGTGCAGACACTGTTTTTGCTCCTATGGTGGTGGATGGCGCCAATTACCCAGTGGTTAGATTGGGGGCAGCCCACTAGACTCCAGAGAGTGGTAAAAAAGTGAAAAAACCTAGAGATAGGGTTTGGCCATCATGAGCATGACCATGCCCCCACCCAAAAAAAAGGTCTCAACAATCTTTCTGTCCCGTGAGGTGGATGGGGGCAATTACCCCCAATCGGCTCCCTCCCCCGGAGAAGAAAACCCACTAGACCACAGGGACTACGTTTATGCAGCATTGTTTGAGGGGGAGCGCAACCCCCTGTGGGCCAATAGACTTTCTGCCTTCTGGGGTGTGGGTGAGGGTATGCCTCCCTGATTGGCCACCCCTCTTGCCCCCTCTTCCCAGAAAGCCCACTAGACACCAGGGACTATAGTTATGCAGTTTTATTCGGGGTGAGCGGCTCCCTGGGTATAGGTCCAATCTTCCCCTGCCCTGGGGCCCAAAAGACTTTCTGCCCCCTTAGGGGGTGGATAGAGGTATTCACCCCAATCTGCCACCAGGAGGTAGATTGCCCACTATATACTAGGGGCTGCATTTAAACAGTATTTTATAGGGGGCGTAGCCCCCTGGACACGGGCCCATGCTTTCTTCCTCACTTCGTGGCTGATTAGTCTTTCTGTCCCCGGGAGGTGAATAGGGGTATTCACCGCTAATATGCCCCCCTGGGGGACAGAAATCCCACTAGACACCAGGGATTTCAAAATGGCACCAAAACAAACTAAAGGATGGTCTTCCTACTTCAGCATCAGGCCATACCCCAACCCCAGAAGAGGCAATAGTTTCTTTCTGCCCACCTGGGGGCCAATAGGAAGCTTGTCCCAATTAGGGAGGTTACCCCAAATCAGCCCCTGGGGGTTGGGGTTAGAAAGTCCACTATACACCAGGAATGTTACATTTGGGTGCATAGAAAGGAGCGCGGGCATCAAACTCTGACATTTGGCCATACTCCTAACCCAAAAGGGACAAATCAGTATTTTAGCCTCCCCTTGCACTAAGGGATTGTGCTTCCAATTTGCTCCAAGCCAGCAAGCCCTGTAGATGGCAGGACTATTTTCTGTTTTTATAAAATAGAGTGGGTCAGGCCCATCCTGACATAAGGCCTCATCCTCACCCTGAAAGCCTCAACAGTTTTTCTGCTCCATGCAGGCCAAACTATTCCCCCCCAATGGCAAGTGAGAGGACATTTGATTTTTGGAGTGTTGTTTTTACATATGAGCAAGGATAATGAGGCTAAATCCCAATTTCATCCAATGAATGGCTGCACTATTTGGGTTTAGGTAGTCTGCCATCTAGGGAAGAATTACCAGACGCAGTCATTTTGGAACATTAGACATGGTGTGCATACACGGTGGTAAGTTTTGTGTGGATTCCATTATGTTTTCTGACTCACAATACTCTGCCTAAAATCACACACTGTCATTGCATTTCAGTGAAATAAACTTTCAGAATGCACTGACATCTACAAATTTCCTACTGTCCAGCATTCCCCAAAATGTTCTCATAAAAACACTACCCTTCCTGTGTGGGTGTCTTCAACAGGAAAAGCCCAAAACGTAATGTGGAGTTATCAGCATTTCCTGCCAAAAAATGTACAAGATTTGGCAATGGGGATTGCTGCGTTAACTGGACCTGGGATCAGACACGAGCTAGGCAAATCCACACATTTCTGAAAACTATATACCGGGTAGGTGTGGGATGATGTGCTCTATGTGGATCCCAGGAAGTTTTCTTACCCACAGCCCCACGCAAGCCTTAAACTTTGCCTAAAATCATAAATTTTCCTTGCATTTCTATGAAGTAATCTTCCAGAATGCACAGGGATCCAGAAAATTCCTTTCAACCAGCGTTCCCCCACCTGTCCCAATAAAAATGCCACCCTACTTGTGTGACTGGGCTTAGTGACCACGACAGGAATGGATCAAAGCATTTTCATTGGCAGTCCCACAGTGCAATGCCCTTTGACCCTGGTTTGATCCGTTTGTGTTGCAGGCACAAGGCCCAGCCACACAAGTGAGACAAGTGGGGAAACGCTGGGTGGTAGAAACCTTGTGGATTCCTTCAGATTACAGAAGTTTCCAAACAGCAATGTAAGGAAAATGTGTGATTGTAACTAAAAGTTTAGGTTTGCAGGGCATTGCGGGCAAGAAAACATTGTGGGATCTCGCACTGTTGGGCCTTTGTGTGCAAGTCTCTTGACATACTCACACAAGTTGGGTACCGTGGTTCTTGAAAAAATGTGTGGGACCTCTGAATGGTGCAAAGTTTGTGGATTCCACAGATTCTGGAAGTGTCCTTCACTGATATTGTTGTAGAATTTCTGTTTTTCCCCAAAGTTTGAGGTTTACAAGTGCTTCTGGGTACATAAATTTGGCTCGTTCCCCCATCCTGGATTCCCCATGGTCTTTACTTTTAAAAAATGTATAGGTTTGCTAGGTTTCCTTAGGTACCGGCTGAGTGATGACTCAAAATCCACAGCTAACCATATTACAAAAAAGGGCCAATTTTCTGTGGAAAATGTAATCTGTCTATGTTGCATTTTGAGACGTTTCCTGTCACGGGCACTAGGCGTACCTACACAAGTGAGGTACCATTTTTATCACATGACTTAGGGAAATACTGGGTGGTAGAAAATGTGTGTCTCCACTCAGATTCCAGAAGTGTTCTTCACAGATATGTGAGGAATAAGTGTGTTTATAGTCCCAGTCCGAGGTTTGCAGCGGTTTTTGGGTAAGAAAACCTGGTGAGAGCCAAGCAAGTCACCCCACCCTAGATTCCCCTGTGAGTCTAGTTTTGGAGAAAGGACAGGTTAGCTTGGTTTCCCTAGGTGCCGGCTGAGCTAGGGCCCAATATCCACAGATTCCCAGCTACCTTTATTGCAAAAAAGGGTACATTTTCAGTGGAAAAATGTGATGTGCATATGTTGCATTTGGGCCCTTTCCTGCTGTGGGCACTAGGCCTAGTCTCACAAGTTAGGTGCCATTTTTATCAAGACTGGAAGGAATAATGGGTGGTAGGGACCTTGTGGCTTCCCACAGATTCCAGAAGGTTTCTGCACAGAAATATGAGGAAACTGCATGTTTTTAGTTAAGGTTTAAGGTTTACAAAGGCTTCTGGGTAAGAAAACCTGGCGAGAGACATGCAAATCTCCCCACCCTGAATTCCCCTAGCAGTATAGTTTTAAAAAACATACAGAGTTGCTTGGTTTTCCTTTAGACCTGGCACCATTGGTGTGGGTCTCCCTTCCATTTTTGCTGTTGCCTCATGTGTTTTTGCTGGTGTTAGATGCTTTGGGCACTGTGTCACTGCTATTCAGTGCCACAATGCAAGTGCTCCCTATTGTTATGTTATGTTGTCTTGTAAAGTGCATGGCTACCCCAGCAATGGGGCGTCCCAGTGCTGTAGACCACTGGGGAACCCGTCCTGGCTTTCCCTGTGAGATGATCCCTGCTGGGTATCTCCAAGGTGAAACCAGGCATCCCCGGTGTATGTGGGGGGCCGTTGTGGAGATGAGGCAAGCTAATGCCCAGAGTTGCCGAGTGTGATCCTTGGTTAGAGTAGGCACCGAAGCGAGAATTATCGAGTCCGCTGACCCTGGTCCATGACCCTGCCGTGTCGGGAATTGAACCCTGGTCCCGGGCCGTCCTCTGCTTCCGGGTCTGCCGCCTCTAACCAGTGAGCCACACCACTCCACCAGTAAATTGATGTATGGATTAGTGATTCCATGTTTGGCTACTTTGGTTTACTTGTCAAACCCTAGTCTAGTGCAGTGAGTGTGCCAGGACGTGTACTCCAAATGCTTCTGGTGGGCCTGCAGCACTGGTTGTGCCACCCACAGAAGCAGCCTTTTAAAATGTGTCTAAGTTCTGCCATTGCAGAGCCTGCATGCAGTCTGGTACTGTCATGCTGACTGGGCAAGTGAACCCACTTGCCAGTCCCTAAACCTTCCCCTTTCTTCATATCAGTCACCCCTATGGTAGGCACAAGGGCAGGGTGCATTGTAAGTATAAGGTAGGACAAGCCCTGATGTGTGTGGCATGTGCTAATAGTGAATTACAGCCATTTTCGTTTTTCACTATTGCAAGGCTACCTGTTCTCCATAGGCCAGAATGGGCTGATAGAATTGTTACATTTTATAAACTTAACAGGTTCAGAGAACATGGTAGAAATTCGAGTTTAGTATGCCTGAACTCAGAATAATAAAATACATATTTTAGTAAAGTTTATTTTAATATTCTATGTTTGCAAATACCACTTTTAGAAAGTAGGTATTTGCTTGTCGAACCATTCAAACCTGCCTCTGCTAGTTTGTGTATTCCTATGTCTGGTTTTGAGAGTGACAGGGCGAGGGAATTCCAGGAGACAGGCTGAGTCACCCAGTGGTGAAAGAGAGATCCGCATCTTGATGGGAGGGAGGAGTGCACCTGAACTCTGAATAGGGCTGTGCCTGCCTTCCACAATGCTGGCTCCACCCCCTGGGGAGCGGCTAATGTCTCTGCCCTGCACACTGAAAGAAGAGAAGGAGTCCTGTCAACAAAGTGCTCCAGGACTGTACTTGCCTTCCACAATGCTGGTTCCACCTCCTGTGGGGCTTCTGATGTGCATGCCTTGCACTGTGAAAGGAAAGGAGAAGTCTGGTAAACAGAGTGCTTCAGAACTGGTTTGGACTAGGGCAAAGGCCCCTCTCCCCTCCGAGAACAAAGGATTTCTGGGTATAAATATTGAGACTCTGATCCCAAAAAATTAGATCACTTTGGGACTACAAGAAGAAACCTTTACTGAGGATAGGAACCTGAAGAAACTGAGGAGAGACTATTCCCAAGCTGAAGTGCTGCTTTGGGGATTGGCCAGCAGTGGTTGCCTTACTGCCAAAGGAAGGAGAAAGGAACTTTGCGTACTTTGCTTTCAACTTGTGAAGGATCTCCAACGGCTTGGAAAAGAGCTTGCCTCCTGCTGAAGTCTCAGGGACAACAGACTTCACCCTCCAGCTCCCCAGAGTATTTGTGGAAGTGCCTGCTGCTCTTTTGGGCCTTCTGAGGAACTGCGTGTCGCAAAGAGCTGGAAGCGCGACTCAACGAGAAGAAGCGTGTCGCCATCGCTGTGCCTGCCTTCGCAACTCCAGAGAAAGGAGGGTGTCGCCGCTGGAACTGTCGCACTGCACCGAATCGGAGAGAAGCGTGCCACAACGAAGAGTAAGCGCGTCGCCGTCGCTGCTGCTGCCGTCGCAACTCCGAAGGAGGGTGTCGCCGCTGTGGTTGTCGCACTGCACCGCATCAGGAGAAGAATCTCGCAACGAGGTCGGAGCGTGTCGCCGTCGCTGTGCCTGCCGTCACAACTCCGAAGAAGGAAGGTGTCGCCGCTGGAACTGTCGCATTGCACCACATTGACCAAGAGCACCTCGCATCCCCGAGAAGCGCGCCGCCGTGGGAGCAGCTGCCATCGCATCTTGGATGTCGCCGCTGTAGTTGTTGCATCGAACGGAAGCTTCACGCATCGTAGACAAGAGCGACGCCGTTGGAGCTGTTGCCGTCGCATCGTAAGGGTGTCTCCGCTGTAGTCCATGCATCGAACCGAGAGTTTCTCGCATCCCCGAGAAGCGTGCCACATCTGGAAGATCTTCACGTCTTTATTTCTTTGCACCCGACTTTGCTGCATTTCCCATCGCTGCGACATTGCTTATCGTGGAAGCGCTACGCAACTTAAGGTACATTGACGCAGAGTGTCGCATCTAAGAACTGAACTGAACTAAGCTTAATCTTAATCCATCTTAAAGTTATCATAGTGTGTATTTTTGTCGTTTATGGTCTTATGGTAACTATATAAAGTCTACTTATTTTTTATATAAAACCTGTGTGGTGTCTATTTGTAGTGTTGCCACTGGGTTACTGTATGTGGTTACAACTGCTTAACTTACAATGCCTCTGAAATAAGCCTTGACTGCTCGCGCCACGCAACTTAGAGGGTGAGCAGGGGATAATTTAGGTGTGTAATCCCCTTTCCCTGACTAGAGGAGAGGGTCCCTATATATCTCACAAGTACCTACCTGTGCCAATCAGAGACCCCCAAATCTAACATTTCTCTAGGTGCCGGTTGACCTAGTGCCCAAAATCCACAGCTACCCATGCTGCAAAAAAAAGGTCGTTTTCAGTATAAATATGTGTTGTGCCTATGTTTTGTTTTGAGGTACCGATTATAGTGAGAAACTTAAGCATCATTCTAACATCCTCTCTGCACCAATTTAGTCTGTGGCAACATGAATTGCTCCTCAGTCTTCTACTGCTTTGCTTTCAAATTGTCGCTGCAATGTTTTGCATAGCAAATAATCTCATCTAGGGACTTTGACTGCCAACAATTCATATTCTGCTGTAAAATGAGAGATAATATCTGGACACAAAACAAGAATTAAGTGGGACAAGAACCCACTAAGATTTTCCTTTTCAGGCTTTTTGATACCACTGTTCTGTCTGAAAACTTGCATCAACCTCTTATAACAATCATGCACAAACTTTTTTGACTCTTCTGTAGTTCTGGTGATCATGAGTCTTTCAACACCTTCCTGCTGGACCTTTATTTTCAAATGAACAATCACACGGTTTTATTTGACCATAACAGTAAAGGAAGGTGCTTTCATTCTAACATCTCTCTGCGGTTGTATTGTATTGTATTGTAAGGGGCATTTATAAAGCGCGCTGACACCATGGGTTTCAGCATTTGTCCAATCTACAGCCAACTTGCATTCTGTCCACAACGTGAAAGAAAATATTCAAGTCATCACAAACCATTTTCAAAATCTTGATAATACTTTCCACCACAATATAGTGCTGGTGGGAATTCTCCTGCAACTTAAAAATTGATTTGGGAATGTAAAAATATAACCATGACTCCAGGGCACATGCACACACCCACCTATATGCACTTCTCTCAGCTCTCTGTATCACTCACACACACTAACGTCTCATTCTGTCCCACCTTTATCTTCTTTCTTTTTTCTTCTCCCATTTTGCCCATAAATCCTTGTACTTCTGTGTAACGAGCCACTCTCTAAAAAATTCTACCAACTCTCTGACATGAAGTTTCAAATTTGATGACCTCATCTTCTGTAGTGTACCCTGAGTCATGAACATTCTAAAATCCTTCTTTAATTCCAACTTTTACTCAAACAATTCCAAATTCTGTATCTTGCCCTTCCAATTTTACTTGTACCTCCCTTGTTGAGGAACTTAATTTGCTTCATAGATACATCTATGAAATAAAGGTCAAGATTTCCCTTTGCAAGCTCCTCAAATTCTGCTTTTAATCACGTTTAAGTCTCTGGGAGGTGATATCAATACATTTAAATAACATGAAGCATGTTAGGCTCCACAAGCAAGCTAGTGGTTAACTTTTGAAACCATAAAGGTTTATTAAAATGTAAAATGTTCACCAAAGGTACAATCATAAAGTTAGTGTCAATCAATATAAGAATACATTAGTTAATATGAAATTAAAATCAATTAAGGTCTTTCAAGTAAGAGGACGAACTTTCATCAAATCACTTCAAAGGAACAGTTAAGTAAAATCCGGTCTCCCAAGATAGTATCCTAAATTTCCTACTCTATTTTATACAAAGTCTGGAAAAGGTCTGCTGCCTAATTTACATTATACTAGCTTAAATCACACTATTATAGCATTTGACACAGCTACACATAGGACCCATACAACGATCCAATCAGGTCAGAGTGAAAAGATATAGGCTTGAGCTCATTATATTCTTAGGATCCTGCACAACCCAATTTCTCGAAACACTCTTTAAACTTACGTTTATCTGCAACAAAACTAGATACACTGACCCTTTACTCTGCAAGTGCTTTCTCGAATTTGCTAACAAGTATAATAATCTGCAATTATTAAAACACAATGAAAACTTTTCTTCTCATGAGAAAAGTAAGAATCAAAACAATGTGGCCGATTTGAAATTCAGCCTGCCTAGAAATAAAAGTTCATGTGTCATTAAGCAAGGAGGCAACCAACGTTAACCATTTTAAACACAGGCCTACGTTAGCTTTGCTTAATATAAACGTTAATAATGCACATTCAATACATTTGCATGTTTACATGTTAATGACAATATAATGTAAACCATTTAAAATTAAAAAACATTTCACCTGCCTAAGGAATATTAATTAGGCAGGTCATTATTTCTTCCCCTACGATTCACTATTTTGAAACAGACCTATTAAGTCGATTGCAAAATCAGAACGTATTAGCAAAATGTCAGTGTGCCATTTGCAACCGCTTTCTGAGAAGCCAGTCTTAGTACATTTGGCCCAGACGTCTTCAATTGATACCTATTTGGATAACATTTGCAAAATAAAACAGACTGCCAACTTTGAGTCCCTTAGCTTAATGTGGCTCTCTCTGTCACATCATATGTGCCTCTTCTGGTATTCCCTTTAGAGGAATCTGCGTTTTTACATGTTACTTTCTCCTCTGCCCAGCCCTTCCTCAGACATCTGTTTGTTTCCTAGAACCATTACAGGGCACAGAAAACCACATGTTGCTTCATTCATAACTGCGTTTGACGCCCTACACTATATGAGCAGCTATCATTCATACTTACAGCCAGCCATATTCTGAAAAATAGTCTTTCAATCACCTCACAGACCGACCTGCCTTAAAATGTCAGTCAAGTCCAGATAGCCATTCCGGAATGGCACCAACAATAAACACCAAGGTGTGCAGGTGCCATCTTAACTACTTCTACCTCAGCTACTATCCATCTTCCAGGTCAGGTCTCAAGATGGCATGGCAGCCGCCTTATTTACAGGTGCGCAGCCCAGGGATCAGACAGCAGAGAGGGAAGCTCAGATTTGAATGATTTAAAATCAATCCTGAGGTGTAGCTTCTGTGGTCTGTTCCAGGGACTCTGGCTTATTCACTTTTAGATGATGTCAGCATCTGGATACCACATGCTATCTCTCTTTTTTCTATCAGCTTCTCTCTCTTTAGCTTAATTTCTCTCCTGTCTTTAGTCCGTCTCTCTTTTCTGTCGCTCTTCTCTCCTTTCTCTTCTCTCCCTTTCTATCTGTCA
Source organism: Lissotriton helveticus (assembly GCF_964261635.1). Lineage (NCBI taxonomy): Eukaryota > Metazoa > Chordata > Amphibia > Caudata > Salamandridae > Lissotriton > Lissotriton helveticus. Next base: position 200,478,485 of record NC_136062.1, on the reverse strand, counting down.
TTCTTCTCTCCCTTATTCTCTTCCTCCTCCCTTTTCTCCATTCAATCACCTAACTCAGGTAACCATATTTTCTCATGCATTGGAAATGGGAATTTTAACATCCAAGTCTCCTGATAGGAGAAAACCAAAATGAAACCAGGGTATCTATGTATTAGTAGTTATCGAACATGAATGGTTAGTTAAATGCGCTCCAGCCACAGTTATAGGAAATGGTCCTTGCAACCCATCAATTTTCCTGTGAACCTCAAATATACTTGCATGTGCAATCCTTGGTCCTGTTGTTCCTAATGTAACAGGCCAGAGACTGACTTCATATGACTGGTCTCTGTCTAAAGTGGCATAGCGGAAACAACAATAATCTGGCATGCATCCCTACGATTGTCTGTGGTAGAAATTAATTGTATTGTATTTTAATTGCATTTATATATTGCACTTCCTACTATCCCTGGTGAGGCGTTAAATCACTTTATCGACGAGTAGCATGCTACGCCGGAACCCAAAAGGATTAGTGGTGAATTAGTATAGTGAAATATGAAAATAACTTGAACGTGAATATGTTAGTCTGTTATTTGGATTTAGAAGGATAGCGGAGGGATAGAAGAGGGAAAGGTTTGCATTTATATAGCACTTGCTATACCTGATGAGGTGTTGAAGCGATTTTCAGCAGAACCAAAAATAGTTCCTTCCATCACTTTATTCTTTGTTGCAGTATTGAAACTCTAAAACAAATCAGCCATCTAACTAGGAGCAGTTTTGTTGCTGGACAAAGAATCAATGATTTTTGGGAAACTAGTTTACATGTTTGTATCATATTTGTTCAACTGTATTTATTGTACCCAAAAGTAGGACTCAAAAAAAGAGATTGCACGTCAGAGTGTGGTGGTGAGCCTCAGCAAGGCAGGCAGCGATAGCGTCCAATAGCGAGATTCCAATCCTTAGTCTCGCCCAGTCCTTCGGGCATCCGAGTCGCCGATGAGCCCCACGTTGGAAGCGCCAATTTGTGGTAGTGAGCCTCAGCAAGGCCTACCAGTGCAAGGGATTCGCCCTTCTCTGCACAGAGTCCTCAGACCAATAGGAAGAAGTTGGCACAGAAACTGGAATAGAAAGTACAGAGTTTATTAAACCTCATGAGGTGGAACCACATTCACACAACACCCTTCGGTAGTGTATGACGTAGCACACTGAATGGAAGGAGCTTGGTCCTTTTATACCCACACAGGGGCTCAAATGAAGGCGGTACAAGTACAGAATGCTGGTTGTAGGTACATATTAGGTCATACAGAAAGTGTACAGGCAACAAGTGGGAGGAGCTAACAGTTAGCTAATTCTGGTGGACACCTCCTGACAGTTACAAGTTGAGGACAGCTGTAAGATTAACTGAGCATGTGCGAAGCAGGAGAAGCTAAATATATCTTGTCTCTAGGCAGATTTCAAGAGCAGTTAACGGGAAGGTAGGACAGAGCACATGGCAAGCATATGGTAAACAAAATGGCTACCAGAAATACAAAATGGATTCCACACAACGGACAAGATAGTTTCTAAATACAAGATGTCTTCTGCCAATGCTTAACCTAATAGCTGCTAAATTACAACAAGAGAAGCTCTTCTTCTATAAATAAAATCCTAATGCTATATGTGAAATATAAAACAAGATCTCGTCATTCTAGATTCTCGAGTAGCTTTAGGTCAGAGCGGATGGACTGAAACAGTCTGCCAATTTAGGGAGCTTCCAATTTCGCAAAAGTTCCCTTTGCTCTTAAACTGGGGTGATTGGATAAAGCTCGGAATGGTATGGCATGTGACAAGGCTTTGTCTGTTAATATTCAACATCAGTGTAGGTTATGTTGATTCTTTCCTTGAGCTATTAAGGACAGATGCCCTGGTCCTGCCTGGCTGTAGCGATAGGGGTGCACTTAAGGAAGGAGAGGTGGGAGTATTGTGTGAGGTGAGTCAAATGCGCACACTGGTTAATGTTATGGGAAATTGCGTGAATAGGCAGACATTGATTTCCTGGGAAGGAGCGAGGGGGTGAGGATGTGGCTCTTCACATCCCTGGGGTACTAATCCATGGGATGCTGAGTTCATGTATCCCTGTTCGTGCTTAGTCTTTCAATCTTTCAGAGGTAGCTACTGCCTGTCCTGATCCAGGTCTCTGCAGAATGTTCTTTGTTCCTGCAGTTTTTTGGTCTCACCTGAGACAGCTTATTCGCTGTCGCTTGCAAGACATTTTGTTATCTTACAGTGGGTTTAGCGCACACCGATTGCTTGCCATTAATCAGTTTCATAATTCTTCTCATTTGAATGCTTCTCATCTGTTAATGCATGTTGTCTTTATGTCCTCTTCTTGTATTTGACACTTCTCTGGCACATGACCAAAGTACTTGTGTCCTTCCACTGCTCACGTTTTGGGAACTACTTTTTTCTTTTTGTTGATGTGCTCTGTGAGAGTGTATTGTGTATAGGAACTGGCTCCCTCATGTTTTTTGCCCCATGTTGTTACTTGCTTCCTCTCGCTGGTCATGTTGTTGCTTTTCCCCTCCCGCAATTCCTAGCTCCCACCTGCTGTTTGTATTGTTGCTTGCTCCCTCTTCCCTGTCAGTGTTGTTGATTGTCCCCACCAACTCTCTGTCCATGTTGTTGCTTGCTCCTACCTACTGTCCGTGTTGTTGCTTGCACCCTCCTGTCCTCCTTGTTGTTGCCTGCTGTCCCCATCCCCCATCTGTGTTGTTTCTTGCCACCTCCCAGTGTCCTTGCTGTTGCTTGTCCCCTCCCGCTGTCTGCTGTTGTTTGCCCCCACCCTCTGTCCGTAATGTTGCTTGCCTCCACTTGTTGTCCATGTTGTTGCTTTCCAATACTTATTGTCAGTGTAGTTGCTTACCCCCTTCCTCCATACGTGTTGTTGATTGCCTCCACACACTTCTTTTTTATTTGTGTTTATCACTCCCTCCGTCCCTGTTGTCCCCTCCCTCCTTCTGTGTTGTTTCCTGCCCCAATAAAGAAAAAACACTATATAGAGGCCAGCACTGTCCATGCCACTGTGTCTTTTTTTTCACAGACCCGATGATGTACCTGATGCTCTCCCACATGCCCTGCCTCCCACCCACCATCTATATTGCCTCCAACCTATCCTCCCTTTGCCCTGTCAGCAATTTAAAACAAGCATTTGCAATGCAATCGGTCTCGCCTTCGGGGCCTTATATGTATTTATCTATGAAGCACATTAGCCTGGTTGCTGAAACATCTATTGTTCTTTAACATGGAGGGAAAGTAAGCACCAAACTGTGGAACACACCAGGTATGGGAACACATGGAGAGGAATACTGCCTATCAGCTGGAAATTGTATTGCCCAAAGCTCTATTTTTAATAAAAAATCAGCCTCTTCAGTGATCATATCACTGAAAACACAAGATTTGATAAGAATATTATTGTCTACGGGTGCTCTTTGAATACAAGTTTCTTCGTCCTGGAAAATAGGGAATGCTAAAGTGATTCTGGTGTTTTACTGACCTCTGCTTATCGTTTTCTATCAACAAAGTTAAATAGAAGCAGTTGCCAGAAAAATAAAACATTAAAGTCCCTAAGCAGAAAGCAATTCTGATATTTTACTGACCTCAACTGGTCGTTTTCTATCAAGACAGTTAAATAGAAGCAGTTGAACAGGACAAAAAGTCCCCAAGAAAAGGTGGAAGCAGACAAGTCCTAGGGCTGTTCTCTAGATCCCACAAAGTACATACAACAGATCCTCCAGGCAGCGCAAGCTCTGTCTAGGCTTGACCTAAAAACGTTTTAATGCAGCAAGCACTGAGGATATCACAGTTTTCATCCTCATTCCTCTGGTGTTTTATAAAATGCATTAGGATCATCCTGTAAGTCGGCCAGTAACGCCGAAATTACATAAACCTTATTCCTTGCACTTGAAAGCTGGGTGATCAGGGGTGAGCAGAGGGTTCACTACATCTATGGGAAGCCATGTTGCAGCCCTCCTAAACATCCTCATGGCCTCAATAATGAGACATTGATAACTCTCCCAGGGATTTCCTGCAGACCGCGCACTGGCTTTAATTTGGACGTGGCGGCTAGATGGCAGCGGAAGAAATATTGTACTTTCTCTGGCTGGTGAGAACACTAAGGTGACTATCCGCTGTCAGCCTTTGGGCAATGTGGGCAATGTGACTATCTATTTTCCGAGTGCTCTGTGACTCCTTGTCTTCTGACATGATGCTGGGGTTGGGCTCTTCTATTTAGGTCATAACTTGGCCGCTGTAGCTGCTGCACTGCATTGATGTGGTAGCAGTGAATCTCTGTGCAATGTGATGTCCTTCCCTTAAGGCCTTTGCGCCTCTTTCACGGGGCTCAGATGTGAGCAGGGCCTGGGCGTCAGGCCTCAGCAGGGCTTGTTGATGGACCCATCATGTGGAGCAGATACCAATGCAGGCCTCATCCTGGGCACATGTGTCCGTGGGCGGGAGAAGACTGGAGGGGCTTGGTTTCAGGAAAGGGTGGTGGGCACTTTAGGTCCAGGGACACTTAGGATTTGTGAAGGGGGTGATGAGGCCAAAGGTGCCGTTTTATGTCTTGACTGGAGAATCTGCTTCTTTATTTAATTTTTACATCTCATTAAATAACATTCCTGACTGAGCATCTTTCCTTTCTCCTCCCACTTCTATAATATCAGGTGAGTAGCCCCTCCCAACCAGTACCTCCTCTTCTCCCTATTAACAAATGTCCCTTTTTTGTCCTTTTGCAGACACCGTTGTTTTGGTTCAATTTTCTACCCTTTGCTTCCTCCTGAAGCTACAGGAGGCAAGGTACTGAGAGCATTTTTCTCTTCATCCCACAGCAGGGTACTTGCATTACAGTTTTCAGTCTGCAAAAACATCTTTTTACCTGACGATAGATGTTACTGTGAACATTTTGAAACATATCTTAAGTAGGAGAAATACTTAAGGAGACGTCTCAAGCACAGCAGGATGGAGAAATATCCCAGCATAAAATTCATTCATTTATTGATAAGTCAACAATCTCTTTCAAAGTTTAGTTTCATCACCTGTGCAAAACGTAACATGGAAAGTAAATACGATTATAAGAGAAACTTTGAATCCGCAAGACCTCGCTGTTAGTGCCGACATTGCTTACTGCTGATTCCTTAATAGATCTAGAGATGAATTCTGAGAAAGACAGTTCGTAAGAACCTGCTGAAAAGGCTCTACTGATCTCTCTGCAGCTGGCTTTTCCAAAATTGCTGGATCTTTGCTTGCTAGTAACCACCCACAAACTGATTCTGGCTCCCAGTCAGATACCAGTCTCTCAAACATGGAGGTAGACAACCCTTCCCAATAAAAATGTATTTAAATTACATAAATTATGGGATTCAGCTGGTTTAAAAAAAATCTCCTGGCATGTTTAGTGATTACCTCGATTGGTTTGGCCTAATAATAAAAGATTAAAACAATCATCCAAACTTTATAAAAGAAAATGTAGCTTCTCATTGTTGAGATTCTCAGTTCTGTTAGAGGAGCTTTCTTTGATCCTTCCCTTTTTACAACATCCACTATCCATTGAATGGGCCCCAATTGATCGCATCACAATATAATGTTTGTTTCTACAGTACCTTTCCTTCGGGAAAGCTAATTTGCAGCAAATTAAAATTAGAATGACAGAGACCAGCATCTCGGACTTGGTGCTCCTTCATCTGGCAATTGATCCTAAGCTCCTTCCATTTCCTCCAACTATTGGAAAGACTCTAAAGGACACATGCATCATTGTTTTTTGCAGTCACAATTTTGCGACTGCAATTTTTGCATTTGAGATGCATCATCCCAAAAGCAAAAATCGCTATTTATGTAATCGCAAAATTTACGATTACTTAAATTGCAATCGCATTTAGGGAATCGCAAATGGCTATTCCCTAAATGGAATGCAACAAAATAAAAAAAATGCAATTTCGATTTTAAGAAATGCAAATTACCATCAAATTAAAGTTGCTGGTAGTTTGCAAAAAATTTGAAAAATGCAGAAAAGTACATTCATCAAAGTTCTATGTTGCACACAAACATGCCCTTGGGGCTTGTGTCTGTGCAACATGTTTTTTAATTGCACTTTCAGGGGTGCATCAGGGTGTCCTTTCGGCACCCTTGCACCCATGAAATTGCATGCGCAATTTGAAAGTACCTATTTTGTACTCGCACATTGGCCATGCAATTCCTATTGATTCCTATGGGCCTCTAGGCCCATAGGATTCAATGGGAAGCCATTCCTTATTTGCTATTCGCAATTTGCGAGTCGAAAATAAGGAATGTGTAGGAATCAACATTTTTTTTCCGATTCCTACATGCATAGCATTTTGCAGTTCCCAAATAGTGAATCTGTAAAAATTGCAATTTGGTAATAACAAAATGCGGGCTTGATGCATGTGCCCCTAAAAGCCTGGAATGGATATTACAAAGAAGGTTGAACTCGCAAAATGGATACGTTGAGGGAGATTTATAATTTTTTCACTTTTCGCACTGTAGCAGTCGCAAATGATGCGCTGCATGAAAAGGAGAGAGGAGGAGAGCGCCCAATTTACTAAAATTAGGGACTCAACTCCCATCTTCCTTGTGCAGGCACTGGAATCAGCTGCCGAGCGCCACGGAGACACCTTTGCGCCAGGTTGCAAGTGTGTCTCTGTGAGTCTAGCATAGATTTTGTACTGGAGGCGAATCCTTCCAGTACAAAATACTATGCTTGGACTAACTTGAACCCTTTCCCCACTTGGTATACAAAATGTAACTGAACAGTAGTGTGTGCAGTATGGGCTGCACCTGTAAATAAGTCCTTCAAATATGATATAGCACAAAGGTGCTCACACTTGACCCCACGACTGAGGGGTCAAATTTCAGAGAAAACAAATTTCTCTTCTAATAGCAAAGATAGCATCAAGGAGCACACTAATATCTAAAGCAATTCCAATGTCAAGTACAATATAATATTTAAAATCATGGCATCAATGAACATATGTAGACAGGAGTCTTGATAGTTCCTAAATTCATTTATGTTGCTTTTATTTTCACAATTAGAAGAATGAAAACATGCATCAGTCCAGCCAACGCATTTCGTCAATTAAAGGATTTCATCAGCGTTAAAATATGACGTGAATCAATACCAATGTAGCAGGCCTTCCAATAGAACCACCTGGATTCCCTCCATAGCGGTCGCTCACCCTGCATTCTGCTCGCACATCGGACGCTTCTCTCCCCGCTGCCTGCCTGCCCTGAGACCTGCTGCCTGCCTGCCCTGACACAGCGCATTGCGCAGTTTATAGCGCTTGGTATCGTTTCTATTCCGCACTTTAATTGCTGTATATGTTACATTGTATGCGCTTGGTATCGTTCTTATTTGGCATTTCATTTATTGCATATCTAGCATTGTAGAGCGACTGATTGAATTTGCATAAGAAGCGTTACTGAATACTTTCATTAGGAACCTTACACGAACTCGAACTCCGGCTGTGCCCCAGTTTCGATTTAGCTACCGAGCGGCCATCTTTGTGTTTATTTACTCTTGCCCGTGTCTCCTCCCCGCTCCCAGCCTCCCAGCTGACCCTCCCACACACGGATAGATAACACTCGCCCCGTCCTCCCCTACTCTGTGACCACCTGGATTCCCTCCATAGCGGTCGCTCACCCTGCATTCTGCTCGCACATCGGACGCTTCTCTCCCCGCTGCCTGCCTGCCCTGAGACCTGCTGCCTGCCTGCCCTGACACAGCGCATTGCGCAGTTTATAGCGCTTGGTATCGTTTCTATTCCGCACTTTAATTGCTGTATATGTTACATTGTATGCGCTTGGTATCGTTCTTATTTGGCATTTCATTTATTGCATATCTAGCATTGTAGAGCGACTGATTGAATTTGCATAAGAAGCGTTACTGAATACTTTCATTAGGAACCTTACACGAACTCGAACTCCGGCTGTGCCCCAGTTTCGATTTAGCTACCGAGCGGCCATCTTTGTGTTTATTTACTCTTGCCCGTGTCTCCTCCCCGCTCCCCGCCTCCCAGCTGACCCTCCCACACACGGATAGATCACACTCGCCCCGTTCTCCCCTACTCTGTGACCACCTGGATTCCCTCCATAGCGGTCGCTCACCCTGCATTCTGCTCGCACATCGGACGCTTCTCTCCCCGCTGCCTGCCTGCCCTGAGACCTGCTGCCTGCCTGCCCTAACACAACGCATTGCGCAGTTTATAGCGCTTGGTATCGTTTCTATTCCGCACTTTAAATGCTGTATATGTTACATTGTATGCGCTTGGTATCGTTCTTATTTGGCATTTCATTTATTGCATATCTAGCATTGTAGAGCGACTGATTGAATTTGCATAAGAAGCGTTACTGAATACTTTCATTAGGAACCTTACACGAACTCGAACTCCGGCTGTGCCCCAGTTTCGATTTAGCTACAGAGCGGCCATCTTTGTGTTTATTTACTCTTGCCGTGTCTCCTCCCCGCTCCCCGCCTCCCAGCTGACCCTCCCACGCTCCACCCCCTCCACTCTCCATTTATGCCAGATGAATCAACGCGCAGCGTCCACGCGCTGCGGCCGCGCCGAAGGTGCGCCAAAGGTAAGCCCGTTTACGCACTTCCGCGCCTGGACCGCGCCCAGCGCCAGTCCCCCTGTCTCCCGTACCACCCACCCCACCCGCATTACATATGACGCCTCCACCCTCTTAGCCCTAAACCCCGGCCGACTCCCCAACTGCGCCCAAGCCGCTCCTGGACACACCCATGGACCCTTCTCATGCAACTCCTGCAAGCATGACAGCACCAAGACCAACCCCTCATCCACTAACTCCAAACAAAGATTCGACACCAACCACCTAAAATGCATCCTGCTCAACACCCGCTCGGTCCACAGACACGCCATCGACCTTTGGAATCTACTAGACACCATCTCTCCGGACGTCGCCTTCCTAACAGAAACATGGATGAACGCCTCCTCAGCCCCAGACATCACCATTGCCATCCCGGAAGGATACAAGATCATCCGAAAAGACCGCACCTACCAAACAGGAGGAGGTATCGCCATCGTCCATAAGAAATCCATCCGCATCTCAACCAGCTCAGACGTCAACCTCGCTAGCGCCGAACACCTCCACTTCCAGATCCACCCTGACCCCAAGACCACACTCAGAGGAACCCTCCTCTACAGACCACCAGGACCCCGAGCACAATTCAGTGAAGACATTACTGACTTTATCACCCCACACGCCCTCCCCTCCGAGGACTACATTCTATTGGGAGACTTCAATTTTCACCTAGAAAAAAGCAACGACAACAACACCACCACCCTTCTGGACAATCTCGCCAACCTCGGACTCAAACAACTTGTCAATACCCCCACTCACTACGCAGGTCACACACTCGACCCTATCTTCACCTCCAGCAAACATATCTCCTTCAGTCACACCACAGCTCTCCATTGGACGGACCACAGCTGCGTTCACTTTATCTACAAAAAGACCACAACCCACAACCATCCTCAACCTACTCTGCGAAGAAACTGGAACAAAATCACCATCGACCAAATCTCCTCATCGCTTCTTCAAAACCCCCCTGCCCACTCTTCGAACCCCAACCAAGCAGCCATTAACCTCACTCAATGGCTAACCAACAGCACCGACAACCTAGCACCTTTGAAAAAAAGTCAAATCAAACTAGGCAGCAAAAACGCCCCCTGGTTCAACGATGATCTTAAGAAATCCAAAAAACTCTGTCGCTCCCTTGAGAAGGCCTGGAAAAAAGACCCAAACACCAGCACCAGGGACGCCTTCAAAAACGCCACCCGCATACACCACCAACTGATCCGGACTGCCAAGAAAGCCGCATTCAAAGATCGACTAGACAACAACGCCCACAACAGCAAGGAATTATTCAACATCGTCAAAGAGTTTACTAACCCCACTGCCAACTCCAACGACATCACTCCCTCTCAAACCCTCTGCGACTCCCTAGCTTCATTCTTCCACGACAAAATCGCAGACATCCACAACAGCTTCACCAATCAACACGGAGACCAACCCACCCAACCTTCTGCCGCACCTTCACCCCCCTTGTACATCCTTAATGACTGGAATCCAATCTCCACTGAAGACACCATCCGCCTGATGAACTCCACCCACTCAGGATCCCCCACAGACCCTTGCCCTCACCACATCTTCAACAAAGCAGACTCCATCATAGCACCACACCTCCGAGACATCATCAACTGCTCCCTCAACTCCGCCACCTTCCCGGAAAGCTGGAAACATGCCGAACTCAGCGCCCTTTTGAAAAAACCCACAGCTGACCCCACCGAACTCAAAAACTACAGCCCCATCTCGCTCCTTCTATTCCCGGCCAAAGTCATCGAAAAAGCTGTCAACAACCAGCTCGCCGCCTTCCTCGAAACCAGCAAATCCCTCGACTCCTCACAGTCCGGCTTCCGAGCCAAACACAGCACTGAGACCGCACTCATCGCAGCAACAGACGACATTCGAACTCTACTGGACAATGGAGACATAGTCGCCCTCATCCTCCTCGACCTCTCCGCAGCCTTCGACACAGTCTGTCACAGCACCCTGTTACAATGCCTCAGAAACATCGGAATCCAAGGAAAAGCACTGGAATGGATCACCTCGTTCCTTGCAGGAAGAACTCAGAGAGTCCGCCTCCCACCATTCAAGTCAGAGGCCACTGAAGTCATTTGTGGCGTACCACAAGGATCTTCACTCAGCCCCACCCTCTTCAACGTATACATGAGCCCCCTCGCAGCCATCGCACGCCAACACAACCTCAACATCATCTCCTACGCTGATGACACACAACTGATCCTCTCACTCACCAAAGACCCTAACACCGCCAAAACCAACCTACATGAAGGAATGAAAGAAGTAGCCGAGTGGATGAAGCACAGCCGTCTGAAACTGAACTCAGACAAAACAGAAGTCCTCATCTTAGGTACCTCCCCCTCCGCCTGGGACGACTCTTGGTGGCCAGAGTCCCTTGGAAAAGCACCCATCCCGACGGACCACGCACGGAACCTGGGCGTCATCCTGGACTCCTCACTCTCGATGACCAGACAAGTCAACGCCGTCTCATCATCTTGTTTCAACATTCTTCGCATGCTCAAAAAAACATTTCGCTGGATCCCCACCGAAACTAGAAAAACGGTCACTCACGCACTGGTTACAAGCCCCTTGGACTACGGAAACACCCTATACTCCGGAACCACCGCAAAACTCCAGAAAAAAACTCCAACGCATCCAGAACGCATCAGCCAGACTCATACTAGACATCCCGCGTAAAGACCACATTTCTGATCACCTAAAAAACCTCCACTGGCTCCCCGTCAATAAGAGGATAACATTCCGCCTCCTAACCCACGCTCACAAAGCACTATACGAACTTGGACCCGAATGCCTCAACACACGACTTTCCTTCTACACCCCCTCCCGCCAGCTACGCTCTTCCAACCAAGCCCTTGCTGCTGTACCTCGCATCAACAAAACCACCATGGGAGGAAGATCCTTCTCCTACCTGGCGGCTAAAACCTGGAACTCACTTCCCACTCACCTTCGCCTCACTCAGAACCACCTAGCATTCAGAAAGCAACTTAAAACCTGGATATTCGACAAGTAATTCCCCACCCTTCTTCAAGCGCCTTGAGACCCTCCGGGTATGTAGCGCGCTATATAAATTAACTGACTTGACTTGACTTGACTTGACTTGATATTAGTTATATTTCGTGAGGTGAATCCCAAGTAGCGTGCTATCAATCACCAAAATTAAAGCCTTGGTTCTTAGGTTGAGATAAGAATTTCCAAGAATGGAGTGATGCTTTATTGATAAATAGGTTCAGTTGAATCTTATTTAAAAAATTCTTCTTGATTAATATATATTCGCTTGGGTTCCCCATAGCGTAAAGAAGGTAAGGTCTCCTGAGCAAATATCCTCAGTCTTCATGCCAGTCGTCTATCTGTGAGCCTTGTCCCACTTTGCATTTGTGCTATACAGTGCAGCATGCATACAAAGTCGGAAAAGGAAGGAGTAATGAAAGCATTTCTTCTTCCTTGCGCCTACTTTGAAAGGGTGCAGTTTTCTCACCCTAAACCCCAGTTTACTTTGTTTAGTAAATTAGGTTTAGCGTGAGAAACCTTGGGTGGTTGTATGAGAATGCACGTGCTCCACCCATGGTACGCCCCCTTAACATTAAGTGATGGACACCACTGTAAAGTAAATCGGGAAAAAAAGATTTTGTGTCACTTTTGTGACACAAAAACGATATAAAATCTTAGTAAATCTCCACCAGAGAATGATATGTTTTACAGTCAACATCAATGTAGACAACTCTGATGAAAAACAAAAACATCAGATAATCAAAAATAGGGCTCCCAGTTTTATGGTATTTATTTTTTGATATTTCTGTATGTCATTATCTGTAATTATTTTGTGGTTCATAATAAAATATAGCTGCAATGGGTATACTTCCACATATATTTAACCAATAAAAGTATACTCGTGTTTGAAGGTCCACGTGTTATAGAAATTTCCAGTACAATGTAATCAGCCAACATTTATATTGGAGAACAGCTAAAAAATATGTACATTTACAGTAATGTAAACTTCATTAGGATTTTTTTTCTTTTTTCCAACTCTGCTACCTGTCAATCTGCACAGCTTCTGACTTGCCACCTTTTACTGACGAAGTGAGTTTCACCCAAAAAAGTCCTATTTTTTATATTTAAAAATAAATACAGAAAGGAAATTAGATGGTTTTCTGTCAGTATTAATCTGTAAAAGTAAGTAAAAACAGAAAGCTGGATACCTTAATTAAACTATAATAAGTTAGGAGTCTTAGCATCATCCAAAGCAGTTTTTTCTACTCAAGGATTACTCTTTGGTGAACATTTCAAAGCAAAGTACAGTTTTCCATTAAATTAAGCTTCGCAAGACATTTTTCCATCAGGACTGAAAGAGGCAGGGACCCCTTTACCAGCTATTTTGTCTCAGACAACTGGTCTCAATACTTTTCCAGTAATACTGTACTTTACCACCTTCTTTCCTTAGAGAAACTGTCCTTATAGCTGAAATAAAAAAGTGGTTCGACCAGAAGTGCCGCAAAACCTTGGTAACTTATACATTTCTTGCCATTTGAATGGTGGTAAGCCAACTAGATGTATTTTCACACAACTAGCAGCAGATCCGTGGGTATTACAGACATTGGAAGTCTTTCCAATAGATGCTTACTCAACCCCAGTTCAAACTTCACTCCCTACTCCCCTTCATTTCTCTCTTCAAAATGTCAAACTAATTTCCAAAGAAAGTTAGGAAGTGTTGCCCAAAGAAGCAATCAAACCCTGTCTTCCACATCACAAAGCAAAAACAAAAAAATCCAGACCAGTAATTATTCTCCATGATGTTAATGTATTCTCTCTTTACAGGCCCTTCTAGATGAAGACCATTACAAATCTCAGAATTTCTACATATTCTTGTTGTACACATTCTTGTATTGATCTCTGAGTGGTGTGCAGAGAGCTGCTGCCTGGATACAAACGATTGAGTACTCTTTCTGATCACTCCCCTCCCGAACCCACTCCTGCACCAACAACCATGGTGCTTCCCGTCAGCAGTAGTCATCGACCCTGTCTTTCATGCAGAGAGTGTTGCTTTAGTAACTGTGGGCCATATTACCAAGGTGAAGTATCGCCGCTTTTTCGGCGAATTGTGCCGAGAAAGCGGCGATACTTCTAGCGCCCTATTAACAAGGGCATGCTAACGCCTGCCTCAAGCCCACTTTGCATGTCAGCGAGAAACATCGCTAATGACATGCAAAGTGGGCGTTCCCACGTCCAACCACATGTAAAATGTTGTTGGAAGTGGTAACACCCTATTACCAAGGCAGGCGTTGGGAGAAGGAGACCTGCGATAAACTCGTTTATCGCAGGTCTCCCAACGCCTGCTCTGATCAGGTGTTAGGCATTGAAAACATGGGGGTGTGGATCATAAGGCTGAATCCACCCCCCCATATTATCAAGGCACACATTAGCACGTGACAACAACGCTTGTTTTTACGCGCTAATGTCACCTATCGCCAGCTATCGTCGGATTTAATATTGCCTTCGTGTTGCGCGTTGATAATGACACGCTAACACGGCGATAAAATCCGGCGATAACCGGCGATAGGGAAATGTGCGATGTGCGTTTTTTAACGCACATCTTGGTAATATGGCCCTGAATTATCAGAAATTAATATAGGATCTGTTTCAAGGTTTTCAACTGTTTGGGAAAAGTTCAAAGTTTATATCCAAGGAATTTTGAAAGGGAAACAAACTGGAGTTCTTAAACCTATCCATACTTAATTAAATAAACTGGAAAAAGACCTACATGCCACTGAATAAGAGTATGAGGGCGGATACGCTCCCTCTGTGCTTAAAAAGATAGAGGAACTGCATTTGCAATTTAAGGAAAGCAGCAGAATGAGAAATTGCATATATGGAAATAAATATGCATGCACAAGTCTATGGTAAAGGTGAAAGACCCAGTAGAACCCTGTCCTGGCTGCTAATGAAGAAGTGGCCCCACTCTATAGTGCAATCACTGAGGTTTCCATCAGGTGTAACTATAACTGGCAACAAAGACATTATGAGCAGTTTTATTGAATACTACAAGGACTTATATACATCTAAAATACCCCAAACCATGTCATAAACTGCGGAATGCCTGGATGAATTCGTGCTAGCCTGGATGGAGAGGGGAACGTGGGAGGACATGCTTCAATAAACATTTATATCTGAGGTTAAATGTGCGATACATAGCTTTGCTAACAGCCTAGCCCCTGTCTTTTATGGGTTAACAGTTGAGCTGTTTGCAACATTCAAAGAGAGCCTGGTGTCATAGCTGCTGGAATTATATCAGTAGTTACTAACATTAAGAAGCCTTAAGTCACTGCTATTTTAAAACCAAATAGGGATGCTAAGTAGAACAAATCTTACAGGCCTCTTTGCTTGCTAAACAGGGACAAAACGTTACTTGTGTGGGATGCTTGCCAACATACCAAAACCCTTAATAGGAAAACTAGTCCTACCCAAACATGCACGTTTTATTCCTGGAAGAGCCACCTATAATAATTTGTGTACATTGTTTGCACTGGTACACTGGATCCGCCTGAAAATTCGTGCAGTTTGTGTTTTTTAATGCCTCAAAGGCATTTGACTCTCTTGAATGGCCATTTTGGCTGGGAGTGATTCACAGGATCAGCCTGGATAGGTGTGTTTTCTGCAGCTTGGCAACCTGCTCGATGCCATGCCTGCCGCCAGGGCATGAGTCTAAGGGTGTGTATCTCCCCATTTGAGTTTGGGGGGTCACACAGCAACAGTGCCCCTTTTCACCATCACTTTTATTTTATAGATATAAAGCCTATAGCTTCCTTGTTGCATAAGAAACATACAAAGAGGTATTATTTTCCCAATGTGGTGGTTCTAGATGGCACTCTATACTGGCAATATACAACTGTTTGTCAAAAATCCACGACAGAGCCAGGAACAAAAACATATGTGATATTATGCAGTCTGGAGACTACTCAGGCAATTTGGTCAACTGGACTAAGTCTGTAAGGTTCCTGCCTTCTGATTTGTACTACTAGACTGGTACTGGAGTATGCTCTGATTTAGAGAGAAGATGCACTTAAATACTTGGGGGCAGATTTACAAGCCCCATGCGCCACATTTACGCCGCCGCTGCATCACTTCTGTGACACAGCAGTGGCATAATCCATGCACCACGTTGTGCCTTGTTTACAACATGACACATCTAGGTAGATGCGTCACGTTGTAAAGCCCTGCGCCACATGAAACCTGCGTTAGGTTTCATATGGGTGTTCCGGCGCAGGGTGGGAGTTCAGTCGCAGGAACGCCTTGTAAAAGTGACGCAGTGCAATCGATAAGATTTCACTGAGTCACTTTTACGTCCATGCTACATCAAAACCATGAGCCTGCTTGAAGCAGGCGTAAGGAGTGACGCAGCATGTTAGGCATAGGGCGCCCCTGAGCATTGCTGGAACCATGTAGCGCTTTTGACAAGACTCCAGCAATGCGCAGCCCTTCCGCCACAGGATGCGACACGCATCGCCCTATCCTTGCAGCATAGTGTGCGGCATTGTAAATGCGACGCATTCGTGGTAGCGAGGGAGGGAATTGCGTGTCGCATCTTTTCTGGCACATCCCTGCTGATTTGCAGAGATGCGCCAGAACTCGTAAATCTTCCCCTTTGATTTTCTTGGCAATAGAGACCAAGACATGGCTCCAAAAGAGACCAAGGCCCTGCAGTTGAAAACTGACAATGCAAATCGAGAGATGGATCAGACTGGCATTCTCCATGCCAAGCAGAATTGCACTCACCAAACTGTTGGCATTCCCCTCGTTTTGATGCTTCTTCTCACACTTACCTATACCCCTAGATGAGCACATGTTCGTTAAATCTTGCGCTTTGCATAGGGGGTCAAAAACCCATAACTAAGAGCTTGATTACAATGATGTCCGACATCGTATGGGAACTGGGACCGACCGACCTGCTTTCGGCGGTCCCAACCCAGCAATTAGAATGCGATCGAACATTGTTTGGTCACAATCCTATTCTTTGCATTGTAGAGAGCAGAGGTGCCGTTCATCCCTGCACCCCATGGCAGGCACCTCAAGGTGCCTGACACCAAGTGCAGGGATCTCCAGGGGGGAAACCATCATCCGGAGGCCTTGCACCTATGGGGACCCTGGTTGGGGGCCCCAAAATCGGATTCTCACAGCCTTTCTGTGTCGGAAAGGCCAGCACAGAAAGGCTGTGGGAATCTGCCATCATAATCCCTCACGTGGAAGGAGCCGCCCTTGGTATTACAGTTCCCTTTCCGAATTGCAGATGGGCACTCCGAGCCCACCATAAGCCATTCGGAAATCCTGTTTGGGCTAATTTTCGACCGACTCCATCCAAATGGGTCAGTCAGAAATTAATCCCAACAGGAGATTACGATGCCATAGGAACAGCTCTGACCGAGGGTCAGAGCCGTTTCCTAAGGCATCGTAATCAGGACCTAAGATGGGATTAGCTAACCCACCTATACGAAGCAGACAGCTTCTTTTTGAATGGTGGCCGTTGTATATTGCGACACACCTTAAGTACCACTATTTTTCTCACAGAACATGATAGCCTCTTATTTCCATAGAATACATTGTTTGCGATCCTCTAGATATATTGTGGTCCAGTCTCCCACCCTAGCACTCTTCACCACCTCCCGCTTCAAGCCAATTAGTGAAGGCTTCCCATATGTCCTTGGGGCGGGATTTACATGGCATTAGTTCCCAATAGTGTGACAATTGGTCTTTACAGTAAACAATATCATTTGCCCATGCTCTGATCGTTGGAAGAGTGGGCTTCTTCCAGTGCCTTGCCACCTGCCTCTTCGCCAGGAGCAGCAATAGTGCTGTGAGTTTCCTTACTGCTTTCGGAGAATCATGTACGTGGCCTAACAGAACCACAAGCGGGGACCTCGGTAGTGATTGATCTGTCATTTTCTCTATATAAGTGAGTGCTGTGTTCCTAAATGTTGAAATTGATTGGCACTCCCAGGCAGGATGCACGAAGGTGGCCTGCAAGGATCCGCATCTCCAACACTTTGCTTCAGGGTGAAGACCCATACGATGGAGCTGTATAGGTGTGCAATATAATCGATGCAGATAGTTAAAATGTATGAACCGTAGTCGGTAGTTTGGCAATAGTTGCTCTAACTGATTACAGCAAAAGGACCACTGCTGGTCCATGATGCTGGTGCCCATGTCTGCTTCCCACGCCACTCGGGATTGTGGTACAGTAATCGGGCACTCTCTTTGTGTAGTGGTATAAAGGCGTGTGATCAGTTTTTGGGCGGATGGGACCGTGATAATGTGCTCCAATGCTGGCAGTGTCGGAGGTGCCGCTGGGAACGTGTCATATCTAGCCCTACATGCTGCCCTTATCTGATAGTGCAAAAGCATGTCTAGTGCTGTGGGTTGTGGTGTACTGCACATTTACTGTAAAGTGAGGAATGTGCCATCTGGGAATAGGTCTCCACCTGTTGATATATTAAGGGATGTCGCTCTGAGTTTTGCATGGCTTCATTATATCTGATTGCAAAAGATACTGTTCTGCCTTGTTATCACGCTTTGATACGCACTGGATCGGCCCTGCAAATAATGCCTCACACCTACCTGTTGGATTAAATCAATTAAAGTTGGGACTCTGCACACCATAGTAGTGTCTAAACTGTCATACTTAGCAAATACATAGAAATGGGTAGTTGCACCCGCTGATCTATCTGGACAGTTGCTAATAATGTAGGGGAAACAAAGGTATACCCTTCAGAAATGCGTATTGCAGATACTAGCTGCTTTACTCCAGACATTGGGCAAGTCAGCATGCTACACCAACTACAACTGCACAAGATGGGGCAGGATTTCCCTAATTGCAGTTTTATTATGACTGAACATTTCCACGCAGCTCGAGCGATTAAAGGAATAGACATGTTTGCATACGTTTGAACACAACAGGCAGACAAAAGGCTGCCATGGCATATTTAGAAAAGCTCCCTCATCTGGTGCTTAGTACTGATGCCATTGCAGATGCTTACCATATATGGACTGGTGTTACTGATATATATTGTACCCATGACGACGTAGGGAGGGGCGGGTGAACCATTTGTTGTGTCAAGCAGTGTTTTTTTGCTGAACTGCCAATACTATGTATTCCATATTTGCTGGGCTTATATCTGGACAATAGTGTTGTTTTATTTCGGGCTCATCTATTCTATCTCTTTTTAATAAATGAGAATGTGCTCGCAAGTCCAACTGGTTTGATATGTATCAATGGCACAAAGGCCTTGATTTTGTGTATTTATATACTGCTCACTGTACATGGGATTGAGCTAAGACTGTACCCTATAGGGAACTGCTCTATTGTGTTATACTGTTTTTGAACATCCAATAAAGAAATGTTATGATAACTACCTGAGAGATTCTCTCCCAGGCAGGGTACTGGATTGTGACATTGGACCATAAAATGTCTCAGTACATCCTTCTCACAAAAAGTTTCTCCAGTTCTACTGACAGGGGACTTTTTATCAATTCTCTTTGCTCTCATTTGACATTTACATTGTGCCTTAGAGGTTTACCAAACTATTACAACCATATTCAGTTTTTCACTTGTTGATCAAACTGGACAATATGCTATTCCTAGCTGAAAATCCCTTAGTCCTTGAAATCCATCTTCAAAAGACCAATTCTCTTTTCCAGGACCTAAGTATTGCAATCAATGAAATAAATGTCACCTTTCTCCCACACAAAAACAAGAGAGTTTAGATTTCATGATAAACTTTGTCACATGGAGTTTCCCCCTTCCTAAATTAAAAATTGCATGGAGCCATGAAGAACTCAAAAACTTTCTCTCTCAATCATTCATCTCCCTCAGACAGCAATGATTGTAGGACTACCTCGTAAGGCCAAACAATAGGTTTGAGATCTGAGGAACATCACCGTAAATGATCTAACCAACATTAGTAATAACCTACTTCCTCCCCCCCCTAAGTTCACAAATCTGGATGACCTTACTGAACATTACAATTGATATGTAGCAATCTAGGCAACCATAACGAAATAAATCAATGTTAATTTTTATAAGGAAACTAGGCTACAACAATACTTCTTGGTTTCGACAATTTATTGACAATTAAAAAATTGACACAGTACAATATTTTAAAATTAAAATGCACAATAAAAAATATAGTTTCCACAAAGAAAGATAAACATAATACACAAATTACATATTACATATTCGAATGCCTATGAAATTAAAAAGAAGGTGGCAAAATAATTCTCAATATGTAATATGTAATTTGTGTATTATGTTTACCTTTCTTTGTGGAAACTATATTTTTTATTGTGCATTTTAATTTTAAAATATTGTACTGTGTCAATTTTTTAATTGTCAATAAATTGTCGAAACCAAGAAGTATTGTTGTAGCCTAGTTTCCTTATAAAAATTAACATTGATTTATTTCGTTATGGTTGCCTAGATTGCTACATATCAATTGCTTACTTTTTCCCTGGTCTAGGAACCTTATTCTTTTGTACCCAGGGGGTCCTTGTTAAATACACGCTTACTGAACATTACATCCACTCCATGACAGATATATTCTACTCAATTGCTCCAAAGCAACTCAAAAGGATACCCAGCAAACCTTCCAAACCCTTGTTCAATTTCTCCCTTAACGAGGAAAGACGTAAAGTAAGGCTAGCGGCGGGATCTTGGAGAAACTCTCCTTCCGTAACAAACCAAGTAGTTGTGGATGACAAGAAGTGCGTTTAACAAACGTATCCGTAGCACCAAAGACGATCGCTTTAGGTCACAGCTTGACCACGCCAAAAACAGACATAAAAAACTTTTCAAAATTATCAAACAAGCTAACCACGCAACTAACCAACACTCTGCACGCAAGGGCTTAAACCGTAGAAGTGAGGAGTGCTCTGCGCACTGCATTGAAAAGACAAGAAAGATTGAACTAGAATTGCAATTCACCTCACCAAAACCCAGACCATCCCCTCTCCGTGGCTACCCTTCGCAAGTTCCCCTCTTTCTGGCTCTATAGATTATACTTCAAAAACTAAGGTGTTGTGGAATACCTTTATACTACCAGACAATGCCAATATTACTCCAAACTATAACTTCATTAAAAACTTCAAATCATTTTAATGATCCTCTGTCCGAAAAGCTCTTCAAAGAGCTTAGATCTTCCATTCTCATACTTTGTTCTGAGATTGTCCATAGATCTTTCTTACAGGGCATGATTCCTGATTGCCTCAAAATAGGTCAAGTCACCCCATCCCAAAGAAGCCAAATGCAGACTTAACTCAACCTAACAATTTCCGATCAATTTCTAATATCATGACTTTAGCCAAACTACTTGAGAAATGCATACACACACAACTCTGTAATCACATTGAGCAGCTTAAATTCCTTGACCAATACCAATCGAGCTTCAGATCAGGTCACAGCACTGAAACTGCTCTGACACACATTGCTGATGACGCCCTGAGACTACTTGACCAGAATGTACTTTGCCTACTTATACTTCTTGATCTTTCCTTGCTGTTTGACACAGTCAAACATGACAACATGATTGATCTTCTTGAAAAAAGAATGGGGTTATCGGGACTGGTTTTAAATTGGTTTGCCTCATTACTACATAATAGAACACTGTCGCGGAGGAGTGGGGTAGGGTTGTATAGCGAGGCAATGATCGGCCAAACAATACTTGAATTCAAGGCTTTTTTATTTCAAAACAAAGAATAGGATATCCATCCAAAGGCTGGTATTGGAACGGCAGGCTTGCTTCTGGGGTTGGGGGAGGAAGGACGATCCTTGTATCCACTGTCCTTGAGGGGGTCTGGTCTCTTCAGGGTAGTGGTCTTCGTATAATCTCCGGCGTGTTAGGAGAAAAGAGAGACCATATATTTATGGATGAGGTTCGAGGACCACTAGGTTTCAGAAAGGGGACAGGGTGTGAGGATTCACCTGGGGCTGCCACCACACTTATTCAGCCAAAACGATGCAGAGAATAAGGAGGGTGTGTATAAAAGAAAAAAGAAGAAAGAAACACAGCCTTGTGACCTCCACAGACTATTCTACCCGGTCCCTCCCTGTGAAAAGGCAAAGCGCAGTATACGGTTTTGTACCTTCTCCAGCCACAATTCTCCAGAAGCGTGGTGGGGCGAATCGTGGTATCGTTGGCCTCCTGGCCAGGATGGGGTTCGAGAACCACTAGGTTTCAGAAAGGGGACGGGGTGTGAGGATTCACCAGGGGCTGCCACCACACTTATTCAGCCAAAACGATGCAGAGAATAAGGAGGGTATGTATAAAAGAAAAAAAGAAAGAAACACAGCCTTGTGACCTCCACAGACTATTCTACCCGCTCCCTCCCCGTGAAAAGGCAAAGCGCAGTATACGGTTTTGTACCTTCTCCAGCCACAATTCTCCAGAAGCGTGGCGGGGCGAATCGCGGTATCGTTGGCCTCCTGGCTCTTCTGTCCTCCTGACCTCAGCATCTCCGGCTCCGTCCGTTCTCCTTTCGCTCTCTTCGCTACGCTCCTCCAGCTCCTGTTTCCAAACTCCAACTCGTCCAGCAGCTTTCACTCCTTCACGTCCCCCTGACATTCTTTTAAGCACCTCTTCCGGGTTTGAGAGGTACATAGACCATGACGTCAGGGCTGTTGACTCCGCTTCAATCACCTCATTCAAAAAATAAGTCAAAGGGTTGCTCCTGAATAGCTACCTGCAACATTAGACCTGAAGCTGCCCAAACTAACATTTTCCTCTTGTTTACAGCACTGATCTCACATTCAACTATGCAATTTGTACGGCTTTATATATACTATGATGTGGGCTTTTTTCGCATTTTGTTTGCTTAGTTACTTACATGTTTAGTATTTATACATTTTCCTGCTTATCTTGCATGCTTCTATGTACTGCGCTCTAATACCCTGGCGGGTCATGTTCACGCTATATAACATTTTTCAAATTAATAAATAAATAAGGGCCGTTAGTATTCTCTATTCAAGTCTTCCACTCCAAAGCCTAGAAATCAAACACATGACAAAAGACCTGTCATATTCAGATAATATTTCTGTCTCATTCAGATATCATTCAAACCAAAGAAGAAGCAGTCTGGTGGCTGGAACATCTAGATGCCGGGAGCGGTAAAGCAATTTTCAATGTGTTTCCCATATCTACTTTTGGAGTCAGATGCAAGTATGTTAGGGAGGAGATATTGCTGCAGAGGAGTCTCCACTGGTGATGAAGCTGTATCTGAACATAAGTTGTTTATAACTGCTTGCAGGTTACCTTGCCTCTAAACATCTACAAAGAATGTAGCTCATTGGGCAGTGCTTTTGCTAGAGCAGGAATCAGTTTAAATAAAAACTCAGTTTACCATCATCCGGGCTAATTCCCACTGTCACTAGGTCAGTGGAGCTTTGACGTTGCTTTAGAGAAGATCAGGTGCTGCGCATCACAATAATTAAAATCACAATATTTCTAATCTATGTTCAGTCAATAATGAGAGTTTGGTATGAGTTCAAGAGGTTTATTACAAATCTTTTAATAATTCATCGTTATTAGCTCAGCTTCAGCAGTCCAAAACCTAATAAACCTTCCTAAAATCAACGACCTCAAGCAACTCTGCAACAAACAGACCTACAATAAGGCTCTACTCTAGATGCGATATTCACAAGAATTGAGCTTTTCTTCCTCCAATCCATCATGCCCATCGAGTGGTTGGACCACCATCTAATACTGTTCAGTCTCAATGCTCACCCCCTTCCCTACCCAGCCTCCTCCAACAAACCCATGCACTGGGTAAGGAATCTCAAACAAATCCCACTAACTGAGATGGAATTACAACCACTCCTTTATGCCATAGATGACCTCACCACCCATTATAGCTCAGCGATGACAGCTTTCTTGTCCACATGGCACCACTCAAACTAAAGCAATCTATAAAAATCTAATCCAGATCCCAGTTCAACTTAGACCTTAACAACGAGAGAAGACAACTAAGACAGACCGAAAGGTAATGAAGACAGAACCCCTTACCGGCACACCTGTCACTGCTAAATTCCAATCGGCCCTCCTACACGAAACACATCTTTAGAGAAAAAAGCCATTTTCTTTTGCATTCAACCTCACCATGAGAAGAACCGACCATGGGAGCCCTTCAAGATAATGAGACAACAAATTACCCTTACCTCCCAACATGAAACAACAGACACAAACGAATGCTGTAAAGAAATAGCTAACTTCCTCACTGCCACAATTTCAAAAACTGAGCAAGCTCTTATCCATATCACTAGTTTGAGTTCCCATCCCACCTGCTGTTGTGTAGCATTTTAGAATCCAAGTGTAATTTACCATTTTTCGTGTACAACCATTTCGAATGCATTTTATGTATTTTGGGAGGGATTATTTACACATCATGCTTCAGATATGTATAAAATGCTTAGAATTTAGTAATATCGAACATAATAAAGTGGAGTGAGTGTTGTGTAGTATTTTAGAGTCCAAGCGTATTTTACAGTTTCATGCCCTTATATAGGTATAATTCACATTAGACATAGAAATCATACCTGTATTTAGACATAACCCATCCAGTCCAAATACAGGCAGGCCTACTTCCACTAGTTCCAAAAAGCCACAACGATTTCTTGGAAAACTCGGCTTCAGCAGTCAGGGACTCTCCCTTACTTGAATTTTGATTTGTCCTAGAAATCATGGAGTTTTCAGTGAACTACCATTCCCTTGGGATTCTTTGATGACGTTATTATGTCCGACTTTACGTCAAACTAGGCACCTTCAAGGTATAAATATGCCTACACTTGCCCTTGCAAACACACGGTGGTTCGGAGCAGCTCGACTATCTACTTGCCCGACGCAGTTCGTTACAGCAAGTGCCGAAGGAAGCCGACCCTCCAGCTGACGCACTGACAGAGAAGCTGTCCTTTCTCTTGCTGAGAATCCAGCTGCAGTGTTTCCAAGGAAAATCGAGTCCCGAGACCGAGACCGAGATACCAGACCTCCTTCATTCTAAAACAAAGGTACGGAGCTGATTAGACCCTAAGAGAAATCTTTGTTAGATTCTTGGCAAAGACAAACTAAACCTATGCTACACCTCACTTACTTCTACCCTCGTACTAGACTTAGGTTAGGTACATTGGGGTAGGCGTATTTTAGAAGCACCAGTTGAGTACTTTTAGCCTTTGTTATTTATGTATGTATTTATATATGGTCTAGTAACCATACAATGCTTTTACAGTATTATTTTAGAATACTTTTCTTACTGTTCGCATTATACTTTTCAACCAGTATTACGATTGTAGCAGTTCACTTTACTTGCATGAGAAAGATATAAACCCTTTTATTGAAAACGCCCGTCTCTCCATTTCTCTGCACCTCTGATGAAACGAAGCATGCACGATTGACTGAGTAAAATATCTATCTATTGTTTCCACGACTCTGAAGATCAGTGTTTTTCTTGGGGAAACAAAGTTGTCATGTTTATGCGGTTGTCAGAAACTAATCCCTTCTTGTTTATTCAAGAAATATTCTAGTGACCTCTGAGCTAGCTGGCACTCACAATTAAATCTAATATATTCGATAGAGACCTAGTAGACATAAGTCCTACGTCAAATCTATAGGATATGTTATTCCGATGCGCAGAGCCTATTGGGAATATAGGAACTACACTACACTGCTTCACTGATCCACAGGTCTTCACGGAAACTACCCCCACCACCACAAGACTTTAACTAAAGACTGGAGGGAGTGGTCCAAGAAGATCTACAGACAATAATGATCTCCTACAACTGAAAAACAATGCTAAGTGGACAGACTTCAAACCTATGACAGAAGGAGAAGTTTTCACAATTATTGCAACACTGAAGCCTACAATCCACACTACTGATCCCCTTCCCTCTACTCTAGTACGGAACCTCAACCATATCATCTCCCAGTTTTGGACCAAAATCATCAGCGTCTCTCTCTCTCATCAGGCTGTGTACCTGATCCTCTCCAACTAGGCTCTCATTTTCAAAAGTCAGGGTGGACCCCAATGACCTAATTTACCTCAAACCTGTCACCAACCTTCTCTTCCTAGCCAAAATGGTGGATACGTGTGTCCTTCTACAACTCAACCAACACATAGAGGAATTCAACCTACACAACACATTCCAATAAGGATTCAGGAAAAACTATAGCACAGAAACTGCTAAACTCAATATATCTGATGACATTCATAGATCCTTAGATGAAGGCGACTCCTTCCTCCTAATCCTACTTGGATTATCTGCAGAATTTTATACAGGAAATCATTCAGCTTTGCTTGATACACTCATGAACCACACTGGTATCAATGGCACAGTTCAGATGGTTCACACCCTATCTGCAACATCGCTCTCAACAAATAAAAATTGACAGTTGTCTCTCAAAACCTCTACCAGTTCCACAAGGTGTACCTCAAGGCTCAATCCTCTCTCCAGGCCTATTTAATCTCTTCATGGAACCACTCATAGGTGCTTTAAACGAAGCAGGGATCAAATATCACCTATATGCCGTTGACATGCAACTCTACTAATACAAAAAAACACCCAATGACCCCCGGCATCTTCATGCCACACTAATTAAGATACAAACATGGCTAAACACAAAATAAAGTAAGCTGAACCCCAACAAGACTCAACTACTCATCTCCACAAAATATAAACCTTTACCTATTCAAGAATGGCTCGAAAGTTTGGATACACTAAACTATTCTCTTTCACTTTCTAACTACGTAAAGTCCTTGGGTAGTACCCTGGACAAAAACATGTTAATGAAGGAGCGCATCAATAACTTAGCCAAAGGAATGCCTTGCACA
This sequence comes from Lissotriton helveticus, assembly GCF_964261635.1. NCBI lineage: Eukaryota > Metazoa > Chordata > Amphibia > Caudata > Salamandridae > Lissotriton > Lissotriton helveticus. Next base: position 200,451,983 of record NC_136062.1, on the reverse strand, counting down.
CTAAAGCATCTCAAGAAAATCAAACCGTTTATTCCCCCTGATGACTTTAAGATGGAAGTGCAATCCCTAGCACTCTCGAAACTTGACTAAGACAACTCCATCCTGACAAGAACTCCGAAATGTTACCTCAAACCTCTAAAAGCAGTTCTCAGCGAGGCTGCCAGGCTCCTCCCAGGAATTAAATGGTTTGATTATATCTCACCTGCCCTCAAGAGTCTCAATTGGCTTCCAATTGAAGGAAAATGCATCTTCAGGACAGTTTGTGTCACCCACAAAGCCCTTCATACAAAAAAAACCAAATACCTAGAAACCAAACTATCGAGAGCAGGAAGAGGCCAGTCACTGAGTAGCTCCACCTCTCTTCTTCTCATACCTCTTAATCTGAAGAAGAAATCATCCTAGGCACACTCTTTCTCAGGAAATGCTCCTAGGTTTAGGAGCTCACACTCTAATTATCTTCTCTGCAACCCCTCTTTTTCTTGCTTTAAATGGTACCTCACATCCCTACTGTTCAACAACTGCTTTAACATGCACACAAGCTGATTTAAATTTCCAAATGATCCAATTTACATCGACAGGATCCTTAGAGATGGTTGCCTGACTCTTTTAGTCTCTAATCTGTCTCCAGCAACATTACCTTAATGCTGCATTGTTATATACTTCTGTGACTATTTTGACCACCTTCATGCTGTATTGTTCTGTTTTCTTTTTCTCTGACTGTTCTGACCCTATACGAATACCCACACGTACTTTAGTAAACGTAGTCACATAACCTGTAAAGCGCTCTGATACCTTTGGGATTAGCTAGCGCTATATAAAACTCAAAACTAAATAACTAACAATATTAATAACAGAAGGACCTATGCTGCAAACAGCCAGGTCTTCAGCTTCTTTCTAAAATGCAAATGAGTTTGTGTGTTCCTTAGCTGTAAGGCAGGTTGCTTCATAGGACAAGGGCCATCGCCAGGAAAGAGCGACCGCCCAGTCTTACTCTTGTAGTATGTGTTATAAGAGCCATATACAGATTGGCAGGTTTGAGGGCCCTAGTAGGTTGATATGGCTGTATCAGGTAGGTCAAACAAGGTGCTCCCTGCTTGTTAATAATCCGATGAACAACTCACAAGGCTTTGAATTGATTTTGTTTCTCAGTTGGAAGCCAGTGGAGTTTGCGGAGTAGCTTTGAAACAGAACAAAGTTTAGGCAGATGGAAAAGTAGTCTAGCAGCTGCATTTATGGACAATCTGCAGCTTGTTTATTATTGATCTATTGACACCCAGATAGAGAATGTTACATTAGTCCATTCGCAAGGTGATTAAATACTGTACAATCATTTACCAAACCTCAGGATGAAAAAAGCCAGTAATCACTTTTAGATTTCCAAAAGTACCAAAACACGTTCCTGCTAGTGCCTTGATTTGTGAATCAGCAAAATGAAGTGCCCTATCTCCACAGGGAAGATTTATGGTGTTATAATAAGCATTGAAAGGATGAAGGTGTGGATAACACCGGATTCAAGGAAAAAACGTACAAACAGCTGACTGTTAAACTAAGGTGGTAAGTTGCACGCATAATAAACAATTTTGGGTATAACTCACCATCTAACTCACCACCAACTGATCCACGCCATCAAGAAAACCGCATTCAAGGAACGACTGGACAACAACGCCCACAACAGCAAGGAACTCTTCAACATCGTCAAAGAGCTCTCCAACCCCAGCGCAGGAAACAACGACATCTCCCCATTGCAAGACCTCTGCAACTCCCTCGCCTCCTACTTCCACAACAAGATAGCGGACATACACAACAGCTTCAGCACAGAGCCGACGCACCCCACGACAGCACCTGCACCCCCCACCACCACCCTCCGCGCATGGACCCGATCAACACCGAGGAAACCCTACGCACGATGAACTCCATCCACTCCGGATCTCCAACCGACCCCTGCCCTCACCACGTCTTCAACAAGGCCGACTCCGTCATCGCACCCCACCTGCGGGACATCATCAACACCTCCTTCGACACAGCGACCTTCCCGGAGAGCTGGAAGCATGCTGAACTCAGCGCTCTACTAAAGAAACCATCAGCGGACCCCACCGAACTCAAAAACTACCGCCCCATCTTGCTCCTCCCGTTTCCGGCCAAGGTCATCGAGAAGACCGTCAACAAGCAGCTGGCCGCCTTCCTCGAGACGAATGGATCCCTCGACCACTCGCAGTCCGGCATCCGGGCAACCACAGCACCGAGACCGCCCTCATCGCTGCCACTGATGACATCCGAGCCCTGCTCGACAACGGGGAAACAGCGGACCTCATCCTCCTGGACCTTTCCGCGGCGTACGACACTGTCTGCCACCACACCCTAGAGCAGCGCCTCAGCAACGTCGGAATCCAAGAGAAGGCACTGGAATGGATCATCTCCTTCCTCGCTGGAAGGACTCAGAGAGTCAGCCTCCCCCCGTTCAGATCAGAAGCCACCAAAGTCATCTGCGGCGTGCTCCAAGGTTCCTCGCTCAGCCCCACCCTCTTCAATGTCTACATGAGCCCCCTTGCGGCCATCGCACGCCAACACAACCTCAACATCATCTGTTACGCCGACGACACCCAGCTGATCCTCTCCCTCACCAACGACTCCACCACCGCCAGAGCCAGCCTACACGAGGGGATGAAAGACGTAGCCGTGTGGATGAAGAACAGCCGCTTGAAACTGAACTCAGGCAAGACGGAAGTCCTCATCCTTGGATCTGCTCCCTCCGCCTGGGACGACTCCTGGTGGCCCCCCGCCCTGGGCAGCGCACCCAAACCAACAGACCACGCACGCAACCTGGGCTTCATCCTGGACTCCTCCCTCTCCATGACCAGACAAGTCAACACCGTCTCCTCGTCATGCTTCAACATCCTGCGCATGCTACGTAAGATCTTCCGGTGGATCCCCACCGAGACCAGGAAGACGGTCACCCAGGCCCTCGTCACCAGCCGATTGGACTACGGCAACTCCCTCTACGTCGGAACCACCGCCAAACTCCAGAGGAGACTCCAGCGGATCCAGAGCGCCGCAGCAAGACTCATCCTCGACATCCCCCGACAGAGCCACATTTCCGGACACCTGAGAGACCTGCACTGGCTCCCGGTCAACAAAAGAATCACCTTCCGTCTCCTCACGCACGCTCACAAAGCTCTCCACAACCAAGGCCCAAGATACCTCAACAGCCGCATCAACTTCTACACGCCCACACGCCAGCTTCGTTCAACCAACCACGCCCTCGCCGCCGTCCCCCGCATCCGAAGAGCCACCACAGGAGGAAGATCCTTCTCCTACCTCGCCGCCAAGACGTGGAACTCCCTCCCGACCCACCTCCACCTGACCCAAGACCACCTCGCCTTCAGGAAACAGCTCAAGACCTGGCTGTTCGAGCAGTAGCGGACCCCCCCACCCCCAAGCGCCTTGAGACCCTCCGGATGAGTAGCGCGCTATATAAATGCTGTGATTGATTGATTGATGGTCCTGCAGTTGGATTTCACAACTTGTGTTCTTTTGGGATTCTCATCTTTGGGATTCTGCACCCAAAGTTCGTAAACACTATATATGAATAGTGACTTTCATGATCAGCAAAAGAAACAATAAGACTGCTCTAATACATGCTTCCTTATGGGCTATCACTTTTAAGAGTGACAATTTCGATTTGTTTTGAGTCATTTTGTTTTTTGTGTGTGGAAAGAGACTTGGCTGGAATGAAGTAATTCCGGATTCATATCACTTTCAAAAGATCTCTCAATTTTAACACACAAATTTATTATTGGACATCATGAAGGGTTATTTAGAATGTTCATTATGTGTAAGAGTTAGCATTCAATAATATTTTGTTTCCTAGGACTGCATACTTGTAGTTGGATATCTATCATTAGGACATTAGTGGGGAAAGTGGAAGATTTAGGTAAGTAATACATATATCAGTCCCAGAATTAGTATCAGAAATTCATGTATCCTTGATGGCCTCACAGTAGTATTCTATAAAGCGTATAAGGAGAGCTTAGCGCCCCAGCTCTTGGAGATGTTTGCTGAGGTGTTAGAGAGACAGAAAAGGCCTTCGATTCCCTCGAATGGCCTTTCCTTATGGCATCGCTTTGCAAACTGGGCCTCCCTTTCAATTTCATAGCTCTAATTGCCCTATTGTATTTTTCCCCTACAGCCCGCCTGCGGGTTAACGGGTCCTTATCCCCTCCCATCCCCATCACTCTTGGCACCCGTCAGGGGTGCCTCTTGTCCCCGCTCCTGTTCATTATTGCAATGGACCCTCTGGTCCTTCACCTCCAGGAAAAACGCTTGTTCTTTGGCTTACAATTTCCTGCCAGTCCGCTCTTGATGTCCCTGTATGCAGATGACGTCTTGCTATTCATACGGCACCCGCAAATCAATCTCCAGCCACTAATCAATCAAATCGAACGCTTTGGTTCAATTTCAGGTCGTAAGATCAACTGGGGATAGTCAGTACTGTTTCCCATAATGGCAGCAGCAGCAGACGATGAGGCAGAATACCTGCTGCAAGTAGGTAGGGAGACTACCAAATATCTGGGGATGCAACTGCACAGGGATAAGGGGCAGGTCATACAGCTGAACTATGGACCTGCTATTGACCAACTTACCTCGCAAATAGATAGATGGATACAACTGCCTCTCTCTATGGCCGGCCGTATCGCCCTTATTAAAATGAAAGTATTACCCCATTTCCGCACTATACCCATCCCGCTTACCAATGCATTCTCCTTATCCAGCTGGTATGGGCGGGCCGTAGACCTCGGGTGGCTTGGGACACCCTTATTCTCCCATATGCCTGGGGGGATTTGCAGTCCCAGACCCTCAACTGTACTTTCTGGTGGCACTGGCACAATTTTCTCATCACTGGTTTCATCCTGACGCCAGAATACCATACACAAAAACGGACAAGGAGCTGCCTGCTCCGACTCCCTTGGCGTACCTACTCCCAAAGCGAGTCCCCCTTGATGCACATGACATTCAGTCTCTTGCCACTATGTGCTGGGCTTGGCGCGAACTGAATCGGTTGTACGGGCCTGGTCCCCTCTATTCGCCTGCGCTCCTACTCGCCAATAACCTTTTAAACCCTTACCACTGATAGAGGGGTGCTTGTAACTTTCACCAAGCTGGTGCTTGACACCTTCGGATCCCTATTCCCGGATGGCCGGTCACTTAAACTGTCCGGTTTTACACAAATTGCAGGGCTCTCAGGAGTGGATTTTCTTAATGTGGCTCGACTTCATTGGACACGCCACACTACATTCTCCACCTACCCCGCCCCCTAAGAAGACTTCCCCCTGCTCACCCTCCTCATAGCTGATAATACAGGGTCGCAGTTGGCCACATAACTGTATAAGGCGTGCATGGCGCTTCGGGCGGGGAGGATAGCAGGGCCCGTCAATGGCGGGACACCGATATTGGGCATCCTCTGACTGACAAAGAATGGGCCTACTGCTTGGAGGAAACACATAGGGTGTCCCTTAATCAAAGGCACAAGTTACTCCATTTTAAATTCATTCATAGAACATATGTGACTCCTGCCCACTGGCCAAAGTTGACCCTTCTAAGCCAGCGAACTGCCCCAAGTGCAAAGCCCTGAAGGCCAACGTCACTCACATGTCTTGGTCCTGCCCCTACATTCATCCATACTGGCTGGAGGTGTTTGCTGTACTAGCCCAAATAATAGAAACGCCTTTTGGTACCCTCTCCTGAGTTGGGGCTGTTGGGGATGGTTCAACAACTTAAACTGTGCTACAGGTGATTGCAGCGATTGCCCTATTACTTGCGAAATACGAGATAGCTTCTCTCTGGGGGGCTAGGGCTCACCCACCTATGGCGGCCTGGCTCCTGAGTATGGCATATTGTAATGTCCAATCTGAGATATACGCCTCGCTCCAGCCTCCAACCTCCAGGCCACGTGACATTTGGTGCATTTACTGCACTTACTTACAACGCACGTTTCACTCATCACAGACTGTTTCCACCCAGCCAACCCCCCTCACCCCCCCACAGGTGGAGCAGACGAGTGTCGGATCGTCAATTGCACCTGATAGGTCGATTTTTCTCTAGGTGTGTCTTCCATGGCTACAGGATGGCTATCGCATATGCTTTCACGGCACCATCACTGGTATTAGCCTGATGCTTTGTGTAATGTGATTTACGGAACCCACCTCATTTAAAAGATTGTGTATTTTTCTTTTTGAATAATGTATGTATAATTGTATTTTGTTAATAGTTTATTTGGCATAATTATCTCACATCAATCCTCTAACCACTCTTAAAACTGATCTATTCCGTGTTACATTCCAGAATGCGCAAAGTAGTTGCATTGTCATATTTTTTGCTTTACTATATGTGATGTCTTTGTAATGTTTTGTCTTTTTTCGTTTTAATCTTCAATAAAAAATTTAAAAAGAAAAGAAAAAAAATCATGTATTCTACTGTGAAGACTAAAGATCTGTTATACTTATTATTTAGACATAAATCACTCTTGCTACACTGATAAGATCATTAGAGCCAAGAAGCGAAGCTGTGGACTTGAAGGGATCCTGGAACCATATGTTAACTCCATTTCCCCTTAATCCTGGTTACCTTGGTCAATGGGAGATTTTACGTTGTATTTTCCGGCGTTATCAGGGCTCTAGATGGTCAAGGGATTTGGCTTCTGAAATTCACACTCCTACAAGATTTGCACAGCCCACCTTCTCTTGTGGTTGTGCTCAAATGTTACAGCCTGGAGCATTGACCAAGTACTGATTGCTTTAGGGGTCTTCCACTGTTGGCGCTGTGATTACTGTGCTATTTTTCTTTCTAGCTAGTGCAATCGTCCTTCTTCCCTCCTACCCCATCCTCCCATTTTTCTTAGTGCCTTTTTTCTGCCTCGTCCCTCCAACTCTCACCCACCCATTGTCTGTGTTGCACCTGCACAACATAAGGGGAAAAAAGCACTATGATGTGACCAGCACAGGCCACATCATAGCACTTTGTTTTAAGCTTTCTGTTCCTGTGTTATAGTGTTTTTTAATCATGTTTAACTATGCTGCACCGCAGCCACACTGCTCTACAACATGGCTTAAATAATTTGGCAAAGGCAAAAGCACTCACTTATGCAAGACCTATTGGTGTTGCCAATGCCTGTTTAAACTTATGTTTAGACATTAAAAAATAGAGATAACAAATATTTTAGCAAATTTACTTTTTATTTAATAACTGAACATTAGATCAATCAAATGAAGTTAATAATATATTGTTTGAAAAATACATATCAGTTTTTCATAGGCTTCAACAAAATGGACTGTGGGTAATGTAATCCAAATGCTGTTTAAAAAATATTTCCATACCAAATAGACATTAACATTTCTAGGTTTCTTGCTTAACCAGATCATTTTTTGTTTTTATATATTTAACATTTTTATTGAAAAACAACAGCAGAGTCATCATACAGTTGATCAATCAATATAAAGCAGAATCAGATATTTCAGGCACGTACAAGAAACAATCACTTAAGGATCGGTACGTCTATCGATCCTGCCTCATCTATTGCCATTTCCACAGTGGGGGAGGTACAGATCTCCCCTCTAAACACGTTCCAATGTCCCCACTTTTTATCCCACTTCTTGGGGCACCCTCTGATCTTAAATACAGATTTCTCGGCTAGCATGCATCTATCCATTTCGGCCACCCAGTCACCAGGAGAGGCCTCTGGGGGGAACCCCAGTGCATTGCTATTGCGCGTTTCACCAACAGGAAGCCTAAGGCTACCCACTGTAGCTGCACCTTCGTAAGGTCGGTAGGACCCCCATATATTAAGAATCCCTTCCTTAGGGGAGAGAGGGATGGGCTTTCCCATCGCGTCAGTCATTTTGCGAACCACCCTGTCCCAAAACTGTTGGATAATTGGACATTCCCATAGGACATGGTAAAAGGAGCCAGGGAGGCCGCAGCCGCGGAGACATATATCATCTGGGCGTCTACCCAACTTGGCCAGGAGGGGGGCAGACATATATGTTCTGTGTAGGATTTTTAGTTGGATCAGTCTGAAACGGTGGTTTATGGCTGTCTCTCTGGGGGACATCAGTGCTGACCTCCAGTCGTCATCGTCTAAGTCACCCAGATCTCCCTCCCACTTGTCCCAAAGGGCCTGGAATGAGTTGGGCAGATTGTTGCAGAGTGTGCGATATGTACAGGATATTGCCTTCGTCTGGAGTGGTTCTGAGAGCAGCCTGTCGTCTAGGGGAGAGGCCTCCGGAAGGGAGGAGAGGTCCGGTACTGAGGTAGTGATAGCATGTTTAATTTGGAGGTACCTGAATGCCTCAGAGTGAGCAAGACCATGTTTCTGTTGAAGTTTGGCAAAAGTCAACAATTTCCCTTTGTGGATCAAGTCTCCGAGGGCGGAGATGCCTATCGTGTCCCATCTGTCAAACCCCTTCAGGTGGCAGAGGGAACCCAGTTTGTGGGAGGCCCAGAGCGGGGTAGCTTGGGTGAACACGTCAGACTAACCGAGGCTTTTAGTAGCCCGGTGCCAGATAGCAATGGTTTGTGTCATGGGTCCCACGTAGCGGTTCCGGGGAAATTTGCCATAGAGGGTGCCTAGATATCCTTCACGTCCTGTCTGGTAGTGCTCCAAATGATAGGCCGGGTTGGTAGGCGAACCATGTAGCCAGGAGTTAGTGGCTACTAGTTGGGAGGCCCAATAATAGAGTCGCATATTTGGCAAGGCGATACCCCCATCGTACCATCCTTGAGTCAGTTTATGCAGAGCAATTCGAGGTGCTTTCCCATCCCATTGGAGGAGTCGCAAATCGCCCTCCAGTGTATGGAAGAAGGAGTCGGCAATCGGGAAAGGGCAATTTTGAAGGACATACAAAAAACGCGGGAGTGCCAACATTTTGAAAAGTGCCGCCCTGCCCGGGAGGGACAGGGATAGCGTACGCCAGTGGGAAATGTCGCTGTGGAGTCGCTGAAGCGGGCCCCGTAAGTTGCGGTCGTAAAAGAGTTTAGGATCCGGAGTTACAAAAATACCCAGATATTTGAAGCCGACTGTGAGGAGTCTGGTCGCCAGAAGTTTGGGCAGAATCTTGACCTCAGCGTTAATGAGGGAAATCGGTCTATAAGAGCCACAGTCAGTGGTCAGCTTTTTGGGTTTGTGGATGACTGCTATCGAGGCCAGTCGCTGGTCCAGTGGCAGACTGCCCTGTTCAAGGCTTTCTTCAAACATGACCTTTAGGTGTGGGATCACTTCTTGGGCCATCCCCTTGAGAAATTCAATGGGGACACTATTAGGTCCCATAGCCTTGCCCGGGTTAATGGCAACTAGGGCACTTGTAAGCTCCTCAGTTGTGAGAGCAGCGTCCAGTTCTTCCCTATCTGAGTCGGAGAGAGTGGGCAGATGCATTTCCTCCAGAAGGAGGCGAGATTCGTCCGCAGAGTAGTACGCTCTAGAGGAGTAAACGTCCTCCAGGTGGGCCGCAAACGCCTCAGCGATATCTAATGGGTCCGTGATGTGCGAGGCATCGGGGCGAAGTAGTAGGGGAACCCATCTAGAGCCCTGTTCGCGGCTTTCTAGCCAGGCTAGCATTTTACCTGCCCTATCACCCAGCTCGTAGACCCGGTGGTGGGTTTGCAACAATTTCGCCTGAGCCTTTTCCAAGGCCAGCATCTTATATTCTGCTTGCTTCAGACGAAGTTGAGCGGCAGTCTCCTCAGACGGGGTGGTGTTGAGGTCAGATTCTAGGGTAAGCATGTCTGATTCAGTCTGAAGCAGCAGTTGGGCCTGCTTGCATTGATAGCCCAATTTGAGAGCTAGTGCCCTCCCTTTGATAACAGCCTTATATGCCTCCCAGATCGTAACAGCCGATTGGACCGAACAAAGGTTTTCGGCAAAATAAAATTCAGTGTGTTCTAGCAAACTGTCTCGAATGTCAGGAATTTTCATGAGCCATGGGTTGATGACTATGGGACCCCTGGTTATCTGCCGATTTGTAAGTGAGTTGAACTGTGAGAGGAGAGTGATCCGAGATAACTCGGGGGAGTCCCTTTGGGTCGCGAAAGAGGCCAACATCTGATGCGTGGCAAAAGAGGTAGTCAATACGGGACATACTATTATGGGTGTTGGAATAGTGCGTGTAATAGGGAGTGTCAGGGTATGATATCCGCCAAAGGTCCTCCAACCCCATCGCGTGCGCAAAGTCCATAAGGTCCGAATTCTGCTTTTGGGAGCCCCGTTGGGGGTGTCTATCGACAGTGTCGTCCATAGTCATGTTAAAGTCTCCGCCAATAACTAGTGTGCCCTGGGGGAGGTCTACCAACAGTCGCGTTAGGGTCGTCAGGGCATCCTTACTCAGTGGTGGCGGAATATAGGCCGAGATTATGTTCAGGTGCCGCCCTTCCCATGTGACCTCAGCCACAGCAATGCGGCCCAGGGGGTCAGCCCACGTCTTTGTACAGGTAAGTGGAAGGTTCTTCTTCACCAGGATACCGGTGCCGCGGGAGCCAGAGGTGAAACCAGCGTGTACCAGTAGCTTGTACCCCCCTCGATGGAGTGCTCGACATGTGTTGCCCATTAAGTGTGTCTCCTGGAGGAGCACTAGATCGGTGCATGGTGTTTGAGGTATTGCAGCACCACTCCTCTCTTGATTGCGCTACCAAGGCCGTTGGGGGAGTGCCCTACTATGTTATTGCGTCATGGTGGATTGTGTAGTAAAGGTCGCGGGAACAGGATGGCCGCAAGAAGCCAGGCCAGTCGGGAACTAGGACCAACATACTCAAGGGATTGAATGGCAACTGAGGCCGGACGGCGGCGTCGACCATGCCCATAGGAAAGGAGGACTCTGCAAAGTGTATGAACAACAGAAGAAAACAAAAGAAACCCTCGGACCTGAAATGCAAGCCTGCGATAGGGTTCATGCAACGAAAATAGAAGGAACAAACATCGCCAAATCCGAGGTCTCCCTCCACCCCCTCACCCCCCTCCTATCCCCCCTCCCTGCTTCCCTGCCCACGGATTCAAAACTATCCACACCCCAACTAGGCAGAGTGCCTGTCGCCCTCCCAACCATGTCAGGGGTACCTGGTGAGCCGTAAAGGCCTCTCGCCCGATATCAAAAGTGTTGTGAATGATGTAGTGGAGAAGCGTGGCTCAGTGGTTAGAGGCGGCAGACCCGGAAGCTGAGATCGACCGTGGACCAGGGTTCGATTCCCCGCCTCGGCGGGTCTCGGGCTCAAAAATTCCACGGACTCGACAATTCTCGCTCCGGTGCCCACTCGAATCACGGGGTCACACTCTGCAACTCTGGGCAATAGCTTGCTTAATCTCCACTACGGCCCCTCGCGGCGGGATGCCTGGCTTTCACCTTGTGGACACCCTGCCGGGGTTTCTCACAGGGGAATACCAGGACGGGTTCCCTAAGCAAGCGCCAGGATGCCCTTTGGGTGACAGGTTTGCGCTATATAAGTACACCTACATTTACATTTACATTTACATGTACATGTGTCATAACCAAAACAGATCTCAGTGCAACATCCACATAGTATAAAAGATACTTGGCAGTCAGTCCATGCAGCCCGGTCCGGACCGGAGGAAAGCCTCCCGGGAGCGAAGATCAGCGTCAGGCAGAAGCCCGTCGCCTACATCAGCAGCGGCAAACAGGAAGTAGTTCCAAATAAACATGTTCTGGACTTTGTCTCATACCGATCCCAGCGCAGTAAAAATATATAATTCCTCATCATTGTTGGTCCCAGTGAACAGTTCCCGGCTGATGATCATCCCTTGGGTGGTCGTCTGGGACATCACGTTTCTTCAGAGATCTATCGACCCGGCGCCAGCCCTCTAGCCAGTCCCATACTTCGTCTGGCGATAGGAAGAACCAGGCTTTACCGTCCATTTCTACTCGTAACTTTGCAGGAAAGAGCATAGAACACTTTATGTGTTTGTCACGCAGGGCTTTCTTAACTTCTAGAAAACTGCGTCGCCGTGCCTGTACCCTCATTGTAAAATCCGGGAACATCGTGATACAGGTGTTTTCCAGGAGTAGTGGTGGCCCCGTACGAGCCATTTGGAGGATGGTGTCACGATCTCGAAAATTGAAGACCCTCGCAATGATGGGGCGGGGAGGGGCCCCCGCCTTCGGTTTCCCTCCCGGGACTCTGTGGGCCCATTCAATTGAGAAGTAACTTGAGAGGTGTTTCGGCTGTAGGTGTTTTGTGACGAGGTCTTCAACAAATAGGTCCGCTGCTGGCTCATCCATCCGCTCCGGAACTCCCAGGATGCGGATGTTGTTCCGTCTTGCCCTCCTTCATAATTGTCCAGTAAGTCACCCATTTGTTTCTGTTGTTTTTGTAGTTAGGCGACTTGTTGCTGGAGGGTAGAGGTGTCTTCTATGAGGGCCACGGTTTTGACTTCGACATCTTTGACCTTTGTGTCCATTTTGGGAATGTCTGCTCTTAGTAGGGTTACTTCTATTTTGACTGAATCAATACGAATTTCGAGGGAGGACCGGACCCCAGTGATCGCTTCCATGACGTCTTCTAGGGTGAGAGATTTCGCACCCGGCAAGGGGGATGTGGGTTTTGGGTCCCCGGATGAAGTTGCGTCCTTATTGTCCCCTTTGGAGCCCCAGGAGTGCTTAGTTGGTTTGATGGCCTGGTCCCCTTGTTTGACGCCATTAGGCTTTGTAGTACTAGGCCGCTGGAGCAGTAGGTACAGAGCGAGGCAATTGGCAGTGAAGGGATCCACCGTGAGGAGCCCACGAGAGATAGTTGTACTGTCCTGGGCCTGTCACTCGGTCCTGACAACGTTCGATCCGAAACGCCTTACGCTCCTCCGCTGGTCCAGCACTGTGTGGGATCCACGACATGGGCGCTTATGCAGGCGTATATAGCCGCCTATAATTCAGGGGAGTCTGGGGACTCCAGATTCCACCCGGATATTCACTGTTCGGGGCACGGGGCTGTAAAGGCCCAGATCCTATTGTGGATGGAGATATGGGGAATCGTGGGCGGACCGGCCCTACCGGTCTCCACAGGCCAAGGTCAGCAGTCACACCCAGCGCCGGAGCAATATTACTGTATAGAGGAGCCAATACCTGCCGACTCGCCGCCGGGGCTCCAAACCCGCCCACAGTCACCAGGCCTGTCCGATAGGAATACGACGCTGCTGGAACTCACTGCGCCGTTAGAGCGGAGCGCCACTGGCCTAATTCCTTCAAGCCCGGAGTATGCCCAGCATTTGAAAGTTCGTTAGCTAGTCGCTGATCCGCCCAACGCGGTGGAGGGCCATTGAGGCATCTGAGAGGAAAGGGCTGCTATCAGTGCCAGGAGTGGAAGGATTTCGTCCCAGGGCCTCCGGAACTTCGGGGCCTGAAAGGCAGGGTGTCTCATGAATGTCGCCCCGGGTTGTAGGCGGCTACCAGCGGCTCCTCTCTCGTGCCGTATTCAGGTCTCCCAGTGCTGCGATAGGTCTCCTGCAGTCACGGAGTGTGTCTGATCGGTTCTGATCACCGTCAGAGGGGCGAGCTGCGCTTCTTCCGGCCCGCACCCGTCTCAGGCCCCAGGGGTCAGTCCGCATCCGAATCGGAGCTCCGCAGCGGATACCACCTTGCGAGCTACTGGGGCCGCACTTTGCCGAGATCGCTCTCCCCCACGGCGCCCCCCGTCTGGTCAGCGCTACTCCTCTGATGTGCACACCAAGCTCTTGATGGGGACCTCCCGATTGTAGGGGTGTCCCCAGTCGGGTAGCGGATCTATGAGGCGGATAGTCGAGCGAGGGCCGGGAGTAGCGTTAGCAGGCGACGATTACCTTCGGCTGCTAGCCACGCCCCTCAAACCAGATCGTTGTTGATGTGCAAATTTTACATTTCTGTAGAGAAAAAATAAATCATAAGCAATGCTATTTTTAAAACTGCAATTACACCAATAGTAAATACTTTCATTTTTTAATGCTGCAGATCAGCTTTTGATATTAATCAGCCTGAAACTCAGAATGTAGGTAAAACATCTTATAACACTGAATTAGAACAGGCAGAAACTGTCATTAACTTTCCCACTTACATAGAAGGTGTAACAAGCAGTCCGTTCAAGACAACAACCTTAGCAGAACACACCAAGACCATGCCACTTCGCCGACAATGAATAGCAAAGCATGCCATCAATACTTATAGGGCCAGATTACCAATGTTTCACGCAGCGCGGTGAAGTAGCCGCAAATCCTGCACTGCATTAAAAGGAGAGAGGAGCAGAGCGCCAAATTTACTGAAATATGGCACTTTCCTCCCCTTTCCCTAGTGCCGTGGGCCACAGAGACACCTCTGCGCCATGGTGCAAGGGTGTCTCCGTGTGTCTAGCATAGGTTTTGTGCTAGAAAGGAACCCCCTCCAGTACAAAATACCATGCTTAGACTAATTTTAAACCTTTTCCCACTTTGTATGTGTGTTGTAAAGTACAGGTAATGTGCAAAGTCGGAGAAGGAAGGAGAAATGAGAGCATTTCTCCTTTCTTACACCTACTTCAAAAGGGCACAGTTTTCTGACGCCAAGCTCTGTCTACTTTTTTTAGTAAATAGGATTTGGCATCCGAAACCTCGGATGGTTGCCATGCACCACCCAAGGTACACCCCCTTGGCGTTAAGTAATGCCAAGCAGCGCTATGTGCTGCTTCACATTACTTTCATGTTATTTCCAGCGCTAAACAAGTTTAGCGCTGGAAAGTAAATTGGAAAATAAATGTGTGCAGGGCATGCGTCACTTTTGTGATGCAAGCACAGCGCAAAATCTTAGTAAATATCCCCCATGTTGCATAGAATAAGTAGGTCTTTAAGAAACACTATGAGCTCTAGGAGGCAGAAGTCCATGAGACATCACCTACTCCTGCTCAGTGTCAGGTATTAGAGCAATCCATGCTAAAAATACAACATACGCCGCACACAGCAACATCAGAATTAAGTAGAAGGGTAGGAAGATTAGAGAGAGCCATTACAGAAAGTAATGAGGTAAAGTGAACTGGTTTTGAGGACTTAGCTATGGCTATAAAAGATGTTGTCTCTCAAATGACCCAAGACTCTGCGTCACACAGGTGTCACTACGGGCATAAGAACACTTGTGTACAACCAATTGAACATTCTGTGGAAAGGTTGGCTACAGGGACATCAACAATATATGAAAGAACAGCTAACATGCACGTTAAATTAGTACACCGAAGCGGTGATGTTGCAAAGAGCCTTGCACAAATGACCAACACCCTTGAAGAAATGCAAAGTATTAATGCCAGTAATAAACCGCTATGGCCTGAGGAAACTGAGGAGGGCTTAAGTGTGAGCAGAATGTCAATTTGTGAGCATGCTACATTTTCAAACACTAGAAGAGAGAGTGAGGAAGAGCAAGAAAGATTCAGGCAACGTCCTCAACAAAGAACAAGTACTGGATGCCAATGGCATAAATAGTTACATAAATTCTTACAAGCCAGCTAATGTAAGAATGCAGAATTGCTTCATTTTATTTCTCAAAAATAAACAACAAATTTGCCAAGGGAAAAAAACTGTACTGTATATTTTGCCCATCTTCATCATAATCTGTGAAAAAACTGAATATTTTTGTTTAGTATGCATCGCATCATGAGTTGTCTTTTTCTTTACATGTGTAAGAAAATTATTTACTTACCTCGAAAATAGCTACATGTAACATCATCTCGCTATACAGATTCTTCAGCAACTCTTGCAGCATCAGTTCCTGTCCTGAATGTGGTAAGCGAGGGGTGATTGCTTCATCCTCCTCTTTGGAATCATCATTTGCTGCCTCCAGGAGTAGGCACCTGCGCCCAACTAAATACCCAGGCATCTAAATCTGCCTTTCAAAAATCCAAAAGTGCTTTCTATAATGCTCCTTGTTTGTCTGTGGGCAGCATTGTATCTCCTTTATCTAGGGTTTTTTGGCTGTAAATATGGAGTCATAATCCAAGGCTTTTCAGAGTATGCACATAACTTGAAAATTAACGCAAGGAATTTACTGTTTATACCCTAATGAATTAAAAAAAATAAGTTGACATGGTAATACAAATTACTTAATAGCCAACAGTCTCCAAACTCTCCTGTGAAAAGTCACTCATACAGTCCATAGACTCTAAGGGCCTCATTTATGAAAAGTGACGCATCACTACGAGAAAGCAGCGATGCGTCACTTTTCATTGCGCCCTCCTTGCGACACCAAGGATGCGTCATATTTACAGTATGACGCATCATGTCACAAGGATTTACAGATACGTCAGTATTTCTGACTTATTTGTATGGCGCAAAAGTGACGCATTGCTGGAGTGTGTCACAAAAGTGACGCAACTCCAGCAATGTGTCCTTTCACATGGGGCTAGCCCCATGTGAAAGGGCCTGCGTCAGTCTTACGCCTGCTGTGAGGCAGGAGTATGATATTGACGCATTTGCGTCCGAGTAGTTGCGCAGTGAAATCTTATAGATTTCACTGCGTCACTTCTATGACCCTTTCTTGCGCCAGAATGCTCCCCCCCCTGCATATATTATACCTGGTGCAGGTATAATGTGGCACAGGGGTTTACAAAGTGACGCATGTACCTTGATGCGTCACTTTGTAAATATGGTGCAACAAGGCACATTTTTTACGCTGCTGGTGCATCACAAAAGTGATGGACCAGCGGCGTAAAAGTGACGCACTGCCTCATAAATAAGGCCCATAGTCATGAGTGCTCCTAGGATATTGTGTAACTAGGGCTGTGATCAGATAATCAGACATTTTGTTTTTCCGACTGCTAGTATGTTTAATGAATGCTGACTTTTACAGTCCACATTCTATGTGGGCAAATAAAGCAAATAATTTTTATTTCTGATATCTGGGACATTCAACACAAAAGTTCATATTCGTTCAAGCATCACAACTAATATAAGGCAATCTCTAATTAAAACAGGTAAAACCATTAGTGATGAAATTGGTTTGAATAATCTAAGATTACAATGCCTGTTATCAGTGGTTAATTTGTAAAAAAAAATAAGTGCTGGGGCTCACGTCAATGCACTAGCGCATTTCTACTGTTAGAGCCACCTAAAGCACAACCAATTACTTACCACGAAAGTGGGGAGCGGATGTGGTATAATGGCCAGAGCTGCTGACTTTGACGCCGGGGAACCACGTTCGAGTCTCGGCTTTGGCTCAACATCCTGTGATTCTGGGCAAATCACCTAATCCCACCGTGCCTACTATAACTTAATGTTTCCTTAACTGGTGCTCATGAAATGCGCCGGTATTGATGATTAAGTGACCGTACTGAGCACCGGAAACCACCTGCTTAAATTAAGCACTGCCTATTATATATAAAAGCTCTGCGGAGACTTCAGTCAGCCTATTATAAAATAAATCAGGTTGACATATATTTTGAATTCATTTTTTGGCGCCTGGCTAGTCACAAATGTCGTCAGCTACAAAGGAGGGCAACTATTAGGTAAAGTGCAAAGTACAATATTCAATTGCTACATTACTGTCCGACAGCGAAAAATAGCGAAGCCGGGACAAACACATAAACACAGGGCAAATTAAAATAGGTGTACCATCTACTCAACCAAGCACATGTGGGAATTGTGCTACTGCCTAAAATTGAATGTTAGTACTTTCTAACTCTGAAGGGTTGCTAGTGATTTAAATGTCGAAATTAATTTGAAACACCATTGCCCGAGAAAAATCCTGAAACCCTTACATAATGTACTATGCAAAATTTCACCTGCAGCAGCCACAGTGTTGACAGCTATCAGAAGCTAGTAGTTTTATGCTGCACAATTACTGAATATGTGTAGGTATTTCTACAATGCACAGGTAAGGCCAGCTTAATACAGGATCCAATTAATTAATAGCGCAGAAAATAACCTGTTTCATAATTCTGTATCTGGAATAAGCCTTCTCATCACTTTGGCCCAGATGCATGAAAGGAAAATCTGGTCGCAAAGGGGCAGATTCTCAGAATCTGCCCCTTTGCGATCGGTAGGCATCATCCCAAATGCAAAAATACCGGTTCCTAAAATCGCAATTGAAGGAATCTCTAAATTGAGATTCCTTAAATTGCGATTGCATTTAAGGAATCCCAAATTGAGATTTCTTAATGCAATGCAACAAAGTAAAAACAATAGCGATTTCGCTAATAGGGGGAGCAAATTACCATGAAGTTGAACTTCATGGTAATTTGCAAAAACTGAAAAATGCACTATTGTGCATTTTTCAAAGTTTCATGTTGCGCACACACACATGCCCTTAGGGCATGTGTGTGTGCAACATATGTGCATAGATTAATTTCAGGGGTGCAACAGGGTGTCCTTTGGACACCCCTGCACCCTTGAAATTGTATTCTCAATTTGCGATTCGCTAATTGCTAATCGCAAATTGAGAATGTCTTACCATTCATTCCTATGGGCTTCTAGGTCCATAGGAATGAATGGGGAGGTATTCCTTAATTGCGACTCGCAATTTGCGAGTCGCAATTAAGAAATATTAAGAAATCGCAATTTTTTTAGCGATTTCTTCATGCATAGCATTTTGCTATTCCTTATTAGCGACTCCTTATTTTTTGCTAATAAGGAATCCCAAAATGGATGCTTGATGCATCTGGGGGTTTGTTCACACAAAGTATCCCTCCGCCTGAATATCCTTTCTCTCCTCCTCCTCATAGAGCTATCAGAATATGTATCCTCCTCGCTGCAGCATAGAGTGAGGCCATTATGTCTATTGCAAGGCATTTTATGTTATGTTATGTTATGATTTTATTTATATAGCGCACGGCTACTCGATAAGAGTGTCCCGGCGCTTTCAGAGAGCAGATCAGCAGTTCAAAAACATAACAGGGAATAAACAAAAAAGCGAAGGAACAAAAAACAAGGAGTGAAGTGAGAAGAAAAACACCCTAAAGATTAAAAAGCCAGGTCTTCAGGTTTTTCCTAAACAGAAACAAGCTGGGAATGCTGCGTAAAGCATGTTTCAAATCAATGGTACTTTGCACTTCCAAAGAAAAGTGTTTTACGAATATCGAGATGTTAATTGGAAAACCCTTAGCGATTCGGTAATTTCTGTTGCATAAATAAGAAATCACTATTTAATTGGTGCGGCCTGAAATTGTAAAAAACACAAATTTTGAAAATCTTCCTACATAAGGCCTGATTTAGCGGTCACTAATCAGACTGCTTCTCCTACATATTTATAGGACACTCTTGGTGATTCCATCATATAATTTAGTTGGGGTGAATAGGACACGTTACAATGTGGTTTTTACATCGCAACATCCATAACAACGCAGGATTTTACGAAGCATGCCATCACAACGCATTTTTAGAAACTGCATTTACAACGCATTCCATTACAACGCATACCATTACAATGGTTAATACTTTCATGGCAACAGTAGGGTAAGTGTTGGATAGCGTAGGGGTATAAATTACTATTCCCACTCCAGTGAGTGCAACAGTAGGGTAAGTGTTGAATAGTGTAGGGGTAAAAATTACTATTCCCACTCCAGTGAGCGCAACAGTAGGGGAAGTGTTGGATAGTGTAGGGGTAAAAATTACTATTCTCACTCAAGTGAGTGCAACAGTAGGGTAAGTGTTGGATAGTGTATGGGTAAAAATTACTATTCCCCATTACTTACCTTATAATGCGTTGTAATGGCATACGTTGTAGTGACATGTGTTGTAATGGCGTGTATTGTAGGGACATGTGTTGTAATGGCTGCGTTGTAATGGCATACGATGTAAAGGCTGTTGCGTTCTAATGACTGTGTTGTAAATGTAGGGCATTGTAAAGACTGTGTTGTAATGGTTGTTTCCCAGTTGGGGTACATCACAGTTCTCATCATGAGAAAAGGATGACAATGTAGTAATGAGATTACTTCTTTATCAGAATCCAGCAATAGCATTGTGACCTTTCAATTATTCAGTGGGAATCAAATGAGTTGTTATGGTCATAAATATTCAAACCTGTCTCTGTCACCGATTTGGGCTTGACGCCAATATTGCCCGACAAAAGAAAAATTGTGCTCAAATAATATATATATATATAATAGTTATAAAGCAGGTCCACTGCATGAGATACGTTTAAAATGAGTATTTAAGAAATATACGTATCAGTCGAAAGGACATTGAAATGGAATTATTCCCAAATTGAGAGTGATCATAAACTCATGGAATAGTTACATGGTGAAATGTTAGTAATTGATCACTGTGATTCTGATTCAGAAAAGGCAGTTTGGGAGGATTACTTTCTCTTCTGCTACTCTCATGAAAACATTTTAACAGTTTTAAATATATCTCCATTCTCTCCAAACTCTATCAGTCTCATTCTACCTGTATCAATGTAACAAGACCAAGTGGGAGATTTTGAGTTTGGCAGACATGGTACTCTATCACTAGCACAATGGAGTGGTCTGCCTGCAAAACTGATGGCCCGCCCACCCTATTTAGGATCAGGAGGACCGTCAGCTTTCCATTCACAGGGTCCTAGGTGGATCCGTCAATGGAGAGCTTCCACCAACAGCTCGATAGAGTAGGGGCAGAAAAAGCAAGTAATGACCCCTCACCTAGGAAATAAACTCCCTGGTTGTGTGGTCATTACTTTTTTGTTTTTCAAAACCAAGCACCTACTTGTAGGGTTTGGTCTTGAAAAACACAATGTTTATAAAGGTTTGGTAGATACCCTTCAAAATTCACATGGCTGCCTACCAAACCATTTCCCATTATCCACATTCTTCCGACCCTTATGTAGTATGAGACACACAGTCCACAATTACCTCCTAACACTGAGGATTCCTCATAGTCCCTTTTTCCCAAAGTACTAGGTGTCTCTCAACCATCTACATTCCCCACAGTCCTGTATATCCAAAATGACAGTATCTACTACAGTTCCATATACTCCTATTTCCTGTGTTTGCCACAGTCCACTACTCTCTGAGTGCCAGAATTCGCAGTTTCCTAACCCCAAAGCCCTGGGTGTGCCTGATGCCCATAACTCTCATGTGGTAACATTCTCCACAGTCTTCCACAGTATTGCATTCCCTCAGTGTTGAGATTCATCACAGTCCACAATACGCTACTCCACAAGAACTTGGCACAACATAGTATCCACTATCCCTAGTGCCTGGGATCTCCATAGTTCTCTGTTTTCCAAGTGGTAGGAATGACTCTAGTTATAAGCCTCCCATTTTCGTATATTCCTCTGTTTGCAATGACCAGCATTACCCGTACCTTTCTACTCCCATATGATATGATTCCTACTTAGGCACCTGCTCCCACACACAAAGCTTCACAAGGTCATCTTAGGGTTTCCCAATGACTACCGTGTTTTAAATGCAAATAATACCTGGAGCCAGGTGGCCTCTCAAACCATTGCCCAATATTCTATCTTCCATCCCTCTGAAAGGTAATCAAGAGAGCTGTAGTGTTACAACTCGTGCAGCCCATGAATAAGCAAATGTTCCTCCAGGTCTTCCAAATACGTCATCCCCTGGGACCCATGCTGCAGCATTCGAACCACAATTCTGAGGGTCACTATCAATGGCCCTAAAATTAAACAAAGATGACCCCGATTCACTGTCTTCTTTGCCCTCTTTTGCAGCCAGTGGGCCGCAATAAATGCATATACGCTCTTCAAAGTCACCCATCGATCCCTTTACGCATTGAGTCCCCCAGTGCGCTCTTTTGGTCCCAGTGATATTTAATCTGTACTTGGAGCCTCTAGGAGCCCTTCTGGCTGAACATCATCGTACTCCATACTAGCATGGCAATCATACGCTATACATCAAGGTATCTTCAGTCAGTGACATCATGTGCTTAAGATAATGCCTGGCTAGCAATCCTTGATATCTGCAGTCATTTGCCAACAAAAAACTTTCAAACTTAGGACTCACCATTGGGGGCAATTACCGATTGCAGATCATAAAGCTTCACAGCTAATTCTCATCTACACCACAAAAGCAGGCCTGTTATATCATCCCACACCTCTCCTTCAACAAGCACATACAAACTCGAGTATGGCATGGAACTAGATGAGCTTCCCTCAATCCCTTACACCCAGCACACGCCTGATGATCCATACAATCACTTATCCTATCGCACATCGATGAGGACACTGCACTAATAGCCAGCCTCCCACTCTTTTTGTATCTCCTACGAGCTGCCTTCCTTACTGCTGCTTGCCTGATCACTGACCAGCACAAGTTTCATCACCTCAACTCCTACGCGAGGGGTGTTTAACTGGCGTCCCCTTGTGGCACTGTGGGCCTGGCAGGTGGGTCAGGGATTAGCGACACACCTGTAGGTTGTTGTAAAGCAGGTTTTATTGGAATGCCCCGTTTAGTGTTTAACATTAATGTCCTTCTTGTCCTGAAAGTTAGTCTCTCTTTTGCGAACTGACTCGGATCCGTTTTGGCGGTGGTAGGTGTCCCCTCTGAGCTGTCGCCGTGCGTCTCTCCTCTGGGCTGTCCTGGCGAGGCGTCTTCTTCACCGGCTCAGGGTTCCCCCGGAAAGAGAAGACCAACAGAACAGGGCCGTTAGTGTTTTGCCCTCTGGGGGGGGTTCGTGCACCTTGGGACCGTGTGGTGTGGGAGGGGTACACCCGGTGAGGCTGTACACTCAGCACAAGGGTGAGAGATAGTGAGTACAGACAGTGAGGGGTAAACGCGGGGTAAAGAAATACTAGGAGGGGAGGACTATGGGCCGTAGGGGCTATTTATACTATCTACACGCGCTTGCTTCCCACCCAGGCCGCCATACGCTGCCGTACCTGAGTGAGCCACACTCCTCCCCCGGGAGCGTGGCACGGCGGCTCGCGATGTCGTTGGCCTCCTGGCTTTCCTTGGGACCCCTCTCCGCCTTCCTCGATCTCTTCCTCCGTTCTCCGCCTGGTTTCTTCGCTCCGTCCTCTTCTCCACTCTCCGCCTTCGACTCCGCTCCTCTCCTCTTCCACCGGGGTGACGTCACACGTTCCTAACCAGACTTCCTGGCTTTTGTCCAATCCCGCTGGGCTGACGTGGTCCGGAGGTTGGGCCTCCTCCTCCGTAAACGCCTAGTTAAAGGGACCGGGTTCCTTTTCTTCAGGTTTGTCCTGTTCGAGTTCCCAAGGAGACGGCTGTAATGAAGGAGGCATCACAGGGTCAGTTCTGGGGGTCCACCACTCCTTGTCACAGGCACCAATAACATTTAAGTCTTTGTGTTACATTTACAACTTCATCCAACCCAACACTTCTGCCCATCCTTAGTTCAAACCGGCCTGTCCTGGAGATCCCCAACGCAAGGAAGGAGACAACCGAAAACATGTATTTTCTTTGCTCAGCTCTCGCCATCTTGAACAGTACGCCTCTCCACCAGCGGGTGGCAATCAGGACAGACAATAATACCCTGCTTTTCTCCTTGCACTGCCAGTTGATGCCCTGACCTGCTGACCCAGGCAAACTGATGAATCTGCACAGAATAAATGAATGAGTGGGTCACCGGGTGCACAATGCTTGTACCCCCTGCTCCTATAATGTATATCTTGACACTTAATGTGAATTTCTGACTACTCTGCTTGTGATAAAACTATGATATGTTATAGGAGAACTTTTGTAAGCAACATGCATCTGTATTTAGCAAACAATGGCACAAAGTATAGTATCCTTTTTGAAGTACTGCCCTGCCATCCGGGGTTAGTTCCCTGCAGTAGTAATATAATATAATATAATATAATATAATATAATATAATATAATATAATATAATATAATATCATATAATTTTACCACCATATTGTTATGATTATTATTCTTACAAAAATAGTGACCCTATGGCCAGCATTTCTCACTTTAGATGTGGCCTTATAAAGCCTATAACCCCTGTGACAGTATTAAGGGCCAGTTAGAAGGCACAGCCTAATAAAAAAAAACTTGACAAGAAGAACCCGCACAGTTACATAATTTGATGGTTGAGGCCCTATTCGGAGTTAAAAAAATCAAATACCCTTTTACAATAAACTGTTTTGAAAATAAGATAATTTGCAGCAAGTTATGTCCTATATATTTCATCTAGTCTTTCAGGTTTAAATTCTGGACTTTCACCCCGCAGCTACTTTGTGTGCATCGTTTCGTTTATTTTTTATCGAACTTCTTTTATTATAAATTTCTCAGTACTACATAAATGTTTCTCTGACTCTATCCCTCTACCACTCTCTCTCTCTACCCTCTTCTCCGTCCTCCATCAGACTTTCATTCTCATAGCCTTTCCCTGTGACTTTCTCTCTCAGTCTCTCTTGCTCTTTTTTCAGTGCCGGACTTTTTTTTTGTCTTGTGTCATCTTATCTTGTATTTTTACAAATCTTTTCATTTGTATTAATCTAGCAATCTATGATAGACTATAAGGATTTTTATATCACATTTGATATAATAAGTACACCCTCTCATTCTTACAGTCTAATTATATATTTCGAAAATATTGATGTCACATTGCACGGCTTCAGACCATAATTCTGTTATTGGAAATTACGCCACATGGAATAGGTTTGCTATAAAGTAGATACGGATTATTTAAATGAATGAATCAATAACATTGGGTACATAGTCTTAAAGTTTGAAATTTAAAATCTTCTCTATATCAGCCTGGTATAGATAAAAATCTGTCAACTCGGGGGTAATAGCTCCAGTTATCCAATATCGCTATTAAATGAATGTCAAATTCTCGCCCGAAGTATTCCTTTCATGTAAGTGCATATTATTCTCCTACAGGGTTACAGGTACCCAGAATCTCCCTGTATTTGATCCCCTCCCACATCTGTCCCCTGAAACGCATTGAATTATGGGGTCCGGAAGGAGAGAAATGGTTGCTGGTTTTGTGCTTTCTTCTCTTGTGGACTTCCTCGAATCAATCTCCATACTTGGCCGATTTGCATGCAGAGCACTGAGACAGCAGTCGGTTCAGGCTGTTTTGCGCGGATGCAGTGTTTGTACAGAATTTCCCATCAGAGCTCTCTTGCACTAATTGCATACTGAGCTATTGGATTTGGGAGGAGGCCTGTTGAGAATCAGCAAACAGTTCCCGCGTAATTTGTCAGGGTAAGCACGCCACAAGAATACTATGCCAGAGCGAGTGTGCTCTGAGTCTTCAACATATTGTGCCATGATCAATATGTCATCGGCCTTCTGCCTCTCGGAAAAGAGGCGATCAGAATACTTTACCATGAAAACCCAAAGAATCATGACTGAAATAATTTCCTCTCCCAGCAGTCTTCGTTAAATATATTGCATTCACATGACATGGAAGTTAATTGCCCGTTGTAAAATCTAGTGAATTAAGAGCCGTAGAATACTGTGCTAATTTAGAAAATACCCCATAGCCCCCACTGCTGCCAGTTTATTCCCACTCTTTTACAATTCACTATATTTCTATCACGACCCTTTTGGCTATTTCAATCCCTCCATTTCCTGCACACTATATTTCAACTATCAGTTCCTCGCACACATTTCAGAATAATTCAAATTTCCACTTACACCATTTCAGACCTGTTGCTTCCATTACTGCTTATTCTGTCATACACTTGTTTAATTTCAACAGCCGCACTTAACCCACTCTTTGTGTTATAGCCCCTCCTCTTTCGCGATCCTGTAATTTCAGAACCTCCATATCCAGCTGATGTGATTTCAGTGCCTTAACTTCCAGTCTCATGTTCTCTTCCTTCACTTCCTGCTCATGTAACTCTAGGCCATTCACTTCTACACTGATATTCCTTCATACCACATATTGTTCCCTGTTATGTTGCTGCTCACACTATACCCTTATAGCCCGCTGAGAAGAGCTATACTGGTCGATAAAGGCCCTGATTTTGAGTTATAGGTCAGAGCCACAGATGAGGGCCTATAATGAGGGAGAGGCCTTCAACAACTGTTAAAGCCTGCTATAAGGATAGTAGAACCATCCACCCACTGAGGATAGAATGTTCTAAATTAAAAAGGAAGAAACAGAAAGACAAACTTTGAATTTTGGAGCAGTAGGCTATTACCAGCCATTATTAGCCATGAGCTGCTTAATTATCTTCAATGGAGCTCCCAACATTCCCATATTTTAATATAACCTTAGAGCCTGACATGTCTGGCTCGACCGGTCATTACAAGGCCTGCTCCAGCGTTAAAGGACAGAGCCGCAGGTGAGGGCCTTTAACAAGGGAGTGGGCCTGTAGCAAAGATTCTGCTCCTACACAGAACTGTGCATAGAGACTTGGAACCTCAGTGAATTAGGGTGTGCCAAAACTCACCTTAGTAGCCAAAATCCCCTACCAGACTAGCAATCAGTGTCTCATTGGTTCTTCCATAACCCCAATGATTAGACAACCCAGAACATGGAACTTAGAATACCTCAGGCAATGTGGAACACATGAACACTCTTTTGATATACTCTCATACCAGTCCAAAACAGGGAGTAAAAGGAGACACGAGCAAGTTTGAAATATTTATTTCTAATGCTGTGTTCTCATGCGCAGTATCTTAGCTAATACAAGCAGACATATTATAAGCAACAAGATTACCAGCATAGTTACTATTCCATAAAATACAGAGGGAGAAAGCATGTTACAATGCTAAATGTAAAACAGGTTAGAATACACCTCTATCTCACCCTCCCTTGCTAGTAGGTTATTTTATATCTACAGAAGGTCTCTTGGGTTTACACGGGCAGCCCCATACCTCTGTTCCTGGCAGAAATGGATCACATCAGTTTCTGCACCAGCTCTCTGAATGTGAATGTTCTCCAAGTGTGTGTGATCATGCCTACGCAGTGCATTATTAAACGCGTCAAAAACAGAGGTGGCCACAGCTGCATATATGTTCTGTCTAGAACGAGCGCTGATCAGTCCGAACAACAACCACTGTGTTGAAATACCCTTGAAGGCCTTGGCACTCACTGTTTAGACAAAGCTTACCAAGCAAGGCTGCTAATATAGAAAAACATATTATTCTCGTGTGAAGCAAAACACTCTGCTAAACTCTAAACATTTATAATAATGTGTCGTGTGCAAAGGCAGCAGAAAGGAAAAAATGGCGTTTAAACTTCTAATAAGCTCATGCCAACTTAACACAGTGTAAACGCAAGGCTCATCCACATGACAGGCCTTTAATGGCCGGTAGCTCTGAGGCTTGTAGAACATTGCGCCCCTAGAGGGCAGAGTGTTCTAATTTGTAAAAGAAAGGCTTCACGGAGCCCGAGGGGGTTGAAATTCCCTCGGGCTCCTTGAGGTCTTTGCTCATAGCAACAGCTGTGAACAAACATTGGAATGTTGATGCTACATGCTTCTACCAGTCATTAGAAAGGGGAATATCCCTCTTAGGACTGTTTTTGTGCAGGAAGGTGTCCCTTACGGCACAAAAACAATCCTGCATGTACCACAGGTACCATTGCTCAATGGTGCAAGGGCGTCTTCCTTGATGCTAGGCTGCATATTCTGCTCCAGTTCAAGCAGATTACAGACAACTGTGCCATATATTGATAGATATGGTGCAATCCTGCCCTCTCCCTTACTCGCAGCGTAGCAATTTGTCTTGCTGCATTGCATTGAATGAAAAACTGTGAAATCTGGCCCTTAGTTTATTTTGCCTCAAGTATTGTTGTCATGTGTCACTTAATTATGATGTGTATTTGATATGATAACAAAGCGTACTCTTAGAAACTGTACTCTGACAAGGTCTCATTCACTACATTTTAAATACCGACTGGTTTGTATGTGTTAGCCACATTGGGTCCCGTATAAGCGAAATGACAGAGAAATGTGTACAAAGTTGAGTTTTCTCTCTGTTCAGTTTAGTAGCCTGGGAGGGTTAAAGAAAATAATGTTTACCCTCAAAACCAATGGCATGGACAATTGTTTATTATATATCATATAATATACAGTGCATTGAGCACCTTAGGTTCTCCAACTAAGTTTTTGTCTGGATTCCACAGAAAGTACATGAGCCACTTGTTGTAAATGAAATCGAAGTTCATCACTCCATGGCATCAGGATATTAGTTGTTTATATTTAAGTAGCATATATGACAAATAGAGTCTTCACATTTCAAAGCATAAAATCAAACCCCATCACCTTTTAAACACTCGACAGGACCCAAAGGTTAACGTGGCAGTTTTCTATCTACTTGCAAATAACCGACGTCCACATGGTTAGCACTCGTGTAGCACCTATGAGAAGTGAGTAGTGAAGGGGGTGCTGACAAAATATGAATAATAGCAAACAAAATGCACTAAACTGAAAAACAGAGCATGTCTTTGTAGCTTATCATTGGTAATCCATGCAGACTAACCCACACATGTTTGATTTTTTCGCTTTTGCATATTCTGCAGCATCAACCGTGGTGCTTGTCATGTATTTTTAGGTTTTATCATCTTCCACGCTTTTTTCTTTGTCTTCCCGATCTATTTCTACATCACTCCTCCTTATCTTGCTTTAATTCCTTCAACATACACTCCAGCAGATTAGCCAACTTGTAGTTGTTCAAGACACTCTCACAGTCCAGCCTGACAACATCCTCCCAACCTTTTGGAGTACATGAAGGCCCCAAAGTCCTTTAAAGGACAGTGCAGACTGGCACCACCTGTAGTGGTTGTCACACACACACACACACACACATACACACACACACACACACACACACACACATGCATACATACACACACACACACACACAAAAGAACAAGAGTAGTACCACCAGGGCCTATTCACCAAGAATGCCTTCTTTGTGGTATTTCTTTCAGATGGATATCTGCAGGGGTGTAGCTTCAGGGAGGATGGATGGGGGTGTTTGGAGTGTGACACTTCCCATGGAATTGCATTCTTTTCTTGGTAGTTGGGTCTGGTGGCCGAATCACGTCTGCTATCTCTGTGTTGGGTTTTCTACTTGTGAGCCAAGAATAAAAGAGAAAACAGTGACCTTTGATGTAAATGAGAGAGAGAGAGAGAGAGAGGGGCACCCATCTGGTGGCTGCACTTCAAAATGTGAAACCAGATGACCTGGAATCAATACCGGTGTCCCTGCTTATCCAAACAGTGTGATCCTAAGCACATACAGATTATTATACTGAGCCTCCTTTTTCGTTATTATCATACTAATTAAATACTTGTGTTCAGTATGTGTGTTGTACTTGCAACTCTTATGTTTGATGTAATAGACTAATATTGCTCCATCTATAATAAGAATGTAGGCCACATTTAGGGTTTACATGACTACTGACATGCCTCTTAGTTCACTAATGTCAATGTCATTGGGATGCGAGACACAAATGTTTCTAAAAACTATCACTTTTAATCAAAGTGTGCCTAAGCAGTGATATAAACGGATGTACTAAGGTGATATTCTTCTGCCATCAAATAAACTTTTTTGAATTTTGAAGAGACGGTATCTCTTATATTTTGATTTCCCCTTCCGAGGTCCCTTTGGGAGTCGAATTGGCCTTTTTTCCTCACAACTGGGTTCAAATTGCTCAGGACGCCTGGGCTCTTCAGTCTATCCTAGTTTTATGGAACCCCCTCACAATGGTTCCTCCTCGGCCTCTGTCTTTTTCCCTTCCAGACCCAGCGTTCACCTATGAGGCGGTTTGGAGTCTGTTGGCCAAAGGGCATCTCCCCCACATCTTGACATCCTAGAGAGTATTTCAGCGCTGTCTTTTTGGTCCCCACTCGACGACGGGGTCACAGGTCAGTTCTCAACCTCAGAGACTTCAACGGATGGGCTTGTTACTGCCATTTCAAGATGGAGTGCTTACATTTACTCACAGATTTTTTCAGAGAAAGCGACTGGATGGTCTGGCTTGATCTGAAGGCAGCCTATCTCATGGTTCTGATGTTTCCTCTTCACAGTCGGTATCTACTTTTCCAGTAGTAGAACTTCTGGTTCGAGTGCTAAGCTTTTTGTTTCTGTTTGTTTCAGTATATCTCCCACCCCTTGGTGTTTCACCAATCTGATAACGCCCTTAGTGGAATATTTGAGCGCCCGAGGGTTGTGTCTCATTATTTACCAGAGGTCCTCCTGTCCCACTTGCATATGAACATTACGCAGCTTCAGCAGTTAGGGTTCCTTCTGAATTCGGAGAAGTCCTTGTTGACTCCTTTAATGACAATAGAGTTCCTAAATTTTCAGATAGATTCAGTGACAGTGCAATTGGTGTTGCCCTCTCACAAAAAGTCAGGAAGTTCAGAGTCCAAGGAGGTTATATCTCTGAGACAGGGGGCTCGGATTGTGGGCTTACTTGCCTCCTCCATTCAGTCCATCGTTCTAGGTCTCCTTCACTACCGGACTCGCCTGTGGCTTAAGAGTAACCACCTCCATAAGGGCTTGTCCTACTCAGACTTTTTTCCCTTGTCCCAGGAAATCAGACTGGAGATGGAATGGTGGCTAAGTCACATGGAAGCCTAGAGCGGCAGGGCATTTTTCAGTTCTCAATTACACCCGGTCACCGAGTCTGATGCGAGCAGGTGAGGCTATGGAGCCCAGTGCAGTTTGATCTCCAAGGGGGTCATTGGTCGGAGGAAGTACTACAACTCCATATCAGTGTCTGGAACTCCTCACAACTTCATTTACCATCAGGTTTCTTTCCCCTCGGAAGTTCCTGGGCTGCATCCTGCTGAGGATGGACAACATATTAGCGGTTCGTTATGTCGACAAATTGGTGGAATAAGGAATATTGGCATTTTGTCTGCTACGCAATATCTCAGTGATTGTGAAATCATCTGCCAGTTCGGTCCAACCCCATTGCAGATTGGAATTTCATGTTTCTGAGAGATTCTAGCAATGAGATTATTCCCCCCCCCCCCATTTTTAGTTGGGGATCGGGCCCTTTTGCCTTAGTGACTGATGCCTTTCTCCAGGACTGGGTTCAAGGGTTAATGCATGCCTTTTCACAGACAAGTCAACGCCGTCTCCTCATCGTGCTTCAACACCCTGCGTATGCTTCGCAAGATCTTCCGCTGGATCCCGACCGAGAACAGGAAGACTGTCACCCAGGCACTCGTCACCAGCCGACTGGTCTACGGAAACGCCCTCTACGCCGGAACCACAGCCAAGCTACAGAAAAGACTCCAGCGCATCCAGAACGCCTCCGCCCGACTCATCCTGGATTTCCCCTGACGCAGCCACATCTCCAGCCACCTGAGGAACCTGCACTGGCTCCCCGTCGACAAGAGGATCACGTTCCGGCTCCTCACCCACGCACACAAGTCTCTCCACGACCTGGGCCCCAAGTACCTCAACGACCGCCTGACCTTCTACACGCCCACCCGCCAGTTCCGGTCCACCAGCCTCGCCCTCGCAGCCGTACCACGCATCCTGCAATGTGGCAGAAGCCACCGGCCAGAAGGGTTTCTGTAAAGCAATCAATAATTGCCCAGCAGAGTCAAGTCTGACCAACTTGGTTGCCAGCTCGTAAGCCTTAGGGCCACCGCCGGAGGAAGATCCTTCTCTTACCTGGCTGCCAAGACTTGGAACTCCCTCCCCATCCACCTTCGGCTGACCCAGGACCATCTCGCCTTCAGGAAACAACTCAAGACCTGGCTGTTCGAGCAGTAGCATACCCCTCCCCCCAAGCGCCTTGAGACCCTCCCGGGTGAGTAGTGCGCTATACAAATGGCATGATTGATTGATTGATTGATTGAGTTTCTAATGATTCCTTAAGTGCCAGCTCAGGCGCGGCGTCAGAGAGCTAATCTGGTTCTTGTGACCCCTCACTTGAGAGCGCAGTCCTTATTTGCTATTCTGATGCATCTATCTTGCGATCTACTAGTGCAACTCACTCTGATGCAGGAGATTCTAATGGACCCCTAGGGCAGTCCTCATCCGCTGGTTCTGCAAGGGTCTCTTTGACTCATGGAGTGGAGTCTTTCCGAAGTGGCTGGAGTATGCCTGGGTATTTGCAGTAGGATGAGTTGTTTGTCACCTAGTCTTGGACCTCCAGTACCCATAAGCAATATGCTTCAGCATGGCATTGATGGGTCAGTTGTTGTAGTCCACAGGGTCTTGATCCAATGGTGGCAGACTTGTCCCAGGATATGAAATTATTTTCTTCTCTTGCAGTGGACGGCTTATCGGTCTATGAACAATTTTCGGCAAGCCATTTCTGCCAGCTATGTTCCCCTGAATGGTAAACCTAAGGGGCATTCGAGTTTTGAGACCCCACGACCCCATTATTCTCGCAATATGGTGCTTCAGTTTCTGCAGAGTTAGCCAGAGTAATCTCTGTTGTCCTATAAACAGTTATCCACCACATTTACTACTCTTCTGTGTCTCATATTTTGTTGCAGAGTCTTAGATGTCAGAGTGCTCGATGTTGCAGGTAAAGTTTTTACTCCGGAAGGAGTTTCTTGCCAGCTTTCCAAGCACACAAAAACGTTTCCTAAATGTATTTCATATACCAGTTTTCCTGCTCTTCCACAGTGGTGTGTTGTTCAATGCCCTAAGGCTTACGAGCTGGCAACCAAGTTGGTCAGACTTGACTCTGCTGGGCAATTATTGATTGCTTTACAGAAACCCTTCTGGCCGGTGGCTTCTGCCACATTGGCCCATTGTGTTAGGTGGTTGCTGGCAGAAGCTAAGGTGGATGTGTCTGTGTTTTGTGCACATTCAATACAGGGCTATGGCATCTGGGGCTTTTGGCTTTGGGTCTTGGTTGAAAGACATTACGAGAGCTGCTGACTGGTCTTAGATTCTAATTTTAAGCATTTTTATTATAGACCTATTGTAAATGTTGCATCTGTGGTGGTGGATCAGCTTTAAACAAAAATAATCTAAGTCTCCGGTACTGACATAGAATGAAACATTTTCAAGCATTCTGATCAAGAATTTTCAATTCTGTTAAGGACACAAAGGTGTCTCGCCCGTCAAAGTGATTGATTTATTACTGTATTAGTATATGATTTTGACGTTTTGTGCCTGCCCTATGTAGTGAGTGCATGGTGTATGGGGAGATTACGCCTTTCTTTTTCCTCAACAGGTTCAGACTAGAAGTAGAGTTGAGTACTTT
The DNA here is from genome assembly GCF_964261635.1 of Lissotriton helveticus. NCBI lineage: Eukaryota > Metazoa > Chordata > Amphibia > Caudata > Salamandridae > Lissotriton > Lissotriton helveticus. The sequence goes on along the minus strand of NC_136062.1, from coordinate 200,418,954 downwards.
TGGGGTTGAAAATACGAGATCTGCTTCCAGTTGGCGACAATCTTGTCGATGTTTGAGATTTTTTCTTTAAGGCCTTCTGTGTGTCTAGCATTAGTCTATGTTTGAAGGATTGATGGAGCCTTTGCTGGGCTGGATGTGTTGGCATGTTAGTAGTTCTGGTAGCTGTTTGGACTGGATCTGCAAAGACAGAGGAGGAGTTCTCGTGGATTCTCCATGTTATAGGGGTTGGTGGCCTCTGATTGGTTAATGGACTTCTAGAAATGTAGGGGCATATTAGCAAGAACCTCGTTAAAATTATCGCTGTTTTAGCTGAAGGAAACTGCAGCTTAAACGGCGATAATGGGTTGCTAATATGCGTTATAGAATTCCAATAGAAGCCCAGGTTAGATTTCCTGCACATCTAACCTGGGCTTCTATTGGAATTCTAAAACGCATATTAGCAAGCCCATTATCGCCGTTTTAGCAGCAGTTTCCTGCCGCTAAAACGGCGATAATTTTAACAAGGTTCTTGCTAACATACCCCGTAGTTTTTCTGTTTACTGTTTTTTTATTGGCTACTGTACGTTTTGCAGTAAAGATAGAGAAGCATAATCCTCGCCTCCATGTCCTTAAAGGAATTGACGATTCTCAAAGCGAATGCTTCAAACTTTTTCAGTCTTCTTTTGAACGGCATAAGTCACCCTATTTCGAGCCTGACATTCAGCTGGCAAGGAGGGCAGGGGCTAGCAAAGTTGTCTCAATTTTACTTTCTCAGAAACATGCTGCTGCCCTGAGGCATTTTAACATCGTGCTTGCAAAGGGGAAACAGTGTCATAAATAGTCTTTGCTTAATCACACTTACCACATGGGGTTTAGCTTGACAAGCGAAGCTGTTGAAATAGAAATTTAACTTGCAAAACACTTCCATCAGTGCTTAGCAATGAGGCCCAGTGATGTTCCAGATTTAATGAGATTCTGAATGATATTGTGTGAAGTCAGTGACATGATGGCCTTCCAATGTACCGATGAGTATCATGTCTAGAAAATAGCCATGTTTTTACCCATGGATACATCACTCACACTGCTGTATCTTCCGAAATACTACATGCTACTATGTTTGCAATTTTCACATGCACTTATTTGTGACATTGTGCTACCATCGTTCTTGAGTCCCTGTCTGTCTTATACAGTGCATACGTGAATATCCGCAGAGGGTGCAGCTTAAATGCCTGTAGATGTCGTTTCAACTGATAGAGAGTTTCTGGTATTCTTGCTTTATGTGATGAAAGGTGGCAGACACATCTGTGATTTCAGATATGAGAACTGCTGCTCGAATGCCTGCTGTCGTGGAGAGTGCTATTATATCTACAGACGGGAGGAGTGCTGGAATGTGCACGTCTGTGCCTTGTTATATCTTCAAAGTACACACACACACACATACACACACGCATCTGTGCCTACGGCTTCCAATATCATTCTTTCTGTTACTGTCCTTGTTGATAAGGAGGTAGATATTAAACATATTGCTGTGTGCGGCTATAACTGGGCATGCTAATGGCTACATCTGTCAAGTGTGCATATATGACATATTAGCACATCCCTCGAATATGTATGTGTGCTTTGGGAAATGTGTGTCCAATTGCATCTCGGGATGTATGGCTAGCCATCGTGCATGGTTAAAATCAGTAGCTATTGTGCATATATAGTATTTGTAGGTATCATGCATTCTTTTATGTCTGTAGAAGAAGTGAAAGCGTCTGTTTTTGCATGGGTTCAAAGATACTAATAATGCTGGTGTGCTGCACGTTTATACTTCTGCAGCACTTTTGTTGGTGATAAAACGGCATGAAACAGGTACCCCTGTTATTTCAGATTATAAGCGCAAACCGCAGAATTGGGCGATAATCGAAGTTAAAGACAGAGGGGAATATTCTCAAGAACGTGTGATAACCATCGCAAATTTAGCTTAACGCAACTTTGCGTATCGCAGTTTATCGCGAAAAAATAACACTGCCTTAACGTCCAATTCCCAACCTGGCGGCACCATTGGATAGTAGCAGGATAACGTGGCAAATGACCGCGTAAAATTCAACGCGACACACAGAAACTGTGAAACATGAACGCCCAAAAACTTGGGATGCCCCAAATCGCGATTCAAAAATCAGTGACATCCAGCGACAGGCCTGCAATTCCCATGCAGGAAAATGCACTATAAAAGCAACAAAAAAAAACACAAAGCCAAATCAAACTGAGTAGCACCATGGATGCACCCGGACCGAGTGCAGAGGACAACTCGAACCCCACAAGCCCGACGGAGGACCAGCCAGGAACCCTGTGTTCGGGAAGAGGCAAGAAGAAGAGGAAGAGGAAGGCGGGGTTCAGTCCGCAAGAACACCGGAACATCGTCACAGAGCTGATAGAACACTACCAACAACTGTTCATCACCTCCACAGCGGCACTGGAAACCCAAACGGAAATATGGCAGATCACAGTCAACAACGTCAATGCAGTCGGAGTGTCTCGGAGGTCAATGGAGGAGGGCAAGAGATGCTGGCATGATGTGCAAAGCCAGACCCAACCGAAACTTGCTGCCAACAGAAAGGCAGCAAAGGCGAATGGAGGTGGCAGTCCTGCACCACAGGAAGAGCTGGATGAGCTGGAGGAAATGGTGGCCACAGTCACCAGTGTGGAGACGATCACAGGAGTTGGGAATCTGGACACAGTACAATATTACCTGACACAACAGTAACAGGGTGAGTAACGACCAGGAACTAGGGGGACGGGGGAGATGGGCACAATGGCACACATGTACAATCATGTGTAGCATACTGCACATGCACACTGATAGTGGAACATGTCCCTAATAACCTTGGCACACTGCAGCACGCATAGAACCACCAAGTAGACCCGCCCACTATGTGCACATATGGGTCCCCTCCATATCACCAACGACACAACCTACCCATGCAAATGTGCAGAATCCAGAAAGGCAGCGGCTGTGTGAGCCACACTGACCATGCAAGTGACACTGCATGACCGATAGCATGGCTTCAGTCAAAATACATGACACTGTGCACGATTCGACATTGAGGTGGCCCAGTGTGGATCACATCCGTAAAGGAGCAGGTCACACTCTGCAACATCCACTTGCACCTACTGTAAAAGGGATTCTGCGCAAACACAGAACTGTGCACAGAGACCTCAGTGAATTAGGGTGTGCCAAAACTCACCTTAGTACCCAAAATCCCATACCAGACTAGCAATCAGTGTCACATTAGCTCCTATAGTAAAGAAACCAATGATTAGACAACCTAGAACATGCGACCTAGAACCATCTCAGGATTAGTGGGAAGCGAGAACACTCTTTTGTCATACGCTCATACCAGTCCACAACAGGAGTAAAATAGAGACACAGTAAGGTTAAAATGTTTATTTTAACGACGTGATCTCAAGCGCAGTATTTTAATCAACATCAGCATACATATGGATAATAATAATACGGACAGCATGGTTACAATTCCATAAAATACAAAAGGAGGAATCATGTTACAATGATAGTGCAAACAGGTGATAAAAACGCCTATTTAAGACACCCTCCCTATTTAGCAACTATGGGCCAGATATACGTAGCCTAATACTGGTCGGTAACGGCCGAAATTACCGAATTTCGTCCGTTACCGACCGGTATTAGGCTTGTGAGATGTAGGAGGCCAAATTGAACGATTCGGTAATTTACCGAATCGGTAATTTAAGGAATCGGTAAATTACCGAATCCTTAAGATAACGAATCAGTAATTTACCAAATTCTGAATGTAGGGAGCACTCAAGTGAGTGCATTCCTCATTTAGGGTTCGTTGTTTACCACCAACTACAAGTTGGTGGTAAATATCGAAAACCTTAAAAAAAGCAATGTTGTGCTTTTTTAACTGTGCCATGTGGCAGACATACATGCCCTTAGGGTATGTATGTGTGCCACATGTGCACACATGCACAATTCAGGGGTGCAACAGGGTGTCAAAGTGACACCCTGCCACCCTTGAATGTGTTCCCCCTTTTGCCGAATCGGTAAATACTGATTCAGTATTTACTGAATCTTACCGATTCGGTCAAATTTACCGAATAAATACCTACATCCCATTTACCGATTCTGAAATACCAAATCGGTAAAATTCGGTATTTTAGAATCTCTTAAATCTGGATTACCTACATCTGGCCCTAAGTATTCTAAATCTATAGAAGGTCTCTGGAGTAATCTTAGGGGGACCCCATTTACCTGTCCACTCCAGATCGTGCAGAATGCGGCAGCTAGACTGATTGGAAATATCCCTTACCGTCAGTCGGTTGCTTTTTATTGCAAAGAGCTACACTGGCTCCCCATTGCAAGCCGCATTCAATTCAAGAGTCTCACCCTCGCCTTTCGTGCCATCAACGGTCTAGGGCCAGGATATCTGAAAAAGCGAGTGGTAATATCTCAATCAGTGAGAACTCTGAGATCCAATAAACTACGTCTCCTGACTGTACCTCGCTTTCGACGATCTAGAATGGGCGGCAGAGGGTTCAGCGTGACGACTGCTAAACTATGGAACTACCTCCCACTTGACCTCAGGTTTTGCCCTTCAGAATCCCTTTTCCGCAGTAAATTAAAAACGTGGCTCTTCTCTAGAACATGATTCTAGTCCTACATTCCTCCTGCTTCCCCTTTTTAGTCGTGAGTTCCTGTTTTTAGCGCCGGGACACCCCTTCGGGGGTAGCTGCGCGCTGTATAAGCTACTTAAATAAAATAAATAAATAAATAAATAAATGTAAATTACATCAGGATCGGTTAGTCTCTCTGCATGCCTTGAATCTTCCAAGTGTGTGCAATTCTGGCAAATGTGCTATGCTAAAGGCGCCACAATCCTACTCGGCTTGCAGCTGCCAAATTGTTGTGTCTAGAATGTGTTACACGGACAAGCCAATAAACAGGCTCATGTTATGATAACCTTGGCGGCTTAGCACTCACTGTACAGACTGGGGTTACGATGTATGTCTAGAGATGTCGAAAAACAACCCGTTTCCCATGTATAGACCTTCCTCCAAGCTAAGTCAGCAAAAACAACTAAGCAGTGTTGTGTGCAAAAGCAGCAAAGGGGAAAATGGCGTTTAAACTTCGAATAAGCCATGCTAACCTAACATACACGGAAAAGAGGCCCACAAACCATACGACACCCCTCCATGTTCGGGGAACACACAGCACTCAGGGCAAACAGACTAGAACGCAGAGTTCAATTTCAAAGAGGACAGAACCAAGTTCAGAAAGCCTGTCGAGTTTGAAATTTAGGAGTGAAAATCCAAAATATATTCAAGCCAGTGGGAATACAACTCAGCCTTGTAAGGTAAAAGCAAAACAAAAAAATAAAAATATTCACAAGTCCCGCACGTGTCTATGAAGCAAAAAAAAAACAAGGAGTAATACTTCAGTCCAACAATGTGTAAGCACCAAATGTTGCAACTGCTTCCAACAAGAAGTCGTTGTTCTCATCCGTGAACATATCAGCCATCTAAACAAGTAAAGGGAAAGAACATACATGTTCCTCGATTGCTGGAGCCTCTAGCATCATCAGAGGACAACTCGGGTTTACTTCGAGGAAACTGCGATTCAGATAGTCATTGGCCCCAGCCCAAATGTTTCAATTGCCCAGAACCCCATGTGCCGCTGTGCAGGCCATAATCCCGGTAACAGAAAAGTCTATTTTACGAGCAACTAAGGGACTCATTAGTAGATCAAAATCCAGATCAGGAGACACCGTGTTGCAGAGACACAAATCCAGGGCCCATTCGAATTCACAATCCAGGCAATGAAAAACAGGCTGCACGCAAGTGAAGAAAGGGAACTGGAAGGATAAACCACACGCTACACTTAGAGTCGACAAAGGTAGCGCTCCATAGTATTCTAGCATACGGTCATGCAGGTGGAGCAGCCGGGACTGAACGTCTAGGGGCACATACAGCGCATCCATTTTGCAATAAACAAAACAAAAGCAGAATGCCTGCACCCAAAGCCAGGAGCAAGGGGGAACCTCCAAAGACGTTCGAAAAAATCAAATGAAAAAATGCAGGGATCACACCAAATATAGTCTGAAACGAGGTAACAAGGCCAGAGCATACTACTTTAAAAAAATTAGCCAAGCCCGTTGTCGACAAGGCATTCAGGATCGTGTGGATCACAGCACCGAAGTGCAAGGGCAGGTCCGTGTTTAATAAAGCATTTACTTCTGTATGAGTATTTGCAACGTGAAGGACGAATGTCTCACGCGCAGATGTAAGGGGAACTTTCTTTTGGGACAATAGAGCTCTTATTTTGCTCATCTTGTTGAACTCTGCTTTTAAGTTCGGAATCGAGGGCCAGATGGAAGCATCAAGCCTGCCATGCAGAGGAGGGAAAAGCACATTCTTGCAACAAGTAACATGCTGGGAAACGGTAACAATGTAAGCAATACCGGCGGCTAACCCACAACACTCCTCAATATTTAGTAACAAATAAATACCATTAGCAAGAAGTGTGAATGTTGGTGTAATTGCCGGGACTTGGGTGCCTATTAAAACACACGCTAAATTCGATGCAAATAGATTACAAGAGCCGTGCAGTTGAAGATTTCTGCATGTCAATGAATGATTGGGTGTAGAGACACAATCTTCACCATTTAAAAACACTTCCTTACCATCCCTTAAACATCTATAAGTGAACGGGAGGTTCCAAACTTCATGAAGGAATGCTCCACCCAGGGGCTCAAATCTGCCTATAGCATAGTGTTTCATGCAATTCTCGAATTTTGAAAAGAGAGAACGGTAAGATTATCAGCCCGTGAATAATCCAAACAGCCGAATTTGCTTCTGCTACAGAAAAAGGCAACGGTTGCTAATTTTTCAATATGCAATAGTGAAAACGTGGCATCTTTCATTGACAGAAAATTGCTGTTTCAAAGTCAAATTAAAAGGCAGAAATAACAAGCTTGTATTCATGTAATCCCATGGAACGCGAAGTGTTTGCAAAGTCCATGCAAACTGCATGACAGAACGCAATTGATTTTGCCCATGACACCACACTGCAACATCTTCTTGTACAATATCGACCACAGATGACACAATATTATCTAAAGTGTAAATTTGGGAAGAAAGGGTGTTAATGCTATTGTCTACCACATCCAGCACTTTTTCTAAATTAGCTTGATCTATAGCTCTAAGCCTTAGAAGCAGCTTCAATCTGAGACAGTTTCCAAACTTCATTGTAAGCAGCATATATCCATCTTTTCAATCTGCCACCTGCAGGGCCCTTAACAAAATCATTTAAATCGACAGATCCAGTGAGTTTGGACAAATGCGACTTGACAGATGATGAGGATGAATATCTGAGCCAACTCTGGCACAACTTGCCAACAGAATAGGTGGTGACTGAATGGTGGGTTGGAAAACGGGGATCAACTCTAACCACCGTATAGACAGGGGTCAGACCCAGAAAGCGGTGCTGGCAGGAATCTGCACTTTTTTGCCATAGCAACCAGCCTTCTGGATTAATGCTGGAAACATTAAAGGGGGAATTACTAAGCAATGCCTGTATTTCACTAAGGGGTGCACTGGTAAAATTATTCCAATCGGGATATGCACCCAAATCAGGAAAGGAAGGAGTACTTAATTTTTTAGAAGTAGCCAATCCAAAGCATGTCGTTTGAGAAATAGTGTCATTCAGAAACAACATATGGTTCGGGATGAGACAAGCACGATGCAAAGCCTCAGTGCCTTGCACTTGTCAACTTTTAGAACACCAAACAGATTTAAGATCAATAGTATATCTTCACAGTTCATAGCCCCCAACAGCCAACTGGTCTGTAAGGGACTTCGAATAAAGTAATTTGGTGTGGGTAGGTCTAACTTTGGAAAATGACTCTCCAGTCAATTTAAAATAAAATGCATCAGGGTTGGATTGATCAAAACCAGTAAAATAGGAAAACACTTTTTCGAAAAAGTTTTGGAGCTGCCTTCCACTGGTGCGGGACAATGTTCTCAATGTGTGTAACTAACCATGCTTCTGAATGATCTAGTCCTATGCAGAAAGTGATAGCCAAAATGTTGGTAACAGTACAAATCGCCTTATTTTGCAGACTCTAAGTATAAATCTTCAGCATCGAAGGCAGCATAATATTTTAAATCAGTAAATAAAGCTTCAACCGCTTTATCATCCCAATCATCAGAGCGAATATTCTGTTCAACCACATCCCCCGTAGAAACACGGAGTACACTGGGAACATTAATAACCTCTGTAGGACCATGAATCTGGAACTTTACAGCATTCCATACAATCCCATCTAAAACGGGCCAAGCAGTTATATTAACATAAGTCTGGTCCCTCTTCATGATGTGCGAAGAGGAGTGGGGAGCCAAAGTTCCATCAATCACTCGAATTGACGTTCTTTCTACAAAATAGTGTCCATTGATAAAACGAAAAAAATATACCACAAATCCCATGGTCATGAACAAAAAAATTGCAATCAGTACCAGCCAAATGTAAATCCAAGGTGGGATAAAAATTTGTTTTTTAAACCAGGTAACAAAAATGAAACGTTTGAAGGGGTATTTGATGCGGATGAGCCAGTGTCAAATGAAAAACGGGATTGATTAGCCACACGGCAGGCATATACAAGTCAGTTGGATAAGTATATTCAGTGTCATAAAGAGGATCACCAGCAAGTAGATTCACAATAGGATTCATAAGTAGACTCGTTTCAATAGCAACATCAGGCCCGATGGCAGGATCCGGGGCCAAAACAGAGTGTCTTACCATTGCTGGACACGAAACCGCAGGCGGCATACTATACAGTATAGGCCACCCTGTGTGGTTTGACATGGTCAATTGAAATGTACCTGTTCCCCTTTCGTCCAGGAAGAGGAGGTAAAATGACTGTTCTTGTACCCTGCACACCAAGCACGGCGACTGGAGCTTGATAGGAAGGACCAAATTCTTTTTTGTTGTCGATCTTCTCTCGGACCAGTTCTCCAACCAGGGGTAGCCAGCCGACTACCGGAATCTGCAACGCAGCTTCAGACGTGGAGAGCAAGTGTTTCTTTGCAAGACTGTCTCTGGACTTTTGTAGATTCTGCAAAACATTAGAATGTTCGTCTATGTCAAAGGATGCGGCTCCCCCCGCCATGTCTAGACCGTCAAGGTCCGGAACAAACATCTTGATGCCAAAGAGCATTTCGTATGGGGTCTGCCCAACCAGAGACCTTCTAGGGAGTTTATTAAATGCCCGTTGTACGCTATGCAAGTGGGTAAGCCATTCTCTGCCAGCACCTAACACCTTGGCTGTCAATGATTGCTTTAAGTCACGGTTCATCGCGCTCCACAACACTATTGCCCTTAGGCCTATTTGGAGACGAAAGTTTGACTTGGACCCCCAATGAACCCATGGCATCCTTGTACGCCTTCCAGGCGAACGCTGGACCCTGGTCCGAATGGAAGGTGCCACATGCAAAAATTCCCACAAAGACATGCAAATCTCTTATGACAGTTCTGGCATCAGTGCTCCTTTGAGGCCACAGCAACACAAAGCGCGTGCAAGAGTCAACTTCTACTAAGATGTACTTATATGCAGTATCAGAGGAGAAAGGACCGCAGTGACCCAAAGAAACACATGCAAGTGGCTTATTAGATATGTACAACTGAGTTTGGGGAGGGCGTGCAGCAAAAGAAGGCTTAATTTGCTGACAAATGCCACATTGAAGGATGTGTCTGTTTATACAAACCCCGCCACCAGTATCGTTGTTGAAGGAGAGATACAGTAGCTGATACGGCGGCATGCGTCGAAGCCATCCCCACATGGGCTGCTGTAATCAAAGCCTGTCTGCGGTCCGCGTTGGGAATCAGTCTGTCACCAACGTCATTAATTCTCACATAAGGAACTTTATCGGGACTTAGGTGATACGTGTACTTTGAAGGGAAACCCTTAGGATAATTAGCTCCCTTCTCAGTTGCAGCAATAGCTGCCAAGATGTCTTCATCAATCTTACTTTTGGAATGTGTAACTGCTGCCACTGCAAATGGAATGGAATGAAAGCAGATTTGTAGAGCGCATGGTTACCCGGAGGCGTCCCAGCGCTGTCTTTGCAGCTTCGTCTGCGAGACAGTTGCCAAGAGCGTGAACTCCCACGTGCTGATGGCCCAGAGTATGAATTACAAAAACGAGCGGGAGACGTTCTTTAAGTTCCGCCACTCAAACCCAGATCATTTTATGTTTTATTGTCCGACCTTTGGGGTCACGATAATCATTTTGAGTCCAAAAGGGTAGATTGTCATTGAAAGACTGTACACATTAGTAGGAATCACTTGCAATAAGAGTAGTCACACTATGGGTCAGTGAACTCCAATGCAAGCATCAGAGCATGCAGTTCTGCTAATTGGGCGGTACAGTCCCCTAATGTCTGTGTATGCTCGACATCGGACTTGAATTCACCATCCACCATTGTACCAACCACATTTGTACAGGCCGCGGAATATGCATGTCTAGAACCGTAGTCGCTTGAGCACTTCCATCAGTGTAAATGATACAACAAAAATCCTCCAGTGGGCGCATAGTCAGAGGAGCAGGATGAACAAACTCATACTGCAAAAACTCCTGAGTCTGCAAAGAGGAATCGAACACGAACGTTACATCCGGGGATGTCGAGGGTGCAAAGCCTTGGAATTTGGTACACTGGCCTTCGTCACTGCCTCCAAGGCAGGATACGGAGTAACAACCACAATGCGCTTTCCCTGCAAAAGTGCACGTTCCTTAAGAATCGCCATTTGCACTGCTGTCAAAACTTTCTCCACAGTGGAAAACCGCAACTCGGCCGAAGTGTACAGGTGTGACTTGTAAGCAATAGGAACTGTGTCTCCCTCATTAAAAGTGAGGTACGTGAAACCCACCGCCCCTGGCACGATTGTTATCACCAGGTTCGTGTGGTTATCATGAGTCGACAAGAATTTAGATTCAAGTAAGTCAGCCTGCAAAGATTGCAAGACGGCTGAATGTTTGGAGAAAGTAGGTTGTATCAACGCATAAAGCGGCTTGATACGCTGGGCATATTGTATGTATGTATGTATGACCGAAATTCAAAAAGCCCAGTAAGGATTGCAATTTTTTCAGCTTTGTAGGAGCGCGCAAAAGAGCACATTTCTCAAAGAAGTGAGGAGCCAAGCCTCTACCTTCATTGTTGAGTTCGTAGCCCAGGAACAACACTGTGTATTCTGCAATGTGCAATTTTGCAAAGTTGAATTTATCGCCAAAATCCGCAAAACGGCAAATTATGCGGTCAGCACGGCACAGATGTGGCCATAATTTGTCGTCTGTGAGATAAATGTCATCCACATACGAACATGCATCGGCATTGAGCCTCTCAAGCAGAGAGGCAACACGGGCAGCAAAAACGCCTGGACCGTTCTTGTAGCCCATGGGCAAACGAAGAAACAGGCGTTGTTTGCTGCCACAGGTAAAACTCGTCCACTCACTACTAAAAGGGTACAAGTTATGGGCAAAGAAGCCATTGGAAATGTCAAGTTTGGTTTTGAACCTTTTACGCACAAGACTGTCCACTAGAGCAGAGCTGTGAGTATTCTGCACCGCACACGTACGACAATGTGAGTTTAAGTGGCGGTAATCCAATACCAAACGGTACGAGCCATTGGGCTTGGTCACAGTAAAAAGTGGGTTATTCATCGGAGACACAGACATTTCAATTAGACCTTGATATTCCAATTGTTCAAGGATTTCGGCCACAGAAGCTTTCCCCTCACGCCGTATGGGGTATTGGGATTGTGGGTGTGGCATGGACCGCAAAGGGATCTCATGTTGAGGGGATAATTTGTCCCATCCACAATCAGTATGGTACAACGCCGGCGCAAGCGCCTTAGCCCAATCTTCTGCAAACTGCAGTGCCTGCTCCTTCGGCACAGTGTGCGCGAAAGCGGGGAGGATCATCTCGTCCCCTTGTGGAGCGGCTAAAAGAAACGGTGGGGGCCAGTCGACCTCCGCCAACAAAATGTCATAAGTAGTCATTAGATTTTCCCAAAAGATCCCTTTTATGGTACGTTCTATGTCACCTTCAATCACAAGGACTATTTCATAAAGCCTGTCAGGGGGAGCCACTTTGGTGTCTGCTGTCTCAACAACAATGAAGGTGTCAGTCGCTGTCACCTTCAGTAGTGGACGCAGCACCTCTCGAACGATGGTAATCTCCGCCGCGCTGTCCAGCAGGGTCAGAGCCCATGTCAGATTCCGAAGCTGCATTCTCACTATCTGTGGCATATCTCGCTGTTACAGCAGCAACTTTCTTCTTCTGAAACTGGGGTCTCTGACGCGGTGTCTCATCCTGCTTGCCTTTTCCGTCAGCCTTACGAGGCTGCTCACAGCTTTGTTGGGCACCTTGACATCTGCCGCCGCCTCCTCCACCGGTGGTTGCAACCGATGTTTCCTGCAAAGAGCGAGGAGAACGTTGTTCAGGAACCTGAAACCTATCAGGCAACTGAATAGTACTGCGGTCGCGCAATACATATTTACGCTCAACAGGGGCAGGTGTAGGCATAGCGGGACGGGAACCCTGTTTCTGCTGCTGCTGCTTCCCCTGTTTTTTGCTTCTGAACTTTCGGGCGGTCATCCATATCAGATGACCCTTGCTGAGCTTGCTGCTTTTCTTTCTTCGCAAAAGGCTTAACACCTAAACTATTACGGCCCACGGTCTTATAAGCCTCTGTAATAATTTTCGCCAACTGACGGGGTTTGTCGGCATCGGGCACCTCGCACAGAGCATTAGAGACTTGGAAACTTACAGCATCTCCCTTGACATTAGCAAGGACGAGATCACGTACCATATCAAACGCTCCCACGAGGCGCATTCCCAACTCCACTGCTGCCTCTGACCCGTGCTTATCCTGAACACGCTTGATCACAGTGGGCAAAACAATCATTGACGGGGTGCCAAAGCACAGAGTATAGACTGCTGCAAAAACCTCCCGGCGAGTTTCTCAATGTGGGGAGGTCAGATTTCTCATTGCGAGTGGTCGCTCACGATCAGAAACTACCAGTACGCTGTGAGAAAGCTGCAGCTCGAGTAAAAATCTACTCGAGCGGCAGAAAAGTACAGCTCGCATTGTGCAAGATGCCGTTTTCAATGATTGCACAGTGCCGGATGCTTGAAAACGACATCTTGCACAGTGTGAACATGCTACTACGCAGTTCGCATAGTGCTACGCGTAGCTCGCATAGTGCATAGTGCACTTTGCGTAGCTTTGCGTAGCGCTACTTCGCGACCTACGCCCACCCCTAGTAACAACCTATGCAAAGATAGGTACGTTTTTAATCCGTCACTACAGTCAACCGGAAACAATAGTGAGGGGGTTGTAGACTGATATAAGCACTACTCAAGTGTCTCACAATAAGACAACACTCGTTGGCGGCGCCATGTAACAGGGGTTCTGCGTAAACACAGAATTGTGCACAGAGACTTAGGACCTCAGTGAATTAGGGTGTGCCAAAACTCACCTTAGTACCCAAAATCCCCTACCAGACTAGCAATCAGTGTCACATTATCTCCTATAGCAAAGAAACCAATGATAAGACAACACAGAACATCCTACCTAGAACCATCTCAGGAATAGTGGGAAGTGAGAACACTCTTTTGTCATACGCTCATACCAGTCCACAACAGGAGTAAAATAGAGTCACAGTAAGGTTAAAATGTTTATTTTAACAACGTGATCTCAAGCACAGTATTTTAATCAACATCAGCATACATATGAATAATATTAATACGGACAGGTAACAGGTGATAAAAACGCCTATTTAAGACACCCTCCCTATCTAGGAGCTATGTATTATAAAACTATAGAAGGTCTCTGGAGTAATCTTAGGGGGACCCCATTTACCTGTCCGCTCAGTAAATGCAAAGTACATCAGGATCGGTTAGTCTCTCTGCATGCCTGGAATCTTCCAAGTGTGTGCAATTCTGGCAAGTGTGCTATGATAAAGGCACCAGAATCCTACTCGGCTTGCAGCTGCCAAATTGTTATGTCTAGAATGTGTTACACAGACAAGCCAATAAACAGGCTCACGTTATGATAACCTTGGCGGCTTAGCACTCACTGTACAGACTGGGGATACGATGTATGTCTGGAGATGTCGAAAAACAACCCGTTTCCCATGTATAGACCTTCATCCAAGCTAAGTCAGCAAAAACAGCTAAGCAGTGTAGTGTGCAAAAGCAGCAAAGGGGAAAAATGGCGTTTAAACTTCGAATAAGCCATGCTAACTTAACATACATGCAAAGGAGGCCCACAAACCATACGACACTACAACCCATGACGTCCGTTACACGTCAGCAGACAAACAACGCACAAGACCACAAAATCTGTCCAAGAGCACAAATGACCCTAGTCAAAATCATTTCAGGCCCCGAAAAGCACACAATTCAAAGGCACACCGCCTCAAAGGGATAAGGGGGCGAGAAATCAGAGCTGCAGGGGCAACTCTCCCACAATCCAGCACACACACATAGCAATCACAGCACATCAACATTAACGGCAATGTGGTACAAAGTTGAAAACCTACACCACAGGGCAGAGGACACAACAGGTCCTGATTGTGCGTAAAAACTGGCCACCCACTTTGCCACTGGATTCAAGCTAGCCTGGCTGATGACGGCTGATTAGCCAGAAACCGGTCCCATGATGCTTGTTTCCGGTACAGGGAAGACATGGCTTGGCAGTTCAGGCTGGACTGTTCCCATGAGGCACATGAGCAGACTGAATTGCATATGGCCATGTCTGAACTGGGGTGGTGAAGTGAGCTATAGAATGATGATGGATTAAACCCAGGTCAGTTGACTGGGGGTGAGTGTTTGATTTGCTCCAAAGCTCCGTCCATCATCCCCTTTGGTAACACTTTGTTCGCCCTAAGTTGGCAGGGCATGCCCAGACGTGGATCCCTTGCTCACTTTGCCACTGGATTCAAGCTAGCCTGGCTGATGACAGCTAATTAGCCAGAAACCGGTCCCAGGATGCTTGTTTCGGGTCCAGGGAAGACGTGGCTTGGCAGTTTGGGCTGGACTGTTCCCATGAGGCACGGGATCAGACTGATTTGCATATGGCCATGTCTGAACTGGGGTGGTGGAGTGAGCTAAAGAATGATGATGGATTAAACCCAGATCAGTTGACTGGGGGTGAGTGTTTGCTTTGCTCTAACGCTCCGTCCATCATCAACTTTAGTATCGCTTTGTTCGCCCTAATTAGGCAGGGTATGTCGAGACGTGGGTCACTTGTTCACTTTACCACTGGCTTCAAGCTAGCCTGGTTGATGACGGCTGATTAGCCAGAAACCGGTCCCAGGATGCTTGTTTCCGGTCCAGGGAAGACATGGCTTGACAGTTTGGGCTGGACTGTTCCCATGAGGCACAGGATCAGACTGATTTGCGTATGGTCATGTCTGAACTGGGGTGGCGGAGTGAGCTAAAGAATGATGATGGATTAAACCCAGATCAGTTGACTGAGGGTGCGTGTTTGAATTGCTCAAACGTTCCATCCATCATCCCCTTTGGTATCGCTTTGTTCGCCCTAGGTTGGCAGGGTATGCCCAGACGTGGGTCCCTTGTTCACTTTACCACTGGATTCAAGCTAGCCTGGCTGATGATGGCTGATTAGCCAGAAACTGGTCCCAGGATGCTTGTTTCTGGTCCAGGGATATGGCTTGGCAGTTCGGGCTGGACTGTTTCCATGAGGCACAGGATCAGACTGATTTGCATATAGCCATGTCTGAGCTGGGGTGATGGAGGGACCTACAGAATGATGATGGATTAAACCCTGATCAGTTGATTCGGGGTGATTGTTTGATTTGATCCAATGCTCCGTCCATCATCCACTTTGGTATCGCTTTGTTCGCCCTAAGTTGGCAGGGTATGCCCAGACGTGGGTCCCTTGCTCTCTTTGCCACTGGATAAGCTAGCCTGGCTGATGACGGCTGATTAGCCAGAAACCGGTCCCAGGATGCTTGTTTCCAGTCCAGGGAAGACATGGCTTGGCAGTTCGGGCTGGACAGTTCCCATGAGGCACAGGATCAGACTGATTTGCATATGGCCATGTCTGAACTGGGGTGGTGGAGTGAGCTAAAGAATGATGATGGATTAAACCCAGATCAGTTGACTGAGGTGAGTGTTTGATTTGCTCCAACGCTCTGTCCATCATCCCCTTTGGTATCGCTTGGTTCACCCTAAGTTGGCAGGGTATGCCCAGACGTGGGTCCCTTGCTCACTTTGCCACTGGATTCCAGATAGCCTGGCTGATTATGGCTAATTAGCCAGAAACCGGCCCCAGGATGCTTGTTTACGGTCCAGGGAAGACATGGCTTGGCTGTTCGGGCTGGACTTTTTCAATGAGTCACAGGATCAGACTGATTTGCATATGGCCATGTTTGAACTGGGGTGGTGGAGTGAGCTAAAGAAGGATGATGGATTAAACCCAGATCAGTTGACTGGGGGTGAGTGTTTGCTTTGCTCTAACGCTCTGTCCATCATCCCCTTTAGTATCGCTTTGCTCGCCCTAATTAGGCAGGGTATGCCCAGACGTGGGTCCCTTGCTCACTTTGCCACTGGATTCAAACTAGCCTGGTTGATGACGGCTGATTAGCCAGAAACCGGTCCCAGGATGCTTGTTTCCGGTCCAGGGAAGACATGGCTTGGCAGTTTGGGCTGGACTGTTCCCATGAGGCACAGGATCAGACTGATTTGTGTATGGTCATGTCTGAACTGGGGTGGCGGAGTGAGCTAAAGAATGATGATGTACTAAACCCAGATCAGTTGACTGAGGGTGCGTGTTTGAATTGCTCCAACGTTCCATCCATCATCCCCTTTGGTGTCGCTTTGTTCGCCCTAGGTTGGCAGAGTATGCCCAGGCGTGGGTCCCTTGTTCACTTTGCCACTGGATTCAAGCTAGCCTGGCTGATTAGCCAGAAACTGGTCCCAGGATGCTTGTTTCTGGTCCAGGGATATGGCTTGGCAGTTCGGGCTGGACTGTTGCCATGAGGCACAGGATCAGACTGATTTGCATATGGCCATGCTCGAGCTGGGGTGGTGGAGGGATCTACAGAATGATGATGGATTAAACCCAGATCAGTTGATTGGGGGTGAGTGTTTGATTTGCTCCAACGTTCCGTCCATCATCCACTTTGGTATCGCTTTGTTCGCCCTAAGTTGGCAGGGTATGCCCAGACGTGGGTCCCTTGCTCTCTTTGCTACTGGATAAGCTAGCCTGGCTAATGACGGCTGATTAGCCAGAAACCGGTCCCAGGATGCTTGTTTCCGGACTGTGTGTATAAATGACAAAATCGGTACCAGGCCAGAACTGGTGTCTTTGCATACCTACTAACACACATCTGTGTGGACACATTCTGTTTTGATATATATCATTGCTCCACATGGCCAGAGTTTGGACACCATACTCACATTGCTGAAGACACGTAGGTGCACAGGTGTGCTAGCAACTATCCCACCCCAATGTCTGGCTCACAGAGGTGGAGCTGTCAAAAGGGATCCACCCCCATTGTACATGCGTCAGTCAGTCTCTCCTTTTGTGGCACACTATTTGTCAATCTAATGAACACTCATCACAGTTAGACACCAGTGTAGTTGCGTAGACTTTATTGGCATGTGTGTGTCAGTACGGACAAGGGAAGGGCCACAACATGCAGGGAAATACTTAAGACACTTACACGCAGCATGGGAACATGTTGAGGTGCAAGAAATGGGGAGGCAAAAATGTACACAAAATCATTACGGATGGCAACGGTCTCAGCCCACCTTGCCTTGCTGGATGAGTCATTTGATGTTTGGCGTCTGCTCATTGCCCTGTGTGAGGGGACACAACTCATAGCCCATGGAATCTGCATAGTTCTGTACCACCAGACAGCACCAACTGTGTGTCTGCTGACAGTGAGCAGGTGAAAGGGTCACATGTTGTGCTACATTGCCAAGTGTGTATTCTCCCCCCAGCAGTATGTCTGAATTGGGAACGTTGCCAAACGATGCTGTGCTGCTCCGACCATGGAACTGCATCATCTTGCACTGGTGTTGGTACACACATGTAGTTCCACGCACATGCATTCTGATTCCAGACGAAGGCAGATATGTTGACTGTTGTGGTGGCATATGTGAGCATTCCCCATGATACCACACGGTGTTGGTACCTGTGCTGTGGGTGACATTCTGATGTGGCTGCAGGAACGTAGTTACTCATCCATGAATGCGAGCGCAGTTTCATGGGCAATCTGTTCCAATAGTACATTGTTGTCGTGTTCAAGGAATACCAGGGTGAGCCAATCCATAAACTGGTCCAGGCAGATGTGCTCAGTCCACGCCGTTTCACCAAGCCGCACCACAGCCCAATAGGGGAGTGCCTCGATGTGGTCACTGCACACGAGGAGTTGTGCATTCTCCCATGCACAACTGCCAGCACATACGCCAAAGATCAGTGCATCCCATGCACTGGTATCCAGGTGACATTCCTGTTCGTGAGCCAACAGTGGGTGCACGGTCAGGTCATAATACAATACAGCTACCGTTGCATTGGATAGACAGACCTCCATGGGCCACTCAAATGTGCATGATCGACAGTGGCACCAGGGCTGGACGCAGGTGACGAAGGCAAGATGGAAACTCAGATGTAAACTGATTCGCAACACTGGCATTGGCAGTGATCCCAACAGATGCAGCATTCATGCACGGTACAGTTCCACCTGACAGGGTTTGTGCAAGTGCCCGGGATTGCCTGCAATTGCGTCTGTTGGTCTCGTAGCACAGGCAATCTCAGACCGGCGGCAGTTCGGTGGACGATATGCCACAGCTCTGGGCAATGAGTCGCATGCGTGTGCAATGTTTGGACGTATGGGTTGTTTTTAACCAATGTGTCAAGGGCATCCCTTGCAGGTGTAGCTCATGCAGAGACAAGTGTGTGTGAGGTGTGGACACATTGGTCTTTCATTAGCGCAGTTCGTGGTGTGGGGGGAGTCGGAGGCTGGTATGGTATCTCACGCAGGGTGTGCCAGCCACATTCAGGACCAAGGTTGGGGGTTCGGTTGTCCTTCCGCCTTGTGTGTTGAGACAAAGGAGCTTTCATATCTAATTTTAGTCTCACTACTGCTTGCATTTCTTAAATGTGATGTGGCCTTCGCGCTGACTTTGATGCCAGGCCTGTGATTTGGGGTGCAACAATTACGAAACACACCCAGCAGTTAGCATGTTTGATTGAGCCAAGGGCCCGATTAGCCTTGCGCTTCTTGTTAAGTCTCTCTCTTTCTTTCTCTCTCTCTTTCTCTCTCTCTGTCCTTTGATGGGTACCTGACACACCTTCTTATCTTGGTTATTGTCTCGCAGGCTGTGACTCACAGATTGTCCAGGGATGCCCCACCATGACTCTTCAAAATAGTTGTTTGGAGACAAATTAGAATGTGATATTTTGTTTGGACTTTCAATAGTGAATGAATTAATCAGGTTATCTGTACTCACATGTATGTTGATTGCTGTAATTGTGAAACATCAGGCTGGTGCTTTTGCTCATGGTTTTGTGCCGTTGAAGTGCATATCTTGGTCCGGGGGATTTGGGGGGTGCCTGGGGTAGGACCCGGGAGGGGGCTGCAGGTGGTCCTGGGGGTGGTGGCGGTGGGTGTTGTGGCCCACTTGGGTGTCCGGCCTGCATGATCAGTGGCTCATTAGCATCTGTTGCCCTTTAGGTGTGTCTCCCTTTTGTGGTGCAGGCTTTCGTCCGACTTTGCACCAGATCTGAACACGTGTTACTTTCCTGCTGCTAACGTGCCTTATCGCATGTTTTAGGCTTTGATCGCTGATCTGGCTGGTCATTGAGAATGTTACGGAGTGGTGTAGTTGCGGCTTTTGGCACGGGAACACCTACTCTGCATCTCAATCGCGATGGTTGCCGCGGTCAACTGTGGCAATGTTGTTTGCGGCTGCTATCATGGGTAAACTGGTGATATGGGCTGTTAGCACCAGCTTGTGAATGGGGAGATAAATTTATTGCGACTTTGGCTGCGATAAAGTCCTGTTAACTCTGCGATAGTTCCTTGAGAATATGCCCCAGAAAGAGAAATTTGCACCTGGCTGGAGTTAAGTGCAAAGACTAAAAAGTTGAGCTAAAATCGTTTGCGCCCACTTTTTACTTAGAGCTGTCTCTAAAGGAGGTGGCAGTGCCAAACGTGTTTTGTTGAAGTTCAGGTTTATTATCATGTTTGAACATTGGAAGTTAACTTATTTTAATGGTTACTGAGGGGCAAGTGGATACTCTTTGGCCTCAAGTACGAGTTTATGAATAAATTCGAATGCTAGTGGAAACAAGAGTGTGCGCAGGGATTGGAATTCCAATTTGTGTGATAATTATCGCATCTTCGCTGTCTATTCCTGTTGGGACTGGAATGTCACCTGCATGATGTACAGTCATGTCCCCTGCCCTGCGTGTCCAAATGGCATACCTGTGAAATAGATTTTTTTATTTTTGGCCATGCCACACACTAATCCTGTGTGTGTGAACTGACCCAGGCTCTGTCTTTTGTCAGTGATAGCTTCAAGACCTAGTCCTGGACTGGAAGTGGGTGTACCTTCATTGTGACAGGCGAGTACCACACCTTTGTGTTTCAGCGTAGTGGAGGCAGCATACAGGCAGCATACAGTGTTAGTGAATTATAGTGACAGGCCGTTTTACCCGTGAGACATTTATGTGTGCTTATAGGCCTTTTCATATAAAGTTCCGCTGCTCACGATGAACCAGGAATCCTGAACATGAGCATTTGTATGCGTGCTTGATGTGAATGGTGCTGTGTGTGACTGATACAGACCTGTTAGCACCATCTGTAATGTCCATAGCCTGGACCAGAGTACAGTAGAGAGGACAGGTTACTTTCTCCAAACAGCATGCGTGTATTGCTCGCATGTCATAGATGGGAGGGGGGAACACTAGACACTATGGACAGGAAAGAGAAGACAGTCTTTCCTTAGAAGTGCCATGGCCCTTCCTGATACATTAGAGTGTAAATGACTGAGTGCAGCTGCTATAAGGTAGATGGCATGGGCTACATGGTGAGGCCTGCAGTATCTGTTGTTAGGGAAAGGAGCCCTTTAAAGGGGCTCAGATTCTTGTATCTCTTCCTGATCTCTGTAATGAGGGGTAGTAAATAGCTGCATGAAGTCTGTTCTCACCTCTTTGAAATTCTGTGGTGGGCACTTTCCCTGGAGACTGTCCTGCTGGGCAGAGAATCCTTACAGACAGAGACCAGGCCTGGAAGGTGGCCTGGGTAGGACAAATGAAAGGGGTACCAATCCAAACCAGTTTCAAGAAAGCAGACCTACACATCCTCCATCTACAAAACCTTATTAAGATGGGAGTTGAAGACGCATTGCTGATTGTTTTTGCAGTCACAACTACCAAGGAGGGGGTTCTCCGCAGACTACTCTGGGACTACTACGTAGCCAAGGATTGATGTCTCACTATCAGCAAACTCCCCAGAGGGGAGGGAACCTCACCTGGAGTCTGATCTGAAGGAGGAAATACTGGCCTGCCCTGAGTGCCAAGGTATCCTGCCTGTGAGTGGCGGAAGGAAGTACCAACCATGCAGGAGGAGCAAATCATGAAAGGGACTGCTGTAACTGACCATGGCATAGGATCCGTCCAAAAGAGACTCACTAAGCAAGTGTGCTTAAGGCAGGGGTATAGCTTTGGGGGCCTGGTTGGGCTGTTACACCCCCTAATAAATGTATTTTTCAATAAATCTTTGGGTAAAGGTGCTTTTATTAGTTTAAGGTGAGGTGTTTGTCTGATCAGGCATTTTTACTTACTCATAAGGACTCCAAGGATCAGTTGGCTGACATACTGTTAAGCTACCGAGACAAGGTAAGCTGCTATAAGCCCTCCCTAAAGATATTAGCTAATCAGTTCCAACTGGACCCTGCTATTGGCTTCTGCTGGAGTGATTCTTGACCACCAAGTGCGGTTCCTGAGTTCTTGGGACCCTTAGATGTGCTAAAACGCACTCCTCCTAACATCCTGAAAAACCTGGGATTTGAAATTATTTTGGCTCCAAAGACGTCCGGAGGACTGGGACAAAGCTGCAAAGTCAATCTGACAAAGGTGCGTTGCCACTGGACCAAAGATTCAGACTGCTCACTTACCCCTAGATTCATGATGAATCCCAAATGCAAAATAAGCGCTCGCGAATCTGGCCCTTTGCGAGCCGATTTTACCTTCATGAATCTGGCTGTTAGTCATATATTGTACTTAGGGAATTTCCCATGTTACCAGAGTACTAGTATTTTACTATATATTTAGGAAAACACCTTAGTTAGGTAAAAACTAAACAGCCCCAAGGTTTCAATTCTTTCAGCAGCCACAAAATATAATTATGAATGTAGACTACCTTTACTTATACACTGTGACATATATTCAATGGTCGTATCACAAATTATTGACAATAAAGTATGATTTCACTCAAAAATGTTGTTAAAAATATGGATGACAAAAATATTGAGTTTCAATCCTGAGCATGTATTTATTCAAATGTCGAGTACTAAAATATTCCTACTAGAAATATAAATATGAAAACATTGACCATCAAAGCACAGACAAAAATTATTATGTCATGAAACAATAAATGTAATAAAAAATAAATTACAAAAATATAGTGGGCAGAACATTTTTATGTCAAAATATTTCCATTTCGTGCAGTATAATTTTAATGTAGTAGTTTATTTTTAATTAAAATATTGAATATTTTCTAACATTCTTCAATGCAAACTAAAACAAAAACATGTAATTCTCTAAATTAAAAAAGTTCCCTAAAAATTCACAATATAAACATTTTCTTTAAAATAGTAAGAAAATCAAAACCATTTTTCTAATATATATATATTCTGTAACTTTCAATAAATGTAATCTACATTATAAAATAATTTAAACACTTAATAGAAAATGAGGAGTAAAAATGTAAACATAGAAAAAAAGGAACAATATAATATTAAAGACTATTAATTTGACATTTTAATTCTAACTCGACAAACATTTAAAAAAATATTTCTGTTTTGAGGAATTCAAGTTTACAATTTTATCTACGTTTTGGACTAAACAAAATTGTGGGGTATGAAATTTATTAATCTAACTCTACTCCCACAAATATTGTGTCAGAGTGCAAAAATGCAGGATGTCAGAGGTACTACTCTAACTTTAGTCCCACAAATGTTTGGCAAAGAGCATAAATAAAGGAGGCCAGACTTCCTATTCTAAAACCAGTTCAACAAACATTAGGTAAAATGCATATATTTGGGGAATTAAATGTACTATTCCTACTCTAATCCAAAAAATATTGGGAAAGTGCATACATTGGGGAAAGACTGGTTATTTTTACTATTCTAACTCCAAACCCTCAAGAATTGGGGATGTGCATATATTGTAGGAGGGGTAGATTTACTGTTCTAACTTCAATCCCACAAACACTGATGAAAATGATATATAGTGAGTGAGGATTTACAGTCCGAGATGATGGTCGATAATTGTTTACGACCAGCACATTAAAATGATGGCACATAGTGCATTTTGTTTTTTGTTAAAAGTATCCTTGACTTTGTACCCTTCTATATACATCTTTTTTCTCTTAGGATGAGAAGATGAACACACATACACCATCAGGTGATATGGTTTTTGTTATTTTAATTCAGCAGTAGCACTAATGGTCCTGAAGAAGCAGCAGGAGATCACTAGACTCCAACTGTCTGCAGAAACATGTCGACCTTACACCTTTTTTAGTGGTCATTTGTTACACCACTAATTTTGCACTGTTTTTATTGATTTAGGAGTGTGAGGGTGTCTATTAAAATTGTTTTCCCGATCACGACCTAATTTTAGAGCCTTTCTCTCTTTCACACACACTTTTTCTTTGCACTGCTTTTCAGTTCCCCGAGTATACACGCCTTCTTCGCACATCTATAATAACACTACGGTTTTTCCTGTGCATGGCTTAGCCATCTGCCAGCCCAGGTTTTTTTACCCTCTATGTGTTATTTATAAACATAAAAGATCCCAGATGATGAAGGGCGGTCTCGATGGTGGACTGATGGGAACTTGTTTATAATTAAACTACTCCCTGGTGTTGCTATATTTTGGGTACATTGTCTGTTCTTGGACTCACTGTTAATTTTGGTTGGTGTCATGAATAAAGGAGGCCAGACTTCCTATTCTAAAACCAGTTCAACAAACATTAGGTAAAATGCATATATTTGGGGAATTAAATGTACTATTCCTACTCTAATCCAAAAAATATTGGGAAAGTGCATACATTGGGGAAAGACTGGTTATTTTTACTATTCTAACTCCAAACCCTCAAGAATTGGGGATGTGCATATATTGTAGGAGGGGTAGATTTACTGTTCTAACTTCAATCCCACAAACACTGATGAAAATGATATATAGTGAGTGAGGATTTACAATCCTAACTTTATTCCCACAAACACTGGAGAAACTACCCAGTTTGGGGCGGGGTGGTGGGGTTCAGATTTAATATTTGAAATCCGATACACAAATATTATGGTAGGAACACATATTGTGTTAGTCAAATATTTGGGAAAGTGCCCAGGTATGCAACGCTAATTGGGCTAAAAGGACTCTAGCCCCCCCTCTGCCCCCACCTCACTTTCTCTCCCGTCATCTGCACAGCCCGAGCTGTTGCAGTATAAAATAACTAGGGGGCATATTATCAAGAAAGAGCGTTAAAATTATCGCTGCTTTTGCGGCAGGAAACTGCTGCTAAAGTGGCGATAATGGGCTTGATAATATGCCCTTGTAAATACCAATAGAAGCCCATGTTCACACCAGAACATGGCCTTCTATTGGAATTCTCTAGGGCATATTATCAAGCCCATTATCGCCGCTTTAGCGGCAGTGTTCTGCCCCTAAAGCGGCGATAATTTTAACTGCGTTCTTGATAATATGCCCCAGAGTTCTCCTTCTGCCGTGGAATGCTCTGAGCTGGAGTTACGACGCCTCAAGGTCATCCTCAAAGTATATTTCAGGATTTACAAAACCATGCAGAGCACAAATTGTGTGACTCTATTAAAAAAAACTCAAGACAACACATATACTTTGTGTCGTCGAGGCATGGGCACGGGTGTTCCTGTGCATTAACCCATGTTTTTTGACACAAACCCAGATTTACTAAAGTTTGTAAACCTGGGATTGTACCAAAATAGTGCACCTATGTTAGGCTGCCGTGATGAGGAGAAATAAAAACAGACATATCTTTTTTTTACTTCCTCTTTTTGTGTATGCTGCATTCTGCAGCACACATACAAAGTGAAATAAGCCTCTAACAAAAGATTTTTTGGCAGGAAGATATCCCTTCCAGCACTAAAACTATTCTGACCAAAACACAGACACTTTTGCGTCATGTCTCAAAAGTGCCTGCATTGGTGCTAGACTTCCACAAGTGCAGCTGGGCAAAGAGAGATCAGAAGTGCACCATGTGTTAGTAAATATGACACATTTCTGCTCTTTCACTTTCATTGAAAGCAGCGCAGTAAGTTCCCTTCCTACATTTTGAAAAAGTTTAGTAAATATGGCCGTTGCGTTTTGCACTAGAAGGGTATCCTATGCTGGACTTACACACACACCTTTTTACTATCGTGCAAATGTCTGCCGTGGCTTTAGGCAGCCTGCCTGTGCACTACCATGTGGAAAGAGAGCAGCAGTGCCATATCTTTGTAGCTATGGTGCTGTCCCGCTCGCTCCCTTTCACACAACGATGTGTAGTACCGTTGGACGCTACATTGCGGGAAATAATAGTACATTTACTGCTACGTTACATAAATGATTCTAATAAATGCTGCATTCTTTTCAGCCTGGGTGCTCCTCTCATCCCGTGTACATGCTGGCTGAAGGAATGTGTATTTTGGGTGTTGTTGTTCCTGTTGAATTATGTCATGCATATATTTTTTTTGTTTTTACAGAATCTGTTTGGGGGTCTTTGAGTGAACTTTCTGTCATTGTAGCTGCCTGCATTGTTAGGTTCTAAGTGATTATGCTTCTCCCACCATTTATCTACCCTATCCACTGTTTCTCTTGTGTGACATCTTCAGATCAGCCTCACAAGGGGTTACAGCTTGTTCCCTGCACTGCCCACCATTCCCAGCTCGTCTTACTCTTTTCCATTGAACCAGGCTGAATAGGCCTCTCCATATGATTGTGGGCTCAAGCAATGTGTATTATGGGTGCTGTGGACCTATGTAAAGTGCATAATTTGTCCACACACTACTACTCTCCTGAAATTTAGCACCCTGGTGCTTCTTAATCTGGCCTCTCTACAACAAATTATCTGCTGAACAGCAAAGGAGGGTTTTTAGTGAGCAGGGCAGGATGGGTGTAGTTCAGGGGCATCAAATAGAGGTCAGCAGGAGAGAGCCAGGGCTGAAGTTCCTTCCTCCATCCTTGTATTCAAACCCTGCACAATGTTGCAGGCAGAAATCGACAAACCTCTATGTGCGCACACACCATTATCTGAAAGCACTATGAGAGCATACAAATGGTGCAACTACACTACACTACACAAATGTTGGTAACATTTCACGGTTAAAGAAGAACATACATAACATCTCACAGTTAAAGAGGTACATACCTCTTTTCTTTTGGCAATTCCAGCTATGTTTCCACACCTGGCCCAGGATTACAGTGATTAGTGTATTCAATTTTCACGCTATGGGGGCTGCAGCTAATTTGTTTTTGATATGAAGCATCCACTTATTATACTATGGCAGCCAAATAATTATGCATGTCTTTTTCTAGAGGGCAAATTAACTTTAGTCAGGAATAAGAAGACCACAAAGTGAAAAACTGCATAACATCAAAAATAGCACTCTATGAGAAATGTTGAGGCTCACCAATCCAAGCTGCATAGGGTTTCACGGAGCTTGTGGTCTACATGACAATTTTTTTTAACATTTGCACATATCATTATATTATGCCAGAATCACTAATGTTCATTACTTATAATCCTACTGATCCTCATCAAAGTCATCAATTGTAACGTAAGACTATCTCCAGACAGGAAGATCTCAGGAGCACACTGAAAATACAGACCACTCTCAAATTACTGGGTGCTATAACGGGGATTGCCATTATAGGAGGTAAACCAAAGCCAAAAATCTGTCATTTACCTAACACATAAGAAAATATGCACACACTATGTCACTTACTTATGTAACACCCAAAGAATAATTTATTGGTGACATACAATTTTTAAGGAAGGACAGACCTAAGTATGTCCTGTCCAAAAGAGAAACCTTCAGACAATACATTTTGTAGCCTGTACAGTTGTACAAATGTGTGGGAAGAGATCAAAGTAGCCCCTCTTCAGATTTCAGATTAAGGAAAGACCTTGAGCTCCACCCAGGAGGGAGCCACATCCTTGTGTATCTATCCTGGAGACTCTCAGTGAAAGGGAGTACAAACCAAGAAGCAGGCTAAAGCAATTATAGAACACATTCAGAGACTAGTTTCTAATGAAGAATCATTTCACCCCTTTCCAGCTCCTATAAAAGTTATTTAAAAAATGATCAGACAAACAAAAACGTTTAGAACATTCCAAATAGATAAAAGGTTTTCTCTTTACGTCCATTGAATGTAAAGCCTTCCATCCAGAGAAGACGGGGAGGGGGAAAAAGATTGACAAAACACTCTGCTTATCCTTTTGAGCTAAAGTTGCTACCTTGGGGAGAACTTCAGGATCTAGACAAAACACAATACTATTCTCAAGGCTTCTCAGGAATGGAGACCTACACAATAAAAAAAGTTTACCAATCTGAGAAGATTAATTGATTGGAACCCAGAAAAAAACGTAATTGTGAGAAATGTAAGATAAACAGAACATAACGGTTCTAAAGGGGAGGCTGAAGTGATTCTAAGACCAGAGTCAATTCCCTGGGAGGTGAAGAAAGCTTAGGCATAGAACAAGAGGAGCAAAAACATGTTTCAGGACAAGGAAACCTTGGGTCACCCAAACTTACCCAAGGATCATGAAATGCACTAATGATGCCAAGTGTGTCCTTAAGGTGAGAGAGTTTTCTGAAAACTCTTTAAGCAAAATAGTCAACCAGAAAAGAGTTTACATTAAGTAGAGGTGAGTGAGGTAGTACGCCAATGTTGGAAAGGTTTCTAGTGCCTAGAATAGGATTTTAAGGTGGAAGTCTGATTGTAACCGCCTTTTCAAGATGTTTTGTGAGTCTGCTGTTCTTCAAACTGATTCTTTCAAAACCTCCACACTGAGAGACAGAGGCAGACACCCTACTGGAAAACACACATGAGAGCTGAGGAGAAAAGGAAACAGAGGGAGATTTAAAACTGAAAGAATTGAAATGGGCAAAAAAGGGGTACTGGAACCTGAGTAGTCAGAATGGAAGTACTAAACAGCATTTGCTGCTTCGTCTTCATACCAAAGAAGTACCTGAAGGATCACTAGGAAAGGAGGAAAGTGACAGATTTGATGACAAAGCTAAAGGAAGACTAGAAGCATCCACACGCCAAACCATTGGCGTGGGATAGCGGGAGCAGAACCTAGGCAGTTAGGTATTTTCAGGAGAGCCGCCACATAGGTATATAAAAGGTCTCCTGAACCTTTGGCATAATCTCTTGAAGATGAATGTACATATGTACAAGTGTTGAGAGGATGGAAATATTCTGCTTAATGTATTCATCTGACTGATCAAAGATTTAGGAAAGCCTTTAAGGAGAGAAGATTCCATCCAAGCCTCTAACTCTAAACTACTAGACAGCGAGAACTTGATTGAGATCCTCTGTTTATGCACGCACAGTCACAGTATTGTCTGTTTGTACTAGAACATGTTGTCCCTTTTTTCATGTTGAAAGTAGCAGTGATCGACATGCTGTAGACTTTGCTTCTGTTTGAAGACTACCTGAAGCCTTCCAATGACCCATCTTCCTTGAGCTGACAGTGTCTCCAAGGTGGCACCCGAATCCAAGGAGCCTGCGTCCTTTGTTAGCACCAATGAGAAACCTGCATAAAGTGGAAAACCTCTCATTAAGAATTTTGAGATCAACCTCCAATTCAACTGAGAATGTAGAGAACTTGATACAGGAATCAACAGGTAGCAGTACTGATGCTCCGGATTCCAATTATGTACAATATGAAGTTCAAGCGAGTGAAGATGCAGATGTACCCAAGGAACTGTATATATGAATGACATCACATGTCCCTGGACTTTTAAGAACAGTCTGGCTGGAGTTTGAGTAAGAGACAGTGAAGATGTTAGTCTTTTGGCTCTGAATGCAAGCAGATAAATCAAATCTAGGTATGTGCAGAAACAGGATCCAATTAAAGTTCTGGTTTGAGAATTTTAACCCCGTCCACTTGCTTGAAGTGCTAGCTCCCCTCCTCCCCCACGAAGTACAGGTCTAGTTGCAGCTCTGGAAGTGCCTATATTAGGGGTAGGGAGGGGAGCATATTTATTATTCTAACTCCAATCTCACAAACACTGAGGAGAGTGCAAACATTGAGGAGTTGGGGGTGAATCAGTGGGTCTCATATAATTGAAGAATACATTACATTTGGCACACATATACACACACACTTATTATAAAATAAACAGTATATATATGTATATATATATATATATATATATATTACCTACTGGCGGTCGCCAGTAGGTATATATAGTTAGGATTTTTTCTCTATGGGATTTTTGAAAATTCTATGTCTAATAACTTTGGCGTTTGTGGACGGAATTGGCTGAAATTTTCAGGAAAATGGCACATTTTGTTTCTGAGCAGCCCCTGAAAATTGGGGGGGGTTCGTCCAGGGGGGGTCGAGAAAAAAGGGGGGTCCCAAAACGTGTTTTTAACATTGAGTTTTCCATAGGGCGGTTGGCCTCACTTTTAGCCCGAACGGCTGAATGGATTTGCACAAAACTTGGCAAAATTGTAGGGACTGGTAGCCCGATGTGCCTTTTGTAGGTCTCAATATATGTGCTACAGTGGATTTTGAGAAATTAACGTTTAAAAAAAGATATATATCTGTAACAGCGGACCGGGCAGCGCTCCAGTACGCGTACTTTTCGCGCAACGGAGCTTTGTGAAGCGAAGCTGATTGGTTCTCCGGCGTCTGTAAACATTCCAAACAGTCCGTAGCGGCCGCCATCTTGTCTCTCGGTAGGATCAAGAGACAAGAGGAGGCCAAAGCGAAGGGGCAAATGACCATAAGGGGGCATAGTAGATCCTCGCTGACCCCCTAGGTTTGATGTGGAGGTTTTAAAAGGGCCCCGCGGGGCAAAAAAAAAAAATAATAATAATAATCGAACGGCTGAATGGATTTGCACGAAACTTGGTAAAATATTAGGGACTGGTAGCCCGATGTGCCTTTGCTAGGTCTCAATATATGTGCTCCAGTGGATTTTGAGAAATTAACGTTCAAAAAAAGATATATATCTGTAACAGCGCTCCGCTTCGCGTAACGGAGGTTTGCGAAGCTGATTGGTCATTCTGTC
The DNA here is from genome assembly GCF_964261635.1 of Lissotriton helveticus. Taxonomy (NCBI): domain Eukaryota; kingdom Metazoa; phylum Chordata; class Amphibia; order Caudata; family Salamandridae; genus Lissotriton; species Lissotriton helveticus. Next base: position 200,388,378 of record NC_136062.1, on the reverse strand, counting down.
ACTGGGCTATAGTTGGGCTACATCTGGCTGATATTTGGGCTACATTTGTTTTTTTTGTCTCTGGCGGCCATATTTGGGCTACATTGGGTACATTGGGCTTCATTGGGCTTCATTGGGCTACATTGGGCTACATTTGGGCTCCAACATATATATAGGCCAATGTAGCCCAATATATATTTTTCAAAGTTAATTTTCGTAAAAACCACTGGAGCATATATCTTGAGACATAGCAAAGGCACATCGGGCTACCAGTCCCTACAATTTTGCCAAGTTTCGTGGAAATCCATTCAGCCGTTCGAGCTAAAAGTGAGTCCAACCGCCCTATGGAAATGAAGGAAATGAATGGGTAATTTGTAATTAGCAAATAGCTCATCGCAAACTAGGAATGGTAAAGAATCGCTATTTATTCCTTAAAGTTCGCTATTTAGGAAATGCAAAAAACTTTGATGATACATATGGCGGTTCATCTCTAACAAGATAAGAAGCATAGGGATAGATTTATGATGACTGGCGCATCACCAGGGATGTGTTAGTCATTCTGTGCCGCTGTTCCGTCACCTATGGTGTGCTGCATTTACAATGCGGCGCATCATGGGGCAAAAACAGCACAGATGCGTGATGTATCTGTGCCGTAAAGGTGGCGCATTGCTGGAGTTGTATCGCAAGTGTGATGAAGCTCCAGCAAGGGTCGGGGGTGCCCCTGTCGCAGGGTTTCTGTTCTCACACAGAACTGTGGACAGAGGATTGGAACCTCGGCGAATTAGGGTGTCCCAAAACTCACCTTAGTAATCAAAAAACCCTTAGCAAGCTAGGTACAGTGTCACATTGGATATAACAAACTCTCAATGTTTAGACAATCCAGAATATGAACTTATAGTACCTCAGGATACGTGAAACTCATGAACAGTCGGTCGTTATATATTTCTTAGAAACCAGAACATGGAGTTAAGAAGAACACATGTGTATTTGAAATGTTTATTTACTAATGCCGTCTTCTCAGGCGTAGTATCTTAGATAATACAAGTACACATATTATCAGTAGCAAAATTACCAGCATAGTTACTAGTACATAAAAAGCGAATGGTGACAGTATGTTAACATGCTGTAAATGAATAAGAGTTAGCCACACTTATAAGCAGCCACGGGCCGTGGAGGGAGTTACGGTGGGGCAGGGAGGCGGGGAGGGGGAGGGGCAGGGTGGAGAGGGCTCCACCCTGCCCCTCCCCCTCCCCGCCTCCCTGCCCCACCGTAACTCCCTCCACGGCCCGCGGCTGCTTATATCTCACCCTCCCTAATACACATATTATATTATTTGCTAAGAAGGTCTGTTTATGTTGGTTTAGGGCGTGCCCATACTTTAGTGTCTTAGATTTGAAGGAATCACATCAGCATACACCAGCTCTCTCTTCATGTGACCCGCATCAACTGTTGTGTATGTGTGTTCGGCAAAGCAATATAAAACCCGCCTCATGCCCAGAATTGGCAGAAGCTGCACTTATGTTATGAGTATGAAGTCGTGGAGATCAGACCTCATAACAATTCTGTATCGTGTTGTTCTTGAAACTTCAGCACTCGCTGTACAGATATAGTTTAACAAGCAAAGCAGATAGTAGAGCAATAACATATTATTCTCATGTAAACCACGATGAACTACTAGGTTGAAAGCTAAAGCAACAACTAAGTGTCGTGTGCAGAAGTTGCAAAAAAGGAAAAATGGCGTTTAAACCGGTAATGAGCCCATGCTAACTTAACACGGTGTAAAGATATCCAGGACCTAGATGACACCTCCCCATGATCCGGAAACGAACTGAATAAGATAATAGAAGTGCCATCTCATGAGAGCAGATTGCAACTTTATATGTGGACGGTCCGCAAGGTAAAACATTAAAAACTAGGAAAATTTAATGCTAAAGAAAAATAAAACAGCCAAGTACTTTATCGAGTCTTAAGCCAATAGGCATGCTAAATAATAAAAACTTGACAAATAAGTCAATGAATTGTCAATGAAATGCTAGTACTCAGCATATCAAACATGAAAAAGGTCTATGACATAACTGTGTATGCAAAATAAGCTGCAACAGCCTCCAATAGGAAGTCACCGTCTTCATCCGAAAAGAGTTCAGCCATCCAATTTAAAAGCGGAAAAGAACATACGTGCTCTCCCAGCACCGGATCCTCTATCACCATCAGAGGACAGCTCGGTGGGTTTTCAAGAAAGCTCTGTTCCAAGAAAGACTGTGTTGCCGCCAGTAAATTCCAGGGACCAATTAGTCCATGCATCAATGCCACAGCCATAATCCTTTCGCCAGGACAAACCAACTCGTGAGTAATGATAGGAGTCATCAGCTGATTAAAGTCGACGTCAGGAGAAACCGGTCCGCAGAGACACAAATCAATGGCCCAATCGAAATCACAGGTCAGGCAGTGAAATACAGGCTGGACACAGGTGAAGTAGGAGAATCGAAAAGATAATCCATATGCCGTGCTTAATATCGCCAACGGCATTGTGCCATAATATTCTAGCATGCGATTGCGGAACAGTGTCAGCAGCTGCAGGGCGGGAGCTTGCACAGGAGGGACATCCATATTTAAAAATGTAAAAAAGCACAAGAGCGTCCGCTGGTAATGCAAGTAAAAATGGGAATCCACGAAGCAGAGTGGAAAAAATAGAATGAAAGAAAGCAGGGATGACTCCAAAGATTTTCTCAAATGAAGTCACGAGACCACTGGTAACAACTTTAAAAAAGTGCGCCAGGGCCTTTGTGGAGGACGCGTCAAAGATAGTCCGAACCATGTCGCTGAAATGCAAAGGCGAATCAGTATTTAAAAGGGTCTGCACCTCTGTACGGGTGTTCGCTATGTGAAGCACGAAAGTTTCACGGGCCGAACTCAAGGCCACCTCTCTCTGAGACAAAAGAGCTCTTATTCTTGCCATGCCGTTGAAATGTGCTCCCAAGGTTGGTATTTGTGGCCAGATTGAAAACTCCCTATGTTCATGTGTGGGAGGAAATAGAACATTTCTGCAGCAAATAACCCGTTCACTTACTGTTACGATAAAAGGAATACTTTTAATTAACCCAGAACAATCTTCATTATTGAGCATCAAATAACTACCCTTTTCCAACAACTTGAACGTGGGGATGATAGCAGGAACTGGCGTGCCTTGCAACACGCAAGCCATATTTGGTCGGTGTTTGTTGCATGAACCGTGTAACTGTATGTGCCTACACATTAGTGAATGATCTGGCGTCTCAGTGCATTCCTCTCCATTCAGATAAACTTCTTGATCATCTTTGAAACATCTGTATGTGTATGGAAGCGACCAGACCTCATGAAGAAAAGCACTACCTAAAGGTTCATAACGACCTATTGGTATATATTTCATACAATTTGAAAACTTATATAAAGCAAAAGGCAGCGTTATTAAACCGTGGATAAGGCACGTTGCCAAAAAACCCGCAATCCTCTGCTGATGATGTCACTGAGCATGTCATGAATGATGTAATATGTGACATCATCAGCAGTGGATTACGGGTAATAGTATCTCTAGTTTACTCCCCTATAGCTGTCTTTCTTTTAACATAAGTGTCTGTTTCCTTCCCTTATACTTACTGTTTTTAAAAAACTGGGAAGCGAACTACGAGAAATAGAGGTTGGCACAGTTCCAAATATTGTACCAATTTTTTAATAACGGGGAGGTAGTTCTGAAAAGAACTTTTTTTTTAATTGTTTTTGTTGTTTTATATTTTTTTTATTATTTTTCTGAACTTTTTTTTACTTTTTTTGAATTTTTCTGAACAGTTTTATATTTTTTGGGGTTTTTCTTGCAGGGGGCAATGAAAACGATTCATTGTAAAGGGCTCAACAGGAGCAACAAAACAAAAAAAAAGTATTTATTATTTGGGGCGTTTCGTACAAACTTGCATATGATAGTCAATAGCTCTGTTGATCAGAGTGATGCTTCTTTCTCCGTAGCAAATGAATCCATTGCAATGTACGCAGACGTGTTTTACTTCATGAAATCTCGTTTGAATATTTGGCACCATCTCCCTGCCCTCTGGTCCCGTTACTTCCGGTACATCAGATCTTCTGGCCATAATAGGGAGATTATCTAGGTCGTTACGAAACTGTGCAGCACTGTAGTTGTTAGGATGCCACCTAGTCATATGGCGATGCATTGTGTAGTTTCCGAAACTGTATTTTTTGTCGGTCCCTCTGGACAGTCTATCTTGACATATAAGGCAAGTTACGTATCTTGCATTTACTTTTTTCTGACCTTTGGGAATTTTAAAAAATTGCCAAATGAAGTTTTCTTTCCGGTGAGACGTCCTGGGCTCCTCAGGCAAAAAGTGCCTCTCTTCGTGCTCGTCGTCCTGTTCTTCTTCTTCCTCTTCTTGCTGAATTATAACTTGAGCAGGTGGTCCACTCTTCCTTGGATGTGGTGGAGGTGGTGGGGAAGCACCAGCTGAAGCTACTAAAGAAGCCATTGCTCACTGGTAACAAAGGGTCTTTCTCTCACAAAGATGAAAGTCAGAGTGAGGAAAGAAGGAGGGGTTTTCATCATTTGGGAAAAACAATAGTTCTCAACCAATGAAAAGTGTTCATTTTAGATTATATGACCTAGTCTTACATCATTAGGAAACCAAAAGCGAAATGAACCAATGAAAAGTGTTATTACCAAGTCACATGACCTGCTGTGTTTACGTTAAGCGCTTTGCAGGGCCTCCAGGTTTGCTTCCAGAAACCTGTGCTTTGCGACTCGGTAAGCGTACCAGTTCGCTAACGTAGCACGTCATATGACGTATCACGCGACAACGCGAAACGTCATGCGGACGGGAGGCGTCACGATGTTGTTTTCTAACGCGGCAGTTGCGGTAAAGAAACGTTTACCGGCTCGCGGTCTATTTCGCGGCATCAAGGTCAGCTAACGGGAAGCTTCCCGATTCGCGAAGCGGGAACGAAGAAAAAAAAATATTTAAAAAAAAAATTATTAATAAACATATAAAATATATTTTTGGATTTAAAGAAGAATACATTTTACAGCTACAGATATTAGCTGTTAAAAAACCAATGAAATTCACTGAAAAAACCATAGGTTATAGACCATATATAGTTAGGAATTAGCATTTACAAAACCTTGAAAATTCACTGAAAAAACCATAGGTTATAGACCATATATAGTTAGGAATTAGCATTTAGAAAACCTTATTTTACTCACACAAAACCATTGAAATTCCATATATAGTTAGTTGCACTAACTATATATCGCGCACCCGCAATCCACTGCTGATGATGTCACATATTACATCATTCATGACATGGTCAGTGACATCACTGATGACATCACTGATGACATCTCAAATGACATCACTGATGACATCACTGATGACATCTCAAATGACATCACTGATGACATCATGACACACCAATACCAGTTACTACATACGCACTCACTGATTCCTACGTCTACACACACATTCACTCATTCACCCATACAATCACTCATACATACAGTCACTCATTATTACAACACTATCATATGCACTCATACACCTATGCAGACAGTCACACACTGCCACTCATCCATGGAGTTACTCACACACCAAGTCAGTCCTGTAAAGAATCAATCACACTTCCATTTCTTCATCTATACAGTTAAACACAGAACACCATACTTCAGTGACATCACTGATGACATCACTAATGACATCTGAAATGACATCACTGATGACATCTCAAATGACATCACTGATGACATCATGACACACCAATACCAGTTACTACATACGCACTCACTGATTCGTACGTCTACACACACATTCACTCATTCACCCATACAATTACTCATACATACAGTCAGTTATTATTAGAACGCTATCATATGCACTCATACACCTAGTCAGTCCTGTGAAGAATCAATCACACTTCGATTTCCTCATCTATAGTTAAACACAGAACACCATACTTTTCACACATATACTAACACATACTTACTCTCTTATACAATCACTGATACAAGTACACATTGATATGCACAGCGTCACACACCTCCCAGCCAGCCACACACACACTCAGTCTTCCATCCATCCAGTCATTCTTCAATATGTAAAACGTATTTAAACTTTACAAAAACACACAGACACTAGATGATGTAATCAGTGATGTCATCAGTGATGTCACTGACCATGTCATGAATGATGTAATATGTGACATCATCAGCAGTGGATTGCGGGTGCGCGATATATAGTTAGTGCAACTAACTATATATGGAATTTCAATGGTTTTGTGTGAGTAAAATAAGGTTTTCTAAATGCTAATTCCTAACTATATATGGTCTATAACCTATGGTTTTTTCAGTGAATTTTCAAGGTTTTGTAAATGCTAATTCCTAACTATATATGGTCTATAACCTATGGTTTTTTCAGTGAATATATATATATATATACTTGACTCCAATGCTATAAATCGGATAACATTAGACCTCAACCAAAAAACTCAGAAATATCATGATTTCACTTTAATAATAGTGATGAATACTGTTTCATGCTAACTGGCCAACCCACCATTCCAACAATTTCATTTTTACCGAAAATACACAAAACTCAATGTGATCCACAAAGAGACAAATTGCCTCATCATATGATTATTTTTTCGAAAAAGTATCAGTCTATGTGGATCAATACCTGGCACCGATTGTCTACACCTTAAGCCCTTATATAAGATACATAGGAAATTTCTTATGCATATTGGCCAACACTCAAATATGTTATTGACCATGATTGTAATGTGCTTGACCAACAATGATTTCCTTTTCAATCACAAGCTCTACCATCAGCAATACGGAATTGCCATTGGCATATCATTTTCACCAAACTATATAAATATTGTAATGGGATGGTGGGAAAAGTAACATGCCTGGGGACCAGGCAACCAACAAGAACTTGAAAGAATAATTCTATGGGTCAGGTACATAGATGATTTGTTTTTAATTTGGAATGGTAATAACAAGACAGGGAATTTCATGAAATTTTTCCACAACCTGAATGGAAACAATCTAGCATTATCATTCAACTGTACCACAAGTAACTCAAATATTAATTTCCTAGCTATACAAGTCTGTATAGAAGAGGGCCACTCAACAATATTTAGAAAAGAAACATCTACAAACTAATAGCATTCTACACAGTACAAGTTTCCACCCAAAATCACTCATCCAAAGTATGCCTTATGGCGAACTGATAAGAATGCAAAGAAATTGCTCGAAAGACACCGATGCAGAAGAAAAATTCCCTAACACAATACAGAAATTGAGACACAAGGGTATAGACAACGAGATCTACAAAAAGCTTGGATAAAGTCACAAGAAAAATAAATAACATCAGCGAATAATGATCAAGAAGTACCAAGAGTAATATCGAGATACAGCAAGGAAAGCAAAAAACATCACAAACTTAGTCTAGAAACATTGACTTCTCATATCCAAGGATCCAGACATTGAGACTCGTTTAGAACAACACCCTCAAATAACCTACAGAAAAGCCCAATCCTTAAAAGACTAATAGGTAAGAAGCTATTTCCAGGACAACCGAACAACAGAGGAAAGACAAAGTGGCTTTACAAAATGTAACAGTTGAATAGCATACAAAATAGGTATGAACATGCAGACCATCAAAAACAGGGAAGTTAAAACGATCAAGATTGGACACAGGATTGCATGTACCACTAAGTATGCTGTGTATATAATTGAGTGTGAGTGTGGGCTTCGTCATGTATGCTCAAAGAAAGAATAATAGAGCATAAAATAGCAGCAAAACATCAGGATCCAAACTATGCAACAACGAAACATCTAGCACAATGTTAGGATAATAATTGGAAGTCAATGCGACATTTTGGACAGGACATGATTCCTCCAAATGAACGTGGCGGAAACTGGACACAAAAACGGAGACAGTTGGAATCAACATATATTATCAGACATAAAACCAAGATCTGGTTTAACAATGACGAAGAACATTTATGGTGTGATATCATTATCCACTGCATCCTTGATTGTGTAAAAAGTAGGAAGCAAATGAAAAACAATGTTGTTACAAACTGAGATTGAGCTTGAATACTTAAGAGAAACCTTATGTGTTATGTGTATAAAAACCAACGGATGGCAATGAAATTAGTGACCAAGGTGTATGTGGATGAGATCAGCTAATGACTAATGTAAATATGTCATGTATGTACTATACTATACCATAATCAAAAGCACTAAATACTTAGGTCACTTGTTATAAATATAGACCCTGAGTACTAAACATGAAAATGTTGGTAATTTACAAAACATTCTCTAGAATGATGCACTAAGCACAAGACTGTCTCTTTTGTGACCAGCTGAAGGTTCATATTCTATGTTTTTTAACTATTTATATAATGCAACTACAGTTTCCAAATGCCTCCTAAATGGATGCAGTGGGACTAGTATATAAAACTTTGTGAAGAAAGACTCACCTACCTTGAGAAAGACCCTCAGAACCCTGCTACTTACTGGGTATTTCATCCGTGGCTCACTGCACTGAAGACTACGGGAGGCATTTCTGCATCAGGAGCTGAAGATTAACCCACGCACACCCGTAGTGGACAATGGCAACACCCGGCTAGCAAGGCAAAGGGATCCGCTACAGAGACACTGAGCAAGGCTACAAGGGGGGTAAGCTTGTACTGGTTTTAGTTCTCTAATCGGGGGGCCTCTAGAACTGGAAATACCAGTCATTGACTATACTGCGAACCATACTAGGACTGGGATCAGAACATTCTTTCTCTGAAGTAGTGTGGGGATCTTTGGAGTCTACAGTAGTTCGATTACTTTTGGATATATCAGAGTAGCTTTTTGTCTCAGTGTGGGAGGTGACTTACACAATAACCATCAGATATGGGTGCTTATATATCGCACAGATATGGTTGTTTTGACTCCTTGTCTCTGATCATGGGATCTCGCAGCTGGATGTAATAATCTCATTCCGTTAGAACAGTCTGTGTTTTTGACCCAATGGTTTTTACCCAAAGGATATTCAATTGTGTTACATCACACGGTGCACATTGCTCAAATCAACGGTGCTTTCCATGTTAATGCCATTAGAACCTTCATATGCAAAAACAAAAGTTGATTGACCTTATGCAGAACAATGTCATACATTCACCCCAGTACAGAGATCTGGGCCTAAATCCATTGGGCCTCATTTATGAAAAGTGACGCATTGCTGCGTGAAAACAGCGATGCGTCACTTTTCACTGCGCCCTCCTTGCAAAACCAATGATGCATCATATTTACAGAATGACGCATCATGGCACAAGGAGTTACAGATACGTCAGTATTTCTGACGTATCTGTATGGTGCAAAAGTGACGCATTGCTGGAGTGTGTCACAAAAGTGACGCAATTCCTGCAATGTGTCCTTTCACATGGGGCAAGCCCCATGTGAAAGGGCCTGCGTCAGTCATACGCCTGCTGTGAGGCAGGCATGAAAAATTGAAGCATTTGTGTCCTAGGCGTGGCGCAGTGAAATCTTATAGTTTTCACTGCGTCACTTCCATGACCCTTTCTTGCGTCAAAACGCCCCCCTTGCATACATTAAAGCTGGCGCAGGTATAATGTGGTGCAGGGGTTTACAAAGTGACGCATCTACCTAGATGCGTCACTTTGTAAATATGGCGCAACAAGGCGCATTTTTTTACGCCACTAGTGCGTCACAAAAAGTGACGCACCGACGGCATAAAAGTGACGCACAGCCTCATAAATGAGGCCCATCGTTTATTTGCTCACTACACCACCCCAGTTCAGACATGGCCATATGCAAATCAGCCTTGACCCTGTGCCTCATGGGAACAGTCCAGCCCGAACTGCCAAGCCATGTCTTTCCTGAACCGGATTCAAGCATCCTAGGACCAGTTTCTGGCTATCAGCCGTCTTCAGCCAGGATAGCTTGACTCCAGTGGTGTTGAGAGCACAGGACTCACGTCTGAGCATACCTGTCCCACTTGGGGTGACAAATGCAAAAACAACAGTTGATGGACAGAATGCAAAACAATGTCATACATTCACCCCAGTACAGAGATCGGGGCCTAAATCCATTGTTTTTTTGGTCACCCAACCACCCCAGTTCAGACATGGCCATATGCAAATCAACCTTGACCCTGCGCAACATGGGAACAGTCCAGCCCGAACTGCCAAGCCATGTCTTCTCTGGACCAGAATCAAGCATCCTAGGACCGGTTTCTGACTATCAGCTGTCTTCAACCAGGATAGCTTGACTCCAGTGGTGTGGAGAGCACGGGACTCACGTCTGAGCATACCCGTCCCACTTGGGGTGACAAATGCAGAAAAAACAGTTGCTCTGTTCGCCCTAAGTTGGCAGGGTATGCCCAGACGTGGGCCCCTTGCTCACTTTGCCACTGGATTCAAGCTAGCTTGGCCGATGAGGATTATGAATCCGAAACTGGTCCCAGGATGCTTGTTTCCGGTCCAGGGAAGACATGGCTTGGCAGATTTCCAAATAGTGGCCAGTTATCTCACTACAGAATTATATTTATAAGAATATGGCACCAAAAGGACTGAGGATCTTTACTACCACCTCTTATGATTCACCGAATCCCAAAATGCTGGAGGAGTGGTCTGAAAATTCAGCTGCAAGTTCCAGGCGCATGCTGGAAATACTGGTGAAATATGCGTGGATTGACCGGGAGGCACTGCTAGCAGAGATAAAACTGATACAGGAAGATCTTGATGCCAACCTGGAACAAAACAACCTAAAGAGACTGATGGAGAGCATGAAAGACAGCCTCATAAATCACAAGGATGACATCAAAGCACGCAAACAGTCGAAACTCCATAAAGACTACAGCGACTACGAGAGTGGGAGGATTCTCACGTTCAGTAGCAAGTATGACGACCTACACAGACAAGCTTCCCACACACGACCCACAGCAAACAGCAGCAGAGAGCTCACTGTCTGAGCAATCGACATCGAATCTGAAACATCAGGGAGCAGTGCTCCTGGAAATGAAATAGTCACCAGACCGGTGACTTTTTTAGACGAACATCATCTGCTGTGAAACCCAGAGGACAGAAGGGACGGGGCAGCGGAAAAGGCTGAGAAGGAGCCACAAAAGAAGATTATGCATCCAACAAAGATGGCGGAAATGGCAGAGGACAGGGGCACATGGGAAACAACACTTCGAGCTCCAAAAAGACACTGTAATGGATCCTGAGATGGTTAATAGAACTATTATTAATCTCTCCAAAAGACCTCACAATGACATTGAGAAACATACCCTCTGTTTAGGTCTTTCTTTCTGTCCTTCCTCATCTTTCAACTACACTGACACTAGGATTGACCTGTACAAGTATATTCGCAAACTTAAATTAATAAAATGGCATAAATTAGGACTTTCTGCACCAGAAAGGAGTAACTCTTCCCATGCCCAGGGCAAAGAGATAGATCTGGATATCAGGGACATGGACACCCTTGTTACACTGTTGCAGTTGCAGCAGGAGGCTAACTGCATGGGATTAGACATCACTGAAACCTCTGTACCAGGTGACCTACGTATAACACACAACACATCAGCCAGCACAAGTTTCAAGCCATGTTCTAACATCTTTCCTACACTTCAGCTCGACAACATTGATACCTTTCATGAGGTTGTCACCAAGTCTCTCATTGAGCTCCAACACAAATCTGACCATAGACGCAGTGCATTGAACAACCTCACCTTTACACAGAGACATGCATTCATCTCTCTAGCTGGGGATAGTGAGATAGTAGTACGTCCAGCGGACAAGGGGGGTAATGTTGTTTTACTTGACCGTGACATGTATATAACTGAGGCCATGAGACAACTCTGTGACACTAGGTTTTACATTCCCATTTCTTGAGAAGATTGCACCGAGAGTATCACCACTATATGCAACAGATTGAACGAATGGAGAGACAAGGGGATTCTTGAATGGGAGGAATGCTGTTTTCTCAAAAAAGACCACCCTTAACTCCCAGTACTGTATCTTCTTCCTAAGATACACAAGGACCCTCTTGTTCCACTAGGACGTCCTATTGTATCACCTAGGGGCAGCGCCCTGGAACATGTGTCCAAGTACGTTGACCATTTTCTGAGGGATCACGTATTTAAGCTTGACTCTTAAATTAGGGACACATAGGACTTTTTGAGCAAACTACAGATCATCAAATGGGAGGCTGATTACCTGTTAATCACCCTCAATGTCAATTCAGTATACACCAATTTAGACCATGAACAAGGGCTTGAAGCCTGTCGTTATTTCTTACGCAGGAGACAGATCGGGAACAGGGAACATACACTCATTAAGTTCACGAAAATTTTATTTGATATAAAAAGGAAAACAAGGTGTCAATACAAAATGCAGTAAAAGTATAAAATATTGAAAACTGTGGTAAATAGAACAAGCAATAAAGTTATAAATAGTAGCAAAAGGAAAAACTGGGCAATAGACTTAAAAGAAGAAAAGGAATTAGAAACATTAATCATAAAAGCATGGAAATACCTGGAAGGAATATAAAAATAATACAATGAAGAAAAAATTGAATGTAATGAGCATTTAAGGAGGTTTAAGGACTTCTTGTTGCGAAGGCATTGGGTGAAACAGACGATTAGCACAAGCATCCAAGTAAAGCGTGATAGGGAGCCATAAGTCCATACGTTTAGCAGCCATGTGAACCGGAAAAACAAAAGCAGTATCAAGTCTGTGGTTATGGCAAACGTTAAACACCACGCCTTAAAGGAGATATTGGAGGAGTCTTTCCAATTCACCGTTATCTATTGAAATGCAGCAGCCAACAATAAATCAATAATCTGAGGCTTTAGTTCAACATTGTCCCAGCAAGGGGAAAGACTGCCTAAAAAAATGTTAGCATGAGAAAAAGGAATACATGTATGAAAAATCACATTGATTTGAGCCCAAACCTGTAACCAAAAGTCATGAACAGATGTACATAAGAATAACATGTGAAACAAAGTTGCTTGTGGGGATGAGCAAGACCAGCATGTATGAGGAGTGTTTGGAAAGCGCTTATGAAGGTCAAAGGGTGTATAGAGAAGTCTGTTATAAATAAAGAACAAGGACTGTGTTAAAGTTGGTGCTCTCGAGGATTTGCGGATCTTATTCCATATCTTGTCCCATAACGAAATCGACCAGGACGTGCTGAGATCATGTTCCCAACATTCCTCCACTTTAGATTTAGGCCTAACAGAGTCAGTAGTATGAAGGTATTTGTAAATGGAAGAAGCCTTAGGGGTATTGCGCAAAAAGGAATGGAGCAAGGAGGTGGGAGTAGAAGAAATCAGAGAGGGATGCAGCTGAGAGAGCCGGGTATAAGTTGTCAGTATGGCCTCTCTAAGTAAATGGTAATTACGGGTAAAGAAGGCAGGTAATCCATAAAGGGAACGAAGAGTGGTGAAAGGTAAGAAAGAATATTGAGAAAAGAGTTGAGAAATCCATATCAGCCCTCTGTGACGCCATGCCTTCCAAAAGAAGGGTTTGTTACGAATAAGTAGGGCGGAGTTATGCCAAATGGTAGAGGAAAGAAAATCAGCAATAGTCTTAGGGAGGGAGGGAGAAGAAGAAAGGAGCAGTTTAGTAGTGAATTTGTGAATAGGAGTAGGAATAGAAGAGGGTTTATGGGAGAAAGAGAGATATTCAGCAAAAGAAAAAGGAGAAAGGAGAAGGCACTCAAATTTAGCCCATAAAGGACAAGGTGTGCTAGGGTCTTACAACCAGAAGGAAGCTTGTCGTAATAAAAACGCCTTGTGGTAAGCAGGGAAATGTGGGAAATTGACTCCGCCCTCAGCTTTAGGGCGAATCAATCGAGCAAGGGACATTCTAGTTTTTTTCTTATTCCAAAGAAAGGACATCAAAATGGAGTTAATCTTTTTAAAAAATTTAGAGGGAATGAATACTGGAATATTAGAAACAGTATAAAGGACTATGGGAGACAACATCATTTTAATAGTGTCGAGACGGCCCCACCAGGATAAGTAAAGAGGATGCCATCTGGACGTTAAATCCATCAATTTTTGAGTACATTTGGACAAACAAAGGGAGACAGTATCTGAGATAGAAGGAGTAACATGTAGACCAAGGTATTTAATATGGGAAGAATTCCATGTAAAGTTAGAGGCAGCAAAATCAGGTTTGAAAGTGAATTTCGTCGAGGGTAGGATCTCACATTTATCATTGTTAAGTTTATAGCCAGATATTTGGGAATAATCATTCACTTCAGCAAGGAAGGCGGGAATAGAATCAGTGGGATTAGAAATAAAAAGAAGGATGTCATCCGCATAAGCGGCCAGCTTGACTTGGGAATCCGACATTTGAAAGCCCTGAATATTAGGATTCTGACGATGTTTAGATAACAAGGGTTCTAGAGCTAAATTAAAAAGAAAGGGAGATAAGGGGCAGCCTTGACGGACACCTCTTTCCAGATCAAAAAAATAAGAAACTTGGCCATTAGCACAAACTGCAGCACGGGGATTAGAGTAAAGTAAGGAAATCAGAGAAATAAATTTAGAACCAAAACCAAACCATTGAAGGGTGTGAAAAAGATAGGTCCATTCAACCCTATCAAATGCTTTCTCAGCATCCAGGGCAATGGCTGCAAGGGAGTGGGGTAAATGACGGGACTTAGATAAAACATTAAATAATAGTCTAGTGTTGTCAGTAATGAAACGACCCTTGACGAAGCCTGATTGTTCCTCACCTAGAAGGTCTGGGAGAAGAAGGTCAAGTCGTGCTGCAAGAGATTTTGCAAATATTTTATAATCAATATTAACCAGAGAGATTGGCCTATAATTTTTACAATATCGAGCATCTTTCCCTTCCTTGGGTATCAGACAAATGTGTGCGTCAGAAAAGGAACCTGAGGAGGCACCTAGAGTGAGGAAAGTATCAAGGAGGGAGTGTAATTTTGGGAGCAGAAGTTTCGAAAAGTGAAGGAAGAATTCAACAGTAAAGCCATCCGGCCCAGGGGCTTTATCTTTTTTGGAGTCTGAAGTGCTGTGAGTAATTCTTGTTGAGAGATATTAAGCTCTAAGTGAGAAAGATCGAGAGGGAAGTGGGCAGGCTTCTGTATGTTGGAGAAAAAGCGGTCTAAGGACTGAGAGGAGGGTTGGGTTTCGGAAGAGTATAAGGTTTTGTAAAAAGCAGAAAATTCGGCAAGAATATCCGTTTCCTTATGTTTGAGAACAGAGTGTGTATCATAGATTGATTCAATGCTTAATTTGTTATGCTTTACTTTCAGATAATTAGCTAATACCTTCCCAGCCTTGTTCTTGCCCCCATAAAACTTTGCACTCGATTTCAATAAATATAAAGACGCATCATCCGTAGACTTCTTGTTAAATTTCATTTTAGCATTGATCAGGGCTGTTAAACTGTCTTGCGAATGGGAAGTAAAATAAGAGTGCTCCAATTTCTTAATATCAAGGAGGAGAGCAGCTGTAAAGTTGCGAGCAGTTTTCCGTTTCTTTGCCACATAGCCAAATATAAAATCTCTCGCCGAAGCTTTGAAAGCATCCCAAATGGTATGCTTAGAAATGGAGGGGGTATCATTAAGCAAAAAAAATTGATCTGAAAATTCAGTAAAGGAAGCAGTGAACTTGGGATTCAAAAGAAGGGTATTATTAAAGCGCCAATGCTAGGGTCCAGCTGATTTAGGAAGGATGTCAAGCTGAACTAAAGTGAGGGCGTGATCCGAGAGTAAAATCGGACCAATCTCGGCTTGAGTAAGGGTTTGGGCAATGTTATGAGTGACAAAAATGTAGTCAATCCGGGATTGGGAATGATGACAAGGAGAATAAAAATTGAATTCTTGCAACTCCGGATTACAGAGGCGCCAGGCATCAGTGAGCTTATGTTGGGAAATAGCTCGGGAAAAAAAGTTTATGGGATTTATTGGGAACAAAGTGAGCTTTAGAATGTCTATCAAGGAAGGGATCAAGGGGCTGATTGCAATCTCCCGCTAGTATAAAGTTGTCATCAATAAATCTGGTGATATGATGGGAGAATGTATGCCAGAAAGTAGGATCACCAGCAGTGGGGGCATAAACATTTAGAAAGGAAATTGGAACATTCTTAATAGACAGTTTAGCATATGTCCAGCGACCGTCAGCGTCTGATTCCTGAGCAAGCAACGAATGAGACAAAGTTTTGTGACATAAAATAGCTACTCCATTACGTTTACCATCTCCCTGAGAGTAATAAACATTACCTACCCAACCTCTTTTCAATTTAACAGATTCTTCAGCAGACAAATGAGTTTCTTGCAGAAATGCAACATCAACATTTAAACGAGCAAGGTGCGATAAAATTCTCTGCCGTTTGATTGGAGAATTAATGCCCTTGACATTCCATAAAACTATTTTTAACGACATAATATAAAAGAAAAATAGAAAATAGCAATAAAAAAAGAAGCAAAACAAGAGCCCAGAGGAAAGAACAAGGAAAAGAGAGAAGAATATGCTACAAATATAAGAATAATGAATGTGATATGAGATCTAGAGCTAGTAAGGAGGAAATGCAAATGAGTTAGCAAAGTAAGTAGTGGGAGTGTGAGAAAAAATGAAAAAAGATGATCTAAGAGAAAAAAGAGCGAGGTCCAGAATGTATGAAAAGAAATAAGTAAAAGATTAGAAGAAAAAAGGAGAAAGAGAAAAGAAAGGGAAGAGTATGAGAAGAGAAGAAAAGAAAAGTGTGAAATAAAAAAGTGATATTGAAAACCAATTTTACTGCCAACGCTGGGACCCTGTGTTTTTTTAACTTTGATATCCAGCCTACCTCTTGCGGAACCCGCTTCGCGGGTCCCGCTGCGTGGGGGGTTCTTTGCTGACATCTACGGACCCTGCCTGTGAATGTGGGAGTAGGTGAACTGGTCAAGCAGGGCTGCGAGCGAGTGCGAGTGCGGGGCTGGGACTACCATTCCCAGGAGCGCCCGCCAGCCCGGATTCACAGCACCTGGGCCGCTCTCCCTGCCTGCTCCTTCCCACCTTCGTGCTTTTAAGCCCCAGCCTCCGGATCTTAATTGGGACGCTCTGCTGCAATTTTACTGCCAACGCTGGGACCCTGTGTTTTTTTAACTTTGATATCCAGCCTACCTCTTGCGGAACCCGCTTCGCGGGTCCCGCTGCGTGGGGGGTTCTTTGCTGACATCTACGGACCCTGCCTGTGATTGTGGGAGTAGGTGAACTGGTCAAGCAGGGCTGCGAGCGAGTGCGAGCGCGGGACTGGGACTACCATTCCCAGGAGCGCCCGCCAGCCCGGATTCACAGCACCTGGGCCGCTCTCCCTGCCTGCTCCTCCCCACCTTCGTGCTTTTAAGCCCTAGCCTCTGGATCTTAATTGGGATGCTCTGCTGCAATTTTACTGCCAACGCTGGGACCCTGTGTTTTTTTTAACTTTGATATCCAGCCTACCTCTTGCGGATCCCGCTTTGCGGGTCCCGCTGCGTGGGGGGTTCTTTGCTGACATCTACGGACCCTGCCTGTGATTGTGGGAGTAGGTGAACTGGTCAAGCAGGGCTGCGAGCGAGCGCGGGACTGGGACTACCATTCCCAGGAGTGCCCGCCAGCCCGGATTCACAGCACCTGGGCCGCTCTCCCTGCCTGCTCCTCCCCACCTTCGTGCTTTTAAGCCCCAGCCTCCGGATCTTAATTGGGACGCTCTGCTGCAATTTTACTGCCAACGCTGGGACCCTGTGTTTTTTTAACTTTGATCTCCAGCCTACCTCTTGCGGAACCCGCTTTGTGGGTCCCGCTGCGTGGGGGGTTCTTTGCTGACATCTACGGACCCTGCCTGTGATTGTGGGAGTAGGTGAACTGGTCAAGCAGGGCTGCGAGCGAGTGCGAGCGCGGGACTGGGACTACCATTCCCAGGAGCGCCCGCCAGCCCGGATTCACAGCACCTGGGCCGCTCTCCCTGCCTGCTCCTCCCCTCAATCTACAGTCCTATTAATTGGTCTCCCTAGTTCCGCTGCGCGGAAGCGCGCGGGAGCGTCCCGGGAGAAGCCCGGGACAAGGGCGGGACCGTCTGTGGCCGTCAGGGGCTGTAGGTGGCTGGGCTGGGCCCGCCCTCTGATATCGTGCTATTGACGCCTTGATACAGTACGTTCTTTGTCTTGTGAGATCCCTGGTGTTCGCTCATATACTATTGTTTATTGTCTGCTGGTTGTAAAGTATGTCCTCTCCTCTAAATACCACTGCCCAGATCTCTACCCAGGCTGAAGTGGGGTTAGCTACTCTGGGTCCTCTAGACAAATACTTCAGTCGGGTAACCCAAGATATTGATAAAGAAATCGCTTTGGCGGAGAGGCGCGCCAAGCGTAGGTTATCTATTGAACTCCTTAAAATTCCTTTGGAGAAACGGCCACCTCAGGGTTTCCCGGCACTAGCATTGGTTCCTCCCCTGTCATCCTTAACCCTCCCAGTTGTACTGGAATCGCCCTATGCCTTTCCCCCTTCACCAGAGCTGCTGGCTGGTTCGCCTGTGGGTCCTGATGTGCCCTCTCTGTTTTGCACCTTGCCCCCAATACTAACCGGCTCACCTACAGGGCAGGTTACCACTGTCGAACCGAGCATGTCAATTCCCCTATTCATTAACGGAATTGTGGCTCGGATGCTGGATGCCAGTGTCGATGCACCTTCGTTGGCGGGCCTCAGGGTCCCGATCCTGATGTTCGCCGACGATACTCTGATTTTATCTAAAACACCGGCCGGCCTACAGCGAGCCTTAAACATCTTTGACCTCTTCTGTGGGGAACATGGCCTGGAAGTCAACGTGGGTAAAACCAAGTTGATGGCCTTCTCACCGAAACGTAGACCCCGGCCTAAAATACTTTTGAACAATTGTGTGCTAGAGGTTGTTACTGTATTTACCTATCTAGGTGTGCAGATAGCAAATGATCTAAAATGGTCACAACATATAGAAAAGGCAGTTTTGAGGCACCAGCAGATTTCGGGGGCACTACGGGTGTAACACAAAAAATCAAAATCAAAGCCTATAAAACCAGCCCTGGCAGTTTATGATGCCAAGGCTATTGGGTCCGCCCTATATGGGGCTGAGCTATGGGGCTTCGATAGGCTTCTCCCCTTGCAAGTATCGGAGAATAGGTTCCTTAGGGGAATCACGGGTCTCCCCCAGAGTACACCACTAATCCCGCTTGGCCTTGATCTAGGGAGAAGATCAGTTAGTGACCGAGCGCGATTGCGCCCGATTCTCTATTGGAGACGCCTCTGGACTACCCCAGAGATACGGCACTATGCAGAGGGGTTCCTTGCCATAATTAAAGCTGACACCTTTCATAAAATAGTATGGTTAAAAAATCTTAGGACTGCTCTAGGTGACCTCGGCCTCTCCCACCTATGGGATAATCCATCTGGGGAACCCTTTCCAAATAAAAACATAATTAAAAGTTTGTATTGGGATTGGATGGATGGCAGACTCTGGAATAGAATGAGACCAGATACAATGGCGGGGCGCTTTCTAGAAATTAAATTGTGTCCTATATTGGAACAATACTGGGATAGCATCACTAACCCAGGGGATAGGAAGCTTTTCTTCCAGTTAAGATCAGGTGACCTTCCTCTGAGATCACTGACGGGTAGGTGGAGGAGTACAACTACCTCGTGCTGCCCGGTTTGTGGTGCAACCAAGGAAAGTATAGGTCACTTTTTATTCTTGTGCAAAGCTTACGCCACCCCGAGAAGAGTTTGGCTAGCTCCCGTTTGTAGAAACCTAGGGACATCCAGGGGTGTTGAGGCGTTACGAATTATTTGCACAGCCCTGATATGCCTATTGTTCTAGGAACAGCAAAGTATTTGGGGTGGGCATGGTCCATTAGACGGAGGGCAATTTCTACTAATGTAATTTAATTAGGGTCTAAGTGATTTCTGTTCAAATGTACATGAAAGATTTCTTTTTTATTGCTTATGTATGTATAAATGTTTCAAAAGTATGTATAAACAAGATTTTTTTTAATGGGATATATTTTAAATGTATGTTTGTGCTTTTATGAGTTAATCCCTCGAATAAAGCTTTTGAATTGAATTGAAAACCAGTTGAATGAGGAAACAGAGGAGAAGAATGCAAGTGAGAAATAAAAAGACATGAAGAAGGTAAAGACAAAGAAGTTGATGAGAACAAGGAAAAGGAGCCACCTTTGAACAAAGGAGAAATAGGAGAAAAAACAGGATTAAGGATAAAAAGGAAATGGCAAAAAGCAAGGGGAGGAAGGAGAACATACTTACGAAGGGTGGAACTGGGGAAGGATAATCAAGAGGAAGAGGAGACGAGAAAAAACTGAGGGGGGGTAGCGCCAACTGGAGGAGGCAAAACAACCGATGCAAACGAACCACCAGACCGGGGAGGTAACACACAATAAACTGTGAATCCTGTGGAAGAAAAAAAAAACAAAAGACATGAGGAGAAGAAAACAACGAGAGACTAAACAATGAGAACTTGGTTCTAAACAAAGATGGGAAGCGTATGAGCAAGTTATAGAACCATAAGGGAACAAATAAAAACAAGGAGGATCAAATAGGAAGAGGGTAAATCAGCATGACAAGCACGAACAAAGATAAAGTCAGCACCAAGTGTGCAGACGAATTAATGAACAGCAACAAATCATGAGAATCATGGAGGGAAAGCCGATGATGAGCTGGAGAGGTCCATATCAGATGTTTGACAAGAATTTAGGAAGCTCCGGAGGCGAACTGGATCATCATAGGTCGTCGTTTTGTTGTTATGAGTGACTCTGAAGAGACAAGGATGAAAAAGGCCGTATCTGGCGCCAATGGAACGAAGCTCCGGTCGCATATCAAAGAAAGCTTTACGGCGGCTGGCTGTAGCTCTGGCATAATCTTGCGCGAAGAAGAGGGTGGATCCTGACCACGTGAGGCGAGGAGAAGCACGGGCTGCCGAGAGGACTTTAAAAAGATCAGTATATTCCAGGAAATACATGATGACACATCTTGGTCTTGAGGAGGCAGAAGAAGGTGAAGAGATGCGACCAAGCCTGTGTGCTCGCTGGATGTTAAGCATGGTACCTTCGGGTAAATGTAGGAGCTTAGGCAGGAAAGATTTGAAGAAAGCAATGGGGTCGTTCCCCTCACAGTTTTCCGCCAGGCCGTAAATTCGGAGGTTGTTGCGTCGCTTACGGTTCTCAAGCTCTTCGACCTGCTTCTGGAGAGAAGAGATCTGCGACTGCATGTGCGTCACCTTGGAGGATGATTCCTGGAGAGAAGATATAGTGCGTTCCACCGTCATCACTCTCACATCCATCAGTGACCAATTGTCAGTTAAGACCTGCAACTTGGAGTTAGTTTCCTCCATGAAAGGTCGAAGAGCACGTATCTCCTCCAACAGCAGCTCCATAGACACAACTGAGGGAGAGCCTGTCGGAGATGGAGGATCCTTTTTGAGGTGTTTTGTTGTAGCCTTCCCTGAGGATTGAACAGGACGTTCCGCGATGGATTGCGACATTTGGACAGCAAGTGCCTGAGAGGCTTCCAGATGTGCCAATGCAGAGAAGACTTTAGAATTTTTGATAAAGATACGTCGTGGAGTTTTAGAAACACGACCAGTTGCACCTCTCTCCATAAGATGAAAACCGCCTCCAGAGAGAAAACAAAAGGAAAACTAGCACCTGGAATACTCCGTGTCTGCGAGAGTCAATACATGGGCGAGAGAGCGGCACAATTAACAAAAGCACAGAGGAGCAAAAAGTCCAAAGAAAACCACCTCAGAGCCACCTAAGAGCGCCAAAAAGTCACATAGGGTCGCAAAGCAATATCCAGACACTTAAGTCATGAAGCCTTCGTGCATGAAAGCGAAGCGTAGGATGTCCATCAAAATGAGAAGCAACAAGTTGGCACGCTGTAGAGAGGAGGCACCCAGTAGGAGAGTCACAACATCATAATAATTAAGGGCAGCCTGAGGTGAATGCGCAACCAAGAAAATGTGCAAGTAGCATGGAGAACTGTAGGCATGGAGAAAATCCAGAAATGAAAAAAATGGAGGAGAGGTAAATTAACTTTGGCAGAGAGCAGACGTAAATTATTTCCACACGCGACTCATGTGAGGAAACTGCTATATAAGAGTGAAATGGCCGCCGAAATCGTGATATTTGCGAGTAGCACTCGCAAAAGCTGGAGCAGGTAGGCTAATGGCAGCAGCAGCTTAGACAGAGAAAAAGTAGCTCACCATGAGCAATTCCGGAGATCCGGGACATTGCAGGAGGCCAGCAGAGTCAGGAACGGGCAGCGCGCTGAACGCGTGAATCAAAGACAAGATGGCGGTCGCGGCCGTCAGGAAGCCGCGGCCGCTTTATGTCGCGTCAGAAAATCGGTGAAAATCACTGAGAAAGGCCTCGGTTTAGTGCCACAACATTCCTCTCACGTTCCGGTAAAATATTCTTCTCCTAAAGGGTGTCAGCGAAAGGTAGAAGAGGGTGAATACCCTGGTCGGCACGGAGCGCTCACATCGGAGCTGCCGTCGACACCGGGCGCTAAGCCACGCCGGAACATACACTCATGATCTTGGAAATTATAGCACTTTGTCTCAGGAATAACATCTTCCGCTTCAATGGTGTAGACAGACCACTGGGACCACCATGGACTTGTGCTTCGCTCCTAGTTTTGCCAACCTGTTCATTTGCCTTTGGGATAAAGAACTATACCAGAGAACTGAGCTTGCACAGGACTTTGGACAGGTTGTAGTATGGCTCAGGTACATAGATGACCTCCTTATCATCTAGAGGGGCACTAGATCTAGCCACTGACTTCATTAGGAAACTGGTGGCTCAGTGGACTAATGCTTCCACTGCAGGGGCCTGTGTTCGACCTCATGGTCACAGGTTCAAATCCCGGTGGGTCCACTCAGTCTTTCATCCATCTGAGGGCGATAAAATGAGTAACATTGAGTTGGGTAACAAGAAACATCTGTTATTCAGCTCCAAGATACCTCCGGGTGAGCTTGCGCTTTACAAATACACATGTTATGTTATGTTAATGACAATAATCGCAACATACAACTCACTAGTAAGATCAAAAGCACCACAGTGGAATACTTGGACATTAAGATTGATATCCGCCAGAAAACTATTCACACTGAGCTCTTCCGCAAAATCACTGCGGGCAATAGCTTACTGCATGCACTGAGTAGCCATTCTGAGACCCTAAAGTGGATCATCCCCTATAGGGAGTTACTAAGAGCCAAGCAGAACTGTAACACTGAGACAGCCTATCAACATGAGTGTGTGATGATGTTGAACAGATGCAGGGAAAGAGCTTACCCTAACTGGGTTCTCAAGAGGGCCAGTGATAGAGCGGACGGCATCAGTAGACAGGGGATGCTCACTGACAAGATCAACACCGAGAACGAACACACAGAGGATGGCACAAGGATCATCCTGACATATGATGGCGATGTCAAGCGGATTCTAGTGAAGAACTGGCACATTCTTAAAAGTGACACCTTCATAGATAACAGCATAGAGGACAGACTACGTATTACCTATAGAAAAGGACGCAGCCTCTGGGATATGCTAGTCTAGAGTAACATCACTACGGTCACTGGTGGCAACAAGCACAACCTTCAAGGTTTCTTTCGCTGTAGTCACTGTAAGGGTTGCAAGAACAGCCTGATGTGCAAAGAAATGATACAGGGTCCTTCCAAGAGAGTAATCTCCAAATTTCTCACATGCAGTACCTACTTTGTAATTTATATCATTGAGTGCCCATGTATATTGTGGTACATAGGCAGCAAACTCTGATGGCCAAAATAAGAAACTTAGAACACATGAGGGCCATCAACAACAGGGCTCTTAAATATCCAGTAGCTCAGCACTTCCAAGAAAAACACTTTTCAGACTTATCCCAACTCACATACTGTGCCATTGAGCAGATAACCAACAATCACAGAGGTGGGGACAGCGTCCTGACGCTTAGGAAAAAAGAGTCTTACATAGTTGACTTTCAGACTAAAATTCTGGGTGGGCTGAACCAGGATGAGGAACTTGCAGTGCACCTGAAAAGAGGAATGATATATTTTGCCACCAATTTTGAATCTTCCTTCATCTGCAACAAGAATGAAAACCTGTACATTTTGTATGTAAAGACATACATTAAGTGTTTTTTTTCTTTTTGCACCTTTGATGCTAACCTGTTTTTCTTTGTCTATGTTTTCGTCTGTGCAGGAGGAAAGGAAGGGACCTATCACTTGAAACTCATGAGCACGGGTTTCCCTACCCTTTCCTTCACCTTCACTTCTGGGATACCATCACAGATAAGATTTCGTGCTTGATTACTTTTATATTTGTGGATCGCAGTACATTGTGCAATTATAGTCAGTATGAGAAAGGACACTTATCCAGTACACATGGTGTACTCAGTTTGAGTATTTATTTTTGAAATCCGGCACTTCACCATCAAACCTAGACTGACCCACACTATGTGTGAGACCATTTGTGAACACAGCGTGATTTTGTGTGATTTTGGCACTACGCCTAAATGCCTTCTGGCTCCCTGTGGATTCCTTTTTCTGGCCAGGGCTATCATTGGTAATGTACTTATGTATGACACTTTGCCCATGATAGTTCGTCTTCGCCAATTGGGTGCCAACCTGTATTATGCAATTTGTTTTACCTCTTGGCTTACTGACCGGATTTTCTAGTATTGTTATTTTTCTTCATTATGAAGATATACACTTTCCATAGCATGTACTTTATTCTCTCTGATTTGCATGAATACCATTCCATATGGCCAACACTTTAGATCCTCTTTGTGTCCTTTCTTTATTTCTATCATGCATTTTTTAGGACACCCTAGTGGTGACCAAGGCTGCTGGGCAGTCGAAACGTGATGTGTGAATAAACAGTTTCCTGCAACACTGTGACTTCTTGTGCTGTATCCTGAGAGTGCTCTTACCTAACTCTTTATTAGATAAATGTATCTACATATATATAGATAGATTCACTGAAAAAACATAGGTTTCAGACATGTTATAGTTAGGAATTAGCCTTTAACCACTACAGCGCTAGCGGGTTTTCCCGCTGTGCGCTGGATGTTCATAAATCACACTTTACATGACAAAGCCAGCTCGTCATGCGCGCAGCGCAGGTAACGCCCATGACGAGCTGGCTTTGTCATTAGCGTGGAAGGGGTTAACCTTAGAAATTCACTGAAACAACCATAGGTTTCAGGGGTGTTATAGATAGCTGGACATTTCACTCATACAAAACCATTGAAATTCCTCCATTATAGTTAGTTGTACTAAGTATAAATTGCGCGCCCGCAATCCACTGCTGATGATGTCACATATTGCATCATTCATGACATGGTCAGTGACATCACTGATGACATAATTTTTATGTAATATGAAAACACTTGTATTTAACATTTTTTTACTTGTTCTCCTGACCTCAGATAATGTAGTGCAGGAGTGTTTGTTGTAGCACTTCTATTCTTCATTATCTAAAAGTAACTGATGCACTCTTACATTATCAAGAATATGGGGCAACCCTTTTACAAACTATAGCAGAAAAAAGGAGGGTATGGCTGAACTGATATTTTATGAAATTCCATTTTTATATACAGCGTCAGTTTCTGAAGAAAGTTTATTTGTATTTGCTAGATAAAAACTGTTCAAACCTAGACTGAAATTTTTGCTGCGCAACTACACCTTTCCATCAGAAAAGTAAACACCACATTATTAGTAAATAGTGCTCCTAGGAAGTATCTCACCCGCAAACTTGATTAAAAAAAAACAGTAACTGTCATTTTTCCGCCGTGAATTGTACACCACACAGCAATTATATAAATGGCCCTTAAAACATATAAAAACTATTTTTACCTTTGTAATCCCTGTCCACCACCTTGTGACCACTGTACAGAGTTAATATTGTTCCTAACCTCCCCTCTACTACTTTCTTTTCCCATACTCCATTGGAAGTGCATCACAAATCACTGACAACAATGAACCGTTCCCACCCAATAAAGAGCAAACTTGTGCTCGGAACACTTTAGCCAATAAAATGTCCATGTTGTTCCGCAGAGGAGGAAGGCAATGAACATCAAGCTTCGTAAGGTCCCGCTTCGAACACGTTACCCAATGAAATGTCCCTAATACTCCGCAAAGAGGGAAGCAATCGCTGACAACACTTCTACTTTCAACAGTTTACATCCAATCAACATTAAGCTTGGGAAAGTCCTCCTTGGAGCACATCAGCAAATCAGATGTCCCTCCTACTCCGCAGAGCAGAAGTGAAGAGCTGACAACACTTCTACTTTCAATAGTTAGCAACCCACCAACATAAATCTCAGGAAAGTCCTCCTTACAACATGTAAGCCAATTAGATGTCCTTGCTACTCTCTGGAGCCGAAGTGAATTGCAGAAAACCCTTCTACTTTCAATAGTTCGCACCCAATAAACATTAAGCTTGTTGTTGGAACACCTTAGCCAATTAAACGTTAAATTTGTTCCAGGCACACATACAGAACACGCCTTCCTACAAATTAATACATTTCCTGTAACAAAGTGACTCTATCCGTAACAAAAGTGGAGCCAGATCCAGAAACCAATACGAACCCTCAAATACCCAACCAATGAGGACATTACCCCTAATCTAATAGAAACAACAGATACAACCACCAATCAGTGTACACATGTACCAACCACTAGCAGACCATCTAATGTACCAGACACCTCAGACAAGGTTTGCTGGCCAGGGAGTTGTAAGCTGCTTTTCCAAACAGGCTCAATCCACACTTTGGACTACTGCAGGTAAAGGCCTCACAAACTTGAAATCTAACAATACTGTTTGAATAAAACGTTACTCCCTCTGCTGGCCAAAAACCGAAGTGCACAGGCCCTAGTAAACACAGTTTAAACAGCTCACAGAAGCACCCTCTGATGTAGAATATCCCTGTTGCTGGGGGGGGGGGGGCAGGGCGAAGTTGTGCTGGGTGTGAGCTGCGTGTGCGCACCCTACGCGGATCCCAAGTGACTAGAAAAAAAGAGATTTGATTGGTTCATAACACTTCCTATTCTAACTATTGAATGACCCCACCCATTTCAATCATTCTTCATAGACCTTCTTTGGAGCAACAACTCTACTAGGAAGAACCACATTTTTTGCTGTTTTGAGACCTGATTTTCATTTGTATTAAAGAACAATGGTTACTGGACAACAAGAATCATCTGATTCTGGACAATCCAACAATGAGAGATTTCTACCGGAGCCTGCACGTCCTGAGAGATACAGCTCCATGGTATGGAATTTTTTTACATTTCCTGCAGGACTAAAAAAAGGGAACGCAACCATCGTCACTTGTAAAATATGCAAAGTCATACTCTCACGTGAAGATCCGAAAAAATAGTATTCTTGCGGGACCGCAAGCATGCTTAAACAGTTAAAAAGTTTACATCCCCTCAATCTATCATGTGAGGAGTGCCGAAGACTTAGAGAAAATCCACCACCAGCGCCAGCAGTAGCAAGCACTTCGGGGACATCTCCATCAAGTCAAAATCTGGACATACGTCCACAATTGGCCAATGCAAAAATACACTGCATTAGGTGTAATAGGCTGCTACGCTATGAAGAGCATTATGTGGACTTGGTTTGCCATGCTTTAGAAAATCATCGGTGCTAGGTTTTTTGTTTTTTTACCCCCAGAAGTTCATTCTTTTGTTGCTCCAGTTCTCTCTTTTTACTTTAAAAAAAAAAATACAAAAAAATAAAAAAACGTTCAGAAAAACACAAAAAATATATATTTTTTTTAAAGTTATTTTCAGAACTAACTTCTCTGGTTACAAAAAGAGCTATATTTGTATGATAGTGTGTGAAAGTTTGGTTGAATGTATGCGTACTGGATAATTGACTGAAATAATGCATTTGTGGTGTATGGTGAATGTATAAGTTCAGAACTATAAGGAAGTGCTGCGGCATGACACTGTAAGCTCTTTAGCTGCAGCGTGCTGTGGTACTTCCGAAGCACAGGCATGCAACATATGTACATAAATATGTTGCAAGTCTGTGCTTGCCTCTTCACTGCTGCTTAAACTGCAGCCATGTGGTGACACAGGCACCCTTGCACCATGCTGGAAGGATGTCAGTATGGAGTTTGTATTTTGAGCAAAATGACACACCTTTCTGCACAAAAACAATCAGTGAAGGCATTGTTCTCCTTCAATGTATGCTGTGCATTTTAGCATATATTCAAAGAAAAAATGAGGAGAAATTAAAATAATTCTCCTTGTTGTGCTTGCTACCCCAATTGGAGGATTTTGCTTTCTACTGTGTACACTGGCCCTATTCAAAAGTGACACAGGCCCACTTTAGCTTTGGAGAGCAGTTCTGCTCCTGGGTACTGAGCAACTACTGGAGGCCATAAGCTACGGTGCGATTGAATGGACGAAGCTCCTCATTCTTCCTGATAAGGGGCACCTGGCGGGGTTCCCCTCTGTCGCCCCACTTATTCATGCTCCATATGGAGCCATTCGTGCAGAGAGTGAGGGATCACCCCCAAATCAAAGGGGTACTCTTCGGAGGGGAGGAACAGCTTATAAGTCAATATGCAGATCACGTCATGGTTACTTTAGAAGACCCTCGGGAGACATTGTCGCACTTCCTGAGGGAGATGAGGGAGTTTGGAGAGGTGTCAGATTTTCGTATAAACCTCCATAAGTCACAGTCTTACCGAGCACAATGGCTTATTTAACTTAGAATTACCTGCAGTTAGCCCCGACAATGGAGAAAATATAAACTCTCAATTATCAAGATCTGTTAAATTGGTTGCAGACCGATCTAGGGACCCTATCCGTTATCTCTGCTGGGCCGAATTACGGCGCTGAAGATGACAATTCTCCCCAGGATTCTCTTCCTCTTCCAGGCTCTCCCTCTGACACTCCCACCGGGCATGATCGCCTCACTGCAGAGCCTTCTACAACACTTTATCTGGGCGGGTAAACATCCCGATATGCGGAAGGAATTGAGCAGGCGCCCACCAGCAGAGGGGGGTCCATTACTATCAGCCTTCCCAGCTACGCTACTTGGTTGAGTGGTACAGGGCGGATTCGGAGAAACAGTGGCTGTTCTTGGACCGGGCAATCATTACGACCTCACTAGGGAAGGTTCCTTACCTTCCCAGTGCTCTTAGAGCCCCGAGCCTATATATATATTTATATGTATACAAGGTTACGAGCTCACTGCTGAGAGTCTGGGACACTCAGGCTACTAAAGGGAACCTTTCCACTTTCCCCTCTCCCTTGACCGCGGCTGTGGATAATATGTAATTTTCTCTGGGCTTGGGGTTTGCATTAAGAGTCTAGCAGGAGACTAACTGTCATGCAATTGGGTATTTTTTTGATTAGGAAGGTCCCATTTCTTTTGATAACCTGCGGAAGGACCTTTCCAATCCTGAAGATGAAGAATTCCATTACCTACAGATCAGACCCTGGATTTTGTGTCTGTCGGTTTGAAAGGGGGCTCAAAGGTCACTAATGAAGTTTGAGAAATGGCTCCTCACTAAACATACAGACAAACATTTAATTACGGAACTATATACAATGCTTCTTCCTTACATGGCTAAGCACAAATCCCCCTCCCAACTCCGGTGGGAAGCTGAATTGGAGAGACCGCCAATATCATAGAATGCTAAGCTCAGAACACAATACATCTAGATTAGAGACAGCCACTTATTGGTATCTGACTCTCGTTAGACTTCATTGGGGAAGCCTAGCCCATAGTCATGAATGTTGGTACATTGTGGGGCAAAGGGAACCCTTATCCACATTTTATGGGAATATCCTAAGCTGATCTCATTTTGGGATTCTCTGTTAAACGACATTGACACCCATCTCCAAACTCAAATTTCCCGGTTTCTGTCATACACCATAATAGGACTCTAACACCCTTACATACCCACTCATGTCAGGCAGGGAGCGACATATAAGTCTGGCACTGGGGGAAGCCCATCAAAACATTTTGGCACTCTGGGGCACCGAAATTGTACCGACACACCTGGCAAGGCTTCATCACCACTGGCATGCTCTAGGCATTGAAAGGTTGACCCTCATCTTGTCTGTTCAGGATGATTCATACAGGACCTTGTGGCAACTATACATAGCCCTTCTATCCCATAGTGACAACATCGGCCCATACCCCCGACCACTCACAACAATTTCCCATAATAACAGACACCACACAATGTTTTGTTGGAGAAAGTTGTTGCAGCTTTATTTGCATAAACATTATGCCAACATGTTGGGTTATCTTACGGGCGATCCAGGGTCAGGCCGCCACTCGCAACCTGCCAACCTGATGCCATAAACCCCCTGTGGTGTTAACCGCGGGGGTGTTGTCAATTTAGGGGGAAGGGCTAGCCCCTCCCCCCGACGGACCTCCAGTCCACCCCTTACTCACGCCCCTCCCCACTACTACGGGGGGGCTGAGCAGTGCAGGTAACCCCCGGTTGCTCAGGTCCACAACCGCCCGAAGGACTAACGGGGCGCCATCACTCGTCCAGGATCCCACCGAGGATCTCCCTGGGGATAAATAGCTGTCGCACTCTTACTATGCTCCTGTAGAGGGTACCCTTCTGTACCTTCCAGTGTTGGATCGCCCTGTAACTCCGCCATGGCTCTGGGTGTGGCCACCGCCGCCCCATAGCCCCCCCACCTTATATTGCTCTTTTGCTTACAACCTGCCGCTACCAATGCCTCCGCTACTTCTAGCAGGAAGAGGTCCATCCCCACTTTGGATAGGTGTATGCCGTCTTCTTCAAAGCACCATGTGCATTTTGCATGTAGCAACCCATGCCTGACCAAACCAAATCCTCTTTGCTCTGTGAAATTGCGCATTGCGCTTTTCACCCGCCTGCACGAGGCCTCCATTGCCTCCCCTCACCTTGCGCCCCGCCAAGATAGCCTCTGGGTAATTTCGGACACCATATCTCACAGGTCCCCAGCAAGTTGCTCAATTCGCCCAAAGTGCTCCTCATGTGCAGCAGGCCCCTGTGCCCCAGGTGAAACCAACTCATCACCTCCTCGGTGTATTACCAATAAATCGGGCGGTGAGTCCCCCTTGCCCAGTTTCTAAAGAATTATCCGCTTCAAGCTATTCCAGTGCATGTCGGGAGTTCCCAGCCCCTGACCCTTCACTTTCAGCCTGCTGCTGTTAATGCTTGGCCTTATTCTAGCAGAAATAGGGCTATTCCTACTTTGGACAGGTGAATCCCATGAACCTCAAAGCCCCGTTGCTCCTCCAGGGTCCAACGTGAGGACCTCCCTGTGGATTTTTGGCTTTCGCACCCTTACTGTGCTCCTGTAGAGGGTACCCTTACTGTACCCTTACAGCCTTTGAATTGCCCTGTAATTCCACCACAGCACTGCGTGTGGCCACCATCCCCCCAGGGCCCCCCACCGCCATAGACCTAGTTACCTACTGCCTGTTCATTCAGAGGCCTCCCTAGGCTCAAGCAAGGACATGACCTATCCTCTGGACAGCTGTGCTGCCCCGCCACCAAAATCCCCTATCCGTTCTGCCACTCCACAGGACTGTGAACTGTATCAGTAATTACCCTGAACCTCTCAACTATCACTGCAAACTGTGCTCTGGAGATGTCCCTATTAGTGCTCCATCCCCTCCATTTCAGCACTGTCAAGGCCCATCGCACCCTCCTGGGAATGGCTCACTCACACCCCCTGCACACAGAAAGGCCTACTTATGTGTAGCCCATAACCATTAATTTATTCCCGAAAGTGTATCAGGGTTCTGTTGAAACATAGTTTGCTTGACTGCCGAGTGCCCATTGCTCCGTCCCGGATATGATTTTTCTCTACTCCCTTTCCGGCTGCCAAGCTGCTGACCTTGCCCGCCCCCAACCCTGGGCGAACTGAAAGAGGCTATACTGCTATTCATCTAAGCAGCTGCTGTTGCTAATGATGGTCCCATACAGACCTGGCAAACTAAATTGCTGTACTATATCATTTACACATGGTACAGCACCCCTTGTCCCCTCACATTAACTGTACAACCCAGGAGCAAGCCTCCGCTGGCTACCCCGGGTCCATGCTGCACACGCCTTACTCTAAGGAGTTCTACCCAACAGAGCATACGTCCCACAGAACTGACCCATTTGTATCCCACAGCAGTGTGTCAAAAGAAGCGAACCAGGCCCCCTACGGCTAAAAGGATGCCCTGGGCCGAAGGCAACTGTCCCTCATGATCTTGGCGGGCCCTAGCCGCGCTTACGGAAGTCCAGACTTGACAATACCGTTGCCCCTGAACAGGCCCTCTCCCCTGCTGAGTGCAAACCCTATAATGTGACACAAGTACTGACCTTCAGATAATTTCTGGAGAAGATTCCTGAGCACCGCCCTAATGAAAAACCTACCAGTCCTCTGCCCATCTACCCTTGTGGTTACCCCTCCTGTCACCTATGAGCTGAGGCCAGCAGTTGCATAAGGTACTTGAGCACAACTGGGGCTGATGTGTAAGGGGGGGCATGGTAATTGCACAACCGCTACTCTTAACACTGCTTTTACTCTCCCCTACAAGAAGTCAGAACCGGGTTGTCACCTTGCCCCTCAAGAACACTTAACCAGGAACAGCATTCAGGCTCCGAGACCGGAGCACCCTTGGCCATTCCTACTTCCGTTCCCACCGTCCTTCTCAGAGTGGTGCCTGTGTACTTGATCCAATTGTCCTGAAATTAGAAAACAAGTTACGCTCCAATCTTGGACGTGCCGACCAGCCTGCTAGGCGTGGTTTGAACATTATAGAACGAAACCCTTACGTTTCTGGAAGAAATAACACATCCATGAAAACAGCCCCTAACCGGCATTGATAGGTAAGCCTATTGCTCGCTCCATTGCCAGGATCAGAGCCCCTTACTTGCGCACCAGTTGCTGTACAAACTAACACATACCCTTATTGCACATAGGATGTGCGATATGCCCGGATACACCAGTTGTTGAAAAGAAAACGCATTTCATTTTTGTCACACGGAATGCATGATTTGCCCACACTCTGCCACTGCTTAGAGAGAACACCCCGATTATTGCCCAGTGTCCAGTAAAACAACAAATTGCCCAGCCGCATCAGTTATTTTTACAAGATATAACATCCAATTATTGCACAGGGGTTACCTATTATGCACAGACTCACTCGTTAACTACCACTGTATTACTTCCATGGGGTGTAACCTGCGCGTCCCACAACAGGGACAGTAATG
The DNA here is from genome assembly GCF_964261635.1 of Lissotriton helveticus. Lineage (NCBI taxonomy): Eukaryota > Metazoa > Chordata > Amphibia > Caudata > Salamandridae > Lissotriton > Lissotriton helveticus. The sequence goes on along the minus strand of NC_136062.1, from coordinate 200,355,082 downwards.
ATACCTGGGGAGAACCTGAGAATCCCATACCCTAGCACACTGCCTGCAGTGTGCTATGACCCTTCTAACTGTTGATAGTTCAGGTGGCCCCCCATGTGAGTAGGGTGGCTCTCGAGTGCTGTTCCTGCATTTGAGACATAAAACATCCATTAGAAGCCATGCCCCCCCTCCTATACCAAATGGTTTCTCTGCAATGAGACAGGGGCCATCAATACCCCCCACGCTACCAAGGCCAAGCCTGTTTTGTCGGATACGAGAACTAGTTTGCTAACTCGATCGCCAGGATCAGAGCCCCTTGCTTGCGCACCAGTTGCTGTACAAAAGAACACATTCCATTATTGTGCATGGGCTGCAAGATATGCCCCGACACATCACATGTGTACAAGAAAACACATTTCAAAATTGTCACCGGGCATGCATGGTTTGCCCACAGTCTCCCACTGCTTACCGTCAGAACACCCCAATTATTGCCCAGTAAATCAACAAATTGCCCGGGTACACCGATGTTTTACAAGAGAAAACATCCAATTATTGTACCGGAGCTGCCTGCTAAGTTCCGATTCACCAGTTGACTACGAATGTAATATTTCCATGGGGTGTAGCCTGTGTGCCCCACAACAGGGACAGTCCAGACACCTGGGGAGGACCTCGGTGTCCCGGACCCTAGCACACTGCCCCCAGCGTGCTATGACCCTTCTACCTGTTGATGCAATATGGATTCTCTGCAAAGAGACAGGTCCATCAATGTCCCCGCCGCCACCGAGTCCAAGCTTGTTTGTCAGTTACGAGAACTAGTTTGCCCACAATACATTCTCGTAAGGAATTGGGTGGGACACATACTTGCGTACCTCCAGCGCCAGATGCAGAAGTGTAGTGTCTTGAAACTAAGTCAATTATTCACATGCTAAGTCTAATAATGACCATTGCGCTTAGGAGTGTGTGATTTAGAGTCACTTCTTAACTCGTTCCCTTACTATTCTCCTCTCCTTGTACTTTGTACACTTTTGTACCTTGCAGACATGTCACCTTACCTCCTATAACGCACCGTTTGTTACCTCTTGTATTGTTTGATCTGAGTCAAAATGTCCACGGGACCCGTCCATGGGCGAACAAATAACTCTACAAACTGCAAAATGTAGGAAAAGCTCTATACAGTCACCGTTAATTGGACAATAAATCCCACACCAAGCTCTCTCCCCGTGCTGTGGTTTAAAATGTTGCATAATCCTGGGGGTAGCTTTGACACGTACACCATTAGAACCACAGTGACTCAAAAAGGTTGTGACCCTGCAAACACTCACAGTGAAGGTATATAAAGATGGTATATAAAACACATCTGTGACACACAAATGCTGTGCATTCACGCACAGTGGTGACATGCTCAAGAGATACCAATTGCTCCCCATGTGACATTGCTGTCACACAAACCCCCACACCCCACACACTGACAGTTCGCAAACAGTAGTGGCGCACTCAACCAACCGCAGAGGCTCATGACGCCCTAGCCCCGTAAACTAAGACTCAGTTTACACGCAAAATACATGCAGGCAGCTGACAGGTACGCAAGCCCTAACTCGGTCGTCCGTGTCCCAGCCCCAATACGATAGCACCAGTTGCTTTACAAGGGGGCATCCAATTTATGACCCTGGTAGAACAGAATTACCCTCGAAACACAGGATGGAAGCGTGTCGATTGCCGGGCATCGAACCTGATGCTACCACTGCCAATACGCCCAGGCCCAAGAGCGACAGATCCAATGGTGTCATATTTTATAGAGAGAAGCCACACATACCCAGGGTACACTTGGACTGTACTATTATAGCTAGTGTGTCCAACCATACCTGCTCCAGCTCAAATCCCAAAGTCCTCTTTGTCGTCTAATTCATTGCCAAAAGACAATCTGTAATTAGAAAAACACGTTAGCCTCAAACCACACCTGTTTTCCATTACATCTGGCCCACTGACCCCAGTGTGCCGACACTTGTTCACCCATGGTCACTCCTGTGACTTTCAACGAGCCGTGCTCCGGCATCCTTTTCTGAATGGTAGCCTGCATGGACATAGAACAAAATGTAAAATTAGCCCCAACCCCGCCCAACATCATCACACCAGGCCCTGGGGGTGCTGGACGGACTAGGAGAAAATGCACACTAAATAACCACATGGTTTGGGCCAATTGCGCCCTATCTATGCCGCGTGGCTTTGTACCTACAAGAATTGAGCAAAAAGTCTTGTACCTGGGTCTTACGATGCACACCTAAATTAGCAGTCACATTGCAAGTGTAAATAGAAACACTTCCACTGCCCTCATGTCCATAAGCAACTCTAACATTTTATTCCCCTTACGAACTCATGTAATCCACAATACTATGTAATGCCACAGATTCACTGTAAAGCGCTCTGACCCCTTCCGGTAAATTCCGCGCTATATAAACTCTCAATTAACTAAGCATAGCCACAACTCCTGCGAAACATCGTGAGTGAGGGAGTAAAGATGGCATACAAAACTTGCAACTGGTTCTTCCACTAGGCGCTCGTACACCTACGGGTAAAGTTTGCGCTGATTACAAACGTATATCAACATCGCAATGTAACGTATGCTCTTGTGCTCGAATGTCCGCTATGAACTGCAGTATTATACCTCTACTTCTATATTGTGCGCCTAGTAACCTGCACACATGCCACTTTAACTTCCTGTGATGCACCAACTTGAAACTGGTGCTTCTGCGAGGTGCTCGTACACCTTTGGGTAGTGTTCACGCTAATTCCAAACGTAATTAAAGAACATTGCTACGTAATGTTCGCTCTTGCGCTTTAGCGTCTGCCATCTATAAACGCTTCCACTTGCCACTGTTCATAACCAACTTTGACCATTTGTACCTCTTAACGGACTCATGTAATCCCAAGTCCTATGCCAAACCAGCTTCTATGTAAAGCGCTCTGACCAAGTCGGGTAATGTTCACGCTATAAAAACCCATAAATAAACCCTAGGCACAGCTCCCGCCAACGGCGTGAGGGAAACAGCACATGGCTTATATAAATTGCGCTAGTTCTTCTGTGAAGCGCTCTTACCCCATGGGGTGATATGGCTCCACCAGTGGCCCTCACAGCCTGAGGCGCGCCGCACCTCTACCCGGGGCTGGCGAAAGGAGAGCCCCGGGCTACAGGGCACACCACGTAGAAAAGCCCGGGCAAGCCAGATAACACCCACACTCCCACCCAGAGACCCGCAGGCAGAGAGACGGCCGTGCCGGGCCACATGTACTTTAATAGTAGTGAGGACTTGCCTCGGTATTCTGAGTAAAATCACTCTAAACATGTTCAAGGCATATTTATAATTTGGGCGTGCACAGAATAAATAGACATTGTCAGAAACAAATTTATATATATTTATATTTCCCCGGACTTAAAGTCCCTAAAATGGCTGCCTTTTGAAGCCAGAATACAACTAAAAATTGCAGTTATGACACACGCGGCAGTGCACCACAATGCACCCAACTACCTCGCTCAAAAGTTGTCTATATCAGGAGGTTCGAGATCCAATAGAAGCTCCAAAAATCTACTCCTTAAACCCCGTAGATTCCGGAAAGAGAAAACTTACAAGCGCTCCTTCTCAGGAATGGCACCCAGGATCTGGAATGCGCTCCCTCCTGAAACCAGGCTTATCTCCTCCACTGCACTCTTCAAGAAAGAGGTGAAAACCATCCTTCTGGCCAAGATCTCCTGAACGCTATAGGTGTTGGATCAGAGACTCTGCATTGCCTTGTGTCAATGCTCACCTTGTCCTTTGGCACTGTACCTCTACTTGAGGGAGGGAGACACTATTACGCTACTTTCTTACTACCGACCAATATATGATACACGTTGGGTCACTGATTCACCCTCCCGCTGCCCCCACTCTGTGCTCTCTCTATACTAAAACACTGTTATAAGCCTTCCACACACCCAAAGTGTACCTGAACACCTCTGTAGTGGGATCAATGACTTATGCCGTCTTATATTACTTGTTTACCTGACTGTATATTGATATGTTTTATGTATGTTATTATTATCCTTTCATGTTAGTGACTACTACATTGCTCCCATTACCTCTGTTCATTCCTACTGCCCCTACCCTGTCATTGTGAAGCGCTCTGATATCTGTAAGGATCTTGTTCGCGCTATATAAAACTTTGAATAAATAAATAAATAAAATAAATGTTTGTACAGCATCCACATCACACCACATAAGTGGCATGGCAGGCACGGATGCCAGGGGCCCTAATACACATAAACCATACGTGTCCGAGCCCCTGAAATATAGCCATAAGTGGTGTGCAGAGGACTCCTCGGACCCCTAGGACGGCGCCGGGCCCACACCGCACATGCCGCGCCACCACAGGCCTGCCAATCCGGTCACAAGGAGACAGTACAATAACCAGAGAAGAAAACTCCCTTCCCATATACCCGCTAGGCTCCGCAATGGCATCCCGGCCTCCACCCGCCCCGGACCCCAGCCCCGCGACCGCCGCCCACCTCCCGGCCCCAATCGAGCAGCACACGGCCAGGAGGAAGAGCAACCCACCTCCCACACCCAGCCAGGCAGCACCCGGGACCGAGGACCCCAAGGGGTAACCCAGGGCAGGGAGAGAAGGGGGGGAGAGAGACCGGGGGAAACCACTCACCTCAACATAAAAACAGCATCCGGGCAGCACCACTCGTCGGGGTCAAGGGTCCGTCCACGCAGCCTGAGCAGGGATCAAAGAGGGCGCCAGGCCCGCGACCAAAGGCCATATATCCTCGGCCCCGCCCCTCCCCGGCCCAAAGTGACCTCACTGGGGACTCTCCAGGTCCCAGACACTAGACCGCTCCCTGGGGTCTGTGCCATTCTGTGTCACTAAGGGTGGCCGCCCTCTTTGGTGGCCCCCTTCGGTGTCCCGGGGCAGCCTGGCAGGAATTTAGGGAATTGACCTGACCTTGTTATTTGAGGCTACTCCGCATAACGGCACCGGCCTCTACACAAGACAAGGAGGCCTGCCCTGAGTGATGTTCATTTGAGCTATTTTCTTCTCGTGTTCATGTATGGCTATGGATACCCAGAAAGGGAGGTGGGTTGGATTGGGAGGAGGGAGGCTGCATTCTATTTGTTGGTAATATACATGATACTGCAAGGCTTGTTATTTGATAATGCGTGTATTGCTGTAACAATAAAAACAAATTTAAACCTAAATAGAAAGAAGGGGAAAAGGAAATTACATCAACTCGTCATGACAGAAGACATAATGGATTAGTAAAGTCAGGTAGAAACCAAGAAAGGAACAGCCATGATGGAAAGAAAAGAGAATTAAAACTTGAAGTGGAGTCGGCTTAATAGGCAGCTGTAAACCCTCAGGCAGGTGACTGTCAGAGAAGCAACAACAGACAGGAGACCCCAAGAGCAGGAGAGGAACCAGACGTAGGTGAGAGACTCTTCCAGTCCGCAGCTGTAGGCTCTCGGGTGCCCAGGCAGCCAAGAAATCACAGATGCAACAAAGTGTCAATATCATAATTAAGTTTGTGACCAAATTTACCTTTTTTTACCTGCATGAGATGATGTTTTTGATCAAGTCATATTACGACAACAGTGATGCCATCAATGTTGTTTTGTCACATCATGTATGAAGGCAGAATCTGTGTAATGGAAGCATTATGGTTGCCTTTCTAATGATAAGTGGGAAATTTCAGTGTTTTTTAGATTTTTGATTTTGGATCATAACAATAATCATCGTTCAAATGAGGATATGAAAGGGATTTTTTCATTTACTCTTAGATTGATTACTAATTGTTCTTAGACAATCAAACCTTCATTTAACAAATGTTTTTCAGGGATCTTTTTCAGGTTTTGTAAACATATACTTCAGAACAGTTTAGAAGTTGCCTGTAACCTTATTCTCCATACCTGCAGCCAGGGCCACTGAACACTGACAATGGACTGTGCTCACACAGAGCACAACTAGCACTGGTGGCCTGGGTACCGTGGGCACTGGACACAGGAGGTTTGCCTATAACTATGGATTAGGCACAGGGTGAGACTGCAGTTCTTTGTTCCCATTGGGCTTTCTTGTGTCTATGTTCAGTGGACCTTTGAGACACAGAATTTACTTTTTTTCTTTTACCTTGGCCTCCATTATCGGCTGGACAACATCTTAGGTCAGGCTGTGTGGATTCTCTTGCACAGGAGATAGACTATAGCGCCACCATATTTCAACTCTCTATGACCTTCTTGGCTAATCCCTTGTGGTTTGCGCACAGTATCTGGCTTGCTTTAATGCCTTCTGGCTACTCTTTATGTCGCCAAAGCTCACTGGGCACAGCTTTCATCCACAGTCAGATGACATGTCCTGTGACAGCTCTGTACAGTGCACACTTTCACTGACAATAGTACCCACTTTTCCGTAGCCTCAGCAGTGCACTGCATGCACTGATAATAGAGGATGGGTGTAGTGCAACCTCACCTTATTTTCTGAGTCCACTAGTGTCAGGCCCCAAGGGCCAGGACAAAAGGCACAGATTACTACTAAAGCCTGATGCTCACCTGCCCTCCCTCCAGAGCTCACTCGACACAGCCTTATGTCATGCCCTGTAGGCTCCATACATGGCCCTTTTAGCCATACCGAGTGCCATGACTTCTGTCCTACAGTATGTTGCAATTTCTAGCTGGCATCCAGTATGTGCCTGATTCCTTAATCCCTGTTCCCATGGAGTGCAGAGGCTGTGGCCTTAGGACTCAATATTTACCTAGTACTCTAGCCTCCGGTACCCATGAGGCTGACCTGTTCCCATGCCATTCACAAGGCATTGCATAAAGCCATTTCCTGTGCCCATCCTCGTGGCTCTAGAGCATGGGTACTCAAAAACTTTCTCTCTGGGGCCAAATTTACAGTGTGGTTTTTGGCCGAGGGCCGCACCGGTGGGGGCGGGGTCAGTAGGGGAGGGGGCGGGGCTCGAGCAACAAAAAAAACTGGTACCATGAGGTTGATCACTGGTCCCTGCAGCGGACGCCTTCGTCCACTGAGTCACTAGACCTCCCTCGCTCTCCCTCTGTCTGCCTCTGTCTCCCTCCCTCGCTCTCCCGCGCTCTCCCTCGTTCTCCCTCTGTCTCCTTCCCTCGCTTTCCCTCGCTCTCCCTCTGTCTGCCTCTGTCTTCCTCCCTAGCTCTCCCTCGTTCTCCCTTTGTCTCCCTCCCTCGCTCTGCCTCTGTCTCCCTCCCTCGCTCTCCCTCTCCCTCCCTTGCTCTCCTTCCCACTCCCTCACTCTGAGGTCTGCCTCCCTCACTCTGTCTCCCTCCCTCACTCTGTCTCCCTTCCTCTGTCTGCCTCCCTCGCTCTCCCTCCCTCGCTCTGCCTCTGTCTGCCTCTGTCTCCCTGCCTTGCTCTGTCTCCCTCCCTTGCTCTGTCTCCCTCCCTCGCTCTCCATCGCTCTTCCTCGCTCTCCCTCACTCTCCCTCTCCATCGCTCTCCCTCGCTCTCCCTCTGTCTCCCTCCCTCGCTCTGTCTCCCTCCCTTGCTCTGTCTCCCTCCCTCGCTCTGCCTCTGTCTCCCTCCCTCGCTCTCCATCGCTCTCCCTCGCTCTCCCTCACTCTCCCTCTCCCTCGCTCTCCCTCTGTCTGCCTCTGTCTTCTTCCCCCGCTCTCCCTCGTTCTCCCTTTGTCTCCCTCCCTTGCTTTCCCTCGCTCTACCTCTGTCTCCCTCCCTCGCTCTCCATCGCTCTCCCTCGCTCTCCCTCTCCCTCACTCTCCTTCCCACTCCCTCACTCTGAGGTCTCCCACCATCGCTCTGTCTCCCTCCCTTGCTCTGTCTCCCTCCCTCGCTCTGCCTCGGTCTTCCTCCCTCGCTCTCCCTCTCCCTCGCTCTCCCTTGCTCTCCTTCCCACGCCCTCACTCTGAGGTCTGCCTCCCTTCACTCTGTCTCCCTCACTCTGTCTCCCTTCCTCTGTCTGCCTCCCTCGCTCTCCCTCCCTCGCTCTCCCTTGCTCTGGCTCTGTCTGCCTCTGTCTCCCTGCCTCGCTCTGTCTCCCTCCCTTGCTCTGCCTGTCTCCCTCCCTCGCTCTCCATCGCTCTCCCTCGCTCTCCCTCACTCTCCCTCTCCATCGCTCTCCCTCGCTCTCCCTCACTCTCCCTCGCTCTCCCTCTGTCTGCCTCTGTCTCCTTACCTCTGTCTCCCTCCCTCGCTCTGCCTGTCTCCCTCCCTCGCTCTCCATCGCTCTCCCTCTCTCTCCCTCGCTCTCCCTCGCTCTCCATCGCTCTCCATCGCTCTCCCTCACTCTCCCTCTCCCTCGCTCTCCCTCTGTCTGCCTCTGTCTTCCTCCCCCGCTCTCCCTCGTTCTCCCTTTGTCTCCCTCCCTCGCTCTGCCTGTCTCCCTCCCTCGCTCTCCATCGCTCTCCCTCGCTCTCGCTCTCCCTCTCCCTTGCTCTCCTTCCCACTCCCTCACTCTGTCTCCTTCCCTCGCTCTGTCTCCCTCCCTTGCTCTGTCTCCCTCCCACGCTCTCCCTCTGTCTGCCTCTGTCTCTCTCCCCCTCATCCTCCCTCCCTCTCCCCCTGCCTCCGCGGGCGCTGGCTTGGATCTCCCGAACGTGAACAAGAGAGAGGACATGCATACTGTGGGCCTGGTGAAAGACCCTTGGTCGAGGGCAGCCCCGATAACAAACATGCTTCAGTGCTGGGACTGGGTGTAATCTCGAGGTTTGGTGGGGGGGCCTTTGAACATTAGACAACACAAAATGCTCAAGAATCAAACTATTGGACAGCGCCCAGAGGCGAGGAATTATTCTCCTGAACACCCTGTCAGAAGCAGGGTCTGAATATTTGAAGTGGGCACAAGGAAAATCCATGGCTGGAGTGCATGGAAGTGAATTAGTTAGAGCCAGTGCATTTTGGCCCATTGCCGCCGATGTGAAAACCCGGCTCACATGATTCGGAGGTGCGGTTGATGGGTAAAACAAAGGGACGGCAGTCTGGAATAGCGGACACCAAGAGACTCGGTTAGCACGGGCTGGCAAGTGGGAAGTCATTGTGACGACACATGCAACATCGAGGACCTGGGGAAACATCAGTAAGTGGTCAGTTCACATCCCGGTCGTTATGGGGAGGAGTGGATTACATATAGCACTGAACTGAACTGCAGGGTGCACCAGCGCCAAGATACGGCTGGGAGTTTTGAATATACGGCGGGTGCCGCCTAAGCTGGGAGCATGAGTTATACAACAATGGGGTTAACCCAAAATAGGCCACTGGACCCGGGTAAGTTAGTAGTACCAAAAGGTAATGTCACAGTGGACAACAGTCCGAGATACATTCAAGAAAATAATTATCCCTTGGTATATTCAAAAATTGAACACCACCGCTTCATTTCATCCTGCCTGTGTGTGCCTGGGCTAAGACAGCTTCCGGGCACACAGACAACACAGCCGCACCCGAGCAATTAACAGGTCTTTAAAAGACCATTCACATGTTAATGAGGTTTTGTTCACCTCTTAGGCCCCTGCAGCTCCACGGAATCGCCCGGCCCCGGCCCCCACAGAGCAGCAGAGTCTCTTGACTCGCGCTGCTGCAGGGGTGTTTGCTGACAGTCTTTTAAAAAATACATATTTAAACACGGGTACGATGTTTGGACGGTCCGCGGGCCGCCAGGGAAGGCTTGCCGGGCCGCCAGCGGCCCGCGGGCCGTACTATGAGTACCCCTGCTCTAGAGCCACTGTGTTGTGGACACAGACAATGTCCTATATTCAAACCAACTGCTCACTCACCCTCTTCAGGAGTTACTGCCTTTGTTCATACTGTTCAGACTCTGAGATCAAAGCATGTGCTACCACCATGTTCTCTGCCTACTCAGGCCTACATATATGTTTGCATTTATGTATGTATGAGGCACAGACCTAGCCAAAAGTCAATCAAGTGTTGCACATGATCAATCACAAGCATAAAGTTAATGAGTAATAAGAGAGGAAGCTGGATTGTGGATGGTTAATGCATTGTGATTCTTTAAAGGGGTGAGACCTCAACTCTGTCCTAAAGTGGAGCGTTGCTGGGGCGGTCCTGATGGATACGGGGATGTCATTCCAGTTCTGGGTGCAAAGATGGAAAAGGCCTGCTGTCTTGTGTTTAATTTTTTACACTTTTTAGTGTGCAGTATTATTGTATCCTGGCTGCGGGTGTTCCATTAATCTCCAGAGATGGTAAGCTTGTCTGCAAGATAAGCCGGGGCGCTGGTCATGATGACTTTGAAAAAGATGCAGCTGGTTTTGAAGATGGCGCTGAGGAACCAGGATCGATTTCTCAAATATGTAATACTAATAATCGATATGTTGTGATTAGCATGGTGTCACTAAACACTTTTAGATAATTCGCACACACATTAACATTGCAATATTTCCTTTAGTTAACCACACATCACGTTGCGCTATTAACACGCCATATTATGGCCCTGCTGGAAGCCTTGCCTTTACAGGCCCGTTTATTCCCTGCACCCACAATCTTCCCCTGAGAAACGAACCAACTGTTGCTAAAACTGCTGTTTCAGCTCGTTAGAGCCGCCAAGGTCGTAGGTAGCCGAAGAGGGGCCGATAAGCACATTCCGGGAGGGGTGCGGGGTGGACTATCTCCGAGACGGCAGAAGGGAGTCACCCGTTCGACCTTGCTAAATCTAGGATGAGCGAAACCAGGAGCCCATTGTGTGCCATATATGGGCTTTTCCTTTTGACTGTGCCAGTCTGTACCAATTTGTACTTTTCCATGTTGGGTTATGCTGATGCCAATGTAACAGTATATATGTGATGCACTGACAGGGTGCCAGCAGTCTTCTTTGGCAGAGCTCGTTGGGTGAGGCTGCAGGAAGCTCCTCTGGCAGAGTTTGTTTGTCATAATAAACGTTTGGACCTTCTACACTGCCAACCGTCTGATTATTGGTAATGGGAATGGGATTGTGTAATGTTGTAACTATAATTGGGAGGTGGTAGAATAATTTTTCGGTACTTCAGTTGGCGACTCCGCCGGGACTCCGCGTTGGGGCCGTCCCTGTGTAATCACAGACGACGTAAAACGGGGTGCTTTCGATCGGGGGGTTGCAGACTAGACCAGCGAAAATTCGGGGTTTGCTCCGCCCTCCCGATTCAGAGGACCTCAGCTGCTAGTAGCCCCACTCCGGAGTCCTTCGGGTGTGACCCGAGAACCAGCAACGTTGATTCTAGCAAGAGTTGGCAGTGGAGAACGTTCCAGCAGACCTGCGTGCACCAGGTGAGTGTTGTGTCTCGTTGTGTGTTGGACTACGTATGCAGATCTGGATATTGGTACTTAGCATTTGGTGGCCTGTGGTCACGGAGAAACTCTGAAATTGGCATCTGGTGGTTTGTGGTCACAAAGAGACTCTGGATAGGGGGTCCGATGGGGCAGTATTGAGACTGCACGTGCGGACGCTCCTGGTGTCTCTTGTGTAAGGAATACTGGAGAAAAGGGTTGCGCGCCTCAGGGGAACTGCGGTTCTCGCTAGGCCGGACTGTTCTCGGGAAAGCCGATGGTTGAGATTGGGTAGCACCCGGACAAATCTGGAGCGACGCTTAAAGGCGGGCTCAGCCAGAATAGTTCGGGAGGTGAACCATGAATACTGTCGGATGGCCTGTAGGCCGGTCTGTGGTTTAAAACCTGTTTAACTATCTCCAGGCAGTCTGAGGACAAGACTGTTGTTGGAAATGTTCTTTGCAGTTTTTCAATAGTAGCAGAAGAGTTCTCCGCAGGTGGGAGTCGACGGGCTCCACCTTTTGATTGCATCTTTGTTTTTGTACGTTTCGTATTCGTGTGTTATGTCATCTTAAAACCGTACAATGCAACACATGAGCGGGTTCTGAATGTAAACATGGCCATGTGAATGAGAGCGCTGTGATTGATTGACATTTGGTTCTGTTATTTTTGTATTTACGCTTAATTCCTTTTCAGCTGAAATAAAACAAAGGAAAGGGACATGCCGTGCCTTAGCAAGTTGTGCTTCGGTTGTGTTCGCAGCGATGATGTAAGGCTAGACGAGAGTCAGCCAGCCCCCCCGGAAGGGACGCCCAGCCACGATATGTATTGCAAGCACGGTATTGGCCCCCTGATTTTAATTCCTTATGGAACAAATACACTAAGGATAACGTAGAATTGCAGTGGCCGAAAACTGGGTCTTTTGATGAACAGAAACTTCAGTATTTACAAGAGCGCCTCTTTGTTAAGCGTAGTCGACAGTCTATGTTCGACACTCTTAACAAATGGCAGAAAGAGGCAAAGAGAAGGCGCATTCGTTCAGAAAAACTCCTCAAGATTGAGCAAGGACAGACTATAACCCAGAAAGCTATCGCGCATGATAAAAACAAAATAGAAAAGAATATTGAAATTGCAGATAGACAATTTAGACTACAAGTGGACCAATGCTACGTAACTCGAGGGGGGACGGAGGATGAGATAGAGGAACTGCTAGATGCTAGACCTCCCCCGCAATATACCCCACAGCGCGTATATCCCGCGATACCTGTCCAGCCCGAAGCTAGGTCACGGGCATCCGCTCCGGAGGAACGGGGCCCTGTTACCTCCATGCGAGATATCGGTGTACCTTCTCCTCTGGGAGGGGGCCTGACCACGCTTGTCCCCGATACCACACCGGCACTAGCACTCCCTCATGTACAACTATGTCTCCCAACTCCCGAGAGGATTTCTCCCTCGGGGTGTGTCGCCCCCGGCGAGCCGGAACAGACTCCGAGGGGGGCCACTGGGGGAATGGACGGCAAACGACTTTTCACTAGATCGTCCGTAGGATATGGTGAGAAAGAGGTGTTAGAAGATCAGGCTGTTAGATGGATAAGGAGCGATGCATATACGGTGACTGATATATGAAGTACTGTCAAGGATTTAGAACCGGTCATGCAGCAACACGTGATATTCCAAATGTCGAATTCACTCATTTGGTCTTGGGAAGTCAGCTTCAGGGACGGGACTGCCCCTCAGATATTGTATAATATTCGGGATGGGTCCCATAAATTTAGTCTAACCCCGAATGAGGTATTCAAGAATATAGACACCCTGGTTCAATACCAAGGGAGATTATTCCTAAAGAGTCCGCAGTTGACCACCCAGCATCCTATGCGAGAAGTCCATCCCATTTACCATCCCGAGGTCCCGGAACAACGAGACGGTAATCAGGCAATCACCCGGGCAGGGATAGCGGCTAGGTTCCGGGAACAATGGGTTTACACCCCTTGGAAAAGAAGTGAGGTCCTAGCCCTGAAATCCCAACTACCCGACCCCCAAAAGAATCCTACCGTCTACTACAAAGAATTGACTGAGGCGGCTGCCTCTGCTGTAATGACATTAGCTGATATCGAGTTGTTCTTTGGGTTACTTGTACCCGTTGACATATGGCGACAGGTGCACGACTCCAATCATGCTGAACTGGGGGGGACATGGGAGGAGTTGAAGGGTTGGGATCAGGATCGAAAACCAGGGGACAAACCTAGGGCTGAAATAATGTCTCTACCAGCAAAAATAATAGCCTTTATGCACACTCTGATTCCGCCCAGAAAGGTTGATTGGGATAAATTGTCCGCTTGTAGGCAGAAGAAGGATGAGAGTGTGTCCGATTTCTTCACAAGGTTCGAGGAGGTTTTCGTTGACTTTAGTGGGCAAGATTTGGCAACTGAAGGTGGAACTAGGTTGTTTGTTAACAGATTTGTTACAAATCTGGCCCCAGAGATTTCTGCGCGATTAGAGGCAGCGGAAAGTACATGGACTACCTCTACCCCGTCTGTGATACTAAGCATGGCCCAGTACTATGAGCATAGAGAGAACGAAAATAAAGATAAAGTGGAAAAGAAAAATAAGAATCTGAAGACTCGAATATTGTTGCAGCAAGTGGTGCGAGGACAAGGAGGGGGGAGAGGAGGTCGAGGAATTATGTCCAGAGGGGCGGGAACAGGCAGGGGTACGGGAGGAGCCCCGCCAATAGGTCTGAACCAGTGTTCCTATTGTAGGGAGGAGGGACACTGGAAAGCACAGTGTCCGTTCTTGCTTGCCCAGAGCGGAGCGGTCCGAGGGCGAGGACGAGGCGGCCCCGACCGAAGTGACATGACCAAAGAAGCAAGACCAGGCAAGTCGGAAAAGAACCATTTTGATTGTCCCCAAGGCAGACAGTACTACCATGAAGCTTATGAGTATGAGGATCAAGACGCATACGTGACAGGGTGGGGGCCAAGTGTCGATTCCGGTCAATCAAAGGGGACCTTATGTGAAGGGGGAAGTGTTGGGGACCTCTGAGAATTTTCTAATTGACACAGGAGCAATGAATAGTTCCGTTGCTCGATCATTGGTTCCAGGGGCGACTGTCCGGGCAAAATAATATTTCATGGGATTCTCGGGAGTCCCAGTTGTAAGTCCCATCTCTAGACCTCTCCCTTTCACGATCGGTCCTGCCACCATTGACACTCCTCTACTACTGACTTCGCATTGTGGGGAAAATCTGTTGGGATTGGATATGCTGAAGAAATTGAATGCAACAATTCATTGTTCTGCAGATGGGGTCTATTTAACGATTAGACCCTCTGTTGGTCCCGTGAAACAATGTTTCGCGAAAAATGAACGCCTTCCGTCTGAATTAGATGGCATCCCTCCCTCACTTTGGGCAACGGGGGATGCGGATGTAGGTAAACTGGATATCCCTCCAGTCCACATTACATTAAAACAAGGCGCGAAACTGCCGCGCATCCCGCAGTACAAGATAGCGCCGGCAGGAGAGCAGGCTTTGCTACGCATTATTCAGGACCTGGTTGATAAAGGAGTAGTGGAAGAGACAAATGCTAATATTTGCAATAGCCCGATTCTCCCGATTTTGAAAAGAAATTCTGATGTTGGTGAGCAGGGTGCTGCTTACCGTTTTGTGATGATTGATTTACGAGCTGTTAATAAGATAGTGGTGCCACAATACCCTGTGGTGACTGACATCACCACTATCCTCACAATGATCCCCCCGACAGCCAAGTACTTTTCGGTCATTGACCTGAAAAATGCTTTCTTCAGCATTCCCATCCATCCTGATAGCAGGCAGATTTTCGGATTCTCGTTATCTGGACGAAGCTTCCGCTTCTGTCGCGCACCTCAAGGCTATACTGAGAGCCCGAGCATATATAGCCAAGCCCTTAATGCTTTGCTGAATGATCTGGAACTACCGAGTGGCAATGTACTGTTGCAATATGTGGATGATTTGCTCATTGCCTCTGACACGGAAGAAGGCTGTAAGGAGGCCACGGTTAAATTATTGCATCACTTGGCCGCTAAAGGAAACAAGGTCTCCCTATCAAAATTCCAATACTGTCGACAGGAGGTGACCTACCTCGGTTATCTACTATCGAAGGAGGGTAGACGACTAACACCTGAATGCATTGCTACCATTTCTGACATGTCTGTTCCTTGCACGCAGCGTGAAGTTCGCGCTTTTCTTGGCATCACCTCTTACTGTCGCCAATGGATACCTAATTTTTCCCTTCTTGCTAAACCTTTGTTGCACTTGACTACGAAAGATGTGCATGAACCCCTACCCTGGACGGATGAATGTCAGCATTCCTTTGACTCTCTAAAAACAGCTTTGTGTTCTGCTCCTGTCTTGGGCACTCCTGACTATCGTAAACCTTTTGTACTATATGTACACGAGGTTGACGGTTGTTCATTGTCAGTGTTAACGCAGGACTTTGGTGGTAAGCAAAGACCGTGCGCTTATTTGTCAGCCACATTGGATAATGTTGCAAGAGCACTTCCTAGCTGTCTGAGGGCCACAGCGGCTGTTGCAGTGGCAATCCGGCAGTCAGAAGGACTCGTTCTGAATTCTAATTTGACCGTGATGGTACTGCATGCTGTAGATACACTGCTAAATAAAACCAAAACGCAACACCTTACAAGTGCACGTCTCACTGGATATGATTTGACATTGTTTGCACCACATATTACGATTACTCGATGTGCAACATTGAACCCTGCCACGTTGCTACCACTCCCTACGAGTGAGCATAATACGGACCCCCATGACTGCATTTATCGTACCGAAGAAGAAACTAAAGGCAGAGTTGACCTTACTGACACCCCTCTAGATGACCCTCAAGGGGAGTTATTTGTGGATGGGTCTTGTTTTAAACTAGCAGATGGCACAACAACAGCTGCATATGCAATCACAACTTTGAAAACAATAGTTGAAACGTTGCGAGTACCCCACCGGTCAGCTCAGGCTGCTGAACTAATGGCCTTGTTGCGAGCCTGTGAGTTGAGTGAGGGACTTGAAGTCAACATTTACACGGACAGCCAATACGCTTTTGGCGTGGCCCATAGCTTTGGGCGGCTGTGGAGGGAGCGGGGTTTCCTTACTTCCCATGGCCAGAAAATTCAGAATGGTCCCTTGGTGGTGCGACTGTTGCATGCCCTCACCTTGCCAAAAAGGGTAGCCATCATTAAGTGTAGTGCGCACAAAGCAATAGTGGATGAAGTGGGAGAGGGAAATGCCTTCGCAGATCAAGTGGCCAAACAGACAGCACAGACCCCTATGTCAGCCATGTTCGTAAATACTTCTGCAAGATGGGTGGAGGACTCTGAACTGTTTGATAATACTATGGAAAGTGTGAGAGTGTTGCAGAAGGAAGCTACTCCTGCAGAATTAGAGAGATGGGAAAAGGAGGTAGGAAGGTTGGATGAAAACAACTGCTGGATTGATTTAACAGAAAGACGGCGATGGCTATTGCCTAATGCACTAGTACAGGCTGTCGTGACCATGGCTCACGGACCGGCACACACAGGAGCGAAAGGTATCTGTGGGCTCTTGGACCCAGTTTGGAACAACCCTAATATTCAAAGGACGGCTGTCTGGTTGGTCCAATACTGTATGGTCTGTTTGCCACATAATCCAGGAAAAGGGGAGAGCGTCTTGAGCGGGAATTTTGCACCTCCCACATTGCCTTTTGAAGTGCTCCAAATGGATTATATCCATATGGAGCGCGTCAATAATTTGAAATACGTTCTGGTGGTGGTGTGTGCTTTTAGCAAATGGGTTGAAGCCTACCCCACCAAGGAAAATACCGCAATGGCCACAGCTAAAGCCCTCCTGAAAGAGTTTTTGCCCCGCTTCGGATTGCCCCGTTTGATCTGGTCGGACAACGGGGGACATTTCCATGGGGCCCTTGTCAAGCATATTTGCGAGGGTCTACACATTAAGCAGAAGTTCCACGCTGCCCGACATCCGCAATCAGCAGGGCTGGTGGAAAAATATAATGGCATCCTTAAGCTAAAGATGGCCAAAATACAGGTAAGCACTGGGTTAAAATGGCCTGACACCCTGCCTTTAGCTCTTATGTCACTACGTGTTACCCCACATTCTCGTTCTGGTCTCTCCCCGTATGAGATAATATTTGGTAGGCCTGCTAATGTATGGGGTTTACCCAGACCACGTTCCTTTGCGGATATTGAATACCCTATGTTGATTGACTACCTTTATGCTCTAACTAAAGACCTTCGTTCTGTTCATCAGCAGGTAACTTCTGTACTGCAGCCGCTGCCAGAGGGCCCCGGTCATCGACTGCAACCCGGCCAATGGGTATTGGTGAAGAAATTTGAACGCGATACCAGTCTGGCTCCAAGGTGGTCCGAGCCACGACAAATACTCTTGACCACCAGGACGGCGGTTAAAGTAGATGGGAGGAAGCATTGGATACATGTCTCCCATCTAAAGAAGCTGCCTCTTCCTCTTCCCTTTGATCAGCAACGCACAGGGGGAATTCTGACGCAGGAAACAGAGAGAGCTGCTGCACTTGTACCCTTTTCAGACACCTGCGAGATTGAACCGAGGCTAGAGGAGGAAAAAGCGAGACCAGATGACTTGGTCCATACTAAATTTGCAAAAGCTTTGAATCCTGCTATCAGTACCCCGGCAAGTGAAAGTTCTCATGTGCATAAAGTACCTGGCATCCTTTTTCCAGATCAGGAAGTGCCGGGTAATGTGCGATACAACCTATGGCCAAGGAAGCCTAAACACAGCACCTCAGACCCCATCTTCAGGAGATAGGGAAAGACTTAATTGCATAAGACAGGGCTTGCAAGGTCTTTTGGTCTGAGGGGCTGAGCGAGACACTGGACTGAACTCGTCGAGAGCTGGAACTTTGATCTTTGTGCTCTGTTCAGAAAGAAGATTTGAATCTACATAAAAGGCCTACGTTGTGCAACGAAGGTGGACTGGAGCGCTACTGGTTGATTTTATTTGGGATATACGATAGGAGTCTGCCTGTGAGACTCTGACGGACGCAGGGAGGAGAACCCACTGGCAGGACGGACTGCTAGGCCTACTTTGGACTTTTAGCTAGGAATGTACCCTTTTGGTCGTATTGTTTTAGAAGAATTCCCGATTGCCCCACGATACATACCCTTTTATGAGCCAATGTTTTCCACCTGGACCACGAAGGTCAAGGTAGCATTTGTAGTGGTTATAGCCGTTATTGTAGCAGCGTTTATGGGTTTGTTTGTATATTTAGAACATGTCTATCCGTTACAGAAGTTTTTGCCATCCACTGCTGCGCCCTCTGAGCATTTTCTGTTTACGTTGGCACCCCACAAAGAAAGACATCGCCAGAAATATGCTAAAAATGTATTTGTTGAAATGCTTCATCAAACACACAGTGTCACCAACACTACTGACTGCTGGGTTTGTGGGCTCCTACCATCTGTGGTGCATAACCATGATCTGTTTCTTTCACGTCCTTTATCCTACTTGGGTAGCTGTGAGGCTTGGTACAAACTGTTTTTAGCAATATACCGACACTGGGGCGAACAACGCAGGGATTTCGATGTTAATGAACATAGTATCATTCTAGACTATGTTCGTGCGCACTATGGTTTCAATCAAACTGGAAATGGGGGACGGGGAGCTATAGACCCACAAGCATGTATACAACTGTATTTGGTATCAATGAATAAGACATGGTTGCAGGATGAACTTTCAGATTTTAGAGATTTTAATGCTTCACAATATTTCCAGCTGTTTCTTGAGCGTAATGTTACCAGAGATCGTACTGTACCCATTCCTATTTTAAATGTATCGGCTGCATTCTGTGTGCAAGGGGTGGGTCGGATACAGATGGGAGATAGTATCTGCAATTATACCTTTCGTCTGAAGAAACGCATTAGCCCTCCCTTGATAATGCCCCCAAATGTGTACTTTGTTTGTGGGGAACATGCATACACCTGGTTGCCACGCAATTGGGCAGGACGTTGTTACTTATCTTTCCTTTTCCCGCCGGTATACATAGCACCATCTGATTATCATAAGACGCATCAGCTACATCCAGCACAATCACTCCCGGTAGACACCACTCCAACTGCATTCCTCGACAGGCAGCGCAGGCAACTCGATATGACTGAAGTTGATCAAACAGACACTTCTTTGCAGCAATTCACGGATTTCAGCAAGGGTTTAACACCCTTCTGGGGTCCCATATTCAATAGCAGGGAAATACGGAGATTGTCCAGGATAGTGGAAAATGTCATTAACATAAAAACTGACATCCTCACGAACCTCACTGCGGAGCTTCAGGCGACGAGACTCGTTGCGCTCCAGAACCGTATGGTTCTAGACGTTATCTTAGCTGATCGAGGCGGAGCATGCCGTGTGATTGGCAGCTCTTGCTGTGTTTATATTCCTGACTCCGCCCCCTCAGTCCATTTGGCCATCCAGAAATTGCACCGCATCGCCTCAGAAATGCACACTGAAAATGGGTCCTGGTCACTGTCGGGTTGGTTTTGGGGACTCTTGTCGACCTGGGGATGAAAACTGATGTTGCTCCTGGGCGGGGCTGCTGGCATCATCTTTACCTGCTGTGTCTTGATACAGTGTGGTCCAGCTTGCTGCTCTTACTGTGCTTCCCGTATCACTGCGTTGTGTGTACCCAATCCTGTCCCTACTAAACACCAAATGTTGCAGAAAGAGATACATGAAATGATGGCCATAGATGAAGAAGTATTCGAGGACTAAATACTTGTCTTTTTTATTTAGCTACACCACGCTAAAAGGAGGGTTTGAGGAACCAGGATCGATTTCTCAAATATGTAATACTAATAATCGATATGTTGTGATTAGCATGGTGTCACTAAACACTTTTAGATAATTCGCACACACATTAACATTGCAATATTTCCTTTAGTTAACCACACATCACGTTGCGCTATTAACACGCCATATTATGGCCCTGCTGGAAGCCTCGCCTTTACAGGCCCGTTTATTCCCTGCACCCACAATCTTCCCCTGAGAAACGAGCCAACTGTTGCTAAAACTGCTGTTTCAGCTCGTTAGAGCCGCCAAGGTCGTAGGTAGCCGAAGAGGGGCCGATAGGCACATTCCGGGAGGGGTGCGGGGTGGACTGTCTCCGAGACGGCAGAAGGGAGTCACCCGTTCGACCTTGCTAAATCTAGGATGAGCGAAACCAGGAGCCCATTGTGTGCCATATATGGGCTTTTCCTTTTGACTGTGCCAGTCTGTACCAATTTGTACTTTTCCATGTTGGGTTATGCTGATGCCAATGTAACAATATATATGTGATGCACTGACAGGGTGCCAGCAGTCTTCTTTGGCAGACCTCGTTGGGTGAGGCTGCAGGGAGCTCCTCTGGCAGAGTTTGTTTGTCATAATAAACGCTTGGACCTTCTACACTGCCAACCGTCTGATTATTGGTAATGGGAATGGGATTGTGTAATGTTGTAACTATAATTGGGAGGTGGTAGAATAATTTTTCGGTACTTCAGCGCAGACCGGGAAGAAAAGCCTATGGAGTACCATACGAGTGAGGCTGATGTGATGATATATCTTCTGGCAGGCCCTGGATGGGAGCTGAGGCATATACAATGCCCTTAAGGGGTGCCAATGTGGAGCCTGGGAGACCATGGAGTAAGGTATTACCACTATCTAGGTGCAAGAGTACAAGGGCTTGAACAGCAGTACTGAAGTCACTTTCTGGAAGAAACTGTTTGACTTTCTTTAGAACAGAGAGCTGTTACCAGGCTGTTTTTATTGTTTTGACAATGTGTTCCTTGAGGGTGAGGTTGGTGTCCAGGGTGTATCCAAGTGACTTGGCATTCAGTGACAGTTGGGGTTCAAAGCCATCAAAGTTCATGTCATTGAGCCAGGTTTGTACTGTGTCTTGTTTGTTGTTGTTGGAAAAGTACATGAATTCTGTCTTGGGTGGCTTAAGTTTGAGGTAGACGCTAAACATCCAGGTCTGGATGATGTTCAAGCAGTGTTTGAGAAGTGGGATGTCTGAAGTAGAGGTGACTCTCAAGTAGACCGGTGCATTGTCGGCATATTGGTGAATCTTGATGCTGTTATTTGAGAAAAGCAAAAGACACACAATTGATGGATGGAATGTAGAACAAATCAAAACATTCACTCCCAGTCAACAGATTTGGGATAAATCCACCATTCTTTTGCTCACCAAGCCACCCCAGTTTAGACCTGCCCATATGCAAATCAGTCTTGACCCTGTGCCTCATGGGAACAATCCAGCCCCAACTGCCTGGCCGGGTCCACCCTGGACCGGAAACAAGCATCCTTGGACCGGTTTCGTTGTTTCATCCCTCATCAGCCAGGATAGCGTGAAGCCGGTGGCACAGTGAGCCCGGGACCCACGTCTGGGCATACCCGGCACACTTAGGGTGAGGAAGCAAAACAGCACTGAGCAGCTCCATGTAAAGGTTGAAAATGACGGGAGACTGTATGATACACTGGACACTGGTGTTAGGGATCTTTTGTAGGCTTGGCCGGAGTTGCGCTGCGCGGAACTCCATGAAGTCGCAATAAAACTCAGTCACACTAGGCAGAGTTCTGCTGGCGGGCAGAGTTTGCTGGCATGACCGTTCGTGTTGCAATTGGGAATGCGGAGTGCATTCTCGCATTCCAAATTCCGTGCGAAAGGACCCACGCAGTTCTCATGTGCATTCTTGCATTGCAAATTATGTGGGAACAGTACTACATGGTCCGCATGGGTGCAGTCATCTTCTTTTTCTGCTCTCTGTTATTGTGTAATCTCTCTTTCATCTGTGTAATCCTCCACCTTGAAAACTAATCTACCCCTCCTTTTATATTTTATATTAATGTGTGTCTTTGTGTTTGATACTTTACGGTTCAAAGCCGCCGCCCAGGTGTTTAGCCCTGAGCAATCTTTGGTGAGGAGGAGGTGGAAGCACTGTATTTTTTTGTGCTGTGCCATCATCCCTCCATGCTGGCAGCAGTCCCGATAGTGGATACCCCTGTTGGGGCGTCAGCGGTGTTGAGGGATGGTGCGCCGGTGTGTGCCTCACACCAGCCAGGTTCGGCGCACTGCCCATTAGCTGACGCAACACTACATAGATATCCTGGACCGGTAAGAGGACCTGCCAGGCGTCGAGATTCCGTGGCTTGATGAGTATTAATAATTTAATTGCTATGTTTGTGTTCAACAATGCTAACACTTTTTTCCTGAATAGCATGCTGCGCACACTTAGAGGTAAGTTACATTTAGTTTATATTGGAATATGATTGTGTGATCCAGTTTCTAGATTCTGCTAGGCAGGTGCTCAGCACAACCTAATCATATTCATCATTGGGGCTCGCTTTGGCTGAATAATTAAGAAGCCATTGCAGACTGTTCTCCTGTCACTATAGTGTATCAGTGATATCAATGAGTAGCGAATTCTCCTTGTGACTAAGTTGGTTTATGTAGCTTGCACAGTTATAAATTATTTCATACCAATGTGTAATATGCATATATGCATTGCAAAAAGGGAGACTGAGTTGCTCTATGAAGGGGGTTGAGAAATGGGAATAGAATCAAAGATCATTCACTACTATGCATTAGTACCAAATGTAGTTTTTGTTGAGGAAATGTGGAATAGGGATATTAGGATTAGTATGGGCAACTCAATGATAGTCAATGGACTCAAAACTAGTACTATAGGTGATCTATTTTAGAGAAGTACAATGTGACTGCGTTTGTTCATCATAAACATTTTGTGGAGATTAACTGAATCACTAATCTACTTTTCTTAAATCTTCTTCATTTCCATCAGCACCCAAGGGCAAGAAAAGGGACCTTGTCGAGGGTCCGGGTGAAGATGATCAGGAGGCCCCAACCACCAGCGTTGCTGCCAAGGGCTCTGCTGATCTGAGTAAGTCCTTTTATTTATTATTAATATTAATGTTATTATTATTATTATTATTATTATTATTATTATTATTATTATTATTATTATTATTATTATTATTATTATTATTATTATTATTATTATTGTGGGATGGATGGGCGAAAGTACGGTTAGAAGAAAGGGTGGATAACTGAATGAATGGAAAATGGATTGGAAATTTGGGTGAAAGACTGGATGAGAGAAAGAAAATCTTAATCATGGTGGCTATGGGTGAATTAGAATAAAAGGATGAATAAATATTTTGATTTTTGGGATGAATAAGTAAGGCAGCAATTCTCATGAGGAGCATGCTCTCACCTGCTTTGCTTACTTTGTTTATGTAGGGTTCTCAAAGCTTTGGTTCAAAGTGGCGGATATTTTTTATTTTTTGCTCTACTCCCTTGACTCCTTGTATTTGTAAGTGAGCCAGATGTATCCCACCTCCCAGCCTATGGCATTTTTTGCCACCTATGACCAAAGTGCAGTATGGGTCAGTTTTTGACTGCAGTGTTGGTCGTACAATGTGCGTCTGCTTCAGTAAATGCAGCATTTATAATGTTTTCAATGGATTGCAAACCGAACACACAAGGTGCGTTGTTTACCTTCGCCCACATAGTCACCTCTTAGTACTTCACTCCTTTATTTTTTCCTAAGTTCTTCCATTCCAGCCTACCAATTTGGAAAATCCATTCTTGGCATGTGCCACATTTATTTTTAAACCATATGAAGGGATTCCAGAATATTTAATAGTTTCCCATAACAGATTTATTTTACACCTGTTCAGAAGATTATTCTCTTTTGACTTTTACAGTGACTGAATAAGCCAAAGATGCCGAATCGATGATCAGTGTAGTAGCCCCTCTATTCTATATCATAAAAGCTCTATCCTACCTGTCTAATCCCTCTACCCTCCCCTACAGTAGAGTAAGCCAAATTTCCTTGTCTTGATTAGTGCCCAGCGAATTAATTTGCTGGAAATAATATGTGGCGGTGGGCGAGGCCACAGAGTTAAGTGGAAGTAGGTGCATGTTTTGATGTCAAGTTTGGCGTATGGGGTACACAATGACGAATGTGCCAAATACAATCTATATGGCCCGTTCCTTTCCCTGTAGTGCAGGCCATTATTTTCCCCAACATCTACTTACGGCCGACTCACCACAATGGAGTAGAACCGGGCCGGCATCCATAATGCCCTCTTCTAGCTCTTTTTTAATATTTTGTTTTGGTGGAGGGGACTTGTTGTGGCTGGGTGGAGAGGGTGGGAAGGGAAGGGGAAGTGGACCAGATGGGACATTGGGGATTGGGTTAGTTCAGTTTGCT
Organism: Lissotriton helveticus; assembly: GCF_964261635.1. Classification (NCBI taxonomy): domain Eukaryota; kingdom Metazoa; phylum Chordata; class Amphibia; order Caudata; family Salamandridae; genus Lissotriton; species Lissotriton helveticus. The sequence continues at coordinate 200,330,551 of NC_136062.1, read as the reverse complement.
TGGGGGAGGGGTGGGTACGTTGTGTGGGTGGAGGGAGTGGGTATCTTTGTAAAAAAAATAAAGGGGAAATTATAGTTTATCTAAATGCATGCCTGAAGTGGTTTGTCCTTGCCAGGACTGCGCATGCGCAGGCTCCCGCGTATGCGTACTTTCCAAAGATGAAGCAGCGATGGGGAAGATTGCGTCACAATAAGGTATGTTTGATTTAAGTTGTGTATTTAGCCTTTACATTTAATTTAAGAAGGCAGGCGTAAGGCGGGTGGGAAGCAGGAGGTGGGCGGGAGGCGGGTGGGAAGCAGGAGGCGGGCGGGCAACTTCCGTTCCGCTCCCGAATGGGTGGAAATTTGCCCCGTTTTTCCGCCTTCTTTGCGGAAGGTGGAAAGTGCAAATGTTCGCTCATGCCGTGGGCGGAATGGAAATGTCCACCCACCCCTAGTCATGACCCGAGCAAGATAGACGTGTAGTGCACTGCTCTTGAAAGAACCAAAAAAAGGAGAGAGCCCTGCAATTAAGTCTAGCTAAGTGTGAAAGAGCCAATCACCTGCAGGAAAAAATGTATCGCTCATCGCCCTTAACACTGCAAGTCAATAATCCTTTCAAGAAATGTCCAGTATTACAGTTCAACACACCCTCCCTCACTGTCAGCCACCACATCAATCATCACTCACAGTCACTCGATAATCTGATCACTTATTGGTGCAATGGTTACTTGTTCTAATCCAAGCACCTTTTGATGCAAGCAACAGTTTGGAATTTGGCAGTCTTATAGATCAAAGGATTGTCTGGGGCAACCATCCTAGATGATGAAAAAACAGAAGGATCATAGGAGTGGACCATAAACGTTATTTCATTTTCGCTAAATTAGTACGTTTGTAAAGGCCAATCACCTCCAGGAAAAAATTATCGCCCATCACTCAGGCCCCAAACATTGTAACTCAATCATCTCAGACAAGTTCCTACATTGCAGTTCAACACCCCTTCACACTGTCTGCCACCACATGAATCATCAATCATCATCATTGCTCACAAAATCACTCACTCACTGTTGTAATAGTTGTAGTTTTAACTCTTGAACCCAAGGAAGGTAAGTTTAGGCAACACATTGGAATTTGGTATTGGCAGGCACTCTTGTAAATCAACAATCTTCTGGGGCGGACCGTCTAGTCTAAGTGATGCTAAAAGGTGTAGGCAATAGGCATGCAATGGGGGCAGGCATTGTCTTGAGCAGGATGTAAATCATGCACTGCTGAAAATGAAATCTGGAGCACCGGGCGACCCTGCTTCGCCACAAGTCATACATAAAATCTCTCCAGTTCTGATCCCTACCTTGACTAATATTTTTAACCAATCAATACAACATTGCGTTGTTCCTGACCATTGGAAAGAAGCAATAATCAGGCCCATTCTGAAGAAACCAAACGCAGACCCTTATCAATTTACAAATTAAAGGCCTATCTCCCTTTTGCCACTCTTTGGGAAAGTCATGGAGACCCTAATCAATAAACAACTTGTCGCCCACCTGGAATCAAATAAACTCCTTGATCCATCCCAATCTGGTTTCAGGGCATTCCACAGCACCGAAACAGCCCTGCTGGAGGTTGTGGATAATATAAGGTTATCCTTAGACTCAAAAAAATCAGCCATCCTGGTATTACTGGATTTATCTGCGGCCTTCGACACCATCTCGCATCGCATACTGTTAGAGCGCCTTGTTGAGATTGGTGTCGAAGGAAACGCTCTTAAATGGATATCAAGCTATCTTGATAATAGACGATCAAGGGTCCAAATTGGTGATCATACCTCTATCTCCTATAATAATGATAAAGGTGTCCCACAGGGATCTATTTTAAGCCCGACCCTTTTCAATATTTATGTCTCCCCTCTGGCCAAAATCATTAGAGAAAGCGGTTTTGGGACAATATCTTATGCTGACGACACTCAAATCCTCGTCACCATCAGCCAAAACCATGAAGACGCTAAACATAGGTTCAAAAATTGTATGACCAATATACAAGAGTGGATGACCAGAAACCACCTAATGATGAACGCAGGGAAGACCGAAATCATGCTTTTTGGCAAAGCTGACCAATTCTGGTCACCGGACTGGTGGCCTGACGCCCTGGGCACTTGCCCTGCCCCCAAACCATACGTCAGGAACTTGGGTGTAGTCCTAGATAACAAGCTCACTATGTCTGAACATATAAAAAAAACAGTTGGAAATAGCTACGGCCAGATACGTAGCCTGAGGAAGATCTTTAAATGGATCCCGCTCTCAGCACGCATGCCCCTAGTCCAAGGGCTGGTTATAAACAGGATGGACTATGGGAACGCCCTGTTTTCAGCCATCAATCAGTCACTACTAAACCGACTTCAGGTTCTTCAAAATACTGCTGCGAGGCTAGTATTAGACCTTCCCCCTCGCACCCCGTCAGCTGCATGTCTCAGAACGTTGCACTGGCTCCCCGTTAAAAAACGCATAAAGTTCAAACTCTGCTGTCTGGTTCATAAGGCAGTAAATGGACATGGACCAGCTTACCTGGAAAGGAAACTTAAAGCCCATATCCCAATTAGGACTCTACGTTCCTCCAGTAAAGCCCTTCTATCCATTCCTAGAGTCTGAACGGTCAGAAACGGGGACCGAGCCTTCAGTAAGACCGCCCCAGAAGCATGGAACTCCCTCCCCACATCTCTGAGAGAAGAGCCAGATCATGCTAGATTTCGGAAACGGCTCAAAACCTGTCTCTTTAATCCTTAGTATTCCAAACTCTTAAACCCCTCTGAATCTGCTGAAATCCAAGGATCTTGTCTGCTCCCAGCGCTCTGAGACCTTCGGGTGAATTACGCGCTTTACAAGTGAAATAAATGTAAATGTAAAATGTAAATGTCTCTAATGGCATGAAGGAATATTGGAGACTTTTTCAATCCACACTGGTATAACTGCAATCCAGCAATAAACATGACAACAAAAATGGTGGCATAGCATAAATCTGACACAAAAATAATAATGTTCCACTAGCCACTTCTTTTTTTTTTACTAAGATAGAAATTTAATGACAAATAATTAAAACTTTCTATAGGGGCACTGGCATACTTAGTCCAGGAAGTAGTTTTTTTCCTCAAACTCAGGTGGATCACCTAGAAGTTGAACACCTAACACACTTGGTTACATTTCTGACCAACTATCCTCCTCCTCCTGTGCTGTTTCAGGAACACTGTAATTGTGTGGTATACAATGTTGCTTCATTTTGATCATAGTCATTCTCTCCACACTTTCAGGTGAGAGGCTGGTCCTTCTCACTGTAACAACCACACCAGCTGCACTGAACATACGCTCAGCAGATGCCATGGTGACAGGACAATCCAGATACTTTATTGCCAGCCTGCTTTTCTCTGGCCATTGGCGCATCTTCCTATACCACTATATCAATGGATTTTGATCCACATAGATCTCTTTTGGATGATACAGATACTCCTGGAACATCCTGTGGATGGTCATTGGTGCTGCCACTTGCTCAACCTGTTTGGCCATCATTACTGCACTGGACTTGAGCCCTGCCAATTAAAACCAATACAATGCAGAGGTTTTGTCTGGTCCTTCTGTTGCTGTAGCTGTTGTTACCGGTGTTCTGCTTGATGGTGTTGTTGGCTGCTGTCAGAAAAATCTGCTCTCTCTGGAAATTGAAGGCAGCACCCCAGAATTGTGGTGTGAGACTCTAAGCTCCACCCATTTGTCTTACAAGTCTCCTGCTTGCTCTACAATCAACCTCCTGTATTTCCACTTCAGAAAAAGGAATGAAAGTGGGCAGAATTTTGTTGTACCAAGGATCAAGTAGTGTGACACAGATGTACTCTTCGAACAAGATGATGTCATGTTTCAGCCTTGTGTTACAAGCCAAGCGAAGGATTAAGGTCTCAACCAAGGGATGCGCTTCTGTGTTTTCAAAGCAAACACAAGGAGATGATGGATGGAGCGCTGAAACTTTTCAGACACTCACCCCAGTCACAGATCTGGGTTGAATCCATCATCATTCTTTGGCTCACTTTGCCACCTCAGTTCGGACCCAGCTATATGCAAACCATGTGGTTTGCCCGGTATGTCCAGATGTGGGTCCCTTGATCACTTTGCCACTGGATTCAAGCTAGCCTGGCTGATAAGGGCTGTTAGCCCAAAACCGGTCCCAGGATGCTTGTTTCCGGTCTAGGCCTGTTCCCATGAGGCAAAGGGTCAAGACTGATTTGCATATAGCTGTGTCTGAACTGGGGTAGCAAAGTCAGCTAAAGAACAATGATGGATTCAACCCAGATCTGTGACTGGGGGTGAGAGTCTGAAAAGTTTCAGCGCTCCGTCCATCATCTCCTTGTGTTTACTTTCTTCTGTGTTTTCATTCACACCTGAGGGGGCGAACCTTGCAGACACCTTCTTTACCTGGTTCTGTAGGAGATGCAACAACAGGATAGCGTGGCCCAGCGTTCTGTCCTCCTTGCTAACTTCTAGTGTGAAAACCTCAAAAGGGAGTAGCATCTGTGTCAGGCATTTGACTAGGCCCCATTTGTCCACATCCAAAGTCATTGCTTTTCCAACTGCATCCTCTCATCTTAGAATGACATAGTCATTGATCTGTTTGTGCTGCTCAAACAGACCTTGCAACATGTAATAGGTCGAGTTCCATCCTGTTGACACCTCCTGTATCAGAGCTTTAACTGGTGTTCTATTATTACACTGAATAACCCACAACTGCTACCGGGCTTTAAAAGAATGGCTGAAATGAGTGCAGATTCTTCTGCAGGTGGCCAGTATGTTGCTTACTAAGTCTTCCCTTTTGAGGAAGTATTGCACCACAAGGTTGGTGCAATGGGCCAAACACAGGACCCTCAAATAGCCTTCATCTAACATGGCCATGACAATGTTACTGCCATTGTCTGTGGCAACAAATCCAGTTCTGAGACCTATGGGCCGCAGCCAGTCATAGACCTTGCTGCGAAAATTCCTCCAAGATGTCTACAGCTGTATGTGATTTCTCCATGTCAAACATGGCCACTGTTGCATGCCGCCAAACACTCTTAAAATTTTCTTCAGGGTCAATAACTGCAAATATTGTCTGCTTTACCCCTGCAAAAGAGATTCAGTGAACAGTGATGAACATGTAATCTACATGACCGTAATCAGGTGGATGGTGTGAACAACACTTTGCTTCAAAGTTTGTCCAAACAACTGCAGCAAATCATGATGCAGTGTTGGAACAGCAACTCTGGCAAAATAGGTCCAAATTGGTACCATCCATTTCAGGCAGATGGCTGCCACACATTCTAAGATTCCCCCTCCTTCCATTAAAGAACAAGCATTTGCAATGCAATAGGTCTCGCATTTTAGAAACTTTGAGCTTTTGGTATTGTAAATGACAATGCCTTTTATTATTGCAGGTTTTTTTAAATCATAAATAAAAGGCATTGTCATTTACAATGGCAATAGTTCAAAATGTCTCAGTTGCGATACCTATTGCATTGTAAATGCTTGTTTACTATAGTCTGTGGGAGAAAAATGTGAATGACCAAACAACAGCACAATGGATAAAGAGAGCTGACTGAAAGCTCCTATAGTTATAGAATGTGTGTCCCTCCGGTAAAATGAAAAGGTTGTGACTAATGCCAGACCTCAAAAATAGGCACAGAATAATACAGACGTACTGAAAAATGGGAACTGCGGCACATGGCAATAACGATGCAGAGTTTGGAAAATAGGGTGAAAGGCAAACTTATCAAATTAGAGCAGTGTAATACTTAACAGCGGTAATGGCTCCAACAGTGTAATATAGCAAGGCGACATCTGTTGTACAAGCACCACAGAGACCGAGCTCAGTTTCATTTCACTGTTTACTTTTCATAAGGAAATAGGTATTGACACCTTTAACTCCGCTCCACAGCCCTCTGTGTTCCCTGGAGAACCCAGTTAATACACATTGTGTCTCTGTGTCCCAGAGCAGTAAGCCTAGCCATGGATACTGCGCCGAACAACAGGAGTGGCATCTCATTACACTCCAACGCAATTCCAATTATTTATCCCGGAACTTGGCTCAGAATAGCGCTTTCGGTGAATTGCCTGCGGCACTGCCTGCCACCAGCTCCAGGCCTGGAATGAGGATTTAAGGAGCCATCTATTCTCTAGATCATTACGAGTCTAAGCACACAGCTTTCTTGCTGAATATGAGAAAATACAAAGTTTGAGGCTTGGTTTCACGGGTAATCTTTTCCATTCGGCAGATGAGTTTTTGAGCATGAGTAAAACCAACAGGGGTGCTCTCCTCGAGAGGCGCATCCCGGGGCTGTGTCCAATGGCTGAAAATATGAAGGTCCGCACAGTGACTGAACAGTAAAAAGCAGAAGGGGTGCAAGCAAAAATCGGTCACCGTGCTGAAACATAAAGCACAGTGCCCATGCATATAGCTCTCAATCAATCAATCAGGTGTTTTAAAGAGCGCTTTTCACCTGTGAGGGTCTCACGGTGCTAAGGGGAGGGGGGAGCAGCAGCTCCGGTCAGTTGAAGAGCCAGGTCTTAAGGTTCTTCCTGAAGGTGCGCAGGGTGGGGGAGCGTCTTATGTCGACGGGGAGCTCGTTCCAGGCCTTGGCCACGACGTAGAAGAAGGCTCTTCCACCTGCTCTGCTTCGGCGGATGCGCGCGGGTCCCTGCCAGGGCGAGGTTGACGGAGCGGAGGTTCCTTTTGGGTACGTGGAAGGAGACTCTCTCGTTGAGATGTTTGGGTCCGATGTTGTGGCGAGATTTGTAGGCGTGGGTGAGTTGTTTGAAGGTTACTCTCTTCTCGACAGGAAGCAAATGTAGGTCACGTAGGTGTTGGGACGTAAATTTGTGCCGCTTGGTCCCGAGGACGAGTCTGACTGCGGAGTTCTGGATGGTTTCGAGCCTGTGTATGAGAGTTCTGTTGATTCCGGCGTAGAGGGCATTGCCATAGTCCAGTCTGCTGGTTATGAGTGTGTGGGTGACGGTTTATCTGCATTCAGGGGATATCCAATTGAAAGTCTTGCGGAGGGTGTGAAGACAGTTGAAAGTTGGCGACAGCATTGATGTGGTGGGTCATGATGAGGGTGGAGTCAAGGATGATGCCGAGGTTCTGTGCGAGGTCTGTGGGGTGGATGGACTCCCGAGGGTGGAGGGCCACCAGTTGTTGTCCCAAGCGGAGGTGGATGGTCCGAGGATGAGGACCTTGGTCTTCTCCAAGTTGAGCTTCAGGCACCTATCTTTCATCCAGGCCCCAACATCCTTCATTCCTTCCTGGAAGCCGTCTGGTGTCTTCGGGGTTCTTCATGAGAGAAAGGATGAGCTGGGTGTCGTCGGCGTATGATATGATGCTGAGCCCATGTTGTCTGACGATGGCGGCGAGTGGGTCATGCAGATGTTGAAGAGCATGGGGCTGAGCGATGATCCTTCGGGTACTCCGCAGTTGATCTCTGTGAGTTTGGAGAGGAAGGGAGGGAGTCTGATCCTCTGGGTTCTGCTGGAGAGAAAGGGTTGGATCCATTTGAGGGTGGTTCCTCGTACCCCAGCGTCGTGGAGTCTGGCTGCGAGAGTGCGATGTGAGATGGTGTTGAAGGCAGCGGAGAGAATGAGGGCTACAGTGTGGCCCTGGTCGAGTAGCATGCGGATGTCGCCGGTGATGGCTAAGAGGGCGGTCTCGGTGCTGTGGTTGCTGTGGAACCCAGACTGGGAGGGGTCTAGGATGGAGTTCTCTTCAATGAAGGAAGTCAGCTGAGCGTTTAAGAGTCTCTCTGTGACTCTGGCAGTGACGGGGAGGAGAAAGTTTGCCGGTAGTTTTTCAGGTCCGTTGGGTCGGCCGTGGGCCTCTTGAGGAGGGGTTTAACCTCTGCCCGCTTTCAGTCATCAGGGAAGATGCTGGAATCGAAGGAGGCGTTGATGGTCTGTCCCAATTTGGGTGCAATGGCAGAGGAAATGGCCCTGTGGAAGATGTGCGGTGGGCAGGGGTCCGTGGCGGCTCCTGAGTGGATGTTCTTCATGGTCGCAGTGGTGTGTCCGGTGGTGGCAGGATTCCAGGTTGTGATTGTCGGCTCGTTGGTGGGGGAGTGGGGGAGTGGAGGGGTGGCCGGTCATCTGGTCGCTGAAGTTGTCGTAGAGGGCCTTGATTTTCAGATGGAAGTAGGAGCTGAGCTTGTAGCAGAGTTCCTGGGATGGTGTGACGTCTGTTGCTTCGCTGGGGGTGAATTGCTGTATGACATTGAAAAGCTCTTTTGAGTTGGTTGCATTGGTGTGGATCTTAATGAAAGTCCGCTTTGTTTCCCTTATGAGCTGGTGGTATTCCTTCAGGGCGCTCCTACAGCTGTTCAGGGTTGTATGACATTACAACGCATGCTAATACATCGCATGCCATTACATCGCGGTTTTTACAACGCAAGTGGTTACAACGACTTGCGTTGGAGGGCGCTGGACTTAGGAGTAGTATAATTTACTATTCCAGCTCCAGTCTACATACAGTAGGGAAGGTGTTGGATAGTAAATTATACTATTCCTTGTCCTAGAGCACCATCCAGCGCAAGTCGCTGTAACGACTTGCGTTCTAAATACCGCGATGTAATGGCATCGCGATGTAACGACCGCGTTGTAAACGACGTTTCCCGCTGTTCAGGACATCCGTGGATTTCTGGTTTCGCCAGGTTTTCTCGAGGCATCTGAAGGAGCATCTGGCTTCTTGGAGTTCGGTGGTAAACCAGGCGACCTGCCGGGGGCATTGTTTGACGGGGCGGAGGGGTGCGAGCCTGTCGATGCAGCTTGAAATCCAGTGGTGAAGTTCTTTGGCTGCGGAGTTGGCATCGGTCGTCACGCAATGGGGGTCTAGGAGGGTGGTGTTCAAGTGCTCTTCTGTGATCTTGCTCCAGTTCCTTCGTGGTGGGCGCGGGACGGGTGTGGGTGCGGTGGTAGTGGTGGCATTGAAAGTGAAGTGCACACAGTGGTGGTCCGTCCAGAGGGGCTGCGAGGTGTGGCTGACTTGGATGTTGGTCTCTCCAGCGAAAATGGGTTCCTGCAGGACGCTCCCTGGCAGCTGGATGGGTAAGGAAAATTACAAAGCAGATGAGGTAGCGGTGGCAATAGAAGTTTGCTACGGCAACGGGTGGAAAGAAATCATTTAAAAGGAGTACTCTCAAAGGTATAATGAGAATGCATGCAGAAGAAACCTGCGCTTGGCCCGTGCTCCTCAGCCTTAAATGGAAGTGAGCCATTGGCCGAGCCAATGAGTTAGGAGGTAGATAAGAAGAGCGATAGCGGACTGAACATATGGCAGCAGGAGGCAGGAAAAACGTGGTTTGTATTGAAGACAAAACGTTTTGCAGACAGCGCATGCGCGCTGGTGCTACACCTAAACAGGGAGGAGGTCCAGCACTAAAACTTTGGCCAGCTTCCCATTGTAAAAATGTGCAGTTGGGTGGTTCCACTCTTAGGACCCTTCCTGCCTAAACATGCCCTAATACCACATTCAGTAATTTTTTAAGGTGCTCCTCCCACTTGAATGAGTAGTGTTTTTTCATATGGGTTGTTTGGCCTCCAGCACCATAATGTGTACCAGGCTTACCGCGATAAACATTTGTGTGTCAAATGGTGCATACTGCAATGTGCCCCCTTCTTTGCTAACTGTAAAAAAGTCCAAACTTGAGAGGAGTAATTTTTTACTGTGCCACTACCAATGCCTGAAGAAGAACTGGAGGTAAGTGGGCATGTCGTCGATTGTCTCTCTACTTCTCCTGAGGTAGGGGTTGGCGCAGGTCTCAGCTGGGGCTTTGCAAGTATGGGAGCTGGCGGCAGTGCTACCTGTGCCACATCCCTCGGAGCAGGTTGAATAGCAATGTCAGGCTCCTCTGTGTAACCTTCCACCGTGACTGCCTTGCCATTGTCATCCTCCTCATCATTGTGCACAGGCCTTCTGTCTGGTAGTACTGTGGGTGATGTCTCTTTTCTTGTGCACCTAAAAGCAAACAAGCAAGAAGAACATCAGTGAAACGTGGCATAGTTGTAATACAATTTGTAGTACAAACAAACAATATCATTTAGTGTGGTTACTTAAGTCATTATAAATAATTAACAATACAGTGTATCCATTCGTAAAATAACACCAATATAAACTTTCATGGTTTACACTCAGGAAGGATAAGAAAGAACAACATACAGCTGTAACTGTTTACTTTATGTGCATCAAGTTGGGATGTGGCACTCAAGGTGGAGCAGAAGACAAATGAATGAAAGAGAGCACACACCGGCAAAGCGGGGGGAGCCTGTTCTAATCTTACCTGCCACGCCGCCCTGCTCACGGAGAAGCCGACACCGCCAAGAGTCAATCCACCATTGAAACCGTGCCGCCGCTCCGTGAACCACAACACCCGGAAGGCCACGCGGCGGCGCGCTGGGTGACGCGCACGGAGAGCGCGAGACAGGCATAAAGAGAGCACACACCGGCAAAGCGGGGGGAGCCTGTTCTAATCTTACCTGCCACGCCGGCCTGCTCACGGAGAAGCCGACACCGCCAAGAGTCAATCCGCCATTGAAACCGCGCCGCCGCTCCGGGAACCACAACACCCGGCAGGCCACGCGGCGGCGCGCTGGGTGACGCGCACGGAGAGCGCGAGACAGGCATAAAGAGAGCACACACCGGCAAAGCGGGGGGAGCCTGTTCTAATCTTACCTGCCACGCCGCCCTGCTCACGGAGAAGCCGACACCGCCAAGAGTCAATCCGCCATTGAAACCGCGCCGCCGCTCCGGGAACCACAACACCCAGCAGGCCACGCGGCGGCGCGCTGAATGACGCGCACGGAGAGCGCGAGACAGGCATAAAGAGAGCACACACCGGCAAAGCGGGGGGAGCCTGTTCTAATCTTACCTGCCACGCCGCCCTGCTCACGGAGAAGCCGACACCGCCAAGAGTCGATCCGCCATTGAAACCGCGCCGCCGCTCCGGGAACCACAACACCCAGCAGGCCACGCGGCGGCGCGCTGGGTGACGCGCACGGAGAGCGCGAGACAGGCATAAAGAGAGCACACACCCGCGGCGCGGGACGCGAGCGGGACGCCCGGGGCTAAGCCCGGGCAAAGGGCGGGCCCTCTACGGCCCTCATCGGCACAAGTCGGCCAGGCTAGGCCACCCCTCTAATATTATCCCTTTGTGCAACAGGGCATCATTTTTTATAATTGTCTACAGCAAGTAGTGGTGTTTCAAACGCTGGTTGACCGCCTCCTGAGCCCTAGCCATCCAGACGGGGGTCGGCAAGCAGGCTACTCAGCTTCTATCGATTCGCCCAGGAGCCAGGGATACGGAGGAGGCCCACGTGGAAACTCCAACAACAGACAATTATACTGACGACTTTGTAAAGGAGTCAGCTGGATATCTGCACAAGTTTGAAGTAAGACTTTTTGTTTTAATCTTGGGAGCGACATTTGTCTATCAACTGAGCAGTGGGTATAAGACTTTCACATAGCTTTGCAAAATTATGCGTAAAAAGAACCATCACACGGCATCCGAAACACCAAAGAACACCATGGAGAACTACCTTGTTCAAGTGGTTAGCAAAATAAACAGCAAACGTAGACAATCGCTAGGTCTGTCCCAATCACCTATTCTTCAGCCCATGAGCCCACCCACCACCTCACAAACCAATGAGTCCTTGTTAATAGACTTGAACAACGATCTCCACGAACCAGCTTCCCCAGAAACTGTCAATATTGATGTGAGCATATTGAATGTGGGGGATACTGACCAACACGTGGTTAATGGCTCAGATGCACAGGTTGTCATTGAGGTTGAAGGAAATAATGATAAAGAAGACGTGGAGGATGATCCACCGGCTAAACTGACCTCAAGGGCAGTTAGAGCCAGTCGCAGACTGCAATGCAAACGTGGGGGGGCACGTTCTGGAAAAAATAAGGCCATATCATCACCACCAAAGGAAAAAAATACATGCAAGAACAATGAGGAAAATAATCTGAGGGACACATTGGACGAGGATTTAATGTCTAAAATAGCGGAGCTGTTGGAAATAAAAATACAGACAATTATTAAGCCACTTATTAGTAAGATTGACAAACTTTCTGCAGAGATAAAGAAACTTGGAAGCACACAAAATGTCTTAGCAGATGCAATAGGCAATGTCCTTAGTAATGTCAATAAAAGTAGCGATCCCCCAGAGAAAGATAACGAATCCAAGGTAACATCAGAGGCTACCCCTCAAGTAGTGATTCCTGCAGAATGCCCACAAATTTCTGGCCAAAATATTATCAACTTGCCATTAGAAGCCCCAACTGTCCGACCAATTGATGCAACACACGCTATAGTGCACTCCTGTCTTGAAGAAAACCAAACACAATTTGTAGTTGAAGCAGCACCGTTGGTGCTAGTGCTAGCCAATACACCAACCCTATTACCGGACCAAACTGAGTCAGCCTCATCATTAAAAAGCAAGGCATTATACTGGCTCTCTAATAATATGCGGATAGCACAGGGGGGTGAACAGCGGTTGGCTGACGAAATTAAAACAGCAAGGAGGGTTGGTTGGATAGGAAACAAGCAAAAAAAATGGAAGGGCGACTGTGTGATATTAAACTTTCCGTCTGCAGCTGCTCTTCCGGATATTTTATCAAATATCCTTCCACCACAAAAGAGAAGTAGCTCTACAATCCCTCTCACATTAGAATTTTTTTATAATGAATCACAAAAGGGTAACAATCAAAAACCCCGGAAGCCAGTTTGGTCAGCGAGAGCACATGGTTGGGGAGGGGGACCATCAGCTTTTGACACGAATTCCGCTCCCCAAAATAGGGTAGGCCCATGGCTACCAAACCAACACAATATTTTTCAAAACACTACCTCAGGGCAAAATTGGAATCAAATGGGCAGACGAGGGCCCGGTATAGTAACCAACAATTGTGGGCCCACAGGAATTGCTAAATACAATGTAGGATGGTCAGGTATGCAGCAGAATGTAATGTATCCTAACACCCCAGTACCTATAGGTAATGTTGACTTTAATGGAGGATGGCTGGGCTCTTACCAGAACCCACCCTTCCCCATTACTCCTGTACCCAGATGGAATGCCCCCATAAATGGTAGGGGCTTCAGAGCCCCACCTTACAACTGGGGAGTTAGCACTTCAAATAGGTTTGAAGCCTTAGCCGGCTTAGCTGACTGCGACTGACTTGAGGGAAGGGCCCAGACAACGCCGTGCAGTATAAACTGCACACATCCTAGGTTGTATCCTAAGGTCGAATCAAATCAGATTGCACCTACTGAAATCTCGCAACAGCTATTACACCCAGCTGAAACAACAGTAAAACAACTACATTTAGAGACATCTAGGGCAACCGTACCATGTCAGGTAGTAGAAACTCGAGGGGTTTTAGGAAGTATGAAAATTATCTGCTGGAACATAGCGGGTCTGAAAAAAAAACTTCCAGACCCGTCTTGGCACGATTACCTGACGAGTGGGGATCTAATCATGTTCCAGGAGACATGGGGGCTCGAAAACTACTTTAAGGTGGACTATAGATCTTTCTTTATACCCGCAGTAAACATAAATGGAGGGAGACCCTCTGGCGGGTTAACAACCTGGGTGAAATTTACAGGAGGCATGTCCTTTGAGCAAATTGATGTAAATAATCCCGACATTCTATTACTTAAGCTACAAAATACTAAGGGTTGTAGCACTTATGTGATCAATATCTATAATAGACCACATCGATCATGTAAAGAATCAACAGTTGTAACCCACCTGAATAGTCTTTTGGCGGGATTTGATCAAAATGCACAAATAATTATAGGTGGTGATTTTAACAGAGGCTTCGAACCTATAATAGGTCTAGATGACATCTATAAGGATGAGGACAGTGCCAACAATATCCCCCTAGTAGATACAAATTATAAAGCGCCTTGCTCAGTGAGTGCCTTACAATTACTTAACTTGACATTAGAATTAGGCTTACGTGCATGCAATGGGCGGTTGCCATCAGACAGCCCTAGTAGACCAACGTTTATCAGAGGGGCACACTTCAGCCATCTAGATTATTTACTAGTCTCCCTGAACTTGTGGCCTATGATCATCGATCTAACAGTGGATGATCGCACAGAAAGCGACCATTATCCTCTGATTTTATCTGTTCAAACCCAGATCTTTAAAACCCTCGACAAAAGTGCTAATAGCACTATGTCCTTGCCACAAGATCCTCTAGTGGCAAATAATCGCAGATCCCTGAAATGACCAGTAGTACTAGATAACTCCAAAATCATTAGTCAAATTTATAATGTATTTGTGAGTCATATGTCTTCACTCTTAGACAACAGCACCGATATCCAAAATCTTAGTCTGATAGAATCCCATGAACATTTAACTAACCAACTTGGCGGGATCCTGACCAGGGCAATAAAAGGACCACATAATGCCCAAAAAAACAAACAAACCGGGATTACCTGGTTTAACCAGGATTGCCGGAAAGCCAAGACAGATCTAATTATAGCGGTCAGGGGGGGTTCAATGGATATTGTGAGAACTAGGAGAGTACAGTATAAAAGAATTTTATTAAAGGCCAAGAAAGAGTGGGACGAAAGGGTTTGGTCTGATCTACTGGACGCATGTAAGTGCAAAGATCAGACCACTTTTTGGAGCCTCATTGCTAGAGGCACCAGGGGGACGACAGAATGTAAAGACAAATTTCTAGAGGAAAAGATATGGGTCGAGCACTTTACTATGCTATATTCCTGTACAAGTTCATGTGAGAGTGGAGGCTGGGATAGCCTGCAGGCCCCTATGGCAGCATATGATGCACCTCTTGTTGTTTCTCTAACAGAAACTATCTCCGCAATCAAGGCAGTTAAGTCAGGGAAAGCCCCAGGCCCTGACAGAATACCAGGTGATCTTTGGAAACATGAAAATTACATCTGGGCTCCTTACATCAATCTATTATCCAATGAAATTGCTCAAGGAGCTCCTATTCCGGAAACCTGGAAGGGGGCAGAGATTGTGGCTCTGTTCAAGAAGGGTGATAGGTCAAATCCTTTGCATTATCGACCTATCAGCCTTATTGACGTGTTACAAAAATTTTTTGCACGGCAGGTTCTTGGTCGGCTCACCTCTTGGATTGAAGAGCACTCTATTTACACAAAATATCAGGCTGGTTTTAGATGTAAGATAAGCACTGTAGACCAGGTTTTTAGATTTTTATGTTTAGTCTGGAAATATACCATTATAAGGAGTTCCCATATATACGTGGCCTTTGTTGATTTGAAGGCAGCTTTTGATATGATTCCCAGGACAGCACTATGGAAGACATTAAATAAAATGGGCGTCCCTGGTAATATCCTTCAAATCTTAATTAGACTCCATGAGAACAATTATGCACGTGTCAGATGGGGACCGAATGGAGAAGTCACTGAGAAAATAACAATAGCAAAAGGGGTAAGGAAAGGATGTGTAATTGCACCTACCTTATTTTCTTTGTACGTTAATGACATCCCTGATACTCTTTTGGGCTGCGAGCATGACTCTCCCAAATTGAGTGGGCAAGCCGTTCCGGCACTATTATTTGCAGACGACACAATTTTAATTTCTCAGACACCTAGGGGGCTCCAAAATCTTTTAAACACATTTAGTCTGTATTGTCATGACAAGGAATTAGAAATTAACTCCTCAAAAACAAAAGTTATGACAATCAACCCCCATAAAGGTTTTAATAAGGTTTTTAAAATAAACAATGAACCTATTGAACAAGTTTCTAATTTTAAATACCTGGGCATTATTTTAGACAGTGATGTAACATGGAAGACACAATTGGAGAATTCAAAACTAAGGCTCACCCAAAATCAGGTACCAATCTTAAAAAAGCACAAGAACAGCCATTTCAAAGCAGTCTCACCAGCTATTGAATTATTCAAATATAAAGTGCAATCTTCTTCACTTTATGGTGCGGACCTTTGGGCGCATGCTTTAAAGGATACCTTCCGAGTGAGGGAAAATTCCTTCATCAGGCAACTGCTAGGGATACCTGGGTCAACACCACTGACACCCGTATTATGGGACCTTAACTTTAGGCGTACTGACGACTATGCTTCTCTTCGCCCGCTACTCTATTGGGTCCGCTTATGGTCCACTGAAGAGCTGGCCGACTATAGAGAAGCATTGCAAGAAATATTGGCTATAAAGAATACTACGCACTTGCCATGGTTAGAATATGTTAAAAAATGGCTTGAAAAATTAGGTCTAAGTGACTTTTGGTTTGACCCTGATTCTCTTACAAACAGTTCAAAAAATATCTTGAAGCAAAGGTACTGGGACTATATCAGAGACTCAGTGCTTGCAAATCCTAGAACAGGGACTCTGACCTCGAAATTCTTTGAAATCAAAATGAATATGCAATTAGAGCCCCTCATGGATGAAATCTACCCTCCATTGGCTAAAAGCCTATATTTAAAGTTCCGGTATAGCATTCTGCTATTAAAGGATAGAACATCTAGCTGGAACCGTAATAAGGGGTTGACCGGGGTTGTTGGCTCTAATATATGCGAGTTCTGTGAAATGGGGATGAAAGAAGATGAGTCCCATGTCTTATTCATATGCCCAGCATACCTTAAAGCAAGGAAAAAATGGCTTAAGCCAATTTGTAATACGTTAGGCCTTAGACAAATTAAGTTTGGACTTAGAATATTCAAAGGAGATACTGCACAACCGATTGTGTTCAGCCTAAGTCGTTTTCTCCTGTGTGTCGCCTTGATTAGGAGAAAGAAAAATCAGAAAACCTGAATGTAATGGGCTATTTTAACATGTTACTAACTGTTTATTAGCTATAGTGCTGCCTGTCTTATTGTTATGGTGTATATTACTTTTTAAACAAAACAGAAATTTAATTTATTATTTTACTATTGTGTATATTTATTTAGTGTTCTTCATAGAAGGGGGTTCGACAAGGACCTAGCTAATCCCTGTTTAGATGATTTCTGTGTACTTTGCACAAATAAGATGTGATGATATTTTTACCCACTGCTGTTATTTGCTATGTATTATAATGGCGTGTTATGTTTTTTTTAATGTATTGTATCTTACAAGGTTTTTTAAACCGAATAAAGATTGAAATGAAATGAATAATCCTTAGACAATGAAAGCTGTTGTGCACCAATAGCAGACATGGGGTTGATCGGATGTTAGGAAAATGAAAAAAAATGTAAACAAATTAAAAACAAAAAAGGTAAATTAAAGAAAAATTCAAATAAAAAATGTGAATACATTTTTTTTATTAGCAAATGAAATTATCCCGCAGCCCCACCCTCTTCAACCTCTACATGGCCCCCTCGCAACCATCATCAGAAACCACGAGCTCAGCATCATCTCCTAAGCCAATGACACCCAGCTCATCCTCTCCCTCACCAAGGAACCCAACATCAACAAGTGCAACTTCCAAGAAGATATGGAAGCAGTCACGACCTGGATGAGCAACTGCTGCCTGACGCTGAACTCGGAGAAAACAGAAGTGCTGATCCTCTGCTCCACCCCCTCTGCATGAGACAACTCCTGCCCTCGGAAACTCACCCACTCCAACAGACCAGGCACACAATCCCAGCATCATACTCGACTCTTCACTCACCATCAATCGGTAGATCAACACCTCGGACACTGTGGCCTGCTGCGCAGCCTATTTGCTGAAACACCGAGGCCCGGGCTGGATGTGGAGCGTGGGCGGATATCTCCACCAGCAGTGAGTGCTCCGGGCGTGGGTCCCTCCAGATACCCTCCCCCCTGCATAGACACTCTCCTTCTGCCGGGGCTCAGTCACGCTGACTCGGCCCCAGCACCCTATCTCATGCCTGCATTCTACCTGAGGTCTCGCGGGGAAAGGGCCAGCGAACAAGCCTGGGAGGCATCCGCTCGGCCACTTGCAGGCGCAGCAGTGGGGGAGTTGTGGTGGTGGCTTCGCGGTTCCCGGCATCCGGTTGCCCCCGCATCCCGTCTGGCTTAGTCTGCTCTTTCGGCACGGGGCCTATGGTTGAGGGTCCCCCGCTCCTTGGCTGAATTATACTCCCGGCCTCCTGGAACCCGTGGCCCTTTGGCACCTCGCTCTGAGGGTGCCCACAGTGGGCTGCATTGAGACCGCAGCCTGTGGTGAGTCCCCTGCTCTGTCCTGCATTGGACTCTGCACCCCCGCAGGTAACCACTGCAGAGGGGCTATCAGAGAGAGCGCGACCCAGGCTCCCATATACTAGGACGGCACACTATCCAGGCACCAGGCTCTCTTGAGGAGCTCAGCGTTGGCCCTTCAAAACTCCTGGGTCCCTTCCGTACTGTGCTAGTTCATCCTTTAGTACATCTCCCTCTCTGCCACCGCACAGCTTCCTCGAAGTGCTCACCTCTCTGGGTTTGTCTCCAGCAGTAGGAGTGCAGGCCGGGTCTGGGGTCTGTGCACCGCGAATCTGGTGCACTGCCTTGCCTCGGAGCTGGCCCAGACATCAAGGGCTTCACGCCGCAAGCCACCCCTGGAGCCCCTGCCTTTGCGGGTGTACCACTCTCTTTCTGTTCTGGCCTTGTCTGTTTTATTCCATCGCTGCCGTGACCGGCGGTGGTGTCGGCCCCCAGGACCAACGACTTGTTTGATCTGTGGGGTGCCAGTCCGGTTCACAAGCTCTACGCCTCCTGCTCACTTCCGTACGTTAGCCTGCGGCCCTGTGGATGAGCAGTCTCCCTTGTGCTTGGACCCCCGCTTCAGCATAGGCTACCTATGTATCACTCACTGCCTGCGCCCCATGGGTGTTCATAGAGGCTCCATCTTCACTGTGCGCCTCAACTGAGTCCCGGTCACTGTTGTCCACCTGTGCTCCTTCTCTGGTGCACTGATTCCCTGGTAACTCCGGATTGTGCCCCTTGTTCTGCCTGCCTCTGTCTCAGCACGAGCTCCTACAGGGATTCCATCCCCCTCCTGTACTGGGTACTGTACTGTTTGCCTGACCATTTGGGCCCTCTTGCTGGAGTCCTGGTCTGCCTGGTGGGTCCGGTGCCGAGCTGCCCAGTGGTAATTTCTCATCTGCTCCACCTGCGCCCAGGGTCTGGCACTCTACTCTGCCTTCACTTTCAAACGCTGGCTCCTGGATTTACCCAGTCCTCCACCTGCTGGGTCTGCCGAACTGCCGTTGCCCCTGCGAGGTTAAGTTGCAGCATGGGCCACAAGGATCCAAAGCGGAAGACCCTCCCTTTTGAAAAACTTGTGGAAAAGATTCCAGAAGAAAGCACCAGCAAGGCGGAGTGCAGGCAGGTTGCGGACCGCGTCAAAGACTCTTCCGTACCATCCTCTTCCCTCTTGCTGGGGATGAGAGCAGGCTTCAAGGCGCTGGATGGTCGGTTTGATGCCCTGGACAAGAATCTGGTGAACCTGGGTGCTAAAATCCAGGTGCACAACAGGCGCCTGGACGTGGAGGAGGTGCGCATCTCGGACATAGAGGATGGTACCGCACATTCCCTTTAGAAGTTGGAGTGAGTTGAGCACATCCTCAAAGATGTGGCGATCAAAAAAGAGGATCTCGAGGCACAAAGTCGGCACAATAACATTTATATCCTGGGAGTTCCAGAGTCCACCGCCACTGGCCATCTTGACCTCTTTGTTGAGACACTGCTGACAGACATGTTCGGGTAAGACTCCTTCACTGCAGGATTAGTCGTGGAACGCGCTCACCGCACCTTGGGGCCCTGTCCCGTCCTGTGTTGCTTCCCATGAACTAAAATCGCCCACATCATGAACTTTCGGGACCGCGATACTACACTGCGCCTTGCCAGAGAACGCAGTGACACGTCTTGGCAGGGCTCTAAGCTATCCCTCTATCCAGACTTTACCATCATGGTGCAGGAGGACTGGCACAAATAGAATGGGGTCTAGGCCACTCTCAGGAACTTGGGTATGAAATATGGCATGTTATACCCCGCCACACTAAGAATTGATGGTAATGGTAGATCTCGCATCTTTGATAACCCAGCCGAATTGCAGGAATTCTGCCGTTCATACAAACAGACCAACACTCAGACAGGCGCAGTGGGGGGTGGACCCTCCCCTCCTCACAGTGGCTCCGATGCAAGCATGGAACTTTTCTCTAGGTCCGGGACTGGCTGATATATCCGCTCTGTCTCCTTTTCTTCTAGCAGGACAAACTTGGGATACTGTTACTCACCATATTGAATTACTGCAAATAGATAGTTGCTGAAGTGGCTTTGCCACCCCCCTTTGTGTACACCCTGGGTTTGTTTTTGGTAACACAAATGTACCGTTTCAGGGTTTTCTCATTCCACTGCAAAGTCAATTGGTACTTAACGTATTCTTGCTTGTCATGGTTTTGCCTTGCTTTTTTGGTAGTAAGGGTGGGTGTGATGTGGGGGGTAACTGCTATTGTATTTCCATTTGTGTTTTTTTTCTGTTTGGTACACTGTCATGGTTCTCATTCAATTGTTGGAGTTTGCATCTCTCACCTATGCTCCTACTAGCAGATGGCTCAGCTCGGTAATGTTGAGGGTCCCTACGGCCTGTCCTTGATGTCCTGGAATGTCAGGGATCTCAACGATAACTGTAAAAGACGGCATGTGGTCCCTTATCCTATGCGCCACAATGTGGACATTGCCTTCCTGCAGGAAACGCATTTACCTAAGTTAGACACTGTTCATTTTGCTTCCAGCTGGGGCGCACATAGATACTTTGCCAATCATACTAACTATGCCAGGGGCACGACTATTCTCATTCACAAGAGAGTCCCCTTCCACCCTCGTTCAGTCGTAGCGGACACTGAAGGCAGATATCTGATTGTTACGGAGTCTCTAATGGGTCACAGCTCAGCTCTGGTGTGCATATATGCCTCAAATACCGACTCCCCTAAAGGTTTTGACTCTCTGCACACGCAGCTTTCAAAGATAGACCCCATTCTCTTTTTGGTGGGGGTGGATTTCAACTTGCTCCTAAATCCCACATTGGACAGTAGTGCTGCCTCTCCCGGCACTAAACCGCATGCACACCACGCTCTCCTTGAACTCTGCGAGCACTTCTCTCTCCTAGACATTGGGCACAGGCGCCACCCATCCAACACCGACTATACACATGCTGATCAACACAACACCTGGACTAGAGTCAACTTCTGGTTTGTTTTTCCTGGCATCTCCAGCTGGGTCCAGTCTCTGGTGACTCTGCGGAGGACTTATTCGGCTCATTCCCCGATTCAGCTGCTTCTTAACGTTCCCCAACCTGAAGGTTTCAAACGACAATGGTGCTTCCCAAGTCGCGCCCTTAACGACAACCTTTTCCATGCAGAAGTGCGCGTAGCTATTGAAGAATACTTCGTTATCAATACTGGCTCAGTCGACATTTGGGCGGTTCACTGGGAGGGCTTCAAGGCATTCATCAGAGGTGTTTGCATCGCCAAACACGCTGGGGTGGTCAGGGATCTCCGTACTACACTTTCACACTTGGGGCGCGACCTGACAGAACTGGACAACACTTTAACATACACCCCCGACACTGACACGACGGGTAAACAATTGGCCCTTCTTACCAAGTACAGGGACACTGCGGATCGCAAGATACTTTATCTGGGCAAATATCAGACAGCCAGGCGATACAGCGAAGGCGAGCGTCCAGGCCGTATATTGGCTCAGATGCTTCGGCTCCGTACAGTAGGGCCTACATTACTGAGCTCCATTCTTCCACGGACCAGATGCTCTCCGGGACCCTGGAAATTCGTGATGACTTTCTTAACTTTTTTACATCCCTTTACACCTCCAGGGTGGGGCGTGACCCCTCTGCCCAGGAAGCCTATTTGTCGGAGATTGCATTGGTTTACCCGGAAAAACACATGTAGGACGTCTTAGCGGGTCCAATCTCTGAGGCCTATGTCCTTGGTGCCAATGATACTCTGCGATGCTCCTCTGCCCCTGGGCTGGATGGCTTCACAGGGGAGTTCTATAAGGCGTATAAAGACCTTTTGGTGCCGCAACTTATTGAAGTGTACACAGAAGCCCTCGAGAAGCAAATTCTTCCCCCACTCTTCGTGAGGCGGTGGTCATACTTCTCCCTAAACCAGGCAAATACATGTCATTATGTGGATCTTACAGGCCCTTGTACCTTCTGAATTTAAATGATAAAAATTTTAGCTAAGATCATCGCTAACCGCCTATCCCAACTGATATAATTCATCATCTCGCCGACCCAGTCCGGTTTTGTCCCCCGTAGATCAACCTCCCTGAATCTCAGGACGCTTTTATCAGTCCTCCACAGGATTAACCCTGAGGTCCCTGCCACCGCAATCCTACTGGACACCGAGAAGGCTTTTGATTCGTTAGAGTGGCCTTTCTACATTTCAGTTATGCGCCGTATGGAAATGCCTGTAAGATTCATAGCCACCACTACACTAATATAGTACCACCCCACAGCGAGACTTCGCCTGAACGGCACGCTCTTCCTCCCCTTCTCTCTCTCACGCGGCACCCGGCAGGGTTGTCCTTTGTCCCTTTTATTGTTCATTCTAGCTATGGACCCCTTAAACAGTCACTTTCAGGACAGGCATCTTCAGAGAGGCCTACAGTTCAACACCAGCCCTCTCCTGGTCTCTCTCTATACGGACGACACCATTCTTTACGTCAGAGAGCCCCAGGTAAATTTGGAGCCTCTCATCAGAGAGATCATCCGATTGGGTCAACACTCCAGCCTGGGAATCAACTGGCGTAAGTCAGTTATCTTTCCCTTCACATCCAACACTACTTCATGGGATTGTGAATTTCCCCTCAAATGGTGTATTGACTCAGTCAAGTATTTGGGCATACACATCCATCTGGAGACTGCTCAGATCCTCTGCCTCAATTACGGGCGGGCAATCAGCGCCCTTGAGGCCCAAGTGGACTGATGGCTGCGGCTCCCATTGTCTATTGCCGGCAGGGTGACAATCATTAAAATGGTTGTGCTCCCTAACAGTTTCTTTTCAACATTACGGTCCCACCTTATCAGATCGGTCTGGGGGCAAACATGCAGGTGCTCACTCTACCATACTATAGGGGAGGGTTTGGCGTTCCGGATTTCCACATGTACTATTTGGTAGCCCAATTCAGCTATGTCTTTGCATGGTACCACCCTGACGCCAGGATTCCCTTTCTCCGCCCAGAGGCCGATTTTGTCCTGCCCGATCTGTTAGCCACTCTGTTACCTAAGGGCATACCCAGAGACTCTAACGATATTCAGACCATTTCCACCACCAGTTGGGCCTGGGATAAGCTGCGAAGCATCCTTGACGCCTCCACACTGTATTCCACGGCTCTCCCTATGCCCAACGCCCGTTGGTTGCCAATCACCAGTGGAAAGCTGATGCAGCACACTTTGGCCAAATTCAACATCTTAAAACTGCGTGATCTATACCCGAATGGCCACATCTTCTCAGCAACAGAAGATGTCCACTTCCACGACGTCACATTTATGGACAGCTTTGTACTAGGCCGGATTCGTTTGGTGCTGTGTGCCACTCTTCCTGGTTTCCCGATTGAACCAAACTCATTCACACCGGTCTCGCTCATCATTAAAAAAGAGAGTGAGGCTCATCTCATATCTAAATTATATAAGACATGCTCAGCGATGATCCCGATTAATGATGACAGGATCCGCAAACTTTGGGAGGAAGATTTAGGCCGACCCATCACTGACGACCAGTGGGCTAGATGCTGTGAGGTAACGAAGGAAGTGTCTCTCAACAGCAGGCATAAACTACTACACTTGAAGTTCCTACGCAGGATATATATCACCCCTGCCAAGACCCACAGACTGGACCCTTCCAGACCCCACACTTGCCATAAATGCTATGCCCCTCATGTGGATTTTGCTAAAAAACTACAGTCATACTGGAAGCGGGTACATAGCACTCTGGGCGACATGACCGAGCTGTCCATTGTCCCCACATCTGAGTGGCACTACTGGGGTATGTGGTTAATTTTCCTAAAAAAATCCAGAGGGTTGCATCTCTCAGCCTGTTGCTTGCCGAGCGGGAAATAGCTATTCACTGGGGCCGTCGGTCAACTCCCACTTTACAAGGTTGGCTGAACAGTCTGGCCTATTGCAACATCAACAGCGAAATATATTCAAGCACACTACCTGGCTCTTCTCGCCCCAAAGACATCTGGGGTCCAATCAGGACCTATGTGGAAACAGCTAGACGTGCCATTGATTCCCAACTGGGACGGCCCATTGTCCATGCAGGGATTGGGTAATTTAACTTCATTCTTTCCGACTGATTGAGTTCCTTTATTTCATAGCGATACAAAAGGGGATGATGGACGGAGCGTATGAGCAAATCAAACACTCACCCCCAGTCAATTGATCTGGGTTTAATCCATCACCATTCTTTAGCCCACTCAGCCACCCCATTTCAGACATGGCTATATGCAAATCAGTCTGACCCTTTGCCTCGCTTTGTTCGCCCTAGGTTGGCAGGGTATGCTCAGACGTGAGTCCCTTGTTCACTTGGCCACTGGATTCAAGATAGCCTGGCTGATGAGGATTATGAATCCGAAACCGGTCCCAGGATGCTTGTTTCCGGTCCAGGGAAGACATGGCTTGGCAGTTCGGGCTGGACTGTTCCCATGAGGCTCAGGGTCAGACTGATTTGCATATAGCCATGTCTGAACTGGGGTGGCTGAGTGAACTAAAGAATGGTGATGGATTAAACCCAGATCAGTTGACTGGGGGTGAGTGTTTGATTTGCTCAAACGCTCCGTCCATCATCCCCTTTTGTATTGCTTTCCTTTATTTCATGCCACCTCGAATGGTTTCTTGATTTTTTTGGGATTATGTTTCCTGATTCTAGGCGGCTGGGAATGGGCTAGCATGTGCCACTGTTGCGGAGGGGTGTGAAATTGCTCTCAATGTGGTGGAATGGGCCCTCGGGACTGTATTTCTATTATGCTTTGCTAGTATGTGTACATCACTAGTCGCTACTCATGTTGGTCATTACTCTACCGTTTGATGCTCCATGTCATCTATCACAATTGTAATTCAATGACAGATACCACTCATGACTATTTTTCTTAATTGTACTAAAATGGTAAATAAAGTTTAAAAAATGAAAGCAATTATAGGCTAATTTTACTCACTGACGTCAAAGTAAAACTATATGTGTCATGCTTACCCCAAGACCTGCAAGCATGGATCAACGAAAAAAACTGATTCCAAGAACACAAACAGGGTTTATACCATGGGGATGATCTCAAACTAAACAGCACTTACCATCCTAGCTGATCAAATTAAATAGCGCAAAACCCAGCTGTTGAGTTGGCCTTTGACCACCCTTGGCCACTTTTGTGCAAATCTGGTAGAATGAGGCATCCCAAGTAATTTGTTAAGAGCAATCATATCGTTGTATGAAGAAACTTGGGCTCAGGTCAAAATAGGAGATGGCAGCAGTCACAAAAAAATAGATACTTTGAACAGCCTGAAAACAAGGATGCGTGCTAGCCCCAAGTCTGTTTAATTTATACTGTACCGCCTTTGAAAGTTATCTTCCACAAGAGGAAAGCCATCCCCCAATCATGGTACCAGAGAAAATTGGATGTTTACAGTATGCCGACATCATTGTCCTCCTGAGCCAAATGTAAATTGGTCTGCAAAGTAGTATGAGCACACTAAAAAGCTACATGGACCAGCAAGCCCTGGAGTTGAACTTAAACAAAACCAAAGAGATCTGTCTGGGCTACACCACATATAAGACATTTACCTGGCTCATCGAGGACAAAAAGGTCAAGGTGGTAGCCACCTATAAATTGGGCTGCAATATAGAACATCAGATGTCCTTTAAACACCACCTAGCTGCTATACGGTCATCAGCACATTTTGCTAATATTTGGGATTAAGTTGAAGAAAATTAATTCAGTTGCCCTTCACTCAGTCACCTATTAAACATAATGGCATCCCAATTCATTGCAACAGTCGAATCCAGTCTAGAAACTTTGCAAGGCAGAAAAATGGAAACGCTTAACAAGCTCCAAACAAAAGCTTATAAATCAGTATTTTCCATCTCAAAAGCAGCATCTCCATCCCAGGTTCACCTTTTATTTGGCTTAAAAAATCATAAACTGCAAAGCATGAATGCCCACGTTGAATTAAGCTGGAGATTGCACTTCTCCGAGAGAGGTTCTTCAAACTACCTATGTTGGATGGAAATTGAGGACCAGCAAAGGAACAAACAAAGTCTCTCTTGGGGAGTATACCTAGGACTGGCAATAGATGAAGTAGGTATCCGAGCTGAAGGATCAGTAGCATGGAAAAAGCAGCCTTTTGTCGAGCAAATTCTTTTTCCAGTAGGTGTCTGTCTCATTTAATTAAGATCTTCTTTGCAAAGAGACAGCACGCCTCAGGAGTACATGTCAGACCATTTTTCTCTGGTCTTAAACCATCAGTTCATGCTGTATAGTTTTGGGCATATAGAAACCAAAGACTGGGGGCCATATGTATCAAGCCTGAATGGGTTCCCAAATGCCGAAATTTGCAGAATTCCGGCATTTGCGAAAACATTTTCGGTAAATGGTATGTATGAAACAATTTTGGTGCAAAATAAGGAATCGCAAAATTTGCCATTCCTTATTTTGCGATCGCATTTAAGGAATTGCAAATTTTGCGATTCCTTAAATGCAATGTATCAAGGAAAAAAAAATACCAAAATACCCTTAAGGAATCGCAAATTACCACCAACTTCTAGTTGGTGGTAAGCTGCGAATTCTTTTAAAAAAGAATTTTTTTTTAAATCAAAAGGTGCCATGTGACGCTCATACATGCCCTTAGGGCATGTATGTGCGCCACATGCGCACACATGTCATTTTCAGGGGTGCAGCAGGGTGTCCTTTGGACACCCCTGCACCCTTGAAAATATTCTCAATTTGCGATAAGCAAATTGCTAATCGCACATTTCCCCTTCATTCCTATGGGCCTCCTGGCCCATAGAAATGAATGGGAAATTATTCCTTAATTGCGATTAGCATTTTGCTAATCACAATTAAGGAATTCTAAGGAATCGCTAAAAAGAAGCGATTTTCTACATACATACCATTTTGCGATTTCTAAATAGCGATTCCTTAAAAATCGCTATTTAGGAATCGCAAAACGGAATGTTGATACATATGGCCCTGAGTGAAGTATTTAGATCTCGGCAGATGAAATACTCCATCACAAACGTGATAAATATCCTGTCCGCCACATTACGATCTCCATAGGATATATTGGGATCATAATACGGCGGACGCATATGAGGGAGTATTCCCCTCCGCCAAGATCTAAATTAGGCCCTTAATCCCAACCTAGAAGGGCTTGCCGTCAAACCCATGTTGTCATCTATGCAGATACAAACAAGAGACAATAGTACACATCCTTTGTTTATACCCAGGGGTCATGGCCCAAAGGGAGAAGTTACTGACGACAACATTTTTGAAACTTCACATTTGCACCTGCAGACAAGCCGTAACCACTTGATTGAGTTGAGCCTCTTTCCCCTTAGCTTTCCAACGAACAACATCTTTTAAAACTGGTGTTGTAGAAACTCTGAGTCATTGGGATAGAGATTGGTCACGATTAGCATGTTCTTTAAAAACAGGGAATGGGCATGGTCGGCATGCACTTTAAAAGCTCCTTGCACAATGCACATGCAATTTACAATCATAAACAAGGGGAACAAAGACGTTCTTAGCTCATCAGTGAACAAAATTTTGAACCCGAATAGAAGAAAATCTTTGGATTTAGGGACAGAGTATTGCTCCGGTCAGCAAGCACTTTAAAAATGAAGAATTGGCATGGTCAACATGCACTTTAAAAACTCTTTGCCCAATACACAAACATGCACTTTAAAGACTCCTTGTATAATACACACACACTTTTATATCAAAATCAAGGGGAAACAAGCATTTGCAATGCAATAGGTCTCACATTTTTTAGAGTTAGAGCTATTGGCGTTGAATTGGGAAAGTTTTTTACTTATAATGTATACTTCCATCTTTGAAAGCACTTGCTTTTTAAATACCTTTTAGAAGGCAGCGGTGAAGCCCTCCTCCCAGTGGCGATAGTGTCGCTGATATTTGTAGAGGTCTCCTGTCTCCAGAAGTGGGTAGGGAAGAGACGTGGCGCTAGGGAACAACCACATGCTAGGGATTTTACTGTTTTATAAGCAGCGACGGGCGAGGTGGCACAACGGGCGCCAAAGCTGAAAAAGCCCCACCCTGAGTCTGAAAAAGCAGCAACCTCGTAAGGGTGTTGAAGCTGCCCCTGCCAACTTCTAGCCCAGATTAGGACAACACGAAGGCGTCATTAATATTTGCAAAGCAATGCAAAGGGTGATTTGAGCCGCCTTGCGTGGCTTTGTAAAAAGATGTAAGGCACTGCAGGGGCTTGACTTGCGTTATGTTACATTTTAAGCTGGGAGGCATTCCATGTGCGTTCTCACGCATCCACCCATGGATTTTGGCGCATTCCCAGATTTACTAAAGCTAGTAAACCTGGAAATGTGTCAAAATGCTACACCTTCCCCAATGAGGTGTAATGAAGAGAAGTATATTTCTTCCTGTTATTTCCTCTTCGCATCACACATTGAAAGAAGAAAATGCCTTAAAGGATTGCTTTTGTAGAGGAAGGTGTCTCTTCCTGCAGTAAAACAATCCTCCCTCCATTCCAGGCACCCTTGTACTATGGTACAAGGGTGTCTGTGTTGGCGCTAGGCTGCACACAGTGAATTAGTGCAAGGAGAGAGTAGAAATGCTGCAAATCTTTGTAAACATGGAGCATTTCTTCAATTAGTATATTTGCCCCCACATAGGTGCAAATGTATTCACACACATTTTGTACACTCACTCAAATGCATCAATCCATGCAGTATGTATTTGGTGGCTTAGGATGGAAAGACATGTGTGGACAACTATTTATGTTAAAGAACAATATGGTTCTTAAAACATTGAAAAAATGTGTTTTCCCCTTTTAGAATTTCGGCATAAGCAGCCTATTAGAAAGGACAGTCGGTGAAAGCCAGTTGTGTAGATTAAACTATATCCAGTTATGTGTATACATTTCATGCATGCTTTGAATAACAAAAACAAAGTAGAAAAGTATATAATTAAACAATTTTATGCTGCTATGCACCCGTTCAGTCATGTTTTATACTACTCTATAACCATGTGCAGTTCTTCGCCTGACACAATGGGTTAGTGCTTTAAACACTCGCTGGTGGCGTTCTCAGTGATGGGGTTGTAATGAATATCAAAGCTTAGGCCAGATCAGCTGATCACCTTAAGCAGTCGGTAAATTGAATGCCATTTTTATTTTTGCAGTTTTATATAGTGCGAACTTTACTCCAAAGGTATTGGAGCACTTTGCATTAGCACCAGTTACATTACACATGGACCCATTCATTTTGTGGTAATGACTAGGAGATTAAGTGATTTGCCCAGAATCACAGGATGTTGAGCCAACACCAAGACTCGAACCTGGTTCCCTAGCTCCAAAGTCGGCAGCTCTGACAGTATCGCCAAACTCTCCCATTTAAATGCATAACGGGTTTACCTGTTTATTCACAGCTCTTAAAAACGCAAGAAGTGTAGTATACACCGCTTTATAAAAAG
Source organism: Lissotriton helveticus (assembly GCF_964261635.1). Classification (NCBI taxonomy): domain Eukaryota; kingdom Metazoa; phylum Chordata; class Amphibia; order Caudata; family Salamandridae; genus Lissotriton; species Lissotriton helveticus. Next base: position 200,300,910 of record NC_136062.1, on the reverse strand, counting down.
AAGCCATTTTATTGCAGGAGAAGGAAGTCTAATGCCAAATGATAACTAGTAAAAGTGCAGTTTATAGCTTCGGCCTACACCATTTATGAAGGATCACATACAGCTGAGGTTCGAAGATCTGAGCAGACATTTGTGTAGCACTTTGAAAGATTTATTTTCACACTTGATAAATACAAAATGCAGTAATGAAATAAATGGACACAGCGTGGGGTCAGACGCGATGAACTTGGTGGGAGAATAGGGTGCACACTTGTCCTAGAACGTGCTCACTTTTTCAATGAGATTAAGCATGCAGTGTGCAAATTAATAAGCCACACTCTTTGCTCACTCTCTCAAAGCTGAGTGCAGAATTTGGTTATTCCCCCTTCTCAGTACCCATCTCATTACTGAGCAATGAATATGGCCTCTGCTTCTGACAGGGGTCACTGGTTGTGGCCCTAAGTATCAACTTCAGTACCTGAAGTGCAGAACATGGTATTTTGACGCACCACAATCCCACTACTTTTCCTCACAGTACCTGTGCAAGAACTGTTGCCAGTATTTTTTGTATTCTCGCTTTCCAATAATTCTCTGTGGGAATTTCAATTTAAAACACAAGACAACCTTTGTGACCCTCCACACTTATAAATTACCTTTGCTGACCAACCGCCCCCCTCCCCGACCCCAACTTTTGCAAGTTCAAGCCTATGTACACACATTTAATTTTCGGATATCTTTCTTGATTTGAAGCCAAAGTAAAAAAGAAAATGATTCTTCTGGTGTGCGCATGCAGAATGAGTATGTAGCAGTACCGACTGGACCAGACAACAGGACATGGTTCTCGGCCAACCCTGCAAACATTTCACACAGATACTGATGCAGGTTTAGTTTTGGGTTCAAGGTTAGGCTTAGGAGTATAGGGAAGAGTGGTCCATAACATTTCACCCCACATCTGGATGCGAAGACACAATGCTCACATTACTTTGGACCTTTGGCCAAATATAGATTTTTTTTAATTTGGGGGAAAGATGTTTCACCCCTCTGGATTTTTCACCCATCTGGGAATTGCCTCACGCCTGGAGTGTACCTACTCTGCACCCGAGCAGTGTTTTTCGCAACAGGATTTGGGTACGAGCTCAATGTTCACAAAATGGAAAATGCCTGCCAGTGCTAAAATTATTGCCAGCTGTTCTTTTATATATTAATTTATTTGACATCACGTTTGACTAACAACTCACTTGTTATACATCTTGTCTCAGATACATAAACACCTCATACATTAATCCACCAAGAACGCTGATACATGTTTTTTTTAATCAGATACATGAATTTGTTTGCTAGAGCTTAACGACTAGAATGAATTCTTTCTGCAAAATTATTTCACGCTCAACTGAGTATAAAGAGCAAACCAGCATTACGCAGGAATGATGGGAACACAAAAATAGGCATCTTTCGTATCCATCAATGTCATGAAATCTTCAGATTGAATGGACAGTATGATGTTCTGGAGAGGGCCACTCCTGAAGGCAGTAGATTGAAGGAACAGGTTCACATCCTTCAGGTCGATGAGGGTGCAGATGTCGTTGTGGTACCAGAAACACTATATACTTCCTGAACTGAATCCGAAGCAGAGTTAGGCCCTCCAAACCTTCCCCAATAAGGTTTACAGCTCTCAGTAGAAGAGTTTTTAGTTTTACAGGTTCTGAGGCTATGGGGTGCCTCAGAACCTTGGGGGAAGAGATGGGTAGAGAAAACAATTTTATATATTGAAATAACGCTGCACACACCGGATATTATCTGAGGCCTTTTATATCAAGAGACATACAAATAGGCAACCCAGCCACACAATAAAAAGTCAGTACTCATTCAAACACATATACATATAGAAACAGGAGCCGAGCAAGGGATTTTAGACCATTATAAGGTAATTGCACTATTATAGATGGGTTTGGGGGAAACCACTAGGAGAAGATACGATTCTCTTCTTTAATACTTCTCTCAAACACAACCTGTTATGTCTGGACACCTGTATCCGGTCTTTTAGAGGTTTTTTTTAAGCCTTTATACATCCCTACTCGACTCTAGATGACATAGAGCACATTTCTTATGTACTATTCCATGCTTGCTCAGAAATTCCTCAATTTTCTTAGAACAAAACCGAACCCCTTTGTCTGTTGAATGTGAGGTTGAAAATTCTCCCATAGAGCATACATTTTCCACGAACTTCACAACAATACATATGCTGATATCGCAGATATCGTTAACGTCTGGCCAGCAAGAAAAGACCTCCACTAAAAATTCAATCAAATAAGGTATGTGCTTTTCTCCATGAAAAGGGCCCAACTAATCCATCCCAATTACTTGACAAGGCTTCTTTGGGAGACTCTGCAAGATCTTGGGAAGGTTCTATTGCTCAAAATGGTGTTGCTATCGCTATACTTTAAACAGACTAACTATCCTCTCTACCTATAAATCCATACCTGGCCGTCAACGGCTTAATTGTAATCACTGCTTGGATTTGCTCATCCCAGGGTGACCCTGGAGTGACAACTTAATTAATTTCTTCTACAACACATCGGTTGGAACTAATCTAGTCCCTCTAAACAACATACCATCTTTTTCTGATAACTCATGTCTTACAAAAAGATATTTAGAATCGATTCTACTCCTACACCACCTGATCACGCTAACTTCCTCTTTCCACTCTTCTTCCATTATACACCCCTCAGTGATTACACACATCTTTTTCAAGTCTCAGTTGTCTTCTTCACTACCAGGAGCATAGGGATCTACTAATCTTGACAAACAATCTACTGTCCTGTTGCAAGAAGCTGTAATATAATCCAACATGAAGGAATGTTTCTGCTGATGGATTACCCAACTCTTGATCCTGCTTGAAACTAAATCTAGTCCTTTTTCCTTGAACATTTCTTTCAATGGTTTGAAGTCTGTCCTGACCACAAAGGACTCACCCCACAGAGTATCATGTCATTACCTGGAACGAGCGTGGCATGGCCACCCCTACAAAATGTTATAGTGTTCATGCTTATCTCAAGTTGAATCAAATACACATAGCTATGCTCCATGAGACACACCTCAATGCCACTGAATTACATAAGCTTCATGTTAAATGGAGAGGGCAGGTACTTGGCACTTCGGCGTCTTCATTTGCTTGTGGGGTTGTCATATGGGTCGCCCTAGTAGTACCTTATGTCGTGCACACACAGAGAGTGGACACAGTAGGTCGATATGTGATCTTGGGTGGCCACCTGGGCAGCGCACCCCTCGCGTTGGCTACACTCTACGCCCTCAACACACATCAAGGGGGATTCTTTGATATTCTCACACCAGCGCTCTTTTGAAACCCATCCTCCCCTGGTCTCTGGGGTGGGGATTTTAACTGCGTCCTCTGGGACCTCGATCGCTGTATCCTCCTCCCTCCGAGCAGCAGCTACTATATATTCTGCTCAGCACCTCAGTCAGTGGCTATCGTGAATGTGTCTTCAGGGTGCATGGTGGATCCTACACCCACTGGACCGTGAGTATTCATTCTACTCACAGGTACATGACGTGCACACCAGAATTGACCCTGGTCCTGGTCAGACTTCTGCAGCAGGGTCTGCCGCTCTAACCATTGAGCCACACTTCTCCACGTCCACGTCCATGTCCACGTCCAGTTATAACCACTTGGCGACTACAAGTGGAGGCCTTCTCTGACCGCCCCCTTCTGCGCAGATATTTCTCAATGCATCGACCGCTAATTCACACTCAATATGGGCACTGCAATATTGCGAGCCATAGAATGGGATGCCATAAGGTGGTGATGTGTGGCCACTGCTTGTCGGTCTCCTGGGGGATACGTATGCACCTGCTTGGGGGACCTCGCAATCATTGAGCACGGCCTTTGTTCCTTAGAATTACCAGCGGACTCCTGCGAAGCTTTGGCCTAGCAGCTTCACTGACTGTGCAAGCAGCGCAATGATGCCGAGAGGGCCTTGAGAAAACACGATTATAGGTGACACACAGCCCTGCAACATGCTGAGGGAGATCGCTCGGGGAGGTTACTGGCCTGGCTGGTACGCCAGAACCAAAAGCGTTTCCCCAAAGGCGCAATTCGTTCTGCCAGTGCTGGGCTGCTTACTTCACAGTTAGACCTCAACGGGGCCATTTGAAATCATTGTCGGGAGCTCTATGCTGCACCGGTCCCTCCAGCCCTGAACCACATGTATGAATTTTTTGACAACCCTTACAGTTGACATAGCTGAATGCATTACAGAGGGCCAGACTGGACAAACCATAACAGCTTTAGGAAGTACGCGTGGCCATATCTCAGATTGCTCGCAACAAGACCCCGGGCACTGATGGCTGTCCGGTCTAATATTACACCACCTTTTTCCACCAAACGACTCAATGCCTTCTTGAAGTATTTGATGAGGTCAGGGAGCAGAGTGACCTACCAAACTCACTTCGCGAGGCCCTAATTGGGGTCTTGCCAAAGCCAGGGGTCTGCTGGATGTTCACTCATATTCCTCCCTGACCTTGCTGAACCTGGACTGTAAAATCCTGGGCAGAATACTGGCAAACCCCCGCCTCCCCTTCATTCAGTCGCTGGTTCACGCTGATCAATCCAGCTTCATCCCAGGAAGCAGCAACTTTACAAAAATCCACCGTCTTCTGCGCCTCCTGCATAACACACCGAACATCCACCGAGCCATGAGACTAGACCAATGGTGGTGGCTCTTGCCTGTTGGCACAAGTATGTGCACCCCAAAGGCCCAATACTCCCCATCAATTGCCATATAGGATATTCCTCAGATGCGCCTGATGATGCAAAGTCTTGATCCAGCCCCGTGGAACGACGCAGAGATCACTCCTGTAGACGACCTCTATAATGATGCAAAGTCCAGGTCGTTTCCAGGGACTGGTTGAAACCTATGGATTGAATGCTGGTCAGTCCTCAACACATCATGCTCTTCAACATATGATTCACAAGACGTGGCATACTGGTTACGAACATATTACTGACTGCTATCAGTACTCACCATGCCATCACAATCTTTTACACCACACTCAACACTCCCCGCTTACGCGATAAAGACACACATTAGATGGACCAAGGTGCTACAACATCCACTTTTCGATGCGGCCTGGGCCTGTGCCCTCCAGATGGTGTAGGGTGTAACTCGTAGCATGGGGTTCTGCTACACACAGTTCAACTACATACACAGCACTTACCTCTCTCCACAATGCATCCAATGCATGTTCCCGGCACTCTCCCCAGAATGCCCTGCATTACCATATGGCGTGCGCATGCACGTCACTGCAGCCAACATGGACGGTGGTCACCGTAATGGTGGCTGACATGCTGGCACATGCCCTCACTTCCACTCCTGAATCTTCTCTGCTGGGGCTGCGCCTCGAGCAAAAAATGATAAACACTTACATTGTTTTGGCCTTTGTCCTGTTTTGACGCAACTTAGCCATGGCATGGAAATACCCTGCCCCCGACCTCCAACGTTGGCTCCATGTCTTACTGACGTGGACCAGGGCTGAAACCCACATCCTTAGGCTGCTTCATATGAGTGGTGTCTACCGCATGAAAGGTGAATGTTGGGAGACTTTCCTTCTCAGAGTGGAAGCTAAATCTGACAAACGTCCGCCATGAGTTACTGCTATGTCACCTACAAACGAAAGTTGCATATTACCAAGCAACATCGCAATGGTTCCACTGCAGCGATCTACCACACATTCACCCGTATCTACGTAACACTGCTGTGTCATGCTCCTGACATATCGCTCATGTTGGTACCAACCCAGCCCCTGACCACATATTGTTCCATAGAAAATTTCATATAGTCTGTGCCCTTTCCTCCTTCTTTCCTTCTTTCCAGTGGCATGCAGAATAGGAACCAACTGCACAAGTCGATTATTTCCTTGTTTTCTTAATTATACCTCTAAATACGACAAAAAGGCTCCTTCCACAGAAAATGTTGTATCTCTATGTTTTCCTGCATGTTTAATATGGACCCCAGGGCTCTCCAGCTGGTCATTTGTTTATTTTCTCTTTTTTTACTAGTTTCTTTCTATACCATGTTGTGAATGATCACACAGTAGCTACCGACGCTACTGCCACAAACTGTTATCTGTTACAGGTATACTCAGCGCCCTACCAATGCTGTGTAACCACGCTACGCGCTCATGTATTCACACAGTGGGAGTTCCACTCATAACTGCTGTACCATGATATCTGTGCTGTTAATAAAAACAGTTACAACAAGCATTTGCAATGCAATAGGTCTTGCAGCATTTAAGTTTGAGTTGCTGGCATTGTAAATGACAATGCTTTGCATATATTTTTTTTTGGTGTCCGTGTGTGCATGGCAGTGGTGGTGTCTGTGTGTGCATGCCAGTGGTGGTGTCTGTGTGTGCATGGCAGTGGTGGTGTCCGTGTGTGTATGGGAGTGGTGGTGTCCATGTGTGCATGGCAGTGGTGGTGTCCATGTGTGCATGCCAGTGGTGGTGTCCGTGTGTGCATGGCATTGGAGGTGTTCGTGTGTGTATGGGAGTGGTGGTGTCCGTGTGTGCATGGCAGTGGTGGTGTCTGTGTGTGCATGGCAGTGGTGGTGTCCGTGTGTGTATGGGAGTGGTGGTGTCCATGTGTGCATGGCAGTGGTGGTGTCCATGTGTGCATGCCAGTGGTGGTGTCCGTGTGTGCATGGCATTGGAGGTGTTCGTGTGTGTATGGGAGTGGTGGTGTCCGTGTGTGCATGGCAGTGGTGGTGTCCGTGTGTGCATGGCAGTGGTGGTGTCCGTGTGTGCATGGCAGTGGTGGTGTCCGTGTGTGTGTATGGAAGTGGTGGTGTCCGTGTGTGCACGGCAGTGGCGGTTTCCTTGTGTGTATGGCGGTGGTGGTGTCCGTGTGTGCATGGCAGTGGTGGTGTCTGTGTCTGCATGGCAGTGGTGGTTTCCGTGTGTACAAGGCAGTGGTGGTGGTGGTGTCTGTGTGTGCATGGCAGTGGTGGTGTTTGTGTGTGTGTGTATGGCAGTGGTGATGTCCGTGTGTGCATGGCAGTGGTCGTTTCCCTGTGTATGGCAGTCATGGTGTCTGTCTGTGCATGGCAGTGGTGGTGTCTGTGTCTGCATGGCAGTGGTGGTTTCTGTGTGTGCAAGACAGTGGTGGTGTCTGTGTGTGCATGGCAGTGGTGGTGTCTGTGTGTGCATGGCAGTGGTGGTGTCTGTGTGTGTATGGCAGTGGTGGTGTCTACACAGATTGTAAGAGGACATCTACAATAGATTTAATATGTTTTTCAAGTCTTTTGAATCGGTTCATATTTTCCTCAACACAGTCTCTCATTGATTGAGCCTGGGGGCTACCATTTTTTGCATTCACCTTTTTTGGGAAGCAGCATGTTGATCAATAATTTTGCAGGAGGATGAAGACAGGCTTATTCTGGGGAGACTGCAAAGGAAAAAAACACCTAGTTTGATATGCTGTTTCTAGTAAACAGATTTTTGTCCCGAGATATATCTTTTTAATGAGAGGAACTCAGAAACACACCTTGCATGAACTCGCAATAACAACCTTCAAGAGGAATGTGTTTGCTCACGTGTCCAAACATGCAAGCAAATAAACCACACCTTAATCTTTGACCGTATTCTTTAGTGTTTGGGGGCGAAAAAGCAGCGTGGATAGTAGTTTACTGAATTGCAGTCCTATGAGGAATAGTAACGGCAGGAAGTCACGTGACCTGCCAAGTCCGCCATGTGGTCAGGGCGAAGCCAGTGATTGGCTTCAGGCCCAGACCCCAGGACCCCCAGAGGACAGGTATCCACATCATAGAGCCCGCCTTCACAATACGCACTAATTGGCAGCCCATTGTTGCAGGCTATCCCTGGAGGTTGGCAGAGAGCGGAATGGCACAAAATCTGCACCAAACGCTCGCCAATGAAGTAGCTTGCCGCTAATCAGGCCTGGAGGTCCACAAACAGAGCACTGTCCGGCCTCTCCCATCGCGCCCTCCCTCTGCCTGTGCTTCAGTCCTGTGAGAAGGCCTTCCCTTCTAGTGCTTTTAATGCGACTCCTTTCATGGGCACAGAATGGACTTACTGTCAAGTTACTCGCGTGAAAACCTGTCTAAAAACATGCAAAGTCTTTTTTATTCATGTGCTTGACATTCACCTTCCGCTTGTCCTCGGTCCTTTTGACTGCTCTCAGTCGGGGTCCTTGGTGGGTTTTTGGGTGTTGCCACGCTGCAGCATTTGGCAGCAATTCAAAGGATTTCTGTGTGAAGCTCGGTGAAAGCCACATTCGGTAGCGGAAATAATACACGTCGTGCTTGCAATGCACCGGCATTGGCAGTGCCAGACCCATGAGGCGTGACAGCATCTCTACCACCTCCCCCTAGCAACCCACTATCTTTGGGCCATGGCATATATAGGAAGTCATTTAAAGCCATAGAAAGAAAATAAAGAAAACAAATAAAAAAATACAAAATAAAAGAAATAACATCACGGACAACGGGAGGGCGGGCGGAGAAGGCATGGACAAGGGCGCGTGGGTGGGGAAGGCACGGACAATGGGAGGGAGAATGAGGGGGTATTGTGAAGGCACAGAGTTGAAGCGCCACGAATGATGCGCAGCCTCACAGGAAGTCAGGCAAAGTCGCCTGTGACGGGGGCGGGCCGCGTCCGGACCGGAAGAGGAGGCAGGCGGAGTAAAAGCGTCTCGCGGCCCGGGGCTCCTGTGAGCGGTGGAGAGCCCCGGGGCCGCCAGAAGGAGGTTGCGCAAGTGTTGCACATGCCGGGTGCCTGCCGCGTGCGGAGAGCGGAGTCCCCCAAAATTGGCCCGGTAAGTTGAAAAGGGCTGGGGGGGGGGTCTCGGTGCACTCGTGTGTGTGTGCTTGTGTGTGTATGCATTTGTGCGACGGCGGGGGGGGCTGGGTGCACTCGTGTGTGTGTGCACGCATGTGTGTATGTGTTCGGGGGTGTGTGTATCTGTATGTATGCGCGTGCGTGCACGGGCGCTCGTGTGTGTGTCTGTGTGTATGCGCAGGCGTGTGTGGTGTTTCGAGCTTCCCAGGAGACAGCGCCTGGCCACAGCGTGCGTTCGCGTGCGCGTGACAGTTTCAAATCGCCTCCAAGGCGATGCGCGTGGCCAGGATTGTCTCCTGGGAAGCAGACACAGCGACAAAAGGTTCTCGGCGAGAACGCGCTTCCGCGCGCTTAGCCGAGACCTAACAAAAAAAGCACTCACAGCATAGGAAACTCCTGCATTTCATAACAGCCCAACGAACAGTAGAGTAATTGGGGTCAGTGCCCTGAAGTGTCCTTGAAGCAAATACTATAGTAACTTCCCCGACATCTGTTTTCTGCAGAGGAACCACCCTCAAACCTTTTATGTTATTGTCTGTCACTACTATAGTCTGCCAGTCTGGCACCAAACCTTGAAGATTGGGAACCTTTGCTAAACTTCCCTTTTTTATCTTAAATACCTCACCAAACTTCTCATCCCAGCAAAAGTAAAAAAAATACAGTTTCCTGAAGTGAAACGTCATTTTCGCTAGATTTTCTACAAATTTGCTACTGAATTCCACAATCCCTAAAATCCCTAAAATCCATAAAAAAGAGCTCTGCCATGCACTAGGTTCTGAAAGTTTCACAATAGTCTCCACCAATTATTTCATAGGTGTTACACTTTTCAACTCTCTATGTCAGACCATGTTCCATAAACTTCTTCAAAACTGTTCAAACCCTAACATCATTGTCCTCTTTTGAGTCACCATACATCAAAACATCATGCTACCAAAACAAAACTCCATCAATCACCCTAAACATAGATGACATAGCCCTTTTTTGTTACCATATTTTCTGCATATCTACAATTCCATTTTGCTTTCCTTTTTATTTATTCATCCTTCCTTATCTCTAGCCATCCTCCCTTATCACGTTGATCCTTCCTTCTTTCCATGAATCATTTCTTTTATCCATCCATGTCTTTTTCCCACGTTCCTTCCATCACCCTATCCATTACTCCTTCATTCTCTCAATCCATCAGTCCATCCACTTATTTACTAGTTTTGCTAAGTGTACAACTACCTTAAAAAAAGGAATCCTGGTGCAAATCGAAACAAGGCCTTCTAGCGCTAAAGATCTGGCCATCTTCCCCTCAGTCCAATCATCCATCCGCCCTTACATTAATCTTTACACTATTCCATCCATCCTCCACTCCATTCATTCATCCATCCCTCCATCAATTTCTTCCCTTCTCTCTTTCTCCAGGTGTCCACACCCTCACCTCCACCATACCATAATCTTTTCATGGTATCTGTAAGCTTCTCTTTGGACACCAGCATCTCTGATGAAAAGGCAAAGCAGCCATAAACAAAATATTAAATGGTTTCCAGACCTGCCAACTTCGCAAAAACCCTCAACTTGTAGGGGACGGGTTCTATGGAGTTGGTGGGGTCTTGAACCTTTTATCTCTCCAGCTATGAGAGTGCTTGTGAGTAGATGTAGCCATGGAGAGGATTGCGGCCCAAGATCTACAATCTCTTCTGAAAAAAAATCAAACAGGCGCTTCCAAGGCTACAGCTGATGTCCTGAAGAGGTTGCAAAATCCTAATGGAGGACAGCTGGGCTCAGCCTCCAGGCAATGAGTTGAAGATGCTATGTTGTGACACGCTGTGTGAGTGGCAGGTCTGGTTTATGTTGCAAAAAACTCCCCAGTAGCACTCACACAAGTGGCTAAAGTGGGGAGTTCATAGCACCATTGCCGCATCGTCCTCTAGGAAGACTTGTGGGTCATTGATGAGTCCACACTTCCAATCCCAGAGGATCTACTCTATTCAGAGCCGAGACCCACAGGAAAAAAGAAGCCCCACCCTCCCTCCATAAAGCAACACTTTTACTCCACGAGCCTGGAGTGAAACTTCCTCTGCCCCTGACCTTTCAATACTGGATTCACCGCCGACTGGATGAGTCGTCCAGAGTCCTGGACAACTGGAAAGGGTCCTCTTTGCAGAAGCTGTAGGGAGTCAAAGAACGCATATTAATTTAAACTTGTAAGGGAATGGAACTGCACATCACAGTCTCTAATTGAAAAAAAGAGAAACATGAAAAGGCAGTAGTCTGGTTGGCCTATGTGTCCAAGGCAGAATGCCCCAGCACCTTCAAACTGCTCCTCCAAGAGACAAGGAAACAAGACTGTTCTGTGGAGAATATGGCATATTTTACTACCCAGGCCCCCAACAGGCCCGGCTCCAGGAATTTTAATTTGGGTGGGCCAAGGGTGCATTCGGTTGGGTCACAGCGGGCCCAATTTGTCTCTTATATGCTTAGCCAGGCCTGCTTCAGGGCCCTCCTTTATCTCTCCTTAGTCTTACAAAGCCCAGGAAAATACACTATTTTCCAAATCTGTGCCTTCCCTGATTTTAAAATCTCTGGGGCTTATTACCAAGGCAGGCAAAATGAAATTATCGCCACTTTTGCGGCTGTTTTCGGCAGCAAATCGGCGATAATTTCATCGCCCTATTAGCAAGCTGTCGCTAACTGATGTTAATAGGGCGATGAAATTATCGCCGCTTTTAGGTGATAGCCAGAGGTTTGGGGCCCGCTTTGCATGTCAGCGATATTTATCGCTAATGACATGCAAAGTGGGCGTCCCCAACCTGTTAGCGACTGCAAGCAGTCGCTAACATCGCTATCGCCTATTATCAACGCAGGCGTAGCGATTAAAATATTTGCCCTAAGCGCGAATATCGCCAAATCCTAATGCCTGCTCAGACCACTTCTTAGCCTGTATATCCAATGGAAGGTGGATATTCAGGTTAAGTCCCTATTAGCAATAATGCCTGAATATCGCTGAATTACCAGCGATATTCATGCATTTCGCCATTATCGCCGGATATTTTGTCTCTTTGGAGATAAATGTTGCTAATAACACGTTATCTCTGCGATAAAATCCGGCGATGCGCGGCATTAAAAAAATGTCGCTAAGCTTATTTAGCGATAAATATAGCTAGTTGTTGATAATATGCCCCTCTATTTCACAGTCTGCTCTGATAAGCAGCTGCAGGGGCCATGAAAGGTGAATCAGGTTAAACAAACCTCTTTTCTCTAGTGTGGAATAGCAAAGGAAATATCCAAGCAGAAGGACAGTAGGCAAAGGTTAGCCATGCCAATTTGTTCCCTTCACCATGCCCCGAAGGAGATGCGTGATTGGGGCTACAGCCCAGGCCCAATCACGCAACTCCCAGGACAGGAAGAAAAACAACGTTCGGAGGAACATTTTAAATTAAAGTGACCATTTTCTATCGGCCTTCATGCTGTCACTGCGAAGGCCAAGACTCATGTTTGGGTGGGCCTGGCCCACCCGGCCCACCCGCTAGAACCTGGCCTGCCCCCCCAATAGAGTGGAATCTAAAAATGTATCTAGTGATAGTTTCAGATATCTGTCTCATGGGTTCTATCATACTGTACTGTTAAGGACTGGGAGGAGGAAGAGGAATTCCCATGCTTATCTTCGAATTTTTTAACTAGTTTGTGAGGTTAAATGTTTTACGGGGTTTTAAATGTTTTGAATTGGAGGGCACAACCGGCAAGCCGAGAAAACATGTTCTCACCCTTTTTTATCCTGCCTTACAGGGTCTCAGTTAAATGTAACAGTCCTTTAACTACATCTTATTATATCGGTTTTTCCTAGTTTAATGTCAGAATATTAAAAACTGTATTTTGCTCAGTTTTAATCAAGTGCTGCGGCCATGCGGTGTTTAGGACAGCGGACATAAGGATTGGAAAAGGACGCCCATTGAGTCTTAAAACAATCTGTACAAAACTTTGAGGACTTAAACTTTTGAACAAGCATATATTTTGATAAACTGGCCATACAGATTCTCAAATACTGTGCACGTTATCCGGGATAAAAAAAAAACTTTTCCTGAGGAGTAACCTCCATAAAAGCTCTTCTTTCTCTTATTTATGCTCTGCGTCTGTCTAGCAAGGATCAGATGTTCTGTTTTCTCCTCTCAAAGATTGACACAAATATCTCTGGGGCCTCATTTGTAGTGTTTTTTCACCGTGCCCCTCCGCCCTCCTGCCTCTGCTGTTCTCTTGTGTATTCTTTTCTGAAGTGGCCACTTTTCATGCTTTCGTCAATTTTCCTCTGACCTCAAGAGAATTTATCAGCAAGTCTGTATAGCTGATTTGGCAGCAGTTCACCGCCATTGAAGCACAACAATGCAGACGTCGGTTTAGAAGGTAGCTGACGCAAATGCATCGAGTGCGCTTTTAGCACCAGCGCCTCTTGCAGGCAGCTTTTTTTTTTTTAATTTTTAGGTCTGGCATGACAGTGCAGCTGTCTGCGAGATCTGTTTGCTACCAATTCTTTAAAATATGCATAGCGTGAGCTTCAGCTTCGCCCGGAGGCGTATATCTCACCTTATGCTATTGCTGTTTGTTTTACGATTCCGTGTCCTAAAGAATTCTACTAATATAATGCATGAAAGTCCATTTTACCATCCCAAACGTTTAGTAAGTCATGGCACATTAAATTATTTGTCTTATAATTGCAGTGTGCACAGAAATATATTGTAATTGTTTTCGTTTATACACTGCAGCTTGCTTTTTTAATGTTTTACTCAAGACTCAATATGCAAAAAATTTGGCTATGCCAATGCTTTTATAGATTGGCTCGTCGATTGCTGGTTACGTTTATGGACGTGGGGAATAGTAATGATAATGCCTTTTAGTTATCACACAGTCTTTGAATGCTTGTGTCAAAATAAGAGGCCAATGGGAGTGATCAGCTGGAAATTTTTGTAGAACCTTTCAGTGCTGGAGAACCGAATGCAGGCTGGCTAGATTCACAGATTCACAGACAGGGGCAAAAATAGAGACACATATTCAGCACACACTGGAGATATATGCTGTGGAGTTTTATAGAAAGTATGACTGAGAAGATGGGCTTTGTACACCCTGGGGCTTATTTACATGCCTCTTGTGTCGCCCGTATATCACTTTTTCACATGCTAAAAGTGACGCACTGTGCACAGTTTACCAAATGGCACAATAGGGAAAAAATTGGAGGACTACCTTTGGCGACACACCCTCCTATACAACTTGCTGTCAGGTCTTGTGCATCACCTATAGACTAAGCATTGCCATTGTGCAGCCGTAGGGCTATCACAGTTCAGTCCCTGCTGACATTTCGTTCAAGTGGACCCTAACTGCTTGCAGGACACTCCACTCACCTCAAATTTCTTTTCTAAGGGCTTATTAAAAATGATGTGAAAACACAGATGGGCATGTTTACAATAAAGTGGCGAAGCGTGTCGTGGCGTGTGTGCCTGTGCCCCTGCCCTTTATTTTTGGGACTGCTTCGTGCCCTTTTCCCGCCGAGTTTTCCCGCCGCTGCCCCCCCCTGCGGCCCTGCCCCCCGTGCCCATTCGCTGTCCGCATTCCCGCTTCCCGCCTCCTAGCTGGTCCTCCCTCCCCTCCTCCCCTTAAATGGCGGCCGCTGCGCGGTAGAGAGAGCGACCCCTGCCCTTCTGGTAGGTTGCTCCCATTCCGCTGCAGCACCACCAGTGACTCTGCCTTCCTGCTGCCGCCTCCTGCCTGCTGACTCGTGCTTGCTGCCTCCGTGCCTGACGCTCTCCCCTCTGCCGTGTGCCTGCACCCCTGCCCTCTCTTATCTCTGTACCCTGTGTGTGCCGGTTCCCCTCCCTTCTTTTTTGTACCTCGTGTGCCTGTACCCCACCCTTCTTTTTTGTACCATGTGTGCCTGTGCCCCTGCCCTTTATTTTTGGGACTGCTTCGTGCCCTTTTCCCGCCAAGTTTTCCCGCCGCTGCCCCCCCTGCGGCCCCGCCCCCCCGTGCCCATTCGCTGTCCGCATTCCCGCTTCCCGCCTCCTAGCTGGTCCTCCCTCCCCTTCTCCCCTTAAATGGCGGCCGCTGCCCGGTAGAGAGAGCGACCCCTGCCCTTCTGGTAGGTTGCTCCCATTCCGCTGCAGCACCACCAGTGACTCTGCCTTCCTGCTGCCGCCTCCTGCCTGCTGACTCGTGCTTGCTGCCTCCGTGCCTGACACTCTCCCCTCTGCCGTGTGCCTGCACCCTTGCCCTCTCTTATCTCTGTACCCTGTGTGTGCCGGTTCCCCTCCCTTCTTTTTTGTACCTCGTGTGCCTGTACCCCACCCTTCTTTTTTGTACCATGTGTGCCTGTGCCCCTGCCCTTTATTTTTGGGACTGCTTCGTGCCCTTTTCCCGCCAAGTTTTCCCGCCGCTGCCCCCCCTGCGGCCCACCCCCCGTGCCCATTCGCTGCCCGCATTCCCACCTCCCGCCTCCTAGCTGGTCCTCCCTCCCCTTCTCCCCTTAAATGGCGGCCGCTGCGCGGTAGAGAGAGCGACCCCTGACCTTCTGGTAGGTCGCTCCCCCTCCGCTGCAGCACCACCAGTGACTCTGCCTTCCTGCTGCCGCCTCCTACCTGATGACTCGTGCTTGCTGCCCCCGTGCCTCCCCTCTGCCGTGTGCCTGCGCCCCTGCCCTCTCTTATCTCTGTACCCTGTGTGTGCCTGTGCCCCTTCCCTTATTTTTTGTACCCTGTGTGCCTGTGCCCCTGTCATTTATTTTTGGGACTGCTTCGTGCCCTTTTCCTGCCGAATTTTACCGCCGCTGCCCCCCCTGCGGCCCGCCCCCCCGTGCCCATTCGCTGCCCCTAGCTGGTCCTCCCTCCCCTCCTCTCCTTAAATGGCGGCCGCTGCGCGGCCGCGCGCAGCAGGCATGCCTAAAGCAAGCCCGTCTGCGCCCGTCCGCGCCTGGACCGCGCCCAGGGCCAGAACCCCTGGCCCTCATAACACCCGCAACGCACGCCACCGCTACGATGCCAGCACCCTCATCGCACTCAACCACGGACGCACCCCCAACTGCTACAAGGCCACCCCCAAGCGCACCCACGGCCCCTTCACCTACCAGAACTGCAACTTCTCCTGCAACAGCAACCCCGAGACCACCACAGCAGCGGAACCCAACCAACTATGATGCATCCTGCTCAACACCCGCTCCGCACGCAAGCACGCCGTCGAGCTCTGGGACCTACTCACCACCACTTCACCAGACATCGCCTTCTTAACCGAGACCTGGATGAACGATGCCTCCATCCCAGACATCGCAGTGGCCATCCCCGACGGATACAAGATTTCGCGCAGAGACCGCACCAATGGAGCCGTGGGAGGCATCGCCATAATCCACAAGAACACCATCAAAGTCTCCACAAACACCGACGACACCCTCGCCACCGCCGAACACATGCACTTCAGCATCCACACCTACCCCAAGACCACCCTCAGAGGCACCCTCATCTACAGACCACCAGGCCCACGTCCCCAATTCTGCAACTCCATCGCCGACTTCATCAGCACGCACGCCCTGACCTCCACCAACTACATCCTGCTCGGCGACCTGAACTACCACTTAAAAAACAACGACAGCAATTCCTCCACCCTGATCGACAACCTCGCCACCCTCGGACTGAGACAGATCGTCACTACCCCAACCCACATCGCCGGTCACGCGCTCGTCACCATCTTCACCGCCAGCCCCCACGTTGCCTGCAGCCACACTTCCGAGCTCATCTGGACCGACCATCACTGCGTCCACTTCAGCTTCCCGAAACCCGTCTCCCACCACTGCACTCTACAGATCCCCCACAGACGCTGGGGAAAAGTCACGAAGGAACGACTAGAAACACATCTCGCACTCCACCCACCGACCAGCCCCACCGACCCCGAGGAGGTGGCCCACACCCTCAGACTCTGGATGGAGGACTGCGCCAACACCGTAGCACCCATGAAACAACCCACCGACAGAGACACCAGCCAGAGAGCCAGCTGGTTCACCCCGGAGCTCCTAGCCTCCAAACGCACCTGCCGGAAACTGGAGAACATCTGGCTCAATGACAGAACACCCGCCAACCGCACAGCCCACAAAGACGCCATCCACAAACATCACCACCTCATCAGGACCACCAAAAAAGCCTCATTCAAAGACTGCCACGACAACAACGCACACAACAGCAAAGAGCTATTAAACATCGTGAAAGAGCTCTCCACTCCCAGCTCCTGCACATACGACATTCCGCCATCACAAGCCCTGTGCGACACCCTCGCTTCCTTCTTCCACCGCAAGATCACCAACATCCACAACAGCTTCACCCCCCGGACGCACCCCACGGACCCCGCCATGACGAACACCCCGAGCCCCACCTACCACGACCCCCTGACCACCTGGACCAACGTGAGCACCGAAGACATAACTAGGACCATGAGCACCATCCGCTCAGGCTCCCCGTCTGACCCGCTCCCCCACCACATCGCCAACAAAGCCGTCAGCATCATCGCACCCCACCCGCGTAACATCATCAACCTCTCCTTTGAGACCACTATCTTCCCGAAGAGCTGGAAACGCGCCAAGATCAACGTCCTCCTGAAGAAAACCAAGGCTGACCCGAGCCACCTCAAGAACTTCCGGCCCATCTCCCTGCTTCCGCTCCCTGCGAAAGTCATGGAAAAGATCGTCAACACCCAGCTCACCCACTACCTAGAAGACAACAGCATCCTGGACCCCTCCCAGTCAGGCTTCTGCAGCAACTACAGCACCGAGACCGCCCTCATCGCCGCCACAGATGACATCAGAATCCTACTCGACAATGGCCCTCATCCTCCCGGACCTCTCTGCCGCCTTAGACACCGTCTGCCACCACACACTGCGCACACACCTTTACGATGCAGGGATCCGAGACAAGGCCCTGGACTGGACCACCTCCTTCCTCACCGACAGAACCCAGAGAGTCTGCTTCCCCCGTTCCACTCTGGAACCACCACTACCATCTGCGGCACCACCCAGGGATCCTCACTCAGCCCGACTCTGTACAAAGTCTACATGGCCCCCCTCGCTCGCATCGCCAGACAATACAACCTCAACATAATCTCCTATGCCGACGACACCCAACTGATCCTCTCCCTCACCAAAGACACCCTCACCGCCAAATCCAACCTACACCAGGGCATGAAGGCTGTCGCCGAGTGGATGGAAGCAAGCCGACTCAAGCTGAGCACGGACAAGATGGAGGTCCTCATCCTCGGGCCCAATCCCTCAGCGTAGGACGACTCCTGGTGGCCAGCATCACTGGGAACCCCCCCAGCACCAACCAACCACGCATGCAACCTAGGGATCATCCTCGACTCCAAGCTCAGCATGACCAACCAAGTCAACGCAGTCTCCTCCTCCTGCTTCCACACCCTTCGCATGCTTCTCAAGATCTACAGATGGATCCCGACGGACACCCGGAAAACCGTCACCCACGCCCTCGTCAGCAGCCGACTCGACTACGGGAACGCCCTCTACGCCAGAGCCCCGTCCAAACTCATCAACAGACTCCAAAGAATCCAGAACGCCTCCGCACGCCTGATCCTCAACGTCCCACGCCGGGACCACATCACCCCGCACCTGAGAGAACTGCACTGACTCCCCGTTGACAAAAGAATCACATTCAAACTCATGATCCTCGCTCACAAGGCACTCCACAACACCGGCCCAACCTACCTCAACGACAGGCTCTCCTTCTACATACCCAACAGGAAAGTCCGCTCCGCCGACCAGTCCCTGTCCGCCGTCCCGCGCATCCACAAAACCACCTCCGGGGGCAGATCCTTCTCCCACCGCGCCGCCAAGTCCTGGAACGCCCTCCTCCCCCTACGACAGACCGCAGACCTCTTGGCATTCAGAAGACTGCTCACGACCTGGCTATTCAACCACTAGCTGCAGCTCCCCCACCCAGCACCTTGAGACCCTTGCGGGTAAGCAGTGCCCTTTACAAATTCCCTGATTGATTGATTGATTGATTGTTAAGCCAAGAGTGCTGACAACACACCTCGTCACTTTAGAAACACAGGGCTGCACCATATTTACTAGAATATGGTGCAGCCCTGCGTTTCCCCCGATGCTGGTGCTAACTTTAGCTGCCTAGCGCCAACGCAAGCACCCTTGCACCACAGTGCAAGGGTGCCTGTGTTGAGGGAAGATTGTTTATGTGCAGGAAGGTCCACCTTCCTGCACGTAAACAAAATTTAAATGCCCGTTTTGTAACTACTATGTGTGCTGCTTAATGTGCACATATAGAAGTTGCAAAACGGCATCTTGTTAAAATGATTGTTTATGTGTAGGAAGGGGTGTAGAAAATAGAAACCTTCTCAGGGGTCCCACTGATACTTGGTCCTTTTAAACAAACAAAGAAGAAATTGGCACAGAAGCTGAAATATAAAAAGAATGCATTTATTCACCTCAGATGAGGGAGACTATGTCACACAGAAGCCTTAGCAACTGAATGAGGCAGTCTAAGGAGTACAGAAAACAGGGGCCTTATATATGCTTAGGGTTACATAGTCAGCATAAGACCAAGGGGCAGTCCTGGCTCATGTAAGCATGCAAAATGCCTAAGATGGGCATGCAAGATCTGCTTGCTCAACAAAGTGGGAGGAGAGTTACTTCTCCATACAGCAGCAAAATTAGCTTGCCAGTTATACTAGAGAAGCAGGTGCATTCTACTAGCTAGGCCCTTCTGAGCACGTGCGAAGGCGGAAGATGCTAAATATAGTATGTTTCTAGGCAGATTACAAGAGCAGTCAACACTGAGGGAGGACAGAGCACATGGCGAGCACGTGGCAGCACATGGCAAACAAGATGGCTGCTAGAAATACAAAATGGCTTTCTGCTCATGCTAACAAATCCCTGCAATATTTAACAGGGGGACCTTCCTACACATGAACAATCATATGCAATTTATTGTTTCTATGTGTGCTGCACAAGGCAGCACACATGGGAACAGCAAAAACGAAGAGAAATAAAGAAGTTCTCCTTATTTTGCCTGTTTAAGACCAGGTTTTCCCTGGTCTCAATTGTGGTGCTGCCTCCTATTTACGCTGCTCTTGTAAATAGGGGGAAGCATCAAAATCATTGGGTGTTGCAGTGGAACACCCACCACAACACCCATTGCCCTCCCCTTACGCGCTGAACCCAGCATGCAATGGGGTCTTCTTTACAAGGCAGTGTTAAGCCACGTTAAGTGGCATAACGCTGCCTTGTAAATAAGGCGAGGCCCCTGTTGCCATTACAACGTCACTAAAAGTGACGATGTGCTAGCGGTAGGGGCTTGTAAATATGCCCCGAAGTTTCAAACAGATATAGAACCCAAAAAGAATATTTATAAACAATGACTGCTCCCTAACACCAAACAAGTTAATATATTTGATTATTTGGGGATACAATTTGTGCTTAACTTTCGAAAAAACCTGCAAATTCAGAATATCATACTAGCCCTTGCTCAGTCTGACTTCAGGATCATTAGATTTAACAGACAATTGGTGCCCCCTATTTCCTGAAGCTGCTCGAGCACTGAGCACAGATAACCAAGGTGCTGCTCTGTATGGGGCAACATGCTAACTGTGGTACTACCTTACGTAGTCTATGATACTGTATGTCAAAAGTCCTTTTTTAAAATCTCCATTGAATTTCTCCATCTAACTCCAATTCTGAATGGTCTGAAGTGACATATAAATATCATTTCTAGTTAGGAGTGCGCTCATTGCTCATTTCCAAGGGGCATATTATCGAGGAAGAGCGATAAACATCGCTAAGCGCACTTAAAGCGTTTCTGTTTATCGCCGTCTATCGCTAAATTACATTGCTGTGTTAGCGGCGTATTATCAACACTTAGCGAACAGGCGATGTAATTACAGCGATAGACTACGAGAAACAGAAATATCGCCTGAAATCCAGCGATGATTATGGAGATGCTTGCTAATAGGGGAGTGTGGTCGTAACATGGCGACACACCTCCCATTATCAGCATAGCTAAGTAAAACAAAAAGCAGAAGTTAACTTTATGCAATAACCACGGTTCGCGCCGTTTTTTTACATCGCTGGGGCCGCATTGTTAATAGTGCGAAGGTCTGTCTGCCACGTAAGTCATACAGACATTGTGAGGAACGCCCATTTTGCATGTCATTAGCGTTAATAATCGCTGACAATACTCGCTGACATGCAAAATGGAGAGAAATCGGCTACAGAATCAAGGAAACACGCGTTAGCGTGTCCTTGAAAATAGTGAGATGTTTATTTTGCCACTTTTCAGCCGAAATCGGTCGCTAAAGCGGCGAAAATAGGCTTTAAAATATGCCCCCAAATCTTTAAAGAGCATGGTTGAGAGGTTTCTATGCTACAACGATCAGTGTTCCATGTCTCCTCAGATGATATTCTTTCCATGTTTCAGAGTGGCGAGCAGCACAACACTTTGGGAAGCCCTTTCATGAGTACCTAGACCCCTTCCACTATTTTCCTCTCACACTTCTTGAAAGGAGATTTTATAATTGAAAGAGCTGACGCAAATCTTTGTTTACATATATGGATGATATTTATTGTTTGTGGATGATTCACTGGTAATGTGGTTTATTAAATATTCCATATGAATTTGAAATACTACCTGGTGGGGACAACGCTGTTATTTATAAAGGGCAAATCTACAGTATGTTAAACCCCAATGCCTACTGGCTTTTGTCAATGGAAGGCAATAATGGTGTAAAGACATCTTGATCTTACCCTCGGTCAGTTTCGGTATTTCGGCGGATTAACTAGTAGGAGGATTAACTGCCACAGAGTGGTACTCTCCGCTTGGTGGATCATGGACTGGTTATAGGAGTAGATTTAAACGTATGGTCATATTGGGAGAGATATCTGCTTTTAATATGCCACTTAAAGGGTCAACGTCTGCCAGTGGTTGCCACTTAAAAGGTCAACGTCTGCCAGCATGAATATTTAGTGACATTTGTGTGTGTGTGTGTTTGTTTTTGTATCGCGCATAGCTCACCATTAGGTCTCGTAGCGCTGACAGGGTGACACATTTTATACGGATTTATAAGGAGAGAGAGTGCCTTAGGGTTTAAAGAGCCATGTCTTGAGGTTCTTGCGAAAAGTTCTTAAATTGGGGTCTGTTCTTAGGTCCAGGGGAAGCGAGTTCCAGGCTGTAGGACCGACTTTAGAAAAGCATCTGTCGCCGTTCCTAACTGTCTGAACTTTTGGGGTCTTTAGCAGTAGTTGGTTGGACGAACGCAGGTTTCTCTCTGGACAGTACCTTTGCAATTTAGTTTCTAGGTAAGCGGGACCCAGTCCGTTTAAGGACTTATGTAGCCAATGTAGTTGTCTGACACAGGGAGCCGAGGGGGTCCGAGGGGGCAGATCCAGGGTAAGCCTGGCTGCGCTATTCTGCAGGGTCTGGAGCTTGGTTGTGGTGGAAGAGTTGATGTCCGCCAATAGCGCATTTCCATAGTCTAATCGGCCTGTTAATTAGACCCTGGATTAGTGGTTTCCGACTAGACAGAGGGAGCCACTTAAAGATTTTTCTAAGGCTTTTCATTAGGCCAATGCATGTATGTACCACTTTATTTACATGTGGCAACATCGTCAGCTGATCATCCATGGTTACTCCTAGGTTTCGGACGGTGTTCTTCGGGGTTGGACATTGGCCTAGTTCTACAGGCCACCAATCTTGTTCCCAGATTTGGTGGGCCGACCCAAAGAGCATGATTTCTGACTTATCTGCATTGAGCATGAGATACTTGTCAGTCATCCACCACTTGATGGCCATCATGCAGGACTGGAATCTGGCCTTCGTGTCGGCTGGGTGTGGCCCTAAGGTGATCAGGATCTGGGTGTCGTCTGCGTAAGACACCGTATGAAACCCATGGTCCCTGATCACCTTCGCCAGGGGTGATATATAGACGTTAAATAACGTGGGACTTAATATCGAGCCCTGGGGAACACCTATGTTGTTTTCTGCTGACTCTGACAAAAAGGGCCCTGTTTTTACCCTTGATTTTCTGTCGGCCAGATAGCTCTGGATCCAGCTCAGGGCATTACCTCCGACACCAACCTCCACTAGTCGCTCTAATAGGACAGAATGGGAGATGGTGTCGAAGGCTGCCGAGAGATCTAATAGTATCAGAATTGCTGATTTTTTTTAGTCCAGTGCTAGGCGGATGTTATCCACTACTTCAAGCAGTGCAGTCTCCGTATTATGATGGGCTCTGAATCCCGATTGCACAATATGGCTGATGCATAGTTATGGAAATTTGAGGGGAGACTTCTTATAGTTGAGACACTCACTATTAAAAAAACATTCAACTAAATTACATCTTTAGACGCTCTTCTGCAGGCAAACAAGATATATGTTAGGCTTCTATATCTAGAGTTGTGGTTTAGCAGAATAGACATGATAATTTTGACTGTGTTGGAGAACATGTGTGCTTGATATTCAGCACAGAAAAAAAGTGGTGAAAATTATGTTTTATTATTTACTGAGTGAATTAGACAACTTATAGTGAAGTGTAGTGCTCTGTTAATGATTTAAACAGAAAAGTATAGTAATGGATATCTGTAGCAAATTATATCTTCCATTCTGTATATGTAGAGATATTTAAAGGTTTGTTGACATTTATAAACTAAATAAACTACAAATAAATTAAAAACACAGACTCAAACTACTAGATTTGACAGCAGGAGGCAACTTTAGTGAGATAAATAATTGACCACCAGACCCCAGTAAGCAGGATATTCTTGCCCTAGCATCTTCCCAGATACAATATTCTCCATACTCACCAGCAGTTCGGCAATATCGACCTCTTGTGCATGTATAAATGTCCGCACATGAAAAGGAGAGGTTACTGCTTGCATAGTAGCAGACTTCAGGTACGACCCATGTAAACTTTAATTTTAACGTTGTCTGTGTTGTTTAATAGGTGACCAACAATCTGACGAGAAGGTCTGTCTAGAAGGAGAAATAAAACAGTCAGAGAAAGGGCGCAAGCTTTTCCTTGAAATGTCCTCCATCTCCATTTTTCATTCCAGGGATCTTTTCGGATTATCTCTGCTTTTATGTTGTCTTCTCTTTTGGAAGTG